>NC_135892.1:104630538-106119704 GCF_964194155.1 Cetorhinus maximus
CACATCGATATATATAAATACACACACACAAACACACACACACACACACACACACAAAGACATACACATGCATACACACAGACACACATACATATACAGACACCTATACACACACAGATATGCATGCAGACACAAATGCACAGGCACACACACAGACACGCATACATATAGGCACACTTGGACACATGCACATATGCACGAACACATAAACACACACATATTGATGCATGTACACACACTCAAAGCACACACGCATACACACGCACCGGCACACGCACACACTGACACACATGCAAAGACACAAACCTGTACAAGGATACACGGTTACACAGATGCCCTCACAGTCAGTGACGGGAGAAGAATGCTTACTTGTAGGGAATGTGTTTGGTGCCATTGACAAGAGCCAGGATGACATTTCCCAGTGCAGACAGGGACAGGCAGAGTCCAGAGCCCCCCTCACGACTTTTGCTCAGCACTTTTACACAGCTGCCCAGGTCAATGAGGTGTAAGCGGCTGCGACCTCCTGACACTGCCGACAGAAGCAAATAAAAGAGATCAGATCAGTCAGTTATTCTATGACCATTAAAACCCGGCTGAAAGAATGGCTCCTGTTTAAGCCCCTCGAATGCTGATCAGACATTTATTGACTGCAGCACCCAGTTGCCAGCCTGCAGTCTCTAAGAGGCAAACATAGTAAATTAACACCACCTATCTTGAAGAAAAGTATATATCCTTTCCTTTATAGGGTTCTTTTCAAACTAGCCAGTACTGTTTCTGAATTACTGCTTTCAAGATTCAAACAATCACCAGCAAGAATCTTCTACTGATTCATCCTGCATAACTCTGCTGAAGCTTGAGGTGGTGCTGGCAATATTAATAATGTGCACACTGAAGTAAAACTCTTCTATCTCCTATCAGAATGATCATAATCGGAAACAGGAAGAGCTTGGTGAAAACTTCACATTGAACTAGTCAGTGGCATCGCATAGTGCGATCCCACAGGATTTTAATCTGTTTCAGTAAGAGTGCCGGCAACATCCTTGTTCCTGGAACTCCCTAACAGCACTGTGGGTGTACCTACACCACATGGACGGCAGCGGTTCAAGAAGGCAGCTCACCACCACCTTCTCATCACCAAGGGTAATTAGGGATGGGCAATACGTGCTGGCCTAGCCAGCGACGTCCATATCCCAAGGAGCTGAATAGGCTGTTAGCCGGAGGCAAGCAGGTTCCCGGCTCCCCCTCCCTCACTTTGAAAATTGGAGAGCGTCACAGAGGCGGCAGGACATGGACATGCCATCCAGCAGCGCTATCTTCAAAGTGCATCCATTCCTGTTCCGGTCTCCGTGGACAACTGAAAATCCTGGTCTCCAACTATCGGGGTCCGGATGGAGAGTGTGTACAGGGGTGGTGGGGGGCAGGGCAGGGGGCCAAACGTTTTGGTGCACCACCATTGCCACAGTCGGACTTAACCTTCACAAGACGGCGCAACAGGAAGCGAGCTTACTTCCCCCCTTGCCGCTCTTCTCCATGCGGTACTGGTAGATGTGCAGAGTGAACAGCATGTGGGAGTTGCGCTGGTCCTCCTCGTCGCACTCAGGCCTGCTGCTCCGGCGCGAGGCAATGGCGGCGTCCAAGAAGAAGGCGGCTTTCTCTGCCGTAGGCGCACGGAGCTCGCTCTGGTTCTGGAGCTGCCAAGACAAAAAAAAAGACCCACAAACACACACACACACAAACACACACGCACACACACATACACACACACACAAACACACACACACAAACACACACAAACACACAAACACATACACACACACACACAAACACACACACACAAACACACACACACAAACACACACACACACACACACACACAAACACACACACACAAACACAAACATACACACACACACACAAACACACACACACAAACACACACACACATGCACACACACACACACGCACACACAGAAACACACACACACAAACGCACACACACAAACACACACACAATCACACACATACACAAATACACATAGAAACACACACACAAACACACACACACACAAACACACGTAGAAACACACACACAAACACACACACACAAAAACATACACACACACACACAAACACACATAGAAACACACACACACACAAACACACACACAGTGGCAGGACAGAAAAACAGATTAAACTACTGGTGGCAACAACAACAACTTGCATTTATAGAGTGCCTTTAACAGCATACATCATCCCAACGTGCTTCGCAGTCAGGCTGACCAACTCCCGCCGAATAATTGAAGGGACACTTATGAACCTGTAAAACCGACTGGGGGGCAGGGGGGCTGCCAGAGCTGTAAGAACGCGGGTGGGGGGGGGGGGGGGGGGTTTGCTAGGTGCATACTGTGCATGTCTAAAGCTGGAACATCGCAAATGTGGGACAAACCACGTGCCGGCCTCAAAACAACCCGGGACGCGGCTCAGTCAGGGACTTTTTGACAGGTAAATTTAAAAGTTGTTGCCAACTTCAATGTCATCATTAGATGCTGTATGATAAAGTAAATATGTTTTTAATGCAGTGATTGATCATTGGGCTTTGTCCTTTAAAGGCAAGTGACCTTTAAATTGAGCAACATTGTATATGTTTTCAGATGCATTACAGCACTTTCTCCAGTGAATAAAGTGCTCTTCTGCATTCAACAGTATTGAAAATCAGATGTTAATGTGTTATCTGGACTCTTTGATTTTTACATTGTTTATTTTGACAGATGTATGAGCACTTAAGAGGAGCATAATTTTTCCAAGTGGAGTTTGAATGGATGATTGTTTATTTTGACAGTTTCATGAGCATTTCAAAGACTTCCCAGGGTTAATAAAAGGCTACATGGGGGTTATGAAGATGCATGGGGGTTACGAAGGAAGCGCAGGAGATATAAGGGGGTATGGAATATGCATGGGGGTTATGAACGAGTCATGGAGGATGTTTGGGGGGTATGGAGAGGTCATGAGAGGGTGAGTGGGAGGAGGTGAGGGCTAGGGGTCATAACAATCATGAATTGAACCGGGCTGATGTCCCAGTAAGCGGAAGTGGGCCTTCTAAGTGGTTGGTCTTCGCATCCCCCGCCTCTATTTCCATGTTGGCTTTCGGGAGTGACAGCCTCGACTCCAGCCCGACCCAAGCGGTAAAAAAACATCTGCATGCAGGTTCATAACGGAGGCGGGAATGCGGCATTGGGAAATGGCTCGACTCGCGATTCCCGACTCTAACATGAAAATCCAGGGAGTAGCTGAGGTGAATAGCATTGGTGCATCCAAGGGGAATCTAGATAAGCACACAAGGGGTAAATAAATAGAAGGATTTGCTGATGGGGGTGTGAAGGAACGTGGGAGGAGGCTTTGCGGAGCATAAACACCTGCATCGATCTGTTGGGTTGAATGGCCTGTTTCTGTACTGTAAATTTTATGTCATGGCCCCCATTGGTTAATGCACTGTCCAGTGAGGAATTGGGTCATGTGGGCCAGGAACGATGTGCTCTGGTCCATGCTCAGTGTGTGAGGAATTAGCCAGGGTGACAATAAGGAAGTGGCAATAAATCCTAAGTGTTCCCAGCCAGCCTGGGTGCTAGGGGGCAGAGGAGATCAGTCTTACTCTTGCTTTGTATCTAGTGTCCATGTGGACATGCCTTGAGACCTCAGCTGCAATAATCATCCAAGACACCTTGACAACATTTCCTGTCAAGGCCCCCGCATGAAGGACAGGCACTTGGAGGCCACCCAAGTCCCCATTTTCAGAAGAAAAAATGTTTTTGTTGAAAAAAAAGACAATAATAGAGATTTGGGGTATCTGAACAAGCTTAGGGACAAACTCCAGTGATCAAGCTTGCAGTTTTGCTAAGTATAAAAGTATATTACCTGCATGCCGCAGATTGGGTCCTCACAGAGGTAGACTCCAGGGGACTGGCCGTCCTGCAGGCTGCCTGTTGCTACCTCGGACAGCAGATCCTTCAGGTTTTCTTCCTTCCCCCATACTTCCACTGCCGAGACCCTGACTGAGAACCGGGCTCCTGTCTTTTCTTTCCTCTCGTTAATCAGTTTGAAGAGCCAAGAGATGGCACAAGGGATGATCCCAAGATTCTGCATGGAGTCGTCTTTCCCAATCATGGTATACGACTTTCCTGTCACATCACACCAAATGAAAACACCCCTGAGTTCGATTTACAACATGGAACAGGATGACAGTTTCTAAATCAGATTTGGAGTCTGTACCGACCACACCCTGACGCAGGGGCTTAAAGGTGAAAGAAGTGTATGGGGAAATCGCACATCAGCCCTGACACAAACCCGCCTTTCAAATGACTCTTATTGAAGAGTCATATTGAACTCGAAACCTCGAAACGTTAACTCTGTTTCTCTCTCCACAGATGCTGCCAGACCTGTTGAGTTTTTCCAGCACTTTCTGTTTTTATTTCAGATTTCCCATTGCGTTTATTTCAAATGATTGACTTTTGTGCTGTGCTTCTGGCCGACAGAGGTTCAAGCACTTGGAGGCCACCAGGCCTAAGTGCACACAGTCCATGATTAGCGGCACTCCATCATTACATTTTGAGTTTTCTTCAGGAAAGATGGTGATGCAGTGGTAATGTCATTAGATTAATCATCCAGAGACCCAGGCTAATGCTCTGGGGACATTGGTTCAAATCCCACCCATGGCAACTGATAGAATTTAAATTTAATTAATAATCTGGAATTGACTGTGAAACTATCACCCTACCTATATGTGGCTCCAGACCCACAGCAATGCGATTGACTTGTAACTGCCCGCTGAAAATGGCCCAGCAAGCCATCAAGAGCAGTTAGGGATGAGCAACAAATACTGGCCCTGCCAGCGATGCCCACATCCCATGACAGAATTTTTAAAAATTGGCCTTGGCAGCAGCCTCAACTCCAAACACAGTAAATGATGCTCAGGCCCTTGTCAGGACAGGAAGGATGTGAAATGGGGAAATGGCCTACGACCATGGGTTTGCTGCTCGAGAACAAGCTTCACACAATTCAGTTGTTTGGTAGTGCAGAACTTGAGTGTTACTGAAAAAAGAGACATGCCGAAGATTTTTGTCTTGCACTCTTCAGGACACTTCGCAAGAATAACAATATAAAGGGAAAACAACAATTTACACTGTATGTGAAGAGAGTGCTGATTGGTTGGTGAATGGTCTCTGAGTTGGTAGAGGCGTTACCACTTGCCAGAGTCCACAGGAAATGGCCTAGCAAGCCACTCAGTTCTCAAGGGCAATTAGGGATGGGCAATAAATGCTGGCCCAGCCAACGATTTACCACAGCGATTTGTGGTAAAGAATTCCACAGATGCACTACCCTCTGAGTGAAGAAATTCCTCCTATTCTCTGTTTTAAATGGGCCCTCTTATTCTGAGATTCTGCCCTCTGATCCTAGCCTCTCCCACAAGGGGAAATAACCTCTCAGCATCTAACCTGTCAAGTCTCCTAAGAATCTTATATGTTTCAATAAGGTCGCCTCTCATTCTTCTAAACTCCAATGAGTACAGGCTCAACCTACTCAACCTCCTCATAAGAAAATCCCTCCATCCCTGGAATCAACCTAGTGAACCTTTTTTGGACTGCCTCCAATGCCAGTATATCTTTCCTTAGACAAGGGGACCAAAACTGTTCACAGTATTCTAGGTGTGATCTAATTAGTGCCTTGTATAGTTTCAGCAAGACTTCCCTATTTTTATACTTCATTCTCTTTGAAATAAAGGCCAACATGCCATTTGCCTTCCCTATTACCTGTTGAAATTGTATGTTAGCTTTTTATGATTCATGCATGAGGGCCCCCAAATCCTTCTGTGCCGCAGCTTTCTGCAGTCTTTCTCCATTTAAATAATATTCAGCTCCTCTATTCCTGACAAAGTGCATAACCTCATATTTCCCCACATTATATTCCATCTTCCATGTTTCTGCCCACTCACTTAACCTGTCTATATCCCTCTGTAGACTCTGTGTCATCCTCACCGCTTGCCTTCCCACCTATTTTTGTGTCATCTGCAAACCTGGCGATAGTAACTCTTTTGAGTCAAAACAATAAACTAAATTAACAAAAAACAAGGGAGAAATCAAGCATAGCCCCTAAGTCAGGTCAGCTGTAAAATCAAGGAAAAACTTTAAAGGACTGGCGATAGTACATTCACTCCCCTCATCATAAGCCTAACACGAAAGTGGATTGCTTTGAAATGTCAGGAATCTGGGCCGGGATTTCCCGGCCCTGTCATGGTGCAAGCCAACAATCCATTGACTTTTGGTGGGACTCTTAGATCCCAGTGGGGGGAGGTGGAGGGGGAGGGGGCAGCAGGGCTGGAAAATCCAGGCCCTGGTTTTAATCCCTCAAATTCAAGTTCTCAGCTGGGGTGGGTGGGGTAGTTTCAGTTTTCATCTTAGTGGGAGTAATGTTGCTGCCAAGCAGGTTTACTAATTGTGATTAAATATGTTCCTGGAGGCTTCATCACATGACTTGCTCCAGCCATTAGTCAGCCAACACATCCATCCTTGTGGCACAATTTCTTCCTACGCCAATTGGAAAGCAAAAAGACTCGCCGCCCCATTGGATGATGCTTGGCTGTCCGCCGAGCAGCCATTTTTTCCCCCCTATAAAACGTTTTTCTACCTGGTAAAGGGAAACGTTCAAAGAAAATGACAATAAAAAAAACCCAATCTTTTTTACTGTCCCGATTATTTTTCTCCAGGGTTGCACGCAGCAGTGTCCAGGAGATTGACCTTCAATCCTGGAGGGTTGACAACCCCACTGACAAGCTTAAACCCCCCCCAGGTTGTGTGCAGGTCTGTCAACCGACTGTATCGAAAGCTCGTACTCACCTAGCTTGGTGTGCCCGAAACAGAACACGCAGCCATCTGCGCCATTCACCACGGACTGGATGACTTCCGCAACTGTTCCTGCACATACTTCAGCCTGTTGTGAGAAAGCAGAGGAGTTATGTAGAACGTACAGCACAAATACAAGCCATTTGGCACCACTGGTTTATGCTGGTGTTTATGCTTCACACGAGTCTCCTCCCGCTGTACTTCATCTAATCCCATCAACAGTTCTGTCTCCCTCTTGTACTTTACTAGATCCCCCTTGAAGGCGTCTAAGCCAGCTTTATGATTAGTAACACAAATTTAATGTACAATTCCTGCATCAGCGATCCACTTAGGTATCCTGGTTAGGTTAAAGCACTGTGACAGGATCCAAGCTACAAGACGCATGACAGCAACTCAGTTACACTGCCACTGACCTGCGAAGAGTCCTGCGGGAAGACAGCATCAAAAGCAAACATCTTTGGTGGCACCAGGCCCCCTCTCTTCTGCGAGGAATTCTGGAGTCCGTTCACCGGTGGGTCGTACAGCGTGATCTGCTTTTTGCGAGGGTCGACTTTGAAGAAACAGCTGGATTCAGACGTGTCTCCAACCGAGGCTGAGCAGATTCTCAGCATGACCTTCACCTGTTGGGGTGGGAAACCAGGAAGCAGAACACCTCTGTCATTTTTGAAGGAGGGGTAGGCTTTTAATGAGGCTTTACTCTTTCAATACAGCTTATTCAACAGCACGGTGGGCGTTCCTACACCACAGGGACTGCAGCCGTCCAAGAAGACAGCTCACCACCACCTTCTCAAGGGCAATTAGGGATGGGCAATAAATGCTGGGCTTTGCCAGCGAAGCCCACATCCCATGAATGAGAGGAGATTGTTGTATCCATCATTCTGATCAACTGGAAACTCTTTCGAGTTATCAACAGTCACAGATTGCAACTCTTTCGAGTACAATCACAGTTCTTGGTTTCCGGGAGTGGGACATGAACCCACAACCCTCTGATTCAAAGGCGAGGGTGCTATGAACTGAGCCACAGCTGACACCTCTGAATTTTTAAAAAAATTACACCACATTCATTCTACAGGACATGTTGCTGCATTCAATCTCCCAGCAACCTTCCAAATTTACCACATCATAGTGAGGGTGGTCAACCCATGTAGAATCTTCAGGATATTAAATTCTAGGGGTATGTCTGTGAACAACATCCAAGGAGAAAAATCATGAGGGCAGTAGGAAAAACATTTGTTTAATTTTCTTTGACCAGTTCTGTTCATAGGGTACAAAAATATTGGAGAGTTGAGAGAGAGAGGTTTGTGACTGACAGTCAAGAATCATCCAATCAGGAAATGAGACATCTGTGGGCTTTCCAATTGGCCAAGGGAGATCATGTGATTAAGCCTCCAGGCATAACTTCCAGAGTTGGGAACTCTAATTACATTCAGCCTGATTGGGCTAATTTTCTCACCCTTGACATTATTTTACATCACATCTTAAATCTAACTGCAAACCACTTCATTTGTGTATCCATCTGCACATGGTTAGAAAGCAGTGAGAGAGGGAGAAAAAGTGGGAGAGAGAATTTTGCCACTAATCAATAACAACAACTTGCATCTATATAGCGTCTTTGATGTGGTCAAACGTTCCAAGGTGCTTCACAGGAGTGTTATCAAACAACATCTGACACCGAGTTACATAAGGAGATATCAAGGTTTCCCTAACAGCACTGTGAGTGTACTGACACCACATGGACTGCAGCGGTTCAAGAAAGCAGCTCAAGGGCAATTAGCGATAGGCAACATACGCTGGCCTAGCCAGTGACACCCACATCCCATGAACAGATAAAAACAATGAAGGCAGGACTTGGTCAAAGAAGTTGGTTTTAAGGTTTGTCTTAAAGGAGGGAGGGAGGTAGACAGATTAAGAGCTTTAGGAAGGAATTCCAGGGGTTAAGGCCCAGCCAGCTGAGGACATGCCCACCAATGATGGAGCAATTATCGTCGGCAATGTGCAAGAGGCCAGAATTGGAGGAGCGCAGGGATCTCAGACGGTTGTAGGGCCCAGGATTTCATATAGAGTCATATATGATAGAACAGGAGGCCATCTGACCCATCGAGCCCATACCGGCTCTCCAATGGAGCAGTCCAGTCAATCCCATTCCCCTGCTCTAACCCTGTCTCCCTGCAAGTTCATTTCCCTCAAGTACCCATCCTATTTCCTTTTGAAATCATTGATCATCTTCACTTCCACCAGCCTGGTGGGCAGCGAGTTCCAAATCATTACCACTCACTGCGTAAAAAGTTCCTCTTCACATCCCCCCCACTGCATCTCTTGCCCAAAACCTGAAATCCCCTAGCTGTTGTACCATGAGCTAATGGGAACAGTTTTCCCTTGTATATCGTATCCAAACCTGTTAAAATCTTGTGCACCTCTGTCAGCTCTCCCCTAAATCTCCTTTGCTCCAGGAGACCAATCCCAGCTCCTCCAGCCTAACCTCGTAGCCAAAATCCCTCATCCCTGGAACCATTCCGGTAAACCTCCTCCACTCCCTCTCAAGGACCCTTACATCCTTCCTAAAGTGTGGTGAGCAGAACCGGACGAGCATAACCTTCCTCGTTTGGTACTTAATGGGCGGAATTTTCCGGCCCTGTTGCGGCAGGGGTGGGCCAGAAAATGCGGCGAGCATTCAAAGGCCCATTCACTTCGGCGGGACCAGAGGATCCTGCAGGCAGAAGGGGCTGGAAAATTGCGGCCAATCTCTCTCTTTATGAAGCCCAACATCCCAACATGCTTTGCTAACCACACTCTCAATATGTCCTGCCGCCTTCAAAGATCAATGTACAGGCATCTCCGGACCCCTCTTGCCCTGCACACTCTTTAGCAAGTCTGTACTGGGCGTCAGGAAGAGTGCTGAGTCTGATCCCTGGTGTTATAGCGGAGCAGGTCTTATGGTGTCCCTGCCTCTGAGCCAGAAGCACCAGGTTTGAGTCCCACTCCAGGACTTGATGACCAAAGAAGGTGCGTTCATAACATAGCAGGAAATCCTTCCAACATGCCTACGGCAGGCGGTAAGAGCGGGAGAATTTCCGGGTGCGGAGTGGCACCCCTCAAGCTATTGCCTCTGGCGACAGACTGGTGACCTGTTCCAGGAAAAAACTAGCCATGGAAACGGACATAAGCGTGGGCTTTGTCTCTCTCATCTGTCATTAGACTTGGGAAAGCCTCTAAGATATAGGGGATATTTTAGTGGACAACTAGTTTTTATGTATGGGAAGGCGCTGTCTGAAAGGGCAGTGGAAGCAGGTTCAATAGCAACTTTCGAAAGGGAGTTGGATAAAAAACTAAAATAAAAATTTGCAGAATGATGGGAAAAAAGTAGGGGAGTGGGAATAATCGGATAGCTCTTCCAAAGTGCTGGCACGGGTAGGGTGGATCCTTCCGTGCTGTATGATCCTATGATTTGAGTGCCAGTTGTTCTCAGTCTTATGTATTGGGGCTCCTGGTGATTTAATGGGGGCTCTTCACCTCCTGTTGATGTCAACTCCAAGTTGGGGACGAAAACAAAAAAATGTTGGAAAAACTCAGCAGGTCTGACAGCATCGGTGCAGAGAGAGACAGAGTCAACGTTTCGAGGTCTCAAAACTCCAAAAAAAAAATCACCCACTGCAGTACATCATTGACCATAAAATGCCTTGGGATGTCCTGCAGTCCTTTCTTTCAGAAGGCTGACAGTCAGTGCTATCAGGAGAAGGACAAATGGAGAGAGTCGGGAAAGGCTCAAATCAACAGAGAAGAAATGTCTGTGAGAAACGTTACTGTGAAATGCTATCAAACGAAAGGCTGGAGAACCAGGGAACTCTTTTAAAAACCCTGACATTTAATATTTCATGGTCACAGCTCACTGATTGAGCCAAGAAATGAAGGGAGTAGATTAAAAATTTTCTCTTCATGCCTCGCTTCCTGACTGCCCTTTCAAACATTATATTTCTGTAATTAAATAGCTTAAAAGAATCCAGATATAGTTAAAATGGCCACTCATGCCCACCGCCAGAAGCAGTACTTCTAGCCATGTACAACAGCACCAACTTGTGTCTCTTCCTATTAAGTATAAAGGACTCCTGTTTTTAACTCTGGTTCGAGGGCTGTGGCCATCTCTCTTCGATTATAAGTCATTAGTGTGTCTGCAAAGCCTACAATTTAGGAACATTCTTACATGACATTTAAACCCAAGTACTTGCACATGCTTTCTTTAGAAGTGGGGAGGCTTTGAGGTGTCTTAATTGAAACTAGGGCAATTTGCCCAGATCTAAGTTGATCTAGGCAAATTATTCATCATGGGACACCACGCGGGTACCAAGTTAAAAGTTTAGGACGTTGGAAGTGAAATGAAAAGAGTCACAGAATTAGACGGCAAGGTACCAGAAATGAAGGATATAAATAGGTTGAAGGAGCAATTGTATGTATTTTCGGAAAGGGTCGGGTTTGATAATAATGTACGAAAGTGTCTCGGCATAGCAGAGCTCTGTGAGAAATAGAA
Organism: Cetorhinus maximus; assembly: GCF_964194155.1. Classification (NCBI taxonomy): domain Eukaryota; kingdom Metazoa; phylum Chordata; class Chondrichthyes; order Lamniformes; family Cetorhinidae; genus Cetorhinus; species Cetorhinus maximus. The sequence goes on from NC_135892.1 coordinate 104,641,954, forward strand.
CGGCTTTGTTGAGGCTCAACAACCACTTCCTGTTCCTAAAAATTCTGATGTTCCCATACGCTGCCTAATTTCCATTCACTTTTGACAAAAAAGTTCAATGAAGTGACTGGTTTGCTGCATCTCTGGGTTCCCTCGCCCACTTAATAACTGTGTACAGTTAGGCAGATAATTAGACTTCCACAACAATTAATCATTTGCTAGGAGTTCACAGAAGCCACAGCTTAGAATTTGCTGTTTGTGCTATTAGCCTGTGAGCACTTAATGTTCCTGATGTATGATATTCTTAAGGTAATGTAACTGTATCGTATACCTAATGTGGCTGTATGATATACTTTGGTACATTTTTTAAAATGTGAATCCTCCCCTTCTTTATTCCACCATTGGCAGCTCAACCTTCAGTGTTCCTACCATCGGGAATTACCTTTCCTGAACATCTCCACAGCAAGACTAACACGTGCTCAACTGCAGGCAGCCATTATTGCATTAACTTTAATTACACCTCCCCAACAGTGGGGGCAGCAGAGAGCGAAATATAACAAAATGCTCAGGTATTACAATACACTACACTTCCTCCCCACTTCAAAAATACAACTTATACAATTAGGATGTAACGTGTACATAAGTTCTCAGAATACAATAAGATTAAACTAACATCAACGATACCTGAAAATTTAATAGGTTGGGTTCCATATTTTTTGTAGGTTTGGGGACCGGAAAGGTCAGCCAGCGACCCAGAGAGTTGGGGACTGGGAGGGTCAGAGACTGGGTGGGTTGGGGATTAGGAGGATCGGCCAGCAGCCAGGAGAGTTGGGGACCGGGAGGACTGAGGACTGGGAGGGTCGGAGACTGGGTGGAGTGGGGATTAGGAGGGTCGGCCAGCAATCGGGAAGGTCCGAGGCCGGGAGGGTTGGTGAGAGGTATGGTTGGCCAGCGAGAGGGAGGGTCAGCCGGCGAGAGGGAGGGTCGGCCAGCGAGAGGGAGGGTTGGCCTGCAAGAGGGAGGGTCGGCCAGCGAGAGGGAGGGTCGGCCAGCGAGAGGGAGGGTCAGCCAGCGAGAGGGAGGGTCGGCCAGCGAGAGGGAGGGTCGGCCAGCGAGAGGGAGGGTCGGCCAGCGAGAGGGAGGGTCGGCCAGCAAGAGGGAGGGTTGGCCAGTGACCAGGGTGGTTGGGAACTCAGGCGGTTTGGGGGCAGGGGAGGGTGAGGGACTACAATCCACCTCCTTGAAAACCTTGTGAAAGTCTATCTCTTTAGCTAAGTTGTTGGTATCCCCTCTATCCTCACCCTTTCTGGTACAGTGTCAATTTGATCCATCTGTAAAGTGACAACCCGCTTAAAAGAAATTTCTGCATTAAACCAGCTGACAGAGGAATATTGGACAAATGACTAAGGGTATTTTTCATTCATATCTCTAAACAGTTAATTCTAAGCTTATCAGTAAGAATTGGACGTTGCACAATTTGTGTCAGGTTTATTATCTGTAATGTAATGTCCATAGGAATTCCTAGGAGCAGGTAGGGACCATTAAACCTGAAAGTAAATATAAGACTTGTATTTATATAGCGCCTTTCATGACCTCAGGATGTCCCAAAGCACTTTACAGCCAATGAAGTACATTTGGGGCAGAATCTTTCACTCCCAGGCAGACAGATTTGCAGGCAGTGTGGCCCATAAGGTGCCATCGGTGTGTTTGCTGACACGAACGCTCTACCCTTGTCCCTTGGTAATTTCACTAGTGGCAGGAGAGGCGTCGAGTGATGTGGCCAATTAACGGTCACTTAAGGGCTACTTGCCCCTTCCACCACTGCTCAGGCTTCAGGCAGAAAAGGCTGGGGTTGGGGTGGTGGGTTGCCTCCTTTCGGGACCCGCTTTTCCGGTCATAGCCCTCCCCAAGCTCCAGGTACCCTTGTACTTTCCCTCTCCCACTGCCCTGTGCATCCTGATCCCCGATTCCCCTCGACCTGCTCGACGTGGGCTAGCAGCCTGGCCCTGGCCCAACCTTACCTTGCACCTGGCTCCAGCAATGACCATTGCTCGGGACTGGCTGCAGTCCCAGCAGCGGCCAATGCTCCCGGTGGCGCCGCTGGGACCAGGGAGCTGCTGGCCCTCCGACTGAGCCACAGCTCCTGGAAGCTGGACGGAGGATTGGCTGCGGATCTCTAGCCTCAAGATCATTAGTGTCCCAATGGGAAAGCTAAATTATCTTGGGGGCCACAGGACTAGGCGGATTTGGAATATGTGTGCGTGTCCGCATCTGCCCAAGGCACCCGCTCACTGGATGTAAAATCCAGCCCTTGAAGAATTGGAGGAAGAGATGGAGACAGGCAAAATGGGGTTAGCTACAGAGTTATAAGGAACACAGGCGAAGAGGACTGTCATACGATTGTCAACCACAGTGAGTGAGAAATAAGCAGCATTCTGAGGGGGAATGTTTCAACATACAGTAGATAAAAGATTGTGCATCTGCATGTACGTTTCCACACCTTTTGCCCCACCATTGGCAGCTGTGCCTTTCGCTGCCTTCGTCCCACTCCCTGGAAATCACTCCTCAAACCTTTTTGCCTCACTTTCTCCTTTAATCCCATGTACCTGACCCCTACCTTAAATCCCACCTCATCCCTCCTGATACCTTCATCATCGGATTCAAATCTGTTTTTGCCTCTGAGATGCCTTTTTTTAATTTGTTAAAGGATGTGGGCTACACTGGCAAGGTCAGGCATTCATTGCCCATCCCTAATTACCCTTGAGAAGGTGATCGTCAGCCACCTTCTTGAATTGCTGCATGTACACCCACAGTGCGTTAGGGAGGGAATTCCAGTGAATGCATTGCTCGTAATCTTCCAAAATTCTCTAGACTCTGGAAGGATCCCAGTGGATTGGAAGATCTGAAATGTAATGCTTCTATTCAAGAAAGAAGGGAGACAAAAAGCAGGAAACTATAGGCCGGGTTAGCCTAACATCTGTCATTGGGAAAATGCTGGAACCCATTGTTAAGGAAGTAGTAACAGGGCATTTAGAAAATCATAATACAATCAGGTAGAGTCAACATGGTTTTATGAAAGGGAAATCGTGTTTGACAAATTTATTAGTGTTCTTTGAGGGTGTTAACAAGGCTGGGTAAAGGGGAACCAGTAGATGTAATGTATTGGGATTTCCAAAAGACACTCGATAAGGTGCCACATAATATGTTACTACACAAGATAAAAGCTCATGTTGTTGGGGGAATTCTCTACCCTACAGAGCAGTGGAGGCTAGGTCATTGAAGATATTCAAGGCTGAATTAGACAGATTTTTGATTGACAAGGGAGTCAAGGGTTTTGTGAGACAGGTGGGAAAGTGAAGCTGAGGCCATGACCACATCGCCCAAGATCTTACTAAATGGTGGAGCAGATGTGAGGGACCAAATGGCCTACTCCCGCTCTTATTTCTTATGTTTTTGACCTAGCAATAGTGAAAGAACGGCGATATAGTTCCAAATCAGGATAGTATGTGACTTGGGCGGGAGATTGCAGGTAGTGGTGTTCCTATGTATGTGCTGCCCTTGAATGTTCTCATCCAGGCAGGTGGGGAGTATTCCATCACACTCTTGACTTGTGCCTTGCAGGTGGTAGACAGGCTTTGGGGAGTCAGGTGGTGATTTAAGTTGTCACTAGTTGTTTGTACAATTAAGGTGAAGATAAGGTGAGAGGCCGGTATTTGCTTACTAGAAGCACAGAGCTGAATGTTTCAGTGAACAATGGGTGGTCTGATTAGAATTACTTCGTCAGAAATATACCCTCAGCAGATTGTCACTTTGGTGAAACATCCATAATATTTTTTCTTTATTCCTTCCTGGGATGTGGGCTTTGCTGGCAAGGCCAGCATTTTGTTGTCCATCCCTAATTGCCCTCGAACTGAGTGGCTTGCTAGGCCATTTCAGGGGGCTGTTAAGAGTCAACCACATTGTTCTAGGTCTGGAGTCACATGTAGGCCGGACCAGGTAAGGGTGGCAGATTTTCTTCACTAAAGGGTATTAGTGGAATCTGATGGGTTTTTACAACAATTGGTGATAGTCGTCATGGGTCACCATTACTGAGGCTAGCTTTCAATTCCAGGTTTCTTGAATTTAAATTTCACCCGCCTATGATGGGTTTTGAACCCACGTTCTTCTTGATTTCTCGTCCAGTGACATTACCGCTACATGACCATCTCCCCGTGAGAGCCAAGGAGCTGCCACACAGAACAGGCCATTTGCTCTGAAAAGCCTTTATTTGAAGTTATTGTTTGACAGCAAAACCACCTCTAATTCACACTTCAGAACCACAAAGCGTCTGCCACAGAAAACATCGGAACAAGCCTTTAATTGGTGACCACACGTTAGGGAGTCGAGTTGCTGTCGCACCGCCACTCCATTAACTGTTTCACAACTATGTTAGCAAAACTGTCCACTGCCCCAGTACTTCACCCAAGAAAACACAGGCCATGCACTTCAGGCCAATGGAAGAGGATACAAGCAGGATAACATCAGACATGGCACAGTTCTGATTATGAGTCCATTCTCCCTCAGCCATAACAGCACTGTGGGTGTACCTACACCACATGGACTGCAGCGGTTCAAGGAGGCAGCTCACCACCACCTTCTCAAGGGCAATTAGGGGTGAGCAATAAATGCTGGCCCAGCCAGCGAAGCCCACATCCTGTGAATGAATATTTTTTTAAAATCCATGCACTATAACGTATGTTGTGTGTGGGAGCCAGTCTTGTCTGTAGGAGCCCATGTTGTGAAAAAGTTGTTAACAATTCTCGACATAGTGACTGATCCCAGAATTTCCTGACATCTGGTGAACACTCAGTGACTACAGCCATCCCTTCAAACCTACTTCTCTTAGTAACTAACCTGAATGATAGGCCAGAAACAAAGAACACATGCAGTGTTTCCTTTTCCTGGTTGGCATGTTTTCAATGATTGCTTTATTTGCTGCTCTCCCGAACTTGTTCGAAGGAATGTACAACCTACAGTGGTCTAACTTTCACAACCAAGCTAAACATGTGCACTGTAAATTATATGTCAAGCCCAAAGTGACTCCAGAAGTGCTAACAGCTCCTTGGCCATGGGAGGCATTGCAAATGAGCCCTCCCCTAAGGCAGAATTTTTGCCCTCATATGGGGGACAAGTATGGAGGTCAAAGTGTAGCCAATTAAGGTAGGTACCCTACTTACGAATTAGGAGCAGGAGTAGGCCATTCGGCCCCTCGAGTCTGCTTCGCCATTTGATAAGATCATGGTTGCTTTGATTGTGGCCTCAACTCCACTTTCCTGTCAACCCCTATAACTTTTGACTTCCCTGTTAATCAAGAATCTATCTAACTCAGCCTTAAAATATTCAACAACCCTGCCTCCACTGCTCTCTGGGGAAGAGAATTCCACGTACTAACAACCCTAAGAGAGAAAAAAAAAACTCCTCATCCCCAGGCTAATTAACAGAGGCTGACCTTGAAAATGTGTCCAATACCAATGTGGCAAATGTCGCCTAGTGTAGCAACACTGGACAGGAGGCCAGTTTATTGAATCATTATCCATCCGGCAGAGTGGTCAATTTTTGCTGTGATTTGGATACCAGCTTCCTATTTCAGAGCTGGTTTCAAGACAAAAAGCAGAGAGAGTGGGAGGAAAGGTTGATTATACTGCGTGGGAGAAGGTGGGAAGTGGCGTTCCGCAAGGATCAGCGCTGGGATCGCCACTGCGCACAATCTACATTAACGATTTGGACTCCGAAATCAAAAATAAATTTGCAGATGACATCAAAATGCAGGGGGTAGTCGATACTGAGGAGGGCTGCAATGAGTTACAGGAGGACATTAATAAGCTTGCAGAATGGGCGAATAACAGGCAAATGAGGCTCAACACAGGTCAATGTGAGGTAGCACATATTGGTGAGAAGAGTAGGGAGGCCACTTATTACTTGGAAGTTGGAGGCACAAAGGGTTATCAGAGTAAAATACATCAACCACTAAAAGTTGCAGCATCGATTCGCAAGGCCATAAAGAAAAGCAGAACAAACCCCAGACTTTATTTCTAGAGGGACAGAATTCAGAAGTAGGGAAGTTTTGTTAAACCCACATTGAACCTTGGTTAGACCACACTGAGTGTGTGCAGTTCTGGTCACCATATTGCAAAAAGGATATAGAGACACTGGAGAGGATGCAGTGAAGATTTACAAGGATGACAGCAGAAACGCATGGATTTTTATCCGGAAAGGATTGATCAGCTGAGGGATGACCTAATAGAGGTCTTTAGAATTATGAAAGGTTTTGATAGCGTGGATACAGAATGTTCCCACTTGCAGGAAAGAGCACAACCAGAGGCCATCAGTATAAGATAGTCACCAAGAAATCCAATAGGGAATTCAGTAGAAACCTCCTTACCCAAAGAGTGATGAGAATGTGGCACTCACTACCACAGGGAAACAAACAGGATAGATATGTTTACGGGGAAGATTGGCAAGCATATGAGGGAGAAGGGAATAGAGAATTAAGATGATAGATTTGCATCAGGAAAGATGGGAGGAGGCTCAAATGGAGCATAAATGTCAGCCCACACTGGTTGGGCTGAATGGCCTGTCTCTGTGCTGTATATCCTCGGTCACCTGCTACGCCAGGGTTGTGCGCTCTGCAGTGTATGTTAGAAGTTGGGTATTCAATAAATGCCAAACCTATACTCTCAAGTCTCACGTATCAAAATCAGTCACTTTTCCAAGTAGCTAAATATTAAATAGGTTGTGGGAACAGAGAAAGTCTGAAGTGATTCCCAGTCAATGCGCTATGTTTTCCTGGAGCCTGGCTGGATCATTGGGCTATCCTTGACTTCTTTGATATCCCCCCAACTCTTCTCTTATGAATTGAAGAACACTGTGACAGCAAAGTTTTGATTGGTTACTTGCAGTGTCTTGTAAGGGCAGCAGGTTCAATGGAAATTTCAAAAAGCAATTCGAGATTGAATTGAAGAGAGGAGAGCCATGACTGATCTGATCTAAGCAGGCATGGCGATCATGTACCTCTGGCTGAGGAAGGAATCTGATTACTTTCCTGCGGGCTGCCAGCAAGTGTGGACCCAGTGGATGAGGTTGGCATCAGGCTCTGCTGTGATGCCCCCACAGTTAAATAGCACATTGGCACCCACTGCCTTGGATCAGCTGTGATGAATGGCTACTGGAGTGAGGTGCCAGAGACAGTAATTAGGCACATGTGGAATCTTAACTCCCTTAACTCCACAGGGATAAAACTAGGGGAACATTGCACATACAGCAGCCTTGGAAAGATCTTCAGGGCAATGGGGAATGAATAGGGGAAGTGGGACAAATGGGATAGGCTCTTTCAAAGAGATAGCATGGGCATAATGGACCGAATGGCCTCCTTCTGTGCTGTATATTCTATGATCTCGCTGCTCTCTGCTATGGAGGGGAGGCGATTGAAAAACAAAAGTTCTACACTTCATTTCTCACCTTTACAATGTGATATGTTTCGAGTGCTTGCAGGCGATATTCCTGACAAGCACCATGTTCGGTGTAAGCACAGAGACCCGGCTTTCATCTTTCACATCAGGCCACCAGCTTCTTCGACCAACCGGGCACACAGGCTGCACTCTTCCGTCAATAGTTTTCTAGCATTGCGATGACAACCACAAATGTCTAAATGGTTATCTATCTACCTGTTTGTTTCATTTAGGGCTTATTTGCGTCGGCTTCTCTCAGAGTCATGGATGGACAGTCACCACTCTCTGCATCCCTCTGCTCATCGATCAATCCCAGGCCATTCCCATCTGGACAGCGCGGTTCACAAGAGACAGGAGGTGATGCACCAGCCCACTCAGCCAGCAAACAACTCTATCAATCCATTAGCAATTAATCGGCTGTGGGAACAGGCTTATTGAAGGTTAATGAAGACTAGGCCAAGTAATTACTCATCATTACTGCTACGGAGGCTGCACCTAGAAAGAGTTTTAAAGACCAGAGGACTGCAGGCTTGATAATATGCAATTGGCACATTCGTATACAGCTAGAGTTAGCATGCACCCCTTCCTCCCACCATTCCTCTCACAGTTGCGTAGTGGTAATTTTTTTTTTAATTCATTTATAGGATGTGGGTGTCACTGGCTAGTCCAGCATTTATTGCCCATCCCTAATTGCCCCTTGAGAAGGTGGCGGTGAGCTGCCTTCTTGAACCGCTGCAGTCCATGTGATGTAGGTACACCCACGGCGCTGTTAGGGAGGGAGTTCCAGGATTTTGACACAGCGACAAAGAAGGAACGGCGATACATTTCCAAGTCAGGATGGTGAGTGACTTGGAGGGGAACTTCCAGATGGTGGTGTTCCCATCGATCTGCTGCCCTTGTCCTTCTAGGTGGCAGCGGTCATGGGTTTGGGAGGTGCTGTCGAAGGTGAGTTTCTGCAGTGTATCTTGTAGATGGTACACACTGGGCAGAGCTTTTCTCCCACACGAGAGTAAAATAGTGCGTGTTGACGTCGGGCGAGTGGCCTGACGTCATCACGCACTCTCGCGATATTTCCCTCGGCAGGCACGTGTGAAAGTCAGCAGCCAACAGTTAAGAGGCCTGTTAAGGCCCTTAAACAATTAATTAAATCGGATTTTTTGCTGCCTGTCCAACCGTTTGGTTGGCGGGCGGGCGAATAGGCCAAAGTCTATCAAAGATTTTTTATGAAACCTCATCCACAGGCAGGATGAGGTTTCCAACAGGAATTAAAAATAAAATAAAAAAGTTTCAATCTCATTTATAATATTTCGCTGCTCATGTGACAGAGTCATATGGGGGGGGGGCATGTTCATCTTATTTTTAAAAATCTTTATTTGTACTGTTCTAAATCTTCAGCTCCCTGAGGCAGCTCTGTCCCTTCAGGGAGCTTTCAGTGCATGAACCTGCGCACATGCGCAAACTTCCGCGCTCGCCCTCCTCCCGGCAGCACAAGGCCAGCCAGCGTGAAATGGCGGTCGGGGCCTGGTCACATGCGGCAGTGGGTTTCGCGACCTCTCCCAGGCCCACTCGCTGCGCCCGCCAGACAAGGGCAAAATTCAGCCCACTGCTGTGTGGTGGAGGGGGTGAATGTTTGTGGATGGGGTGCCAATCAAGCGGGGCTGCTTTGTCCTGGATGGAGTCAAGCTTCTTGAATGTTGTGGGATCTACACTCATCCAGGCAAGTGGGGAGTATTCCAACACACTCCTGACTTATGCCTTGTAGGCTTTGTGGAGCCAGGAGGTTCGTTACTCATCACAGGATTCCTAGCCTCTGACCTGCTCTTGTAGCCACAGTATTTATATGGCTAGCCCAGTTCAGCTTCTGAAGAATGGTAACCCCCAGGATGTTGATAGTGGGGGATTCTATATTAAAAATAGAGAAAAAAAAAATTCCCTGACATGTCCCCTCATGTGACACTGTCACATGAGTTGGGACATGTCCATAACTTTTAAAAACACTTCCTCATCCCGCCCGTGGATGAAGTTTCATGCTTTTTCTAATGCACGCCAGGGCTCCCGGCCTGCCCGCTAACCTTAAGGTTGGACGGGCAGGTCCATTAATTACTTTAATGACTCTGGCAATGGCCTCAATTGGCCATTGACAGGTCGGCGGGCGCACAGCTGATTTTGCTGAGCCTCCGCCTACCTGAAAATTTAAATGGGGCGCAGTGACATCGGGAGTTCCGCTTGGTGTCACCGTGCATCATTTTATGCGTCGGCAAGCGGGCCCCACCCCCGCCGCTCGCCGACGGGAAAATCCTGGCCCCTGATTCCCATTGACTCTGGTTTTGCTGGGGCTCCTTGATGCCACACTCGGTCAAATGCTGCCTTGATGACAAGGGCAGTGGCTCTCCCCTCACCTCCCACTAATGCTCTGGGACATGGGTTCAAATCGCCCCCTTGGCAGCTGGTGGAGTTTAAATTCCATTAGTAAAGTCTGGAATTGAAAACTACTCTCAGTAATGGTGATCTTGAAACTATCATTGATTTTTGTAAAAAGCCATCTGGTTCACTAACAACGCCCTTTCCCGGTCTGACCTACATGTGATTCCAGACCCACAGCAATGTGGTTGACTCTTAATTGCCCTCTGAAATGGCCTAGCAAGCCATGCAGCTCAAGGGCAAGTAGGGATGGGCAACAAATGCTGGCCTTGCCAGAGATGCCTACATCCCATGAAAGAATAAAGACGTGCTGCCCTTGAGGGGGCTATATCCCCTATCAGAAAATTGTGACCTAATTTTTGCCTTCAAAGGCAGAGAGGTGTAAGGAGGGAATTTCAGGGCTTGGGGTCGACACAACTGAAGATACGGCACCAATGGTGGAGAAATTATAATTGAGAATGCACAAGGGGCCAGAGTTAGAGGAGTGCAGAGATCTCAGTGGGCTGTGGGGTTGGAGGAGATTGCAGAGATAGGGAGGGTCAAGTCCCTGGAGGAATTTGAAAACAAGGATGAGAATTTTAAAGTCAAGTCAAGTCATGGGAGCCAATGTAGGTCAGCGAGCACAGGGGTGATGGGGGAATGGGACTTGGTGCGAGTTAAGACAGCAGAGATTTGGATGACTTCAAGTTTACGGAGGGTAGAATGTGGGAGACCAGCCAGGAGTGCATTAGAATTGTCATGTCTAGAGGCAACGAAGACATGAACAAGGGTTTCAGCAGCAGATAAACTGAGACAAGGGACAAGTCGGGCAAAGTTACGGAAATGGAAATAGGTGATCTTAGTATTGGCACGGCTATGAGGTCGGAAGCGCACCTCGGGGGTCAAGTGTGACACCAAGGTTGCAAACAGGCTGGCTCAATCTCAGACTGTTGCCAGGAAAAGGGATGGAGTTGGTAGCTAGGGAATGGAGTTTGGAGCATTAGATGTCTTCTGATTCAAGCACCTGCCTTCCTCTGATCTCAGAGGTAACATGCCACTGTTCCACAAGGGCTATGCTAATAAACCTGTCTTTAATTAATAAAGGGTTGTACACATTTCAACACAGCTGTCTCCTATGACAATCATTTACATAACAGATTAAATTATTATATAAAGGCTAATCACACTGAAACAGTATTGCTGTGGCATTGTGGGTTCAAGTCCCACCCCAGGGCTTGAGCACAAAAATCCACACTGACACTCCAATGCAGCACTGAGGGGGTGCTGCACTGTCAGAGGTGCTGCGTTTTGCCCTTCTGCCCTCTCAGACGGATGTTCAAAGGTCTCATGGCACCATCTGAAGAAGAGCGAGGGAGTTATTCCCGACGTCCCAGCCAATATTTATCCCTCAAGCAACATCACAAAAAAACCGATTACCTGGTCATGGTTACATTGCTTTTTGTGGGAGCTTGCTGTGCGCAAATTGGCTGCTGCGTTTCCTACATGACAAAAGTACTTTGTGAAGCACTTTGAGACATTCTGAGATTGTGAAAGGTACAATATGAATCCAGGTAGCCCTTTATTCTTTCAAAGTTCTTTGCACAATGAGTGACTTCTGTAGTCGATTGACTATTTCTGCGCAGGCAACACTGAGCAACCCTTCTATATAAATGGAATCCCTGAATGCATCTGTTTGCCTAGATAAATGGTGTTTGGATATATACCTGTTCATTATGAATTTAGAAAATACACTCTGCCACAATGACTATTTTCACAGGAAGTTAATGAAGCAGAGGGCGTAAAGCTGTGTCGGCAGAATATTAAAGCCAATGGGGAGAATGCTATTTGATACAACACCTTTCCACCACACAATGCTGCAGACAATGAGAGTGTAAGAGGGCAGGGCGACTCTCTCAAGGACTGAAATGATTTCAGTGAATCACCTCACTGGTAATAGAGGTCCTGTGCCCAGAATGCAAATAACATTCAGTCAAAGAAACACCGGCTAGCATTTATCACATCCTCTCACCAGGCATTCTCGCTCACACGGTGTGGGGAGGTCGTACAGCCTTTCTTCCTAAGATGAGTTGATGGCCCTGCTACACACAGGGCAAAGTGGGGAAAGAGATCAGTCTGCATGTCAGCACCACTGGCCTGAACAGACAGAAGCATGCGTTGGAGATGGGTCAACACAGTCCTGTGCTCACTACCAGTGAGGCTCAGTGCCTCGTAAACACTTAAATATTGCGTTTAACATCGGAAACTGTCTCAAGGCACTTCCCAGACAAGATAGAAAGATTGCGATCCCGAGTGAGGAAGGAGATTATATGGTTGCCAACTCTGGAGGTTTGATAATGTGATAGTTGAGCACATGACACTTGGCCACATTCATGTGAAGCATAACCACGTGACATTTGATCCTGTGAAACTTGCCCACTGTTTGCAAATGTTATTGCATTTAATTTAGAGTCACAGGGTAATTACCGCATAGAAGGAGGCTGGTCGGCCCATCAAGCCCATGCTGACTCTCAAAAGCAATCCAGTCAGTCCCATTCTCCTGCTCTACCACCATGGCCCCTGCGAGTTCACTCTCCCCGAGCGCCAATCCAATTTCCTTTTGAAATCATTGCTCAGCTCTGCTTCCACCACTGTCTAAGGCAGTGGGTTCCAGATCATTACCACTCGCTGTGTAACAAAGGTTCTTCCCCACATCCCCCTGTATCACTTGTCCCTTGATGTTGATCCAGGGCTTTATTCTTTGTGTACATAAGTCTTCCTGAGTATCACCCCCGTGTACTCAAAAACTACAAACACTTTAGCGTGTTTCTGTATCAACAATCCTATATTAAATATTTAGCCATGTGTTTTGTGGTGAGATGAATAACAATTTATATTTCAAAGATAGGACACAGGAGAATAGAAAGATTTAGGGATAAGTAATATTTAAATGAAAACTCATTTTTTGTGATGATTCTACAGTATTATCCATGATGGGGGGGCATTAAAGTAACTAACACTGATTCCCAAAAACAGCATCAATATCTGTAACCTCTACCTTTTAAAGGTTCTTTTAACCTCTAAGCCTCTAAAGTTTTCCAACAGCTTTATGGCTTTTTACATCGTACAGCAAGTTAACCCACGACCACTATGGTTCCAAGGATGAGGAACTTCAATCAGGAGGATAGAATGGAGAATTAGGACCATTTGCCTTAGAGAAGAGAAGGCTGAGAGGAGATTTGATGGAGATGTACAAAATCAGGGGTCTGGACAGAGTAGATAGGGAGAAACTGTTACTGGTCATGAGAGGATTGAGTTCGAGAGGCACAGCTTTAAAGTAATTAGTAAAAGAAGCAAAAGTGATATGGGAAAAACCTTTATCAACAGTGAGTGGTTAGGGTCTGGAATGCACTGCCTGAGAGTGTGGTGGTGGCCTGATTAGATTACCCCCCTGACTCCAAACTCTTCATGGAGGAGGGCATTAAATTCCGGCCCGGTTTTGGTTTTTTATCTATCTACCTACCTACCTACCTACCTACTGACTTACCTCCCTACCTACCTACCTCCCTCCCTACCCACCCACCATTCTCATGAATCTTTTCTACACTTTTTCCAATGCCTTCACATCTTTCCAAAAGACAACCATTTTTTCCCAGAGCGATGAGGGATGGGCAATAGATGCTGACCTTAACCAGTGACATCCATATCCTGTGAACACTAAAAAAAAAATCTCACAACACTATTTTGAAGAAGAGCAGGGGAATTACCCCCGGTGTCCTGACCAATATTTATCCCTCAACTAATATTATTAAAAGCAGACAATCTGCTCATTATCACTTTTCTGTTTGTGGGAGCTTGCTGTGCACCTCCTGGCTGCTGCAGTTCCTACGTTACAACAGTGACTACACGTCAAAAGTACTTCATTATCTGTAAAATGCTTTGGGAAGGCCTAGTGTTATGAAAGGTGCTATATAAATGCAGGCCTTTTCTTTCTTTCAATACACCACTGCAGCCGAATATTAAACACCTTCCCTCAGAAAGAAACGGCAGATACACAGAGGGAACCCTTCACGCCTTTCACTAAATTCATCCCTCCCGACATCCAGCACAGTTCCGCATTAGGCATGCCTGGCTGATCTGCAGAATATTATTTATGTCAGTTGGCATTGTGAACAGTAGGTTATGTAAATGGGCATTAAAACTGCCTTGAGAAACCTACATTATCCTACAGAATCCTATTGCGCCGCGTTAGAAGCGTCCTGGAGGATTTGCCTTAGATTTCCATCATTACGCTTTGAATGACATGGAACTAACGGAATTCTTCTGGCAAGAGCAAGCTGCATGTCAATGGGATTAAATGTACCACGGGTGAACTCTTATCCAGCCCAGAGTGAAGCGAAGTAGGATTTGAGACTGCTCAACCTGCCGTTTGCTGATAGCTCACCCAATATGACGAATACAACTGTGCCTCGAACGCTCGGCTGCTGTATTGAGACCCAGCACAGAAGGCCGAGGGAACACAAACACAAACACACACGCACACACACACTCTCGACTGTTATTGCTCACAGGAAATGTCAAATTCATTCATCATCGTCAGTCGAGTCCCGGCACCCGCTCCCTGCCCCGTCGAGTTCGGAGACAACATCTACCCCGTTCTTGAGCGTTTCTTCCTCACCCCTCGCCCCCCTGCCGTGCAAAAGCACAACAGTTGTTGAGGGCAACCAGTGGTGTGTCACTGTGGGTCATGGTGCTCCAATGAGCTAGCCTAGTTCAGCCGCTTCAAATCTATTATTGTTCTGTGCTTTTCGGATTCTTGTACTGAAATAAAGATTTTGTTTTCTCTTTAAAAGGGAACACGTCATCCGCAATATTCTCCTTCGTGCTTGGGTTTTAATAAATTCATTAATATATTTGCAAATGTTCCCCCCCCCACCCCAACCAAAGTAATTGTGCAAGTGGGCAAGGCCAGCTTAAGTGCCCAGAGGAAGGTATCTGCCCGCGGACGTTACCACACAGGGTTCATGGGGCCAGAGGTCCTGAGGTATGGTTGTTTGTTTTGCATCTTCACTCACACCTTTTTTCCCTTTGGGGAATAGAGGGGAAGTGTTGGAAGGATTAGCAGGCTGATTATCAGTCTGTTGAGCTGTGTCATGAACACTCTTTCTGTGGCCACTCTAGGGCTCCTGGAGTGGGACTCGAACCAGAGCTTCTTCTGGCTCAGATGCAGGGGGGATATCGACTGAGCCACAAGACCTCCTGCCCTGAGCGATGAGGCTTTGGCAATCCAGGTGGGCACATCTGGGATGGACGGGGGTGTTGGGGAGGGAGGGGGGGGATGAGGGCACCCCAGAGGTTGCTTACTGCGAGTGGCCGGTGGGGTGATGGAGGTGCTGGGCTCCCCCTTGGAAACAAAATGAAGCAAACCTCCCCACAGCTGCAGCATCTCTTTTAAGTGATCCCGAGCACGACTGCCACCCCTCACCTCTGGTGGGCCCCA
Source organism: Cetorhinus maximus (assembly GCF_964194155.1). Lineage (NCBI taxonomy): Eukaryota > Metazoa > Chordata > Chondrichthyes > Lamniformes > Cetorhinidae > Cetorhinus > Cetorhinus maximus. The sequence continues at coordinate 104,657,317 of NC_135892.1, forward strand.
CATGAAAGGTAGAATAGGGACCAGTAGACCTTGTTACCCTTCACATACCAATGCCATACCAGCTCCCCTGTCGGCCAATGAAGCAGGAGCTCCATGTCCTGGGTCCCACCTCTCTAACATGAGCAAGGGGTAAGCAGCTTTACTTGGAGATAACAATGCCAACTGGGGCCCCGTGTCTCTGGGTCCTGGAAACATTCATGGCCATTCCATTAGAACAACTGCCAAGTTTTGGCCTGGACGTATTCAAGACTTTGTTTAACTCACACCCACATACAGGTCCAGACATGAGGGCCTGGATTTTCACCGGGTCGGGTTGACTCTGGGACATTTTTAAAACGGCGGGCGGGTCCAGGTTCTGGGGTTTCTGATTTTCGTGAGTGACTTCAAAGGGTGCGGACTGGTTCCTGTCAAAAGCCCGCATCCCGCAGTCCCGACCCAGCCAGCTCCATTGCGGAGATAGGCATCTCCTACTCCTCCGCAATTTTCATGGAGTCGGGCCAAATTTTTAAAGAGTCGGCCGCTCGGGGGAGTTTCAGGGGTTTGGGGTTTTTGAGACTTTGAAGGGCTGGGTGATTGACACTTTTATTAGTTTGTAGTGCAGACTTTTATTTCAAACATAGCAGAAAGTTATCAATGAATTACTTTTTGTCAAAGCTTTTTTTTTACACATCCCACTGTGCACTATAAGATTCATTGGCTCTAGAAAGTTTACACTGGCTCAATGGGCATGGAAGTGCCATAGCTTGGCATGGGGGCATGAGGGGCCATTGGGGGGGGGGGGGGGTGGGCATGAGGTGGCATGGGGAGTGTTTGGAGGGTGATGGGGGGGCGGGGGCGGGGGCGGCGGGGGGGGGGGGGGGGGTGAGGGTTGAACGCTGGGCTGGCCTTCGTGTTTTTATTTCAACTGGGACAAAGTCTCCACGGCACTGAGGTGGGCCTTTTAAGCAGCCCGTCTCCTTATCCGGCAGCCCCATGCGGCTACTTCCCCACTTCGTCCTGAGTTCAGCTGGCCCGACTCCAGCCTACACATGCCACCCCCACCCCCCGTCCCCCACAACCCCCCCTCCCCCCACCCTCCCACCGCCAGCAATGAAGGCCCTGCCTTTGCGGGCACTTTCTCCAAGGTGGGTGAGCTGAGCTGGGAATTTTCCCCACTCTCCCTGCCCGCCTCGACCAATGAGAAACCAGGCTGAGGATTCCAGCACGACTGACGTGATCACTCAGACCTCACAGTGACATGAGATAGCGGATAGTGTCGGTTTAAGAGGAAACTAAACAAGCCTATGAGGGAAAAAGGAATAGAGGGTTACGATTGTAGATTAAGGTGAGGAAAGTTAGGAAGAGGCTTGAGCGAAGCATCAACACCAGCATGGACTGGCTGGGACCAATGGCCTGTTTCCTGTGCCATATTTCCTACGTAACCCTGTATACAATCTCACAGAGCCACTAACACAAAGGAAAGACTTGCATTTATGTAGCGCCTTTCACGATCTCAGCACATCTCCAAGTGCTATACAGCAACAAAGTACTTTTGAAGTGTATTCACTTATGTATCGTAGCAAGCGCGGCTGTCAATTTATGCACAGCAAGATCCCACAAACAGCAATGTGATGTTGATCAGATAATGTGTTTCTTTCGTAAAGTGATGTCAGTTGCAAAAGGCTGTACAACTTCAAGTCATTTTATTTTTTTTTTGACACTCAAATCTCGTATTGCCAATAAAACTTAACATCCCAACCTCAAAATCTGCCATTCCTGTTGGGAGCTGCCTTTTCCAGGAAGGACAAAGCAGTTTGTGCTGTGCATATGCAGCACTCAGAGGACTGTGTAAGAATTAGCAGAGACCTGGGAACTGGCTGCTTGTCTACACTCTTTACACTAGAGACTCGGGGGCGGGGGTAAGGGGGAAAATAAAGAACTGGGGATGATAATAAAACCATAAGCGTCTTGCAGCCGAAGGGTTAAATTAGTCTCCATAGCAACAACTCTACCGAGCACATTATTAACTTAGCTTTGCCTACAAAATGAGAACAATGTTGGAAATAACAAGAGGCTAGAATGATTTAGTAGCTGAGGATGAAGCAGCCTGGGTCGAGATGGATTATAGCATTATATTTTAGCCAAGAGTGTGATACAGAAGACATCAATTGAGTGTGACTTTGCTAGTAGCTGTTTGGGCATGGCGAAATGCACAAAGATTGCAAGCTACGGGTTAGCAATGAGATTAATGACCTGATTTCCAATTCTTACTGTTTGTTTCAGGCTGCAGCGCCCATTTCCCCGATCACTCCCCCACCTCCATAATCCACAGGGTCACATTTACCAGCGTCCACCTACATCTGATGAAACAGGGAGAAAGACCTGCATTGATTAAACTCCCTTCACCACATCAGGATGTCCCAAAGCACTTTCCAGCCAATGAAGCGTTGTTTGAAGTGTAGGAATGTAGGGGGTGTGGCAGTCTATTTACGCACAGTAAGATCCCACAGCATTGACATAATCGACAGATCATCCAGTTTACCGAGTTCCTGAGAGGTAAACATTGGCTAGGACAGCAAGGGAGCACTCCGCTGCTCTTCTTCAAAATAATGTCAAACTTTGTTTAACGCTCCTGCAAAGCAGTTTTGGGATGTTTTACTAGGTGCTATATAAATGCAGTTGTAAATATAGTTACTGTTGTAATTCAGTGGGATCTTTCACCAATAGCTGAAGAGCCAGTGTAAGTGTCACACCTGCAAGGCGGCACCTCCGGCAGTGTTGCGCTCCCTCTGCACTGCCCTGAAGTGTTAACCTGGATTAGCTCAAGTCTTTGGAGTGGTACTTGAACCTGCATGAAAGGAATGGAATATTTGGACGTACAGCCCCTTCGATGAGATACTAGCAGGACTAGGGCACTGTGCCCCAGTAGTAGTTGGCATCTCCAAGACTGCAGGGGAGGAACTCTCAGAAAGGACACCCATTGTTTAAAAAAAAAATCACCTGTTTGACTTGCTGAAGCCACGACACTGGTACTGCCTCCAGACTACATAATCCTATCAACAGCTTAACAGGCACATCAATACTTGTAATTAAATTTTTAACAAGCATAGCAAGCTTTGGAAGGACAGCTAATTCTTTACAATTTGCTGTGAGAATTATGTAATATTAATCAATAAATCACAGCAGACAGTTATAATGGTGGGTGTCTTCAGGATAAATGGGCTGTTCTCCTGCAGAAGGGTATGCACCGTCTGTGGTGAAGACAGTGTAAGCTGCACAGACTCCGGCACCTTAATCGTTCCCCCACCACCCCCCTCCAATCCCAACCCTGGGTTTCGAGCCGAAATAATAACTTGGCAGGCATTGCTGTACACGCTTTTTTCCTACAGTCTGGATATAATAACAATGAACAACCTGCTCCTTGAACCCATCACTGTTGACTAGAAAATGCTCAGGAAAGTATTGCGTGCAACTCCCCTAAATCGCATGCTCCCTTGTCTCCTTATGCAGACTGGACGGTGAGTGCTGCAGAGAGACAACTGCAATTTTTAATCTCCTTCATTGGTTTATTGTTTTCAAATGTACTTTTAGGCTGTGTGTGCATGTGGGATCCCTGGGGTGCCAGGGTGAGGAGAGATTGAGGAAACTGGGCCTGTATTCTCTACAGTTTCGAAGAATAAGAGGCGATCTCATTGAAACTTACTAAAGTCTTACAGGGCGTGACAGGGTAGATGTGGATAGGATGTTTCCCCTGGCTGGTGAGTCTAGAATCAGGGGGCATAATCTTAGGGTAAAGGGGTGGCCATTTAGGGCTGAGATGAGGAGGAATTTCTTCACTCAGAGGGTGGTGAATCCTTGGAATTCTGTGCCCCAGAGGGCTGTGGAAGCTTAATCATTGAGCACATTCAAGACAGAAATCGATAAGATTTCTGGAGACTAATGACATCAAGGTATATGGAGATAGTGCAGGAAAAAATGGCGTTGAGGTAGAGGATCAGCCATGATCTGGTTGAATGGCGAAGCAGGCTTGATGGGCTGAATGGCCTACTCCTTGCTCCTATGTTCCTACTGTCAAATTTTGGAAAGAAAGAAAAATACTTGCATTTATATAGCACCTTTCACAACCCCAGGACATTCCCTTAAAGCTTTTTACAGCCGATGCAGTATTGTTGACATATGGCCGCTATTATGCAAAGAAACACAGCGGGCAAACTGGGCACAGAAGTTCCCACAAGCAGCAATGAGATGGACGCCAAGGTCACTTGAGGTGGTAGGTGGTATTGGGAATGAAAGACGAAAGCTAATGAGCACGTACTGACAATGACAAGGGTGGTTGACCCTGCCAAAGTTTCACAGCCTCTTTCTACACAATGGATAGGTACCTGGGCCAGTATGAGTGCATCCTGTCTGCTCGTTGGTCAGAGAGGGTACACTGGGCAGCCACATACAGCAGTAGCCAGCAGGACAGGTTTCAAAGATCTCGGTCCAAAAGGAGGTTTCATGTTAGCCTGTAACCTTCTGGAACATTCCTGGCCTGGACCACCATTGTAGGACCCCGATAATACTCCTCCGTCGCTGGTGCTGTATAGTTTGCTTGAGGGAAAGGAGGTGGGAGCTGTGGGTCTCCCGGCCAGGCAAACCCATCTCACTTGACCCACTGCTTCTTAATGCCAGGGATTTAATGGGACTAAAGGACCGTCATTCCAGTCACACCATCCAGCCTGATTCGCAATGATTCATTAGCCAACACAAGGGTTTGCGGATCCCACCCTATTTCCCTCCCTTCCCACCTCCCACTCCACCTCCCCCCCCACCACCTACACCCACCATTGCAAGTTACTCGCAGGGAACCTCAGCCACGGGTACAATGTGGCCCTGAGGAAATTCAGGGACAGTTTCATGACGTTGGTTGGGAGATAAATATTGGCCAGGATGCAGGGGAGGACTCCCCTGCTCATCTTCAAAACAGTGTCAAATGTTTTCTGATAATGCTCCTGAAAAGCACCTTTGGGGTGTTTTACTACATGAAAAGGTGCTATATAAATGCAAGCTGCTGTTGTGGTCCTGCAGAATCTTTTGCAACCAGCCAGTGTAAGCGTTACGCCCAAAAGATGGCACCTCCGGCAGTGTAGCATCTCTTCAGTGCCGCACCGAAGGGTTCGGAGGTGGTCACATCTGTGGGAGTGGGAGCTGAACCCACCAACCTTCTGACCCCCATAAAACAGGCCGCACTATGAAAAGAAAACCATAAACTGGTGCTGGCTCGTTCACTCCCGTGAGCAGCAGTGACCGAGATATTGCAAATTATATCTATCATCTTGTCCTTTGAAAAATGAACGCAGCTGCTTTGCCCCTTCCTCCTAAGAAAATACATCCGTTAGTTGAGTGCGTTGCACAGAAACATGTCAAGTGCCCGGCTGCAATGGCAGCTCTAAAACCAGCTATGAAATTGGATCCATTCATCCAGGCCATTTCTCTGGCAGTGACACTTCAAGTGGAGGGTCAATTCACTAATGATCACAAATCAGAGAGCTGGGTATTGCTGGACCAGTGTGGGAGCGCCTCAGTTCATCAGTCTCTGTGCTGTGGTATTGACACTTTGTTGATAATCAGCATTGCCTCTCAGTGGGTAACAGTTTAGCAACCGATGGACGGTGTGAATGAAAATCCCAGACGGGCACAGTCCGCTTTACGTTCGATGGTCTCCTGTTAAAATGCCCTCCCCTTCGCCAGTGACACTGGTTCGAAATGAAAATCAGGAGAAGAGCTCGTGCGGACATCGTACGCTTTACTTAAACTCGTCCAAAGTCAGCTTCGCCTCCAGTGTTGTGGTGAAATCAAGAATGTCAACATTGAAGCGTGAAATGGTAGGAAGGACGAGGACAGGCATTGGGGGGCAATTCTAAAGGGGGTCCGGGTGCAGAAGCACCTGTGGGTATGTGTGCACAAATGGCTGAAGGTGGCATGATAGGTTGAGAAAATGGTTAATAAAGCATATGGGGTCCTCAGCTTCATAAATATTAGGACATACAACACAGAAACAGGCCATTCAGCCCAACCAGTCTCCATGCTGGTGTTTATGCTCCACTCGGGCCTCCTCCCATCTTTCCTCATCTTAATCTGCCGCCGTAACCCTCTATCCCCTTCTCCCTCTTATGCTTGTCGAGTTTCCCCTTAAATGCATCTATAGTATTCACTGCAGCTCTCCCTGTGGTCACGAGTTCCACATTCTCACCAAAACAGAATTACCTGGAAAAACTCGAAACGTCAACTCTTTTCTTCTCCGCCGATGCTGCCAGACCTGCTGAGTTTTTCCAGGTAATTCTGTTTTTGTTCCACATTCTCACCACGCTGGGTAACTTCTTCGAGTTCCTCATTAGATTTCTTGGTGACCATCTTATATTAATGGCCTCTAGTTATACTCTTCCCCATAAGAAGAAACATTCTCTCTGTATCCACTCTGTCAAAACCTTTCAGAATTTTAATGACCTCTATTAGGTCACCATTCAGCCTTTTTTCAAGAGAGAAAAAAGAGACCCAGCCTGATTATGTATACACATGCATTACTGGTATCATCCTTGTAAATCTCCTCTCCAGTGTTTTTGCATACCGTTTATAATATGGCGATCAGAACTGCACACTGTATTTAAGTGTGATCTAACCAAGTTTCGAAACATAACCTCCCTACTTTTCAATTCTATCCGTCTAGAAAGAAAGCCTAGGGGCATACAGTACAAATGCACAGAAATGATGATAAACACGTATAAAACACTGGTTTGTCCTCAGCTGGATTTCTGCCCAGCTATAGGCACCACACTTGAGGAAGGATGCAAAGTCTTTTGCAAGTGTGCAGAAAATATTAATGAGAATGGTTCCAGGGATGAGGAACTTCAATTATGTGGACTGACTGGAGAAGCTGGGGCTGTTCTTGGAATAGAGAAGATTAAGCGGAGGTTTGATAGAGGCGTACGAAATCATGAGGGGTCCGGACAGAGCAGGTAGGGAGAAATTGTTCCCGTTGGTGGAAGGTCGGGAACCAGTTAAACCAGCTGGTTTAAGGTGATTGGCAAAGGAAGCAATGGTGACATGTGGAAAAACTTTTTTTTTTAAAACGCAGAGAAGTGGTTAGGATCTGGAATGCACTGCCTGAGAGTGTGGTGGAGGCAGGTTCAATCGAGGCTTTCAAAATTATCCGGAGAAAAAATACTTTCAGGGCCATGGGGAAAAGGGCAGGGGAGCGGGACTAGGTGAGTTGCTGTTACAGAGAGCCAGCAATAAGGAAGACACGTCCCCTCATGTGACTCTGTCACATGAGCAGGGACGTGTTGAAAGTGAGTCCTGAAAACTTTTATTTTTTAAAATCACTGGTCGGAACCTCATCCCGTCCGTGGACGAAGATTCGCAAAAAATGCAAAGGCCGCTTGGCATATTCGCCCGCCTGCCCGCCCGCCAACCGAATGGTTGATTAATTGATTAAGGTCCTTGATAGGCCCCTTAATTGTCGGCGGGCACGCTGCCACCTCTCGCTTGCGCCCGCCGAGTGAAATATCGCAAGAGTGCGCGATGACGTCGGGACGCTTGTCCGATGTAATCACGCACCACGTTACTCCCGTTCGGGGTCGGGCACGCGCCCGCCTGGCCTGGGAAAGGTTCTACCCATTACGTTTGTCGCACCAGCACCGAGGGGAACTAATGAACTGAAGTTCCCCAAACATTTTGCTGAAAGGCTATCTCCAGCTTTGCAACTGTGAGCCCCATTGTCATGTTTCACAGCTGCACGGCTACCCACTCGACCTTACAGGGGGAAGCAGCGCTCGAATCAAGTTGTCACAGAAGTGGCCCTGCACCAGAGCGCCAAGGGACGCGATGGCCTCGCATCATCTCCTAAATTGACTGAACAACTCTCTATGTCCCTTGGAGGTCTCCCATGATAGCCCGTGGAAAGAGCAGCGAGGGTGTTTTTCATTAGGATCACAGCAACGGCGAAAGAGATTGGACAATTAATCAGCCGCTGATCAACTACAGCTGTGATCAATTAAAAATGTTTCTGTTCAATTAAGTGTAAAACAATCATTGCCTCCACTTGCTTTACTAATTCCCTCTCTCCTGCTGCTTCCTCCATGCTCGGCCTGTTCCGAATGAACAGTGTAAACAATTTGTCACACAGTGAGCTGCAGCGACGTGGAGTATCCAGCCAGCCAAGCCGTCTCACAAAGAAGCAGTGAGCGGGGTGCGGGGAGCTGGGGCAAGAATCGATATTTCCACACACACAAACAAGGATTCACTTCGGATTCAAAAAATCCATCTTTCTTCTCCCAATACTATCCTCCAAAAAATACCCCGGGAAAAAAACTTGCATTCGTATAGCGCCTTTCACCGCCTCACGATGTCACAAAGTGCTTTCCAGCTAATGTAGGAAATGCAACAGCTGCTTCCCATACAGCAATCCCGGCTAACACGGCGAGGGGAGTTATCCCCGGCGTCCTGGCCAATCGATATCACAAAAAAACATCTTGAGTATTGCTGAGGAAAGAGACCTCTTTTGTCAAAGCTTTTCGTCTTGCACTCATCAGGACAATTCGGGGGTGGGGGGAGGTGGGGGGAAACAACAGATTTAAAATAAATACATAAAAAACAGCTTATCTGGTCACTGTTGTTTCTGGAAACTTGCTGTGTGCAAATTGGTTGCCAGGTTTCCCACATTACAACAGAAACTGCACTTCAGAAGTACTTCATTGGCTGTAAAGCACTTTGAGTCATCCCAAGATTGTTAAAGGCACAAGTCTTACTTTTGGACACAGTCACTGAAGGCAATGTCCAACACACAATTCAACATAGCGACAGACGTATGCCAGGGTTTCCCTACAGTCAGGAAATACCGAGTGAAAAGCAAGCTAACTGTTATAATTCTGTACAGCGATCCCTCTTCATGGTGCGGGTAAAAGGCATTGCAGTGTTCTGTCAGCCATGATTGTATTGAATGGTGGAGCAGGCTCGACGGGCTGAAAGGCCTTATTCTGTTCCTATGTTCATAAAACAGTGCTTTAGGGTTCGTATTATATAATGGGTGGCTGGTGGGGCGGGGTAGAGGGGGCAAGGCTTGATACAATGCTTAGATTCATACCACAATGGGAGGGGTTGAGGGAAATTGGATGCAGTGGGAACACCACCACCTGGAAGTTCCCCTCCAAACCACGCACCGTCCTGACTTGGAAATATATCCCCGTTCCTTCACTGTCGCTGGGTCAAAATCCTGGAATTCCCTTCCTAACAGCACTGTGGGTGTACCTACACCACAGGGACCGCAGCGGTTCCAGAAGGCAGCTCACCACCACCTTCTCAAGGGCAATAAGGGATGGGCAATAAATACTGGCCCAGCCACTGACACCCACATCCCATAAATAAATGAGTAAAAAAAAAATCAGAAAGAAAAGTAGTAAAAATGAAAATGAAATCATTGCTCCCCTGTCTCGAATGCAACTAACTGAAAATCTGAAACTTGGGAGCAAGAGATGATGCTGAGGCAAGCCTTCATTTTTTATTTTCACAAATGAGAATTGTAGGTGATAATTTTAGCCTGATGTACCCAGAAGGAATCTGCCCAATACTGCACTCTGCCGACTCGAATGGAAATTAAAAGAGGTTGGGGGAGGGGGAGGGGGAGGGGTAGGGGGGTGTAAAGCCAGTGTGGCACCCAATCCCATCACTCTCCCGATGGGGCAGACCAGAGCGACCCCCTCCACAACTCCCCCCCAAACACGGAATCGCTCACCAAAGGAGGCGAGTGAAACACCAAGTGCAAAGAGGTTCAAGAAACAATTTCTGGCAGGAGAGAAGGGATTGTGAGATCTGGTGAGACGACGAATAGGTGGGGTCGATTCCTCGAAAGGGACAGACAGCCACGTCGGGTCCATTTACTGTGGCAATGAATTCCCCTGTCCTTGCATCACACGTGGCCTATCACAGAAACTCACTAGCACCTTATTTTTCACAATTGGTATATTATTTTTGGAACTGATGAAAAATTCTTGGGAGGGCTTCAAGTGGCTAATCGCCCTTGATAATTACAGAAAGCAACATGCTGAGTTTGCCTGCACCCTACTTAAAGGGATGGCTGTGTTTAGGTGGCTGTGGGGTCAACACACAGATTCAGAAAAGGCCAGCTACGGCCCGCTTGTGAAAGCTCACCTAGAAACATCCCCATGTTATTCACCGACCATGTCAAATTCTGTGAAAACAACAAAACAGATCCGTTTTGCTTCTGTGTTAAGCACCAGGCCTGATGCGTGAATCAATGTTCTTAGCAAATCACTGGCCATGTTATTGCTTTCGCCTCCATTTATTAGCCTGGCAAATTGACTTGTAAGAGAAATTACTGGACACAAGGGGCGGCCCATTTAAGACAGTCACAGTCGCCTGCTCGAAAGGGTGTCCCTCATGTGTTTAGCATCACGATTATTATCTGAATGGCCTGTCAGTTAAAGATGTCACTTGCTGAAACCAAACCGATAGGGCCTGGAAAACCAAGTGCAAGGGCATCTCCCACAATATGGATGCCGGATATTAATTTTACTGTGACCATTTGATTAAGCAACCAATATGTGTAAGAGGTGATGATAAACGCTAAATTCCTCTTCCTTTGCTAATACAGGTCTCCTAAGAACATGCACCCTGTCTGCTCATGTTCGTCCCATGAGACGAGCCGAGGTTCTGGCTGGGCCGAAAAGAATGGAAGCCAAGTGATTAATCATCTACAAACAGTTATTACCCTCACTACATGCCTGTGGCTCTTCCATCCATCTCAGGGGTTAATTTACTATAGAAGCCTCCACTTTCATCTTGTGCCTTAAACTACAATTATATTCCTGCAGCCCGATAGCCAACGTACACATCCAGGAGGAGAGCCTGGAGGCTTTATGCTTTCGCTGTCAATTCTCTATAAAAATGGCTCTCTTTATGCTTTGCGGTGTAACATTGATCAATGATTTTGCCACTGATGGCCTGACAGGCGAATTAAAATGAGTCAAGGACTGGAGAAACAAGGCAGGGCAATAAAATCTCCTGAGGCCTAGGTCCCCTGCTAAACCGCTCGCCCTGTCACTGCTGCAGTGAGTTACACCATGCTGAGGCCAACGTTTCAATACTTCACCCAGTATTGCTGCCCTCTGGCCTGCAGAAGGCATTTTTACACCTCATGCATAAATAAAGGGACACCATGTCGAGGACACAAGGAAACATTCTGGATTGCTGCACAATATCAGAGGGAAGCCAGGCGTTAGACACTATGGGCAGAATATTGCGCTCGTCAGGCAGGCACACGCCCGGCCCCGACGAGAGTACAATGACACGTGATGACATCGGACAAGCGCCCCGATGTCACTGCGCCCGCGCACGCCCGCTGACAATGAACAGGCCTATTAAGACCATTAAAGTTTGAATTAAATGAAATTTTCCACTCCCTGTCCAACCTCACGGTTGGCGGGCGGGCGAGAGGGCCAAGCGGCCTTTGGATTTTTCGCCAAACCTCATCCACAGGCGGGATGAGGTTTCATTCAGTGACTTTTTTTAAATATGAAAATTTTTCAAACTAATTTCTAACATGTCCCTGCTCAAGGTCACAAGGGTCGCAGGAGGGGACATGTTCTTAACATCTTTAAATTCTTTATTTTTTATTTTGAAAATTCTTCAGCTCCCTGAGGCAGCTTCTGTGCCTCGGGGAGCTTTTACTGCACGCACACCCCCCTGTGCATGGGCCCACTCCTGCTCTCGCGCTCCCCCTGCCCTCACCCCGGCAGCGCTCAGTGCTGCAACACACAATTCATGTCTGGATGGCCGTTAATTGGCCAGCCAGCATGAAATCCATGTCGGGGCCCGATCGCGGGCAGCAGTCAGCTTTGCAATCGCTCTCAGGCCCGCCCGACGAGGGCAAAATTCCGCCCTATAATACTAGCTAGTGGCACGAAGGATAATATTGAGCGAGTCCCCAAGAGGAGGTAACACTCCCTTTATAGCTTAGTGGTGGGAGAGTGAGGAAGGACCAGAGGCAAGAGGGTAAACAGAGAGAGGGAGAAGGAAAAGATCAAGGGAGAGAGAGAACGAGAGAAAGGGCGGAGGAGGGAAAGAGTGCAAGAAGGATAGTGAAATACAAAGAAGAAAGAGTGTGAATAAAGTTAAGGAATGCAGAGAGGTAATAACAAGTAGATTGAAAAACATGACTGCAAATGACTGAAATATTAAATAAAAAGAAGTAAAATTAAAGAAACTGTGGCTCCACAAATTCTAATAGGGTTTTTATTGACGCCAAGTAAGTTGATAGAGGAAGATTGACAACAGGGGTAAACCAATCGCCCAACTCATGCTTCACATTGAAGCTAATAGGATCCTGCTTTATAATATTCATCAGGATCAATTAAAGACACAAGATACTGGATGAGATCCATCCTGAGAGCAGAGTAAACCCTCAGAATGTTCCATTAGTTAAGCAGTTTTGTTGCCATTCCAGATCAAGGCAGACACATCTCGATCACATCTGCGAACGCTGTTATCAATCAGTGAGCACATTTCTACCATCTGTGTGGATTGCTCCTGCGCCTGTTCTCTCAGATGTTTTGCCAAGACATACCTTTGTCTGCTTCCTCATAGCTGACAGTAATCTGAAGGTTAAAGGCAAGAGCTTGTGTTTTGCATGCAAAGCTCTGAGCTTGAAAGGAACAGGCTTAGACATCACGCACCCCCCCCTACAATGCACCTGTGAGGAGGTTTTGAAATGCACTCCCACTTTTAACACAGACGCTCAGTACAAAGGGCATGACTTCTAGAAAGAGATATAATTAGTGCTCAGGATAGTGGAGGACAGCAATATATTTCCAAGTCAGGGAACCTGCAGGTGGTGGTGTCCCATGCGCCCGCTGCCCTTGTCCTTCTAGGTGACAGAGGTCATGGGTTTGGAAGTTCTGTCGAAGGAGCCTTGGTGAGTTGCTTCAGTACATCTTGTAGATGGTGCACACTGCTGCCACTGTGCGTCGGTGATGGAGGGAGTGAATGTTGAAGGTGGTGGATGGGGTACCAATCAAACGGGCTGCTTTGTCCTGGATGGTGTCGAGCTTCAAATGTTGTTGGAGCTGCCCTCATCCAGGCAAATGGGGAGCATTCCAGCACACTCCTGACTTGTGCATTGTAGATGGTGGACAGGCTTTGGGGAGACAGGAGCCACAGAATTTTCAGCTTCTGACCTGTTCTTGGAGCCACGGTATTTATATGGCTAGTCCAGTTTAGTTTCTGCTCAATGGTAACCCCCATAATGTTGATAGTAGGGGATCCAGCGATGATAATGCCATTGAATGTCATGGGGAGATGGCTAAATTCTCTCTCGATGGAGATGGTCATTGCCTGGCATTTGTGAGGCATGAAAGTTATTTGCCACTTATCAGCCCAAGCCTGAATATTGTCCAGGTCTTGTTGCATGTGGGCACAAACTGCTTCAGGGCCTGAGCAGTCAGGAATTGTACTGAATATTGTTCAATCATCTGAAAATATGCTCACCTTTGACATATGATGGAGGAAAGGTCATTGATGAAATAGCTGAAGGTAATTGGACCTGAGACACTGTCCTGCACTGAGGTCCTGAGACTGAGCTGATTGACCTCCAATAACCACATCCATCTTCCTTTACGCAAGGTAGAACTTCAGCCAGTGAAAAGTTACCACAAAACTTGCTCAGTTAACTCTTCATTTCTCGGTTAGTCGGCAAAACGGCAAATGATATGGGGATACGGCAGGAAAGTGAAGTTGGGGTGGAGGCTCAGCACCATCTTACCGAATGGTGGAGTCGGGGCCGTGAGGCCTATTATTTCTCCTATGTCCTCAGATTCACACTGCCGGAACGGGCAGCCATTTCTGTCACCCGGGGGCCTCAGGAGCATGCCCTGCGCTGTGACACCATACTTACCCAAACGCAAGGTGTAATTTGGCGGGTGCGAAAAGCCCAACGAAATCTGACGTGGGCAACAATCTTACATAGGGTTCAGAGGTGGTTTCCCTTTTGCTGAACAGAATCCCTTCTCCCTTTAATTCGCAGCAGTGAATAAAGCCTAAATCTACACTCAGAAAACACAACACTAAGGCCCTAAAATTACATCCTGTGATATGTGCTCCCAAGCATTTTGACTTACTCAGCTGAAATTCCATTTCTTGCAGTTTTTTTCAGAAGCTACAAGGGTTTGATAATGAGGACAGGTTGAAAACCTAAGGGCAGAATTTAATTCCAGGTGACAGGGGTCTTGCACTCCACCTGGGGAGTCCCATGTCGCCTCCTTTGGGGGGGAGGCCCGTCAGGCACTAAAGCGGCCAGCTGTGGGGGCTTCCCCAGGACCAAGGACCTCCAGGGGCAGAAGTCCCGCCAGCCCACCGCCTCCGAGAGTTGTCGGCCAATCAGAGGCCGGAAACTCCTCGTTGCCATCAGCGCCACTCAGGGAGCTGCACCCAATAGAGAGCCAGAATCAGCAAGGGGAGCAGGTCGTAGGCGAGTGAGGGCGGGATGAAAGTCATGGGGAGGGGACTGCTGGCTAGTGGGTGCGGGGGGGGTTGGGGTTGGAAGAGAGGGGTGACTCTCAGCAGGGCCCCCTCTTCCCGACGTCAGGTCCCTCGGTCAGGCACCGAGTGCTTTAAAACGAGGGACCCCCGCCCCGCCCCATCATGAGCCTGCAAAAATTCCTATAGGGTTTACTCTTCAGGCTCCCTGCATGGCAGCTGCCCCGCCCACCACTGGTTGAATACCAGCAGCAAAGGAACGAGGCCCTGAAGTGGGCGCTAATTGCGCACTTAAGGGACTCATTTGGTATGGGGGCAGGAAGCCAGTCCGTATGGGCCTTCCTGCCATGGACTTAATCGGGGCAGAGGCAGGAGGGCGAGAGGGTCCTCACACTCTATCCTCCCGCCTGATTTGATGACTCCCCAAGCACCAAACCAGCCAAAGGGAGAGGGCAGAAGATTCCGGCTTATGACTCCTGTCATGATAATGAAAGAAAAACACCAAGGGCAGAATTTTTCGGCAGTGGGATTTTACCTTCCCGCTGTCGTCAATGGGGTTTATAATGTCTCGCCGCATTTTACAGTCTCGTCCCCGCCAAAACGGGGCCAGAAAAATTCTGCCCCAAGGGCTCAGTCTTCGGCTCGGTGAGCGCGGGCAGGGCCTGCCGAACTGTCAAAGGCCTATTAAGGCCACTTAACTAACAATTAAAATAATTAACGGAGCTGCCCGTCCAACCTTAAGGTCGGCGAGCAGGGGGCAGACGAAGAGCCCAGGCGGCCTTCGTATTTTTCATGGAACCTCATTCACGGGCGGGACGAGGTTCCATGAATGGTTTTAAATTTTCTCAGAAATTTTGAGTGAAATTAATGCACATGTCCCAGCTCATGTGACAGTTTCACATGAAGGGACATGTCATAACATTTTTTCAACACTTCATTGAACTGTTAAAACTTAAAACTAATCTCCCTGAAGCACAGAGGCGCCTCAGGGAGATTTCCGCGCTCTTTCGTGCGCATGGTGGCGCGGACCCAATCGGAGGCGCTAATCGGACCCTCGCCCACCCCCAGACAACCCCCCCCAACTCCCCCCCACCCTGACGGGGGGAAAATTCTACCCCAAATTGCATTTGGAAATCTTGGACTTTAAAAATAAGACCTGAGTTTTTAAAAATACACACAAACCTCTGGCTGGAATGCTGTAGGGTGACTCCCTAAGAGATAATGTAACCCCACCCTATTGCTAGACAGGGTACTGTTAAAGACATCAAGAAACTAATTGCTCCCTCCGGTAGAGGCAATGGGACTTAATGGGAGATGAGTTGTCATCTCATCAAGAAATCCTGTGAGCAATGCCCAGGCAGATTTGCGAATTTGCTTCCCAATTGGAATATACAAAGAAAGGGTTAAAAGTGAGCTGAAAACCTGCCCTGGTGTCTGTCTGTTGGTGGATGTTCTGAGAGGGAGCAAGTGCTGGAAGCTTGACTCAGAAGTGACAGCCACACACACACTACTCCTGCAAATCCCCATTTTGCAGGTATCCCGATCTCTCTCCCCCTCTACCAAATTCAACACTACTGGAACCCCGAATCCGACTATTCATCTACTGGAGTCAATTCTACTAGAATCTCAAATCACAATGGCCACAATGCTCAATCACCTACTCCCCATGAGTCAAGGACTGTTCCGTGTACCTTTTCCTTTATATTCACTTACTTCAAGCTAAATTCTTACTTTTAACCTGTACGACCGTACATGCATGTGTTTTATCATTTCTTGCCTTGAGTAGTTAATAAACTTACTCTCACTCTTAACTTGAGAAAGTCTAATCAAATTGGCTCCTTCAAAACCAGAACAACTGGGTCGGTGAAAAAGGTGTCTGCGAAAGGGATCCTTTTTAGATTAAATATTGTTGAGACCGGGGGCGGGGGAGGGGGGTGCTGCTGAATAAAGGCAGGGAGCCAGTTCATCCCTCCTCACCCGGGGCATAGCAATTTGGGGGTGTCCCAGCCAGACGGTGACAAATTGAGGGGTCTCGCCTGGTTCAACAACTTTGGGGAACCTCACCTGGGGGGTAACACGCCAAGCCTTAGACTTATTGTAAAATTCATGCCCCAACACGTTTGGTCCCTTCTTTTCTAATATGTGAGACAGGAAGTGGTGTTTGCATGGTAGAACTATTCTGCTGACATTAGTACATTGGGTTTACTGTAAACACTATCCAAGCAAAATTTTTTTTTTTGCTAATTATCCGGTTTTAGCACTGCTTGGGCTAGATATATTCAAGTCGCCGTCAAATTTCTCCGAGACTCAGCAGCATTTTTCAGAAGTCCAATCACCTTTGTGCCAAATATGCTTTTTTTTTTCCCCCCTTTGCTTAGATAAAATTGCTGAATGCATAATTAAGTAGGCTGGAGGGCAAATTCTGATCAACATGAAAGTTTCTTGGCAAACAGAATTGTGCTGCTCCCCAGGCATCAGCAAGGTGCCAGGTGAATTGTGCTCTCGCTGCAGTGGAACCCAAACTAATTGCCATCCACTGTTCCAGCTTGGCAGACCTCGGGCCATCGAAACTGTGGATCTTCTTGCCCTCCTCAAACTCCCCTTTGCCCCGCTATCTACAGGCTTTCAAAACCCCAGGTGGCCTCAACGTTACATCACGATTCATCAACTCACCTGCTTGCCTCAATTTAGGTGGTGCCGCACTGTTCAGTTTCTCAGTTCAAAAATGGAAGGAAAAGCCCCAGTTCAAAATTTTCAAATCCCACTAAACATCAGTAACACCGGTGGCACCAGTAATACCGGGGGGTTCCACGTTAAGGTATACGAGGCCGGTACCAGGGTTTTACCGGTACCCTTCATTTCCCGCTACCCGTCACTTGCGGGCAGGTAGCTCTGCCGGCCTGCCAATTCCACCACCAGGAAAACAGCCCCGGGGAGGAATGGAGCCAGGGAACCGGCAAGTTAGCCTGCAGCTCGAAATACCAGGCTTGCCCGCTTCCATTCTTGGCCCCAGCTGGGGCTATAAATCAACTGCCAAGTGTTTGTTATTTATTAATCCACTTAAAGGGAAGGAGCGGAGTAAGAGAGAGATTGAAATCAAGACCCCAAGTGATAACAAGCCCATTTTCTGGTTTGCACTATGTATGTGTAATGCATTTCACAAAACATCAAAGACAGATCAGCTAAGTATCTTTATTTTTAAGGCAACTACGGAGATCATTTTTGAACATCAGCAGCCTTTCATTAGTTTAATGGTTTCCACTCCTTTGTTTACGAAAAAGTCACATGGCGTTAGCCACGCCTAATACCTGGCTAGGTTTCTGTAAGAGATTACTATTTTAACCTATTCCCTCCGCAGTTAATTGGTCAGATAGGCTTGCCAAATCCGGCGGAGTTACAGAACAGATAGGTCCCATTAATAAAATGATGCCATATGAGCCCGGAGCCTTTTAAAATCTGTTTTGCTCGTTCCTTTCAACATCTGGAATTTAGGAAGTCAATGACAAACAGATTTGTGCATTGCAAACACAGCGGTCAATTGATTGTGCCCATTGCTTGGGCACTGGAAAGCAATCAGGAATTTGAACACTCTCAGGTTTTCCCCTCCTTGTCCCATGTTTTCTGGGCTCAGTCGTAATAGGTGAGATTTTCAACTCATTTAAAACCCATTCACTTAAGAGTTAAAATTGGGCCCAACGTATCGACTGCTACTTGCCAAGACTCATAGGAACATAGGAACAGGAGTAGGCCATAGGGCTATGGCTGAGGTATTAAATGAATACTTTGCATCCGTCTTTACCAAGGAGGGAGATGCTACCCAGGCCATGGTAACAGACGAGGAAACTCTGTCACTAGAAGGGTTCAAAATTGATAAGGAGGAAGTGTTGAATAGACTGTCGGTACTTAAAGTTGACAAGGTACCTGGACCAGGTGAGATACATCCAAGGATATTGAAGGAAATGAGAGTAGAAATTGCAGGGGCACTGGCCATAATCTTTCAGTCTTCCTTCAACTCAGGGGTGGTGCCAGAGGACTGGAGAATTGCAAACATTATGCCCTTGTTCAAAAAAGGTTGTAAGGATAAGCTCAGCAATTACAGACCAGTCAGTTTGACTTCAGTGGTGGGCAAGATTCTAGAAACAATTATTCGGGATAGAATTAATAGTCACTTAGAAAAATATGGGTTGATAAGGAAGAGCCAGCATGGATTTCTGAAGGGGAAATCATGTTTAACTAACTTGCTGGAGTTTTTTGAAGAGGTAACAGAAAAGGTCAATGAGGGTAATGCTGTTGATGTGGTGTACATGGACTTTCAAAAGGCATTTGACACAGTGCCACACAACAGACGTGAGAAACATTATTGCTCATGGAATAAAAGGGACAGTAGCAACGCGGATTCAAAATTGGCTGAAAAATAGGAAGCAGAGAGTAATGGTCAATGGGTATTTTTCGGGCTGGAGGAAGGTTTGTAGTGGAATTCCCCAGGGGTGGGTCTTGGGACCCTTGCTTTTCCTGATATATATTAATGATCTAGAGCTTGGTGTACAGGAGTCAATTTCAAAGTTTGTGGATGATACAAAGCTTGGGAGTGTTGTGAGGTGCAAGGAGGATGGTGTGGAATTTCAAGAGGACATAGACAAGTTGGTGGAGGGGGCAGATAGGTGGCAGATGAAGTTCAATGTGGAGAAACGTGAGGTGATGCATTTTGGTAGGAAGAACATGAACAGACAATATAAAATAAGGGGTGAAATTTTGAAGCAAGTGCAAGAGCAGAAAGACAGGTGTATATGTGCATAGATCATTGAAGGTGGCTGGACAGGTGGAGAGAGCAGTCAATAAAGCATATAGTATCCTGGGCTTTATTAGTAGGGGCATAGAGTACAAGAGCAGGGAAGTTATGCTGAATTTATATACGACACTCGTTAGACCTCAGCTGGAATATTGTGTACAGTTCTGGGCGCCACACTATAGGAAGGGTGTGAACATGTTGGAGAGAGTGCAGAAGAAGTTTACAAGAATGGTTCCAGGGATGAGAAACTTCAGTTACGAAGATAGATTGGAGAGGTTGGGACTGTTCTCCTTGGAGAGAAAAAGGCTGAGAGGAGATTTGATAGAGATGTTCAAAATCATGAGGGGGCTGGACAGAGTAGATAGGATAGGGAGAAGCTGTTCCCACTCGTAAAAGGATCAAGAACGAGAGGGCACAGATTTAAAGTAATTTGCAAAAGAAGCAAATGTGACGTGAGAAAAAACTTTTTCACAGACCAAGTGGTTCGGGTCTAGAATGCACTGCCTAGAAGTGTGGCGGAGGCAGGTTCAATCAAGGCACTCAAGAGGGTATTAGATGATTATTTGAATAGAAACAATGTGCAGTGGTATGGGGAAAAGGCAGGGCAATGGCACTAGGTCATAATGCTCATTGAAGAGCTGGTGCAGACATGATGGGCCGAATGGACTCCTTCTGTGCTGTTAAAATTCTGTAATTCTGTAATGTCTCTCCAGACAGGGTGGAGAGAGGGAGAAGCTATAGCACTAGGGTACATAATCAAAAAATTAGAGCCAGATCTTTCCAGAATGTAATTCGGAAACACTTCTACTTGCGAGGGGTGGCAGGCGTTTGGAACTCTCTTGTGCTAATGGCAGCTGATGATAGATGATTTGTTAATTTTAAGACTGAGGTTGATAGATGTTTGTTAACCAAAGGTGTTAAGGAATATGGAGAAAAGACGGGTATATGGAGTTAGGTCACGGGTCAGCCATGATCTCATTGAATGGCAGGGCAGGCTCGAAGGGCTGAATAGGCTTCTCCTGGTCCTGTACTCTTAAATCTTTCTTTACTTTAAATAATATTTGTCAGGGCCTTCCTTGCACGACTCCTTTAAACTGTTGCCCTAGGTTGACAATGTGCAATTTAATGTGCTTGAATCAAAATGAGATGCAGTTACGTAAGTTTTACAGCCATAACTCATAAGACAATGGAATGGTACGTGGTGTAATGTAGGATTATCGTGTAGCCCCAGTGATCTATGGTCCAGCTTAAAATGCTATCAATCAGATCACTTGACACAAATGAATTAGCAAAAAAATGTACTACTTCCAGCTGATTAACCTCACGCCTGGGAGGTAATTGCGTCTGCCTGAGTGCCTTCCTTCTCATCATAGACACTGTGTAAGGTTCCCTTCCTTTGTGTGCCTGTATTGAGCCCAGGAAGTGCCTCCTTGCAAGTGTGAAGTGACGAGACTGTCTGCAGCTGACGGGGTAGCCGACTCTTCCTGTAAAAATAGCCAAATGCGCTCTGGGACATCGTGATGCAAATTAAAACTCTCCCAAATTCTGTGCCCAGGTCTACACTGTGGATTTTGGGGCTTGTTTTCTCAATCAAAGCAAATCCATATTCTCCTCTGCAGAAAGGCACTTGCTTTAATCAAATCCTCCCTGGTATTTCACCCAACATGACCCTCCTACTAGTCTAGTCCCTGGGTGTCAATAGGCTGATGAACTGTGGCGTGCATCGCAGCCCAGCCTGATCCTGTCCTTAAGATAAAAGCAAAATACTGCGGATGCTGGAGATCAGAAATAAAAACAGAAAAGGCTGGAAAAACTCAGCAGGTCTGATAGCATCTGTGGAGAGAGAGAGAAGCAGAGTTAACATTTTGAGTCTGTATGACTCTTCTTCAAAGCTACAGAGAAGTAGAAATGTGATGGAATTTATATTGTTTAAGGGAGGTGGAGCAGGTAAAACTGGGTAGGAGGTTTTTTTATGTTTTATTTACTTTATTTTTATTCATTTATTTGTTGTTTTATCCCTTTTTTATCTCTTCTTTACCCCTTTTTCTATCCTTTTCCCCCAACCACCGTCCCCTCCCCTCCTCCCACCCCACCCCCCGTAGGCCCATCGGTTACTTGTTCTATGTTGTTCTTTCACAGAGTGCTGACCCTTGCTCTGCTATTAACACATTCTGCTTTCTCACCTTTAGGCCGCTATCAGCCCTTAGTCCTTATCACTACCATTAACACTCCCTTTGTCTTTTTGTCCATGACATCTTTGTCAATCTCCCCTTAGCCCCGACCTACCGCTGGCCTTCTATCCAGCTTCACCTGCTCCACCCCCCCTTTAACAGTATAAATTTCATCACATTTCTACGTCTCTTTAGCTCTGAAGAAGGGTCATACGGACTCGAAACATAACTCTGTTTCTCTCTCCACAGATGCTGTCAGACCTGCTGAGTTTTTCCAGCATTTTCTGTTTTTATTTCCAATCCTGTCCTTGCTTGATCTGCGCAGCATGAGTCACTGGATAGTACATGTATTAGCCAATACTGACTTATAGTTAGCTAGAGAGGGAGAGAAATTGGGTATACTACAGTAAACTGTACTAAGACATCTGTTTTATACAGAGAATGATGCTTATAACTACCAGGCAATTAACTCTGAATAGCAACAGCAAAGCTCACAGATTAAACCTTAAAATTACTGCTTGCATTTTGATGACAAAATTTCTATATTGTAGTTTTACTCCTTTGTTCAAATTCCTCAGTATAATTCTCAAACGAAGCATTACACATTCCCATTAACTCACCCCTTAACATCTTAAAATGACTTCGACCATTCCCCGGCCCCTCACAAACATGTCTCTCTCTCGCTCCAGCTCCATTTCCCAATCCAGAAATCTCCCCTCCTTTGAGTGCACAAACCTTTTCTGTGTCTCAACACCACGTGACGCGCCACTGTGTCATGTCTGCACAGAAATTCACTGCCCCCTTAGTCTGTACCAACTCCAATGCTCCCTTAATAACTCGAGGGAGCTCCTCTCACTACCCAAGGTTTCACTTCAACAAGACCTTCAATAGCATCTTGTGCTGACTATCAGACAGCCATGGGCTATTCAGCAATTTTATCATTGGTCTGTACAATGCACTTCCTGTGCAACCCCCACCGCCCCCATTCACTCTCCCTTTAACATGCATTTTAACATTTTGCCAACCACCTCTACTGCTTCCTCGCTTTTCCATGCTCTCCCACTCACGAGGGAATGTAACGGTGCCAGAAGGATAACAATAGGAATTAACTCCGCTCTATTCTGTTACTCTCCAGGTATGTTTACACTCCAACCTTTAACACCCTGACCTCGTCAACCCTGCCCCAAATTTCATACCTCTCAGTGTCCCGTCCCTCACCTCCAACACCCCTACAGGTTCTCCTGCTGGCCAGCTCATCCACACTCCACCTCACTAATCACAATGTCTAGTTAATTATTTTGTAATATGTAGCACTTGGATGCTTTCCATAATTACAAGTGATTAAATCAAATGGTGACATTGGCAGTGAAGTCCAAATTAAAGAGATTTATTGGCCCACTAGGACAAAATTAATTGGCACATCGTGCTGACCTTTCATTCAACAATTGATTAACTTGACTGGTTCCACTCGTTACAGGTGTAGGTCGGGACTCGAGTGCAACGTTAACTCGGGCCTGAATTGGCTTTGCTCTGTGAGGACAGAATAAGGAATGTGCCTCCAGACCCTACAGGTTCAAATTCGACCTCCATCTCCCACCCTCTTTCTGAATGTGAGACCCCCTCCCCCCCGCCAGAAAAATCACCCCTACCGCCCCCCCACCCCACCCCACAACCTCGAGAATCCCGCCTTACCGGAGGGCAGGTAGGAAAGTTACTTGCTCGTAATCGAAAAGCAGAAAGGAAAACGTGAATTGAAAGCAGAAAATGCTGGAAATACTCAGCAGGTTATGGCAGCATCCGTGGAGAGAGAGAAAAACAGAGTTTAACCTTTCAGGGTCCGTGACCTTTCATCGGAAGTGGGCAACGTCAGAGATGTAATAGGTTTTGAGCAAGGAGTGGGTGAGATAAGGGCCAAAGGAGGGTCTGCAGTACAGTGAAAGATGGGAGAGATTGAATGACAGAAGAGTTAGTCTTCCAGGGTCAAAGGAAATGGAGATAGAAACATAGAAACATAGAAACTAGGAGCAGGAGTAGGCCATTCAGCCCTTCGAGCCTGCTCTACCATTCATTATGATCATGGCTGATCATCCAACTCAATAGCCTGCTCCCGCTTTCTCCCCATACCCTTTCATCCCTTTCGCCCCAACAGCTATATCTAACTCCTTCTTGAAAACATACAATGTTTTGGACTCAACTATTCTCTGTGGTAGCGAATTCCACAGGCTCACCACTCTCTGGGTGAAGAAATTTCTCCTCATCTCAGTCCTAAATGGTCTACCCCGTATCCCCAGACTGTGACCCCTGGTTCTGGACGCCCCCCACCATCGGGAACATCCTTCCTGCATCTATCCTGTCTAGTCCTGTTAGATGGGGCAAGAGAAGAAACAAAGAAACAAAAGATGTGCCTAGAGCAGGAGTACTGCTGTCTTCAGAAAAAAGAAATAAGAGAAAAACCTAAACAAGCAAAGAAAGGAAAACAAAATGGGCACCGAGTTTACGGTCCGCGCACTTGTTAGCACTGCTTCCTGTTGAAAAGCTGTGGGCGGTTAAAATCCAGCTCACTCTCTTCAGTCAGGAATCTTTCATTCTTTTGACAGGCCGCCTTGTTTACTAATATTACCGTTTTTTCCCTTCATTGTAGATCAGAACATTACTATGGAGGTTTCCTCAAGCACGCCTTCAGCTACCCCTTAAAACAGGGCTTCCCAAGCTGTGGGCCGCCACCCCCCATGGGGTCGCAAGGGCTGAGAGCTCTGAGGCAAGTGGAGCTCTGACCAAGTGTTAACAGCTGCAAAGCCCCCTTAAATCCATGCGCACTTTTTAATGGCGGCGTGGCCGAACTGACCGATCTTTCGAGGCCTGATTCCTTCTCCAAAAAAAGCCAGTGAAAAGGCGGATGCTTTTTTATTTAAACTCCCTGCAGTTTAAACAGCAGCCGCCTCACTCTCACAGCTCTTCCCCGCCCCCTCACTCTCACAGCTCTTCCCCGCCCCCTCACTCTCACAGCTCTTCCAACACTGCCCCCACCCCCTGCTCTCACAGCTCTACCCCACCCCCAACACCCCCCAGCCACCACAACCTGGCTCACACAGGGGTTACAACAATTTCCAAGCCTCAAAGTTAGGGTCACAATGGGAAAAAGTTTGGGAAGCGCTGCCTTAACACCTGCTGTGATCATCAATCTCTTCTCAAAAAGCCAACCTTCATTCTCTCTGTCCTCTCAAGCTAGACCAAGACCATTCTCCGATTTGATACTAGACCAGGAAGGGGCGATGGCACAGAAATGGAGCTCAAAGGGGAAGCGGCAGTCAGTCGATGCTATTGTTATGCTTCACATATACAGGGCACTGGTGATGCCACATCTGGAGTGCCGTGTACAGTATTGGCCTCCTTATTTAAGGAAGGATATAAATGCATTGGAAGCAGTTCAGAGGTTTACTAGACTAATACCTGGAATGGGTGGGCTGTCTCATGTGGAAAGGTTGGTCGGACTAGGCTTGTTTCCACTGGAGTTTAGAAGAGTTAAGAGGTGGCTTGATTGAAACATATAAGATCCTGAGGGGTCTTAACAGGGTGGATGTGGGGAGGATGTCTCCTCTTGGTGGGGGAATCTAGTATGAGGGGGTTGCCCATTCAGGACAGAGATGAGGAGAAATGTTTTCTCTCAGAGGGTCGTGAGTCTTTGGAACTCTCTTCCTCAAAAGACGGTGGAAGCAGGGTCTTTGAATATTTTTAAGGCAGAGCTGAATAGATTCTTGATAAGCAAGGGGGTGTAAGGTTATCGGGGGGTAGGCAGGAATGGGGAGTTGAGGTGACAGTCAGATCAGCCATGATCTTATTGAGTGGTGGAGCAGGTTCAAAGAGCTGAGCGGCCCTTCTCCTGCTCCTAATTCGAATGTCCATATGTTCGCAGGCAGTGGAGCGGTCGGGAGGATGAAGCAGGCCGCTCATCGTGTCACAGGACCTTTTTGCCACCTTGAGGTTTGGTGTCTCCAGCTCCACAAACTCCAACTCGTTCACATCGCTGCAGCAGGACTGAGCGCCCTTACACACATTCGTTCTCGGTGACACTCAATGGCTCCCAACTCCCAGTCCAGGTTTCAACATCCTCATCCTCAACTTCAAACCTGTCTGTGATCGTGGCCGGGATTTTCTGGTCCTCTCGTGGCAGGACCAGCTTCGGGGGACGCGGTGGGCCAGCCAAAAGCCCGCTGACTTTCGGAGGGGCTGGAAGATCCCGGCCCATGTCCATCTCTCCACACTGCTCTAGCTCTATGTCCAGGACACATCCTCCGCTCTTCTGTAAATACCTCCTGTTCCTTCCTCCTCAGCCTCCCCTTCAAACAATGGCAAACAGGAAAAGAGCCTCTGCTCCATCCAGGCAGCCCCACAGGAATGCAATACCTTGTGTATCACAATATAGACACTCCCCACTCTTCCCGTGTGGTCCCCTGGGAGAAGCTAAAAAATAGATTAAAACCCCGGGCCAACTTAAGAGAAAAAAAACTGGATGATTTGAAGAAGAGCAGGGGAGTTGTCTCCGGGGCCCCGACCAATATTTATCCCTCAACAAACATCATCGCAACAGGTTATCTGGTTGTTGTCGAATTGCTGTTTGTGGGATCTTGCTGTGCACAAACTGCCTACACTGCAACAATGTTAACGCTTCGGAGATGCTACATTGGTTGTGAAGTACTTTGCAACACTCTGAGGTTAAGAAAGGCGCTACTTAAATGCAAGGCAAATGTTTCCTCGTATTTCACACTTTGGTGATGGTGAAGGGGTGAGGTAGACTCCTGTCGTGGCTGAGCTGTCTCAGAGTGCACAGCAGGAGTCAAAATTCTCTTATTAAATTTTCATAAAACACTCGGTACCCAGCTGAATTTGAATCAAAACCGACCTCGATATAATGAAAATCTTTTGTTCTCTCTCGGAGTTGTAAAGGTCCTCAGGTGAAACAAGGACTGTTTAACACCAGCTGGGAGCCACACATGTGGCACTGTCCATAATGTGGCAGCAAACAGTCTACTTCAGTCATGGGGGTCGTAAAGATGGCGGGGCGTAGGGAACGGAGGAGAGGAGGGGTGATTCGCATTCAAGGATGGATCTTAGGCACTAAGCTGCAGTAAGAGACACCGTCTGATTTACCCTACATCTCCCTCTGTTAGGCCTGACCTGGGAGTGCCTGATGCCAACACTGGTGAATA
Organism: Cetorhinus maximus; assembly: GCF_964194155.1. NCBI lineage: Eukaryota > Metazoa > Chordata > Chondrichthyes > Lamniformes > Cetorhinidae > Cetorhinus > Cetorhinus maximus. Next base: position 104,683,992 of record NC_135892.1, read on the forward strand.
ATGTGTTTGATTATCTTACACTGACATCCCTTCCTCTGATACATACAAAAATTCACTCCAGCTCTTTTCCTTAATGTACAGCAAATTAAATTAAACTGGATGCTCATTCAAGGAGTAAGAACAACCCATGTTTCTTGCCCCAGATTTATTTACAAAATGACAATACCACTTATGTCAGATATAAAATTTGACCAGGCTGTACAGACAGGGAAAGAACATGTCACTATAATCCCACTATAATCACTATAAACAAACGGATTAAAAAGGTAGGAAGAGTATAGAACAGGAATTGAGGGAAATGACAGGGGGAGATGGTGGCATAGTGGTATCGTCACTAGACTAGTAACCCAGAGACCAAGGCTAATGCTCTGAGGACACAGGTTCAAGTCTTGCCACAGCATCTAAAAAATCTGGAGCTGAAATTATTATTGATTACCAGGTTCAATAATATCCCTTTAGGGAAGGAAATCTGCTATCCTAACCTGCTCTGGCCTATATGTGACTCCAGACCCACAGTGATATGGTTGATTCTTAACTGAAATGGCCTAGCAAGCCCCTCAGTTCAAGGCCAATTACAGATAGGCAACAAATGCTGCCCTTGTCAACAATACCCAAATCCTTCAAGAATAAAGAAAGAATTGTGGCTAGAAAGATAGAACTCACCATTAACACAAGTGGCAGTGTAGCCTCAATGGCTTACTCCTCCTCCAAGAGAATAAATTATCCTCTAGCACAACTTGGCTACAGTTGCCAACTCTGGTCTGTTGTTACCCTGGAGGTCCATCACATGACCCCCCTCAACTCCAAGTAGTCACTTCCACCAAGCCTATCAATCCCTTCCAGATATGTAAGATATGTATCACCCTCATAAAGCTTCTCTGCACCCTCTCCAGTGCCTTTATATCCTTTTTATAATATGGCAACCAGAACTGCATAAAGTGATCTAACCAAGGTTCGAAATGGGTTTAATATAACCTCTCTACTTTTCAATTCCATCCCTCTAGAAATAAACCCTAGTCCTTGGTTTGCTTTTTTATGGCCTTGCTAACCTGTGGTGCAACTTTTAGTGATTGATATATTCGTACTTTGAGATCCCTTTGTTCCCCTGCCCTAGCTAGATTTGCACCTTCCACATAATAAGTGACCTCCCTATTTTGGCAGAAGGGATAGGAAGAGACAATATAGACTTAATAGTAAAGAGTGTGCAGAGACAGAGGGAATTGGGGTTCAGGTGGCCGGACATATTGACAGAGCAGTTGGTAAAGTGTTTGGAAACTAAGGTTTCACAAATAGACGTTTTGAGTAAAGAAACAGGGAAGTTGAGCTGAACTTTTGGAAGGCTCTGGTTGGGCCATAACTCAAGTATTGCATCCAGTTCTCGTCATCACACTTTAGGAAGGATGTGAGGTGCCGTGAGAGGGTGCAGAAGAGATTCACTAGAATGGTTCTAGGGATGAGGGATTTTAGCTACGAGGTTAGGTCGGAGAAACTGGGGTTGTTCTCCTTGGAGCAAAGGAGATTGAGGGGAGATTTGATAGAGGTGTAGAAGATTAAGACAGGTTTAGATAAGGTAGACAAGGAAGAACTGTTCCCATTAGTTCATGGTACAAGGACTGGAAGGACCCAGGTTTAAGATTTTGGGCAAGAGATGCAAGGGGGATGTGAGGAAGCACATTTTTTTTTTAATCAGAGTGAGTGGTAATGACCTGGAACTCGCTGCCCAGAAGGTTGGTGGAAGCAAAGATGATGAATGATTTCAAAAGAAATTGGATGGGAAAGAAACTTGAGGGATATAGCGGGAGGGTGGGACTGCCTGGATTGACCTATAGAGAACCGACATGGACTTGATGGGCCAAATGGCCTCCATCTGCGCTGTTACGACTCTACAACACAGCTGGAATTGTGCCCATGGAGTCATTAAGTGAGGAGACTAGTGGGCTCAACTGTGCTGCTCCTCTAGTTGAATACTCAGACTCCATGTACTGTCAAGGCTCATACGCCAGCTGGGTGAAGGTACCAAGGTGCCCAGCACCCATTGAACCAAAGTAATCAGGGGAGAGGACAATAAATTGGGTAAACTTATATAGGAAGAGAAGTGTTATTGGATGTTTTTTCTCTCAATTCTAATCCCTGGTTAGTCCGACATTATGTAATTTTTTTTTGTTCCCAAATGTAGACACTCCAGTTCCTGAAGGGACAAGAGCCATGAACAGCAAATAAATAGAAATCAATACAGGGCCGATTCAATTAACCAACTTGTTAGTTGGTAGAAGGGCTCTTCCGTCTCTCAGGGGACAGCTGGCTCATTCCTCCTTGTACATTTCAAATGCTGTCAGGTAACATTTAACTGGAGTGTTTCTGTGGGCCACTGCCAGCCAATCAGAATAGATCAGACTTTATGTCGGCTATTCAGCATCTCCCCGCCTGTTAGACTTATTCTGCTTAAGTCTCGGGTCTAATTGATCTTAGGTCCTTGGTACCAGTTTTACGATGACGCCCTTCATGTCATAAACTTCGAAACCTTACAAACAAGAAGAGTTACTGTTTGTGTGACGTTCGGAAAACCCCTTGCGCAATCTGCCCAGTTTCAGAACTGGTTACCCTCACCACAGGATCACAGCATTTTAACGGCACAGGAGGAGGCCATTCGGCCCATCGTGTCTGCACTGGCTCTCCGAATGAGCATTATCACTCAGTGCCACTCTCCTGCCTTTTCCCCCGTAACCCTGCACGTTGTTTCTATTCAATTAATCATCTAACGTCCTCCTGAATGCCTCGATTGAACCTGCCTCCACCGCACTTCCAGGTAGCGCACTCCAGACTCGAACCAGCCAGAGCAATCAAGGCAGCTCGGAAATTCAACTAAATTCAACCCTGAAAGAAGTGGATGGAAAGGTACCAATGTAACCCGATTCCTTACATGGTTCGGCTCCTCAATGAAGTACTTAAATGATGAAATGTGTAGGTACTTCAGTGCTAGTAATGTAGGAATTTTAATATAATTTTAATTCAATTTTATCCTTTCTTTAATATCCCATCCACCACTTACCTGTTACCTGCTGAATTTGTTTGTCTACTTTTGTTACCACATGATTGTTACACGTTTGCACGTTTTAACCCGATTACTTAAGCTACATATGAATTTTTTGATGTAAGTCGCATGGAATTCAGCCTTTGGGCTGTGAACCTGATTCTTGAATAAAATACCATTATTAAAGTGCGGAGAGCCTCTGTTCACTGTGACTGGGACGAGGGTTGTCAATTCTGGTTGCACTTAATCCAGGATGTGTCATCCAGTCTCCAATTGCTCCCACCCCGCACTCCTGCCATTGGTTACCTGAAATGACTGAGACCGAGCAGCCCATCCCTCGGCCAATCGGCAAGGGACTGGAATCTGTTACCCAGTTGGACAATCCAATTGACTGTCAGTCAACCAGCCTTCATCCACCCCTGACATCCCCAATTATTGAATAAGCTAATAAACAAAAGGCTTCAAAAGGAAGTGAAAAACAACGCAATTTTTTAAAAAAAAGATCGACTACAATATTTCTCCAGGGGTTGTTTGCAGCAGTTCCCGGGACATTAATTTTTGATTCCTGGGGACTCGAGGAGAATCCTGGTGTAAACCTTATGCGTAGCATTCTCCGCCTGCTGTATTGCTGCTTACCTTTCCCATCCCTGGGTTGTCCTTCACCTTGTTGATGGCCCTGAGCAGACATGGTGGTGCTGGGGGCGGGGACATCTGCAGAATGCCGCTGAAGTTGGTCGGGAAGGGCGGGGACTCGGACACGTTCGGAGTGGGAGACCGATGATGTTTCTTCTTCTTGGAGGACAGGTTGAGTTTCTGGGCAGCTCTGGAGAAACAAAGACAAATAAATGAATGAAAGGAAGGTAAGAGACAACAAGCAGCTGGACCTCCGGGCTAAAGGAATCGAGGTTGGGCAAGAGCGCGAGGGACAAACTGTAAAACTCAGCGTCACAGGGTCAATTCAGAGATTCCATTCTCTCTTCCGCAGTGGGAAGCCTCACTCAATGGGAGTGTGGATGCAGAGAACTGATGCTACGTTGTAGCTCTGCCCCCTAAATGGGAGCAGGGAGCTTAGCCCTTACATTAAAGAAACAAGCAACACCAGGACAACAGACTTCACTCCAAGTACCAAGCCACCTGCTACATATAGGGGTCCAGATTAACATTAGCCCCCAGAGCAAATGCTGAGGTTTATCAACAGCACTGAAAACACAGTGACATTTTCAGTTGTGCGTACAAGGGGATTCCTCACCATTAGTAGGACGCAGTGAAGATCCCATCCTTTGTATTTGAGGTTAGTTCCATTATAAAGGGATGCCTGGCTCTTATGAATGTGCCACATACATGGCATAAAGTTGAGGAATTATTTAAGAAACACGTGATGCTGTGGTGGTTCTCCCTGGCCTTTAGACTTATGAAGGGTAGAATTGCCCACCCCCCCACCTCACCTGTATCCCCATCCATGTTCCGGTGATTTGTAGCGAAGCCATATTCTGCCACAGGATTCAAAATACAGTGTTATTGAGTCTTTCTTCACACAGTATTACTGGTAAAGAGGACATTTTGTATAAGTCACATTTGTTACTATTACAAGTTAACATTAATCCCTTTATTGTGGGATTTGATTTGCTACTTATGGGGGTATTCATTATCACAGGGTCCGGGTTTCCATGGCCGCTGCTACTCCATGTTTAAGGATAACATAACAAAATGTTTGCTGATTTTCTCTGCTCCTTCCGTGAAGGAATTCTCGCTTGTTGCCTGGCAAGCCAAGCCAGACAATGATTATTGCTAAAACAATATTTTGCTTTTTTGCTTTTATCTTAATGATTATTGCTGAGTTATTTTGCATGGTTGGATACTTAACCCAATCTCTGCTCTGAAACACTGTCGATACATCCATTGTGCAGCAGGGAAATTGCTGAACAGCAAATCAGGAAGGGTAACCCTAGTTAATTTGGCCCCCTTCCTAGTCCTGAGGCACTGGTGCCAAACTTCAAGCCTGAATGCTGCCCTAGTAAAGATCCAGTAATTCAACAAAGGGCAGGGATTGCATTTCAGATCCCACCGGATCCCTTGGCCACTTGAGCTAAGGTGGACCTAACATAAACTGTTTCATTCCTCCATCCATTTTCTTTCGTGCAACGTGAGATCATATCTTCTTTTTATTGAAGAGCGCAGAATGAGAAAATGTTAGATGAACCATCAGGATTCTTTCCATTAGACCATGTACAATCTCTAATATCAGACACACTTAAACTATCGAGACTTCTAGAGATAGATTTCTCCACAGAACTGCTATTGAACAACAGAATATCACTCCAAGAATCGATGCAGATCCCATTGTTCAATTCTGAATGATTCAATTCCTTGCCAAGCCATCACTTTCCATCAAGTATTGGATTGCCTGTCAGTAGCCAATGCCAATATCCTTCACTCCCATTCATAGCCGGCTCCTTTTCAAAGGGTCTAACTGATTCATCGCTAACTGTTTCAGATGGCCTGCTCCACGTAGCTGCACGATCGCAGCTGTTTGATTTGGAGGCCTTGCAGTAGAAGGATGCAGACACAACGCCACTTTTGTCGGAACTATGTTCGTGTTTCATCAACAGAAATTTGTATTTACATGGCGCCTTTAACTCTAATAAAAATATCCCAAGGTGCTTCACAGGAACGTCACAAAGCAAAGTTTTGCACTGAGCCACGCGAGGAGGTTTCAAGGCAATTTAAGCCAAGTTGAGGCCAGTTTGTGGTCAGTTTGAAGAGGTAAAGCCATTGACCATTTGCATTTCATGTGGATTCTTCATTCGCAACTTTGCATTGGAACTGAGCAATGGAAACAGGCAACACACAACTAGAAGAAAACAGGGCAACCAAATCGAAGGGTTAATATTCAAGGGCTTTGTAATCCCATCATCTAAATCTGGAATATAAAGCTGGTCTCAGTGATGGTGACCATGACAACTATCATCGATCCTCATAAAAACCCAGCTGGTTGACGAATGCCCTTGAGGGAAAGAAATCTGCTGTCCTTACCCAGCCTGGCCTACATGTGACTCCAGATCCACATTGACTCTTCACTGCCCCTCCAAAATGGCCTAGCAAGCCACTCAGTTCAAGGGCAATTAGGGATGGGCAACAAATGCTGGTCCTGCCAGTGACGCCCACATCCCATGAAAGAAAAGTCAGGTGGATGATACAGGTTCTAAACCAGCAGTTCATGGGTTTAAATCCTACAGCGGCTCCTACCTCTCACTCCTGCTGAATTCAATAGAATGAGCTCCAACTAGGAGCAGCCATTTCAGGGTGAGAGGAGACATCCCAGCACTGACTCCGCTCTGGGCTGCAGTTCCTACTTTCTCTCAGCTCAGAGCCGCTGACAACACTCGCGAATATCAAATCGGGAAATGTGGCTCCCAATGGGAGGCAGTCATGTTTCATATACATAGGGTTACATAGAGTACGCAGCATAGAAACAGGCCACTCAGCCTGACAGGGCTATGCTAGCATTTATGTTCCATTTCAGCCTCCTCCCATCTTTCCTCATCTAACTCTATAATCATAACCCTCTATTCCCTCTATTCCCTCTTGTGCTACAAGCTTCCCCTTTAATGCATCTACACTATTCACTTCAAACATTCCCTGTGCGAACGTGCTTCACATCCTCACCACTCTTTGGCTAAAGAAATTTCTTCTGAATTCCCTAATAGATTTCTTGGTGACTATCTTATATTGATGGTCTCAAGTTATTCTCTTCCCTACAAGAGGAAACATTCTCTCTGTATCCACTCTATCAAAACCTTGCAGAATTTTGAAGGCCTCTATTCAGTCACCCCTCAACCTTCCTATTTCAAGAGAAAAGAGACCCAATCTCTTCATCCTCTCCTGATCACTCGCTTTCCTGGTATCATCCTTATAAATCCTCCAGCATCCTGCGGTGCCTCGATATCTTATTAATAATGTAGTGAGCAGAATTGTAGGCAGTACTCCAAGTGTGGTCTGACCGAGGTTCAACATAAGTTGAGTATGACTTCTTTACGCTTCAATTCAATCCCTCCAGAAATGAACCCCAGTGCTAGGGTTTGCTTTTTTTTAAAACTGGCCTTGACTTTTTTTCCTCTGAAGGCTTATTTACACCCTCCTATTTTAAACACCTCTTCCCCCTCAGCCTTGAGGCCTGCTCTTGTTGCACTGTCACCTAGGTGTCACTCAACTGCATCTATTCTCAAACGCCTCTGGAGCTCACTAGTCAGTACATGAGAAAAGGATAGGGCTCAATTGCCCAGCTATGCCACCCCCACTGCCCCCCCACCACTACTACCACCTCCCCACACCATCCCCCACCCCACCCACCCCCACACCACCCCCCCACCCCAAAATCTCATTCTTTGATATGGACAGGAACCTGTGACCAGCTTCTACCTGATGACTCCTCCTGAAAATTTTTTTATTATTCATTCACGGGACGTGGGCTTCGCTGGCTAGGCCAGCATTTATTGCACATCCCTAGCTGCCCTTGAGAAGGTGGTGGTGAGCCGCCATCTTGAACCGCTGCAGTCCATGTGGTGTGGGCACACCCACAGTGCTGTTAGGGAGCGAGTTCCAGGATTTTGACCCAGCGGCCGTGAAGGAACGGTGATATATTTCCAAGTCAGGATGATGAGTGGCTTGGAGGGGAAGTTGCAGGTGGAGGCGTTCCCAACTATCTGCTGCTCTTGTCCTTCTAGGTGGTGGAAGTCGCTATAGAGTTCAATGGTTCAGTTGTTCTGTGTTTAATTATGTGAGTCTGGTAACTGATCTATGCTCACTCTGCTTGACTGACTAAGCCTGGGTGTCAACTCAGAGCAAAGTAAAAAGACACCACAGAAGCTACGAGAAGTTCAGTTCTAAGCATGAGCGCAGGCGTTTTGTGATTACAGAGATATTTTAAAATTTGCAAATAAACCTGTTGCACATTTAGAAACTAGTATCATCTCTATATTGCTCTGAGATATAGAAAATATACAATGGTAGCAGGTTTGCAAAGTTCTGCTGAAGCAGCCTTGGTAAATTGCTGTAGTGCATCTTGCAGATGGTGCACACTGCTGATGAGGCTGAGATAAGCCACTCGCTATGTAGGAAGGGGTGGAGAATCATGCGACACAAGCCCTATAGCTGCCTGCTCAGTAACACAGCAAGGCCTGAGAGCACCAACATGCCACGCTATCCTGTACTGTCTAACTGCGAGGGTCAAGCCCCAGGTTTAAAAACAGAAGACCTGTCATCCATTGCATTCCGGCAACCATCAGTCCTGGGTACTAAAAGGGGTCATTCACCTCAGAGAACACGGGTCACCCAAATCCACTTGACCCAAACACGAAAAAGGCCTGTCAACACACCAAAGGATGCTCTTGGCCTTATGAAAAATGACCAGGACATTTGTGGATTAGCGGGTTACGATTAAATGGCTTCTTTGAAACAGATGTGCACCATTTAAGGGCCTGTTGAGCAGATCAGCTCCACAAACAGTAAATAAAATCAATCGTTATCATTAGACTAATATAGGAAGGGAAAAAAAAAATGACTAAATATGGTTGCAAGTAACATTAATGTAATCAGACATCGAGATGTATCTCAATTACTGGCATTGTTGCTAGGCGACCTGGTTGGTGAAGCACTAAACAGGCCATCTGTATTTTACCTCACCTCATGAAGGATTCGAGGCTACGCCGTGAGGTCATGTCAAAGATTAAGCTGTCTGAAATGAATATCACAACAGAACATGCGCTTGTACTAAACGTGATCACGAGCCATTAAAATGCTCCAGACTTCAACCTTATACACAGACAAAGCGCGGCAAAAAAACTCAATTAAAAAAAAAAATTAAGAAAACTAAAAGGACGTGTGAAGAGGGGCGGTGGGGGTGGGGGTGGGTGGGGGTGGTGGGGGGTTGAGGGGAGTGGGGGTGGGGGTGGGGCGGTGCGGTGCAGTCAGGCATTGAAGAAGGAAATGCGAATTGTCTCCCGGTGACTGTCCTCACTGTAATAACCATTTCTCCGGGCTCCGCCGAAGAAATGCAGTTTAATCTTTGATGAAAGAAACCAATTTCCAGCAAGATTTGAGACACCTCAGTGACCAGGGCACTTTGCGTTCGACAAGAGCAGGAGGCTGCAGCTCCTCGGGTTTTTGATGATTTTTTTTCTCTCTCTCCTTGTGGGAATTCTGTCTGAAACAGAAGGTTAATCCAGCAGCCCAGAAAGGGCCGTTTGGTAATGTCAGCAGACAGAGGCTTCACCCATCTGTCTGGCATCAGTCACTCCCCAAGTTTAACGCTGACAACTGGCATTTATATAGCGACTTTAACAGGGTAAAACGCCCCAAAGAGGCTTCGCGGGGGGTGGGGGGGAGTTGTCAAGCGAAAATCTGACACCGAGCCACACGGGGAGGTATTAGGGAAAATGATCCAAGCTTGGTCAAAGGGGTGGGTTTTAAATAGCGCCCTAAAAGTGGAAGGTGAGACAGAGAGATTTTCCAGTTCTTGTGACCAATATTACTGAAGGCACAGCCGCCAGTGGTGGGGCAGCGTGAATCGGGGATGCACAGGTAGCCAGAATTAGAGAAACACAAGAGATAATAGGTCATTGGCCAATTTATATTAAGTGGAAGGAATGCCTCCGTGAAAGCAGCTGACAAGAGGGACGTTAGAAGTTTCCATCTGCTTATGTTGCCACTGGTAGTTTCTCTCAGTTTCCAGTTTAGGAGAGAGAGTAGCTCACAACTGCCAAGCCTGCCTCAACCTCCGGGGATGGAAGACAGCCAGGTAGGTGAGCCAAGAACTGTTTCCTCTCAAGGCTGCCTGATACTGTGCTATGTTCACGTACAGAGACAGAGCAACTTATTTCAATCACTGGAGCTGGGTTGGGGGCAATAATTACCCAACAAACCATCACTAAATGGCACAATGCATTAAACATCCGCATTTCCCCGCGCTCACAGCTCAGACTCACGTTTCTCCTCCTTTACCAAAGATTACTGATAAAATTATAGAATTAAACAGCACAAAAGGAGGCCATTCAGCCCATCGTGCCTATGCTGGCTCTTTGAAGGAGCTATTCAATTAGTCCAACTCTTTCCCCATGGTCCCAGGGATTTTTCCTTTGAGTACTTATCTAAGTTATTGTTGAATCTGTTTCCACCACCCTTTCAGGCAGTGTGTTCCAGATCAATAAACACAGGTCAATTGTCCATCTTCCATTATCACTCTTGCCAATTATCTTAAACCTGTGCCGTCTGGTTATCGACCATCCTGTGCAAATAGTTTCTGCCTCTCCCTTCTATCAAAACCCCTCATGTTGGTGGACCCTTTAGTTATAGGAGACACCAACACACTATGCTACATGGGTCCTAAGGATAGCCCCCACCATGATTTGTCGGATAATGTGTCCCCACTGCTGGGCAGAGGGCCGCAGGCTTCAGCAAAAGGGACAGAGGGGGGAACGGCAGGGGTGAGCCTTTCCCAGTTTGCCGCAGAAGCACCTCCCCACACTGCGTTTCGCCAAAGAGCAGCACGTGCACTGGCCCACCACACAGGCCATCTACATTCCACGACAGTTTTCGAACGGAGCCTGGCGGAAGTGGTCGAAAGGAGAGAGAAAAATAATTCTCCTTATTTAAACTAGCTAAGGAAATCAAAAAGTTGGAGGGAGGGATGGGCGTCGGAGGCACAGAAGATGCTAAGTTTTGTCGTGGGGCTTGTGGTGAACGAGCTGGCCTCAGTCAGGGCCCCTGGTAATCACGGACTTTCCAATGTGACATTAAAACCGAGGCCCTGTCCCGCCCTCTCACGTGGATGCGGAAGATCCCACAGCTGCATCCCAAGGAAGAGTAGATGAATTCTTCTCAGGGTGCCGGATATTAATTAGCCCTCGACCAACCATCAGCGTCTCCTTGATGTCTGTGAGGCCTTGCTGTGTGCAAATTGGCTGCACTTTGGGAAGTCCAAAGGTTGTGAAAGGTTCTACACATATGCCTCTTTTCTTTGCTCTCTGTGTACCTGTGTGGCTCACATGCAGTATAACTCAGGACTTCATCGTGAATGTATGGAAACTCTGTTCATGAGTCGGAGGAAATCCATAGCCTACTTTTACACGTTTACATTATACTATGGAAAGGAAAATAACCTGAGTCCTTCCCCTCCCCCCAGACCCCTCTTCTGCTCCATTGCCCCTCCCTACCCTTCCCTCTCTCTTTCCCCTCCTCCATCCCCTACCCTCGCTACTCTATCCCCCCACTTCATTCTACTGTCCCCCAACCCCCTCTATAAACCCCTCCCTCACCTCCTACTCCCTCCACCACTCTTCTACCCTTTTCTCCTCTCCCAACCCCCCAATACCTCTCCTGTCCCCTTCCTTACCCCCATCCTTCCATCCACCCACACGTTGCCTGCATTCTACCCCATCCATCTCCCACCCCACTTCCTCCTCCCCATCTATCTCCCGCCACCCTACCCCCTCCCTCATCCATCTCCTGACCTCTCCCCCTCCCTATTCACCTCTCACCCCCTTCCTCCTCCCCTAATCATCTCTCACCCCCATCCATCTCTCACCCCTTCCCCCTCCCCTATCCATCTCTCACCCCCATCCCCATCCCCTATCCATCTCTCACCCCTCTTCCCCCTCCCCTAACCATCTCTCACCCCCATCCCCATCCCCTATCCATCTCTCACCCCTCTTCCCCCTCCCCTAACCATCTCTCACCCCCATCCCCATCCCCTATCCATTACCCACCCCTCTTCCCCCTCCCTATCCATCTCCCACCCCCTTTCCCCTCCCCTATCCATTACTCACCCCTCTTCCCCCTCCCTATCCATTACCCACCCCTCTTCCCCCTCCCTATCCATTACCCACCCCTCTTCCCCCTCCCTATCCATCTCCCACCCCCTTTCCCCTCCCCTATCCATTACTCACCCCTCTTCCCCCTCCCTATCCATTACCCACCCCTCTTCCCCCTCCCTATCCATTACCCACCCCTCTTCCCCCTCCCCTCCCACCCACGTGATTTGAATGGAAGCCAGGACATCATATTCTCCTGATCCAGTGACTGATCCAATGAACTGCAGAGCACTCCATCGATTGCAGACTTACCAGTGTGTTTTCTGAAAAGCCATTAATGACTCTCTAATAACAGGCTGTGGTGATCAATTAATGAGGTGATTATTCCCAACCCGACCAGACTTGGCTCTGATGCATCTTCATTTTAATCAATTATTTTTTTTTTTTTTTTGAGCCAGGGAAGGCAATTCTGACTGTAGCAGAATAATACCTGAACTTGCAAGCATTCATTGGCAGGTCCCTCCCGATCGCCTCTGGTCTGCAGCTTTTCAGGACAGCTGACCACAGCTCGAACCTCACTTAAGGGATCCGGTGCTAACTCTGCAATTGAGACTTAATTTGCTCTCGAGGAAAATCGCACCACTCACTCACCTATTTACAGGGATTTAAAAATCGTCTCGCCAATGCTAACAGCACATGTGAAGGGGGAAGGTTTACTCTGTACAACCTGTCCTTGCACAATGCCTCCACTTAGCAAAGCTCAGGGCAGAGAGACAATTCTTCTTTAAAGTTCAGAGATATAAAGGGGGTGGGGGGGGGGGAAACAGGCTTAATTATCCATCTTTATGATAATTTCATTGATAAATGAGTTTAGCTCACAATTAATAGCTGAGTGGAAATGATGACAGATTACACTCTGTGTCAAAGAAACACTTTATCACTCATTATTAACCAGCTGGAAAGATTAGCTTCAAGTGTCGGGCAGTCTGACACAGCTGCCTCGCCTTCTCATCCTTCTGGGACAGTACAATGGGAATCACAGAAAACAGAAAGATGCTTCATATTGCAATGATCCAGCAGTTACATTCTTTCAGCCACAGCACCTCTCTTTCAGCATTGTCAAGCCTACAGCCCAGCTACACACAGTTAACTAATGCACAATCAAATGAAGGCATTTACTCACATTGCTGTCCAGTCCATCGTCTGCATTGCAAGCCAGCACATAGAAGACCGAATGGCCAGCTTAATTCAAGTCCCCGCTCATTCCTCTGTGAGTTTTTACTCTCACGTCACTTGTACTTTCCATCTGTGTTTCTTTACCCCACCAGACTCCGAGACAGTGGGAGAAAATCCTACAACTGTTAAGTTAGAAATCCATCCTGCTCTCTGGATATTAGATTTTCTCTCTCTCTCTCTCTCTCTCTCTGTCCTATCCACTCCCAAGCTTGTCTTCAGTTGTCCAGTTCCACATGATGCAGCCAGCCTCCCACACGACTCCCCTTAGGCACCAGCACCTGTTTGTACAGTCCCCACCTGCAGCAGGCTTGTTGCTGCTCTGTAGCCTTGTCGATCCAGCAGATAGCAGCTCTCTCCCCCGCTGTAGGGATCGCAGCAGCTCCTTTCCTGGCTGCCTGCAAGTCCTTGTAACATCCCCATTAAACTGGTCAAAAGCAAGCTCACACTGTCGCGCCTCTGTCAACTCTCCTCCTGCCTCCCCGCCCGCACTCCAACCCACCACCCCCCCCTCCCCGTAAGTGACTCTTCCAGCTCGTTGTCTGAAATCAATGCCTTCCTCTTAATCCAGAGGAGTAAATTAAGATTCACTTCCCTTTCTCCCGCCCCTTCCTCATCTCTGGGAGTCCACGACAGAAGTTTCTCCGAGAACAAAAGTCAGATCCAGGGGAAAGGCACTCCAGCTGACAGCCACTCGGGTTTTTTTTTGTGTGCTCTAGCGAGCTGGAGGACGTTCCTCCTCATTCCAGCTCCCACCCAGCCACACTCATGAAGAATTCATGAGTCCTTGCCTGCCTGTTCACCAAACCCACACAGGCTCAGACATGCCTCAACACTTTCAGTCAGCGTTACACTCCATTTTTTTTCCTCAGGCCCGATTTTAACTCCGTTTAAGTGATGGGTTTCGAAGGGGTTAAAACTGGGCCATTCGTCTTGTTGGCGCATTTCGTTGTCGCGAATCTCCCCACTTTCGCTAATACAGGCACACCACTTAATTACCAGAGTCAATGACTGCATTTAATTGCCACAGTTAATTGCTGCTGTTTTGTTTTATCTGACAGCAGCAATTTTCTGAGCTTGCCTTTTTAAGTGATTCATGTCCCGAGCAGAATCAGCTGCCAATTAAAACTCAAATGCAAATCGGGCAAAACTGTGGGGGTTTTTTTTACCCCCACCGCGCCCCCCCCCCCCACCCCATACCGACCCTCCACCCCAAGTCGCGACTCTATCTGTTGCTGACGTATTTTCAGCCCAAACTATCAGAAAACCCCCCCCACCCCCCACCACCCCCCTCTATATTTTCTTTTGAAAGCCTCGCATTGTGGTCACAGGCGAAGTTATCCACTCAGCAATCAAAGGGTTAATTTTTTTTAAATGGCGGCTTCAGGTGAGCGACATGGGCACTGGGCAGTGGATTCTTCCCTCACGACCCAGAAACTCTGCGCACACCTGGCCCCAACACCCAGCTCTGCTGCATATTAAGGGACAGTCCCATATTTTGACTGTTTGTTCTGGGGAACGCGTTTTGTCTCTCGTTTCGAGGGCAGCCCGTGGGGGACTGAGCCTGGGAGTCACCAACCCCCCCTCCCTGGTTGAAGCGCACCCTTATTATATCTCGTATGGAGTTGGTCATCTTGCTTCTGGGAACTTTATTTCTCCCGCTTTACGCTCGTCTTCCCCGTCGCCTCCCAAACTGTCAGCTCCTCGACCCGGAGATGCCCTGTGCCAGGCTGGCATGGAGGAACCCCAGCAAAGGCTGGCAAGCTGAGTCGAGGCGATGTCCAAACTAGGACCGTATTCCACACCCCACCCCCACCCCCCCCACTCCCCGCCGTCCTCCGCAAAGCCATTTTGCTTCATTGTCGGGGGTTGGGCGGAGGGAGGGGCGCAGTGACCGGGGAGAGACACGGGAGGTGCAGTCGGGACAAAATACAGAACTGATTTGGTTTTGTCTTTGAACAAATCTGTTGAAAGCAGAAGGAGAGAGTTTGGCTGGCAAGGAGAGCATCTTTGTTCACTTTGTGCAAGCATTAGCTCACTGTATTGGGAGTCAGTGTGCTGGGACATACACAGCAGTCAAAGTTTATGATCTTACAAGAAACGCTACCTAATTATACAGAAGATTATTCACAGGCTTTTCCCTTGGATAATAGAAAGAACTATTGCTCTCAACTAGAAGCTTTTTTCCCCCCCCTCTTTCCTCTCTCCCTGGGCTTCAACACCTGATTTCTCCTTTATTAATTCCTTCAGAAGATGGCACACCCCCTCTCTTCCGCACCATCAGCACCACCACCCCCCCCAACCCACAATGTCCCTTTGCTGTCAGATATACATGTGCCTCTCAATCAGTTCCCCACCTCCTCCTCTGAGGCAATCCCCCTGATCCCATGAAAGGTTACAGCATTGCTGAAACAGAGCAGCAACCAACGTGAATGAGTCAGACTGAGGCGAGGAAACTGGCTTAAAATTAACATCAAATCAAGAGCATTTTGACCAAGGCCTTTGCTTCAGTTACCCCTGATCTGGGTTTGCAACTTGAATTCCCCCCATCTTTAGATAAAGAAAGACTAGCATTTATATAGCGCCTTTCACAACCACCAAATGTCCCAAAGCGCTTTATAGCCAATGAAATATTTCCGGAGTGTCGTCACTGATGGAATGTAGGCAGTTTATGCACAGCAAGCTCCCACAAACAGCAATGTGATGATGACCACCTCATCTATTTCAGTCATTCGGGTTGGGTGGGGGGGTGGGGGAGTGGGAGAATGTTTGGGGGGGGTGCGGTTCCCTGCTCCTTTTCGAGATAGTGCCATGGGATCTTTTACGTTTACCTGAGAAGGCCGCGATTTAAGGTCCCATCTGACCGACAGCACCATCGATAATGCAGCACTCCCCGCAGTACTGCATTGAGGAATGTCTGCCAAGATTATGTCCCCGAGGTTCTGTCATGGGGCTTGAACCCACAAGCTTCAAACTCGGAGGCGAAAGGGTGGCTGACCGAATCGTCGCTGGTGGCTCGAAAGACCCCATTTTTGGAAGAGCAAAGGGATTGTCTCAAGAGTGCTGGCCAAATATATTCCCTCAAACAACACCCTCAAAACAGATAA
Organism: Cetorhinus maximus; assembly: GCF_964194155.1. Lineage (NCBI taxonomy): Eukaryota > Metazoa > Chordata > Chondrichthyes > Lamniformes > Cetorhinidae > Cetorhinus > Cetorhinus maximus. The sequence continues at coordinate 104,700,170 of NC_135892.1, forward strand.
ACCGGTCGTTCATCTGTCTGTGGGAGGTTGCTGTGTTCAGAACTGGCTACTGCATCCTTACACGGGAGCAGTAATTCAGTGGCTGGCATATCCTGAGTGTATGATAAGGCTCTTCCTTTTATTAAGCCCTGAGCTTTGCTTCCTCTTCAATTCCCGAGCTTCTGTCCATCTATTTAACCTCCCTGTAAGCCTCGAGCTGACACCCTGACTGGAATCATAAAATCATAAGGTGTCCGCTGCACAGAAGTAGGCCATTCATCATTGTGCCTATGCTAACCCACTGAAACAGCTATCTGCTTAATCTCACTCCCCGCCCCCTTTCCCATATTTTTCAAAGCTTGCTCCCGGTCCTTTGTTAAAGTGAATTTTATGGGTTCTCCTTCCGCTGCAGTACCTGGGCAGGAAGTCCCGTGTTCCATCGAACACAACACTCCTCGTACGACACACTGGGCCCTGCCCAGTCGAGGCTGAGTGGAAGCTGGTGGTTGGGAGCTCAGTCCTCTCCCAGTCAAAGCTGCCTGTTCATTTCCAGCTAACCGGGTTAGAAATTTCCACCGTTTTACAAAACCTTCACTGCTTTGAACAACAGAAACGTGATAAATTGCTGCGTTAGGAGACAGATCAAGAGCTGGGGAGAAATCCACCCTGTGGTTTTAAAATCACTGAAGGCCTGCTCAAACAGACAGGCTAATTAGGAGCGTTCAACAGAACTATGACATGACCCAGATCATCAGGTTCTTACTATTTTGCTGATGCAACGCAGAGGTAGCCATTCAGGCCATCTCGTCTGTGCAAACCCTTTGAAAGAGCGATCCAATTAGTTCATGCCAGTTCTCCATAGAGCAATCTGGTCAGTTCCATTTCCCCCCCCCCGCTCTATCCCCGAAGCCCTGAAAGGTTATTTCCCTCGAGTGTGCATCCAATTTCCTTTCTGACACCATTGATCAGCTCCGCTTCCACCACCCTCACTTACCACTCGCTGATTAAAACAAAATTCTTCCTCACAACCCGCCCCCCACCCCCGGCATCGCTTGCCCAAAATATTAAGCCTCCATTCTTTCTACGCATTCCTGCAAATATTTTTCACGTACTTATCCCATTCCTCTTCAGAAAGTTACCATCGAATCTACCTCCGCCACCCTCTCAGGGAGTGTGTTCCGCGTCATGGCCAGAGTGTTCCGAACCCGCAGGCGGGCGCGCGCCCGGCCTGAACGGACGTGAAGTAGCGCGAGATGATGTCGGGCAAGCGTCCCGACGCCATCGCGCACTCGTGCGATATTTCGCTCGGCGGGTTGCGCGTGGCAGTCGGAAGTGTGCCCGCCAACAATTAAGCGGGCAGGGTCAGCCCCATAACAATGCAATTAACAGCGACTTGACTTGGCCCGTCCACATTTCCGATCGGCGGTTCGGGCCATTCTCCCAGGCGGGCCTTCACATTTCTGCTCGAACCTCGATCCAGGGGCGGGATGAAATCTCCCCGTGGGGGGAAAGAAAATGAAAAGAGATATCCGGGGACTTATTTTTGAGGTAGGTTTTCAGATGCTCGATTGTGCTGAATGGACATATTTTGCAGCATTTTTGTTGTTTGGCTTATCCTGCGGAGGTCTGCAGCTCCCTGGGGCGGCCATCTGGCTTCAGGGAGCTCGGTGGAAGAGCTCACCCGAACCCTCCCTCTTCCCACCCCCACCCCGGCAGCGCTGGGCATCTCAGCGCGCGTTTCACACTGGCTGCCCAATTAACATCGCGGTCAGGGGGCCCGATTACGGCCAGAGGCCTATTTCCCATCCGCTTCCGGGCCCGCCTATTGCGCGCACCTGACAGACGAGAAAATTCGGGCCCACTATGTTCAAAAGCCTCCCTTCACATCTCCTGACTTTGATGCTAAGCCGGAATTGAAATTCGCCTCAAAGGCTCACGTTGACCCGAGACTGACCCGAGGAAACGGTCCGGATTGCTGAGTTCTCGTTACAGTGACATAGCGTCCCCACCACCAATCCCCTCCTCTTAGACGCCTGGGGAAGAATATCTCCCTCGGATCCTTTCGGAATGAGTTACCTCGCGCACTGGATCGCATGCTCACCGGTAGAGGCTGCTTTAAGGCCAGTTACAATTCATCAGGAATCGCGAATAGCCTGAAAAGGGAATAAAAGCAAAATACAGCAGATGCTGGAAATCTGAAATAAAGACGGGAAACGCTGGGAAAACTCAAGAGTTTCTGAAGAAGAGTCAGGCGGACTCAAAACGCTAACCCTGTTTAGATGCTGCCAGACCTGCTGAGATTTTCCAGCATTAACTGTTTTTTTGTGGAAAGTTTCACTCTCTGAATTAGCCAGAGGTTTTTGGCACTCTCTGAGATTCTCTTTACAAAAGTTTCTCACTTCTTTAATATTTATTTTTAGAAAGTTTTTGTAAAATAATCTTTTCTCTATGTCTATCCTTTCCTGTTGGGTTATGAGGCCCCAGCACCTGGGAACCAGCTTTTCTTTTATTTATTTGTTCATGGGATGTGGGTGTCACTGGCTAGGTCAGCACTTATTGCCCATCCCCTAATCGCCCTTGTTCAGGGGGCATTTAAGAGTCAACCATATTGTTGTGGGCCTGGAGTCACATGTAGGCCAGACCAGGTAAGGACAGCAGACCCAGGAACCAGATGGGTCTTTAGAAGAATCAACAATGGCTTCATTGTCATTATTCCAGATATTTTTTTAATTGAATTTAAATTTCACCATCGGCCATGGTGGGATTCGAACCTGGGTCCCCAGAGTATTACCCTGGGTAATGTACTGGTAATACCAGTACAGTGACAATATCACTATGCCACCGCCTCCCCACCCTGCTGACTTCACTCCCTTCCTTTCACCCACATCCCTTACCCTCAACACCCCCGCCCACGCTTCACCCAAGTGGCCATTATTCATGACCAGTGCCTTGGCAACGACTGCTGTTGGGTACTTGACCTCGGTGGGGGTGGCTCAATTAAGCGATGGGGAGCAGCAGCCCTGGTTGATTGTTTCTGCAGCCCCATGAGAACAGAAGCATTTTGCCAACTGTGGCATTGCTGCTGCACAAATATCAGTGTTGCCCTCGGGTTCATCAGTGTCTTGATGGGCAGATTGGGTGAAAATTGCCCCTCCCCTGGCAAATGCTGCCTCCGCCCCACCCCTCCCTCCACCTCCAGTGTCTGAACCTTCATCCTCCTTGCTGCATTTCCAAATCTGGAAATTTGGAGGGGATAGATCGTGGTTTAATGGTGATGTCACTGGACTGGTAATCTAGAGGCCCAGGCTAAATCTCTGGGAACACAGGTTCCAATGGCAGCTGGTGGAATTTAAATAAATCTGGAAGTGAAAGTTAGTTTTAGTAATGGTGACCATGAAACTATCATTGATTGTTGTAGAAACCTATCTGGTTCACTAATGTCCTTTGGGGAAGGAAATCTGCTGTCCTTACCCAGTCTGGCCTACATGTGACTCCAGATCCACAGCAATGTGGTTCTCCCTTAACTGCCCCTCTGAAATGGCCTAGCAAGCCACTCAGTTCAAGGGCAATTAGGGATGGGCAACAAATGCTGGACCTTGCCATATCCCATGAAAGAGTAAATGGGGGTGGGGAAAAAAAATCTGCCTTCCCCATATCTGGAATGCATCACAGGGCCCCTCAGGAACTCCATATCCTGGCTGTTTGACAGGCAGCAATTGCAAGGCTAATCTCTAGCAGAAAGCTGTCACTAATACCTCGCAAATAACCCAGGGTGGTAATTGATCCCTTGATGGCTAGTCATTGAGATCTAGCTCCAATCAGACTGCAACTTGGTTAAATGCCAGAAGCTCTCTATGGACTGCCGCTGAGACTTAAAAACTGACCATAAATGGGATGCCGCATCAGGGAGCCAACTCGCGACTGAAAGGTGGGTTAACACTACCTGTGCAAGGTCACTTCCTCACTGAGCAAGTCACTGGAAATTCCCATTCACATCAGCTGAAACTGGAAGGCGATTGGAACTGTGTGATGTATCGGCAAATACATTAGGGTGTGAAATTCTTTAGTCCTCTTTTTATGAATAGCTGAGTTAGAATAGCACACAGAGGAATTTCACACAATGATTCTAGCACATGCTACTGTCGCAGAGGTCACAGGTCACGATTTTTGACCAGTTTTAGGCGAGTGAGCTGCGGGCCTTGATATTAGGCCTGATGAGCGGCTCACATTCTGAAATTCAACCTTTCCCGGGTCTTTCCTGTTTGGCATCACGAGGACAGCGATTCAGGCCGGTCAGTCTTTGCTGGTTCAGTGAGCTGGACAGTTTTAAATGCCCAGGCAGGGTGAGGTAGGGTTTAATCTTGCCTCCCGCAGGACAGGAGTTAAAATCCCACAGTGCTGAACTGTGAAAGCAACTTCAATAAATCTGGTCATTTGGTTGCTGGCATGAAAGCCACGGGTCTGCCAGAAAACCCCAACTAATCTTTGAGAGAAGAGACATCGTTCCGCAAGTTTACATAGGATATACAGCACAGAAACAGGCCTTTTGGCCCAACTAGTGCATGCTAGCATTCATGTCCTCATTCCATCCTTCCTCGTCTAATTCTATCAGCATTACCCTCTACTCCCTTCTGCGCTTACCTAGCTTCCCCTTAAATACACCTATACTATTTGCAACTACTCCCTGTGGCAGCGAGTTCTACTTTCTCACCACTCTGTGGGTAAAGGAGTTCCTTCTGAATTCCCTATTAGATTTCTTGGGGGCTTTCTCATATTGATGGCCTCTGGTTTTTGCTCTTCCCCACAAGTGCCAGATAATTACCAAACCGCTGCAAGGCAGGCAGCTTCAGCCACTCACTCTGTTGGGAAGGCAGAAAACCGTGTTGAGGAGCCTCCTATCGCGATGCAGCTGCTGAGCTCTGCTACCCCTTTGAAGCTTACCTGGAGTCACATGTAGGCCAGGCAGGGTAAGGACAGCAAATTTCCTTCCCTACAGGACATTAGTGAACCAGATGGGTTTCTACAACTATCGACAATGGTCACCATTACTGAGACTAGCGTTAAATCCAGATTTATTAATTGGATTTAAATTCCACCAGCTGCTGTGGTGGGATTTGAACCCGTGCCCCCCCAGAGTGTTCACCCTGGTCTCAGGAATTATTAGCCCAGTGACATTACCACTGCACTACCATCTCCCCGAGATTCGAGGGCTGGTCTGGCACCGACAAGGCACTGCTGGCGGAATGTTCCGGAGGGCTTGGTGCTTCTACTTGCCAGCTCAGCCAGATTGAGGTGGGTGGCTATATAGGTGAGGGGAGTCAGAAAGCTAGAAGACAGTAGAGGACAGGAACACGGGTTTAAACGCCCCTCGGTGATTGCAGTTACTACCACGTCGGTCATGTCACGCCGGCCGGAGATTTCCGTCCTCGGCGCCTAAGCTCCTAGCACTGGCCCAGGAATTATACATTCCTGATGATTAACAGCAATGTTAGATCATTTGGAATGCAATCGAGGCAAATTACCACATGCAGCGCAAAGATGGGAAAGTGAGACTGATGTCTACTCATGAGGTCTGCTTTTATACATTTATTAAATCTTCTGCCAACCCTTTGTAACAGTGACTTTCACTGACAAGGACATTGGCCGTGAATTCAATTAATTCGCTCCTATTATGACAATGGATATTTCCACTTCAACAGCACTCTTTGCTGGTAGCTTAGTAAATAGATCAATGGTGTGTGCCAGCTTCAGTGTCAAAGGACGTGATAAAGGTCTGGTGCACTCTCTGATGTGACAAGGGGGACGCTGATCAGCCAAAGCTAGAGAGCTGAGCCACTCATCCACTCAGTAGGTGTTATGGGGAAAAGGCAGGAAAGTGGAGTTGAGGACTATCAGGTCAACCATGATCTCATTGAATGGTGGAGCAGACTCGATGGGCCGAATGGCCTACTTCCGCTCCTACGTCTTATGATCTAGGGTCAGTGTGTGTGGGAGAACAGAAGCACAATGGGACCCAGCAAAGCTCAACTCCAGTGGGACTTAAGTAGAACACAAGTGCACATTTCCAGCCCTTCCTCCTGACTCTGCTGCAGAGTAGTTTCTCAGAGAATGGCAGTTACATGTGCACATAGAATGGGTGCCCTTACACAACCACTGAGGCCATTCCAGAACAGGGCCAGGGGGGTTACCTGTCCTCAGGCAGCAAGTGTCACGCAGAAGGAATGGCGTTCAAAGGAGCAGGAAGATGAAAAATCAGTGAGGGCCGATGGGACCACCAGGGAGTTCTGTCACGATAAGGGGTTCCCTGGAGATGGCATGGGAAGATCAGGAGTCCTCAGGCAACTGGAGCTCCTTGAAGGCCCCATTTTGAAAATTCTTTTATAGATAAGGAAGGAACGGCACAGCCAGGGGCAAACTCGGAATATTACCTGAAAGTAATCCAAGCGAGAAGGATCAGGAGAGATAAGTTTTAAAGGGGCTAACGGAGCTGATGGTTTGGCACTCAGCAGGAACTCAACGGCGATAGGAAGACCCTCGATGCAGTTTTCTGTATTCACTGCAATAGATGATCCAGTTCACTCCTGTTTGTGGGAGCTTGCTGTGCGCAAATTGACTGCTGTGTTTCCTACATTATATAACAACGACTACACTTCAAAAAGCACTTCATTGGCTGTGGAGCACTTTGGGACATCCTGAGGTCATGAAAGGCGCTATAGAAATGCAAGCTTTACTTTATATCGATCCTCCGGCAATCAGGTAGGATTCTACCAGGCTCCAGGTGACAGGCTGGGGGGTGAGGGGGTGAGGGAGGGGGGTAGTTGGCTGGTAAAATGCCAGGGAGCTATGCCAACCCAGTCCCGACTGTGGGCTATTTTCCTAGTGGCAACAATGGCAGTGGCCTGGTCCGCCTGCTGGCTAGAGGCGGGCAGCTAGCTTTAATCATTAAAGTGCTAATTAATGGTCACTTTCCTGGGCTCCTGGCATTTTCCCGGTGGCGGAGAGGCTGCCCACCACGTGGAGAGGCTGCCAATCCCTCCCGGTGGGTGGGTGGGGTGGGGTGGTGGGGGGGTGTGTGTGTAGTTTCCATGACATTCACGGTCTCCATGGCCTAAGGAGGGGGCCCCTGGTTGCAATGGCAGCCCCCACCTTAACTGGGTGGTGAGACCAGCGGTGGCCTCTTATTTGGTCACCATGGTCCCACTGCTCAGCTGGACCTGTTCCCGATGACTGGACTCGCTCCAAGCCAATAAAATCCCGGCCTCTGTCTCCGAATCACCTCCGCTGACTTCCCCTAATTCGTAACGAGCCAGTGATTTGTTTTAATTTCAAGCACCACCTATTGTGTATTTATTGGGCAGGAGGAGGGAGGTGAGAGGGCACTGGGAACCATGAAAACACAAGCTTTCAGACTGTAGCAGAGGATCAGTTCCTTTATACTGAAGAGTGCTGTCGATGGTGGCAGCTGCAGAAGCCTGTTGGTCTGCAGCACTCTCAGCTAAAAAGTGCCCTGTGTTATCATCAGCAGCCGGTTAGTGGGTCTCTGGAGTTAATCAGTCCCAAACATCAGTGCTCACACTGATACAGCAATCTAATTCATCAGCTTCAGATGTTGAACTTGCTAAGCTGCACCTTCTCAGAGTCTGCATCATCCTGAAGGCTGAACAAAAAAATAAAGCTCACCTCTGATGAGGAGCTGTGACTGATTGCCTCTCCATAGCTCCTCGGCTATTGTCACAGCCGCCCCTTAATATCGCTCCAATCATTGTATTGTGTACAATTAGATCCATTCACGTCTCCCGCAGTTCACAGGGAATGGATGGCACGGACAAGAGAAGCTTTTTGAGAAGTTATAATAATCACTTCTCATTCTGTTCAATCACATGGTGAATTAATTCAACCAGTGTGGACTCTCACTTAGAATGAACTTGCATTTATATAGCACCTTTCACCACTTCAGGATCTCCCAAAGTGCATCGCCAACCGATAAAATATTTATCATGCATTCTTGGGATGTGGGTTTCACTGGCCGGGCCAGCATTTATTGCCCAACCCTAGTTGCCCTTGAGGAGGTGGTGGTGAGCTGCGTTCCTGAACTGCTGCAGTCCACGTGGTGTAGGTACACCCACAGTGCTGTTTGGGAGGGGGTTTCAGGATTTTGACCCAGCGACAGTGAAGGAAGGAAAATGCTTTTGAACTGGAATTTCCCATTGCAATGTCAGAAAGGTGACAGCCAATTTACAAACTGCAAACTCCCACCAGCAGCAATGACTTAATTGATCAGATCTTCTGTTTTAATAGTGTTGGGTGAGGAACAAAGATTGCCAAGACACCAGGGAGAACTCACCTGCTTTTCTTGCGAGATGGATCTTCTGCACCCACCTGAGAAAGTGGATGGAGCCTAATTTCAATATCTCATCCAAAATGCAGTCACTCCAATACTACAGTTCTCCTGCAGCCTAGATTATGCACTCAGATCTCTGCAATGGGGCATAAACCCACAACCCCCTGACTCAGGGGCTGGCACTTTCACTGCCCCTGGGGCATTTTACAAAGTTATGGTCGAGAGGAAGCAGGCTGTACAACATCTGGCAAAGTGCTGAAACTTGTGGGTTCAGCACCACACTGAATCACTTAGCCCATTTATTACACAACCAGACAAATATCATTTCATGACCTGCCTTTCTTGTATTAGCTCATCAGCTGTGCTCTGAGTCACAAAGTCTTGGGTTCAAGCCCTACTCCAGGACTTTTAACACAAGTACGAAGCTGACGCTCCAGTGCAGAGCAGAGGGTGCGCTGCACTGTCATAAGTGCTGTATTTTTGGAATGAGACATACTGAGGCCCCATTTGTCCTATCAGGTAGACGTAAAATATCTCTTGCCAATATTTCAATTAAGAGCGTGGGGGGGGTTCTCCCTGTTGTCGTGGCCAATATTTATCCCTGAATCAACATCACAAAAACAGATTATCTGATCATTATTACATTACAAGACCATAAGATGTAGGAGCAGAAGTAGGCCATTCGGCCCATCGAGTTTGCTCTGCCATTCAATGAGACCATGGCTGATCTGATAATCCTCAATTCCACTTTCCTGCTTTTTCCCCATAACCCTTGATTCCTTTACTGATTAAAAATCTGTCTATCTCAGCCTTGAATATACTTAACAACCCAGCATCTACAGTCCTCTGTGGTAAAGAATTCCACAGATTCACCACCCTCTGAGAGAAGAAATTCTTCCTCATCTCTGTCTTAAATGGGCCACTCCTTACTCTGAGATTATGTCCTCTAGTCCTAAACTCTCCCACAAGGGGAAACAACCTCTCAGCATCTACCCTGTCAAGCCCCCTAAGAATCTTATATGTTTCAATAAAGCTGCCTCTCATTCTTCTAAACTCCAATGAGTACAGGCCCAACCTACTCAACCTCTCCTTATAAGAAAATCCCTCCATACCCGGGATCAACCTAGTGAATCTTCTCTGGACTGCCTCCAATGCCAGTATATCTTTCCTTAGATAAGGGGACCAAAACTGTTCACAGTATTCTAGGTGTGGTCTAACTAGTGCCTTGTATAGTTTTAGCAAGACTTCCCTGTTTATATACTCCATTTCCTTTGAAATGAAGGCCAACATTCCATTTGCTTTCCCTATTACCTGTTGAACTTGTATGCTAGCTTTTTGGGATTCATGCACGAGGGCCCCTAAATCTCTCTGTGCTGCAGCTTTCTGCAGCCTTTCTCCATTTAAATAATATTCAGCTCCTCTATTCTTCATGCCAAAGTGCATAACCTCACATTTTCCTACATTATGTTTCATCTGCCAAGTTTTTGCCCACTCACTTAACCTGTCTATATCCCTTTGTAGACTCTTTGTGCCATCCTGACCGCTTGCCTTCCCACCTATTTTTGCATCATCTGTAAACTTGGCGATAGTCCATTCACTTCCCTCATCCAAGTCATTAATATATATTGTGAATAACTGTGGCGCCAGCACTGATCCCTGTGGCACTCCACTAGTTACAGGTTGCCATCCTGAAAATGCTCTCCTTATCCCAACTCTCTCTCTTCTATTAGTTAGCCAGTCCCCTTATCCATGCTGATATACTAACCCCAACACCATGGGCTCTTATCCTATTAAGTAGCCTTATGTGCAGTACCTTATCAAATGCCTTTAGGAAATCCAAATTTATTACATCTACTGATTCCCCTTTATCTATCCTGCTTGTTACCTCCTCAAAGAATTCTAATAAATTTGTCAGGCATGATTTCCCCTTCATGAAGCCATGCTGACTCTGCTTGCTTATATTATGCATTTCTAAATGCTCTGCTATTACATCCTTTACAATAAGCTCTAACATTTTCTCAATAACAGATATTAAGCTAACTGGCCTACAGTTACCTGTTTTTGTCTCCCTCCCTTTTTGAAAAAGGGTGTTACATCGGCAGCTTTCCAATTCTCTGGGACTTCTCCAGAATCTAAGGATTCTTGGAAGGTTACTACCAGTGCATCCACTACCTCTGTAGCTACTTCCTTTAATATCGTAGGATGCAACCCATCAGGTCCAGGGCTGCTTGTGGGAGCTTGCTGTGCACAAATTGGCTGCCGTGTTTTCTACGTTATAACAGTGGCTACATTTCAAAAGTACTTTATTGGCTGTAAGTCTCTTTGGGACCTCCTGAGGTTATGACAAGTGCTATATAAACGCATGCCTTTTTTCTTTAAATTGATGACCTGCAAGATAATTTTCCAGCACTTTTGAATGTGTTACCAATTGAAGCTCTGAATCTACTCATGGGCCCAGTCCCAGCAAACTCCCAGTTTATCACAGTCTTCATGAGCAATGGTATGCTCATAATTCAGGTACGGTACAGGGGGAGGGCTGCCCTCTCGGCAGTGCAGGCCTTCAGATGAGGCCTAGCGTGCCTGTTGTACAGGTTTGTAAAGATCTCGTGGTATGACTGCAACAAGAGCAATCATTTCACCCAGTGGCCTGGTCAGTATCCTTCCTTTAACCAATGCTACCATGAAGTGATGAACCAGTCACCCGTCCCATTGCAGTTAGATGTTGTCCTGATGAAAATGGCTGCCACACGTGCCCATGTAGCAAATGCTCAACTTCCAAAGGTAATTAATTGTGTGAAGCACTTTGAGATGTTCCTGTATGATAAGGTGCAGCCTGAAGTTTGTCTTTTCTTTAATGATTGAAGACTCCAGTTTGCCATATGGCTGCGTTCAATGATATAACCTTCCTCTTGGACTCTGTGGAAATCCTGCAGTGTTGAGCAGTGAGCGGCTCTTTTTACTGAAGCTTATTTAGAGGGGGTTATTGTCAAGCTGCATTTATTTTTCTCTGCTGCCCTTGTCAACTGCCTCACCCGTGCTCGTTCTCCAATACAGCTGGTGCCATGTTTCAAGCTACAGCTGACCCGCGGACACATTTAATCCTACGCCATGCCTGGCTGGCAGGACAAGAGTCAGGTACTCTCTGTCTTTCCTTCCCCTCAAGAGACAGAATCTTTCATTTCCACCCTCTGCTGTACTCACTCAAGAGCCAATTAATGGAATACTCCAGGGACAGAGCACACAAGGTGAGCCTTTATCTTAATCGAATTAACTGATGGCTCTTCATAGAAAAACTCCAACTGTAATTCTCACCGCCACGAAATCTACATGGAATAGAGGGCAGAGAAACAGGCCACTCAGCCCAACTAGTCCATTCTGGTGTTTATGCTTCACACGAGCCTCCTCCCATTCCTCTTTATCTCACCCCATCAGCAGAAGCCTTCCCCACCACCTGTTTTCTAACTGTCTCACGAGTCTTTCGATGACCTTTCATCAAAGTCCTACGGCATTTCAGAATGAAGTAGAAAAGCACAACACTGGATGTCAACAGGGCTCTATCCCATGGACTGCAATGCTGAGGTAAAACAAAATCGCTTCTTTTATGATTTTAACACACTCCTGGTAGCAAATTCAACAAGTTCCAGTCCCACTCCAGGACTTGAACACAAAAATCCATGCTGATTGTCTCAGTGCAGGGCTGGCGGTGTCCTGCACTGTCACAAATGTTGCATTTCGGATGAGACGTTAAACGGTGGCCCTGTCTGCCTGCTCGGGTGGATGTAAAAAAGACCCCAATGACATTATTTCGAAGAAGAGCAGGGGAGTTATGCCCGATGTCCTGGGCAATATTTAGCCCTCAATCAAACATCACTAAACACAGATTATGTGGTCATTTATCGCTTTGCTTTTGCGGGATCTTGCTGTGCATAAACTGGTTGCCGAGTTTCCTACATGACAACAGAGACTGCACTTCAAAAAGGATTTCATTGGCTGTAAAGTGCTTATAAGGCATCTGGGTGGTCATGGAAGGTGCTATATAAGCACAAGATTTTCTTTTAATGCACCCTGTAATTGTTTATAGTGCAAACCATTCTCTAACCAGATGTCGAAATGCTTGTCTGTTATATTAATGGAAGCGTTAACCTGGATCTTTTAGGAAAACAGACCAAGCAATATCATGGAGCTACGTTAAATGCTATTACGCTAATGCATTATCGTAGATTGCAGTCAACCAGACGGCAGCCGTTCTTTCGCACTAAAATTCATGTTTAGGCCTACAGTTGGTGTACAAGTTGACCATCCCCCTCCTTTCTACTAAGACATGATAGACTTGCATTAGGATTAGGCCTCAATTCTTCACCTCAGGAATGCACGTTGCACTCACCTCATAAGCTGACGAACGGGATCAAGCAGGAAATAGAGCCCACATTGCCCAGAAGGTGCGCAGGGTTTTTAAGGACATCCCACACAAAGAGCAGATCGCGCCTGGTCAACGACAAACAGAAATGGCTCCCTGGCGAAAAGGACGAGGGGAAAAGCCGGTTTCATGCTAAAAGTCGTAACGTTTGCTAACTCGTCAAATCGCTGCACCGAAGCGAGGAAATTCGGTGTCAGTGAAAAACCTGTGTGAGGACGGGGGGAGGAGGAATCCGCCCTGAAGGAGACGCCCGAGACCAAACGCGCCATGAGAACAGAGACCAGCTGCCTGGTCTTGGGAAGCACGTCTCAGAATGAGTCCTGGAAAATTGTTAAGATTGATCACGTTGTCGCCAGAAACGCAATGCGTTATGTGCGCGTTTAAGCGGGTCAAATGACTACAGCAACGGTCTCAAGAGCCACAGCCGGTTGGCGCAGCCAATTTTATGGGACAAAAATGCCTCGTGCTGCGGCAGGAGGACCAAGTCGCCCAGAGAGACGGCCAAAAGGCCTCGGTGCCTCGACGGTGCTGAATCCGAAGGCGCCAAATCTGATCCGGAGCGGGGTCCTTACAATGGCGCCGCAGCCAAGGTGACTTAGGATGAATTCGGTGACCTCTTTGCGTTGGATGCCAAAGGCAATGCCAGGGTTTCCCGGCCCCTTTCCCGCTCGAAGTCAACAGATCTTTGGCTGGTCCGTCAAATTTCCCAGCCCGCCCGCGACGATTGCCGCTGCGGGTGGGACCGGGATATGCTGGCCAATGAATTTGACGGTTTTTCAAATGTTTTAATTGTGGTTAAAGGTTTCCTTGTAAAATTCATTAATTCAATAAAACGCATCACATTGATTGAATCTGAATTATTCATGTTACATTTTTTTCCACATTTTAAAGTGACGATCACCTACACCTACACCAGCGGTTCACATTTTACACTATGTGTATAAGTTGACCACCACTTTTGGAAGGATTTTTCAAGGCTTCAGAGGTCGACTTATACATCGGCACCTACGGCAATCGTCAATACAGTGATATAAAAATGTCACAACATAAATACAAATAGATTTCAGTGTCAATACACAAATATAAACACCTTACAAATTACTCACACCTACAAATGCATTAAGAATTAATTCCTTGAAGTAAACATGTTAAGTGTTAGTGTATTTAATTAGCCTCTCTCAAAATTTGAAAAGATTTCACAGATAATGAAGTAGTTCTGGAGCGCAGTCACAGTTTGTTTTTTGTCAGCAACCAATATGTGCACGGCAAGGTCCCATTAAAACAGCAGTGAAATGAGTGCCCAGTTAGTCCGTTTTTAATATTTGAGGGTTAAATGCTTTAAAGGCCACACAGAGTGCTACTCTGCCCTACTCTTCAATTAGTGCTGCTGGATCTTTTACATCCATCTCGGAGGGCAGACAGATTCTCAGTTTGAGGTCTCACCTAAAAGGTGTCACTATCAGCACAGAGTTGTTCCCAAGGTGCACTGCCTCAGTACACTGTGTCGCTGCTGCGATGCACTGCACTGCTCCCTCGGTACACTGTGTCGCTGCTGCGATGCACTGCACTGCTCCCTCAGTGCACTGAGCCACTCCCTCAATAAACTGCACTGCTCCCTCAGTGCACTGAGCCACTCCCTCAATAAACTGCACTGCTCCCTCAGTACACTGAGCCACTCTCTCAGTAAACTGCACTGCTCCCTCAGTACACTGAGCCACTCTCTCAGTAAACTGCGTTGTTCCCTCAGTGCACTGTGCTGCTCCCCCAGTACACTGTGTCACTGCTGCGATGCACTGCACTCTTCAGTACAATGAGCCACTCCCTCTGTGCACTGCGCCACTCCCTCAGAACACTGCACCACTCCCTCAGTGCATTGGCCATTCCCTCAGTGCACTGCGTCACTCCCTCAGTGCACTACGTCACTCCCTCAACGCATTCCGTCACTCCCTCAATGCATTCCATCACTCCCTCAATGCATTCCGTCACTCCCTCAATGCATTTCGTCATTCCCTCAGTGCATTGGCCATTCCCTCAGTGCACAACGTCACTCCCACAGTGCGATGCACCACTCCCTCAATGCATTCCGTCACTCCCTCAATGCATTCCGTCACTCCCTCAGTGCATTGGCCATTCCCTCAGTGCACTGGCCATTCCCTCAGTGCAATGCACCACTCCCTCAATGCATTCCATCACTCCCTCAATGGCCATTCCCTCAGTGCACTACGTCACTCCCTCAGTGCGATACGCCACTCCCTCAATGCATTCCGTCACTCCCTCAATGCATTCCGTCACTCCCTCAATGCATTCCGTCACTCCCTCAGTGCACTGCAACAATCCCACAGTGCACTGTCCTGAATCTTCAGTGCATTGCAACACTCCCTCAGAGCACTGCGCTGCTCCTTCAATGCACTGCGTCACTCCATCAGTATAGTTTTCCACTCCATCAGCGGACTACGTCACTCCCTCGATACATTGTGCCACTCCATCAGTGCACTACGTTACTCCCACAGTGCACTGTGCCACTCCCTCAGTACACTGTGCCACTCCTTCAGTACACTGTGTCGTTGCTGCGATGCACTGCACTGCTCCCTCAGTACATTGAGCTGTTTCCTCAGTGCTCTGCGCTGCTCCCTCAGTGCAATGCGTCACTCGCTCAATACACTGTGCCACTCCCTCAGTGCTTTACTGAAGTATCAGCCTAGTTCCTGTGCTCAAGATCTGTAGCAGGGGTTAAAGCCATGAGGCAGGGTTGCTACCAAGAAATGAGACTGCTGGCACTCGATCAAGCAGTGACAGTAAACTATTATTCCTTTAGAGGTGATAAGATTCCTGCAGATCTTCTTACTGAAACTTTTCTGATAAATCAACGTTGGGTGCTGCAGATAAGCCTTTGCACTGTGTGTGACATTGTGTATCATGAGGAGGGGTCCAGGGTGGGATGGGCAAACAAAAGAGCACACAAGGGGTTTTACTAGTCTACACTCACACAGCTCCCAGTGGCTAGGAGAAGGGCACCTGATGTGTATAATATCACATTCCAATGTTGATGCATGGCAGGCCATCTCCAAGTGTTCTCCTGCTCTCTATCACTCTCTGCTATATCTTCTGGAAAGGTGTCTATTCAAATGTATTGCCTTACAACTTAAAAATGAGTCTAACAGCAACAACTTGCATTTATATAGCACTTTCAACCTGCTGAAACGTCCCAAGGTGCTTCACAGTAGCACCACCGGGGAAGGTGGTGGCATAGTGGCAATGTCATTGGGCTGGTAATCCAGAGACCCAGGCTAATGCTCTGGGGACATGGGTTCAAACCCCGCCATGACAGCTCATGGAATTTAAATTCAATTAATAAGTTATAAAGAGCTAGTCACAGTAATGTTGATTTTTTTTTTGTTGTTTAAAAAAAACCCTTCAGAGAAGGAAATCTGCCATCCTTATCTGGTCTAGCTTACATGTGACTCCAGACCCACAGCAATGTGGTTGACACTTAACTGCCCTCTGCAATAGCCTAACAAGCCACTCAGTTCAAGGGCAATAAGGGATGGGCAACAAGTGCTGGCCTTGCCAGTGATGCCCACATCCCACGAAAGAAGAAAATAAAAAGACAAAATTTGACAATGAATCAAAGAAGGAGACATTGGGACACTCAGTCAAAGAGGTCGGGTTTAAAGAACATCTTAAAAGGAGCGAGAGGCGGAGAGGTTTGGGATGGGAATTCTGGAGCCGAGTGCTTAGATGGCTGTGGGTGGAGCAAAGCAAGTAGTGGGTGTGGAACAGGAGGAATGCTGACTCTGTCACCCACCTCTTTCCAAGAACGAAGCAGTTGAATGTCCTGGCAAATTTCCACAAGCACTAAATAATCCCACCAACAGTTGGTGGTCCATAGTGAGTGGTGCTCTCACCCCTCCCCCGCCATCCTCTCAGCATAGATATTTCTGAAACACACGACATTCTTCTTCCAGTTCTAGGCAATTAAATAATTGGCAGATAAAAGACAGAGATCAGATTGTGATCCTGCAGATACCGGCGATTGATTGAATTAAACCTAATTGCCAAGAGATTGCTTTCCAATTTGGGCTTTTCAAAGGAATGGAAAATCTGGAATGTTCCTTTTAACTACATTGCAAGGGTAGGACTAGGAGGAACTTCCTGAAACTTGTAACATGTGAATTAAGGGTTGAAGTCAGGAAGTTCTTGATGCAAAGAATGAACAACACATTGATGAACTTTTGGATAGCGTGATGGGCTGGAAGGAAGACCCTGGAATCATTTTATAAATGAACGTCTCGCTCCGCCCGCTAAAAGCTTTCAGAAAATATAGCAGCAATGTTTCCAGAGAATCCTCCGACAGTCCCTTTGAGGACAGTGAGTTGAGCCACTCTCTGTCCAGTCTCAATAACTAAGAAGAAAGATTTGGATTTTATATAGCACCTTCCATGACCTCAGGACATCCCAAAGCACTTTACACCAAATGAAGTACTTTTGAGATATGGTCAAGGTGCACTCAAAAACCTTTCCCCCTCCAAGAGCTGCTTGCTTGTTTCTCCCTCTCTCTCTCTCTCTCTCTCTTTCTCTCATTGGTCTCACCTTCACCAGACTCCCCATCTCGCTCCAATCGTCTTGGTGTCACTCCAAGCCTCCAGCCTGCTCATGGTCTCGCTGTAACTGCCTGCACTGTGCACTCTGAGTGATCCTGTGATATATTAAACAGCAAATACCCTCTGTATAATCCACACAGAAAGAGAGATTTATATTAATATAGCGCCTCAGCATGCCCCAAAGCGCTTTATGGCCAATGAAGTAGTTTTGAAGTGTAGTTGGTTGTAATGTAGGAGATGTGACAGCCAAATTGTGCACAGCAAGCTCCCACACACAGCAACGTGACCAGACAATCTGCTTTCGTGATGTTGATTGGGGGGATAAATATTGGACAGGACACCGGGGATAGCTCCCCTGCTTTTCTTCAAACTGGTGCCACTTGATCCCCTGAGGAGGGCAGACAAGGACCCAGTTTGATGGTCCACGTCGGTAACACGCAGGCTGCCATGCATCACCCCGACAGTCAGTGCCCTTGGACGCATTACAACATGTTAACAGGCTCACTTCTAACAGCCTTCAATTAGGGAGCTTTTAACAAATATTAAAGTGGAACTGTCAGGGCAATCTGAAATGGAAGGCTTCAGCTCCTGGCCTTCACGAAGGAATGACGTAATCTCTGAGCATGTCTGCAGTCTGCAAGAGCTAACCAATGCAATCTGAAATGTTTTAAATTTTATTTACCCAAACTTAATGGCTGAAAGAATAATGAGCTGTACAAATGTTACCCTTTATACTGAAAGTAAATCTGATTAATTGACCAGTGGGCCATTATACCCATATATAACGGAGCCACAATCAATACAAAACTTCTAGGAGTCATTTTGACCATTATCTAATTATTGCTATATGAGGTGATCCTTGACCTCTTGGCCACCAAAGGCTCGGGTTTCCATTTCCAGTACTTTTTGAGAACTTGTGAAAATGTCACTGATGGGATACATTTTGATGATGTTCACAGGTTACAGTCTATAGACACCTTTCCGTTTGAACACATCATCATCTGCAGATGACTGGTACCCTCACAGTGGTTCACAACACTGGCAGGATGGGCCAATCGGTCTCCTGTGCTGCATCATGGTGTGGCTCCACGAACGCTCTCTGAACACAAAACAAGATACCACAGGCAAACGGGAGAACCCCCAGCATCGGAGACGCACAATTTCTTGTCAGAATTAGCGTTTGTTTTAAAATAATCCCATCTTTCTGAGGGGCTGTTTTTCGTGTCTTGTGAAAATGAACCACTCCCACCCCGCCCCTCATTCCCCAACTCCCAAATTGCTCTGCTCTTCCACATCACTAAGTCATTTCTCCCAAGTATAATGATGACTTAGCTTTATCAAAAATACACCACCTCATATTTCCTAACATTAACTTCCATCTGTCTCTTTTTTGCCCACTCGTCCATCTTAGCCATGTCCCTTCATGGCTCCCTGGGCCCTCCACATTTTTTACTATGCATTCTATTTTAGTATTGTCCAGAGGTGTGGACATCACTCCTTCTAGCCCTACATCCAAATCAGGGCTGCACACAGTGAACCTGTGGGACATCACTTCTACCCCCACTCTGGGAAACTGCCCTTAACGCCTCAATCTTTTTGCTGTATGTTTATATCTTGGAGATATGCAGAGATGACACTAATTTTTATGGGCAGAATTTTCAGTTCACCGTGCGGGTACGGGTGCGTGTGCACGACCCACTCGAGTGTAAAATAGCGCATGATGATGTCGGGCAAGTGTCCCGACGTCATCTCGCGCTTGTGCGATATTTCGGTCAGTGGGCGCGCACAAAAGTCGGAAGAGCACCCGCCAACAATTAAGAGGGCAATTAAGCCGATTAAAGTTCCAATTGAATCAGATTTTTCATGGTCCATCCAACCTTACGGTTGGCGGACGGGCGAATCTGCCAGGCGGACTTTGCATTTTTGATGAAACCCCATCCAAGGAGGGGGGTGGGTGGTGAGGTTTCTGTTATTAAATTTTAAAAATAAAAATGTTTGGACAGAATTTTCATCATCTATTTGTTCGGGTGGCTGATTCTCATCCATGGATATTTTTTTCTGGATTTTAAAATCTTCATTGATTGCTTTTAAATTCTTCAGCTCCCTGAGGCAGCTCTCTGCCTTCAGGGAGCTTTCATTCTGCGCTCCCCTGCGCCCGCGCTCACATCAGCGCCCGCCCTCCTTCCACCCCCACCCTGTCAGCACTGAGCATTTCAGCGTGCCTTTCATGCTGGCTGACCGTTAAGCATGAAATCACGGGCAGGGGGCTGATCACGGTCAGCAGTCCGTTCCCCGGCTGCTCCCAGGCCCGCCCAATCGCGCGCGACCGCCAAGCTAAAAATCCTGTCCTATGTGTGTTAGAGGTTTTATTTACACTGCTTTAGGATGTCTACTCCATGCTTCTAACTCCAGATCCTAGCTCTTTCCACAGTCCATTTCTCCACCCCCACCCCCAGCCCCTGGAATCCACACCCGGGCTTAACCAATCAAGCACAGTAAGCATCAATCATAAACAGGCTCACATAATCCAACACAGAATAACAAAACGCTGCAGTTTCCTACCTTCTAACTCGTTTCTGAATCCAATTTGCTACTCTAACCCAACTCCACAGCCTTAAACTCTCCCACTAGCCCTCTGTATGGGACCTTGTCAAAGGCTGGCTGCATGTCCATAGATGTATGTCCACTCCATTGGCCATATACCATACCATCACACTTTCTAGGAACTCCATAATAGATGCAGTTCCGTGGACAGTTACAATTCTCTGGTTCCTTGCCTAAGTGTTGATTGTCCACACAAAGGCAAAGGTCACTGGCATACTAAACCCTGGTGGGAATAGGATCGGTCTCAGATTTGATGCATTCCCACAGCCAACATTCATTGCTTAGGTTCCCACATGAAGAATGGCCATTTTATTGAGATACCAGATGTCAGAAGCCGCAGAATCACATTGAACCTTGGGTCACTACATGAGGCGAGAAAACGATAGAACATTGAAAGCAAACACTGACATTTTATCAACAATGATGCATCGTCAACACCAACACTGGTTACACACCATTAATGCCAATATCATACTATTAACAATAATTGCAACACCAATAACACATTAACTCACCATTAACACTGATAATGCACCATGAACATCAACAACACATCTTTAACAATAATGAGACATCATCGCCACCAATGCTACACCATGAACATCAATAAAGCACCGTGAATGCCAATAATATACTATAAATATCAATCTGACTCATCAATGTCAACAGTGCCCCATTTAACATTGTTAATACATCAATAATGCCATGAACAGCATATCATTGACACAGTTGACAAATTACTGACATCAACTCTGCACCATTATCATCAACAGTATATTGCCTTTGTCAATGTAATTGCAGCTCCAATTTCTTTTGTAAATCAATCCTTAAAGAGTATCACAAATATTGTGGTCCCTCCATACAACATTATCATCAGATGGCACACCAAACGATAACTGTATTTATATAGCAACTTTACTGTAATGAAATGTCCCCAGGCACTTCACAGGAGTATTATGAAGCAAAACGTGACACCGAGCCACATGAGGAGATATTAAGGAAAGATGACCAAAAGCATGGTCAAAAGGGGTGGGCTTTAAGGAGCATCTTAAAGGAGGAGAGTGAAGTGAAGAGGTTTAGGGAGGGAATTCCAGAGCTCAGGACCCAAGCATCTGAAGGAACAGCCACCAAAGATGGAACGATTAAGATCTGGGAAGCACAAGAGGCCAGAATTGGAGGAGCGCAGAGGGTTGTGGGGCAGGAGGAGATTACAGAGATAGGGAGGGATTTGAAAACAAGGATGAGAATTTTAAAACTGAGATGGTGTTTGACCGGGAACTAGTGTAGGTCAGTGCGGACAATGCTGATAGGTGAATGGCACTTGGTGCACGTTCGTTCACTGGTTCACGTGGTTTCCGATGGCCTCAAGTTTATGGCAGGTAGAACCTTGGAGTCCAGCCAGGAGTCAGATCCAGGTGTAACAAAGGCATGGATCAGAGTTTCAGCAGCACACGACCCTCATGTTGACAAAGGTGTACATTTTCCCCTCAACTCGTTAGTTCTCTCTAAATACACAGGCATCTATTGAAGATTTAGGCCAGGATTCTACGGCCCCGCCGCAGCGTCTCCTCCCGCCGGCAGATGCGGCAAGCCATTAAAATCTCCATTCAGTTCGGCGGGACCGTGATATCCCGCCGGGCAGAAGGGGCTGTAAAAACCCTGGACTCAGGCATTCATCTGCGACCTGCCAGTGGCAATTAAAATCTCTGATGGAGCACCTTAAAAACGTTAGTGTAAAGGACAGTATCATTGCATTTGACATTTCCATTTTATTTAGTTACTCTTAAAATATTAAACATTAAAAGAGAAACTTGTAGACGTTTTCCACTTTACAAGCACATCATTATGAATATTCAGAGATGCCCCTTTTAAGTGTGTCAATTTTCCAATTAAGCAACCAGTTGCCATCTGTTTGGAAGAGTCAATCAACAAGCTGGAGCTGGGAATTAGAAATTGAGCAGTAGTTTGTGATGCTTAAAAACATAATAAATCTAGTTGTTACCACTTTACTATTTGAAGTTGCATCATGAAGATTCCCTCCAAACAATATAAATGTTAAGAGCAGCTACATAATTTCAAGCGCCTCTTATTCTCAATTGTTTGCAGGTCCTGGTGGTGTCACTATTCTGGGCACTGTGGTGGATATGGCATGATTTTCACTTAATTATAAACTAATTATCTTTGTCTGAAACAAATCCATTGGTATAAAGCCAAAAGTAAATACACACCAGCCTCTCGCAATCCATGGGCCAGGATTTTCTAGTCATTGGGCAGGCTCGGCGGGAGTGAGCGGGCACAGAGCCGACTGCCGCCCACGATCGGCTTCGCTCCGCGATTTCATGCGGGTGGGCCAATTAAGGCGCTGCCTGTGCGGGTGGGGGGAGGAGGGAGAGTCGGGTCTAGCACTCTTTCACACATGCACGCGAAAGAGCGCTTCAGTCTCCCTGAGGCACGGCGCTGCCTCAGGGAGATTGAAGCTCTTTTTCAAAACATATATAAGGACATTCAAAATTAATGAAACATGTACCCTCATTAATGAACCACGTCCCCTCATGTAACTGTGTTACATGAGATAGAACGTGTTTTTATTTTCGAAACAAAGTTTTTATTTCATCGGTATTAGCTTTGGGGAAACCTCATCGCGCTCGTGGATGAGGTTTCCTAAAAAACGTAAAGGCCGCTTGGCCTTTTCGCCTGTCCGCCAACCGTTAGGTTGGACGGGCAGTGTAAAGTTCAATTTAACTACCTAGTTAATGGCCTCAATAGGCTTTTCAATTATCGGCAGGTGCGCAGCCAACTCCGGCACGCCCGCCAAACGAAATATCGCGCGAGTTTGCGATGACGTCGGGGCGCACGCCCAACGTCATCGCGCATCATTTTACGTTCCGGCGTGTTGGGCATGCGCCCAGATGCCGAATGTAAAATCCTGTCCATGGTTTTTAAACCCATCTGACCCCTGTCAGTGAATGTGGGGATGATTCTGCTACTTCGAGGCAATGCTTTACGGATCATTTCTGCAGCAAGGTTGTTTCAGCTCAATTCTCTCAATTATTTCACCAATTACAGAGCATTCCCCATGGCCATCTGGGAAAGCAGGGAGTGGGGTTGGCCAACAAGGGAGAGGATGCAGAGCCAGAAACAAAAAAAGTCTCCGGATCCTGAATGTAATGTGGAAATTGTGCTTATGAGCACTCTCTGTTACAACAACAACTTGCATTTATATAGCACCTTTAATGTAATGACATTCCACCGGAGCATTATAAAACAAAATTTGACACTCAGCCATGTAAAGAGATGTTGGGGCAGATGGCCAAAAGCTCGGTCAAAGAGCTAGGTTTTAAGGAGTGTTTCAAAGGAGGGAGAGGTAGTGAGGCAGAGAGATCCAGGGAGGGAATGCCATGGAAATAAAGCAGGAGGCCAATCCAGGCATCTTAAAAAAGCTTCCCTTCTGCAACAAGTGAGCCTCACTGACGTGACCTTTAATACTTCCCGTTGCAAAACTCAAATGCCTTGACTATACTCAGTATGGATACAATACATAGCATTCAGCAAAGGGTCAATGCAATGGGAACGTTTAGGTCTATGTGGATACCTGTAAACAATCTGAGTAGTATACTTATTTCTCAGATACGACTTGCATTCTCCTGTATCTACTGGTAGGATATAATAATATCCCCTTGTAACGTAAAAGGCTTTGTACTTTTTCCAAGCTCTCCAATGGTGAATGAAGCAAACATTTTACCAAATAGTTAAGTTGCTTTATTTCACAGCAAGTGAACATAAAGAGCAACAGTAATAATCAGATCCATTTGGTTCACTCATTATCACATCTTTTTTTTATTCATTCATGGGATAAGGGTGTCGCTGGCATTTATTGCCCATACCTACTTGCCCTTTAGAAGATGGCGGTGAACTGCCTTCATGAACCGCTGCAGTCCATGTGTTGTAGGTACACCCACAGTGCTGTTAGACAGGAATTCCAGGATTATGACTCAGCGACAGTGGAGGGATGGAGATATATTTCCAAGTGAGGGTGTTGTGTGGCTTGGAGGGGAACTTGCAGGTGGTGGTGTTCCCCATGCATCAACTGCCCTTGTCCTTCTAAGTGGTAGAGGTCACAGGTTTGGAAGGTGTTGTCAAAGGAGCCTTGGTGAGTTGTATAATTGTATCATTGACTCATCTTATCTGCCTTAGAACAAGATGTCTTCTAACTATTCTGCAGTGTTTCTAGCTTCTTCGCTTCAGCCACATGCTCGCAGGTTTCTCTTTAATATATCTGGCTGCTCTCACAGCCTTCCGAATTCAAAAGTTCGTGCCTGTTTCTCTCATTTGAATCTCCCTCTTCAGGGACAGGTGGAAATCGAAGGATTTTCCAGCAGAATGTGCATGAGATGTTTTGCAACTACCTAGACAAGCTAATGAACAGATTACTGTTTTGCCTCTGTTGGGAGCAACTTCAGTTTAGCCTTTTAATCATCTTTCGCTTTTTTTGAGGGAAACGTCCTTTGATTATACAAAAACTGACATTAAAAATAATTCTTACTTTCACGTCCTTTCTGTGGGGAAATGGTCAGAAAGCCCTAAACTATGACAGCGGCCATTTTCCTCCTTTTGGCAATTTTATCAAAATGTGACCGAAATAAAATGGACAACATTAGAGCAAGTGCTAGAGGACAAACTGCCACTCTTTCAGCGCTGCTCGGAGGATTATCAAACGTTAGCAGCAATGAGGCATTAGTACATTTTTATGGGCTTCTAAAAGCTCAGTTGATGTCAAAGCCAATGAACTTTTTTTTATTTATTCATGAGATGTGGGCGTCACTGGCTGGGCCAGCATTTATTGCCCATCCCTAATTGCCCTTTAGAAGGTGGTGGTGAGCTGCCTTCTTGAATTGCAGTAGTCCATGTGGTGTAGGTACACCCACAGTGCTGTTAGGGAGGGAGTTCCAGGATTTTTGACCCAGCAACAGTGAAGGAAAAGCGATATATTTCCAAGTGAGGATGGTGAGTGGCTTGGAGGGGAACTTCCAGGTGGCGGTGTTCCCATGCATCTGCTGCCCTTGTCCTTCTAGATGGTAGTGGTCATGGGTTTGGAAGTTGTTGTCTAAGGAGGCTTGGTGAGTTCCTGCAGTGCATCTTGCAGATGGTACACACTGCTGCCACTGTGTATCGGTGGTGGAGGGAGTGAATGTTTGTGGATGGGGAGCTAATCAAGCGGGCTGCTTTGTCCTGGATGGTGTCAAGCTTCTTGAGTGTTGTTGGAGCTGCACTCATCCAGGCAAGTGGGGAGTATTCCATCACACTCCTGCCTTGTGCCTTATAGATGATGAACAGGCTTTGGGGAGTCAGGAGGTGAGTCACTCGCTGCAGAATTCCTAGCCTCTGATGTTCCCTTATAAACAGGGGGTGATGGGTCCGGGATGGAATCGGGCCTGCTGATTCCCAAAGCAGATGCTAGGAGGGCATGGGTTTGGGCGAGTGCTGAAACAGGCTGGTTCAGAGGCCCATCTCGGTACTCTGGGACTTTGAGCCCTCTGCCCTTACCCACCACCGCCAACCCCTCCCCCCACCCCTCATACGCTCCGTGACATCTGAATGTCCACTCATGCCCTCCATCCACCCCTGATAACTCCTCAGGCTCCCATGCCAACTCAATGCCAATTCACCATGGACATTCCTGAGGAACTATGTGGAGATAAAAAAAAGTCTTCTTAAAATCTAACACAGCTGTCACCATACAAACTTAATAATGAAAATATTCCCATTCGTGAAAGCATCAAAGCTTTTAAATTTCCTCAAGTGGTTAATCTCTTATAAAAACAAACAAACTTCTGTTCATACCCCTAATCTTTTAATAGCCTCTTTAAACTCTCAATCAACCTATAAACTCAGAGCCCCATCTCAGATAATTGGAACTTTGGAAACTCAACCAAGCATTCATAATGAATAGCCCTTAGGGAAATGTCAACAAATAACTCTACTGAAACTACTTGGACAGATGCTGCACCAGCTGGCCTGTAAATCAAAGCAGTCCAGCAGAGGACTTTTTTAAACAATCACTGACAGCTGCAGCCATTTTTTTTTTGCTACAGTTTAAAGAGCGGGGATTTTAAAAACTTCAGATCATGACAGTTATACAGACCTTATCCGCCCTTCAAGAGCGTTTACATCTGCTCCGTCAATTCACGACTCCCACACTGCGGGTTAAGCCCCTTGCAACAGCCAAAATGGGGTGTGTTTGAATTCAGCACTAAGTTCAAATGGCCTTGCTGAGTTTGAATTTTCCTCCTGTGTAATTCACGCCCTGCACCCTTTCCCTTCCTGCAAAAATGAGATCTGTCGGAAATGGGAATGAGACTTCCGCTTCCGGGTCCCAACCGTTATTATTAAAGACCCTTCCTGACTCCACGAAAATCCAGCCCTGCTTTTAAGTTTGATACTGCATAATTCAGGAAATTTGTGACCAGGAAATTATTCGATGTTCCAAAGGTATGATTCAAATGGAGGTAGCGAAGCAGGAGCAGTTTTGTAACTTAATATTCATATTCACACCTCTTCAAATTGACAATGATGGCTGCTAGATTAGGCAAACACTACAAAGAACAAGCAGTTTAGTCTACATGTATAATTCAGAATGGATGTCCATCAAGTAATAAGCATAGTGGTTATGTTATTGGACTAGTAATCCAGAGGACTGAACTAATGCTCCAGAGACATGAGTTCAAATCCAACCTTGGTAGCTGGAGAATTTGAATTCAACAAATTAAATAAAACTGGAAAAAATAGGCTTATCAGTAATGGTGACCATGAAACTACCAGACTGTTGGGAAAAACCCATTTGAGCCACTAATGTCCTTTAGGGAAGGAAATCTGCCATCCTTATCTGGTCTGGCCTGGCCTATATGTGGCTCCCAACCCAAAGCAAGGGTCTTTACTGCCCCCTAAAATGGCCTAACAAGTCACCCAATTATATTCAAGAAAGTAGCTTGTCACCACCTTCCCAAGGGCACAAAAACACAAGAAATAGGAGCAGGAGTAGACCATATGGCCCTTTGAGCCTGCTCCACCATTCAATACGATCATGGCTGATCTCAGGCGTCAATTCCATTATCCTGCCCACTCCCCATATTCCTTAATTCGCTGAGAGATCAAAAATCTGTCTATCCCTGTCTTAAATTTATTCAGTGATGGAGCATCCACAACCCTCTGGGGTAGAGAATTCCAAATATTCCCAACCCTTTGAGTGAAGTAATTTCTCCTCGTCCCCGTCCTAAATGATCAGCCCCTCTTCCTGAGATGGTGCCCCGGTGTTTTCGATTCCCCGACCAGGGGAAACAATCTCTCAGCTGGGATGGAGGGAGCGAGCGGACCACTCGGTTTCCTTTCCACCTCCCTCACCCCACCAAAGAGAGTGAAATCCAGCCCTATGTTGCAGAATCGTGCCAGTGAAAGTTTCAGGGTGAAAGTACAAAGCTACAACAGATTTTTCATCCAATGTTCAACATCAGAAACTCCTGTGGGCTTATTGGATGTGCAAATTGATGTACAGTACATGGTCTAATGGCATTACTGACAGAACCCCCTGAGAGTGAAGGTATAAAAACCAGTAATCCAGCCCGCTGAAAAGGCTGATCTGCTGGATAAAGAACTCGTAAATAGCCAAGGACACATCCTGGATTAAAACTTTATCAGGCCTGAAGGATGCTTTGCTACCGTAGAAATAAAGCCATTTTCTGTGAAGTGTACCACACACAATGATAGATAAAGGGAGAATTTCAGTCTCATCTCAGAATGGGAGGGAGAGAAATGCAACCACAGATAATGGAGACAAACCTCATCTCACACAAAGGGAAAGAGAGGCAGAACTCCAATCTCACTTCATGCAGACGCCCTTTTATATTGGGGTCAAGGTTATGGGGACAATGGACTCAGATGGAGACGCATCTCTGAGCGCACTGCCTTCCATTTCTTGTTGCCTTGGTGTGCTTTTGGTCTCTATTCGGGTTTCGCGAGAGAGAGAGACAAGTTTTTCCTGCTTGTTATCTCTCAGTGATTATTAATGGGAATAATAACGGACAGGATGTTTATATCGGCCATTTTACACTGTTACCAACATGTCTTTGTGCATGTGTCTAGATTTGCCCTTCCTCCTAGATGTATAGGACACTATTTTAACTGCGTAAATGGATGGCCTTGAATGAGTTAAAATTGCGTACAGTTTCCTCTGGTATTTTAGCGGTTAAAGGATTGATGGTGAATTCTTCTTTTTGTAAGCACATCCTTCAGCCTGTTGGTGACTGTCTAATGGACTGGTTCAGTCTTCGTTCATCTAGCGCATAAAGGAACCATAGAACCACAGAAAAGTTACAGCACAGAAAGAGACCATTCAGCCCATCGTGTCCGCGCCAGCTGAGAAAGTAAAAAAAAACAGCTGCCCATTTTAATCCCACCTTCCAGCACCTGGCCTGTAGCCTTGCAGGTTACAGCAGTTCAGGTGCTGATCTAGGTACCTTTTAAATGAGTTGAGGGTTTCTGCCTCCACCATCAAACCAGGCAGCAAATTCCAAACACCCACCACCCTCTGGGTGAAGAAGTTTTTCCTCATGTTCCCTCTAATCCTTCTACCAATCACCTTAAATCCGTATCCCCAGGTAACTGACCCCTCCGCTAGGGGAAACAAGGTCTTCCCTGTCTACTCTATCTCGGCCCCTCATAGCCGTGTACACCTCAATCAGGTCACCCCTCAGTTCCAAGGAGGAATCTCACAGGAGGTGGGCAGTGCGCGACAGGGAGTAAAACCCACAGAGGTCAAACT
This sequence comes from Cetorhinus maximus, assembly GCF_964194155.1. Taxonomy (NCBI): domain Eukaryota; kingdom Metazoa; phylum Chordata; class Chondrichthyes; order Lamniformes; family Cetorhinidae; genus Cetorhinus; species Cetorhinus maximus. The sequence continues at coordinate 104,728,927 of NC_135892.1, forward strand.
TGGACAAACGCAGAATACAATCACTGTCAATTCCCAGTGAGCAAAAAACTAGCAATGTTACAAACCTCAAATAATAAGTGGAAATGCTGATAATGAGGAGCTGGATCTGAAGCAGGATATTAATGTGGTGGGACTCTCCCAGCTTTGAGAACGCATTAACCAATCCTTCTCTTGCAAAAGTTGAGCTACCTGCTGCAGAATTCCCATTCTCATTCCCTTGAACTGAAAAAGGCTACTGGTTTAGGAATTGTCAAGTTTTCATTGTAAGTACTCATCCCAGCACCCCCACCCAAAAGGTTACATAGAGACTTGTTCTGACTTGACCTCTGTGATATTCCGGTATACTGAAACCCGGCTCTTAATTAGGGCGGCCTTATAGAAATTGGCTCCCTCCGTTGAATGGCTAAGTACAGATTAACTTGCCCATTGATCTCATTTGCTGTCTGTGGGAGCTTGTGTGCGCAGGTTGCCTGCTGCAGCCCTTCAACATCATAACAGGGGTGGCATTTCATTGGTTGGTAAGCGCTTTGGGACATCCTGAGGTGGCGATATGATGCTACGTCAATGCAAATTCCTTCTAAGGCCAGCGCCGGCACGACGGTTACTAAAGTGTCAAATTGAACTCTTGATAAACACAGGACCTGTCCAAACCGTAGGGTCTGGCCATTGTATAAGGTATGCCTGCTCTCAGCTTGTTAATGGGTGGTTTTACCTGACCCTTAACCTTGTTTAGCGTGGGATCACGAACCATCCGTGACCACCCCTCTGTTTGCTGCAAGGTTTGCATGTGTGAATAAAATAGCTGAGCCTCAGGAGCGATTCCTGAGAACGTCCAGGGTTGGGTACACGAGAGCGCTCAGTCCCAAACTTCATTCCGTCTGCCTTCGCAACAGTTAACGTTTCTCCTGCTGCTTTGCTGGGCCTCCCCGTGGATCCTGTGCCACGGGACTCGGGTTTGCAGATATACGGGCTTAAGTGACAGAGGACCCTGGCTATTTACTGCTGTCAGGATCTACAGTCTCTACTTGGCCTTCAGCTGAGCTGAAGTGAAGGGGTGAAGAATGACGGCTGAGACCAGCAGCTGGGGAATTATAACACCCAAGCCGTGCTATGCTTTGTATCATTTTTTTTTTGCCATTTGTTCATGGGATGTGGGCATCGCTGACTAGGCCAGCATTTATTGCCCATCCCTAATTGCACTTGAGCATAGAAAGATACCATTTGGCCCATTGTGCCCATACTGGCCCTTTGGAAGAGATTAGAATTAGTCCCACTCCCTCTGCCCTATCCCTATAGCTCTGCAATGTTCTCTCCTTTAAGTATTTATTCAATCCCCTTGTTAAAGTGATTATTGAATCTATACCCAGCACTGTGTATATGTTCCAGCATTGCATTCCAGGTCATTGTGTGGAAAAAAAATCTCCTCACTGTCTCATTTGTCAATTACCTTAAAATCTGTATCCTCTGGCTACCGCCCTGCCTGTTTCTCCCTATCCATCCTATCAACAGCCTTAATAATTTTCTCTATTAAATCTCCCCACAACCGTTTCTGTTTAAGGGGAACAATCCTTAATTAGCATCGTGTGGGGGGGTGGGGGGGTGGAATGAGATAAGCGAGCTCTTCCTTTTTTTTTAAGAATACTGGGGAAGGGACAAGACAGTTTGATGCTGTGACAAGAAGCCTGCAGGCCTCACTACCTGGATGGCTGGGGTAATGAGAGGCCGAGCAGCGTCCCCCATCTGTATCAACCTTGCGGTCTTTTGTCCAGAAGTGGCTATGCACCCGGTTTCCTTTGTCGAACATGAGGTTTTCTGCTCGCGTCCCAGAAATAAAAAGGATGAGATTTCAGGAACAGGACAAGATGCCCTCGCTGGTTGGAAAATGGCCTCACGTATGAGGGCCTGATGGAACTCACAACCGGCAGTTATTTATTCGCTGTCTGGACGCTACAGGGAAATGATTACCTGGCCTGATAGCTTGTTGCCTGAAAGAGGAACTCAATGGTCTTCAGATAATGGGCTGAGCTCTCACAGAGAGAGAGATGAACAAGCTCTCTATACTTTCAACGGGAATATTGTTCAGCAGGCCACAGTCCCACATCACTGGTGACCTTCAGATTACTTTAATATAAGAAAGTCAGGAATGAGAAATACTCTTTCAGCCTATCGAAGCTCATCCCTCTGGTACATTATCTCTCTCAATGTGGAACCTAATTGTATTGTGAATAGCCCCAATGGACTACATCTATTTTACCCTGTCTAGCAGCTTATTCCGAACATCATCATTCTTTAAACAAGATTTTCCTTAATGTCCGTTTTAAATTCACTTTTTGGAGTATTTCCATTTCAGGCATTTTTCCTTTGGCGCATTTTCTCCATCAGCTTCTGCTGGCAGTAGATTTGCTTAAAGATGTTACAATGCACTGAAAGCATCTTCATTGTTCTGACACTAACATAAAAGCAAAAAACTGCGGACGCTGGAAATCCAAAACAAAAACAAAAATACCTGGAAAAAACTCAGCAGGTCTGACAGCCTCTGCATTAACTGTGCTCCTCTCCGCAGATGCTGCCAGACCTGCTGAGCTTTTCCAGGTATTTTTGTTTTTGTTTTCATTGCTCTGACTCCTTTCTTTTACTCTCTAGCCATTTCAGTAGCTTTGCGGCCGAGGTAAAACTGAGGTTTCCTCCATTGTGCTCAACTTTCTCTTCTCCCTTTCAGGTCGGTCCAATGCCCAGCTGAGGGCAGGCGGCTGACTGCTGCTTTTGGCCTTCTGCCAGGCCACTTAATACCTGCCCACTGGAAAAATACACTCCGGTGATCACTGGCTCAGCAATCGACAGCTTCTGCTTCCTTGTGACAAAGGCATCAGGTTTTGATTCAGCTTCATATCTCCAACAATGCCGTGGCTGAGCTCATTGCGCAGTGTATCTAGTATGAGCCTGGGATCGAGTGGGATTTTGTATGTGTGTTAAAATTGCCAGTGCTTGGCCAGTTGATTAGTATGCGTTGTTTTCGGTAGAGCACTTGGCATGGAGTTGGGAGGGAGTTCAGAAACACGCTCCATATTGCCACCTAGTGGTCAGAGGCTGCAACTGCACCATGACGACTGGAGTGACAAAACTGACAGGAATTGTTGACATAGCAATTTTCTGAAAAGAACCTGAGCAGACATTTGAGACAACAAGAATTAAGACTTGTGAAGCAGGAAGTGTGTGATCTGCACAATATTCTTATTAATACATTCTAACTTCTTATGCAGATTTGATGCATTTAAGGGGAAGCTAGATGCACACAGGAGGAAGAAAGGAACAGAAGATTATGCTGATAGGGTGAGACGGAGAGGGGCGGGACGAGGCTCATGCGGAATGCCAAATAATTGGGGTGAATGGCCTGTACATTCTATGTTATAAGGGTGATTTTCTCCCAGCTTGGCAAAGAGATGATAAAGGCTTCCAGATCAAAGTTAGATAGCTGCCCCAATCTCATGTTTTTGCAAATGTCGCTTATAGGCAGATGGTTTTAGATTCTCGCCACCCACCCCCCTTCGCCCACCCCCTCCACCCCCAAACCACCCCACTTCCAATTTTTCTCACCTCATCTCCTGACAATGACTGACACAGGTGCTGGCCACAGATGTCCTCTTCTCATTCGGGAGCAATCTCAGCCAGTAAGTATCGTCAGTCACTCTAACTCTCAGCCGCATCTCGGCAAAGCCACATAGGCCCCTTGTTCCCTGACTAGCAGGATCCCTGAACAGCACTGGGAAACACCACAATGGTGGTTTCCGCTCACTAACGGTGCTGAAGCTGGTTCCAGAACCCCTAGTACCCGCCCCTAGCTGAGACCAGCCAAGTTGGCAATGACCATTGGCATTTCTATCAAACCTTTAATGCAGTAAAGACATCAGGAGGGTTATCAGACAAAAATTTGACAGCGGACCAACGCTAGGTAGTCAAAAAGCTGATTTTAAGACCCAGAGGAGGGAGAAAGATGGAGAACGGAGATTTTTGAGGAGGGAGACTTTAGGGAAGGGCAGCTTATGTTAGAACAGACCACTTGAATACCTCCTAAGTACTTAAGCTTCACACGCAAGTATGCAATCTAAACCTAACATTCCTCCTTAAATAATAGAACTATAAGTGCAGATTGATATCATTTAGATTGAATTCACTGGGAGATATTAGTCATTTGTCTTTTTTCTCTCTGGAAAATTATCTCAGTGATGGCCAGTCAAAGGGTCACAAGTCATACAAGTTAAGTGGATGTCAATGTACCACTGAATCCCCATGTTACTGCAAATACTGTGTTATTATGGTTATAGTGTGCAGTGATTACTCCTGGAACACTAAATCCTTTCTGAGAAAATGGAAAACAGAATCACAATTGTGCTGGGCTCAGTTGACCAGAGTTCATTAGATTTCACCATTTCATCAGATTTGTGGCATGTGGAAATTCATCCCCTCTCTCTGCTGGAGATTTCCTTTGTGGTTTCCTGAAACTCTTCTCTCACTTTTTCCTGTCAGAGCTCCTCCAGGCACTGAAACACGGTGAGGTAAAAATCCACAGATGATGGCTGAAGATCTGTGCCCATCCCCCTCCCCTCCCCCGTCCCCCACTCCCCCACCCCCACCCCTAGCCATGTCGCCATGGGCGCAGCAGGTCAGGCATCTTTTCTCTGGATGTGGGCGTCGCTGGCAAAGCCCAGCATTTGTTGCCCATCCCTAATTGCCCTTGAGAAGGTGGTGGTGAGCCGCCTTCTTGAACCGCTGCAGTCCCTGTGGTGAAAGTACTCTCGCAGTACCTTTTTCCTAGGAGTTTGGTACAACTGAGTGGCTTGCTAGGCCATTTCGGAGGGCAGTTAAGGGTCACCCACATTGCTGTGGGCCTGGAGTCACATGTAGGCCAGACCAGGTAAGGACAGCCGGTTTCCAGATTTGATTTTACAATAATCTAGCAGTTTCACGGTCGCTATTATTGATGGTGGTGGCAGTGTGTTACCGATCACTCAGGAAGTCTGAGTTGCTGTGGCAACGCACACTTTTACATGTCTGGAGCTATGGATAGTGACAATAGAGGCTCCAACGTTCTTTCCATCACTTGGCTGACCAGGAATCTCTCCTGCTTTTACCAGCTGCCATTGGCACATGTTGGAAGGATTTACAGATCGATACTCAACCTGCCTGGCCTCATTATGAACCTTGGCCATCAAGTCCTGGGGTGGAACTCAAGCCCAGAGCTTCTGGCTCAGAGGCAGGGACACTACCCACGGAGCCACAAGATCTCCAGTCACCATTGTTGACACTAGCTTTTTATTTCAGATTTATTTTGTTAGTCCAATTTAAATTCCCAGTTGCCATGGTGAGATGTGAACTCACAGCTCTGGGGTCATTACTCCAAACCTCTGGATGACTAGCCCAGTAGCCACTGCGCTACCGAACCTCCAGCTTGGCTCTGAGTCACAAGGTGCAGCGTCACATTCCACTCCAGACACTTACGCAAAACAGTCTAGGCTGATGCTCCACTGCAGTACTGAGGGAGTGCTGCACTGTCAGAGATAGTGGGTGGAATTGTCCCAGATTTGCACTAAGTGCGGTGGCGGGCAGGAAAAGGAACGCAATGGTGGCTTTTCACGCTGTATCGTCCCAATCCCGCCTCTTTAATCTTGCATTCCTGGGGAACACGCCATTTTGCTGGCGGGCAGTCTCCAATTTGCCCGCCACACCGTCACTTCACCACTTCCTCACACCAGGCGCCATATGTAAAGTGCAGCAGTACACCCACCTCTCAGTGCTTCCAGCCCAGGACTGTTACACAGAAGACATGGCCCTGAAAGGCAAGAAGACTGCAGTGACACATCCCTGGGACTCCTTCTGGACACCACCGGAGCCTGACGCAATGTCCTCTACCCTCACTCTGGCCGCAGGAGGCCTGTCGGTGTCACCACTCCAGCTTGGGAGGTGGTGACAGAGGTCAGTGTCAATGCTGCACACAAGAGGTCAGCCATCCAGTGCAGAAAGAGGATGAATGATCTCATCCGTGCCACCAGGGTAAGTCAGCCATTTCATCACTCTAAAACTCTCGCACTCACAAGCCCATCACACATTCACTGGCACCTCACTCACTGCCAGCTCCAGGGTCATCACCACTCACTCTCTCACACACACCCTCACATCTCCATCTGGCCTCATCTCCTCTGGAGGCTGCCTCCTTAGTCCTCACCATCTTGAGGCCATTTGCACAGGTCAACATGTTCCCCCACACACACCCTGGGATACCCCCTTTCCTCAGTACAGCCCTCGCCCTGCAGCCTCTTCCCTTGCCTGAGGCCACTTCTACCCCTTCCCCAAGCAAAGACCTAGCCCTGCAGAAATTGAAGAGCCACACTCTCCTTATGGCTGACCTGAGGTAGAGATCTGTCCGTGAGCCCTCCCTAAAAGTGATGTGGTGCTGTCTGCGAAGCCTGGCGCTGATGACTGCGAGTGCTGCCCGAAGCAAGGTGGGCAAACAAACCTCAAAGCCCCGAGGGAAGTGCAGCTCGCCAAGTGCACGTCGTTTATGTACAGTTGTGAAACACGTCAGCGTGCAATCACGCCAAGGTGCCTGGATGGTCTAGTGTGGGGGGCATGATTCCGGCAAGCTGGGCTTATAATGAAATGCAGATATATTACAGTGAAGTTCCTGACGTGCAGCGATGGGAGACGCAGCCCGCCATTGACGGGCAGAGCGGATGATTGCAAACTGGTTTCACCACGGCGTGAGACCGATTTTCCGCCTTCCCGCCTTATTGTCCGCTCACGCTCGTCATGACACCCGACGCCCGCGGGCACAGGAAATTACGCCCAGTGTCTTATGGGCAAGATGTCAAACTGAGGCCCTGGCTGCCCTCTCAGGCGGACGTAAAAGACCCCGCAGCACAATTATCGAAGGAGAGCAGGGGAGCTCTCCTTAACAGGATTGAGAACGAGAGGGCACAGATTTAAAGTGATTTGCAAAATAAGCAAATGCGATGTGAGAAAAAAATCTTTTTCACACAGCGAGTGGATTGAGTCTGGAGTGCACGGCCTGGAAGTGCGGTGGAGGCAGGTCCATTCGAGGCATTCAAGAGGGCATTCGATGATTATTTAAATTAGAAACAATGTGCAGGGTTACAGGGAAAAGGCAGGAGAGTGGCACCGAGTCATAATGCTCATCGGAGATCAGGTGCAGACATGATGGGCCTGATGGCCTCCTTCTGCGCTATAACATTCTGTGGTTCTGCGACCTGCAAACATTTACCCCTCAATCAACACCACTGGGGAAAAAAAATCAAATGACCTTGTCATTCAGCTCATTGTTACTTGTGGGCTTGCTGTGTGCAAATTGGCTGTTGCATTTGCAGCAAAGACAAAGGCCGGAATTTTCCGCTCCCGTCGGCAGCAGGTATCACGGAAAGCGTGAGCGGACAACGTGGCGAGGAGGCCATAAATAAGTTTTACCACCTCGTGAAGCCAGTTTGCGATCGTCCACTCTGCCTGTCGATGGGGGGGAGGGGGGCTGCGTTTGTGATCGTCCACTCCGCCTGTCGATGGTGGGAGGGGGGGCTGCATTTGGGATTGTCCACTCCGCCTGTCGATGGTGGGAGGGGGGGCTGCGTTTGGGATTGTCCACTCCGCCTGTCGATGGTGGGAGGGGGGGCTGCATTTGGGATTGTCCACTCCGCCTGTCGATGGTGGGAGGGGGGGCTGCATTTGGGATTGTCCACTCCGCCTGTCGATGTTGGGGGGGAGCTGCGTTTCCCACTGTCCAACATCAGGAGTTCATTTTAATGCATTTGCATCTCATTATTGTGCCTGCTCACCGGAATCATCCACACACGTCAGAGTTACCCTCCCACGTCAGCGTGACTTCAGGACGGTGTGATTTATGACTGCCTTTAAAAGACCGGCGCCTGTGAGCTGAACCGTGAGGGGGGAACTCGGGGGTGAGTGCACGCGGCCCTGCGCAGCCCTCGCGAGGACATCAAGGAAGAGGCGCCGCGCATTCGGGCAGCCGGGAGGGGGCGGCATTGGCAAGTCATTTTTTTCCCGGCTGGCTTTCAAAGCGGTGCTGAGGCAAGGGCTGCGGTGCGGGTGGGGCTGGGGGCCTGGGCAAGGCAGCACAGACTGAAGGCAGTACACAAGCACAAGTGGGGAGGGGGGATGGGGGGTGTTGGGGGGATGGGGGGGGTGGGGCAGGGGGTAGAGGGTGAGGGAAGCGGCCACACACTTGGAAAAGTTTGTCAAAAGTGAGCATTCTTCTGCAGCTGAGACCATTCACCTGCGGCTCCATTGACACGCTTGGAGTTGGGCCTCTGAAGCTTTTCTGCCCACTCAAGCAATGCAAAAGCATGAAAGTGCCACAGAATGCTCCAGAACTTTTCAACTCTCAGGCGCAGACTGCAAATTAATGTGCATTTTGGGAGGCAACAGAGCAATTGGCCGACTGGGTAAGTTGTAGGACCCCCTTGCGAAAGGCACAGTCACTGGTGGAGGCCCTCACAGCCCCTCGCAATGTCTTTATTAAGGTTGGACCAGTATCCCTCATGGTTCAAGCTAACAGTGCAATCTTGCAGTGCAGGTTAGGAGAATGCCTGTGCCCGAGCTGAGAGCACAGAATGCAGTCCAGTGGGCAAAGCTGCCGCCAATCGGTCAAGTGGAGTGGAGCAGAGGTGGGTGGAGTTTTGGACAACCAATGAGCACACATTGGCCAACCAGCTGGTGGCCAGCACTCTCTGGCATGTGTGGAAGGGTCCTTGAGACTTAACCAAGAGAGGTCCTTAGGACACATGCTAACCCATGTACCTCTCTCTTTGATCGTGCAGGAGGAGAACATCAGGGTCATGGAGCCTGGTGATTTAGCAGCATGCCTTGCGGCTTACAGAGAGCAGAGTAGAGTGTGACAGAGGCGCCTGGCTCGTCAATGGGAGGAGCATCTCCCTCAAGATGAAGGTGCAGCAGGGCCTCCTGCGCACACAGCTGAAGATCCACAGCAAGCCTTCGCTCACAGGCACCTCACTAGGCCTCCGATCTAGAAACAGCACTTGTCATTCCTGCAGACGACTGAGAACCAGTGTCGGCGAAGACTATGCATGTCCAGGGAACTGGTCGGTCACATATGCCACCTGTGGATTTGGCGCCATGCGGACTTGGGAGGGCATCCACTGCCAGGGTCATAAAAGTGACCGCAGCGCTCAATTTTTACACCAGTGACTCTTTCCAGGGTTCCACAGGTGACCTGTGCAGGATCTCGCAAGCCTCCATGCACAAGTGCATCCAGGAGGTCACGGGCACCATCTTCATGAAGGCACTGAACTTTGTGCATTTCACCCAGGGTAAGGAAAGCCAGGAAGCAAGAGCACCTGGTATTTGCGCAGATCTCTGGTTTCCCACAGGTGCAGGGTGCCATCGACTGCATTCATGTAGCGCTTAGATCTCCGTGGCAACAAGCAGTCAAGTACATCAACTACAAGGGCTTCCACTCGCTGAATATTCAGCTGGTCTGCGAGCACCACAAATGCATCCGGCAGGTCTGCACACAATTCCCAGGGAGTGCCACGACTCCTACATCATCAGCAGGCCTCATATCCCTGGCACCTTCCAGGGACCACAGAGGCTGCAGGGTTGGCTCCTCGGGGACAAGGGCTGCCCACAGAGGTCGCGGCTGATGACACCCATGCGGCGGCCTCAGAGAGCAGCACAGCGACGGTACAACGAGGCTCATGCCACAACCCAGACTTTGACGAAGCAAATGATAGGCATTTGGAAAATGAGGTTCTGGTGCCTCGACAGTGAAGCACTGCAATACAATCATTGTAGCTTGCTGCGCGCTACACAACCTGGCACTGCAACGGGAGGAGGAGCTGGCTGAGGAGGAGATGGAAGAGCTGCACGTCTCCTCCAATGAGGAGGATGTCGAAGGGGATGATGGTGATGAGGTCCTCGAAGGTGAGGATGCTGGTGATGAGGCAGGCGTGCTTGTGAGGCCCTAATGGTTTGTGCAGGATGATGACGAGATGCAGTGAGGGCCGTCCTGACATACTCACCTTCCGTCTGTGAACATTTGGCTCCTGTGTGGCTGATGGCAGCGCACATACCCTCAGTGCTCAGGCTCGTATCATGGAGGCACAGCGGAGGCCCTAATAGTTGCTCGATTCCTGGAGGATGATGACAACATGCAGTGAGGACACTCCATCGATCTTCACATAGCCTCTGAGAAGGTCTGACTGCTGTCTGGCTGAGGGCAGCTCGCTTGTGCTTGGTGACCAGGGTCTTATCATAGAGATGCAGCCATGAAACTTTAAATGCACCTGATCCTTTGGCAGCCTTCAGCAGCTGAGCCCTTCAGAAGCCCAGCGTCACTGGTCACAGATGCTGAAGAGACAGGCCGGGTGGGGGGGGGGGGGGGGGGGAGATGGGGGCAGCCCCACCTTAAAGGTGCTGAGAGCACACAGAGTGAATGACGGAACTCTGTGATGCCTGCCCTCGACATCCTGGCAGCAAGGACCAGCACCATCGAGGTGAGTGGGGGGAGTTGAGATTGATGAGATGGTTAACTTACCCTGGTGGCACAGATGAGATCATTCATCCTCTTTCTGCACTGGATGGCTGACCTCTAGTGTGGAGCATTGGCACTGACCACCTCTGTCACCACCTCCCAAGCAGGAGCAGTGAGACTGATGGGCCTCCTGCGGCCAGAGCTGGGGTAGAGGACATCACGGTGGGCCTCCACGGAGTCCAAAAGGCAGCCCAGGGGTGTGTCACTAACTCGGGGGGCTGCGCTCTTCTTGGCTTCTGGGGTCATGTCTTCACCAGAGCAATCCTGGGCTGCCAGCATTCAGAACTGTTGGGGGGGGCTGCAGTTTAAATATGGCGACCGGAGTGAGGAGGCGGCAGGGTAACACTGTGGTGGGCAAACCAGAGGCTGGCACCAGCCAGACGCCGCATTTCCCATGATGCACAGGTTTATGAGACGGGAAGAGGGTGATATGTCGCGAAAACCCGCCATTGCGGCCGGCAGGTAGAACCACACCCACTGCCGCACTTAGTGCAAATCTGGGACGATTCCGCCCAAGGTATTTCCATGGTTGTTCAATATTTGAGGACAGGTTGAAGTTGTGAAAGGCACAACATTAATGCGACCCCTTTTACTTTGTGGGTAAACAGCTGCTTATGACTCACTCACTGCTCTGTGGACAACCCTGAGAGTGAATCTCGGGCTGGACAATTGCGTCAATGCTGCACCCTCTACATCAGTGCAACCTCAGCAGGGAGCTTGATCCGAGTTTACCTGCTTAAAGAAGGTAAGTGCCAAACTTCCACCAAAGGTACCACGACAGAGCAGAAAAAGGGCACGACAATTCCTTAAAACTGTAATGCAGGCCCAATACGAGAAATCCTTGTGGGCAAGTCGGGCTGCCCCATTGTACTGGGGACATCCTGGCTCTGAACCATCGTCACAAAATGCAACCAGTGCTTCAGCTTTTAATTTAAAGAGAGGGCGAAATTCAGGAGATTTGGAACACAATGTGGCAGCTGCTGAATGTGATGATTGGAAGCGGGTACAGATGGGTGTGATTTCCATGGTCGTTACCGGTAGCCTAGATGCATAAAATTCAAGGTTACATATTGGGACACCTCAAGCCCCAGCCAGACTGGAGATGATTAGGTAACTGCCCCTTCAGTCGCTGCTGTAAGTGACGGGTTTATTTTACAGGTGTAGTTTGTACTGTGTTAACCATCCTCCACTCACTGCATTTTGCTGGAGAAATAAACCTGCTATAATCGGGAGATGTTGACACAGCAGCGTCATGGCTTCAAACATTAAATGACAGATTAAATTTATTTCACCTCTTTTCTATTTTTACTTAGTTCTGTTGAAGAGTCATACAGACTCGAAATGTTAACTGTGTTCCTCTCCACAGATGCTGCCAGACCTGCTGAGCTTTTCCAGGTATTTTTATTTTTGTTTTAAATGACAGAGGTTAGGCTGCAGCCAATGAGCTTTAATCTTCCCTCACATGTAGAAAAGTTATCATTTGCAGAACCTATTTATCCACAGAGATCCTTTGAAGTTACACAAGTGATAAAACCTTGAAACAGAAATACTATGAGAACAGTCCAAGGAACTAATGAGATAAAATGATAGCATATTATTTATTTACGAGTGCATTTAAACGTTTGTATAAAACTATAACTCTCCTTTGTCTGTTATTTTAATAGAGACATTAAGTAGTGAATAGGTTAGTGTCTCCATTAAAAGGGCAGAGAAAATTCATCGATTCTGTTAAATCAGAGCAAACATTAAAATAGCGGATAAAAGAATTTTGCGTGGAAGTATTAACAACGCCATTATAATAAAGGGCAGGGTAACTTTGTGTGAAGACACATGTACCTGAATTATAATAAAGGGGAAACTTCTTATGAATATATATATATATATATTAGCATTTTCATTCAAACAGAGGACAAGGAAATTTAATGTGAACACTTTGGCACCTCTGTTGTAATAGAGAGTGGAAACTTCAGGTTAATGTTTTGTTGTTGGTAGTTCACAGTGTGATTTTGATCTCTGAAGAATCAAAGAGCTAATTCTCTTATCACACAAACAAACATTCGCTTCCTCTTCATCAGGCACTGCAGCAAATTAAGTATTTTATTTAATGACTTTTGGTCACCACAAGAATGAAAGAAGCAGTCGCGCTATTTTAATCTTTAACAAGCTGTGTGGTTCCTGCCATGTTTTAAATGTTATGATCAAAGTGGAGAATGCTGCACCTGTCGCGAGGAGCCAGTAGACTATACGAGGCAGAAAGCGACAGGTGAACGTTTTGAACATTTGAGGCCATCCATGAGAATGATTAAAGGCTTGCACGGAAAAGAGTCATGTGGAATCTGATAAGCCTGTTGTGCGGTTCCAACATTTTCTAGTTCAGATTTCCAGGTTTCCTTCTCTCTTCTTCCCACAGGATCAGAAAACTGTTGCAGCACGGAAAGAGGCCATTGAGCCCCTCGTGTCTGCATCGGCTCTCCGAATGAGAAACTCCCTTAGTGCCATTCTCCTGTCTCCTCCCCATAAACCTTCACGCTCTTCCTTTTCAGATAGCAGTCTAGTTCCCTTTTGACTGCCTTGATTGAACCCGCCTCCACCACACTCTCAGCAGAGCATCCCAGGCCTTGAACACTCGCTGCGTGAAAAGGTTTCTCCTCATGTCAGTTTTGCCTCTTTTTGCCAATTCCCAAAGCACTTCACGGGGGTTTAATCAGACGATTGGCATGGGTGGGGTGGAAAGGCTGGGAGACCTGCCTCCACCCCACTCCCCATATTGAAAGGGCACGATAAATGTGCCAAAATCCCAGATGAATCCACTCCACCCCCGATCCTGCCCCCTCCAGGTGGAAATCTTCTTTTCCGATCTCACTGAACTCAGCGAATACTCAGTGCGCTTTAGTCGACAGTATATTGAGTGGGAGGGGGAATGCTGACCACTTTAGTGCTGACTGTGAGGCCCAAATGGGAGTTGGTAGTTGGGGGTGGGGGCGGGGGGAGTGGGGGAGCAGTCTAGGCCTCGAGCAAGGCCTAAAAACCTCAAAGGGTAAAGTCACTTTGGTAGGAACCTTTCAGTCAACTTATAAAGAGGGCTCACCAGGTCACTTCTTTCACTGTTTCAGTGAGGGGTGGGGGTGAGGTGCACCTTCCCTTGTACCTACCACCCTTCCACCAGGGCCCATCGTCATAGTTACAGGGGTGGCCGCCACCAACAACAACTTGCATTTATATAGCGTCTTTAATGTAGTAAAACACCCCAAGGTGCGTCACAGGAGTATTATCGGACATAACTTTCACACCCAGCCACATAAGGTGACCAATTAACAAGGTGGGACCAATGGCCAACAGCGAGTGAATTCCAGCATTTAAGCCGGGGCCAACAGGGCCTCAGATGAGGAAGGATGTGAAATGATTACAGAGAGTGCAGAAAAAATTCACGAGAATGGTTCCAGAGATGAGGGACTTCAGTTACGTGGATAGATTGGAGAAGTTGGGGCTCCTCTCCTTGGAGAATAGAAGGCTGAGAGGAGATTTGATAGAGGTTTTCTAAATTATGGGGGGGTCTGGACAGAGTAAGGAGGGAGAAACTATTCCCACTGGTGGGGGGGTCAGTGTCACGGAGAGAATTTATGTGTTTTCTTACTGTCTGTAATCAAAGTGCTTTGTGTATGAGGTGTGTGTGTTTTCTTACCCTCAGAGTGATTGTCCCAATTTAAATTATTCCAGTGGCAAGCTTTTCTGTATGTTTTAAAATAAAGCAAGTTATTTACGAACGTATGGATTAGGAGCAGGAGTAGGCCACTCGATCCCACAAACCTGCTCCGCCACTCAATAAGATCAAAGCTGACCTGATTGTAACCTCAAATCCACATTCCTGCCTACCCCTGATAGCCTTTCACCCCCTTGCTTATCAAGAATCTCTCTAGCTCTGCCTTAACAATATTCAAAAACCCTGCATCCACTGCCTTTTGAGGAAGATAATTCCAAAGATTCACAACTCCCTGAGAGAAAAAAATTCTCTTCCTCTCTGTCCTAAATAGGTGACCCCTTATTTATAAACAGTGGCTCCTAGTTCTAGATTCTTCCATAAGAGGAAACATCCTTTCCACATCCACCCTGTCAAGAGCCCTCGGGATCTTATGTGTTTCAATCAAGCTTTTCTTACTCTTCTAAACTCCAGCAGATGCAAGCCTAGCCTGTCCATCCTTTCCTCATAAGACAAGCCGCCCATTCCAGCTATTAGTCTAGCAAACCTTCTCTGAACTGCTTCCAATGCATTTACATCCTTCCTTAAATAAGGAGACCAACACTGTACATAGTACTCCAGATGTGGTCTCACCAATGCCCTGCATAACTGAAACATAACCTTCCTACTTTTGTATTCAATTCCACTTGCATTCTATTAACTTTCTATTAGCTTGCAATACTAGCCTTTTGCGACTCATGCACTACGATACATAGGTCCCTCTCAATCTTAGAGCTCTGCAATCTCTCACCATTTAGATAATATGCTTTTTTTTTTATTTTCCCTGCCAAAATGGACAATTTCCTACTTTCCCACATTATACTCCATTTGCCAGGCCTTTACTTATTCACTTCACCTATCTAAATCCCTTTATAGCCTTTTTATGTCCTCTTCACATCTTATTATCCTACCTATCTTTGTGTCATCAGCAAATTTAGCAACCATACCTTCGGTCCCTTATTGTCACACTCTTGCCCCAGAGGTTTAAAAACATGGCTTCTCTCCCACTCGACTCACCCACACTATCACTCACACACAGATTAGATACAGATGAGGGGAAAAAAAAAATAAAATTGCAAAGTAAAATTGTCTCAGTCTCCCTTTCGTGAGAGGCCTGTAATTTCTTAGATGAGTTGATGCTCTTAGTTGAAGTGATGGTCTTGTAAGCAGAGGTTTCCAGTGAGCTGCAAGGTTTCCTGTAGTTGAATTTCCAGGAGGTTGATTCTCAGGTGAGCTTGAAGTTGCAACTGGTTGAGGAGAGTCCTTCTCCCACTTTCAAGGTATTGCTGTTTATTACCTTGGAGGCGTAGTTGACTTGTAGCTGGTTCGATGGCTGTCTGATGGATTTCTGTCCAGAACAGCTTCTTGCTGTCATTTTAAAAGCAGGGCACAAACATCACCATGCCACCTGTTACAAGCCCAAAGTCCTTTTCCAAAGAAGGTGGATGGCCAGGTCGATTATATATCCTGGTGTGATGGCTTCCACACCTTAAGAGTTTGAGAAAGCTCATGTCTTTGTATCTGAACAACCCATTCAATTTGAAATTACCCTTTTGAATTAGTTTCAGGAAAATGCATTGAGTCAACGTCAGTCTGGGAAATTCCTTTTGTTCCCTCATGAGGCAGGACAGGAGATCCTCGGGCAGCCATCTTTTTGCAGCCTTTTGTGGGTTTTAAAAATCTAAAGAACTGACTGAGAATTCATAGTAGATAGGAAGATGATAATCAGGAACTAGAGGACACTGATTTAAGGTGATTAGCAAAAGAATCAAAGGCGACATGAGGAAAAACATTTTTGAACAGCGAATGGTTAGATTCTGAATGCACTGCCTGAGGGAGTGGTGGAGGCAGATTCAATCGTGGCTTTCAAAGGGGAATTGGATAACTATCTGAAGAGAAAGAATTTGCAGCGCTATGGGAAAAGGGCAAGGGGGTGGGACCAGAAGAGTTGCTCTTGTAGAGAAACAGCACGGACATAAAGGACCAAATGGCCTCTTTCTGTGCCGCAACCATTCTACGATTCCATGACTTGCAGCTCTCCTGTGCTGTTCAATCGAGCAGGGTTAACAGTATCAACGCACCTACTTTTCATTATCTGTCTGCCATAGTTATATATTGGTAACGTGCAGTGAATGCGATCCCAGTCTTCCTCAGTAAAACAAGCTGAAGGAATTTCGGCAAGGCCGCTGTCTGTAGAAGGTGTTCCCTGACATGAGTGATGGAGATCCAACAGTACGTTCATTGCACCTTCTTAAGGAACACCGACTCAAGGGCATCCATTTCATATTTATAACCTAGAAATCATTTTCTGATATTGTGCCAAGCTGCCTCAATGAGTTGAAGGCGAAATCTCAGGAGGATATAATAGATATTTTAATGATATTATTATGGATTTATTCTTACATTTTTTTCCAATAATACGCTTGTCCCTCTCCTAGCCTGTCAGCCTCTATTCCTGAAGCACTAGTTATTGCGGGGATAACTGCAATTTCATTTCTTCAGTCCCAATACGGAGATCACTAAACAAAGGCAACAAATCCAATCTCATTTTCTAAACTGTCTCCAGCTGAAACAACCCCTCCCCCCGACCAAGAAATCTTTGAGATTCTGATTAATAACTGAAGGCCACACTTCCCTCGATGGCCATTAAATATTTCTCAAGCGAACAATAAAGCTCACTCAACATTCCGTGGGTCACAGAGGATCCACCATTGTTCGTTTCCTCCCTAAATATCTCCATCTCTTTCCAACTCTCTCTCTCTCTCCTCCTTTCAAGTGCTCTTTAAAACCTGTTTCTTTGACCAAGCTTTAGGGCCACCCATCCTAATAGCTCCTTACGTGTCTTGGCGTCCTTGAAAACTCCGAAGCGGCTTGACAGGATAGACACGGAGAGGCAGTTTCTTCCAGCTGTGGGGTCTAGATTTGGGAGTCACAGGGTGGAATCTTGCGGAGGTGACACGGGTGTCCCGAATGCTGGCTGGAGGGCTGGCGAAAGGGGTTTGCGTCTCCTCGCCTCTTTCCAGGAAGGCCCGTCACATTCTGTCCCACTCGGGAACCTGACAGACCAGCGGCCGGCCTCACCACCACCCCCCCCGCCCGCCGAGAGCCATCAGTCAGTCAGAGGCCGGCAGTTCTCTATTGAACAGCAGCGCGCACCAGGGAGGCGTTGGCCACTGCTGGTACCGACACCCACCTGAGGCCTAGGATCATCGCTGGGTCCGAGGCCGCGGGGAAGGGGTTCACGGAGGGGAAGGGGGTGGATAGGGAGTCGGCAGCAAGGCCAGGCTTTTGCAGCCCCCCACCGATGCCGAGTCCCTCGATCGGGCGCCGAATACCTTTGAACAAGGGGTCCCACCCCACTCCGACCGCTTCGGGCAGCCCCCAGGCAGCCCCACACGGGTTTGCTTGTCGTGTTCCCCGCAAGGTGACCCCCCCCACTGCCCGCCATTGGGTTAATACCAGCAGCAGCGAGATGAGGCCTTTAAGTAGACAGTAATCGCCCGCTTTAAGGCCTCAATTGGCAGTGGGGCAGGAAGGCCGTCCATGGGCCTTCCCGCCACAGACCTGATTGAGGTGGAGACGGGGAGGTGGCGGGTCCTCCCCACCTGATTACATGCCCCCTCCATCAAACTCGCCACAGGGGCAGGCACAAGATTCCACTCACAGCCTCAAAATAAGGGGTCGCCCAATTGGTGCTGAGATGAGTAGAAATCTCTTTGGAATTTTCTAACCCAGAGCTGCGGACGCTCAGTCAATGAGTATATTCAAGACAGAAGTTTTGGATACTAAGAGAATGAAGGGATTTGGGGATAATGTAGGAAGGTGGCGTTGAGGTAGAAGGTCAACCGTGATCTTGGTGAATGGCCGAGCAGACTCGAGGGGCCAATTGACCTAATCCAGCTCCTATTTCTTACCTTTTTTATGTTCTCATGTCTCCAATTTATGTCGGGTGAGGTTCCTGTGAAGAGCCTTGGGATGCTTTTCTACGTTAAAAGCATCCTATGAGCATTGGAACAGTTTTCTAAGTTACACGCATATTGTTGTTCCCGTTGGTTCCCTCCTCTCCTGTGGAGCAAGGATCGAAATTTGGACCTTCTTGGTTTGCACAGCTTTGCTACTCAATGGATAAGCTCACTGAGGCATTAAGGGAAACATCGGGATTAATGGTCATGTTCCTGGCACATGATAGCCAGGAAATGAAGCTGTGTTTTTATAGCAGGCGTCTGCTCGCTAATCCGGAACTAAAAGTGGTGGCATGTGCCCATCAAATGAGCGTAAAGTCTCTCAGGAAATCCTAAAGCTCTTCACATAGAACAAAGCTTTGAAGTTCAGTCGCTGTTGCTGTGTACGACTTCATCGCCGAAGTCAAGCACACCCCAACAACCAGTCACCTACATAGGGCTCCATCCAAATAAACAGCCTTAGGGCCCTTTACAAGGCAGGAGGTTGGCAAGGAGAAGGAAAAGGAGGAAATTTAGGGGTTGGGGGAGGAAGCCAATGGTATTGGCCAAAAGAGAAGGTTAAAGTTATATCACACGGGTCCATTACTGGTCTTTGCATTAAGATCAGATCCAAACAAAACTATAAGCATCGAATGAAACAGGAGAGATAAGGGATGAGGAGAAACAGGAAGTTAGGAGTGGATGAAATCACACTTACTGGAACAATCGAAGCTTATAACATGGATTAAATTTCCCTCTGGAATCTTACCAGATCTAACAAGTAACTGTTTCTGTTACAGTCAGCCCATGTAAAGTATTCAACTAAACCATTTCAGTTGGAAATCATGGGTACACCCTGATGGCAGATTATATACATTATATCCCACAGCGTAGGGTGTACAGCATATCCCACAGTGGAGGGCATACTGTATACATCACAGAGAAGGGTGTACTGCATATCCCACAGTGAAGAGTATACAGAATATCCCACAACAGTGGAGAGTATACAGTATATCACACAGTGGAGAGTATACAGTATATCCCATAGTGGAGGGTGTACAGCATATCCCACAGTGAAGAGTATACAGTATATCCCACAACAGTGGAGAGTATACAATATATCACACAGTGGAGAGTATACAGTATATCCCATAGTGGAGGGTATACAGTATATCCCACAGTGGAGGGTGTACAGCAGGTCCCACAGTGAAGAGTATACAGTATATCCCACAACAGTGGAGAGTATACAGTATATCCCACAGTGGAGGGTGTATAGCAGATCCCACAGTGCAGGGTATAGAGCATATCCCACAGTGGAGAGTATACAGTAAATCCCACAACAATGGAGAGTATACAGTATATCACCCAGTGGAGGGTATATAGTATATTCAATAGTGGAGGGTGTACAGTATATCCCACAGTGGAGAGTATACAGTATATCCCACAGTGCAGAGTATACAGCATATCCCACATTGGAGAGTATACAGTACATCCCACAGTGGATGGTGCACAGTATATCCCACAATGGAGAGTGTACAGCATATCCCACAGTGGAGAGCATACTATATATCCCACAGTGGAGGATGTGCAGTATATCCCGCAGTGGAGAGTATACAGTATATCCCACTGTGGAGAGTATACAGTATATCCCACAGTGGAGAGTATACAGTATGTCCCACAGTGCAGAGTATACAGCATATCCCACAGCACAGAGTATACAGTATATCCCACAGTGCAGAGTATACAGCATATCCCACAGCACAGAGTATACAGTACATCCCACAGTGGATGGTGTACAGTATATCCCACAGTGGAGCGTATACAGTATATCCCACATCAGACAGTATAAGGTATATCCCACAATGGAGAGTATATAGTATATCCCACAGTGGAGAGTATACAGTATATCCCACAATGGAGAGTATACAGTATATCCCACAATGGAGAGTATACAGTATATCCCACAATGGAGAGTATACAGTATATCCCACAGTGGAGAGTGTACAGTACATCCCACAGTTGAGTGTGTACAGCAGTTCTCACAGTGGACAGTATACAGTATACAGAGGGCAGTCTCCCATACCCTGCCCACAGCTCCTGTTCAAGGTGGGCTGCTGTTGGCGGACAGGGTTTGAAGGCAGCTCCATATTCTGGTCAGGCTTTGCCACCTGCAGAGTGTAGCTCAGCTTCTTCAGCCTTCACTGCAGCAACAAGGCTTGGGTAGAAGCTACAGGGGTCAGAGGGAGAGTGCCAGCATGGTCAGTGTGAGGGGGTGGGGGGAATGGGGGGGAGAGTGCCAGCTTGGTTAGTGTGGGGGGGGGGAATGGGGGAGAGAATGCCAGCTTGGTCAGTGTGGGGGGGGAATGGGGGGGGGGGGGGGGGGGAGAGAGTGCCAGCTTGGTCAGTGTGGGGGGGGGAATGGGGGGGGAGGGGGTAGAGTGCCAGCTTGGTCAGTGTGGGGGGGGGAATGGGGGGGGGAGAGTGCCAGCTTGGTCAGTGTGTGGGGGGGGGGAATGGGGAGGGAGAGGGTAGAGTGCCAGCTTGGTCAGTGTGGGGGGGGAATGGGGGGGGAGAGTGCCAGCTTGGTCAGTGTGGGGGGGAATGGGGGGGGAGGGGGTAGAGTGCCAGCTTGGTCAGTGTGGGGGGAGGGAATGGGGGGGGGGGAGGGGGGAGAGTGCCAGCTTGGTCAGTGTGGGGGGGGGGGAATGGGGGGGTGGGGGGGGGGAGAGTGCCAGCTTGGTCAGTGTGGGGGGGGGGAATGGTGGGGGGGGAGGGGGGAGAGTGCCAGCTTGGTCAGTGTGGGGGGGGGGGAATGGGGGGGTGGGGGGGGGGAGAGTGCCAGCTTGGTCAGTGTGGGGGGGCGAGGGGGCCAGGTAGGAGGCGATGACTGGGTCGGAGGGATTGGGATGACACTGGATTCCAGGATGTTTGTACAGGCAGCAGAGTTAGAGTTTTTCATAGTGTGGCGGGGGAGAGCGAGTGTCAGAGCCAGGTGCGGGGGCATGGGGTTCAAAGGGGTGGGGAGGGGCAGTAGGTGGGGTTGATGGTATGGGGGGGGAGCTGGGGGGCAGGATGCTGGGGTTATACTGGATGCTAATGGGTAGTGGGGGAGGAGAGAGCGATGTGGCCTGGACTAGAGGAAATATAAATCAGGAACATTAACAGTTCTGAATCTGATATAGTTGCTACAACAGTAGCAATGGCTTATGTTCTAGCAGGACAGGAGCTGAATATTCCTGCTCATGATACTTTCACGCAGACATCAGGATGGAAGAAAGCTGGGTGGCAGTGTTAGTGAAGAATCTGTCACAGTGCCAGAATGTAAGAATATCCTAGGCGTTTATATTAAGGCAAAATCCATATGTGCAGAGCTAAGAAACAGAAAAGGAAATGATACAATTCCCAGCAATGAATCATTACCACCAAACAGTGGTACTGAGATCTGCAGACTGACATATAAGAACAGGACGATAATATTGGGGTGTTTTTAATTATCCCAGGGTGTAGTCAATCGAACATAATGTCAATCGTGGCTCCGTTGGTTGCACTCTTGCTTCTGTTTCTCCAGAGTGTGAGTACAAAAATCGAGGTTAAACTTCAGTGCACTACTGAGGGACTGCTGCACTGTCAGAGGTACGATCTTTCAGGTGAAATGTTGAACTGAGGCCCCATCTGAGTGGATGTAAACAACCCCATGACACTACTTTGAAGAAGAGCAGGGGAGTTTTCTCTGGTCAATGTTTGTCCCTCAATCAACATCGCAAAAACAGATTCTCTGGTTATTATCGTGTTGCTGTTTGTGGGAGCTTCCTGTGTGCAAATTGGCTGCTGCATTTCACTACGTTACAACAGTGACTGTACTTTAAAAGTACTTCATTGGCTGTAAGGTGGCTTGGGATGTCGGGTAGTCATGAAAGGCGCTATACAAATGCAAGTCTTTATTTTTATATGTATAATGCGGTTGAAGTGGGGAACGCTTTTCCAAGTGCATCCAAGACTGCTCCTGAGATCAGTTTGTTTCTAAGGCAGCAAGGCAAGAAGCTTGACTTGATTCTGTTCTGTGCATTGAGCTAGGAGGAATAGCTGATCGAAAGGTAGGACAAGTGAGGGACAGTGACCAGAGTATAGATATCTTCAACATAAGAGATATAGGAAAAGGATAATGGAGCCAGGAGTAAGAACGTTTCACGGGGAAAGATGACTGGGAAACTATTCACCTGATTCAAAACACTGAACCATCGGAAGAGCACAGTCTGTTCAAATTGTAAGATGTGTTAGAAATAAAAGCAGCGCAGACATCAACAAATACTTCTGTCAGGATAAGATGAAAGTGTACTCCATAATGCTAAAGAATTCACCAAATTGAAGTGTCAGCATCAAAGCTGCTTGGGAGGGGCTGCAGACATCTCAGGAAAAAAATAATCTCCTGTGCGGTACATAGTTTGAACGCTTTAAAAAAAAAATCACTGCTCCACCGCTTCCAGGTGCGGCATCCATCCGTGTGATTCTGCCTGGAGTTTGAGCAAGGACAAGTTTAGCAGGATTTGAAATGTTTTGGGGGCATTAATACTACCCCCTTCCTAACGTAAAATGATTTTTAGTCACGTCATTCTTCAATACAGTGATCCACCACAAGATTCAAGGTTGAGTGGGAGGACTGAAGATGATGGCAAGATAAATAATATGTGCTTAACTCATTTTGTTATGGGGAGGTAGGGGAAATAAATGTCTGTATGTTCCCTAAAGTAGGGGATGGGCAGTTAGTGGGGTGGGGGGAAAGAAATGGTTGAATAGTCAGAAAGGGAGTAGGTTTGATGAGGTAATGGTCTTAACTTCTTTGGACATCCTTATATTCATATATGATAGGGTGGGAGATGGTGGGGGTGGTGGCCTGGGATGATGGAAGGGTCAGGGCACCTCCAACTAAAGGGTCAATACTACCTGCATACACCCCACAGCCTTATTCTCAGATCACTGTGGTTTTAGAAAGGGGCCTTCACTATATGCCATTGGCTAAAATCATATCATAGAGAAATCATCAGTTTTATCAACTTGGAAATAAATTGTGCATTTGAGCTATGCGGCCAGAGATCTGAGAACAAACTTGTTCATATCAATAGGGATGTCTATTCCCTCTTGTTCTAGACTAACATGCAAATCACAGAGACAGGAACACACCTACAGAGTTAACAATAACAACAATTTATATTTATGTAATACTGCCCCTCGGCAACATCATCCAAAAGCGCAGTGTTAGTTTTCACATGTACACTGACAACACCCAGCACCACCTCGGGAGCACCTCTTTCAGCTCCTCCACTGCTGCCAAACTATCAAACTGCTTAAATAAAAGCAAAAAAACTGCGGATGCTGGAAATCCAAAACAAAATCAAAAATACCTAGAAAAACTCAGCAGGTCTGGCAGCATCTGTGGAGAGGAACACAGTTAACGTTTCGAGTCCGCATGACTCTTCAACAGAACTAAGTAAAAATAGAAAAGGGGTGTAATATAAGCTGGTTTGGCCGGGGGGGGGGGGAACATAAGAAGAGCTGGATAGAGGGCCAGTGATAGGTGGAGATAACCAAAAGATGTCACAGACAAAAGGACAAAGAGGTGTTGAAGGTGGTGATATTATCTAAAAGAATGTGCTAATTAAGGGTAGAAAGCAGGACGAGCAAGGTACAGATAGCCCTAGTGGGGGTGGGGTGAAGGAATTGAAAAAGGCTAAAAGATAGAGATAAAACAATAGATGGAAATACATTTTAAAATAATGGAAATAGGTGGGAAAAGAAAAATCTATATAAATTATTGGAAAAAACAAAAAGGAGGGGGAAAATCGGAAAGGGGTGGGGATGGAGGAGGGAGTTCATGATCTAAAATTGTTGAACTCAATATTCAGTCCGGAAGGCTGTAAAGTACCTAGTCGGAAGATGAGGTGCTGTTCCTCCAGTTTGCGCTGAGCTTCACTAGAACAATGCAGTAAGCCAAGGACAGACATGTGGGCAAGAGAGCAGGGTGGAGTGTTGAAATGGCAAGCAACAGGGAGGTCTGGGTAATGCTTGCAGACAGACCGAAGGTGTTCTGCAAAGCAGTCACCCAGTCTGCGTTTGGTCTCTCCAATGTAGAGGAAACTGCATTGGGAGCAACAAATGCAGTAGACTAAGTTGAGGGAAGTGCAAGTGAAATGCTGCCTCACTTGAAATGAGTGTTTGGGCCCTTGGACGGTGAGGAGAGGGGAAGTAAAGGGGCAGGTGTTGCATCTTCTGCGGTTGCATGGGAAAGTGCCGTGGGAGGGGGTTGAGGTGTAGGGGGTGATGGAGGAGTGGACCAGGGTGTCACGGAGGGAACGATCCCTACGGAATGCCGTCGGGGGGGGGGTGAAGGGAAGATGTGATTGGTGGTGGCATCATGCTGGAGTTGGCGGAAATGGCGGAGGATGATCCTTTGAATGCGGGGGCTGGTGGGGTGATAAGTGAGGACAAGGGGGACCCTATCATGTTTCTGGGAGGGAAAAGAAGGTGTGAGGGCGGAAGCGCGGGAGATGGGCCGGACACGGTTGAGGGCCCTGTCAACGACCGTGGGTGGAAAACCTCGGTTAAGGAAGAAGGAGGACATGTCAGAGGAACTGTTTTTGAATGTGGCATCATCAGAACAGATGCGACGGAGGCGAAGGAACTGAGAGAATGGGATGGAGTCCTTACAGGAAGCGGGGTGTGAGGAGCTGTAGTCGAGGTAGCTGTGGGAGTCGGTAGGCTTGTAATGGATATTGGTGGACAGTCTATCACCAGAAATTGAGACAGAGAGGTCAAGGAAGGGAAGGGAAGTGTCAGAGATGGACCATGTGAAAATGATGGAGGGGTGGAAATTGGAAGCAAAATTAATACATTTTTCCAGGTCCAGACGAGAGCATGAAGCAGCACCGAAGTAATCATCGATGTACCGGAGAAAGAGTTGTGGGAGGGGGCCGGAGTAGAACTGGAAAAAGGAATGTTCCACATACCCCATAAAGAGACAGGCATAGCTGGGGCCCATGCGGGTACCCATAGCCACACCTTTTATTTGGAGGAAACTGCTTCCCCAACCTCCGCTACTGGATAAGCAGAAATTTCCTCCAACTAAATATTGGGAAGACTGAAGCCTTTGTTTTCGGTCCCCAATCCAAACTCTGTTACCTAGCTACAGACTCCATCCCTCTCCCTGGCAACAGTCTGAGATTAAGCCAGTCTATTTGCAACTTTGGTGCCAGATTTAATTCTGAGATGAGCTTCCAGCTTCCTAGTCTTGCCATCACTAAGACTGCCTATTTCTACCTCAATAACACAGCCCGACTTCACCCCTGTCTCACATGTTGCTGAAACCCTCATTCATGCCTTCATTACCTAGACTCGACTATCCCAATGCACTTCTCACTGGTCTCCCACATTCTACCCTCCGTAAAATTGAGGTCATCCAAAACTCTGCTGCCATGTCTAAACTCAGAGCAAATCCCATCCCCCCCATCATCCCTGTGCCCACTGACTGACATTGGCTCCTGGTCAGGCAACATCTTGAATTCTCATAAAAGCAAAAAACTGCGGATGCTGGAAATCCAAAACAAAAACAGAAACAGAAATACCTGGAAAAACTCAGCAGGTCTGGCAGCATCGGCGGAGAAGAGCACAGTTGACGTTTCGAGTCCTCATGACCCTTCAACAGAACTAAGTAAAAATAGGAAAGGGGTGAAATATAAGCTGGTTTAAGGGGGGTGGGTGGGGGGAGGTTGTTGGGACAAGCAGCCAGTAATAGGTGGAGATAACCAAAAGATGTCACAGACAAAAGGACAAAGAGGTGTTGAAGGTGGTGATATTATCTAAAGGAACTTAATTAGCACATTCCTTTAGATAATATCACCACCTTCAACACCTCTTTGTTCTTTTGTCTATGACATCTTTTGGTTATCTCCACCTATTACTGGCTGCTTGTCCCAACAACCCCCCCTCCACCCCCCCCCCCCCCCCCACCCCCACCCCCCCACCACCCCACACCCTTTAAACCAGCTTATATTTCACCCCTTTCCTATTTTTACTTAGTTCTGTTGAAGGGTCATGAGGACTCGAAACGTCAACTGTGCTCTTCTCCGCCGATGCTGCCAGACCTGCTGAGTTTTTCCAGGTATTTCTGTTTCTGTTTTTGTCTTGAATTCTCATCCTTGTTTTCAAATCCCTCCATGGCCTCACCCCTCCCTATCTCCGTAATCTCCTCCAACTCATCTGAGCTGTCAAAGTACTGTGCTCAACTAATTTTAATCACTCCACCATTGGTGGCAATGCCTTTAATTGTCTAGGCCCCAAGTTCTGGAACACCCTCCCTAAATCGCTCCACCTCTCTAATTCGCTTTCCCCCTTTAAGACATATCTTAAAATCTACCCCTTTGACCAAGCTTTTGGTCATCAACAGAATATCTCCTTTTGTGTCTTGGTGTCACATTTTGTTTTATAATGCTGCGGTGAAGCCTCTTGGGATGTTCTATTATGTTAAAAGGGCTGTATAAATGTAAGCTGTTGTTGGTATGTAGCACCTTTAACACAATAAAACCTCCCAAGGTGCATCACAGGAGTATTCCACCTCCTCCAGGTACCATGCCCTAAGAGGGTTTTAGCGACCATGGACTTCCATTGGATTGCTCCATGATTATGCTTGGCAAAGTACTGCACTGGTTTGCCATTGCCTTCTGCAGTATGGCTGACCAGGCAACTCTCCAGCTCTTTACTGCCTGGCATCAGGTGCACGGGAAGGATTTACAGGCTGATACTCGACCTGTTTGGCTATATTACAAACACACCTTCCCTGGCCATCAAGTCCTGGAGCGGGGCTCAAACCCAGAGCTTCTGGTCCAGAGGTACAGACACTACCATTGCACCACAGGACCTCCACAGGAGCATCACAAGCAAAATTTGGCACTAAGCACATAAGGCAATGGCCAGCAGCTTGGTCAATGAAGTAGGTTTTAAGGAGCGTCTTAAAGGAAGAAAGAGAGGCGGGTAATCCGAGAGGTTTAAAGAGAGAATTCATGAACTTCAGAACTTAGGTATTCAATAAAAACAGAATATATCAAGAGGACCTGTAGCAGCAATGGCTTCTTGCCTTCTCTCTGCAATGACCAATTTCTTCAGACTTCATTCAACAAATGTCAACAACAGTAGCTAGGTTCTCACTTAAATATCACAAGAATAGTATTATAATATATATAGTAGTAGCATTTTGCACCTTAATAGCTGCATAGGGTTTCAGCGTACTCTCTCTCTGATTTAATACTTAACTGGGGCAGAATTAGCGATTATTCCTGAATCTCTCCACCATTTTTGACTTGTTCTGTATTCCCAATCAGTTGAGAATCATCTCCACAATGGAAACTGGGCCCATGACAAAACTATTTCTGCTCCATGAGAGGGATGATCATGCAGACATACAATCCCAGGATGCGAAAAACAACCCATGATTTCTTCCCCCAGTGATCATTCTTCGTGTTTTTGAGTCCAGCGGGCAGTGGTAGACTATTCAACCGGTAGGGAATTACAGTCACACCCAGTCTTGTCCTTGCCTGAATTTCAAGCCCACTCTTTACGGCGGGAGCGACCGGGCACATACCTGAACAGGGACGTTTGCTATTTCCCTTTCCTGTGTCAAGAATGCTGAGACCATTTGTAGATGATTAAATCCATCAAAGACCTAGGGTTTTTCCAGTTTGTACGACTCAGGGTTACAATTTGCCACTTACCAACTGGTTCAATTTCTATGTTTTGGTAACTGTGCTCCCTCGTACTCCCGCACGGATACCGCAGCACATCTGTTACAGGCAGCTGCCAGCTCCTCTTAAACTGCTTAAACAATTACTAAGTAATTAATTAGTAATTACTTAAATAATTACTGTTACTTAAACGCAGTCATTCTCACTAATAGGGCACGTCCTTACCTTGCAAAGAATGAGGCCGCGGCTGAAGTCCCACTCGAGGCCACACTGGACACATAAGTGCCCTGGGAGCTCGGAAAGCTGTACACTGACGGCTTGTCGGAGTTGTAGCGGTTCAGGACAGCCTCGGTCAACCCTTCCCGGCAGCTCTCGGACATCAGCTGGGATATCTGCAATGGAAAGGGCGACACAGGTCATGACACACCTTCCCGGGAAGCGTTCCAAACCCGACCCAATTCTCCAAAACAAAGCAAATTTGAAATATCTCAGGTAGCGTTCTACGGGACAAAAAAATACTCCACCAAAGACCACCACCCCCCAAAAGACCAAGTGGAGCCTTTGACATCGTTTCAAGAAATACAAGTTCACAATTTCTCATCTTACTCCCACTAACCTCTCAACCCATCCGTTTGTTAGGGAATGACATTCCTCAAGATCTACAGCAATAAGAGACATGATGATCATGCTCAGAGTTACTCCCATGCTTGGGTAATCCTGCAATGGGCTTGTATGAATCGCTTAAGCCCAATTCTGAGACTTGACTCCAGTGTAAGTTCCTGCAGCTTTCTGGGCAAGAAGGAAGCAAACAGAACGTGCAGTCCTGAAGGGTAAATGATCTACGGAGTAAGTCAGCAGAGGATGAACAGTATGAATAGATTCAGAAACAACTATAGATATTTCTGGAGACCAGCCACAATTTAACTAAACGATGGAACAGGCTTGAGGGGCTGAATGGCCTTCTTCTGTTTCTATGCGGTAGAAAGGATCAAGGAAGACGGACAGAAGGTGTCTGAGAGAGGAAAACAATCGACTGGCTTATGGAATCAATAGATTTTTGCTGTTGCGAAGCACTCATGTTCTCACGGGGTTTGTATCTTATTGCATTAACATTATCTTTATTTCATTATTTTCTTTCTCGGTCATTAGTCTATTCCATTGTTCATTGTCTTTCAGCCTGGCAAATTGTTTAAGGGGATAAATGGAAGGAATAGGCTGCCTGATAAACCTGGTCCTTTCACAGGCTATGTACAAGCTCTACCCCAAACTACAATAGGATAATAACCAGATTATCTGTTTGGATTAGTGATCATGGTTGAGCGATAAGTATCGGCCAAGGCACCGGGTGGGGAGAGCTCTCCTGCTGTTCCTCGAAAGAGTCCCGTGGGATCTTTCACATCCACTCAGGAGGGCAGACAGAGCCTTGGTTTAGTGTTTCGTCTGAAAGGAAGCACCTCCTACAGTGCAGCGTTCCCTCAGTACTGCAATGGGGTGTCAGCTAGATTTTTGAGTGCATAAGTACTCCTTAAAAACCATCAAGCAAAACGCTTATCCATATTGACATCTACAACATTCAACACTGGCCTCCCACTTTTCAAAGTCAATCCCCCCCGCCAACCCCTCCAAACACCCCCAAACCCTAGTAACAAAGGAATTATTGTGCTTTTGACCTTGGTCTATAGCTGCCCCCATAATCCTGCACTCAGCTCCATTACATTACCATATGATAACTTTGCTTTGTAATATTGGGAGGTATCGACGCCAGCTGGATACATCATAACATCTGGATGTAATGTCCCATCATTGACAGCTGCATCCTCCAGTGGGCCAGAATCAAACAGAAGGAAAGCATTGCATTTATAAAGCACCTTTCAGGATGTCCCCAAAGCACTTTACAGCCAATGAAGTACTTCTTTGAAGTGCAGTCACTGTTGAAATGTAGGAAACGGAGCAACCAATTTGCACACTGCAAGCTCCCACAAACTACAATAGGATAATGACCGGATTATCTGTTTGGTTTAGTGATCATGGTTGAGGGATAAATATTGGCCAAGGCAGCGGGGGATAACTCTCCTGCTGTTTCCTCGAAACAGTCCCGTGGGGTCTTTCACATCCGCTCAGGAGGGCAGGCAGGGCCTTGGTTTAGTGTTTCATCGAAAGATAGCACCTCCTACAGTGCAGCACTCCTTCAGTACTGCAATGGAGTGTCAGCTAGATCTTTGAGCTCAAAGGTGGATTTTACATCTGTCCCGGAAGCGAACTGAAAGGTCAGGTGGGGGGAGGGGCTGGGGGCGGGGAGGGGGAGTGGAAATCGTGTGCGATGGCAGGGGGCAACATGCCCATCACCTACCCGCCTCAGCTGGTATTTTACCAACGGTGGGGAAGGCATCGGGCAGCCCACTAGCCTTTGGGCCAATTCGAGCCCTGAAGTGACCATGACACATGGCAAAGCTGCCAGGTAAACCACAACGGCCTTGTTGAGGGCTGGAAGGGGGAGGGGTGGGGGAGAGGGGCCCCTCCTGTTCGGTTACCCTATGCCCAACAGGGGCCCATTCCCCTGTTCGGTTACCCTATGCCCAACAGGGGCCCATCCCCCCCGGTTACCCTATGCCCAACAGGGGCCCATCCCCCCCCACACGTTCCCTCTCCTGCCCTCTCTATCCTGGCTCCGGCGAAACAAGCCCCACCCCCCACCCCCCATCCCAACTCGCCTTCCGATCTGGTTCCAGCGACAATCGTCACTGAGGAACTGCCCGCAGCCCCAGGAGCGGGAACCCCTCCAGGAGGCATTGGTGGGATTGGAGGGCTGCTGGCCTTCCGACTGGCTGACAGATGGGGGCAGAAGTCTCGCCCCCCCCCCTCAGCCAATGAGCCACTCAAAAGCCGTAAAATCAGCTCATTCTTCTTGGTCGTGCTGAGGCGGGCTCACCCTCACCCCCATCCTCATCCTCATCCTCCCCCCAACAGCCTCCATGTAAAATTCCACACCAATGTCTGGAGTGGGAGTTGAGCCCACAGCCTTCCGACTCAGTAGGCAAGGGTACTACCAACTAAACCGCAGCTTACACCATAACCATTCAAAGTCGTTTGAAATTCGCCTGCCAGATTACTACGAATATTCTTAACTTTACACTGGGCTAGTTTTACAGTAATGCCTGAAAAGCTTGTGATCACTGGCTGCGGTATGACATGCTTAATGGGCTCATCTTAAGGGTTTGTGGTCCCAGAGGGGAGATACAGTTGCTGGGAGCATATAGCAAATATCCAGGTCCGCATTGTATGGTCAGAGATTTCTGGACGTGCTGTGCCTGATTATCTGATTAACACTTCCAGGAGACGAGGCTACCAACAGGGACCGCAGACTCAGAAAATGACCCAGTGCATCATATTATATCTTCCACCAGTTACTTTAGCCTGTCAAAATGAATGTGGGATTGATTATTTCAGAGAGCGTGCGGTGTAGAATTAACACAAGAAATAGTTGCAGGAGTAGACCATATGGCCCATGGAGTCTGTTCAGGGACCAATTTAAACGCTGACAGTGCAGGTTCGATCCCTGTACTGGTTGCAGTGGTTTGTGGAGCCTGTCTCCTTGCCTTAACCCATGGTCAAATCATACTGAGCCGGGAGGCATGATTAGCAACCCTCAGACAATGAGGGCACTGCATAGGGGGGGGAGAGAAAACAAAATGGGCAAACAGCTGATTTAAATTGCAGACGAAGGAATGTCTTACCAATGCGTTAAGCTTCCCTCTGCAAATATCATCAAGTCCAGTCTAGGCTATAATCTTTTTGTTTGCAAAGCAATGTTCTTAAAGCAGGCAGGCTGACACACAGCATTGGTGTTTCCGCCTATCACACTACAGACCTCCAAGACTGAGCGGTTGAGAGAGGTGGCCAAGATATCCCCCAACAGAGTGAAGGAAAGGCAATGGAAACGGTTACTGTACAGGGACCTCACGATGATGACAGCAGGTCTGCCATTTTGCAAATGAAACGGAGCCATTACATACGCTGCTGCTCTCACCCACACCTGACAGTTCTACTTCCTGAACCAAGGTTACAGAGACAGCGACAGGTCTGCCTTCCTAACTACTGCAACCAGGAGGGAACCTTCACTGTCACAGTGCTGGGTCCTGGTTTCTGACTATAAGAATTGTCCGACCACAAAGAACAAGGTATGGGAGCTGAAGAGAGGGAGCAATGGGCACTAGTAGACAGACCCCCAACCCCCTGCTCCACCCTCTATGCCCATCCAGCATTTGAAACAGTAGACTTGCCATCTCTGACCACTGTTTATCATCACTTTCCTGCTGGTGATCCCTGGCGTTGTCAGTGGGAGTGGCTGTAAAGAAGCAAATCGGGTGAGTTCTGGAGCCCTAACTCTTCACTGGCATCACTTGGACAGGCCCCTTAGCCTGTAACTGGGACATCAGGTCTGCTTTTGAATCGCAATAACTTTTCCTTCCGATGAAAAGTAGGGAAAACCTCTTTGCCTCCTCACTTAAAAAGAAACAATTCTAGGAAAGTGTGATTCGTGTATTGCTGCAAAGAGAGACATGTTGAAGCTTTTTGCCTTGCACTCATCTGGACACTTCGCAAGAATACCGATATAAATTTGAAACAATGCTTGGCAGTTAACTGTCAGTCACCATTTTGGTGCATTCGCCAAGGCAACGCCTCTACCAATCAGAGTCCACTTGCCAACCAATCAGCACTCTCTTCACATACAGTATAAATTGTTGTTTTCCCCTTACATTGGTGTTCTTGCAAAGTGTCCTGATGAGTGCAAGACCAAAAGCTACGACTTGTTCTCTTTGCAGCGACGCTCAGGTTCTGCACCATCAAACGACTAAAAATGTGCCTCCTGGGGTTTCTGGGAGCATGATTTCACTATGAGAGGGTTCTTAACTACAAAGAAAAATGGACATTTTCTTGCACTTATGTGAAAAGAGGAACTTCACTCCTTCCCATTTCTGTACCCGTTAAACTGTATTTTGATCGGCGTCTGAAGGGGTGAGATCGGGTACAAGAATCGCGTGTTTATCGCTGAGAAGAAAGACATATCACCGAAGCTTTTTGTCTTGCATGCATCAGGGCCAATGCAAGAATACCGATTTTCAAATGATCACAACAATTATATTATAGGAGCAAAGGGTGTTAATTGGTTGGCAAGTCAACTCTGATTGGCCCAGATGTTGCCAGGGAGAAGGCAACAGGGAACTATAGGCTTCCCAGCTCTCGAGTAATTTAAAAAAGGTGCAAGGCTTGAAGATATTCCTTTTGTTTTGCAGAGAACAGCTCCCTGCATATGAATGTATGTCACTTCTAGCAGGCATAAATGAGCCACTTTACGAGCTCAATTGATTATCCTAACTTGGTTGCTAGTGTAACTGACGTATTTCTTCAAACCCTTAGCCTCGTGTTAAAAAGCAAGCCTCAGGTCAATGGCGTTCAACTGACCTTTGGGTTCTTATTGACAGTCACAACAACTCCTGACTGGGATATTGCTCAGATGCAAGTGAAAATGTTCCTTTGCATAAGTGCCATGAAAAGTTAGGAGATGCGGAACTGTTTTGCTAGCGCCCAAAAAAAAATTAGGTCGATGGTAAAACTGTGAATGGTTAGCTGCAGTACCGGTTAGGCCTGTGGGTGGCAGTGTGATAGGACTGAGTCTTCCCTGGGAGCCGGATTGAACTGCTGGAGAAGGGAGGGATGGGCACATGTAGACCCCCTCCATCCAACGTTCAGAATCACAGAATTGTTACACCACAGAAGGAAGCCATCTAGCCCATTGAGGTGGGCTGCCACCTCTGCCAATGGTTTACTGTCATTCTTCTTCTGTTAATCCCAGGGTGGCTGGCTCTGGCAATGGCAGAGGGAAGGACAATCAGCTAGGTTCTCGGTGTGCCGGTTCCCCAAACGTCTTCCGCCTGCAGCCCAGGGGTGGGAAGGGGTGGGATCACCAACTTCCCTGCTCGAGGGAGAGGAAGATTTCTTCCAGCGGATGGCATGGTCGGTGCATGCAAAGTGGGTGCATGCAAAGGCTGGGCCCACATCACAAAGGAGGAGAGAGATGTGAAGAGGTAGCGAGGTCCAGAGCTCTGGGGCCTAAACAGCTGAAGGCATGGCTACCAATGGAGGAGGTGAGGGGAACTGGAGAGGCGCAAGAGGCCGGAATTGGAAGGAGGAACGCAGAGATCTCGGAGGGAGAGCTGGAGGAGCTAACAGAGACAGGAAGCAGCAGATATGGCCCACAGAGACAGGGAGCAGCAGATATGGCCCACAGAGACAGGGAGCAGCAGATATGGCCCACAGAGACAGGGAGCAGCAGATATGGCCCACAGAGACAGGGAGCAGCAGATATGGCCCAGGAGTTAAATTCACCCCAGCTTCAGGCCACTAATCTCCTGGGAAAGCTTGACAATCGCTCCTCAGTCCCTCCCTCCCTCCAGCAGGGAAGTTGCTCTGGGTTAAAATTGGGCTTTGATGCTCTAAGATCCATCTGAAGAGACTTTCCAATAGATTCAGTTTATTACAATTCCATAGTGATTCAGACTTCCTTTGAAACATTCCTGAGGTCTCCAAAAATGCTCGTTACTGTCAACACTGAGCACAAATTTTAAACACTAATTATACGGACCAGTAAATAAACATGCCATGGGGGCTAACCTCGAAGGCAAGACTGCGCTTACATTACGCTGAATTTGTTTAAAATACCTTCGACTCGGTGTGAAGCTAAGTAAGAGGAATCATTGTACGGGGTTGATTATGTTTCCTGAATGTTATTAAGTTGAGCAGTTCAGGCAACAGAATGAACACTGTCTCTCCAACATTCAGTTCAACAGAACCCTGTCTGTTGTTGCAGTCTGAAGGATCCCTCAAAGGGGAAACTAAAATGTAACCGAGGCAGGTTTGTCTTCGCCTCTCTTTCCCATTCTGCTGTGGGGTTTCTAGTTTTTTACACTTATCCTGACAAGAGGCAAGAGTTGACAATACAACCTTGCAAAATGAGCCTGGCTTGGTGGCCAGTATATACTGAGCCTTAAAAAGAAGCACTGTGTTCGTCATAACATACTTGGCCAAGCTCTTTGGCCTTGAAGATTAGTGTTCAAGTACTTAACCTATTAAACTCTCTATTTTGCTAATTTAATACTTGTTTTACTCGAGAGGCTAGGGAAATCGAGGCTACATTTCTTTAAGACGGTGAGGTTATTTTATGAGGCTTGAGTGCACAGGCCAGGTCGACACTCCAATGCAGTACTGAGAGAGTGCAGTATTGTTGGAGGTGCTCGCTTTTGGATGAATTTTAAAGCTGTCTGCTCTCTCGGGTGGATTTCAAAGATCCCACGGCACAACTTCTAAGAAGAGCAGGGGGTTTATCCCCAGCATTCTGACAAATATTAACCCTCAACTGACGTCACTAAAACGGATTGTCCAGCCATTATCACATTGCGGCTTGTGGAATCTTGCTGTGCACAAACTGGCTGCTGCACTTCCTACAATACAACAGTGGCAGTCATGACATCGGGGATAACTCCCCTGCTCTTCTTTGTAGTAGTGTCATGCGATCTTTTACATCCACCCAAGTAAATAGGCCACCTGGCCTGGGCGCTCAAATCTCATAAAATAACCTCACCGCCTTAAAGAAATGTAGTCTCGATTTCCCTAGCCTCTGTGGAGTAAAACAAGTATTAAATTAGCAAAATAGAAAGTTTAATAGGTTAAGTACTTGAGCACTAATCTTCAAGGCCAAAGAGCTTGGCCAAGTATGTTATGATGAACACAGTGCTTCTTTTTAAGACTCAGTATATACTGGCCACCAAGCCAGGCTCATTTTACAAGGTTGTATTGCCAACTCTTGCCTCTTGTTAGAATAAGTGTAGAAAAAATAGCCTCAGTTTTAACATCTCATCCAAAAGATGGCATCTGAGATAGTGCAGCACTCCCTCAGTACTGTACTGGACATCAGCCTAGACTTATGCGTTCAAGCCACGGAGTGAGACCTGAATGCAGAACCTTATGACTTAGTGACAAGGGTGCTACATACTGAACCATGGTTAACACATAAGTAGAAGGTCATTTGGCCCATTAAACCCATTCTTTCAGAAGGTCGCATGTGATCTGCCCTAATATGGACTCGACCAAACATATTTCAACGTCTCAAAGGATGTCAACAAACACTACAATCCGCTGCAATATGGGCCCCATGGTTTCTGACACCTCAAGAAAATTAAAATCTTCCCTCTGATCTCTGCTCTTGCTTCAGGCTTGTGAATGCACTTTTTTTTCATCCAGAGAGTGTTAAAACTTGGAACTCACTACCACAAGGAGTAAATGAGACAAACTGCATAAATGTATTTCAGGAGAAGCTAGATGAACCAATGAGGGAGAAAGGAATAGAAAGATATGTTGATGGGGTTAGATGAAGAAGAGTGGGAGAAGCTTCGTGTAGAGAGCAAACACTGGCATGGACCTGATAGGCTGAATGGCCTGTTTCTGTGCTGTGACCACTTTCTGTGGGACAGTTGTTATTAATGGCCCCGGCTCCACTATTTCCCTTTCTCACAAGCTCAGCAGGAATGTCAGGGGGAAGATCATCTTTTCTCCATTTATGTTCCAAACAAAATATCAGTGAGACAAAAAAAAAATATACTTATTAAAAAAATAAATTGTACAGCCAAGCCAACCAAAGAGTAAAGAAGGTGGCAAACAAATGAGGTGTCAATCCTCAGCTTCCTTCACCCCACCACCGGTGGCTGTGCCTTCAGCTGCCTCAGCCTTAAACTCTGGAGCTTCCTTCTCCCTCTTCTTAAGACTCTCCTCAAAACTTCCATCTTTGAGCCAGCTCCGGGTTACCCATCTTAATGGTTCCTTCCTTTGACTCAGTGCCAATTCTTCCCTGAATACACTCCTGTGAAGCGTCTGGGGGCGTTTTACTAAGCTAAAGCCGCTATATAAATCCAAGTTGTTGACGTTGTTGATGGTGGTGACGCCAGAGGACCAAACTATGACTCACCCTCCCGAGCGCACTGGTGCTCAAAACAAATGCTGGTGCGAAGCTGAGGACATACGAGAAATGATGCGCTTGGTTTGGAGGGAAAATAATTGGTAGCACACAAAGATGTAAAACAACTGGAATTTCATTCGCATCAAAATTAAATGTCGGTATCAGATACGGAGAAAAGGTCTTCTAAACGGGCTGTGGAAAGCTGCCTTACAGGGTAGGAGCCACAAGGCACAAATGGGGAGGCGATGGCGTAGTGGTATTGTCGCTGGACCAACAGCCCAGGGTAGTGCTTCAGGGACCTGGGTTTGAATCCCGCCATGGCAATAAGAATTCAATAAAAATCTGGAATTAAAAGTCTAATGATGAAATGATTGTTGTAAAAGCCAATCTGGTTCACTGGCCCTCTTTAGGGAAGGAAATCCACCATCGTTACCTGGTCTGGCCTACATGCAATGGCCTAACAAGCCACTCAGTTTTGTAACAAACCGCTACTAAGTCACAAAAAAGGAATGAAACCAGACAGACCACTTGGCATCGACCTAGGCACCTGAAACGACAACGACAAACTCAGCCCTGTCGACCCTGCAAAGTCCTCCGAAGTCCACTGGGGGCTAGTGCCAAAATTGGGAGACCTGTCTCACAGCCTGTCATAGTCAACCTCACAGAATCATACCTTACAGATAATGTCCCAGACACCACCATCACCACCAGCAAAGGTGACGGTACAGTGGTATACAGTCAGGGGCTAGGTGTCCTAGGTGTCCTCAACATCAACTCTGGACCCCATGAGGTCTCATAGCATCAAGTCAAACATGGGCAAGGAAACCTGCACATTACCATGTACCGCCCTCCCTCAGCTGATGAATCATGTTGAATGCCACTTGGAGGAAGCACTGAGGGTGGCAAGGGTGCAGAATATACACTGGCTGGGAGGGGCTTCAATGT
Organism: Cetorhinus maximus; assembly: GCF_964194155.1. Taxonomy (NCBI): domain Eukaryota; kingdom Metazoa; phylum Chordata; class Chondrichthyes; order Lamniformes; family Cetorhinidae; genus Cetorhinus; species Cetorhinus maximus. Next base: position 104,766,860 of record NC_135892.1, read on the forward strand.
CTATCACCAAGAGTGGCACGGTAGCACCACTACTGGCCGAGTCCCAAAGGACATAGCTGCTAGACTGGGTCTGCGGCAGGTGGTGAGGGAAAAACATCCTTGACCTCATCCTCACCAACCTGCCTGCCTCAGATGCAGCTGTCCATGACAGTATTGGTAGGAGTGAACACCACACAGTCCTTGTGGGGGCTACGTCCTGTCTTCACATTGAGGATATCGTCCATCATGTTGTGTGGCACTACCACTGTGCTAAATGGGACAGATTTTGAACAAATCTAGCAACTCAAGACTGGACATCCATGAGGCGCTATGGGCCATCCATCAGCAGAATTGTACTCAAACACAATCTGTAAGCTCATGACCCGGGATATCCCCCACTCTACCATTACCACCAAGCCAGGGGATCAACCCGGGTTCATTGAAGAGTGCAGGAGGGCATGCCAGGAGCAGCACCAGGCATACCTAAAAATGAGGTGTCAACCTGGTGAAGCTATAACACAGGACTACTTGTGTGCCAAACAGCATAAGCAGCAAGTGATAGACAGAGCTAAGCAATCCCACAACCAACCGATCAGATCTAAACTCTGCAGTCCTGCCACATCCAGTCATGAATGGTGGTGGATAATTAAACAACTCACTGGAGGAGGAGGCGCCACAAATATCCCCATCCTCAATGATGGTGGAGTCCAGCACATCAGTGCAAAAGATAAGTCTGAAGAATTTGCTACAATCTTCAGCCAGAAGTGCCAGGTGGATGATCCATCTCGGCCTCCTCCGGAGGTCCCCAGCATCACAGAAGCCAGTCTTCAGCCAATTTAGTTCACTCCACATGATATCAAGAAACGGCTGAAGGCACTGGATATTGCAAAGGCTCTGAAAATATTCCGACAATAGTACTGAAGACTTGTGCTCCAGAACTTGCCGTGCTTCTAGACAAACTGTTCCAGTACAGCGACAACACTGGCATCTACCCAGCAATATGGAAAATTGCCCAGGTATATCCTGTACACAAAAAGCAGGACGAATCCAACCTAGCCAATTACCGCCCCATCAATCTACTCTCGATCATCAGTAAAGTAATGGAAGGGGTCATCAACAGTGCTATCAAGCAGCACTTGCTTAATAATAACCTGCTCACTGATGTCCAGTTTGGGTTCCACCAGGGGCCACTCAGCTCCCGACCTCATTACAACCTTGGTTCAAACATGGACAAAAGAGCTGAACTCCTGAGGTGAGGTGAGACTGACTGCCCCTTGACATCAAGGCCGCATTTGACAGAGTGTGGCATCAAGGAGCCCTAGCAAAACTGGAGTCAATGGGAACCTGGGGGAAAACTCTCTGTTGGTTTAGTCATACCTAGCAAAAAGGAAGATGGTTGTGGTTGTCGGAGGTCAATCATCTCAGCTCCAGGACATCACTGCAGGAGTTCCTCAGGGTAAAGTCCTAGGCCCAAGATCTTCAGCTGCTTCATCAATGACCTTCCTTCCATCATAAGATCAGAAGTGGGGATGTTCACTGATGATTGCACAATGTTCAGCACCATTCGCAACTCCTCAGATACTGAAGCAGTCCATGGCCAAATGCAGCAAGACCTGGGCAATATCCAGGCTTGGGCTGACAAGTGGCAAGTAACATTCGTGCCACAGAAGTGCCAGGCAATGACCATCTCCAACAAGAGAGAATCTAACCATCGCCCTTTGACATTTGAATGGCATTACCATCATTGAATCCCCCACTATCAACATCCTGGGGGCTACCATTGACCAGAAGCAGAACTGGACTAGCTATCTGAATACTGTGGCTACAAGAACAGACCAAAGGCTAGGAATCCCTGTGACAAGTAACTCACCTCCTGACTCACTGAACCCTGGCCACCATCGTCAAGGCACAAGGCAGGAGTGTGATGGAATACTCCCCACTTGCCTGGATGAGTGCAGCTCCCACAACACTCAAGAAGCTTGACACCATCCAGGACAAAGCAGCTCACTTGATTGGCATCACATCCACAAACATTCACTCCCTTCACCACCGACGCACAGTAGCAGCAGTGTGTACCATCTACAAGATGCACTGCAGGAACTCACCAAGGCTCCTTAGACAGCACATTCCAAACCCACGACCACTACCATCTAGAATGACAAGGGCAGCAGATAGATGGGAACACCACCGCCTGTAAGTTCCCCTCAAAGTCACTCACCATCCTGACTTGGAAATATATATCGCTGTTCCTTCACTGTCGCTGGGTCAAAATCTTGGAACTCCCTTCCTAACAGCACTGTGGGTGTACCTAAACAACATGGACTGCAGCGGTTCAAGAAGGTAGCTCACCACCACCTCCTCAAGGGCAACTAGGGATGGGCAATAAATGCTGGCCCAGCCAGCGAAGCCCTCACCCTGTGAATGAATTTAAAAAACTAGCTTCTCAATTCAATAGCAAATAAGCCGCAATGGAAATATTAACATTTTGGAAATGTAAGCATTACTCCATGGCATAACTGCAGACAAATCTGTCCAATTCTATAATTTCCTTAATCCAACTTTAAGAATTGCTTTGCATGTGTATGTGTGTTTGTATGATTGAATGTGTATGTGCCTGTTTTTGCGGTTGTGTGCTTTTATATGTGTGTGCATGCACGTGTGCCTTTGTGTGTGTGCGTGCGTTTGGGGGTGTGTTTGAGTATGTGTGTGTGCATGTGTCTGTTTAAGCATGCACGTCTGTGTGTGTGTGTTTGGGGGTGTGTGACTATGTGTGTGCACACGTGTCTGTGCAAGCGTGCATGTCTGTGTGTCTGTGTTTGTGAGTGCATTTGTGCGTGTTTATCTGTGTATGTGACTGTGCATTTGAGTACGTATGTGTGTGAGTGTGCATAACTTTGTGTGTGCTTTTTGTGTGGCTGTGTGTTTGAGTGTGCATGTATGTACGCACACCTGTTGCCTTGAGGCAGTCGCCAATTCAGCAGTTCCAAAAAAACAAGGCTGGGGTTTTCCGCTCCGGCCAAGGGCAGGCATGGTCACCAGTGGGACGGGAAAATTTGGAGTACAGCCAAAAGTCAAATGACTACAATTGTCAACATGCCCGCCACTGGTGGGACCGGAAAACCCCACCCCAAGTGCAATACCATCATTCAGCAACTTCACAAATACATCTAGACACAGGAAATGGTGCCAGGCAGGAAATGACAACACTCTTATTTATCAATTGAAAGGAAACCTAAGTCATCATTGTCAGCTGTCCCTTGATTCAAGGATGACAATAAAGAAGCCACTTAACCAATAATCTAATGGTAATTGGCACTATTAACAGGAGAATTCAAGTGCGTTATGTTGCATTCTTTATTCATTCACAGGGTGTGGGCATCATTGGCAAGGCCAGCATTTGTTGCCCATTCCTCATTGCCCTTGAAACTGAGTAGCTTGCTAGGCCATTTCAGGGCAGTTACGAGTCCACCATATTACTGTGAGTCTGGAGACACATGTAGGCCAGACCGGGTAAGGATGGCAGATTTCCTTCCCTAAAGGACATTAGTGAACGAGATGAGTTCTAAACAACAATCAATGATACATGCCATTACTAAGATTAATGTTATCGTCCAGATTTATTAATTTCAAAGCTGCCATGGTGGGATTTGAAAATCTGTCCCCTGCGCATTAACCTGGGCATCTGGAACTAGTCCAGTGACATTACACTACTATATCTCCCAAATGAGCATTTGGAGAATCATATAGGGAACATGCAAAAGGAACTGTGTGTCAGCAGGTGACATGAAGAGTTATCTACAGGGAGAAAGCCTATTGGAGCTGTGGCTCAGAGGGTAGGGCTCTTACCTCAAAGTCAGAAGGCTGTGGGTTCCAAGTCCCAATCCAGAGATATGAGTACATGACCTAGTCTTCCAATGCCCTTCTCATGGAGTGCTGTGCAGTCAGATACAACTCCAAATGTAGGAACGGAGCCCAGATTCCCCAGCTGAAAGTCAGGTGACTTACAAAGAGAATGGCATCAACAATGTAGGGTGGCACCTTTAGATTCAGTGCTCATTTAACTCGGGATTATGCACCATCACACAAACTGGGACTGACAGACAGCTCAAATAACTGGGGCTACAATCTCCAACTATTCCAGTCTGAAATGGGTGCCTTACCCAAGCACTGGTTAGTCTGTTGTCACACTTTCATGAAAAAAAAAGCACATACTTGGCTAGAAAGGCCCACCATATCAAATATTTGAAAAAGCTACCTTCTGACAGATTAATTCTACGTTTCACTTCCTTCCAGCTTCAAGGATCTTTCTGAGTGTTTGAAGTCACACCCTGCACATTCTTCACGTCTGTAATGCCAGATACCTGGTTCAAGAATTAAGTTTCATGTCCAGTGCCAGAAAGCAAGCCACAGTAAATTAATCCCAAGTTTCACATCACCCAGCCACTACTTTGGAGTCAACTCTTCTCCTACTCTTCCCTTAGCTATTTGGGGTTACCCTGCAGTGTAGGTAATGTGAGACTGGAGTCTGTGTCCCTTCACTGGGGATGCAGTTATGTTCTTATGAGGACAGGTCGCATAAGCTTTGTTTGTATTCTGTCAAGTTTAGAAAATTGATGATGAGCTGATCAAGGTGTTTAAAGTGTTAAAAGGATTTGATAGAGTTAGATGCAGAGAAAGTGTTTCCTCTGGTGGAGGAATAAAAAGTAGCAAGAACATTCACCAGAAAAGTGTCAGGCAATGACCATCTCCAACAAGAGTGAATCTGATCGTTGCCCGTTGATGTTCAATGGCATTACCATCACTGAATCCCCCACTATCAACATCCTGGGGGTTACCATTGACCAGAAACTGAACTGGACCAGCCATATAAATACTGTGGCTACAAGAGCAGGTCAGAGGCTAGGAATCCTGCGACAAGTTACTCACTTCCTGACTGCCCAAAGCCTGTCCACCATCTACAAGGTACAAGTCAGGAGTGCGATGGAAAACTCTCCCCTTGCCTGGATGAGTGCAGCTCCGTCAACACTCAAGGAGCTCGACACCATCCAAGACAAAGCAGCCCGCTTTAACAGCACTCCATCCACCACCTTAAACATTCACTCCCTCCACCACCGCCGCACAGTGTGTACTGCCTACAAGATGCACTGCAGCAACTCACCATGGCTCCTTTGACAGCAACTTCCAACCCACGACCATCTCTACCTGGAAGGACAAGGGCAGCAGACACATGGGAACACCACCACCTGCAAGTTCTCCTCCAAGCCACACACCATCCTGCCTTGGAAATATATCGCCGTTCCTTCACTGTCGCTGGGTCAAAATCCTGGAACTCCTTCCCCAACAGCGCTGTGGGTGTACCTACACCACATGGACTGCAGTGGTTCAAGAAGGCGGCTCACCATCACCTTCCCTAGGGCAGTTAGAGATGGGCAACAAATGCTGGCCTAGCCAGTGATGCCCACATCCCATGAAAGGATAAAAATTAGAATCAAGAACGAGACGGCATCACCTTAAAATTAGAGACAGGCCACTCAAGAGCAAAATCAGAAAGCACTTTTACACATAAAGGGAAATAGAAATTTGGAATTCTCGCCTCCAAAATCTTGCAGCTCCTGGGGCAATTGGAACTTTCAAGTCTCTGCAGAGAGCCAGCATGGACTCGAAGGGCCAAATGGCCTCCTTCTGTGCTGTAATGGCTCTATAACTTTATGAGATTGATGGATTTTCGATAAGTAAAGATATCAAGAGACACAGAACTAAAGAGTTGAGATCCAGATCAGCAAGGGTCTAATTGAATACCGGAGCAGATTCGAAGGGTTGGACGGCATCTTCCTGTTCCTGTTCCCAGCAGAGTGGCACAGTGTTATCAGAAGGCAGATTCAACTAGACCATCTGCTGAAAGAGGAACACTCAAAATAAAGCCCAAATGTAGTCTAGTAGTTATTTCACTAGAATGATAATCTACAGGACGTGTGTTCAAATCTCACCACGGCACTTTGAGAATTTGAATTCTGTTTAAGAAGTCCGGAAGTTGGAATAAAATAGATTCAGTAACGATGGCGATGAAGTGGTTGGATTGTCATCAAAAATCCAACTAGCTCATTAATCTGCCACCCTTATTCAGTCTGACCGACATGTGACGTAATGGCTCTTACTGGAGTGACCCAGCGAGCCATTAAGAAGGCCCACCAACATCTTCTCAGGGCAACTAAGGTTCGATAATAGATGATGATCTTGCCAGTGATGCACACGATGCAAAGATGTATATAAATAAGGGAAATTCTTCATGCCAACAGTCATATTCCATGTACACCACCAAAACCTCAACTGAAGTGCAGTGTAGGCTGGACAATTAGAGGCACTTACCAAACCTGATGAACGTTAGTGAATTAGTTGTGTTTCTACAATAATCTGACATCTGTAAGAATGGCCATTTTTTTCCCACTACAGGCCTATGTATTTACTAGCATTGCCAACTCTGGTTGGACATACTTGTAGGGCTTTTATCAACGGTCTCCCAACTCCAACCAGCTCGCCACCTGAAACAGCCTTTTCTTCCATCCCCAATATTTTAATAACTAGTTAACGAAAGTGTTCAAAGAAAATTAGACGGAAAAATGCACTATTATTTTTAATGCCTCTATGATTTTTAACCCAGACATGCTCGCAACATCTCTGAATATATTTAAGGCTGGGATAGACAGATTTTTGATCTCTCAGGGGATTAAGAGATATGGGGAGCGGATGGGAAAGCGGAGTTGAAGCCCAAGATCAGCCATGATCGTAGTGTAAGACCCAGCCCCATGTTCCTCAGAGTATATTGGTTAAAGGACCTGTCTTTCAACCACTATAAGAAAGGAATGCAGCAAGTCTGCATTATGTTTGAGGTGGGGAAAAACATGGTCAGGAGCTCACCGTAATGGTTCGAACAGCTGGGCCTGTCCTGAATGGATCATCATTGTTCAAGGCCAATCACTCTACAACACTCTTATTTTAGTGGCTAGATAAACAAAGCCCTAATAATAATAAACACTAACTGAACTTCCAAGGGCCAAAAACTCCACACTGTATTGTTAAATGCCTGTTTGCGCTTTTTCTGTTCATGTTAAATCAGGGAAGAATATTAATAACATCAAATAACAAGTGTAGAGTGTGTGGTTATGGAGTTTCCCTCCATAAGCTTCAACCCATACAAAGCTCTTCTGCCCCTATAAGTTTTAAGAACCTCATGCTCATCTTCAAATCCCTCAGTGGCCTCGCCCCTCCCTATCTCTCTAACCTCCTCCAACCCTACCACCCTCTGAGAATGCTGTTCCCCAATTCCGGCCTCTTGCGCATCCCTGATTTCCTCCGCTCCACCTTTGGTGGTTGTGCCTTCAGGCCCCTAAGCTCTGGAATTCCCTCTCTCTCTCTCTCTCATTCACTAAGATACCCCTTAAAACCTACCCCACTGACCAAAACGTTTGGTCCTAATATCTCCTAACACGGCTCAGTGCCAATACTTTGTGTAATAACCCTCTTGTAACAGCGTCTTGGGATGTTTTACCATCTTAAAGGTGCTACATAAATGCAAGCTTGTGTTTTGCATACACATGGGGCAGTTTGCTTTTTCTTGGAGTTACTTCCCTCCTCTTCCCCCTCCTGAAAACACTGTCTCATGCTGGAATATGGTTCTGCTGACCCAGTCACCCCGACCCATCTGTCTATTCTTGAGGCTAGTCAGTGAGCACTGATGGACTGTTGGGCCCTGGGAGTTATCACGGATAAACTCTATCATGTCCATGCCTGGCACCTACACAAGTATGCCCGCTTGCAGGCGCTACAGGATGGTGAGCAAATCTTCCACTCCTTGGCCCAAAACAGAACAGGAAACAAACAAGGTAAACAGGGGGGGATTTTACCAGCCCCTTGGCATGCCCCATGTCTTCCTGCCGTTCCATTTTGCCAGCAGCGGGAAAGATGGCAGATGACCTGTCCAAACAGCAACCCAGGTGAGCGACTTAAGGGGCCAATTAAGGGCCTCTTCCCACCTCTGCTGGCATTTTGTCCACACCAGAAGTGCCCACCTCCATGTCCAGTGAAACCTAGCAGCCTCCCAGCGGGCTACGAGGGGGGGATGGGGCAAAGGGAGGGGGGGATGGGGGGGAGGGAAGGGGGGGCCCTTATCTTTGGGCAATCCGAGGCCCATTGAGGGGCCCCATGAAGCAACTGAGCCACTGCCTTCAATGACCACCCCACCCCCAACCCCGATCTATAGGGCCTGTACCGACTGCCCCTGGCATCCCCGGACCCCACTCATGCATCTTTGAGGGCGCCCAGCCATCGATGTGCCCTCTTCCTCTGGGTGCAGCCCTAGCAATGGCCACCGCTCCCGGTGATGCTGCTGAGTTGCCAGCAGCTCTTGTGGGCGGGCTGCCGTCCTTAATAGGAGAGGAGCCCACTTAACTTGCCACCGTTGGGAACAGGCCTTCCCGGGTTCCGCCCCTGGCCCCAGCAGCCTCGCCCCCTGCTTTTGACCCTGGCAACTGGACTTCAGCCTCTGTCATAAAATTTGCACTGATTTATTGCCTGAAAAACATTTCAAGAACCCTCACCGAATGGTAATCAGACAAGAATCAACATCGAGCAAAAGGAAGGGATATTAGGAGTGGTTAGTACAAGCCTGTTCAAAAAGGCAGCTTTAAGAAAGACCCAGCTTTCTGCCCAAGGGAGAGCCTCTATGTCGTAATGAAAATGGTGCAAGAGCTCAGGAATCCTAAGTCTCGCCTCCGAACAGGGCACTTCCTATTTTCGCAGGGGCGGGAATGGAGTCGGGCTGGGGTTCACGTATGCGTTCGAGGAGACAGCTGGCCACTTAAATCATCAGCTGCCTCCATTGCAGTGGGATTTTGGTAGGCCAGGAGTATGAAACCCATCATGTGCAGGTAAGAGCTGGTCTGAACTTGGTGGATTCGCTTGGAGGCGTAAGGTGCCCCTTTGGGGTCCCTGGACACCTTTGGGAGAGGTAAGGCAACCTCTGGGGCAGTTAATGGAAATTTTTGGGATTGTTAAATGTGAACATGATTGTGCACTTTTTACACACAAAATCATTGGAACTGTTAATATGTCAAAGAGCTGTGCAGCTGTCAAGGAACTGTCAAGAAACTGTCCTGCTGTCAAGGAAGTGTCTAACTGTCAAGGAACTGTCAAATTACTGCTCAGCTGTCAAGGAACTGTTAAGGAGTTGTCCAGCTGCTAAACCTGTCAAAGCTACCCAGGAAGTGTCAAAGCTGTCAAGGAACGATCCAAGGATACAAAGTGAGTTGGCATGGAGGGCATAAGGGCAAAGAATGGTGGGTGGGATGCATGGGTTGGCATGAATTGGCACTAAGTTAGCATGGGGATATGGTGGCAATAGATGTTGGTACTGTACAACTAAGTTGGCATAGGGGGTATGGGGACCATGGGAGGTGGTTGGGGGACATGAGTTGGCATTGAGGGAATGGGAGCCATGAGGTTGGGTGAAGGGCATGGGTTGGCATAGGTTGGCATGAATGGGGCATAGGGACTGTGTGGGACATTGAGCGGGGTGAGGTGTGAGGGTTGGAGCAATTTTGTTTTAATTTTTTAATATTTAAACACAGTGCCGGGGCACAAAGGCAGCGCTCCTGCCCGGCCCACCTCCACACCCAGCAACCTGAGCATTCGTTCCCGAGTCATCTGTTCCGACACCTGTTTCAACCCACCCACTCCCCTCCCCATCACCCCCCCACCCCACCCCCCCACCGCCCCCTACCCCCGCGCCCCCTCTCCCAACTGAAAATTCCAACCTGCCAGAAAATCCCCCAACTGGGCGAACTCAACCCGAGGATGAAAATCTGGCCCAAAGGTCAAGGAAACGCCACTCCTGGCGCCAACTTAACCACAACACCAAGTAGCACAAAGAGAGGTTGGGGACAAGCAGCATCCACACAGCCATCTTGTTTTACACAAAACCACTTCTGCAATGTTTTTTGGGCTAACAACAATAACTTGCATTTACATTGTATGTGTAAATGCCCTACTGACACCGCCCAGTCATAGAAAAGTTACGAGTGATGACTGAAAATGTGGTTGGAAAAGCTTCTAAAAGTGAGGTGGGAAACAGTACAATGCATGGGGTTTAGTGAGGGAGAGAGGCGGAAGGCTCCACTCTTTATGGTAAACCTGAGGAACAGTGTGGGGGAATGACTAACAACTTGCATTTATACAGTGCCTTTAATGTAGTAAAATGTCCTAAGGTGCTTCACAGGAGCATTATCAAACAGAATTTGACACCAAGTCATATAAAGAGATATTGGGGCAGATGATCAAAAACTTGGTTAAAGAGGTAGGTTTTAACAGAGAGGGTAGTGGAGAGGCAACGAGGTTTATGGAAAATATTCCAGAGCTTAAGGTCTCGGCAGCTGACTGCCAATGGCGGAGAGATTAAAGTGGGGATGCTCGAAAGGACAGAATTAGATGAGTGCAGATATCTTGGGAGGGCTGTGGGGCTGGGGAGGGCTACAGAGATAGGGTGAGGGTGAGGGTGAGGGAGAGGGTGAGGGTGAGGCCAGGGTGGGATTTGAAAACAAGGATGAGAATTTTAAAATGGAGTCGTTGGTCAGAAAGGAACCAATGTAAGTCAGTGAGCACAGGGGTGATGGGTGAATGGGACTTGGTGCGAGTTAGGACATGGGCAGCAGAGTTTTGGATGACTGAAGTTTGCAGAGGGTGGAGAGTGGGAAACCAGCCAGGAGTGCAATGGAATACGCCAGACACAGACCTGGATAAAGGACTGAAGAGGTTGTACAGTGGGATTCTGTACACAAGAGTGTCGATTTTAAATTCAATGGGTGGGATTATAGGTAGCCAACAAACAACTATAAAGATGCAGGTGATGGGTGTAGAAGACTTAAAGGGTAAAGAAGGTGAAGGGTCGGTTTTAAATTATTTATTACATGGACAGTGACCCACTAATCCATAGAGCATGGCAGAGCAAGGAGGTAAAGATTCAGCCCCTCTTCCCTTACACTGTGGAGTCCCTGATCTCAGCCCTAGTTTTGTGAGCGGGCACTAGGTACAGGCCAGTCAGCTCCATATCAAAAGTTAAAAGGTACAACAAAGGAAAGATTCACTTCACTCACCCGCCCCAGTCTTGGTCTCAGCTGTTGAGAGGAGGCCTGCTATCTCATTAAAGCCTGCCCCACTAATATCCTAACGCACCCATTGAAGACAATTTGTCCATAGTCCCAATTCACCCATCGAAGCCCATTTCTTCAGTATCTTAACTTAACCATCAAGGACCATTCTCTAATAAATACGTTCCTCATATCTGCTTTAACTTCATATTTCACTAATTTTTCATTAAGTTTGAGATAATGAAAGAAATTCCCTTTAGTCAGATCATTCAGAACAAGTCCCGGGATTTTCCGGCCCCACCGAATTCATTGACTTCAGCAGGATTGGAAGATCCCACCAATGGACGGGACTGGAAAATTCCAGCCAAGGAGGCACAATCTTGGAATTCAGATCGATTAGATCAATTAGAAATGAAACCGGGAAAATATCTTTGTGCAAAATGCTGTGAAATTCCAGAATACACTGTCCCATAAGACCACAGAGAAAGAATCAATTGAGATGCTTACAGGTGAGATAATTACTTGTAAAGAGTATTAAGAGACATGGAGAAAAGACAGGCAGTTGAGCTTAAAAATATATGGCTGCAATTGCTGATGAAATGGTGGAGCAACATTGATGGGCTGAATTAATTTTTTCATTCGTGGTTCATGGAATCTGAGAGTTACTGGCAAGGTCAGCATTTATTGCCCATTCCTGATTGCCCTTGAGAAGGTGGTGGTGAGCTGCCTTCTTGAAACGTTGCAGTCCATGCGGCATAGGCACACCCACAGCGCTGTTAGGGAGGGAGTTCCAGGATTTTGACCCAGCGACAGTGAAGAAACGGGGATATATTTCCAATTCAGAATGATGTGTGGCTTGGAGGGCAATTTGCAGGCGGTAGTGCTCCTGTGCATCTGCTGCCCTTGTTCTTCTAGGTGGAAGAGGTCATGGGTTTGGAGGGTGCTGTCAAAGGAGCCTTAGCAAGCTACCGTAGCGCACCTTGTATATACTGCTGCCACTGTGCATTGGTGTTGGAGGCAGTGAATGTTTAAGGTGGTAGATGGGGTGCCAATCAAGCGGGCTGCTTTGTCCTGATTAACGTCAAGCTACTTGAGTGTTGTGGAAACTGCACTCATCCAGGCAAGTGGAGAGTATTCCCTCACAATCCTGACTTGTGCCTTGTAGACGGTGGACAGGCTTTGGGGAGCCAGGAAGTGAGTTATTGCATAATTCCCAGCCTCAGACCTGCTATTGTAGCCACAATATGGCTGTTTATATGGCTGGTCCAGTTCAGTTCCTGGTCAATGTGACCCCAGAATATTGATGGTGAGGATGTTAATCCAGTTGAATGTCAGAGGACCTACCCTACCAGTGACCTACTCATGCCCCAGTAAAGTTCAGATTACAGTTAGTGCCACTCTAGAAGTACAACTGCTTTGTCTACATAACAACAATCAAGTGCACTTCAAAATAGCTAATTGTGTGACATGCTTTGAGGTCCGATAAGATACCGTATAAACACAAGTATTATATTATCACTTGCTAACCTTTGAGAAAACGCTCATCATCATCAAGAACCCTGCCTCTGCCCTAAAGGGGTGCTAATCTCTCAAGGGCCAATCAATGATATTTCAAATTATTATAGTATTTACAGTACAGAAACAGGCCATTGGGCTCAGCAGATCCATACCGGTGCTTATGCTCCACATGAGACTCCACTCGCACTTCTTCATCTAACCCCATCACTGTATCCTTCTATTCCTTCCTCCCTTGTGCAGATCAATTTCCTCTTAAATGCATCTATGCTATTCATCTCAACCACTCCCTGTGGTAGCAGGCTCCAGGTTCTCACTATTCTCTGGATGAAGAAGTTTTTTCCTGAATTTCCTATTGGATTTATCAGTGACAATCTTAGGTTTATGGTCCCTAGTTATGGTCCCTTCAACAAACATGTTCTCTGCCTCCATCTCTATCAAACCTTCTCAAAATCTTGAAGGCCACTCCTGAGTCTTTTCTCTCCCCTCCCTCAACCCCAGAAAGTAAAATGTATGACCATTCCACCTGAGAGGAGTTCATTTAATTGTAAGCTTTAGATTATTAAGGAATATGATTGATTTTTTTTTTTTGAAAAATGATGACAGAATTACATTCTTGTCTAATTAGATAGTTGACTCCAGTGGATCACTCCCTCTTGTACCCCCTGACCCTACAAAGAACACTTACCACCGAGGGCTCCTCCATGTTTTGATTGCCCTCTGACCTGCTTCCCTACTAGGAAAGTCTCAGTGGCCTCCTCACTCAGGGCCGGGTTAAAATCCAGTCAGGGTCTGAGCGATCTCATCACTTCCTGATTAGCAGATGTAAAGGGAGCACCACTGCCACCTGCTCAGAAGGGCAAGGTTAAAATTGGGGCGTGGTAGGATTAAGGTGGGCACACATAAGACGTTTATAGCAGACCCTTCATCACCTCAGGATATCCCAAAGCTTCACTGTTAAAATGTCGGAAACGACCCTAATTAATGTAGGTAAGTAAACAGGGGCATTTTAATAATCCTCCCATTTGGTTTCTGGGTGGGCAGGATTAAAATATTCCTCCCTCCTCCATCCTGATAACCCCTTTGTTTCTGTGCATGTTGCTGCACAGTATGTCTGCTGAATTTGTCTACATTAGGTTTAGTGTCGGATCTGCTCTGACTGCTTCATGGAAACCACCCGGTCAACAGCACAATAATCTGATTGACCCCCTGGCTGTGGTGCCCAAGAACCATTGCTGCTTATTTGAACCAGAGCTCTGAGCTGATCTGGAAACGTCTATGTTGGCCGACTGGAGCAGACTGTCTGCACAAATGCCTTGGGGAGAAAGTTGCCACTCAGTCTGGGATAAGAGGAGGAGGAAAAAACATTATAAATGCTGGAAATTTGAAATACAAGCAAGAGGCCCAGGCATTTAGTGGAGGGGGTGTGACTGGCCTAGCAATCCAGAGCCTAGACTAAGGCTCCAGGAATACAAGTTCAAATCCCACCAAGGCAGCTGGGAGAATTTAAATTCATTTAATTAATAAATCTGAAATAAAATGCTCGTCTCAATAATGATGGTTATTAAGCTAAAAACCCATCTCATTCACTAATATCCTTCAGGGAAGGTAATCTGCCATCCTCACCCTGTCTGACCTACATTTGACTCCAGGCCCAGAGCAATGTGGTTGACTCTTAACTGCCCTATGCAATGGCCTAGCAAGCCACTCAGATGTGTCAAACAGCTACAGAAAAGTTGTGAGTCAAGAAGGTGGCTCACCATTACCTTCTCAAGGGCAATTAGAGATGGGTGATAAATGCCGGCCCACATCACATGAATGAAGAAAAAAAATGTCAGGTGGAGAGAACTGGGCTCTGGCAACAGTCTCCTCTTGAAGGGTGAACCCTGCCTTCTCTCCTTTCAAATGATGATGGACACCTTGTGTACTATGGGGCGATGGTGGTATGTTGGGAATGACACCGGGCTAGTAACCCAGCAGGCCCAAGCTAATTCTCTGAGGTTGCAGATTCAAATCCCACCATAGCAGCTGGTGAAATATAAATTCAATCCATTTTTTTAAAAAGTCTGGAACTGAAAGCTAGTCTTAATAATGGTGACCATGAAGCTGTAATCAATTGCTGTAAAAATCCATGAAGTTTACAAATGTCCAACAGGGAAGGGAATCTGCCATCCTTACCTGCTCTGGCCTACATGCAACTCCAGACCCACAGCAATGTGGGTGACTCTTAACTGCTCTCTAGGGCAATTAGGAATGGGCAGCAAACGCTGGCTTTGCCCACATCCCATAAAATTTTTAAAATTCCAGCAACTTCTCGAATGGCTTTTTTTTTTGCCATTGAGCAAAGGTGTTTTTGAATTCTTTGGATGGAAGTTCGACTTGACCGACAATTTGAAATGTAAATACCATCAGCCCAGATCTGCTTTCAACCTGAATTGAAAGGTTGACTAACTTGACCCCAACTGTGGAATTTTCTGGAACTGTCCCAAAAACATAGCCTGATTTTTTTTTTTCCCTTTTTGTTGCACATGTCCTTCCTTGGCCATAAAATAAACGCAGACTGATTGAGCGGGCCGTTCCCCAGTTAATCCAGCTTCAGAAAGTACAAGATGAACAGAGTTTTCATGGATGAAGCTTTCCACCATTATCCTAGTTAGATATGTCAGAGTGAAAGGCTTGAATTTATGTAGTGCCTTTCACAACTACCATGCATCTCAAAGCACATTACACCAACAAACTGTTGAAGTGTACTACTCCCTGTTGTAATGTAGGAAACGTGGCAGCCAATTCGCACACAGCAAGCTCCCACAAACAGCAATGTGATAATGACCAAATAATCTTGTTTTTTTGTGACGTTGATTGAGGGATAAATATTGGCCGGGGCACCAGGGGTAACTTTTGAAACGGTGCCTCAGTGACCATGGGGGCACACCCTTGAAATTTGAGCGAGGCCATTGAGCACTTCGTCACGCAAAGATTGAGTGGAAATCTGGATCTCTGTGCCCCAAAAAGCTACCGATAATCAGTCAATTGAAAATGTCCAAACTGAGACTCAGATTTTTGTTGGGGAAGAAAATGGGGGAACCAGAGTGAGTAGCTGCAGTTAAGATACAGGTCACCCATGATCTAACTGAATGGTGGAACAGACTCAAAAGGCCTGAATGGCCTCCTCCTGTTCCTATGACAACAGTATGGGGGTGGGGAGGCTTCCCTTTGTCTCCAGTTTTCCGTGATATCGTAAATGTGTTATTCATACTCACCTTGATGAACTTGCAACAGGAAATTCTTTTCTCAACATCTGCATCTGATTGTACTATATCTACCTGAATGTTCAACCTGGGAAAGATAGCTTGTTCCTCAGCACTGACAACCTCATTCCAATGTCCAGGAAACAAAAAAAAAACATCGAGATTTAGTGTCACTGAAGCTGAAATGTGTGAAACCAAGTTAGACTATTTCTCGAGCTCTCCTAATACAACTGACGGCGTTGGGAGATGAGTGCAGGGGCACTAGTCCCCATCGGCTGCCATCGTTTAGGGGGGACGCCCGCAAAACACAAAAAAGTAAAAAGACCAAACCAATTCTCGAGAAGGTCTCCAAAGCCCCTGTGAGGAGAATAGCCCCTGAGTACAATCAGTTTGTGTTGCCCCATCAGCATCTCGAGAGCAGCAGAGTTTTGGCAGGGAATTCTCCGCCCAAGGGAGACCCCAGTGCAATCCCCACGTCCTGATAGCGCCAGTGGCTGAGAGATGTTTTCTATACAATGGTAACTGGTGAAGGGTACAGAAGGAGGTGCCATGCCAACAATGAGTGCTCACCACATTCCTCTGTCAGTCTGCTATATGAATTGGAGCTAACGCTGTTGATGCCTTTTTCAGATTTCCAGCATCCACAGTGGTTGGTTTTCGTGCCAGTAGCACTTGGTGCACCTTTCACTTTTCAGCCAGGACACTGAGGGCTCCTCATTATTACTCAAAGACCCTCTTTCCTCTCAAGTGTTTTATGGCGGGAGTACTGCGTCTCCAGCTGACAACACTTCAAACACCCTTAGCTGTAGCTCAGTGGGTCGTTTCAGAGTCAGAAAATTTGGGGTTCACTTGCTCAAAAAATTCAGCTTGTCACTTGAGTGTAATACTGAGGGAATGCTGCACTGTCAGAGATGCTGTCATTCTGATGGGTATATTAAACTGCCTTGTCTGCCCTCTCAGGTGGATGTGAAAGATCCCTGGCACTGTTTTGAAGATGAGCAAGTAAGTTATCCCTGGTAGCCTGACCAATCCCTCAGTCAACACTACTAAAACTAATGACATCTAGTCATTAGCCAAGTGCTGTTTGTGGGAACTTGCTGTGCACAGATTGGCTGCTGCTTCCCCTATGTTATAACGGCCCTTCAGAAACACTTCATTAGCTGTAAAATGCTTTGGATGTTTGTGAAAAGGTCTGTGCAAATGCAAGGCTTGTTTTTTCTTCCTATTACTTTGTATATATGGCGCACCCAGTCCATTCGGCCAATCAAGTCCATGCTCCACAGGAGCCTACTCCCACTTCATCTATCCCTATCAGTACATATTTCTATTCCTTTCTCCCTCAAAGAGCTTCCCCTTAAAGGCATCGGAAATCAAAACATTCTCAGGCGACAAACGAACGCCTCAGTAAGTCTGTCCATTTTGTGGTTGAGCCAAGGAGACCAAGGTGGAGTCATACAGCACAGAAGGAGGCCATTTTATTTTCATTCTGTGATGGGATGTGGTTGTCACTGGTAGGTCACCCATCCCTAACTGTCTTCGATCTGAGTGGTTGCTCGGTCATTTCAGAGAGCAGTTAAGAGTCAACCACATTACTGTGGACTTGAAGTCACATGTGTGGGCCAGACCAGATAAGGATGGCAGATTTCCTTCCCTAAAGGGCATTAGTCAACCAAATGGGTTTTTACAACAAGTGATGATAGTTGTCACGGTCACCATTACTGAGGCTACCTTTCGATTTCCAAATTTATTATTTGAATTCAAATTCCACCAGCTGCCATGGTGGGATTTGAACCCATGTCCCCAGATCATGAGCTTGGGCCTCTGGATTATTAGCCCAGTGACATTACCACAGCCATCTGCCCATTCAGCCCATCAGGCCTGTGCTGGCTCTCTGAAAGAGCTCTCCAGTTGGTCCCATTATTCCGCTCTTGCCTCAGAACCCTTCATTTTTTTTCCTTTTTAAGCAGAAATCCAATTCCCTTTGGAAAGTTACTCTGATTATGAATTGTTGTGATCTAGAACGCACCATTTGAAAAGGTGTTGGAAACAAATTCAACAGGAAATTCCTTTCGAAAGGGCATAAATGCTTGGAAATCAAATACTTGCAGGCGCTGTGAGGGCAAAAGCAGGTGAGCAGAACTAATTTGGTAGCTCTTTCAAAGTGCTGGCACAGGCACAATGGGCCGAATAGCCTTATGATTCTATGATGAATCTCCATGTTTAACAATTTTCACAATCCTCCTAAGGGGAAAAGGAAACCTCGGAAAGGTGCCTCTGGCAAATGCAAATAGCTTTCAATCATCCACAATAGCAATCGAGAGGAATTTTTAAAAAGTGGACCCTTGACTCATGAGAGTATAAGACAGTGCTAGTGGTTAACTCTAGCAGGACCCAATCAATGTGAACTTAAATGGCCAACAAGGGATCTATAATAATATAGCTGATGTTTGTGGAGATTAGAAATGTTTTCATTGTAAAATCCTTAATTATTTGAGATAATTACTGCAACATGCGAGGGTGCTATTTAACTAACAGTTAACGACTTCTCTGGAACAATGCCCTTGGCATGACTGATACCGTTCCCAATTAAACAAAGTTAGGAGCCAAACTGTCTCTACAATCCCCATTGACACTGGAGGCAAATGCAGAGACTTACAACAAATGCCTTCTTCTTGTGTGAAGGGAGAATGTCAGCGTTTGTTCTTGGGCTTGCTAGTCAGAAATGGCCATGTACAAATACCACAAAGTTCAATGACCTTAATGATCCTGTGGGATGGTTCCCCGAGCAGACTGTCAAAGTTATTTGGCAGAATGCCTCATCGCCAGAACTTTCCAACAAGCACCAAGATGTAGCTTGGCTGGTGGTGAGAAAGGCCCTCCCCGTCAGATCCTTCCAACACGCCAGGAGTCTCACACCCTCTGCACATTGCCCTCGAGGTGGCTGTGGTGGGGACAAGACCATTGTTCACCTCCTTGTGGATTGTGGCTTTGCAAGGAAGGTCTTGAGAGAGATGCAGTGGTTTCTGTCAAGGTTCATCCTGAGCAGTTCTATGGCATAGAGGTCTGTCCTCTACGGGCTGTTCCCAGGGACACACACCGAGACAAACATCAACTGCAGCTGGAGGATCATCAGCTTGGTGAAAGACGCTCTTTGGTCTACCCGAAACTTGTTGGTCTTCCAGCGCAAAGAGTTGCCCCGACCGAGTGTTGCAGACTGGCACATTCCAAGGCCCAGGACTACGTGCTGAGGGACGCACTAAAGCTTGGGGCAGCCACCGCAAAGGCACAATGGGGAAAGGTCGCTGTCTAAGACCTTTCTGCCATAGTGCACCGAGGGGCTGGGAACTGTTGAGAGCACCTCGGGCTATACAGCTCAAAATGAATGTATGCAGGGAATACTAAGTGCATTATAATTGTACTGAAGCACCTCAGAGTGCAACATGATGTGTGTTGATAACTCCAATACCATTGTCTGACTGTCTGTAATGACCATAATGAAACGATTGTAATATTCATTGATTGTATTGAAGCACCTCGTGATCCATGTGTAAAAGTTGAATCTGATTGTACTTTTGTGACGGTGATTTTGAAATGTTTTGGAATGTTCTTCCAGATATTTTATGAATAAAGTATATTTTTCAAAAAAAAATGACATTGCTCTCTTGACCATACTTCAGCTTATGCTCTTGACAAGCAGCTATTTTCGTTTTATATTAGATGCAAACAGATAACGGAAAAAAACAATTCATGCTTGTGCCCCCAATGTCATCTCTTATTTTAATGGATAGGAAAGTCACACAGAGGCAGAAAAACACCAGGCAACACGAGAATCTATTTTCACCAAGCCAGTTGAGGTAACTGAGTCTCAGTGGGTTAGCACTCTTACCTCCAAGTCAGAAAGTGGAAGGTTCAAATCCCATTCTGCAGGCTTGAGTACATAACCTAGACTGGCACTTCAGTGCAGTACTGAGGGAATGCTGCATGGTTGGTGGTGTTGCCTTTTGGATGTGGCAAACCAAGGTGTGTCTGCCCTCTCCATTGGATGCAAAAGATCTCATGACACTACTTTGAAGAAAAACAGGGGAACTTAGCCACAGTCCAATATTTATCCCTCAATCAGCATCATTAAAATAGATTACCTGGTCATTCTCTCTTTGCTTGTGGGAGCTTGCTGAGTTCAAATTGGCTGCCATGTTTCCCACATTACAAACAGTGGCTACACCTCAAAAGTACTTCATTGGCTTGAAAAGCACTAGATAAATTCAAGTTCTTTCTTGAAAGAGGCACTGACACACTAATGTCTCCACCCAATGTGGTGTGATAGGGAGTGGCTTTGGCCCAAGCTTCTCTCATAGTGAGCTTCCAATTCAGCTGGATCTCTTCCAAGTGAGCGGGGGTGGGCGGGGGTGGGTGGGGGAGGGGAAGGGAGGAAGATGGGATGAGAGGGATGGGTAGACCCCCTCAGATGCTGGCACTTGCATCCCAACTGCTTGCTTGGCAAATTTGGCCCAGGGACAGGTCATTGGCCAGTTCTTCCAGCCCAGAGGAACCCAAGGAGGAATGGAGACATAATTGAAAAGTGTGGTCAGTGCAACGGCTATAAATACAAGGACAGTCAAAGATGAGAAAAGGTCATTTGTCGCTTTGAAGTTTGACCTTGCAGTGGCTGAGCTCTTCCATCCTAACATCCAACTACATTTTGAGTGTGCATCACGTCTTCGACTTCATTATGTTAACTGGTGCATTATTCCAAGTGTTTTGTTAACACCAGAGAGGCAGTGAGAACCTCACTGAGGTACATCAGGTGTCAAATGGAATGGCTAAGGTGAACTCAGCATATTATTTCAAGACAAGTTAGGCCAGGAGCATCAGAGCACAGCAATCTTAATAAGTGAAAATTAAATCTGAAACAGTAAAAGATTCATGTTGGATCTGAAACGTTAACTCTGTTTCTCTCTCCACAGATGCTGCCAGACCTGATGAGTTTTTCGAGCCCTTTCTGTTTTTGAAGCAGACATTTACCGATAGATATCTGGAATTATCTTTTCGTTGATTGGTAGATTAGTTCTGCGAACTGCTCAAATTTGCATCACATGCCCTAGGTTATTTTCTCATTGGGCGTTTATCTCCTTCTTTCCTTGCATTTCAAACACTCCCTACGACTTCTGTTGCTGCTTTCTGAATACAAAATTAATTGCATTAAATTAGTATATAGATGTGCGTGTCACCAAAATGGGATGAGGAGTGACACAGGAAATATTGCCGGATGAACAAAAATACACACCAAGTGCAACATTTTTAGATATACGATAGATATATTCACTTGAAAATGTCACATTCCCTTGATTGGCCTCCTGCACCATTCCCTTTCTGCCTTTCATCACCTCCGCCACTGGCGCCCTCTGCCTGTGGCACGTATCATCAACAGGATGCACTGCAGTGACTCATAGAGGTTACTTCATCAGCACCTCCCTTCCCTGCCACATCTGGCACTCCCGACGCCTGCCCACCACTGACTCCCCACCCCCACACCCGCTCCCCCTGCCCCCCCCACTCCCATTTCCCCAAAAGCACAAGAGCAGCAAAGGCATCAGGACATCATCACCTCAAGGCTCCACCCCAAATGACACGCTATTCTTGCTTGGGCATCGAATCATACAATGATACCGCACAGAAGGAGGCCATTTGGACCATCAATTATATTGTTGTTCCTTCAGTGACACTGGGTCAATATCCTGAAACTCCCCAACTAATGGTCACGGTGGCAGCATTTTCAATACAGGGATTGCATTGCTTTAAGGAGACCCACCACCGCTGCCTTCTCAGGCCAACAGGCAATAAATGCAGACTGCTCAATGTTGCCCACAACCTGAACAAAAACACTTTACAAACATCTGTGTGTTACTGCCTCAAACAGATCTGCCGAACTGGTCTCATGCAGGGTGAGAGCTGGCTCAGGGGCGAAGTGGCAGAATGTGGAGAACTCCATCTGGAATCTAGCTGGTTAAAGTTACTCTCACATTGAGAGTGAAAAGGGAAATGACTTATGACAACATCAGTAGGGTCAGCAGGCAGCAGGTTGCTGAACCAAATGTCTTACTGGAGCCACTGAGAACGTGAGTCAGAGCCAAAAGCAATGAGTGACCTTGGTAGACAGCACTCTGAGTGGTCTGGGGCTACATGGCTGTAGAATGGATCTGTTTTCTCATACAACTTGGTCTACAATGATGAAGGGGTGGGGAGTGGGGGATGGGGTGCTCAGAACCCTTAACCCTTACATTGCCAAGCTGCTCATTAGCCTTTAAATTGCACCCTCTTTCCACAGAACCCCCACCCCCAATAATTTATTGTTTGATTCTAGTGAAGGGTTTGATAAATTGAAATTTAGAGGGATGCATAGAGCCAAACAATTTTGTATTGTTCAATGATGTCGCACATTCTCCCTTGATAATTCCCCTCAACCAATTCCACCCCCCTCCAAGTAGGTCCTCTATCTGCAGGCCATCCCACCCAGCTCTGTACTGCTATCATGGGACAGGCCACTATGGACCAGACTAACAAGGCTTCACTGATACCCCAGTTGGTATCTACAGTGGGAACAAAGTATTTCACTCCTACAACTGCTACTGCAACCCCTCGGCAAAGAGCAAGAGACATTCAGCCAATGTTGCTATCCCTGATGCCACCTACTGACTCCTGGTAAAAAGTACATGTGTACAAGTCGGGTGAGGATGGGTCAGTCCTGACTGTGAATCAACCCGCACAATAGTCCATTTCTCTCATCTTCCCCCATTGACAACCCAAATGAGGCCAGAACTAAGCCCAGAGAGAAAGGAACAACATTTAGGAAATCACAGCTTGATAATCTTCTAATCAAAGCCCAAGAAATGATAACGTGTACAAAGCGCTAAGTAAGTAGGGACCTGTCACGAGTACCAGCTTCTGCCACTCCATCCGATCTGAAGTAGTTCAGAACAACACAAAGACAATGGGAGCTTACAGCTTCAGTGTAAGTTAGAAAACCAACAAGTAGATAAGAAACAGCAAAAAAACTGCAAAATCATTGTAAGAGTTCAGTTAACAGGCCCAAAAATGGTGCTGGGTACATGTGTTTGTGTATATGTATATACATGTGAATATGTGGTTGGCATGACTGTGTGTGTCTGTGAGAAAGTGTGTGTGTGCATATATGTATGGGCATAAATGCATGCATGTGCGTGTGTGTATGTGTGTATATATACCTTTGTCTATATGTGGTGTATGTGTGCAAGTGAGTGTGTATGTACCTATGCATGCATATGTGTGTGTGTGTGTTTGTGTGTGTGTGTCAGAGTGCATGTACCAGCGTGTGTGCATGTGTGTGTGTGAGAGTGTGTACATGGAAGTCTGTGCATGGAAGATTGTTTGTGTGTGTGCGTGCATGTACACGTGCACAATCCTATGTGTGGGGGATATTTAGTGATGTGGCTCAATAACTCTAACTTTCTCTGCCGCTGGTACATTAATAAGCAACAGATCTTTCTGCGCATGACGCACTTTGCACCCTTCAGCTTTGCTGTTGTACCCAGTGAAGAGATTGGAGCCAACAGTATGTAAGGGGTAAAGTACTTTTCCATTCTGCATTTTGTTTAATGAATGGCATGGTTTAATGTGCGAGTTCTCCCTCTTTTGCCCTGGGGAGCATTCCATTTTGATAGATTTGCACTTTCAGACAAGACTAGCTGTGTAGAGTTAGGATCAGCTATAGATGGACTGGTGGAAGGAAAGAAAGTGCCATATTGAATGAGAAGCACTAATATCTGCTACTAGCAAGTAGTGACCAGAGTTTGGGAACTGGAAAACTGTTTAACATTTAAACAAGTAGTGTAACTATAAAAGCAGCCATGTATACTATAAAACCTGAATTACGGCTGGCCATAGTGAAAATGACACCCCCCAAATAACCAACCAGTCAACCCAACACTGATAGTAGATAAGCTTTTAAAGGCTGTAGTACAGGATAAAACAAATTACATCGGATTACATAAGATATACGGCACAGAAACAGGCCATTCGGCCTAACATATCCATGCTGGTTTTTTGTGCCCCACTTGACCCAGTTCCCATCTTTCCTCATCTAAATCTACTATCGTAACCCTCTATTCCCATCTCCCTCATTTGCTTGTCTAGCTTCCCCTGAAATACATCTATAGTATTCACTTCAACCACTCCCTGTGGTAGCGAGTTCTCACCACTCCTTGGGTAAAGAAGTTTCTTCTGAATTCCTTATTAGATTTCTTGGTAACTACCTTATATTGGTGGCCACTAGTTATTCTCTTCCTCACAAGAGGAAACATTCTCTCTGTATCCACTCTATCAAAACCTTTCAGAATTGTAAACTTGATTAGGTCACCCCCCTCCCCCCCCCACCCACCCCCCCATCTCTTTTTTTCCAGGAGAAAACCCTTTCCTGATATGTATATCCATACTTTTCCAGAATTTTCCTCATAAACCTAATGCACCCTCTCCTGTGCCCCTATGTCCTTATTAAAATATGTTGACCAGCGTTCTAAGTGTGGTCTAACTACAGGTTTATCATAGCTAAACTTTTCCATTCTATCCCTCTAGAAAAATGCTTTGAGAGATTTTTTTTTATCTTTCAGGGGAGGTGGGCGTCGCTGGCAAGGCCAGCATTTATTGCCCTGTTGCCCTTGAACTGTGTGGCTTGCTAGACCATTTCAGAGGGGCAGTTACTGTGTATGTGGATCTGGAGTCACATGTAGGCCAAGCCAGGCCAGGTAAGGATGGCAGATTTCCTTCCCTAAAGTGCGAGAGAGAACCAGGTGGGTTTTTAAACAATAAAAAAAAATAGGAGGCTCATGGTCATAATTACTGAGAGAAGTTGACAATTCCAGATTTTATTAACTGAATTTAAATTCCAGCAGCTGCTGTGGTGGTGGGATTGTGAACCCTTGTCCCCAGAGCCTGCTGGATTGCAAGCCCTGGGATACCACCACCATGCCACCACATCCCCTTATGTGGCAATTAAGGGTGAGTAGCACCCACCTGTAAAAAGCAAGTCACGTCTGACAAATTTTACACAGTGCTTGGGGTGGAATGACAAAGGAAATGAAGCAGATCTTGCGGACACGCACTTTCTAATGGCATTTGATAAGGCACCACATGGAAGACTGTCAATTAAATCGGGGCACAGGTTTTAAAGGCAATGTTGCCTTGAAAACAGAAAACAGAGAGGATTGGTGAATGGATGTTTTTCAGGTTGGAGGGATATAATGAAGGAGGCTGCATCCCCTAGGGGTCAGTGTTGGGACCACTGATCTTATTGGAATGAGAGAAAGGTTAATGGATTGGGGAAAACATGCAATTTAATGTGAAGGAATTTGAGATAAAACATCATAGGAGGAAAGGAAAGAAAGGAAACATCCTTTAAATGGGAAGCATAAAAATATAGAGGGACAAAAAGACTTAGGGGTGTAAATACCCAAATCTTTCAAAGTGGAAAGGCAAGTTGATGAAGTCATACAGAACAATGTATACAAACCTGGATCTTATCACAAGGGATACAGAGTACAAAAGGCGACATTAAACCTATGCAAATCATAGCTTAAAATCAGTTTTGCTAATGAGGCCCAGGCCTTGTAAAACATGCAGAAGTGTTTTACTAAAGTGATACAGAGGTGAAGGACTTTAACTACAAGGAGAGTAGAAAAACAAGGGACGGAATCCTATGGAGGTGATGGGGCTCATGGCCACTGGCTGAAAAGCTAGCGAGAGCCCTTGGCGCCTCTTTTCAAGAAGGTCTCATTTTGTTCCATTCAGGCACTTGACAGTCCAGCAGCGGGCCTTCCCCCGGGATCAACGACCTTGGGGGCGCCAGTCTCACCCGTCGAGAGCTACCGGCCAATCATAGGCCAGCAGCGGTACTAGACGGACAGCGCCACCAGGAGGGCAGTGGCTGCTGCTGGCATGACACCCGCCCGAGGCCCAGGCCACAAGTGAGTGATAGTGGAAGGGGGATCGCAGGGGTGGGGCATGGGGCTGCGGGGGGGGGGGGGGGGGGGGGGGGGGGGTTTCAGCTGCAAGGGTGAGGGCGGCTCTCAGCTGGTCTCCCTTTTCCGATGCCGGGGTCCTTTGATCAGACTGTGAGTGCCTTTGAATGAGGGACCCCACAAGCAAGCCTGCATGGGTTTGCTCTTGGTGCTCCCTGCATGGTAAATCCCCCCACCCGTCACTGGGTTAATACCAGTGGCGGCAGGAGGAAGCCTTTAAGTGGGCATTAACTGTCCACTTAAGGGCCTCAACTGGCGACAGGGAGGAAAGACCATCCACAGGCCTTCCTGCCGTGGATTTAACTGGGGTGCAGGCGAGAAGGTGACGGTGTCCCTACCTGACACAATCCCACCTGATTAAATGACGACCCCCCCCCTCCAACAAACTCTCCATAGGGGAGGGCATGGGATTCTGCCCACAGGGTCTTTATTTACCAGAGCCTTCCTGTCTTGGCTCATACATGAAGGATGGTCACTTTTATGGGCACCAACTCGAGGGAGGACGGATGGAGAAGGGGAGAAAGTCAAGGTCAACCCAATGGTTGGACCTTTCTGGGTATAGACCCAGCCTTCCAGCCCGCCTAGCAGGCTCCATTAGCGCCCCAACACTCAAACTCGAGGAACTAACATTTAACAGGCCGGGTAAGAGTGGTGGCGATCAGACCCGCGCCGTAGGGCTAAGGTGCCCCACAAGCTTTTCGGGGGCAGAGTCACCTCAGGGCAGTCTCACAGTTTGCTGGGAAGATTCATCCAGGCGGACGGTTGAGAGGCATTCAGGAACTCACTTCTCTAAAATGGGGCAGCCTGACTTTACAAGGAATCATTCATTCATCGGCACCCAGCTGGCTGTAAATGATTAGCAACACAAATAATAAACCCAAAATAGTAAATACTCCCTTGGTCTGAACAATAGTTCCTCCTGCAGTTAAGGAGGTGTCCCATAACGGTTAATTAATTTTCTTTTTTATAAGTGGGTGGCCTCCTCCTTTTCTATTCTGTCTTCATCTAAATTAGGTTGTCCACTTCCTTGCTTTGTGGATGAGAAGTTGGGCTTTGCTAAGCCGTTGCTAAGGGCTGCCTCACACCTCTCTATATAATGATGTGTCAGTTCCTGGCATGTTTTGGCACATTCCTTTGGAGGGAAGTGTCTCAAGAGAGACTATCAATGCTGTTTAAATGCTGATGTACCCATCACTCAGACACGCTGCCTTTGGGGTCAAGGGCACCTGAGCGGCCATTAATTAGAACCCTAAATTTACAGCAGGTAGCAAAGACTCATTTGGGAAAGCCATAGGCTGGCTTAGTCATAGGGGTTGGCAAAGTTTGATCTCTGGTCTGTGTAGAGTTATCTGATTTTACCTGGTCTGGTGGGAGTGGGGGGGAGCATTACAATTTGGACTCAGTACTCCAATGCCGGGTGGGCAGAGCATCACTGGGGGAGGGTGCGGGGGAAGGTGGGGGCTGGCGCTTTTGAACCAGCAAGGGTTTCCGACCCCCCCTCAGTCACTAGGGAAAGTGAGTACCAGCCTTTAATCTGATTCCCCCGCACCCGGCCGTGGAAAATTATATAGATTTATGTGACACCTCTAACGTGCACAATGACACTTTATGGAAGGTAGACAGGGCCGCCAAGCCAGAAATGAGAGTTTGAGGTGGCCTGCAAGAAATAAATGGGGCTTGAGAAATTTATTTACAAAAAATTTATTTTTAAAGGAGGCGAGGGATGCAGATGGGCAAAGAGCTCCATCAATTCTTTTTTCTTTATCTTTCATGGGATGTGGGCATCGCTGGCAAGGCCAGCATTTGTTGCTCATCCCTAATTGCCCTTGAACTGAGTGGCTTGCTCAGCCATTTCAGAGGGCAGTTAAGAGTCAGCCACATTGCTGTGGGTCTGGCGTCACAAATAGGCCAGACCAGGTAAGGACGGCAGATTTCCTTCCCTGAAGGACATTAGTGAACCAGATGGGTTTTAACAACTATTGATGATTGTTGTCATGGCCAGCGTTACTGAGACCAGCTTTATATTCCAGATTAATTCATTAAACTTAAATTTCACCAGCTGCTGTGGTGGGAATTGAACCCATGTCCCCAGAGCATTAGCCTGGACCACTGGATTACTAGTCCAGTGATATTACCACAATGCCACCTGCTCCCCAAAGCAGCTAAAGGCCCTGCCACCCACAGAGAGACCAAGGGAGGGTGAGATGTGCAGGAGGCCAAGTGACAAGTAACCCATTGACACTCATCACCTGGGCTAGGATACACAGAGAAGGGCCGCATGGTCCACCCCTTACACAGCGAGTTGTGAAGACCCGGAATGCACTGCCTGAAAGAGCGGTGGAAGCAGATTCAACAGTAACTTTCAACAGGGAATTGGATAAACGCTTAAAAATAAGCATTTGCAGACAATGCGGGGGGTGGGAGGAAGGGGGTTGGTCGAATTGGATAGCTGCTTCAAGGAGCCAGCATGGGCACAATGAGCCAATGGCCTCCTTCTGTGCCGTAAGATTCCACGATTCTAAGTAAACGGAGTGAGCATGTTACAATAATAACTCCCTCAAAACATCCCCATCTGCTTTAAAGGAGCATTAAAACAGTCAGCACAGGTACTTTCATCTCACAGGCAAAGTTTCCAACGTTTTTCCAATTTATCTCAATGGAATTTAAAAGGTCAAAGCTGACTCCAATTGAGAAGCAGTCAGGGTTTTGGAAAGAGTGCTGCCTTTTATGTGCTCGCTAAGCCGGTGTGGTGTTTGTTCAGCTACACTCTGGAGGTTCTGTACATTACCAGTGGCGAGTTTGCTCTTTGATTATTGTTTCTGTTCCTCCCCACGTATCCATCTTTGTCAACCAGGCCCATCTCATAAATAACCAGAGTGTGACCATCTGGATCACTTTCAAAGATCAACCAGGTTCAGAGACCTGGAGGGGATCATTTCCTCTGCTTGCTCCTTGTTAAGCGTTGTACACATAATTAAGAAAGAACGCAAGACTTGCATTTAGGAGCCACAAGATGAGTAGGCCATTCAGCCCATCCATTAACCACAGAGATCTGTATCTTAACTCCATCTACCCATCTCAATGTCATTTCCAAACAAAAATCTATCAAGCTCCGTTTAGTAATGCTTAATTGACTCATCAGCATTTGGCGGGGGGGGGGGAGAGAGTTTCAGGTTTCCACATCCCTTTGTGCTTCCTTACTTCAGGCTGGGGATTCATCCTCGAGGCGGGTAGCGGGAGTCGGGAAAATTCCCGGCACCCGCCCGCCCACCTCGGGAGAAAGTGCCAGGAACGGCGGGATTTTCATTGAGGGGACTGGGCGGTCAGAGCGGGGCTGCAGCCGGGCCTGGGGAAGAGCTTGGAGGCAGCCACAGAAGCTGCCGGGTGCCGGGGGCAGGCTGTTTAAAAGGCCCACCTCAGGGCTGTGGCACTACGCCCCAGTGATAGTGAAAAAGTTATGGCCCTCCAGCCCTCACAGCCCAGACACTCCCCATGCCCCATCCATGCCACCTTATGACCACCCCCCCACCCCACCCGTCCCCATGGCTCCACATACCCCCATGCCAAGGTACGATCCACTCGTTCCCTTTTGTCCATCATGCACCCCCCCATGCCAAGCTCTGTCACCCACCCCCCACCACTCACCCCCATGGCCCCTCATGACCCCATGCCAAGCTAGAGCACTTCCATGGCCATTCACCCACTATTCGCTGTATGTAACCAATGAACCCCATTGTGACAATAGAATGTGTAAGAAAAGCTTGAAAAAAAGTCATTCATTTATAATTTTCCACTTCCTTAAAAAAAAACTCTTTTACTACAGCCCAATAAAAGTGGGGCTCAAGTGTTTAAGAATTCTAATGGATGTCTAGGCTCTCAACCAAGAATGCATAATGAGCTTTTATTTTACACATCCTTCTGTCATTACATGGTTCATTGGTTCTACACAGTGTATAGTATGTATGAATGTGCCATAGCTTGGCATGGGGGCATGAGAGACCATAGTGAGTGGGTAAGTGGCATACCTGGGCACGAGGAGAGTTGGGGCTATAGGGGGTGGGTGGTAGGGCAAGAGGAGGACCTTCTGAACGCACCTTACAAAAGGTTCCCTCATGCAGATTATGGTTCACGACTCATTTCCACGGCTCTTTGAAAAGCTGGCCTGACTCCCATGAAAATTGCGGAGGACTAGGCCGTGCCTATCCTCACAACGGGGCCAGCCCTGTCGGGATTGCAGGGTGCAGGCTCACAACCTAACTAGCCCGCACCCTTAAAAGGTGCTCCTGATAACCGGAATCCCCGGGAATGGGGGCGGGAATCCCAGAGTCAGGTCCCAGCTGCGATTTTCACCCCTCCACGGAGTGTCTCCGCGAAAATCCAGCCCATCATTGCTGAATAGCCTAGCTCTGACTTTAAGGTTATGCCCCCTTGTTCTGGACTCCCCTACCCAGAGGAAATAGTTTCTCTCCACCAGATCAACTCCTTTAATAATCTTAGACACCTCAATTAAAACACCCCAACATCTCCTACACTCAAGAGATATGAGCCTAGTCTATGCAGCTTAACATCTCTCAGAAACATCTCAAAGTGCTTCAGAAGCAGTGAATTTGTTTGAGGTACAGTGACCACAGATTCAGGAGGGAATTCCAGAGCTTAGGGCCCAGGAAGCTGAAGGCATGGCCACCAACGATTAAAATTGGGGTTCCTCAAGAGGTCGGGATTAGAGGAGTGCAGATATCTCAGATGGTTGTGGGGCTGGGGGAGATCACAGGAAAAGGGAGGGCGAGGCCATAGAGGGTTTTGATAACAAGGATGAGATTTTTAAAGTCAAGACGTTGCTTGAGCAGGTGCCAAAGTAGGTCAGCGAGAACATGGGTGATAGGAAAACAGGACTTGCTGAGGGTTAACACACGGTTGGATGACCACGTGACTAAAGGTGGTAACTGAGGTGGAGAAACTGAGAGCTCCAGGGAGGGAGTTACAGAGCTTTGAACCTAGGCAGCTGAAGCCATGGCCACAATGGTGGAGGGAGTAAATTTCCAGATGTGTGAAAGGCCAGAATTGGAGAAGTGGGTTGTAGGGCTGCAGGAGGCTGGAGATATGAAGGTGGGGGTGCGGGTGCAAGGGCATGAAGGGGTTTTAAAACATTTTTAAAATGATGCATTGCCAGACCTGGAGACAAAGTAGGCCAGCGAGCACAGGAGAGAATGAGTGAACAGGAGGAAGTTGCTGTATTCTAGGGTAAGGGCAGCAGAGTTTTGGACGATCTCAAGTTTTCTGTCTGTGTGCGTGTGTTGTACGTGTGTGTGTCTGTGTATGTTTGTGTGTGTGTGTCTGTGTGTGCATATGTATGTATGTGAGTGATTGTGTATGTGTGCACATTTGTGTATGTACATATATGTATTTGTGTGTGTGCAATTGTAGATGTGTGTGAAGTGTGAGGCATGTGTGTGTATATTTGTGTTTGTGTGTGCATGTGCGTGGGTGTGTGTTTGTGTGTATGCGTATTTGTGCATTTGCGTGTGTGGTGTGTATTTATGCATGTCTATTTTTGTGTGTGTGTGTGTCTGTGTGTACATATGTGTCTGCATGTGTGTGTGTGCCTGTGTTTGTGTCTTGTGCGTGTGTGTGTGTCTGTGTGTGTCTGGGTACATGTCTGTATGAATCTGTGTGTGTGTGTCTGGGTACATGTCTGTATGAGTCTGTGTGTGTGTGTGTGTCTGCATGTGTATCTGTGTGTGTATTTGTGTGTGTGTATGTATTTGTGTGTGTGCATGTTAATTTGTGTGTATGTATTTGTGTCTGTGTGTGTCTGTGTCTATGTGTATGTGTCTGCATGTGTGTCTGTGCCTGTGTGTGTATGTGTGTGCGTATTTGTGTGTGTGCGCGTTCGTATTTGTGCGTATGTGTGTGTACTTGTGTGTGTGTGTGTACTTGTGTTTGTGTGTATTTGTGTGTGCGTGTGTGTGTATTTGTATTTGCGTGTGTGTGTGTATTTTTGTTTGTGTGTGTGTGCATTTGAATTTGTGCGCGTGTGTATTTGTGTGTGTGTGTGTTTTTGTGTGTGTGTATATTTGTGTGTGTGTGTGTTTTTGTGTGTGTATATTTGTGTGTGTGTGTATATTTGTGTGTGTGTGTGTTTGTGTGTGTGTGTGTGTATTTGTGTGTGTGTGCGCGCAATGCACTTGCCTTATAAACACTTACTGGGTATGGATAGAGCGTCACGCCATTCGTCCTGGACACAGACCATGTTCCTTCCAGGTACTGGTGGGCCTGGATGGCAACTGAGCTCAGGATGTTGCCATTGCTAGGGCTAGTGGCCATCTGCAGCCCGGCCTTGGTGACTGGATGCCCGGAGGGGGCCCCCTTCTTCTCTGCGCCACCGACGATGCCCAGCGAGTTGGGCTTGCCCGCATGCTTGTTGGTCAGGAAGCCAGCGTATGTGGTGGTGGCAGCATAGGCTGCTGGGACGAAGGCCCAGTCCCGGGACGCCTGTAGGCTGCCAATGTTGCGCGAGCCCACCAGTGAGGGGATGTTAGAGAGGGGCGGTGGCGAGCCTGGCAATGGGTCGTACTGCTCCAAGGTGGCTGCTTGCTCCAGTGTCTGCACCATCTGGATGGCCTCCTGCTTCAGCTGGTTGAGGTGGGTTGCACAGATATCACACCTGTTGTCGCGTTCATTCCAGGCTTTGCGGGTGGTGTTGGGCACCTGCAGTTTGTCGTGGATCAGAGCAGAGAAAGCCGGGTCCTGTGAACAAAAAGAAGGAGTCATTACATGAAGGGAGGGAGCGAGTTACCACTACAAGTTCCAATCATTTTTCATCAGGGAAACTTACATCTAGTTTCCAGTGTTCAACAACCAACAAAGAATCAGTATTTCGATAGCACCTTTTATTACCTCAGGACATCCCAAAGCTTTTCATAGCCAATGAAGTGGCTGAATGAAGTCTCGTCGCTGTAGTAACATGCCAGCCAATTTACACACAGCAAGCTCCCACAAAGAGCAAACTAATAGTTGAGTGGTAGTACAGAACTTGAGTATTGCTGAAAAAAGAGACATGTCGAAGTTTTTCATCTTGCACTCATCAGGACACATCGCAAGAATACCAACATAAGGGGAAAACAACAATTTATACTGTATGTGAAGAGAGTGCTGATTGGTTGGCAAGTGGCATTGCCAAGGAGAATGCACCAGTGATGGTGACTGAAAGATAACTACCAAGCATTGCTTGAAATTTAAACCAAGCAGCTTGCGCCTGATTGGTCAAGACATTGCTCTGAGGAATGAGTCAGCGAATGGCTGTCACTTATTTTGTTTAGCTGAAACAACCACAATGTGTGTACATTTTCTTTCTGTCTACAAAGAACAGGGCCCTGTGTATTAATATGGAAGCTAAACATATTAATACATAGGGCCCTGTTCTTTCCAGACAGAAAGAACATATACACAAATTGCACCTCACTGGTGCATTCTCTATGGCAACGTCTACCAATCAGAGTCCACTTGCCAACCTATCAGCACTCTCTTCACATACAGTATAAATTGTTGTTTCCCCTTATGTTAGTATTCTTGCGGTGTCCTGATGAGTGCAAGATGAAAAGCTTCAACATGTCTCCTTTTCCAGCAATAAACAGCAAATTGCATAACTGGTTTTTCAGTTTTACGAATCTGGGCAAACCTAGTAAAAGCATCGGCAGAACTGGCCCTGAATCTGTCCAATTGCTCTACAAATCCAACTAGTTCGCTATTGCCCTTTAGGGCAGAAAACCTGTCGTCCTTACATGATCTGGCTTGTGTGTTCTTTATCCAGCGTGTTATTGTGATCTGGAATACACTCTCTGAAAGGGTTGTTGAAGCAGATTCAACAGTAACTTCAAAGGAGAACTAGGTAGACATTTGAAGGGCAGAAATTTTCAGGGCTATGGCGAAAGAGCCGGGAAAGTGCGACTCTTTCAAAGAGCCGGCATGGGTACGAAGGGCCAAATGGTCTCCTTGGTGCTTTTTGATTCTGTGATTCTGAACGCAACTCCATCCAACACCAGGGGTGGAATTTAATAGGCGAGTTTGGTGTCGTGGGGGGGGGGATTTAATCAGACACGAGGGTGGCAGGTAGGGACCCTGCCGCCTTCCTGCCTCCAACCCGATTAGTCTGGGGCGCAGTTTCCGCCCAGCCACCACTTGAGGCCCTTAAGTCGGTAATTGATCCCCACTTAAGGGCCTCATCCCGCCACCGCTAGCACTAATCAAGCAACAGACCAGGGACTCGTCATGTGGTAAGACTGCAAAGCAAATCCAGTCAGCGATGCTGCAGGCTTCCACAGGGCGGGTGCCTGATCGAGGGACCCGGCATCTGAAAGTGGAGGGGAGGGGGCCTGCTGAGAGCCATCTTCCTGTCCTTGCTACCAACCAACCCTTCTCCCCCTTGACCCCCATCCCACCGCCACTCACCCGTGGCCTGGGTCCATCCTGGGCCTCGGGTGGGTGCATTCCTGCTAGGAGCCACCGCTCTCCCAATAGCGCTGCTGAGCAATGCACAGCGGCCTGACTGACTGGCCGGCAGCTCTGGAGAGGCTGGGATTTCTGCCCCGGGGATCCTTGGTCTTGGTGAAGACCCACCTCTGCCCAGTTAGGTGCTTGATTGGCACTTAATTCGGCGGACCTTCCCGAAAGGAGTTGGCATGGGGCTCTCACCGGCGGGTGAGACCCCCATCGCCTTCATTAAATACTTGCCCCAAACTTTGACTCCTAACAGTGCTCAGTTCTGGCCCGAGCAAGCCATAGGTTGCATTAAAAAGAAAGTCCCATTCAGTGGTTCAAAAAGAGGCCCAATCGCAACCTTCCTCAGGGCAGTTAGGGGGATGGACATTAAATGTCGGCCTTGCCAGTGACGCCCACATCAGAGGAATCAAATTTAAATAAAGACAGAATGGTGATCTGGGTGCCAGCACCTCTTTCATTATAGCCCAGGAGGTCAGGAACTCTGAAAGACTGTCGCTGTGAGGCCCTTATGAATCCAGACAATTAGGGGTTTCTGCAAATGAGACCAAGCTGCTCATTTGGAATACAAATGGTCCAGCTATCAATGTAAATTGCTACTACTTTATGGTGGCTGGGCCTCTAACTAACTCTTTCACAGACCCAACCACCTGGAACCCATTTACTGAAAGGGAAAGACTCACAACCCTCACCTCCGCTCTCAGCAGTGAGGGCTGTAAACCGCATACTCCACCCGCAACCAGGCTGGGCTACCAACCCTCCAGGGTTGGTTTGGAGTCACCAGGCTTATCTCCAGGCCACTGAGTTCAGGAGAATTGTGGGGTTTTTTTTAAATTAAACCACAATACTTTTATTTTTATTTCTTTAAACACTTTTAACAGTTGTTTTTAAAAAGTATATGGGAAAAGGACAGTGAACTGAACAGGAGAAATGAAGAAGCTATTCGCCTTCGGATTGGAGTGGGAATTGTGGCGCATCTTCAGGATGGACACATCGGTCAGCCAATGGCGGGAGTGCGTGGGTGGGGCAGGTGGAGGTCATGATGATAAAGCCTCCAGGAATCTGTCCAACCGGAGTTGGCAATTCCAAACCCCAGCTATCAGCTGTTCATCTCTGCTGATTGTGACCCAATGATATCCACACGTTTTTTTTAGCTGTTTGAAAGTTTCAGTTCAGTCAAAATTCTACTGCCCCGTGTCCTAATTCAAAGTCCCATTGCCCCAGCCTCTGCATTCACTGACCTCGATTTTAAAATTCCCATTCTTTCTTTTCAAATCCCTCCAAGGCCTCGTCCCTCCCTGTCTTGGTTATCGCCTGCAGCCCTAAAACCACCCCTAGATCTCTGTACTCTGCCAATTCTGGCCTCCTGAACATCCCCAATTTCATCATTATACTATTGGCAGCCATGCCTTCAGTTGCCTTGGCCCTAAAGCTCTGGAATTCCCTCCCTATACCTTCCCACCTCTCTCTCCTCCTTTAAAACATTCCTTAAAACCTACCTCTTTGATCATCTGGCCTAATCTCTCCTTGTGCGGCTTCATATCAAATCTTTATTCATTACCTCTCTTGTAAGGTGTCTTGATTCATTTTATTGCACTAAAAGGTGTTATATGAATGAAGTTGTGTTCATGAGATGTGACCCGAACTAGAGAGTTTCTGGGTAGTATCTTAGCTCAGTTCAAGAAGCAGCGAGATTAAGATTAGTGACAATCCCATGGTTTACAACCCACTCATTGCCTTGTGTTTCTTCACTATCGCATCACACGTGAGAACATCAGTGCTGGCTTTCTGTACAGTAATCCAGTCAGTCCCAAAATCCCGCTCTATCCCTTGGGTTTCTGGGATATGTTAAGATACTAAATAAATGCAAGACTTTTCCACATCACCTCCCAAGCCCCAGGTCTACCCCACCCTTCATGCTTCCCCTTTTTTCCAAGTCACTATGCACATTCAAACACATGCACACATAGGTATGCACGCTCTCACAAGCACACAATCACACACACACACACACTTGAAATGGTTGTACATGTGTCCTTTTCTTTTCAAGTAAGATTTTATCTGCTAAAGCTCTTCTCATCTCCAGAGGAACACCACAATGATGAGTGCCAACCCATGGGCCCTTTGGCTACAATATGGGTGGCCATCTTGTTTGCCTCTCCCCGGTTATTTTGCACTCTCCTCCCCTCCCAGAGGTCTTGACTTATTGCTGGAATACGGTTCCATGAGGCCTGGCTAAATCTCGTAACGGACAATTTTTCATTAGTTGTTCTGGGCAGTTAGCAATAACAATTGGTGTGTGGAGGTTGGAGGTGTCAGAGAGGAGGTGAGAGGACAGGTGAGTCCGATCTGATCTTCACCTGGTGTCTTCATGTTTCACTTCATGGGTGGGGAGTTGGGGGCGTTTGTGGGGGGGCTTGGGTGGGGATTTTGCTGGACAACAACCAGGAGAGAGAACCTTGGTCAATGTATCCCCTTTCCTAGCCCAGAGGTACTGAGAACAATTTTATCATGCATCAGACATGAGGCTTTCCCCATCTCTGTAGTTCATTTTTCCCTTCAGCTATAAGAGCCTCTGCTCACCAGTCCCCTCTGCCTCTGCTCACCAGCCTCCTCTCCCCCTGCTCACCAGTCCCCTCTCCATCTGCTCACCAGTCCCCTCTCCCTCTGCTCACCAGTCCCTCTCACTCTGCTCACCAGTCCCCTCTCCCTCTGCTCACCAGCCTCCTCTACTCTGCTCACCAGTCCCTCTCCCTCTGCTCCCCA
The DNA here is from genome assembly GCF_964194155.1 of Cetorhinus maximus. NCBI lineage: Eukaryota > Metazoa > Chordata > Chondrichthyes > Lamniformes > Cetorhinidae > Cetorhinus > Cetorhinus maximus. Next base: position 104,804,051 of record NC_135892.1, read on the forward strand.
GTCCCCTCTCCCTCTGCTCACAAGCCTCCTCTCCCTCTGCTCACCAGTCCCTCTCCCTCTGCTCACCAGTCCCCTCTCCCTCTGCTCCCCAGTCCCCTCTCCCTCTGCTCACCAGCCTCCTCTACTCTGCTCACCAGTCCCTCTCCCTCTGCTCACCAGTCCCCTCTCCCTCTGCTCCCCAGTCCCCCTCCCTCTGCTCCCCAGTCCCCCTCCCTCTACTCACCAGTCCCCTCTCCATCTGCTCCCCAGTCCCCTCTCCCTCTGCTCACCAGTCCCTCTCCCCCTGCTCACCAGTCCCGTCTCCCTCTGCTCACCAGTCCCCTCTCCCTCTGCTCCCCAGTCCCCTCTCCCTCTGCTCACCAGCCTCCTCTACTCTGCTCACCAGTCCCTCTCCCTCTGCTCACCAGTCCCCTCTCCCTCTGCTCCCCAGTCCCCCTCCCTCTGCTCCCCAGTCCCCCTCCCTCTACTCACCAGTCCCCTCTCCATCTGCTCCCCAGTCCCCTCTCCCTCTGCTCACCAGTCCCTCTCCCCCTGCTCACCAGTCCCGTCTCCCTCTGCTCCCCAGTCCCCTCTCCCTCTGCTCCCCAGTCCCCTCTCCCTCTGCTCCCGAGTCCCCTCTCCATCTGCTTACCAGTCCCCTCTCCCTCTGCTCCCCAGTACCCTCTCCCTCTGCTCCCCAGTCCCCTCTCCATCTGCTCACCAGTCCCGTCTCCCTCTGCTCACCAGTCCCATCTCCCTCTGATCCCCAGTCCCCTCTCCCTCTGCTCACCAGTCCCCTCTCCCTCTGCTCCCCAGTCCCCTCTCCCTCTGCTCCCCAGTCCCCTCTCCCTCTGCTCACCTGCCCCCTCTCCCTCTGCTCCCCAGTCCCCTCTCCCTCTGCTCCCCAGTCCCCTCTCCCTCTGCTCACCAGTCCCCGCGCCATCTGCTCATCAGTCCCCTCTCCCTCTGCTCCCCAGTCCCCTCTCCCTCTGCTCACCAGTCCCCTCTCCCTCTGCTCACCAGTCTCCTCTCCCTCTGCTCCCCAGTCCCCTCTCCCTCTGCTCCCCAGTCCCTCTCCCTCTGCTCCCCAGTCCCCTCTCCCTCTGCTCGCCAGTCCCTCTCCCTCTGCTCCCCAGTCCCCTCTCCCTCTGCTCACCAATCCCCTCTCCCTCTGCTCCCCAGTCCCCTCTGATTCTGCTCACCAGTCCCCTCTCCCTCTGCTCACCTGTCCCCTCTCCCTCTGCTCACCAGTCCCCTCTCCCTCTGCTCACCTATCCCCTCTCCCTCTGCTCACCTGTCCCCTCTCCCTCTGCTCACAAGTCCCTCTCCCTCTGCTCCCAGTCCCCTCTCCCTCTGCTCCCCAGAACCCCTCTCCCTCTGCTCCCCAGTATCCTCTCCCTCTGCTCACCAATCCCCTCTCCCTCTGCTCACCAGTCCCCTCTCCCTCTGCCCCCCGGTCCCCTCTGCCTCTGCTCACCAATCGCCTCTCCCTCTGCTCCCCAGTCCCCTTTCCCTCTGCTCACCAATCCCCTCTCCCTCTGCTCCCCAGTCCCCTCTCCCTCTGCTCACCAGTCCCCTCTCCCTCTGCTCCCCAGTCCCTCTCCCTCTGCTCCCCAGTCCCCTTTCCCTCTGCTTCCCAGTCCCCTTTCCCTCTGCTCACCAGTCCCCTCTCCCTCTGCTCCCCAGTCCCCTCTCCCTCTGCTCCCCAGTCCCCTCTCCCTCTGCTCCCCAGTCCCCTCTCCCTCTGCTCCCCAGTCCCCTCTCCCTCTGCTCACCAGTCCCGTCTCCCTCTGCTCCCCAGTCCCCTCTCCCTCTGCTCACCAGTCCCGTCTCCCTCTGCTCCCCAGTCCCTCTCCCTCTGCTCCCCAGTCCCTCTCCCTCTGCTCCCCAGTCCCCTCTCCCTCTGCTCCCCAGTCCCCTCTCCCTCTGCTCACCAATCCCCTCTCCCTCTGCTCACCAGTCCCGTCTCCCTCTGTTCACCAATCCCCTCTCCCTCTGCTCCCCAGTCCCTCTCCCTCTGCTCCCCAGTCCCCTCTGCCTCTGCTCACCAGTCCCCTCTCCCTCTGCTCCCCAATCCCCTCTCCCTCTGCTCCCCAGTCCCCTCTCCCTCTGCTCACCAGTCCCCTCTCCCTCTGCTCCCCAGTCCCCTCTCCCTCTGCTCACCAGTCCCCTCTCCCTCTGCTCACCAGTCCCCTCTCCCTCTGCTCCCCAGTCCCCTCTCCCTCTGCTCCCCAGTCCCCTCTCCCTCTGCTCCCCAGTCCCCTTTCCCTCTGCCCCCTTGTCCCCTATCCTTCTGCTCACCTGTCCCCTCTCCCTCTGCTCACCTGTCCCTTCTTTTTCTATAGCAGTGCTTCCCAAAGATTTTCTTGATGTGACCCCATTTTAATGACCCCCCCACCCAACCCACCCACTGCCCCCAGACTTCTCGTGACCCCCCCAGTGTGAAAATTAGGGAGGTACGGAAGTTGTTGAGTGTTGGGGGGGGGTTGTAGGCTGGTGGCCTTCAGCTGGTGAGTGGGGCATGGGGTTCAGCTGCTGGGCTGAGGTTGGGGGTGGGGAGCGAGGTTGACGGTGGTGGGAAGTGTTTGAGTTGCAGCGATTTTTTTTAAAAAACAAACATATACCTTTTCATGGATTTTTTTTTTGTAGCAGCAATCAGGCCTCAAAGACCTGTCTGTCAGGCCGCCCCCACCAATAGAAACAAAGTGAGGGTTTAAAGGGACCTCGCAGCTGTCAGGATTCAGTCTGAGCTCAGACTGCCTCAGACCTCGTGACCCAAAATCTCAACTCGTGACCCTGCTGGGGGGTCACAACCCACAGTTTGGGAGCCCTGCTCTATAGCCACCATGTCATCATCGGCAAGAGGTCAAAGAGACTGAATCATTTTCCTGCTCTCCCTTTCTCTCTGTCCTGCCCTCTCTCTTTCAATCCTGCTCTCTCCTTCCTGTTCTTCTCTCTCTGTCCTGGTCTCACCTCTCTCTCTCTCTGCCCTGCTCTCCCTCACTCTCTCTCTCTCTGCTGCTCTCGCCTCATCCCCATAGGCACCCACACCATCCATGACCCACTTGCCAAGTGCCAGATTGAGAATTGTTTAGTTAGCTGAGCAATTCTCAATGGTGGAAAGAGAACCAGATGTTCTTCATTGACTGCCATGATCATCAGAGGCACGGGAAACAAAAGTATCTAAGAAGCCAGTTTTAATTATTGATTATGTAGCATGGATGCTCTGATTTTTTAAGTGTTAATTATTAAAGCGTAAGATCTATGGACATCATGTATAATGGTGCATAAAGAGACATTAATTATTGATGCTGAAATTTGCCCCCAGGATCTCCAATCATAAATGACTGAATTCTGGAATGGGGCAGCTTCCAGGACAGCCAACCACTGGGTCACATGTTACCTTCGCACATGGCCTACCTCAAGTGGCATAAGCCTTTCCTCTTGTTGGATCCCGAGAAACACGCAATTAACATTCCGAGAGTCTGCCTTAGTGACGAATTGAACTCAGCTCCACTGCCCCTGTTACTGGCCAGATTTGCCTTGTTTAGCTTTTACCAATAGAGGTGCATCTAGGCCACTCTCAGAAGAGGCCTTTATGCCCATGGAGGTTGCCTTTTTTATTCCTTCTTTCATGGGATGTGAGCATCGCTGGGAAGGTCAGCATTTGTCGCCCATCCCTAATTGCCCTTGAACTGAGTGGCTTGCTAGGACATTTCAGAGGGCAGTTAAGAGTCAGCCACATTGCTGTGGGTGTGGAGTCACACATAGGCCAGACCAGGTAAGTAAGGATGGCAGATTTCCTTCCCAAAATAACACTAGTGAACCAGATGGTCACCATTACTGAGACTAGCTTTCAATTCTAGATTTTGTTAATTGAATTTAAATTCTACCCATGTTGCCATGGTGGGATTTGAACTCTTGCTCCTGGAGCATAAGCCAAGGTCTCTATATTACTAGTTTAATGATATTGCTACTATGCCATCATCTCCACTTTAGCCCTTTAAGTCATTTAAGATAACTGACAAAAGAACCAGAGAGTGAGAGATGAGGAGATTCCCTTTTGTGGCCACTGAGATCCACCTGAACAGATGGTGGAAGCAGATTCAATAGTAACTTTCAAAAGGGATTCAGAAAAATACCTGAAAGGGGAATATTTGCAGAACCCCGGGGAAAGAGCTGCAGAGTGGGTTTGACAGGATAGACACTGAGAGGTTGTTTCCCCTAGCTGGGGAACCTAGAACAGTGGTGCATGGTCTCAGAATAAGGGCCGACCTTTTAGGACTGAGATGAGGGGGAATTTCTTCATTCAGAGCCTTGTGAATCTTTGGAATTGTCTAGCCCAGAGGGCTGATCGTAGTGTGTATTCAAGGCTGAGGTAGATAGATTTTTGGTATGTCAGGAAATCAAGGGATATGGCCAGGGATGTGGGGTCGAGGCAGAAGATCAGCCATGATCGTATCAAATGGCGGAACAGACTTGAGAGGCCGTATGATCTAACTCCTGCTCCAATTTCTCGTGTACTTCCACGCTGTATGGTTCTGTATTAACTTCTGAGGTTTGGACAGCATTGCTCATCTCTAATTTCCCCCTGAGGAGGTGGTGGTGAGCTGCCTTCTTGAACCGGTGCAGTCCGCGTGGTGTCAGTGCACCCCACAGTCAGTGAGAGAGTTCTAGGATTTTCACCCTGTGGCAATGCAGGGACAGCAACATTTGTCCCAGTCAGGATGGTGGGTGAATTGGGGAGGAGTTTGGAAGTGATGGGGTCCCCAGGGGCCTACATGCCTTGTCCTTCTAGATGGCGAAGCCAATGGGTTTGGGAGGCGTGGCACTGCACTGCACCTCATCCTCTGAGTGCTCTCTGTAAAGCTCCTTAGAATGTTTTCTGCATTAAAGGTGCCACACAAACGCAAGTTGTGGGTGCTGATGATGAACGTTTGACATCTCTTCTGGTTCTTGTGCCTTATCGTTCCCTTAAACCGGCTCTGAAGTACCGATTCTGGTTCTCAAACACAAGCAGATAAAGTCCAAGGACACCCGAGACTCCTACGGAAAGTCATGGCCAGTGGCCAGGGGCTGATCTGGGAGGCACATGCATCGTATTCAAGAGCTTTGGCAGCAGAATTGTACTTTTAGCTGTCAGGGTGTGAGAGACGCTGGCAAGGCAGTGTTTACCCTCCGTCACTCGTTGCCACAAGGGCCATTGAGGGTCACCCCTGTGGTGTGGGACTGGAGTCGCATATGGGCGGGAGTAGGCCAAGGCTGTTGGTTCCCTCACAGTCACCTGCATTCCCCTGTCATCTTTAACATAGAAAAAGGTTTCACTAAAGCGTTGTCGGGCAAAAAAAATAACAATGAGCCAAAGGAAAGAGGTTTGCGGGGCGGACGTCAAAGGATAGGGTTAAAGGAGGCAAAAGGTATTGAGAGGTGGAGAGGTTGAGGGAGAGAATTCTGCACGTTCAGGCTTAAGATAGCTGCACAACCCTCAAGGTGTGGGATCACAGGCATTGGCGCGGGGTGCACAGGAGATCAGAGTTTGGGGATCACAGTGATCTCGGAGAGTTTAGGGCTAGAGGAGGTTATAGTGGAGATGGGCAGCGGGGGAGGGTGGGAGACTTGATGCTGAGATTTGAACACAAAGATGAGAATTATAAATTTGAAACAAAAACAGAATTACCTGGAAAAACTCAGCAGGTCTGGCAGCATCGGCGGAGAAGAAAAGAGTTGACGTTTCGAGCCTTCATGGCCCTTCGGCAGACATTATAATTTGAGCTGTTTGGGTGGAGGGGGTAGAGCCAAAATGGAACAGTGAGCACAGCGGGAGTGATTGAGTGGAACCTGGTGCAAGATTGGGACACGAGCGACATAGTTTTAGATGAGATGGAAAACTTTTATGGGCTAGTTGGGATTTTACCACAATCTGGCTCAGTCTGGCTGTCACTTTATTCTGAAGCTGCAGATTTATTCAATTTAAATAACCCCAAAGTGGTGAAAGCAGATTCAGGATCTGCCGCTGCTCTGACCTGCACACTCCAGCTAACATTTCACAGTCATTAGATGGAGCCAGGACACTTCAAAGGGGCTCTGCAAAATTTGAACTGACAAGAGCAGACAGCCAGTCACTAGAGTGATCTGAAAGGATAGCTGTCAAAGGCATTGTCCTACGCCTGCCTCTCTATCACATAAATCTCCCACTTGCACTTCAACCTCTGCCTCCTCAGCGTTAGAGTGAATTTCAGTAGGTCAGAACATAACTGGTCGCTCCGATTAAGAATTTCAACTGGCCCAGAATCTGAGTGTACGAGGGTCAACTCCGATATCCTCGCATGCGGTAGCCAAAGCCTCCGTCTTGACCAGCGGGACCAATGTAGGAATAGCAATTAATTCCCTTCCTCCCTCGCTGGCTCCTCGGGCTCTAAGGATCTGACGCTGATATATTTTCAATCACAGTTTTAATGTAAGCCCACAGACATTGTCACGTCGTGTGGTGGCCTGCTACACCACTCACACAATACATAATCCTCACACAAAACCCAGCTTTTACTGAACAGCTCAACAGAACTTCCCATTGATGGGTAACCCCGGCTTGATCCCGATTACCTGCAATAGTCCAGTGATGAGGAACGGGAGCACTATCGTTAAACGTGTAGAAAAGAAAGGCCTGAATTTCTATAGCGCCTCTCATGGCCTCAGGACATCCCAAATGCATTTAGAACCAATTAATGCACTTTCTGAAGTGCAGTCACTGTTGTCATGTAGAAAAGGCAGCAGCCAATTTGCGCACAGCAAGCTCCCATAAACAACAGCGTGGTAATGGCCAAAGAATCTGATTTTAGCAGTGTTTCAGTCTCGTGATCAGATCTTTAGAGAGCCTGAGGGACCAGTGAGAGAGGAAGGGAGCGAATTGCTATTCCCGCATCAGTCCCTCAATCAAGATGGAGGCTTCGGCTACTGCATGCGAGGATATCGGAATCGACGCTCATACACACAGAGTCTGGGCCAGTTGAAATTCTTAATCGAAGTGACTAGTTATGTTCTGCCCAAGACTCCGCTGCTCTGTTTCAAACTAGTGTCTTTTACATCCGCCTAAGAGTCCCATCTGAAAGACGGCACCTCCAACAGTGCAGCACTCCCTCAGTACTGCACTGGGGAGTGTCAGCCTAGATTTTGGTTCCCAGGTCTGTGGAGTGGGACTTCAAAAACCACGACCTTATTACCCAGAAAGTGAGAGCTAACATGCTTGAAAATGGATACCTTTTCCACATTCACAGCTGCTCAAACCGATGCAGAGAACACCTGGACGGGAGATGGGATGAGAGGATGTTGGCGTTGTCTTGTCTATTCGCTGATGGGGTAAAGAGAAGATATTCCTGGCCTGTCCCAAACCCAGCGCCAGGGAGGGGAAAGTCCGTTAGGATTCCCAGAGGGCCATGCAGGGCCATCCACACAGCGGGAAGTGAGTGAGTGGTTGGCAAGTGTCAATTTCAGCCCTGATGGCCCTCACCTCCACTCCCACCCCACCAACTCCCAAGCCCCACTCATCCAAGTCAAATAACCCAGCCAGCATCACTACCCACTCAGGCAGTAGAACAAAATAATATCGCATCTCGCATTACCTTAGGAAGTCCCAAAGCGCTTCACAGTCATATTTCCTGAAGTGAATTTATTGTCATAGTGTAGGGAAGCGTATTCTACTGGAGGGCAACAATTCGGGTAAAGAAATTATATCAGGTTTTATCGATGTTCTGCTGATCCAACTGTCTTGGAATAGTTTTACTTGGCGAGCAGCACTGTGCTCGGGTCTCTCGTACCATCTATAACTAAATTATGTTTAGTAAATCACAACCCTCAATGTTTTGAATGACTTCATTCTGTTTTCATTAAAGATTCAAACATTTCTTACATAATAGCGGTGGCGTGGGAGAATTGTGCGGCAGGAGGGGAGAGCATGGAGAAGGGGTGGGGAATCGATCGATGTGCGTTCATGTTAATTAGTGTTAAGTAACTTGCAGAGGACTCCCTTAGGAACCTCCAACCTTAACATCCAGGCTGAAATGGAACAAGGACAACAGAGCGATTAAATCTGCCATCACCACAGTGAGTTATTCACAGGAGGCTAAAGGGGCTGACATGGGGAGAAGGTGCCATATGATCACAGCAGATTTAGGGCCTCTACTTTTAGGTCAGTGCTGTTTAGCTGCCGCTCAACCCTTCCTCCCCTCCCCCAAACACACTCATTTCGTTTAACAAGAAGATAAGGAGCCTGGTTTATGGCCTTCTCCTGTTTTGCAGGGAAGATATCATTCTAATCCAGGTGAGGGGCCGTTATGTGTTGTGCAAATAATAGGCCTCTAGCCTACAGTGAGGGCTAGGTGTGAGCTGCACTCCGCTCTCACTGCGAGCAGGTTCTGGGGAGCTACAGAATTTTCAATGTTGCACTGCAAGAGCCAAGTGCCTCCTACCATCAACCTCCAGCACCTTTAACTTAATAATATGTCCCAGAGTGCTTCACAGAGGCATTATAGAACTAAGTATGACACCAAGCCACATTAAGGCGCTGTTACGACAGATAGCCAAAGCTCAGTCAAAAAGGTAAGTCTTAAGGAGCATCTTAAAGGAGGAAAGAGGGGTAGAGTGGCAGAGAGGTGTAGGGTAGGTATTCCAAAGCCAGGGCCTTGGCAACTGAAGACATGGTAAGCAGGGTTGCCAACCCTCCAGGATTGGCCTGGAGTCTCCAGGAATTGAAGACCAATCCCCAGGACACTGCTGTTTGCAACCCTGGAGAAAAATCATCGGGACATTAAAAAAGATTTTTTTTCATTTTCTCTGAACATTCTCCTCACCAGATATAAAAATATTAAAAATGGCGGGGGTGGGGGGAAAGGTAATTTGGCTGATAGTCAAGCATCATCTAGTTGGGTAATGAGTATTTTTGCTTTCCACTTGGCGTAGGAAGGCAGTGCGTCACAAGGATGGATGTGTTGACCGACTAATGGCTGGAGACTGGGGGCAAGTCATGTGGTGAAACCTCCAGGAATACATTTAATCACAGAATTACCTGGAAAAACTCAGCAGGTCTGGCAGCATCGGCGGAGAAGAGCATCCGCAGTAGTTTTTTGTTTTTATACATTTAATCACAGTTGTCTGACCCCATGCCCGACTGGCTGTAGTAGCCCTGAATGTGAAACAATGGGAACGGTGAGCAAGTCTTCCTGGAGTAAGAGCAATTGTATCCACCTCCCACTGTCAGGCTATTGTACCCACATCTCCCAAGCGGCCAACAGCAAACAACCCTTCAGCCTGTACAAAATGTTCAAACAGCCATCACTCACATGTTGGTGCAAACACCAAATCTCAAGGTGCTTCAGAGAGAGGGTGGAGGGGAGAGGCAAGGGTTGGAAGTTAGTTGGACAGAAGAAGTAAGGGTGATGGCAGAAGGCATAGTCTAAGGAATAGATTTTGAGGACGTTTCTGAAGTTATGGGGAGATTTAGTTGAGAAGGCAAATTCCAGAGTCTGAGGGATCTGAAGGAGCCACTTTGTCTCTCACCCCGCCCTTTTCACCTCCTTTCTCTCTCTCTCCCTGTCTCTCCCCCTCCCAAATAAATTACGAAATGCATTGATTTCAAATCCCTCCTTGCCCTCCCCAGTAATCTCCTCCAGCCTCACAACCCACCGAGATATCTGCACTCCTCTAATTCTGGCCTCTTGAGTATCTCTGATTTTAATCGCTCTGCCGTTGGGCCTCTCGTACCACCTATAACTAAATTATGTTTAGTAAATCTCAACTGCAGTGTTCTGATTGGGATGGCTGAGTGTGGTGGGGAATGGATAGATGGTGCAAGAGAAGAGGCAGATGAAGTGAGAGATGGAGATGGGAAGAGGGAGAGAGAGATGGAAGAGGGAGAGGGATGACATGGGGAGAGGATGAAGGGTAGATGGGAAAGAGGGAGAGATGGAAGATGGGGTGGGAGAATTGGGAGAGAAGGAGAAATGGGAGATAGAGTGGAGAAGAGGAAATGGAGAGGGGGGAGATCGGTAGGGGGAGGTGAGAAGGAGAGAGCGGTCATGGAAGAGTGGAAAATGGAGAGAGAGAGATAAAGAAGGGATAAATGCAAAATACTGTAGATGCTGGAAATCTGAAACAAAAACAGAAAATGCCGGAAAAACTCAGCAGGTTTAGCAGCATCTGTAGAGAGAGAAACAGAGTTAATGTTTCGAGTCTATCTGACCCTTCTTCAGAGCTCTGAAGAAGGGTCATACAGACTTGAAACGTTAACTGTTTCTCTCTCCACAGGTGACGACGGGAGATGGGAGAAAAGGAGGAGGAAATGGGGAGATAGGGAGATGGAGCAGGGAGATGGGCGAGGCTCAGTTACACTCAAAGAACTACCTCCTTGGTTTAGGGACATCCTCAGTTTCCAGCTGCCTTTGGGGTTTGTGGGAGTCCTCAGGACAGCAGCCCAGACACACAGTGATGCAACCCAGACACACAGTGATACAGCCCAGACACACAGTGATGCAACCCAGACACAGTGATACAGCTCAGACACACAGTGATGCAGTTCAGACACACAGTGATGCAGTCCAGACACACAGTAATACAGCCCAGACACACGGTGATGCAGCCCAGACACACAGTGATGCAGCCCAGACACACAGTGATGCAGTCCAGACACACAATGATGCAGCCCAGACACACCATGATACAGCCCAGACACACAGTGATACAGCCCAGACACACTGTGATACAGCCCAGACACACCGTGATACAGCCCAGACACACTGTGATACAGCCCAGACACACCGTGATACAGTCCAGACACACCGTGATACAGCCCAGACACACTGTGATACAGCCCAGACACACCGTGATACAGCCCAGACACACTGTGATACAGGCCAGACACACCGTGATACAGTCCAGACACACCGTGATACAGCCCAGACGCACCGTGATACAGCCCAGACACACAGTGATGCAGCCCAGACACACAGTGTAGTCCAGACACACAGTGATGCAGTCCAGACACACCGTGATACAGTCCAGACACACCGTGATACAGCCCAGACACACCGTGATACAGCCCAGACACACCGTGATACAGTCCAGACACACAGTAATGCAGCTCAGACACACCGTGATACAGTCCAGACACACCGTGATACAGTCCAGACACACAGTGATGCAGCTCAGACACACCGTGATACAGTCCAGACACACCGTGATGAAGGGCAGGGTGAAAAATGCCCAAACGCTGTTTGAAAAAGTACAGGTTAGGGTCTTATTAAATTCAGATTTCTCGCCTCCTTCTGGGAAGGCACTGAATCTAGCTGAGATAAAGATCAGCCTTCTAATGCTTCACCATTTCTAAGGTGTCAGCCTTGATAGTGAATGGAGCTGTTTAATCAACGTTGTCAGAGGAATCACAGCAGAAACCACAACCTCAGCTTGTATCCTATCATCTATACACAGACAGACTCACGCATACATACACACACACAAACACAGTTTCCTTTCTTCTTTAATAGGATGTGAACAGGCCAACATTTATTGCCCATCCCTAATTGACCTTGAGAAATTGGTGGCGAGGCTTACTTGAACCGCTGCAGTCCATGTGGTGTAGGTACACCCACAGTGCTGTTAGGGTGGGAGTTCCAGGGTTTTAACCCAGCGACAGTGAAGGAACAGCGATATATTTCCAAGTCAGGATGGTGAGTTACTTGGAGGGGAACTTCCAGGTGGTGGTGTTCCCATCTATCTGCTACCCTTGTCCTTCCAGATGGTAGAGGTCATGGGTTTGGAAAGTGCTGTCAAAGGAGCCTTGGTGAGTTGCTGCAGTGCATTTTGTAGATGGTACACACTGCTGCTACTGTGCGTCCATGGTGGAGGGAGTGAATGTTTAAGGTGCTGGATGGGATGTCACTCAAGCAGGTTGCATTTTCCTGGATGGCGTTGAGCTTCTTGAGTATTGTTGGGGCTGCCCTCATCCAGGCAAGTGGGGAGTATTCCATCACACTCCTGACTTGTGCCTTGGTGGTGGACAGGCTTTGAGGAATCAGGAGGTGAGTTACTCGCTGCAGGATTCCTAGCCTCTGACATTCCCTTATGGACACAACATTTATATGTATATCCACAGCTCTGTTAGAAAGGAGATTACTAAATTATGACCAGAAGCAGGGCAAAAACTAATCTTTTTTCTTCTGCATAACCTAGAATTAATGTAAACCTCCCTCCTGGCCAAACAAACCAAAGACTGAGCTTTGGCCCTTGGGCCTTCCTGACTTGACTGGCTCAGTCCCAAAAGCAGTGCATGCCCCCAGAGCTAGTGCACGTCCACAGAGCCAGTGCACATCTGCAGAACCAGTGCACATCCGCAGAACCAGTGCACATCTGCAGAACCAGTGCACATCCCCAGAGCCAGTGCAACCAGTGCGCCTCCACAGAACCAGTGCACGTCTACAGAGCTGGTGCGCCTCCACAGAACCAGTGCACGTGCACAGAACCAGGACACATTCGCAGAGCCAATGCAGAACTAAACTGTCACACACGAATGTTGCGCCAGTGCAAGTTAACACAAAGAAACAGCGGAGAAAATGAAGCAGCTGTGTAACAGGTCTGCACTGAGGTAGTCGGATGTGCCAGTGAACCGTTAAACATTAAACTCAACCACACAGAGTTCTACAGCATTGTCCAGCCTAATATACAACCTCACTGATAACTTCTGCACCCAATACAATTAGCCTTATCTGCCTGTTATCTAGACGGAACAAACAGGCACCACGATTAAATGGACCCAACCAAACATGCCCAGCCAGAGCAGGTGGCAACCAACACTGGCACAACCGGTGGTATTTTCTGCACTGACTTAAGCAAAGAATCTGTGGCTGTAAAATCATCCATTGACTCTAAAATAAGTCACCTACATAATGAAAATGGGTAAAAGGAATCACAGTATTCACGTGCAATATAAAAACTCATCCTAATTTACGTTCCTGGTGTTTGGTCAAAGATGCCATGAAATTTAACGGTTCTGTCTTTAGAGCTGGAGCAGCTGTATGGCTGAGGGATCGCCGTACAGAATGGGATGTGCCCTCACTTTACAGAGGGTGCCAGCTGCACCCACCCTTAATGGAAGAGCTGGGCCCTGTCACAGAGAGAGATCTCCATGTGCACCAGCTGTGACCCAACCAGAAATGCCAACATAGCGGGAACACTAGCCATAACTTCCTGGAGAAACTGGCAGGGTTAGTCTAACATCAGGCGCAGCAACAAGGCGTCCTGATCATTTCGGGAGCTTAGTGTCTCTCACCAGCAGTGGAGCAATTTTCCTGAGTCTTAAAACTTCCTTGTTTTTGATTCCCTCCAGGGCCTCATCCCTCCCTACCCTCCGAGATATCTGCGTTCTTCAAATTCCCTCCTCTTGTGTATCCCTAATTTTAATCGCTCCGCCATTGGTGGCTGTACCTTCAGTTAGGCTCTAAGCTCTGGAATTCCCTCCCTAAGCCTCTGGGCCTCCCCGTCTTTCTCTCTTTCTCCCTTTGAAACACTCCTAAAAATCTGCCTCCTTGACCAGGCTTTTGGTCGTCTGCCCTGATATCACCTTAAGCGGCTCAGTGCCACATTTTATTTGATAATGCTCCGGCGAAGCATTTTATTTTACTAAAGGTGATATATAAACACAAATTATTGCTGACTGTTGATTAAAATGGATGATGCTCAATTGGGTTGCCAACCCTCCAGGATTGGCCTGGAGTCTCCAGGAGTTGTAGATCAATCTCCAGGACACTGCTGTGTGCAACCCTGGAGAAAAATCATTGGACACAAAAAAAAAGTTAGCTTTTTAAAAGAATTTCTGTGAGCATTTCCCTGGACCAGTTATAACAATATTGAAAATGGCGGGGTGGGGGTGGCCGTTTGTGGCTGAAAGTCAAGCGTCTTCCCATAGGATAATGAGTCTTCTTGCTTTCCACTTGGTGTCACAAGGATGGATGTGTTGGCCAACAAATGGCTGAAGCATGGGGGACAAGTCACATGATGAAACCTCCAGGAATACATTTCGTCATAATTGGCAACCCGAATGTTCGAGAGACCAGAATTAGATAAGCACAGGGATCTCGGTGGGTTGTTGGGCTGGGGGAGATTATAGAGATTAAAGAGGGGCAAGGCCATAAAGGATTGGCAAACAAGGATGAGTATTTTAAACTGGAAGTGTTGCTGGATGGGGAAGTCAGTGGAGGTCAACGAGCGTAAGGGTGATGGGTGAACAGGACTTGGGACAAGCTAGAATGCTGGATACATTCAAGTTTACAGGGCATGCATACGGGAAGCCAGGAGTGCAGTTGAATGCTTGGAATAAGAACTCGACGCACACGCAGTCGACAATGTTTGCGTGCGTGTGCGACTGTGGTCCTTTGGCACATGCTCACCGCCATTTTGTACAAGCAGCCAACGGCGGAGGTGATCGAGGACTCACCCCTCCGCTCCCACATAGCTCGGGCTCCCCTCAATCAATCGTAGGATGACATCGAGAACAACTTGACAGACGCACGGGTCCCTGTTTGATCTATCGAAGACGGATTTGCAACACCTGGTCGGTGGGGGGAGGTGGTGGTGAGATCGCACACACCACTTCCAGAGGAGGAGAGGACCTGCTGGAGCGAAATGTGAGCCGTTTGCTGCAACTGCGTGTGGAGGGACTGGAGAAACTGGGAACATTCTCCTTCTAGCAGAGCAGGTCACGAGGAAATTTAATAGAGGTGTTCAAAATCATGAAGGGTTCTGATTGAGTAAACAAGGTGAAACTGGTTGGTAACCAAAGGATACAGATTTAGGATAATTGGCAAAGGAATCTGCAGAGACTCGTGAGAAAAATAAATGCACAGCGAGTTGTTGTGGTCTCCATCACACTGCCTGTAAGGATGGTGAGAGCAAATTCAATAATAACCTCCTAAAGGGAACTGAGTCTACAAGAAAACCAGAAAGACTTGCATTTATATAGCACCTTTATGACCTCAGAACATCCCAAAGCGCTTTGCAGCAAGTGATGCACTTTTGAAGTGTAGTCACCATTGCAATGTAGGAACCACAACAGCCAACTTGCACACAGCAAGCTCCCACAAACAGCAATGTGATAGGGACCAAACAATCGGCTTTAGTGATGTTGGCTGAGGGATAAATATTGGCCAGGGAGAACTACCCTGTTTTCCTTTTAAGTAGAGCCTCGAGATCTTTTACGTCTGCCAGAGAGGGCTCTTGGTTTAAAGTTTCAACCGAGAGACAGCACTTCCAACAGTACAGCACTCCCTCAGTACTACACCGGAGTATTCAACAGGGGAAAATCTGCAGGAAAAAAGCAGGGGAGTGGGACTAATTGGATAGATCTTTCAAAGAGCAGACAGCAGGCCCGATGAACTAAATGGCCTCCTTCTTTTCTGTGTGATTCTACGAACAGGGGCTATCCATCAGGTATATTTATTTCGGCTGAGATCGAATTGATGAAAAAGTACATTAGCTGGGGGGTTGGACATTCGGGCACTTGGCTTTTAAGTAATAGAACCACATTGTGTGTAACCTGGCAGTACTTTGCCCACATAAATCAGATCAAATATAAAGAAAAGGAGACACACAAAGGACTGAGAATTAAATACATCACCATTAAACACTCACAGGAAACAAGGCAGGTTTTCTGAGGCATTATCATATAATGAATCATTTGAATCGAGAGACGTGACCAGCAGTTAAGAGTGAGGATGAAAGAATTTATTCATCCTCGACGGGTCCTTCAGCCAAACCTGCAGTTGAAAGACTCTTGAGTGGTTTGAGTTAAATTCACATTAAAACTGATGATCACGCAGATATGGGA
Source organism: Cetorhinus maximus (assembly GCF_964194155.1). Classification (NCBI taxonomy): domain Eukaryota; kingdom Metazoa; phylum Chordata; class Chondrichthyes; order Lamniformes; family Cetorhinidae; genus Cetorhinus; species Cetorhinus maximus. Next base: position 104,819,895 of record NC_135892.1, read on the forward strand.
GGCATATTGTGGAGGACTGGCAACTGCCGCCGCTCTCCACTACACCACTTCCTTCCCACGCCTCCCCCCCCCCCAGCCACCCAGCTCCCCCAAACCCCACCCCACCAACCTCTCTCCAGAATAGTCCAAGCTCTTCCAGTCCCAGCTTGGGGGGGTGGTTGTGGTGTAGTGGTAATGTCACTGGCCTCAATCGAGTAGGCCCAAGCTAATACACTTGGGACAGGGGTCCACAGCCCATCACAGCAGGTGGTGGAATCTAAATCCAGTTAATAAATCAAGAATTAAAAGTGAGACTATCATCAATTGTCATAAAAAAAAACCCCACCTGATTCCCTACTTTATGGAAGGAAATCTGCCATCCTTACCTGGTCTGGCCTACATGTGACTCCAGACCCACAGTGAATGTGGTTGACTCTTAACTGCCCCTCTGCAATGGCCTAGCAGGCCACTCAGTTGTATCAAACCGTAACAAAGTCTACAGCACTGTGGGTCTACCTACACCACAGGGACTGCAGCGGTTCAAGAAGGCGGCTCACCACCACTTTCTCAAGGGCAATTAGGGATGGGCAGTAAATTCTGGCCCAAACAGCAATGGCCACATCCCGTGAATGAATTTGAAAAAAAACTGCTGGGGCTGTTTCCAGTCGGAGGCGCCTGTGATCAGGCATGTGGGAACTGCGACCTCAGGGGGAGTACACAATGGGAAAAGGCCCCTTCAGCCCTCTGAATTCCCTCCTTAGTGGCATGTAGGCTGGCATGACAGTAGGTTTCATCCTTACTAGCAAAGTACGAAAGGCTAAAATGGAAGAGCTATTCTTCACCACTCCGTCAACCTTAGCGGGTTGGGTGAGGGCATTTTTGAGGACATCAGGACTGAGACCTGTAGTGTGGGCCTTAATACGAAAGCAGTTTAAACTCTCCGGAGCAGATTCAGAAAATGGACTGCCCGCCTGAAAGGCATGGGGTTTACAAAGAATTACAGCATAGAAACAGGTCACACGGCCCAGCAGATCCAGGCTGGTGTTTGTGTTCCACCATAAACCTCCTCCAACCTCACTTGCATCATCATGCCCTCTATCAATATCTTACTTTCCCACTTAAGTACTCATCTAACTTCCCAGAGGCAACTGTGGATCATGCGGCTATTGCTCAGTCAGAAGGTTGTGCTTCCCACACCAGACACTTAAGCTGCAAAACTCTAGGCTGACACTCCAGTGCAGAGCTGAGGGAGTGCTGCACTGTTGGAGCCGCTGCCTTTCAGATTCAGCTACTGATGTGTTCCCGTCTCTGGGAGATTTTCCCGGGGATGGGCTCCCTGTGGGAGAGGACGCCCACCTGTCCACAGCAGGTGACCAATTGGGATATTTAAAAGGGAAATCAGCCCCTAATTGTGTGTAGCAATGCAACCTCACGGAAGGCATGCAGACCCTACCCTGTGTCAGGAGTTCGGCAACACATCGGAAGTGGCCCCAATACGGAGGGTCAGAGGTCCAGGTTGCCATCATGGCACCTCAAGGGTCAAACGGGCATAGGCGTAACCAAAAGCATTCCTGTTGCCCCTCCGCATTCATGGCCCTAATTGCTCTGCATCTTCATTTTATTAATCCCTCTGAAGCCTTTCAACAGTGCCTCCATTTTGAGGTGCCCTCGTGCTCTCCATCAGCCTCAGCAGCACCCTCCCATTAGGCCCCCTGTATCCCCCCATACGAGTGGGAATGGGACCCACAGATGGCCCGATGAGAGAAAACTTTTGAAGTGGAGAAAATTCCAGTCTTAGTGTCCTATTTAACTCTGAGTTGAGCATCATACCATCACTGGGGCTACCTATTTCCACCTCCGTATCCACTGGCCACCTCCTTTCCTGCCCCAAGTTCATCTGTTGCTGAGCCCCTTTGTTCCCTCTAGAACCGGCTATTCCAGTGCCGTTTTGAATTTGATTTTATTTGACGTTAGGAGCCCATGAATGCTAGTAGATTTGAGATATGTGCCATTTAATGCAAAAAAAGAAATTGTTTTTCTGCACTAGAAATCTGTCAGTGCTTTCCTATCTCTCAACGGACAGGCCAGGTCACATGATATCGTCAACTGGGCCATTGTTGGAGTTTTGGCCTTTAATTATTAGATATCATCTCGCTAAATGGCCTCCTTTGTAACTGTAAAAACAATGTATCACTTTTCAGCAGCACTTACTGCAGTGTTTCCTTGTTTAAATAAATCTCGGGAGCTACTGGATGTAGGCCAGGGTTGATAACATGTGCTGAAAGCATTTGGCATTGACTAAGATTCCAGCACTTTTCTGAGAGAGCTCTCTGAGGGGCTTGTGTGCCTCTGCACAGCAACACACAGAGATAGAGTCTCTGCTCTGGCCATCCTGCCCTGCACAATCGCCACCCCTCAAGCGCACCACAATATACCCACTCCCCACCCTGCCCTGGAACCAGCTGTTCTCCCGGGAGAGTCAAAAATATTCCCAAACCAATTCGGGAAAATAAAGACACCTGTGAGATTCTGCTCCGCTCCCCAGAGATGATCTTTGGAGATCCCACTGTTTCCTCGGATGGGATTACCAGCTCCTGGCCTCTTTTCTAGAAACCTTAATGGCTAAAGAAGTCCGACCTAAGCTATTCAGCGTAAAGCCCATCGCTTTGGTCACTTTGTTGCACACCCTGTGACCACACCGCACCCCCCCCCCAACCCCCACTCCTCAGCTGGAAGAACTGGCCGAGTCAGAGTCTCCGTGGTCCACACTGGCAGTGAACAGCCTCAGTGGCTGCTGCAACACTGGCTTTAGAGAGGACTCTGCTTCCAGGTGTTTGGGTCTCATGTAGCTGCCAGGAACGTTGACATAATAGATTTACTAGGACTGGAGACTGAGAAAACTCCCATTTTAAAGAAAAAGTGCCAATAACAAGGAATTACGTGCATTTATATAGCGCCTTTTTACAACCTAAGGATGTCTCAAAGTGCTTTACAGCCAATGAAGCCCAGTTACTGTGGAAGAGCAGCACCCAACTTGCACACACAAAGGGTAATAATATAATAATGATCTGATTGTGTTTTAGTGATGTAGGGTTAAATACTGACCAGGACGTCAGGAGTAACTCCCTGGCTCCTCTCTGAAATAATGCCATGGGATCTTTGCCATCCAAATTGAGAACGCAGGCATGCCCTCAATTCAGTGACTGAATCCGATTTTCCACGCCCTCTCCCACCTCAAAAGCTGCCTCCATGAGACCAGAAGGATTCAACCCAAGGTTGGAATCAGTCTGGATAAGCTGCCAGGGAGAGGGATGGTCAAGATGTCCAGGAGAGGGATGGGCAAGGTGTCCAGGAGAGGGATGGGCAAGGTGTCCAGGAGAGGGATGGGCAAGGTGCCCAGGAGAGGGATGGACAAGGTGTCCAGGAGAGGGATGGGCAAGGTGCCCAGAGGAGGGATGGACAAGATGTCCAGGAGAGGGATGGACAAGGTGTCCAGGAGAGGGATGGACAAAGTGCCCAGAGGAGGGATGGACAAGATGTCCAGGAGAGGGATGGACAAGGTGTCCAGGAAAGGGATGGAAAGGTGCCCAGGAGAGGGATGGACAAAGTGCCCAGGAGAAGGATGGGCAAGGTATCTGGGAGAGGGGTAGTCAAGGTGTCAGCTTCAGCTTAGAGGTAGTGTAATCAACTCTGTGTTTATGTCCCACTTCAGCAACTGAGCATATAATCTAGTTCAATATTCTGGTGCACCACTGAAAGAGAGCTGCACTCTCAGAAGTGCCACCTTCTGACAAAAATCAATGTGAGTGGCAACTATTTCAACATTTTTTTCAGACAACGTGATAGACAATGAGCACTGACTTAATCAGCATGATCAGCTGTGGCCTAGTGGGTCTCACTCTTGCCTCTGAATCAGAAGGCTGTGGGTTCGAGTCCAAGTCCAGGGACTTGAGCACAAAGCCTAGGCTGACCCTCCTAGATGCCACATTTCAGGTACAACATTAAACTGAGAACCTCTTAGAAGGATACAATAGAGCCCGAGGCAGGAGCGTTCTCCCTAACACTTCTTTCATTGGGATGTGGATGTCGCTGGTTAGGCCAGCTTTTGTTGCCCATCCCTAATTGCCCTTGAGAAGGTGGTGGTCAGCTGCCTTCTTGAACCACAGCAGTACGTATAATGTAGGTACACCCACAGTGCTGTTAGGAAAGGAGGGCTAGGACTTTGACCCAGTGACAGTGAAGGAACGGCAATATATTTCCAAGTCAGGATGGTGAGTGGATTGGAGGGGAACTTCCAGGTGGTGGTGGTGTTCCCTTGTGTCTGCTGCCCTTGTCCTTCCAGATGGTAGAGGTCGCAGGTTTGGAAGGTGCTGCCTAAGGATCTTTGGTCAGTTCCTGCAGTGCATCTTGTAGATGGTACACACTGCTGCCACTGTTCGTCAGTGGTGGGGGGTGTGAATGTTTAAGGTGGCAGATGTGGTGCAAGCGGGCTGCTTTGCCCTGGATGGTGTCAAGCTTCTTGAGTGTTGTGGAAGCTGCACTCATCCAGGCAAGTGGAGAGTATTCCATCACACTCCTGACTTGTGCCTTGTCGATGGTGGTCAGGCTTTGGGGAGTCAGGAGGTGAGTTACTCGCCACAGAATTCCCAGCCTCTGACCTGCTTTTGTAGTATTTATGAGGCTGGCCCAGTTCAGTTTCTGGTCAATTTGCAGGATGTTGATAATGGGGGATTCAGTGATGGTAATGCCATTGAACATCAAGGGGCGATGGTTGGATTGTCTCTTGTTGGAGATGGTCATTGTCTGGCACTTGTGTGGTATGAATGTTACTTGCCACTCGTCAGCCAAAGCCTGGGTATTGTCCAGGTCTTGCTGCATTTGGACATGGGCTGCTTCAGTAGCTGAGGAGCCGCAAATGGTGCTGAACATTGTGCAATCATCAGCGAACATCCCCACTTCTGACCTTATGATGGAAGGAAGGTCATTGATGAAGCAGCTGAAGATGGTTGGGCCGAGAACACTACCCTGAGGAACTCCTGCAGTGATGTCCTGGAACTGAGATGATTGACCTCCAACAACCACGACCATCTTCCTTTGTGCTAGGTATGACTCCAACCAGCGGGGAGTTTTCCTTCTGATTCTCATTGACTCCAGTTTGGCTGGGGCTCTTTTATGCCACACTTGGTCAAATGCTGCCTTCATATCAAGGGCAGTCACTCTCACCTTATCTCGAGTTCAGCTTTTCAGTTCATGATGGGACCAAGGTTGTAATGACGTCAGAAGCTGAGTGATCCTGGCGGAACCCAAACTGAGCATCAGTGAGCAAGTTAGTGCTGAGTAAATGCTGCTTGATAGCACCTTTGACATCACTTTCCATTACTTTACTGGTGATCGAGGGTACACTGATGGGGCGGTAATTAGCCAGGTTGGATTTGTCCTGCTCTTTGTATAGGACATACCTGGGCAATTTTCCACATAGCCGGGTAGATGCCAGTGTTGTAGTTGCACTGGAACAGCTTGGCTAGGGGCGCAGCAAGTTCTGGAGCACAAGTCTTCAGTACTATTGCCAGAATATTGTCAGGGCTCATAGCCTTTACAATATCCAATGCCTTCAGCCGTTTCTTGACATCACGTGGAGTGAATCGAATTGGCTGAAGACTGGCATCTATGACTTTGGGGGCCTCGGGAGGAGGACAAGATGGATCATCCACTCAGCACTTCTGGGTAAAGATGGCCAATATCTATCCCTGAAACAATGCCTAGAAGCAGATGATTTGGTCATTATCACATTGCTGTTTATGGGAGCTTGCTGCGTGTAAATTGTCTGCCTTGTTTACTACATTACAACGTTGGCTACAATTCAGAAGCATTTCACGGGTTGAAAAACACTTTGGGATGTTGTGAAAGGTCCTGCATAAAATGCAAATCTTTCATTTTGTCTTGGAATTGTTGCCCACATCTCATGAACAAAGTTACAAAAACAAGAAATATCATCTGCTAGCTTCCGGGAGCCTGCTAATATGTAATGGCAGATGACGCCCAACAGCCAATTGTCTTTTATTTATGCATGAGTCTAAATACTGACTATCTGAAGACTATTCAGCAACTGTCGGCATCACATCAAAGTCCAAGTTCTCCAACTGCACTTTTTGACAAGGGGGATTATTGGGATAGCAGTCGCAACTGGGAACTGAGGCCAATCCCTAGACACATGATAAATGATGCTGTGGGGAAAAAAAACTGAGAAATATAGAACCTAAGAATAGGAAAGCAAAGAGGGAGAGTCAAAGAAGGTTGAAAGTAAAATAAAGAGAAATAGCATGTCACTTTTATAAAGAAGAAGTAAATGGGCATTGAATGAAGGGATAAGACCACTTAAGGACACAAGGAATCATTTTGTCAGAGGCAGCCATCTTGACACAGGCAGTCATCTTCATACAGGTGGCCCACTTGATGCTAGTGGCCATCTTGATGCAGGTGGCCATCTTGATGCTAGTGGCCATCTTGTCACAGTCATCTCACTGCAGATGGCCATCTTGATGCTGGCAGCCATGTTAGAGTGAAAGAATGGCAGAAATACTTGAGTATTTGCCTCAGTTGAAAATGGAACTCCGAGAACACCTGAGCAGGATGCAGATACTGGAGAGAAATATTTAAAAGGGAGGTCAATAAAAAAGCTAATGAGACTAAAAGTGGAAAAGTCACAAGCCCAGATTGTGTGCATCCAGAGTACAGAGGAGTTAAATATAGATTCATAGAATGGGAGGGAACACAGAGGAAAGGCACTAATAATTTTAATAGGTAATCTCAGTCTAGAGCCCATAATATGGAATGGAAATTGTAAAGCCTTGGTAAATTCTGGGTTAATCGGAGATAGCCAGTATAAATTTGTAAGGAACAAGTCCTGCTTGAGTAATTTCACAGAATCGTTGAATGATAGACCACAAAAGAAATTCATTCATCCCATTGTGCCTCAACTGGCACTTCGAATGAGCTATCCAATTAGTCCCATTCCTTTTCCCTTTCTCCAAAACCCTGCAAATTTTCTTCCCGCAAATGCTTTGATTGAATTTTTCAGGAGAAGGGATGGTGAATGATTTCAAAAGGAAATTGGATGGGCACAGCTACTGGAAAAGAGGGAGAGTGGAACTGACTGGGTTGCTCTACAGAGAATCAATGGGCTGAATGGCCTCCTTCTGTGCCTTAATGATTCTATACGACGCATTGCTTCATCGCAGGGAAGGAACAGAGAACCAATCACACAGGCCATCTCCGAATCTTGGCAAGCACCTATGCGCCATCCCCCCACCCGACACACCCACCTCCAATTTATTTTTCCCAGGCATCCCTTTGTTCAGCTACTTGATTATTGGAAAAATACAGGAAAAAGGGGAAACTGGAGGATTGGCTGGCTGAATTCCATGCTTGGGCTGGCATTCTTAGCCAACATACTGGAAGGCTTGTAAGTAAACAGCCTTCAGCATGAAGCAAGATTATCATTCCCGGAGTGCAGTGAAGCTCGGAGTGTGTGGGCCGGTGCAGTAATAAGAAGGGACAGCAAGCAGAAAGGAGGTGGGGATTTGGAGGTGGCTGGGTGGGGGTGGGGGGGATGGTCAGTGGTGAAAGTCCAGTCATCATGACTGCACCTGGACCTGCTGCACGTCCCAAGCCCTATGAGGCAACAAGGTTGTCAGCACCATAACAACTAGACGATCGACCCTGTTCACCGGCGAACAGAAAGTGGGAAGGTGAATTGGAGGAGCTGTCTGTACCTCAAACTGCGGGCCAAACGTGTGGATTGATTCGGTTGAGTGAAAGCAGGAGGCACTGTTGTCCCCAGCAATCATTGGTGACAGAATGCTCCCACAAAAAAAATCTCTCCTGCCCCACATTCCTCCACACGAAGCAGCTTTCCTGAAGATAAGAACAAATCCTGGGAAACACTGAATAAGCTCAGGCAGCATCTGTGGAGAGAGAGAGAGAGAAAGAGAGAGAGAGGAAAACACACTTAACGTTTCAGGTCAATGACCTTTATCATTCTGGCCTGAAACATTGGTTGGAATTTTCCAGCCCCCCTCACGCCAGCAGGATCATCGGAGATTTCATTGGCTCTCCAGCCACGCCGCGGGAAATTCCATGGAAAGTTCCGGCCATTAACTCTGTCCCTCTCTCCACGGATGCTGCCTGGCCCTGCTGAGCGTTTTTCAGCCTATTCCGTTCTCATTCCGGATTTCCACACGTCTGCAGTATTTAGAATCGTACGGGCTGAATCTTCGGCTCGGCTGGGGACCCGCTCGCCGAGCGTAAAACAACGCGGGGTGAGCGTCGGGCGGGCGTCCCGACATCACCGCGCGTCATTTAGATTTTCAGTTCGGCAGGCGCGCACACTGTCAAGGGCCAGTTAAGGCCATTAATTACCTAATTGAGGCTATTGAGAAAGCTGCCCATCCGACCTTGAGGTTGGCGGGCGGGCAGGCGAAGAGCCCAGGCGGCCTTCGCATTTTTCATGGAACCTCATCCACGGGCGGGATGAGGTTTCACAAAGGGTTTATAAATTTAATAAATATTTTCATTAAAATTCATTGACATGTCACAGCTCACGTGACACTTTCATATGAGGGGACATGTCTTAAATTTTTTTTTTTTGTTTTATTAAAATTTTTAAAACTTAAAACTTATCTCCCTGAGGCACCTTTTGCATGGGCAAAAGAGCACACTCCCGACTCAGGGAACCCCCGCCCGCACAGGGAGCGCACAGCATTTTCAGGTGCACGTCACACTGGGCGCCCATGTAAAATGGCAGCGCGGGCCCATTTGGAAGCGCCAATCGGGTCCGCGCCCGTGCCTACCCGTGCACAACCCCCCCCAACGGGGGGAAAGTTCTCTCCATAGAATGGTTACAGCACAGAAGGAGACCATTCAGCCCGACATGTCCATGCTGGCTCTCTTCAAGAACTGCTTGGCTAGTCCCACTCCCCCACTCTTTCCCTGTAGACCTCCAATTTATTTTCTCTTCAGGTAACTATCCAAGTCCCTTGGGAAAGCAATGGTTGGATCTGCGTCCGCCACACACTCAGGCAGTGCACTCCCGATTCCAACCACTCGCTGTGTAAAAATGTTTTTCCTCATGTCACCATTGCTTCTTTTGGCGATCACCTTAAACTGGTGTCCTTTGCTTCGCAAGCCTTCCACCGATGGGAACAGTCTGTCTCTACTTTCTCTAGACCCCTCATGACTTTGTTGAATACCTCTGTCAAATCGAAAAGCAGAATATTGCAGATGCTGGGAATGCGAAATAAAAATGGAAAATGCTGGAAGGTCAGGCAGCATCCCCATCTATCAAATCTCCTTTCAACCTTTTCTCTAAAAAAAAAATAACCCGGCTTCTCCTATCTATCCACGCAACTGAAGTCTCCCATGCCTGGAACCATTCTCGTAAATCTATCCTGCACGCTCTCCAATACCATCACATTCTTCTTAAAGTGTGGTGCCCAGGATTTGGACACAATGCTCCTGTTGAGGCCCAATCAGGTTCATCAGGTAACTTCCCTTTGTTTTGGAGAGCCGGATGAATGCGCTGCTCCCATCACCCCCACCCCCCCCCAACCCCCCACCAACCACCACCCCCCTACCCGCCCCACTCTACACCACCAACAACGTGCATGTTTACAGCAACTTTAACATAACAAAACATCCCAAGGTGCTTCACAGGATCAAACAAAATTTGACACTGAGTCACGAAAGGGGCTACTGGGACAACTGATCGCTTGATCAAAGAGGTAGGCGTCTGTCTACAAGGAGGAGAAGGAGATGGAGAGGGGGAGAGAGGTTTAGGGAGGGAATTCCAGAGCTTGGGGCCCGGGCAGCTGAAGGCACAGCCACCAGCGGTAACCAACACCTATAACGAGGAGTAGTGCGGGATTTCCATATCAAGATTAACTTCTGCAAGCGTCTGTTTACTTCTCTGTCATTATTGATAACAGTGTCAACATTGGGGCGAACCGGTATTATGTGACCAAAGCCCTTCTTTTATTACCACTTATTAAATAACGCATCTATTGTATGTGTTAAGCAGGCTGCAGTTACAGTTACATGTGTAAGTTATTATGTAGCAGAAACATTTTTAATCTGGCTGTTCTTAACATGGGCCCATATCCTCCTCTGGGGCCAGAATAAGAAGCAGTTTCCTGACTGGAACCACTCTCCCCGACTAAAAGAAAGAGAGTTCTGTCCACTTGAGTATCTGGCGATGAAATTTTATTTAGTTTTATATCCAATTACTGAACTTGTAGCCATAATAATCTTAAAAAGAGCTGTCACATGTACTTTTCAGTTTATATGGGCCCATTGTTTTTTTATTAATTTTGGGAAAAAAGCCTTCAATCATAACAGCCTGCTCCTTTAAAGCTGAAGAGTTAAGTTTGTTCTCCGGGATTTAAAAAAATACCATCAAAGGGAGGCAAACAGTGCAGATGCATTTCAGAAAAGCTAGACAGCTACATGAGAGAGAAGTGAATAGAAGGCTAGGCTAATAGAGTTAGATGTGGAAGGATGGGGGAAGGCTTGAGTGGAGCATGAAGCTGGCATGGATGGGTTGGGCTGAATGGCCTGTTTCCGTGCCGTGTACCCGGTTTGTTTTCATTCTTTCGTGGGGTGTGGGTGTTGCTGGGTAGGCCAGCATTTATTGCCCATCCCTAAATACCCTCAAGAAAGTGGTGGTGAGTTACTGCCTTAAACTGCTGCAGTCCATGTGGTGTAGGTACACCCACCGTGCTGTTAGGGAGGGAGTTCCAGGATTTTGACTCAGAGACAGGGAAGGAACAGCGATATATTTCCAAGTCAGGATGGTGTGTGGTTTGGAGGGGAGCTTCCAAGTGGTGGTGTTCCCATGTGTCTGCTGCCCTTGTATTTCTAGCTGGTAGAGGTCACGGGAAGGTGCTCTCCAAGGAGCCTTGGTGAGTTGCTGCAGTGCATCTTGTTAATGGTACATACTGCTGCCACTGTGCATCGATGGGGGAGGGAGTGAATGTTTAAGTTGGTGGATGGGGTGCCAATCAGGCGGGCTGCTTTCTCCTGGATGGGAGTCGCTGGAGTTGCGCTCATCCCGGCAAGTGGAGTAATCCTTAATGTAATTCTTAGAGAAGCTTCAATCACACTAGAAGAGGGAGAAGAGGACCATGAGGGAGGAGAGAGAGAAGAGGGAGAAGAGGGCCTAGGGGGAGAAGAGGGACAAGAGGGAGAAGAGAGAGAAGAAGAAGAAGAGGGCCAAGCGGGAGAAGAGGAAGAAGAGGGAGATGAAGGAGTAGAGGGCCAAGATGGACAAGAGGGGGAAGAGGTAGATGGGGGCAAAGAGGGATATGAGGGCTAACTGCGAGAAGAGCGAGATGACAGCCATAAGGGAGAAAAGGGAGAATATGTGGAAGAGGTAGTAGAGGGAGAAGAGGAAGAAGAGGTCAAAGAGGGCAATGGAGGAGAAGGGGGGAAGAGGGAGATAATGTAGAAGAAGGCCAAGAGGGAGAAGAGGGAGTGTGGTGACTGGTCAGGGAGGGAGGTTCGAGCGAAGATGTTTAAGTCAGCTGTTGTTGTCCTCACTGTGTTTCACACGAGTTACTTATGTGGAACAGTCTTTCTATACAGGTTGGTATCTTCCATGTAAATGGTGACTGCTTTTTAAAAAAAAATAAATTCCATAAATCACGGGATTCACAAGTAAATCCTGGGCATCACAAACCAGACAAATTTTACAGAGTGGAGCAACTTCCACTTGTTTCCAATTTGGCAGGTTTTGCAGAGGGTTTGTGCCGTCCTCGTTCTTTTTATCTGCGCTGCATTTATAAAAAAACGCACACGCGCAAGTTCTCGGGATGAATTCGATACGAGTGACGGAAACAGGACCTGTTCGACTTGCCAAAGCCTGGGCCTGCGAACAAGGGCCACCCGCCACCAGCTCCATCTAGGAATGTTCAAATAACTGTAACACAAACAGAGTAAAGCATTCTGAACTTTCTCCCAGGCCTTGTAGCTAATCATAAACTCCAGGATATCCCCGCATCAGTCCCATTGCTCAACCACAGGCCCTTTCTTTCCCTGGATGATGTTCCCATAATGCCAGCTGGCTGGGAACTAGAAAGTTCTCTTGTACATCTGTTTTCTCTACTTATCTCAATATTGTTCTTAGCCACATTATGGCACCATGGCCACATGGCTCCCTCCTCGCACTTAGGTGTCCTTCAAATCTTTGACTCTTGCTTGTGCCCCTCCAGACTTTCAATCACAACAACAATAACTTGCACTCATCTGGCACCCTTAATGTAATAAAGCATCCCAAAAGACTTCACAGGAGCGTAATACAATAAGATTTGACAACGAGCCCACATGTGCAGGTATCAAGAAAAAAAGCCTGGCAAAAGAGGTTGGTTTTAAAGGGCGCCTTAAAGGAGGGGAGAGAGGTGGAGAGGTCTAGGGAGGGAATTTGAGAGGGTAGGGCCTAGGCAGCTGAAGGCACGGCCACCAATGTCAGACCGATGAAAACTGGGGATGTGCAAAGGCCATGCCAAGTAACTTTTGCGTGTAAGGAGTTAGAAAAGATTAAACATTAAAGCATTTTTAATGAAAATCGAAGGACTTTCTATTTTGCATTTAAAATTACTGATGAAGAGGAGGAAAATTTCCCTCTCCTGTGCCACACCTGCATTATCTCCACATTGGATCATGTTTCTTCAATCGTACAGAATCATAGGCCTGAATTTTCAGCTCGGCAGGCGGGCGGGCACAATCGGCAGACCCGGGAGCGGTCGGGAACCTGACCGCCGACCGCCGATTAACGGGCAGCCAGTGTGAAGCGCCACTGATACGATCAGCGCTGCCTGGGTTGGGGTTGGGAGGAGGCGTGCGCTGAAGCCAGTGCGGGCTGGGTGGGGGAGGGGAGTGGGGGGGGGTGGGGTGGGGTCGCAGAATGAAAGCTCCCTGAAGGCAGAGAGCTGCCCTGTCATCTCGACACATACAACATGAAAATTCTGTCCAAACCTTTTCACTTTTTTACCTAATGGCGGAAACCTCATCCCGCCCTTGGATGAGGCTTCCCGAAAAGATGCAAAGGCCGCCTGGCCGATTCGCCCGCCGCCTACCGTAAGGTTGGACAGGCAACGAAAAATCCCAGTTAATTCCATCGTTAATAGACTTAATAGCCCTCTTAATTGTCGGCACGCTTCCGAGTTTAGCGCACGCCCGCCCACCGAAATATTACTCGAGTGCGCGATGATGTTGGGGCGCTCACCCCGCGTCAGCGCGCACTATTTTACATATCAAAGACGGCTAATCGCTTTATAACCACTTGGAACTGTCAATCAAACTGTGAACTTACAGGTTCCCACTGTGATGATATGTTGTGGAAGCAGTCAAGCAGCACTAATACTATAATGATAACCCTCAGGCTTACATCAACAAACATCTATTGAAATTACAAGCACTGATTTTTTTTCAAAATTTGCCTGACAGTTCCACTTTTTAAGCACATCCATGTCCACTCTTTACAATGGGATACCTGACCTCTCCAAAGAACTCAGCAGGTTCAGGCCTTCCCCTCCAACTGGTAAATACCATGAGTCATGGTTTGGAAATCCCCCCGATGAAAATTGCTTCTGATTAAAGGCAGCTGCCCTTCTAAATGCGCCACTGTCTCCGTGAACCACGGATGTGTGAAATACGTCCCCGGCCCCATTCCCCACCTCCCCAGCGAAAATGATGGGTGTCAGGAACAGGGGCAGGACTTTTGGATTCGGGGCTCCAGCACCATTTTAGCTAAGGATCAGGACCCTTTCTTCTTTGCGAAAATTCGGGCCACGTCAACTGTGTTCCAGGCAAATAGAGCAGCCATTCAGAGAGCAGACTGCTCGACAAGCAGCAGTCAATGAATGACTGGTTAATCAGTTCTTTCGGTGACATTGGTTAAGGGAGAAATGTTGGCCAGGGCACATGGAGAGCTCCATGCTCTTTGAATAGTTTCCCAAGATATCTAACACAAGCAGGTTGAACACAAATTCTAGCCTGATACTCCCAATGCAGTACCGAGGGGGTGCTGCTCTGTCAGGGGTGCCGTCCTTTGGATGAGGCGTTGAACCGAGGTCACGTCTGCCCTCTCAGGTGGATGTAAAAGATCCCTCGAAGGTGTACTGAGGAAGAGTCCTCCTCAAGGTCTTGGTCAATAGAATAAATCACCTGCTCATTGTTAAACTTGTGAGGCTTTGCTGTGTGTTATTTGGCTACATTACAACAGTGACACGGGCCCCATCCTAACAGGGGCGGAATTTCTGAGCAGGCACAGGAGTTGTGTTCGGGTAAGCCAGAGATCTGGGTCTCCCCACACAGTGTGACGTTAAAATGGCGCAGCGTGCATCTTTTATTTCCCCAGAAGGTTCCACGCCCGGAACCCAACCTGATTGACATGTTTGGCTCCCTGACGGATGGGGAACACCCTGGAGGAGACTACGGACAGTAGTTGGGATCAGGCTGGGACAGTGTTAGCACCATATTTATTGGGAGGTGTCCAAATCCTGTGGCGACAGGATTTGAGGGTGGGTGATGGTGGTTGTCGTCCTGGGAGTGAAATCCACGGTGTTGAGTGGGGTGGTGACCGATCTTAACGGGCATCTGCAATGCTAAAGGGGTGAAGCGGCTTTGCTTGGACATTGGGAGGATGCACTCCTGCTAACCCTAGGCCACAAGCAGTGCTACAAGTGCACGAACCTCTTCCACACAGCCGTCTCCATCTCCCTTTACCTGCTGGGCTTCCCAAGACCTGGGAAAAACTGCCGGCCAACATTAAATCCGGATGACAGATAAACTGTGAGGCGTGCAGCCTCATTATAATATTTAAATTGATGACCTGCCTCATGGGGGCAGGTTGGTCACCTACCACCACCCTGCATCCCACCCCCGGTCCCACCTCTGTTAAAACCATAAATTTCCTAAACTTTCGCAGCCCCAAAGCTGCCTGTTTTTGAGGGTTAAATCCCCCCCCACCCCATTTCAAAAGTGTTTCATTGGCTGTAATGCGCTTTGAGTTGTCCTGAGCTCCTGAAAGGCGCTATATAAATGCAAGTCTGTCTTTCTATTTCATTCGAGGTCAGGTCCTTATATTTACCCCTTGATCCAGTTAGAAACTAAAGGTCCAATTTTAACTCCGTGTGAGCGGGCAGGTTTTGAACGGGTTAAAATTGGACCCTAGGCCTCACCTGAGATGAGCTCCCCAGTTAACACTTTCTCAGAGGAAAAGATGTGCCACAAAGTTACTGATAGTTCTGTTTTACTGATTGCATGACAATATTGCAATTATGTATTTTGTGATGTTGTTCATAGCACCTTAGTTCTGGTACACCTGCATCCTCTTAATCTCAAGGATAACATCTTGGGTGGGCATGTCGTCTGCTTGAATATCCCGTATCAGATGGATGCCCCACACACACAGATAAGACAAGACATGAGACAGTCATGCATCACTCAGCTTATACCAATGATAGCTTGTTAACCCCTCCCAACCCAAGATAAAAGCACTCCAGAATCACCATACATCTCTTTGCACCATAAAGCCCAGTTCAACGTCCCTCAGTCGGATATTGTGAAAACATCTCGAGCAAATCCCAGTCGTTTTTTCATCAATTCATAGGGACAACAAAAGAAATGAACTGTGCCTCCAATTTAAATGTCCCATCCTTGGGCTAAAATCAGCTTACCCGCTCCTTTAACTGTGTAACCTTCTCCAGCCCAACAAACCCACCCCCTCACTTCCCTCCCAGAGCTCCCCGTTCCACTGCTTTGGAGCATCCTCCCTCCTTTGTTCCATGACTGACAGACGTGCCCGAAGTCCCCTAGTCTGAAACTCCCTCCATCTGCCTCTTCAACCACACCCCCCCACCCCTCCCCGCTTTGAGACCCTTCTTAAAACTCACCTCCTTTGCTCACCCCTCCCCAATGCCACCTCCTTTGGCTCGCCACCCGTGATGCCATGATATGAAGTAGCTTCCACATTTAAACCGACGCGTAAACACAAGCAGGTGGACCTGTGCCCCACGGTGCCTAACTAAGAACAGACAAGCGAGCTGGTGGGAGAGCAGCAGTCTTTAATCTCCAACCTATGGGTTTAAAGCTGAATTAACCCACTGCTGGAACCAACCAGGACGCTCACCTCAAAAACCACCTCAAGGTGCTTCCACTTGGGCACAAATCAGTGATTCAACAACAACAACTTATATTTGTATAGCGATTTTAACATAATTAAATGTCCCAAGGCGCTTCACAGGAGCATTATAAAACTGAGAATGACGCGGAGCCACATAAGGAACTATCAGATCAGATGAGGCTCGGAATCCTGCGGCGACTAACTCACCTCCTGACTCCCCGAAGCCTCTCCACCATCTACAAGGCACAAGTCAGGAGTGTGATGGAATATACTCCACTTGCCTGGATGAGTGCAGCTCCCACAACAGTCAAAATAGTCGACACTGTCCAGGACAAAGCAGCCCGCTTGATTGGCACCCCTTCCACAAACATTCACTCCCTCCACCACTAACATACAGTGGCAGCAGTGTGTGCGATCTACAAGAGTCACTGCAGGAACTCACCAAGGCTCCTTAGACAGCACATTCCAAACCCATGACCACTACCATCTAGAAGGACAAGGCAGCACACACATGGGAACACGCCTGGAAGGTCCCCTCCAAGTCACTCACCATCCTGACTTGGAAATATATCACCATTCCTTTGCTGTCACTGGGTCAAAGTCCTGGAACTCCATCCCTAACAGCACTGTGGGTGTACCTACACCACATGGACTGCAAGAAGGCAGCTCATCACTACTTTCTTAAGGGCAATTAGGGTTGGGCAATAAATGCTGGCCTAGCCAGAGATATCCACATCCCATGCATGAATTTGAAAAAATGACCATAAGCTTGGCCAAGAAAGTAGGTTTTAAGGAGTTTCTCAGAGGATGAAATCAAGATAAAGACCTGGAGAGGTGTAGGGAGGCAACTCCAGGGCTTGGGGCCTAGGCAATTGAAGGCATGGCCACCATTGGTGGTGCAATTATAATTGAGAATGCTCAAGAGGTCAGAACTAGAGGAGAACAGATCTCTTGGGGGGTTTGTGGGGCTGCAGGAGGTAACGGAGATAGGGAGAGGGATGCCATGGAGAGATCTGAAAACAAGGATGAGAATTTTAAAATCAAGATGTTTCTTGACCGGGAGCCAATGTAGATCAGCTGTCTCAGGGGTGATAGGCAAATGGGACTTGCTGCGAGTTAAGACACGGGCAGCAGAAGTTTGGGCGACCTTAGGTTTACGGAGGGCAGAATGGAGGAGACCAGCCAGGAGTGCATTGGAATAGTCGAGTCTAGAAGTAACGAAAGCATGAATGAGGGTTTCAGCAGCAGATGAGCTGAGACAGTGGAGAGGACGGGCGATGTTACAGAGGTGGAAGTGGGAGGTCTTAGAGATGGCGCAATATGTGGTTACAAGATTCAGGTGCAAACTGGTGCCCAAAATTATGCCAGTTCTGAACACAAAATCTGCCTTAAACCAGTGCAATCAGCAAGCATTTCAAAGCAATTGTCCGTTAAGTCTTATTTTAAAAATTATTCCTTGATCTATTTAAGGGTGGTGGCTTGGTGAAGTTTGAATAATGCAGCTCAAAGTGGGATTATCACAAAAATAAGAATTCGTAATCGATATGACAACCCAGCTTAACTCCCTCCACCTGCTCCACACCCCCTTAAACGGTATAAATTCCACGGGCAGGATTTTTCACTGAGCAGGCGAGCATGTGCCCAGGCCGCTCGAGCGTAAAATGACTGGTGATGATGTCGGGCGAGCGTCCTGACGTCATCGCGCGATATTTCAGTTGGCGGGCGTGCGTGGGAGTCAGCAGCATGCACAAACTTCCGCACTCGCCCTCCTCCTCCTGCCCCCTCCCCGGCAACGCTGAGCGCTGCAGCGCACGTTTCACGCTGGTTGGCCGTTAATTGGCCAGCCAGTGTGAAATAGATGTCGGGGCCCGATCGCGGGCTGTGGTCCTGCTTCACCCACCCGTGCCCACCCGACAAGGTAAAAATCCTGCCCCATCACGTTCTACTTCTCTTTAGCTCCGAAGAAGAGTCATATGGACTCGAAACATCAACTCTGCTTCTTTCTCCACAGATGCTGCCAGACCGGCTGAGCTTTTCCAGCATTTTCTGTTTTTATTTCAGATTTCCAGCACCTGCAGTATTTTGCTGTGAGTAATTCAATTTTCAGTGACCAAAAATGATTTTTTTAAAAATTATTTTGAACCGTTTACTCATTATGTTGGTGTGTAGTAGCCAGCTTCTTAGTATCTTATTTAATTCCAAAGCCTTTTTAAAACATACCTATCAATGCCCTTGCAAGGACCAGCTTAATTTTAAAGGCTGCGTTTGCCGCCAATGATGTGCACGCGCGGTTCGACTGTTTTACTAGGTTAGGTCATTGAAAGAGATGGAGTATGCAGCAGCCAGGACCAAAGATGGCACTGCTCAAATCCTCACAGCTGGGCAGCTGAGTCTCGCAGTGAACGATTCATTAAAATCCCTTCCTGGGTTGAATTTTTGGGCTCAAGCTGTCACGTTAACACCTTCACATTTTCAATTTCAAAGATTCAGGTCACCAGTGTGCTGCAAGGATTGTTTTTTTTTATACCCATATCAGTTTTAAGTTTTTCAAAAGTTCTGACCTTTAAAGAGCAAATGTGTCTAAAACGCTGAGGGAAAATAATAGTGTGGAAATGTTGCTCTAATCCAATGAGTTGCCAGTGAAACTCGCAGGAAAAACTGCCAATAACTTACGAACAATGAGCAGGAGTAGGCCATTCAGCCCCTCGAGCCTGCTCCGACATTTAATAAGATCATGGCTGACCTGATAGTCACCCGAGATCTGCATCCCACGGATTAAGGTGGTCACAGTAAGACAAACTTGTGACCGGCGATTCAGCTTTATAGCCCTCAGAAGAACTTTTTATTTCTTCCCTTTACACCGGTTTCTTGGAGGGTGAGGGGGAGGAGGAATAGGGAGTGAGGAGGAGTGGGTGGGGACCCCCGTAAATACCGCCCAACAATCCCCATGGACGCCCCGTGCCTCCTAACACATACCCCGGAGGCCACCGAATTTTGAAACTCATGCATGCGTGCTCTTTCTGACATCACCATCCCCCGTGCAGCCCTGTAGAAGTCTGCGTATGTGTAGAGCGATTACTGGCGTCGCACACACACGGACCAGCGCGCATGCGCAGACCACCATCTTACCTTGGCAGAAGACGCCATGAATTTCAAAAGCTTCTTTGGAAGCCCACAATCCAATGCAATTAGCATAAATTCACCATGGCGACTGATTTGACCTGGGGGCGGGGCCAGTTTTATGGATGCCGCTGAACAAGAACTCAACCCCACCCCACCCCAGATATTTAAGCTTGGCCTACAACTCTGTTTTATCCTTCAGAACCGTTTCTGCCCGATTTTTGTGTTATAAATATGACTCTGGATAAAATCCATCAAACTGCCAACACCAGGAATTGAGCCTTATGAAATTCAGAGGATGGGAAGCAATATAATTTGACCCCAGGGACCCAATTATAAAATATTAAGAATGGACTTCTGTTCTATAGATTCCAGTTAAGTTGTCTCGCTGGCTTTATATTATATTATTGCTGCACAGTTATTAAACATTAACTTTAATAACTTGCTGCTGGTGTTAAGTTAATATTGTATATGATTGATACCATTCCTTGTTCTGCAGTCCCACTATGATCTTTTTTTATCTATATATTTGTTCATGGGATGTGGGCATTGCTGGCTAGGCATTTATTGCCCATCCCTAACCTCCTTAAAACACTTAAGAGGCAACCACATTATTGCTGTCACATGTAGGCCAGACCAAGTAAGGATGCCAGATGTTCTTCCCTAAAGGGCATTAGTGAACCAGATGAGTTTTTACGACAATTGCTTCATGAGACTGAATTCCAGATTTTATTGAATTCAAATTCCACGGCCTGCCATGGTGGGATTCGAACCCAAGTCCCCAGAGCATTACCCTGGAGTCCAGTGATAGTACCACTATGCCACCGCCTCCCCTATGAGGGGATGAGAGAATTCTCAGAAAGAAAATTAAGATTGGATGGTAGGGCAGCCGGTGAAGTGCTGCCAACTACCAAACCGGTGTCATAAAACGGGTCAGTGACAAACAGCTGAAGACAGTAACTGGTATCATTTTATGTCGGTTTCATCGTTTGAGACCACACACTGTTAACTGGGCCGTTAGCTCTGTCAGCTTCAAACACGTCACACAGCTAAATATGACTAAAATATGGGGCTGGATTTTTGTTGTTAGTTGTGGGGGGGGGAGGGGGGGGCACATAAATATGCCGGGTGCCCGGCCCACCTCCTTCCCGCCCACCCCCAACCTGTTCACCATAAGACAGGGTGGGTAACTAGGCCTCCTGCCCTTAGGCTTATTGAGGCCCTTAACTGTCCAAATAATTGGCAATTGAGGGCCTCAATCCACCCCGACTGCCATAAAGCGCTGGGCAGCGAGAGTGCGAATGTCGTTTTTGAAAGAGCTTCTTTGAAAAGGCGAGAAGGAAGGGGGGGGCACATCAATGTGAGGGGTGGGGTGCCTGTGTACATCGGGAGCACCTCCCCTCCCCAAGATGTCACCCCTCTTGGTTCCTCGCCACCTGCTACCCAAAGCTCAGCCGCCATCCCCTCTTCATCCACCCCCGCCCAGGCTCTCCAATCCCTCCCCTGCCCTAAATGCCTGCGACTTACCTGTCTCCAATCGTCATCGCTCTTCTTCCTGCACTTCCTTGCAGTCCTGGCAGCACCCACTACCGAATTCTGGAGCTGCTAGACCGGCTAGATCTGTCTGTGAGGAAAAACTTTTTTACCCAGAGGGTGGTGACGGTCTGGAATACGCTGCCTGGGAGGGTGGTGGAGGCGGGTTGCCTCACATCCTTTAAAAAGTACCTGGATGAGCACTTGGCACATCATAACATTCAAGGCTATGGACCAAGTGCTGGTAAATGGGATTAGGTAGGTAGGTCAGGTGTTCCTCACGTGTCGGTGCAGACTCAATGGGCCGAAGGGCCTCTTCTGCATCGTGAGATTCTGTGATTCTGTCGGCCAATCTGATTGGTCACAAATCTCAAGGGTGGAACTTCCAGTCCACTGAGGGGCAGAAGTCCAACCCTGAACCTGCTTAGCCAACCCCTACCGTGTTATGGTTGCGGGGCAGACTTTTTAAAAGTTGGCCCATTTGGGACCAACTTTCCTTCTGGGAGGGACATGCAGTCTGTCCCCCTCCCCACCACCCCATAAAATCCAGCTCAGGAGATCAAAAGGTTCAGCACGAATGGCATGGCTCAATATAACCAGGGATTGGTAAATCGGGCTGGTGTAAGTCAGTATGACTGTCTATGACTGGCATAGTGACTGGTACAGCTCGGTGTAACTGGGTTTGGCTGGTGTAGTGCTGTGTCGTCTTCTTGGGCAGTCGCTCGGGGATCGAGGATGACTTGCTTCCACTCTGGTTCGATGGGTTCTGAGATAGCTGATAAGTCCAATGCACGATCTGCAGACTCTGCTACATGCGGGGCAGGTGTTGCTTGAAGGGTCCGGCAGATGAGTTGTTGGAAGGTTCAGGTGCTCTCTCCAACACCTCGACTTCACCTCTGCATGTTCCCGATCAAGTCGCTTGATGTGTTCGGCGCCTTCCCAAATGAATCTTCTCCATTTTAGTTGGTCACAAGCCAGGGACTCCCATCAGTCGGCGGGGATGTCTGACCTCTTCGGGGACGCTTTGAGGACATCCCTAAAGCGTTTCCGCCATCCTCCTCAGAGTCTCCTGCCTCAACCAAGTTCCGAGTACAGCAGTTACTTCAGGAGTCTGGTGTCAGGCTTACAGTGTAAACTGGTACAGCTCAGTATAATTGTGCACAGGTGGATATGGTCAGGTGAATGCTGTATAAAAGGTACAGCTCAGTGTCACTGGCAGTAGATTAGTGTGACCATGAAGCCACATATGTTCCGATGTGGTGAAGGATTAAAAAGGCTAATTGGAATGTAGCCAGCGGAAGATCATAGACTGGAAATGACTGTTTGATATGGACATACAAATGCATCTGACTTTGTTTTGTCTACCCCTTGTCTATTTTTGTTTAAAATAAATTAAGATGCCAACCTTTCTTCCTCCACCAATATCACTAAAAAGCATAAGGTATCATTCATCTCAATGCCATTTGCATGGGAGTTTTGTTCATATAACAGCAGTCACAGCACTCCAAATAAAAACCCATTCAATCGGCCATGTGCTTCCAGAGATTCTGGTGAAATAATTAAGTCTGAAATAAATGCAAGCTTTCCATAATCATCCCACCCCACCTGGGTCCAACATTTATCCCTCCACTAGCATCATTAAAATGAAGAGTCATACGGACTCGAAACGTTAACTCTGTCTTCCTCTCCACCGATGCTGTCAGACCTGCTGAATTTTTCCAGCAATTTTTGTTTTTGTTTCATTAAAATTTCACTGACTATCATCACATTGCTCTGCATGGGAGCTTGCTGTGCGCAAGGTTGTGATATTATGACAGTGGCTCCTTTTTAAAAAATAAAATAGCATTTAGTTAGCATTTAAAAAGACTTTGAGGCATCCTAAAGTTGCATTTAAAAGCTCCTACATTACAACAATGACTACATTTCAAAAGTACATCATTGACTGTAAAACACTTCGAATGCAAGTCTTTCTTTTTCTGGTTTCAGGATGTCCAGCACAGAGGCATTAAAAAGTGCTGCTCCCAAAAACCGGACTAGGGAACCAACTAGGAGAATCCGTCAACAGACCAGGGATCAGCAGCCTTTCATTGCTACTCTCATACTCACGGGTTATATACGAGGGTTTATAACAATAGCACCACAGCCCAGCAGAATTCAAACAAATTACAAGTTCTTTTATTGACAAGGAGTGATCTTTCCCTTGGCAAACGTGGCAATTGTGCTTCATAATTTAGGACTGAGTTTGAGGTGGGGGTTGTCAAGTTATGGGGAGTGGGACAAGAAACCGGTCAATTTGGCTCCCGTTTGCCAACATCATCAACACTGCCAGCTCTCACCATCTACAAGGCACAAGTCAGGAGTGTGACGGAATACTCCCCACTTGCCTGGATGAGTGCAGCTCCCACAACACTCAAAAAGCTCGACACCAGTCAGGACAAAGCAGCCCCGCTTGATTGGCACCCCATCCACAAACATTCACTCCCTCCAACTGACGCACAGTAGCAGCCGTGTGTGCACCATCTTCAAGATGCACTGCAGGAACTCACCAAGGATCCTTCAACAACACCTTTCAAACACGCAACTGCCACCATCCAGAAGAAAAAGGGCAGTACACGCATGGGAACACTACTAGTTGCAAGCTTCCCTCCAAGCTACACAACATCCTGACTTGGAAATATATCGCAGTTCCTTCATTCTCGCTGGGTTAAAATCCTGGAACTCCCTCCCTAACAGCACTGTGGGAGTACCTACCCCACATGGGCTGCAGCGGTTCAAGAAGGATGATCACCACCACCTTCTCAAGGGCAGTTAGGGATGGGCAATAAATGCTGGCCTAGCCAGCGATTCTCAAGTCCCAAGGACGATTATAAAAAACGTAAGTTTTGCTTAATCAGATAGAACTGCCTCAAATGAAACTTCCCAAAAACCATTACAGAAAGTCTATCTTTCACACCCCTCACTCATCCCCTTACAGATTTCAGACTGCAAGAAAACACTATCACATGATAATATATTGAAGTACAACACTCAAGTCTTCCTTGGTCATGAAACTTTTCACTCTTTCAGGAAGACAATTCACCCTTAAATGGGAAAACACCAAGGCAAAAGTCAGAGAGTCAAATGATTCACACCAAAAGCAGTAAACGTTCCTTTAATAGTATTCACTGAAGCCGTGTAGAGATCAGGGGGGGGCAGCAGTGGCACAGGTGGGGGAGGCGCGGTGGCGGTGAAAGGGATGGGGGCAGCAGTGGCACAGATGGGGGGCACGATGGCGGTGAAAGGGATGGGGTGACAGTGGCACAGATGGGGGGCGCGGTGGCGGTGAAAGGGATGGGGTGACAGTGGCACAGATGGGGGGGCGCGGTGGCGGTGAAAGGGATGGGGCGACAGTGGCACAGATGGGGGGGCACGGTGGCGGTGAAAGGGATGGGGCGACAGTGGCACAGATGGGGGGGGCGCGGTGGCGGTGAAAGGGATGGGGGCGACAGTGGCACAGATGGGGGGGGCGCAGTGGCGGTGAAAGGGATGGGGGCGACAGTGGCACAGATGGGGGGCACGATGGCGGTGAAAGGGATGGGGTGACAGTGGCACAGATGGGGGGCGCGGTGGCGGTGAAAGGGATTGGGCGACAGTGGCACAGATAGGGGGCACGATGGCGGTGAAAGGGATGGGGTGACAGTGGCACAGATGGGGGGCGCGGTGGCGGTGAAAGGGATTGGGCGACAGTGGCACAGATAGGGGGGCGCGGTGGCGGTGAAAGGGATGGGGGCAACTGACACAGGTTAGGGGTACGGTGGCAGTGAAAGGGGTGGAGGAGAGTGTAATTCCTCTTATCAATAATTTTACTGAAAAATTCGAGATTATTTTCATTTTGTGTCCCTGAAACCTTTTTAACTGCAATTATTAATAGAACAACTTTAGTTTCGTCTTCCCGATTCTTCCTCAGGCATTTTCCTTTACACTGTCTCAAAGAGCCGACACTGACATGAGGGGCTGAATAGCCTCTTTCTGGGCTATATAATTCTATCTGATCCTGAGTCAGCTCCTTCAGCTTGAGAAGAAAATGGGAAAAAAAGCTACAAATACCGGAAATTTGATATAAAAGCAGAGCAGGTCAGTGGAGAAGAAAGTCTGGTTAAGACAGAGTGCGTCCTCTTCATCAGAACTTTGTGATGGACATTTTGACCACCCTGCAAGGAAAAAGATTTCATTCCTTTCCTTGAGAATCGTTGTCTGGGATAAATACCTTGCTTACTTCTGCCTCACCACTTGGCTCATTAACTTGACAGGAGGTCTTGATTTGAATGGGCGTCTTGTATTAATGAGCTCTGAAGAAGAGTCATACTGACTCGAAACATTAACCCTATTTCTCTCTCCACAGATACTGCCAGACCTGCTGAGTTTTTCCAGCATTTTCTGTTTTTATCTCTCACTAGGGAACTTGGCCTGTCTCATTGGGATTCCAATATCTTATTGGCTTTGACCTCATGGGCACTGTCATAAGTCTCAGAACAGCTGTTTCAGTCCCAATTATTTTCCCAAATCTGTCTACCCTCATTTACCCTGTTAAGCCTGGGAGTAGAATGGTTGACCAGTGGGCTCACGATAACTGTAGCTCAGAATCCAGTCCGATCAGATGCCAAGAGCCAGAATGCACTAAAATAACACATTGAAGTTGTTCGGAGCCCTTAACAGCGTAACACGCCCCAAAGCACTTCACAGGGTTATGGGGGGGGCATCAAACTAGAATCTGACACTGAGTCACACATTGGGACCAGTGACCAAAAAGCTTGGTCAAAGAGGTAGATTTTAAGGAGCATCTTAGAGGAGAAGGGCGAGCAGAGAGATTTCGGGAAACAATTCCAGGGCTTTGGGTCTAGAAAGCTGAAGGCATGGCCGCCAATGGTGAGTGATTAACATCAAGGATGGGCTAGAGGACAAAATTGGAGGAGCGCAGAGATCCCTGGGGGTTTATAGGGCTGAAGGAGGCTACAGAGGGGTGACAGGCAATGGAGAGATTTGAACACTAGGATGAGAATTTTAAAAGCAAGGTATTGCCACACCGGGAGCGAATGTAGGTCAGCAAGCACAGAGGTGATGGGTGAGCAGGACTTGGTGCAATTTGGTGCAGGGAGCAGAGTATTGGACAAGCTAAAGTTTACAGAGAGCTGAGATGGGAGAGTCAACACAAACAAACAAGAAATTAAACACCAGCACTGGAGGAATCTGTCCAACACTCGTCTTCTGCTGCATCTGTCGCCTACACATTTTTTAAATTCTTTTTTATATTGAAGGACAGCCCCCTCTGCCTGACATTTATCTTTCTCTTTTACAACCTTCCTATGTGTGCTAACCTGTGGTTAGACGAGGCGATAAGATCTTGCCACCTGGGCTGATTAGATTTATTAGGCTGGATTCCCACACGAAAATGCTTATCAGCCCAGCACCAGGTTTTCCACTGGAATGTATTTCCAGTACACCTTTCCACATTGCACGTTGCTATAGTCAAAAATCTAAAGAAATCACTGTAGGGTTGAAACATAGTGCTTCCCAGGCAACATTGATCTAACTTGTGGAGAGAGAAAAACAAAGTTAATGTTTCGAGTCCGTATGACCCTCCTTCAGCCCTGGGGAAGGCTCATACGGACTCGAAACGTTAACTTTGTTTTTCTCTCTCCACAGATGCTGTTAGACCTGCTGGGCTTTTCCAGCATTTTCTGTTTTTGTTTCAGGTTTCCAGCATCCGCAGTATTTTGCTTTTATTTTGATCTCACTTCTTCCTTGAATCGTTTCATCAGGTGAAAACGTTCACCTGTGCTTCTCAGGCACAGCATGGCTATCTAAACAAACAAAACGGTGGGACCATTGCGCGCGGCTGCGCACTTCCTCTTGCCATTTTGATGTGGCAGGTAATAGCTATGTTATAGGTGTAGGCGTTCCCTGGGAGTGTATCAATATTTGTAGGGGTAAAGGCAAAGAACTGCGGATGCTGGAAATCCGAAACAAAAACAAAAACAAAAATACCTGGAAAAACTCAGCAGGTCTGGCAGCATCGGTGGAGAGGAGCACAGTTGACGTTTCGAGTCCTCATGACCCTTCAACAGAACAGCTGCCAGACCTGCTGAGTTTTTCCAGGTATTTTTGTTTTTGTTTTTTTTAATATTTGTAGGGGTTTCCCAGGGATGTGTCAATATTTGCAGAGGTTTCCCGGGAGTGTGTCAATATTTGCAGGGGTTTCCCGGGAGTGTGTCAATATTTGCAGAGGTTTCCCGGGAGTGTGTCAATATTTGCAGGGGTTTCCTGGGAATGTGTCAATATTTGCAGGGGTTTCCCGGGAGTGTGTCAATATTTGCAGGGGCTTCCCGGGAATGTGTCAATATTTGCAGGGGTTTCCCGGGAGTGTGTCAATATTTGCAGAGGTTTCCCGGAGTGTGTCAATGTTTGCAGAGGTTTCCCGGGAGTGTGTCAATGTTTGCAGGGGTTTCCCGGGAGTGTGTCAATATTTGCAGAGGTTTCCCGGGAGTGTGTCAATATTCGTAGGGGTTCCTGGGGAAGCATATCAATATTTGTAAGGGCCTATGAGGACAACAATATTTCTGAGTGCAGCAGTTTCTGGGTGTGCATCAATATTTGTAAGGGATCTGGAGGTCCTATCAATGTTTCCAGGGCATCTTCACATTCAAAAGCACTGCCCTGAAGTGATGCTTTGCACCTGTACCCAGCAGCCATGTGAAAAACTAACAAAAGACAGGCAAATACGTTGGGGGGGGGGGGGGGGGGGGACAAAATATGTCAGCAGCTTATTCCTAACAAACAGCTCCAAACATCAGGAAAATGACAGGACTGAGATTTATGGCCAATCGGACATGTTAAATAGGAGCGTTAAAAGTTTTTTTTAAATCACTGGTCGAAACCTCATCTTCCCCAGGGATGAGGTTTCACCAAAAATGCAAAGGCCGCTTGGCCTTTTCACCCACCTGCCAACTGAATGGTTGGACGGGCAGCGAAAAATTCTAGTCAATTAATTGACCAAGGGCTTTAATAGGCCGCATCATTGTTGGCGGGCGCGCTCCCGACTCCCGCGCGGCGTACCCGCTGACCGAAATATCGCGCCAGTGCGCGATGACATCGAGACGCTCACCCGACGTCATCGCGCGTCATTTTACGCTTGTTTGCGAGAAAAATGCTGCCCAATAAATTCAGCATGGACATAGAAATGCTGCTGTAATCAGCTCATTTTAGGTGAAAACCCTCCTGATAGAATTGTGCAACCTCAGGCATTGCTGACCCAACATCCACCAATGCCAATCCTTGTATATCCAATCAACACCATCCTTTTAATGAAGAGTTAATTTCAGCCTTCCGTTTCACAGTGGAGGTGAGGGGGGGATAGAAACAGATACGATCATTTCAATGAATCTATTGTTCCACAGATCACTGAAGTGCAGTGCGCATGGAACCAAACCAGGCAAGAGATGCAACAGAACCATGAGGTCTACCACTGACCAAATTCTGAACATTGAGCACATTCATGCGCTCATTATTCATTCATGGGAGTTGGGCATCACTGGCTAGGCCAGCATTTATTGCCCATCCCTAATTGCCCTTGTTCAGAGGGCATTTAAGAGTCAAACACATTGCTGTGGGTCTGGAGTCGCATGTAGGCCAGACCAGGTAAGGACGGATATGAGTGAACCAGATGGGTTTTTACAACAATCAGCAATGGTTTCATGGTCATCATCAGACTTTCAATTCCAGATTTATTACTGAATTACAAATTTCACCGTCTGCTATGGTGGGATTCGAACCCTGGCTCCCAGAGCATTACCCTGGGTCTCTTGAATATTGGTCAGTGACAATACCATCCAGCTCACTAATGTCCTTCAGGGGAGGAAATCTGCCTTCCTTACTCGGTCTGACCTACATGTGACTCCAGACCCACAGCAACGTGGTTGACTCTAAACTGTCCTCAGAAATGGCCTGGCAAGCCACTCCGTTGTTATGGGATGGGCAATAAATGCTGGCCTCGCCAGTGATATCTACATCCTGTGAATGAATAAAAAATGTCTCCCACCCTTCTCTAAGGCAAGGACTGCATCTGCAATGAAGTAAAATGTTGAATAAAACTCAGGTCTGAAGTTACTCAAGGTCCAGGATTCCAAATGATTTATAAAAAATGAAATTTTGTTTGTTCTTTTCATGATAAACTGTGGTCTCCATGTTTTAATAAAGCCGTTTTATCATGGGGATGGAGGGGGGAGAGTAGATGTGGAGCTCAGTCTTAATTGAAAAGCGTCAGAGAGAGATCTAGACCCACAGTGCAGAACACCCCTGCAAGGCTGAAACCAGTAAAAGACGAGCTGGGTCAGCAACTGAATTAGGAGACCTCCCTCCATCAAGTCTGGGTTTTAAAAAAATACTTAAATTGTAGGAGGAAGGTTGAGGGATTGTCTCCCGTTAAGGATCTGTCATCGCATGTTCTCCTTGGAGCGAAGGAGATTGAGGGGAGATCTGATAGGTGTATATAAAATTATGACAGGTTAAGATAAGGGGAACAAAGAAAAGCTGTTCCCATTAGCAGATGGCACAAGGATTAGCTCTGGAATTCCCCTCCAAACCTCTCCACCTTTACCTCGCTCTCTTTCCTTAAGGCACCTTAAAACCAGCATCTTTGGCCGAGCTTTTTGTCACCGGCCCTGATAACTTGTGGCTTGGTGTCAAATTTGGTCGGATAACACTGCTGCAAAGTGCCACGGGACGTTTCTGTTAGGCTAAAGGTGCTACATAAATACAAGTTGTTGTTGTGGGTCACAGGTCAGCATTTGATGGCCTAAGGCCCAAGGAGTAACAGCCCAATCTCTCACATCTCTTGTGTGCCCTTCCAATTCATTCTTGGGTCCTGACATGTAACGGACACTCTAGATATAAATATAAATTGTTGTTGTTGAGAACTGGAAACTAGTAAAACACCATTTGATATGTTAAGTTCCATCCTGCTATATACCATGTCACATCTCAATCACTCAGCTTAATCTCTTGATGGGAGGGTTTGTGTAAATAAATTCATCCCTCCCCCTCCACAGCAGAGATGGGGGCAGCCTATTGACTGCGATGCCCTGTTGTCTGTGATGACCTTGGCAGCTGCCCTCTGGAGCGAAGAAGCCTGGAGGGCCCCGCCCTGCTGTGGGCCTCCTGCTGTGAGGCAGGTGCACCCTCCTTGGCCTTTGGAGCTGGAGGTGATGTGGTCAGAGGCAGAGGAGGGGATTGGCGTGGTCGCTCTCGGAGTCACCTGAGTGGATGGCCCTGGGGAGTCCAGCTGTGGGTCCTCCTCCCTGTGGGTGCATGAGGGCCCCTGCCTGACTCCTTGAGGAGGAGGGACACCAGGAGTCAGATTGAGGTGCCCAGACCCCGTCTCACCTAACTACTAATGGATGCCACCTATGCCTGTTTGCAAAACAAAATAAGTAGCAGCAGAGGTAAACAAAGCCATAAAACATTTTGCCAACAAAGCATAGGGGTTCAAATCTAGAGGCACAGAATTCAAAAGCTAAGTTAACTTTATAATGAACCCCGATTACACCAAACTTAAAGAGTATCGTGCTCAGCTCTGGTCTCTATATTATTGAAAGTATATAGAGGCAGTTGGAGAAGGTATAAACAAGGTTTACAAGAATGGTACCAGAACTGAGAGGTTATAACTATTGAGGAAAGACTGCACAGGCTGGGGCTGTTTTTGTGAGAAAAGGGAAAGCTGAAGGGTGACCTGATAGAGGTCATTAAAATTATGAAGGGGCTTGAAAAGGTAGACATCTTGTAGTCCCGTCACGGCAGGATCCACTGCGGCCCAGCCAAAAATCCACTGGCTTTCGGCAGAACCGGACCATCCCGGCAGTGGGCGGGGCTGGAAAATCCTGCACGCAGATAAATTGTTTCCACTTGTGGGGGAGACCCAAGCTAAAATATATAAGTGTAAGATAGTCACTGATAAATCCAGTTAGGAATTCAGGAGCAACATCTTCGCCCAGAGGGTGGTGAGAATGTGGATCCCACTTATCACAAGGAGTGGTTGAGGCGAGCAGCAGAGATGCATTTAGAAGGAAGCTAGATAGACACGAGGGAGAAAGGAATAGAGGGATAGGTTGATAGGGTGAGATGAAAAAGGGAATGTAGAATGCTTATGTAGAACATAAAAACAGGCACAGACCAGTTGGGCTAAGTGGCCTGTCTTTGTCCTGTAAAAATCTATATGTAATTCCATGTAAAATGCCTTCACAAGAAATACCAACCAGACATTGCAACAAAATTTAAAGTGTATTTAAGCCCTAGGCCATCTGGGGAAACATCAGGGTATTGGATTCCAGGTGGTGTTTATGGGGAGGGGTTGGAGACTAGGTTTTTGTTCCCTTTTCAGCAGTTTACTATTTATTTGCTTTCTGCGGGAGGCTATGTGCCACAGCCCAGTGTGATGAGCTGTGAACTGTCACTGGGGAATCACACAGTGGGAGCTAGATTGACACAATGCTGTTATTTGACCAGCTCTGCCATGCCAATTTATTCCTGTAACAGGGGGACAGCATGCCCTGAGCATTGCAGATGTTCGAATAATGGATGACAGGGATGGAGCTTCCGAGTTGGAGTTTTAACCAAGGGGCTGTATAGGTGAAATGGTAAATCCACTGGGACAGAAGTGTGGGATGATTCGTGAATGATGTCTAAACCGACTCACTATCACATTAGATTACAGCTCTAGTCGCTGCACACTTGTTCATTCTCTCGCCTTTTACTGGTATATTTTTTATTGTCGCTAAGTTTAGATCCATTCAAGACTGAATAGTGGCTTTTTTTGAAGGTTTGTGAGTTATAATGACAGCCGAGAGTAGCAGCAGTGTAACATTTGCAGAAAGGAACAATGTCCATTTTAAAACAATGGCAGTACTACAACAAATGATCAGTGTGTGGTTAAAGGCCATGTGTACTCAGAATGGATGTCCTTTTACTCTCTCTTATCTCTTTTTCTCTCCCTTGTATCTATCTCCCCTTCTCTTTTTACCTACCTCCCTCTTTCTCTTCCCCCTCTCACTTTCTCTTCCTTTCTCCTCCCTCACCCCTTCTCTCTTTCCCTTTCTCCCTCGCGTTTTTCTCTCTCTCCCTCTCGCTTTTATTTTTCTTTCCCTCTGTCTCCCTCTTTTTCTCAATCTCCCTCCCTCCCTCTCTTTATCTCTTCCACTTTCTCTCTTTCTCCCTCTCTCAATCTCTCTCTCTACTCGTTATCTCCTCCACTTTCTCTCTCTTTCTCCCTCTCCCTCTCAATCTCCGTCTCTCCCTCCTTTTCTTTCTTTATCTCTCCCATTTTCTCTTTTTCCCTCTCTCTCTTTCTCTCAATCTCCCTCTCTCTTTCCCTCTCTCCCTCTTTCTATCTCTCTTGTGCACTCCAAAAAATTCTATTAAATTATTTATTTGCCTCAGCATTTCAAAAGAAAAATGAAACCATATTCACAGAGAACTTCTGGGGGTAATTTATTTTTCAGGGGTATGTTATAAGGAATGTTGCTCAGAGCACAATTTGATCTTCAAAAACAATTTTGTTTTTAAAAGACAGTGATATGACTTATCTCCACTCCCCAGTACGTCTGTCCTGGACTTGTATCAAAATAGATGAACGTGATGAAAGGCACAGATTGGTGAGCCTGGTATGTTATGAATAGGAATGCAGCTTATCTGCACTATTTGAAGTTCAGGGAGATCTCTCTTCACCAGCTAGTTCTTGCTTGTTATGTTGTTTCCCCACAGTTCTTGCACTGGCATAAGCCGATGGAGCCCAGTGTAAAAACGTTGCTATCGCCGATACCCATGTGTAGGGCCCTTTGGAGATCTGAGGTAATGGTGCCCTGCTTGGAGCTGCAGTGCTTGGTTGATCCATGACCATAACTGTCCAAATCTGCGCCTGGCAAACTGCACTGAACTGGCTGCTCGCAGTTGAGCCAAGTAATCAAGAGTGGGAAGTGGAAATAAGCTAGGCTCCGATAAGAAAAGCTGTTTGCATTAACCTGAAATTCGCTAACACTTGCAGTCTTTCTTTCAAACCATTGC
Source organism: Cetorhinus maximus (assembly GCF_964194155.1). NCBI lineage: Eukaryota > Metazoa > Chordata > Chondrichthyes > Lamniformes > Cetorhinidae > Cetorhinus > Cetorhinus maximus. Next base: position 104,852,794 of record NC_135892.1, read on the forward strand.
CTTCTTGTTGAAAAACATACCCAGTTTGTGGCTGCCCTGTTGCACAATGCCAAGCTTGCCTCAGTTGGTAGCACACTCACCTCTGAAGCAGGAGACAGTGGGCTTGAACCCCACTCTAATCCCATTATCCAGGCCCTGTTTGCTGTTCAGAAAGAACAGAGCTGCATTCATGAACCATCTGCCACATCTTCAGAGCACCCCAGAGACCTTCACGGCCAATGGAAAGACTTGAAGTACAGTCATGCTTGTCAGTTAGGAAAATGCAGCAGTCAACTTCTGTACGACAAGCTCCCAGAAACGATTCTAAGCATTTTGTCTGTTCCTGTGGTGTGGTTGAGGGATCAAGGTTGGTTGAGGGATTTGGGGTTCATTGAGGGATCAGGGTTGGTTGAGGGATTGGCCTTTGTTGAGCAATCAGGGCTGGTTGAGGGATCGGTGTTGGTCAAGGGATAGGGGTTGGCTGAGGGATCAGTTTTGGGTGAGGGATAGGGGTTGTTTGAGGGATTGGTATTGATTGAGGAATAGGGGTTAGTTGAGTGAACGGGATTGGTTAAGGGAACGGGGTCACTTGAGGGAAAGGGGTTGGTTGAGGGATAGAAGTTGGGTGAGGGATCGGGGTTGGGTGAGGGATCGGGGTTGATTGAAGGATAGGGGTCGGGTGAGGGATAGGGGTTAGGTGAGGGATCGGTGTTGAATGAGGAATCGCGGTTGGTTGAGGGTTCAGTGTTGGGTGAGGGATCGGTGTTGGGTAGGGATTGGTGTTGGGTGAGGGATCGGGGTTGTGTGAGGGATAGGGATTGGTTGAGGATCGGTTTTGGTTGAGAATTGGTTTTGGCCAGAACATCGGTGTAAGTTTCTCAGCTTGTCTTTGAATAGTGCCATGAGATCTTCCAAGTCCATTCGAATAGACAGAGCAGGTCTCACCTCTGTCAGTGCAGCACCACCTCAGCCCTAATCATTATTGGCCAGTTTTGATTTAATGGCTGCCCTGTAAATCTAGTCAGAAGCACATAAGCAGTTCAGAAACTAACTACAGTTTAGATTTCTGCATCAAGCCTATCCTGGTGCACAATCTAGGTTGGCACTCCAACGCTGGACTCGAGGGGCAGTGCATGATTAGACAGGCCATAATAGAAAGACTTTGAAGGGGGTGCAGAAGAAATTGACTAGAATGGTTCCAGGGCTAATTAAGGCACTCTATGTGGATGGAGCGGGGAAGCTGTGGTTGTTGCCCTCTGAATTGAGAAATCTAGGAGGAAATTTGATGGAGGCATTTAAAATTGTGAAGTGTTTAGATTGGGTAAATAAAGAGAAACTCTTTCCACTAGCTGAAGGGTCGATAACGTGAGGAGTGGGATTGGCAAAAGGACAATAGACGACATGGGGGGAATTCTAATATCTCACCCTAATGGGAGTAAGAATTTGAAAGCACAGCCAGATAGGGTGGTGGATGCAGATTCAACAGTCGCCTTTAAAAGGGAATCGGATAAACGCTCGAAAGAGAAAGAATTGCAGGGATATGGGGAAAGAGCGGGAGATTGGGGCTAACTGGGTTGCTCCACAAGAGCCAGCACAGACTCAATGGGCTGAATGGCCTCCTCCTGTGCTGTCCTATTCTATGATGCTGAAACTCTGATGACACTGAGCACAGTTTGGTAAGCAGTCCACATCCAGAACAGTAATAGATGCACTTTTGTATTTCCAGCAGCGTTTCTTTAAATTTTGTTTTCTCCAGTTTACATAAGCTTTTTTTACTCCGGCGCTCTGAGTTCTTTACACATCTGAAAACATCCCTTGTGTCCCTGGAGCAAGGCATATCATTTCCTGCTAGACAGGCTTATTGAAAAAGGTGTAAAAATTACTTTTTCTGTAAAAGACAATAAAATCCAGCCTGCTTTTTAAATAGTGGACTATAAAAGTAACAGTTCATCTGTGGGAGCCCTTGAGCTCTTCTCCAATAAATGTCTCCTGGATCAATACAGTATTTCTTCAAAACTGGCCAAGCCATGTTTTATTTGCTTTGCTTTGACTTGAGAAAACAATAGGCAGTGAAGGAGGCCATTCAACCCCTCGAGCTTATCCCACTGTTCAGTTAGATCATGGCCGATCTGTATCTCAGCTCCATCTAGCAGTCCATGTCCAAATGCAGCAAGACCTGGACAATATCCAGGCTTGGGCTGACAAGTGGCAAGTAACATTTGTGCCACACAAGTGCCAGGCAATGACCATCTCCAACAAGAGAGAATCTAACCATCGTCCCTTGACATTCAATGGCATTGCCATCACTGAATCCCCCACTATCAACATCCTAGGGGTTACCAATGACCAGAAACTGAATTGGACTAGCCATATAAATACTGCGGCTATAAGGGAAGGTCAGAGGCTAGGAACCTTGCGACAAGTAACTCACCTCCTGACTCTCCAAAGCCCATCCACCATCTACAAGGCACAAGTCATGAGTGTGATGGAATACTCTCCGCCTGCCTGGATGAGTACAGCTCCACCAACACTCAAGAAGCTCAACACCATCCAAGACAAAGCAGCCTGCTTGATTGGCACCCTATCCACAAACATTCACTCCCTCCACCACCGACACACAGTACCATCAACAAGAACTCACCAAGGCTCCTTAGCTGTACTTCCAAACCCACGACCACTACCATCTAGAAAGACAAGTGCGGCAGACAGATGGGAACACCACCACCTGGAAGTTCTCCTCCAAGCCACTCACCATCCTGACTTGGAAATGTATCATTGTTCCTTCACCGTCGTTGGGTCAAAATCCTGGAACTCCCTCCCTAACAGCACTGTGGGTGTACCTACACCACATGGCCTGCAGCGGTTCAAGAAGGCAGCTCACCACCACCTACTCAAGGGCAATAAGGGATGGGCAATAAATAGGGGTCTAGCTTACCCTGGTTCCACAACCTTTAACACCCTTGCAGAACAAAAATCTGTCAATCTCAATTTTTAAATTTTCAGTTGACCCCCAGCCTCGACAGCCTTTTGAGGGACGGTTCTTGATTGTCACTGCCCTTTTGTGTGAAGAAATGCCTCCTGATATCACCTCCGAACATCCTGGCTCTAATTTTAAGGTTAAGGAGGTATTGTTGCAATTATACAAAACCTTGGTGAGACCACACCTGGAGTATTGTGCACAGTTTTGGAGCCCTTACCTAAGGAAGGATATACGTGTCATAGTGGAAGTGCAACAAAGGTTCACCAGACTGATACCTGGATGGCAGGATTATCCTCTGAGGAGAGATTGAGGAGACTGGGCCTGCAGTCTCTAGCGTTTAGAAGAACGAAAGGTGATCTCATTGAGACATACAAAATTCATACAGGCCTCAACAGGGTAAATGCAAGAAAGATGTTTCCCCTGGCTGGAGGGTCAGGATAAGGGGTAGGCCACTTCAGCTTGAGATGAGGAGGAATTTCTGCACAGAGGGTGGTGAATCTTTGGAATTCTCTACCCCAGAGGGCTGTGGAAGCTCAATCATTGAATATGCTCAAGACAGAGATCAACAGTTTTTAGATATTCAAAGCATCAAGGGACATGGGAATAGTGCGGGAAAATGGCATTGAGGTAGAAGATCAGCCATGATCTAACTGAAGAGGGGCCGAATGGCCTACTCCTGTTCCTATGTCCCCTTGTTCTGAACTCCCCATCCACCCACCAGAGGAAATAGTTTCTCTCTATCAACCCTATCAAATCCTTTAATCACCTGAACCCCCTCCATTAGATCACCCATTAATCTTCTACACTGGAGGGAAGGCAACCTGGCCTCATAACTTAACCCTTTTAGCTCCAGTATCATTCTGGATAGAGGGTCAATTTGCTAAAAAGTTGAACCAGCAGTACAAAATGGTGGCTGCCAATTGGAAGTGCTGTTTCGATCATGTGCACAGCTTGAATTTACTGCCCTGTGTTGTGGCTGGAGGGGGGGGGTCGGGGGTGGGGGGGGGGGGTGGGTGGTAAGGCTGGGCTTTCAGCCACTGACTGGAGACTGATTTATTTTTCCAGCCCACTTTGTCGGCCTTTTGTGCTGAGAGCAATCAGCTCAGCAGGAGAGCTTTTCAACACAGCTTTGCAACATCCTACTGCAATTGACTGTGTATCTGAAGGGTGAAGCCCGCTTCTTACCAGTTGACGCTTTGAACCTGTCCTGAATTTCAAAGCCGCTTTCAAGCTAAATAGCTGCAACAAGCTTTACTCTGTTCTGTATTTGAATTAAGGAAACAATTGACCTCGCGCCCTTGTGTTTTATACACCCATCCTGGCCAGTGGCACTGAGCTCACGGCTACAGTCCCTCTAGCTGTACAAACCACACACTTTACAGGCACTTTTTAAAATTAACTTTCAGCGCATTGCTCTCCTGTTACCTTCCAAAACAGGGCTTTTTTCCCTTTTGCTGCTCTTTTACCAAGTTAAAAACACCTTAAGTCGGTTATATTTATTCGGCACGTTTAATGTAGCGTCATCAAGGAGAATTTGACACCGACCCCACAAAAGGCAATATTAGGGAAGGGTGACCAAAAACCTGGCCCGAGATATAGGTTTTAAGGAGCGTCTTCAAGGAGGAGAGAGAGGCAGAGAGGTTTAGGGAGAGAATTCCAGATTTTACAGCCCAGGCACGGCCACCGATGGCGAAGCGATTAATATCAAGGATGCGCAGGAGGCCAGAATTGGAGGTGTGCAGAGGATTGTGGGGCTGAAGGAGGTTACAGGAATAAGAAGGCCCAAGGCCATGGATGAAGTTCTACATCAAAGTGGACACTCAGAGGTGTGATTGTTTAATGTCCTCATTGACTTTGTACTTTGCTGTCAGCACTACTGGCTTTGAAGGGTGCAGAATGAAAAGAGGTGGAGTTAACTTCCTCCTCCAGAGAACATGCTAACCCTGCCAGTGGGACAGGCACTTCTTTTCTGTTGCTGTTTTCTGCTGGTTCTCACTTATCCGCAGTATGGAGATTTCCACAGTAAAAATATATTAAGTCTAACACAAATATGCAACGTCGAGATTGCAAGGTCACCTAATGGATGTTTTACTACATAGCAACAGTCACTGGACTCATACATGACTGCTTCAATTCAATGGATAATAGATGCAAATGACCAATTAAACCATTGAAGTATAATGGATTCAGGAGGTGTGTTTCTGGACTGAGAGGGCTGTAGGATGTTGGAAGAAAGTGCAATTAACAATCTGCACTCCTCTAATTCTGTCTGCTCGTGCATCTCTCAATTTAATTGCTCCACCATTGGTTCACTTTCAATTGCCTAGACGCTAAGCTCTAGAATTCCTTCCCTGGACCTCTCCAACTCTCTACCTCATTTTTCTTCCAGTTGTATTCAATTAAAAAAGGTGAAATAAGTTGTGACAGTCTATATTAGTTCCTTTAGAACCCTCAAAACATTAATTATAATCGCTTCTCAACTTTCTCTCTTCCAGTGAGAGCTTGCTAAAGATTATGTGATCGTTCCATCTCCACCCTTCAGTCTTTCTGGTCTCTCCCTTCTGTGTTCTTTCAATAACTGTAATATCTTTTCTGCATAAGAGGCAGTTCCATACCTCTGCATGCCACAATACATGGCACAGGTATCACTCAGTCACTATTTCAGTCTGCTATAATTTCCAGATATTGTTCTTGGCATTTGATCAGTTGAGGAGTGCCTCCCCCTGTTGTCTATCCTTCTAGGCATGAATAGTCCAAGCTGCTGCAACCCTCATTCATGCTTTTGTTCCCTCTAGACTTAACTATACCAACGCACTCCTGTCTGGTCTCCCACATTCTATCTTCCCATAAACGTGACAGCACCCAAAACTTTGCTGTTATTGTCTGAACTTGCAGCAAGTCCCATTCCCCTATCACTCCGGTGCTTGCTTACTTACACTGGCTCCTGGTCCAGCAACGTTTTGATTTTAAAATTCTCGTCCTAGTTTTCAAATCCCTCCACGGCTTTGGCCCTCCCCATCTCTGCAATCTCCTCCAGCCTCACAACCCTCCGGGATATCTGCGCTCCTCTAATTCTGGCCTCTTGTGCGCCCCCGATTTAATCACTTCACCCACTGGTTCAGTTTCAGCTGCCTAGACCCCAAGCTCTGGAATTCCCTCACTCCACCCTCTTTACCTCTCTACTTCACTTTCCTTCTTTAAGACACTCCCTAAAACCTACCTCTTTTACCAGGTTTTTGGTTACCTGACCTAATATCTCCTTGTGTGGCTTGGTGTCGTACTCTGCTTGATATTGCTCCTGTGGAGCGCCTTGGGACATTTTCTTACATTAAAGACGCTATATAAATATAAGTTGTTGCTGCAGAAAGTTGACAGTTTTGTAGGCTTCCCTCCCCAGCCTCACCTTCCCCATTACTGTGTGTCGGTATATCTGTTGTCAGGTGGATTGCCTCCTGCTGGACAGGCCTGGCACAGCTGCTGGTGTTCCTCTGGAAAGTGGGTCCCACTTAGCAGAGAGCTTGACCAGTCCATCTGTGAAGACAGGAACCTGAAGACAGAGAGAGAGGGAGAGAGAGAGAGAGAGAGAGAGAGGAGAGAGACGGAGGGAGAGAGAGAGAGGAGAGAATCCTATGGAGTTCATTCTCCTGAGACCAAAACAAAAGAAAGATAAAGTGGAAAGCCACCTTTCAAACTGGGGTGAATGACACTTAAATTGAGTTTGAATCAACTTTTTGCTTTATCCAGGATGATTATTAATGTGAGTGTGCCTTTAATTTTTGATTCTCACTCTGCCGTTGAACATCTGAATGAGAAGAGGATGCTGTCCTTATGGCCAAGAGTGAGTAGAGCTTGTTTGTTTTCCCTTTTGGTAGGGGGGATGGTGCCGATGATATGATTGTCCCCAGGTCCCTCATTAGTATTCAGCGCTTGTGGCCCAGCTGACCTTGATATGCTGTATAAACACTGAAGGGGTTGTGGGGGTTGGAGGGGGGGGAGGCAGTGGTGGTTGCAGCTCGATCTATCTCTAAGCGTGTGGGCTCAGAGCATACAGTAGTGACCTTTGTCACGCTCTGGTTGCCTGGATAGAAGATAAATTGCATCCTGTCCAATGTGAAAGGCCCTTGGTCGATGGTCAGAGCCTCCGCAACTTGGCATCATCTAGTGTGATTAAACTTTCGACATAATGAGACATTCTAAGGCACTTCACAACAGCATTTCCAACAAGCTCACCCTCATTACCATCGCTCCTCAGTCATCACTGTATCTCACATAATAGCAAGATAAGCAACACAGAAAACTGAGTTAAATTACACATGGAAGTATTAGTAGTAAAGATGTTAATTTGTTGCCCTCGCGCTCATTTTAATGAAGACATTTAACTCCGTTTTTTTCAAGTCCATCCCAGATTCGAGTTCTTCCAATTTGTAATCAAAATGTGAGCAGCTAGCTACAAGATCATATGTAAACGTTAAAATATTTACTGAAACATCCCCAACCACTGCAATGTTCCAATCTCTCTTCTAAGGCTGTGCTGAGGTTTTGACAGAATCTGTGGACACAAGATGGGTCCAGGTTGGGAAAGCCACTCGGCCCATCAACACCATGCTGATCCAGAAAGGAAGATCCCGCGGTCATTCGCGACAACGGGTGACAGCACTTTTAAAGGAATGTACCGTCCCGAGGAGCCCCGCTAAGAAGGGGGGCAGGGTGTGGGGGGGGAGGCGGTGCCCAGCACAGTGAGTAGGAGATCAGAGAAGGGTACAGGAACACTACCGCAAAGGTTTCTGAAAATGCGGAGAGATGTAGCAAGGCAGGGGCATCAATAGGAATCGTGTTGGAGTACCAGGCAGGAGACAGTGTCACCGAAAATGGGGACAAGGGAGATAAGGGATGCATAAAAGGACCATGTCGTCAGAGGAGAGGCTGAGAGCCAGAATATGGGGCTTGAGAAATTTGCCAAAGGTCAGGGGAGGCAAGGCCATGGGAGGTGTGGGGCTATTTGGTAAAATTATGTCAGCGTTCGTCCTCTGTTTCTAGGGGTCCACTGCTCGAATTTGCCGGTGTCAGTCCCAAACTTTTCACAAACTTGCCAGTTTGGACCTGTTGCCCTCCCCCAGCACCCTCAGCATCCTTTGGTCTGCATCTGGAGGTTGAAAGGCATACAGGGTCATTTTGGTGATGGAACTCTTGAGGGGACCAGAGGCCCAGCAGTTTTATCCGGTTAACCTGATCTGATTCAGTAAAATATTTCTCTGCATCATTTGCAGGTATTGCAGCCTCCTTTTCTTTAGAATGGGTTGTTTGTTGTGCCATTTCCCTTCACCCGAGAGGATGAGGTTATTTATCTCCCCTATCGACGACTCCCCTCGCCGTCATAGAAACCAATTACACCTTGCAATAAATCAATCTTAAAGAGATGAACTAATCACCTTGCTCCCAGACAGAACTCTTCATTTGGTTTGATGACTTATTTCGAGCATAACTTATTCACCACAGAATGGAAGGAATGCCTCGTCTTACTGCGCAGATCTCCTGATCCGGGAATCTGGGCAGTTCTTAGCGTTGCTAAGGATTAGGCTTGTGAGCCGTTTGCAAAACAGAGATTATCTCGTTAGCTCCCCACTGCCCAATCGGTCAAGAGGCAACAACCATCCGCCATTTGAGGGCGGAGAGGTCGACAAAACTAACTCGGCCCCTGAGCACGTTTGTTCCTTGAACTGCCCTGGGCCCCCGCTGTAAAGGTGAGGTATAGGTGACTGAAGCTGGGAAGGCGGGCATCCACTCTCCAATAACACACTCCCAGTTAAACCACAGGGGCCTTGCTCATCCAGTTATGTCGTGAAACTACTTAAGGCAACTCCTGACAACCCTGTGCAACCCCCCTATTTAACCTTCTTTACCCAGAGAGTGGTTAGAATGCGGAACTCACTGCCATAGGGGGTAGTTGAGGTGAATGGTATAGATTTATTTTAAGGGGAAGCTGGGATAGCACATGAGGGAGGAGAGATCATAGGCTGATAGATCTAGATGAGAAAGATGGGAGAAGGAGGCTCAAGTGGAGCATATGCACCAGCATCGACTGGTTGGGCCGAATGGCCTGCTTCTGCCCCATATATGCATTCTGCATAATCTGAAGTAAAACAGTGCCTTACGCTCAAAAGCCCTTTGCTGTGTTTGGCTAAAAAGTGACAGAGATTAAGTGAGTGGGCAAAGATCTGGCAAATGGAGAATAATGTGGGCAAATGTAAAATTGTCCATTTTGGCAGGAAGGATAAAAAAGAAGCTTATTATTTAAATGGTGAGAGATTGTAGAACTCTGAAATTCAGAGGGATCTGGATGTCCTAGTGCACGAATTACAAAAGGCTAGTATGCAGGTACGGCACGTTATTAGGAAAGCTAATAGAATATTATTGTTTATTGCGGGGGGGAATTGTTTACAAAAGTAGGGAGGTTATGCTTCAGTTATACAGGGCATTGGTGAGACCACATCTGGAGTACTGTGTACAGCACTGTTCTGCTTGTTTAAAGAAAGATGTAAATGCAGCGGAAGCAGTTCAGAGAAGATTCACTAGACTAATACCAGGAATGGGCAGGTTGACTTATGAGGAAAGGTTGGACAGGTTAGGCTTGAGTTTAGAAGAATAAGAGGTGACTTGATCGAAATCTTTAAGATCCTGACAGAATGGATGTGGAGGATGTTTCCTCTTGTGGGAGAATCTAGAACTAGGGGTCACTGTTTAAAAACAAGGGCTCACTCATTTAAGACAAGAGATGAGGAGAAATTTTTCCTCTCAGAGGGATGTGAGTCTTTGGAACGCTCTTCCTCAAAAGGCAGTGGAAGCAGAGCCTTTGAACATTTTTAAGGCAGAGCTAGATAGATTCTAGATAGATAGTGAAAGGCTATCGGCGGAGGTTACAATCAGATCAGCCATGCTCTTATTGAATGGCGGAGTAGGCTTGAAGGGCTGAGTGGCCTACTCCTGCTCCGAGCCTGTATGTTTGTATGTTTCTCCCTCCACCCCTTTGTTTTGGATTGATCACATTACACTTCCCACGTTTTCTTTATCAAACACTCCAGCACAGTTCAGCTGTGGCTCAGTTCGCAGCACTCTTACCTCAGTCAGAAGGTTCAAGCCCCATTCTGGTGACTAATCGCCATACTATGGGTGTGCTACATTGTTGGAGGTGCAATCTCTTCAGGTGAGGTATTAAACTGAGGCCCTGGCTGCCCTCAGGGAAGGGAACGGTTGCATGTCTTACAGAAGCCCACGTGGACCTTATACACACAAAACTCTGAACCAGATTGAAGTGTGTTCAGAAAAACACTAAAGCTGCTCGATCACCTGGGGGTGGGGGTGGATATCATAGGCTCCCTATAACGTAGCGTATTCTTGATAATACACTATGGTATCCCATACCCCAGTCATCGCTTCCAGGATAGCAGAGGAGGAAAAGGAGGGGGGTAGACCTAAAGTGTGTGGCTACACATGCAATCATTGAAAGAAAATGTTTTTGCACTTGTCCTCTATTTACTGATACTACCAGACAAGAACATGCGATAACACAGATAATGTGACAGAGCAGGGAGTACATACACCACAGAGAGAGAGGGGGACGCACGAGCAGAGCATGAGGATGCATGTGAGAAACATACACACAGTGAGAGACAGAGACTACGAGATACACACACAGTGAAAGACAGACATGCACACACAGTGAGAGACAAAGAAACACACAGTGACAGACAGAGAGAGAGAGAGAGACAACAGTGAGAATCACACAGACACACACACACACACACACACACACAGTGAGAGACAGAGACACAGTGACAGACACACAGAGAGACAGAGACAACACAGTGAGAGACACACACACAGATGCAGAGACACACACTGAGACAGAGACAACACAGTGAGAGACACACACACAGATACAGAGACACACACTGAGACAGAGACAACACAGTGAGAGACACACACACAGATACAGAGACACACACTGAGACAGAGACAACACAGTGAGAGACACACACACAGATACAGAGACACACACTGAGACAGAGACAACACAGTGAGAGACTCACACACAGACCGACACAAACACACATACACAGTGAGAGACAAAGACAAACACAGTAACAGACACACACTGAGAGACAGAGACAACACAGTTACAGGCACACTGGGGGAGGTAATGGTGTAGTGGTATTATTGCTGGACCAGTGGGACCTGGGTTCGAATCCCACCACAGCAGATGGTGGAATTTGAATTCAATAAAAATCTGGAATTGGAAGTCTAATGATGATGATGAAACCATTGTCAATTGTTGTAAAAACCCATCTGGTTCACTAATGTCTTCCCTTTAGGAAATGAATTCTTCCGCCCTTACCTGGTCTGGCTTACATGTGACCCAGCTAATGTGGTTGACTCTCAAATGGCCTAGCACTCAATTGTAACAAAGTCACAAAAAAGGAATGAAACCAGACGGACCACCCAGCATCGACCAAGGCACCAGAAACGACAACGGCAAACTCAGCCCTGTCGGCTCTGCAATTTCCTCCTTACTAAAATCTGGGGGCGAGTGCCAAAATTGGGAGAGCTGTCTCACAGGCTAGTCAAGCAACAGCCTGACATAGTCATCCTCACGGAATCATATCTTATCGATAATGTCCCAGACACCACCATCACCATCCCTGGATATGTCTTGTCCCACCGGCAGGACAGGCCCAGCAGAGGTGGCAGCACAGTCGGGAGGGAGTTGCCCTGGGAATCCTCAACATTGACTCTGGACGCCATGAAGTCTCATGGCATCAGGTCAAACATGGGCAAGGAAACCTCCTGCTGATTACTACATACTGCCATTCCTCAGCTAATGTATCAGTGCTCCTCCATGTTGAACAACACTTGGAGGAAGCGCTGAGGGTGGCAAGGGCACAGGATGTACTCTGGGTGGGGGACTTCAATGTCCATCACCAAGAGTGGCTCAGTAGCACCACTACTGACCGAGCTGGCCGAGTCCTAAAGGACATAGCTGCTAGACTGGGCCTGCGGCAGGTGGTGAGGGAGCCAACTCAAGGGAAAATCATACTTGGCCTCATCCTCACCAACCTGTCTGCCGCAGATGCATCTGTCCATGACAGTATCAGTAGGAGTGACCACTGCACAGCCCTTGTGGAGGCAAAGTCCTGCCTTCACATTGAGGATACCAACCATACTGTTGTGTGGCACTACCACAGTGCTAAATGGGATAGATTTCGAACACATCTAGCAACTCAAGACTGGGCATCAATGAGGTGCTGTGGGCCATCAGCAGCAGCGAATTGTACTCGAACACAATCTGTAAACTCATAGCCCGGCAGATCTCTCACTCTACCATTACCATCAAGCTAGGGAATCGACCCTGGTTCAATGAAGAGTGCAGGAGGGCATGACAGGAGCAGCACCAGGAATACTTAAAAATGAGGTGTCAACCTGGTGAAGCTATAACACAGGACTATTTGCGTTCAAACTGCATAAGCAGCAAGTGATAGACAGAGCTAAGCAATCCGACAACCAACTGATCAGGTCTAAGCTCTGCAGTTCTGTCACATCCAGTCGCGAATGGTGGTGGACAATAAAACAACTCACTGGAGGAGGAGGCTCCACAAATATCCCCATCCTCAATGATGAGGGAGCCCAGAACATCAGTGCAAAAGATAAGGCTGAAGCATTTGCTACAATCTTCAGCCAGATGTGCAGAGTGGATGATCCATCTCGGCCTCCTCCGGAGGTCCCCAGCATCACAGATGCCAGTCTTCAGCCAATTCGATGCACGCCACATGATATCAAGAAACGGCTGAAAGCACTGGATATTGCAAAGGCTACGGACCCTGACAATATTCCAACAATAATACTGAAGACTTGTGCTCCAGAACTTGCCACACCCTTAGCCAAGCTGTTCCAGTACAGCTACAACACTGGCATCTCCCCGGCTATGTGGAAAATTGCCCAGGTATGTCCTGTACATAAAAAGCAGGAGAAATCCAACCCGACTAATTACAGCCCCATCAGTCTACTCTCGATCATCAGTAAAATAATGGAAGAAGTCATCAACAGTGCTATCATGCGGCACTTGCTTAGCAATAACCTGCTCACTGATGCCCAGTTTGGGTTCCGTCAGGGCCACTCAGCTTCTGACGTTATTACAGCCTTGGTTCAAATACGGACGAAAGAGCTGAACTCCTGAGGTGAGGTGAGAGTGATGGCCCGTGACTTCAAGGCCGCATTTGACCGAGTGTGGCATCAAGGAGCCCTGGCAAAACTGGAGTCAATGGGAATCGGAGGAAAACTCTCCACTGGAGTCATACCTAGCACAAAGGAAGATGATTGTGGCTGTTGGCCGTCAATCATCTCAGCCCAAGGACATCACTGCAGGAGTTCCTCAGGGTAGTGTTCTCGGCCCAACCATCTTCCACTGCTTCATTAATGATCTTCCTTCCATCATAAGGTCAGAAGTGGGGATGTTCGCTGATGATTGCACAATGTTCAGTACCGTTCGCGACTCCTCAGATACAGAAGCAGTCCATGTCCAAATGCAGCAAGACCTGGACAATATCCAGGCTTGGGTTGACAAGTGGCAGGTAACATTCGTGCCACACAAGAGGCAGGCAATGACCAACTCCAACAAGGGAGAATCTAACCATCGCCTCTTGACATTTCAATGGCATTACCATCACTGAATCCCCCACTATCCACATCCTGGGGGTTACCATTGATCAGAAACTGAACTGGACTCTATAAACTGTGGCTACAAGAGCAGATCAGAGGCTAGGAATCCCTGTGACAAGTAACTCACCTCCTGACTCACCAAACCCTGGCCACCATCTACAAGGCACAAATCAGGAGTGTGATGGAATACTCCCCACTTGCCTGGATGAGTGCAGCTCCAACAACACTCAAGAAGCTTGACACCATCCAGGACAAAGCAGCCTGCTTGATTGGCACCATATCCACAAACATTCACTCCGTCCACCACTGACACACAGTAGCAGCAGTGTGTACCATCTACAAGAATTCACCAAGGCTCCTTCAACAGCACCTTCCAAACCCACATCTAGAAGGACAAGGGCAGCAGATAGATGGGAACACCACCACCTGCAAATTCCCCTCCAAATCACTCAACATCCTGACTTGGAAATATATTGCCGTTCCTTCACTTTAGCTGGGTCAAAATCCTGTAACTTCCTTTCTAACAGCACTGTGGGTGTACCTACACCACATGGACTTCAGCAGTACAAGAATACAGCTCACCACCACCTTCTTAAGGGCAAATAAGGATGGGGAATAAATGCTGGCCCAGCCAGCGACGCCCACATCCCGTAAAAAAGACACACACAGAAACACATACACACACACAGACAGTCAGATACACACACACACACAGAGACACACACACATTGACGGAGACACTCACAGACACACACACATACAGACACACATACACACAGTGACAGGCATACACACAAAGACAGACAGATACACACAAACACAGTGAGAGACAGAGACACACACAGTGACAGACACGCAGAGAGATAGAGACAACACAGTGATACACATACACACACACACACACACACACACATTGACAGAGACACTCACAGACACACACAGCCACACATACACACAGTGACAGACACACACAAACAGGCAGACAGATACGCACACACACACACACATACACACACACACACAGACACACAGTGACAGAAACACAGAGAGATAGAGACAACACAGTGATATACACACACAATTGACAGAGACACTCACAGACGCACACAAACACACATACACACAGTGACAGACACTCTCACAGAGACAGACAGATACACACACATGCACACACACATTGACAGAGACACTCACAGGCACACATACACAGACACACACATGCACACAGTGACAGGCACACACAAACAGCCAGACAGATACACAGACACACACACACACGCGCGCGCACACACACACACAAAGAGTGACAAACAGACACATACACAGTGACAGACGCACAGAGAGCTAGAGACAACAGTGATACACACACACACATGCGCGCACATTGACAGAGACACTCAGACACACACACACACACACACACACACACACACACATAGTGACAGACACTCACACAGACAGACAGATATACACACACACACATTGACGGAGATACTCACAGACACACATACACACAGTGACAGACACACATACACACAGTGACAGACACACACAAACACAGACAGATACACACACACACCACACACACACACACATTGACAAAGACACACACACAGACACACATACACACAGTGACAGACACACACACACACACACACACACACATACACACACACACACACACCCTGAGACACACACACACATTGAGAGAGACACACACAGACACACACAGACAGACAGACACATACACACAGGCACGCACACACACAGACACACATACACACAGTGACAGACACACACACAGACAGGTACACACACACACACACCCCGAGACACACGCACACATTGAGAGAGACACACACAGACACACACACACACAGACAGACAGACACATACACACAGGCACGCACACACACAGAGTGAGACAGAGACACACACAGTGACAGACACACAGAGAGATAGAGACAACACAGTGAGAGATACACACACACACTCACACACAAACACATTGAGACACGCACACACATAAAAAAGCAGGACCAACCACACAGCAATGAAGCCTTGTCAACAATCAATAGCATTGTTCAATTGTAAGCCTTTCGTTTAATAACTGTTGACAGTTCACCAAGAGGCTGAAAACAAATGACAGCGCATCTCACTAAAGCTTTGAAATTGAATTCTAAACCCCCATCCTCCCCCTAAAACATCATTTTTTTCTTTTGAGCAAGGGAGATAAGAGAGTCATCTTTAATAGAAGAGACAGAGAATGAATTGCTAAACACTGATGGATCATTGCAACATTGTGGGTTGCTGAGTATTTTAATACAAGAACTACAGGTTGGGGGTTTATTTAATGATGTGGCTGCGATCGTTGTTTGTTTGCCAATATGATGGCGTGTGCCGGAAAATTCCACCACTATGACCAGCTGTGGATCAGACTGCCTGTTCATCACACTGTCGGGGGTAGACACACCATCTCGAAATGAAACCTGTCATCAGCATCCTTCCAGAATAAAAAACCAAACAATCTCAAGAATAGGACTCAATAATAGAATCACAGATGGAGAAGCCCAGCTAAGGTGAAGGTGTGGGGGGCAATGGGTAAGGGCGTGGCAGACAAAGGGGACAAATGGCCTCCTTCTGTGCTGTCACCATTCAATCTGTATTCCCTCACCCAGCCAAAACATCCTAAAGTGCTTCACAGGCACTGTATCAAACAAAATTTGACACAAATCTGCATAAGGATATATAGAGTCAGGTGACCAAAAGCTTGGTCAATGAGGTAGGTTTTAAGGAGTGTCTTAAAGGAGGAGAGCGAGGCAGAGATGCAGTGAAGTTAAGGGAGGGAATTCCAGAACTTAGGGCACTTACTTCTTAAGAAATAAGAGTATAATAATTTACAGAGATGGACAACTACCTGCACATTCATGTCAAATTGTATTAGTGATTACTTTTTTTTGATTCATTCACAGGATGTGGGCATCGCTGGCTAGGCCAGCATTTATTGCCCATTCCCTAATTCCCCGTGAGAAAGTGGCGATGAGCTGCCACCATGAACCGCTACAGTCCATTTGGTGTAGGTACGTCCACAGTGCTATTAGGGAGGGAGTTCCAGGATTTTGACCTAGCGACAGTGAAGGAACAGCAATATATTTCCAAGTCAGGATGGTGAGTGACTTGGAGGGGAACTTCCAGGTGATGGTGTTCCCATCTATCTGCTGCCTTTGTCCTTCTAGATGGTAGTGGCTGTGGATTTGGAAGGTGCTGTCTAAGGAGTTCCTGCAGTGCATCTTATAGATGGTACTCACTGCTGCTACTGTGAGTCAGTGGTGGAGGGAGTGAATGATTTGGATGGGGTGCCAATCAAGCGGACTGCTTTGTCATGAATGGTGTTGAGCTTCTTGAGTGTTGTTGGAGGTGCACTCATCCAGACAAGTGGAGAGTATTTCTGCCTTATGCCTTGTAGATGGTGGACAGGCTTTGGGGAGTCAGGAGATGAGTGACTCGCCACAGGATTCCTAGCCTCTGACCTACTCTTGTAGCCACAGTATTTATATGGCTAGTCCAGATCAGTTTCTGGTCAATGGTAACCCCTTGGATGTCGATTGTGGGGATACAGTGATGATAATGCCATTGAACATCAAGGGGTGATGGTTAGATTCTCCCTTGTTGAATATTGTCATTGCCTGGCACTTGTGTGGCGCAAATGTTACTTGTTATTTGCCACTTGTCAGCCCAAGCCTGGATATTGTCCAGGTCTTGCTGCATTTGGACATGGACTGCTTCAGTATGTGAGGAGTTACGAATGGTGCTGAACATTGTGCAATCATCAGCGAACATCCCCACTTCTGACCTTATGATGGAAGAAAGGTAATTGATGAAGCAGCTGAAGATAGTTGAGCATAGGACACTACCCTGAGGAACTCCTGCAGTGATGTCCTGGAGCTGAGATGATCGACCTCCAACAACCACAATCATCTTCCTTTGTGCTAGGTATGACTCCAACCAGCAGAGAGTTTTCCCTCTGATTCCCATTGACTCCAGTTTTGCTTGTGCTTCTTGGTACCACACTTGGTCAAATGCTGCCTTGGTGTCAAGGGCAGTCATTTTCACCTCACCTCTGGAGTTCACCTCTTTTGTCCATCTTTGAACCAAGGCTGTAATGAGGCCAGGAGCTAAGTGGCACTGGCGGAACCCAAACCAAACGTCAGTGAACAGCTTATCGCTAAGCAAGTGACGCTTGATAGTACTGTTGATTATCCCTTCCATCACTTTCCTGATGATCGACAGTAGACTGATGGGGCAGTAATTGGCCGGGTTGGATTTGTCCTGCTTTTTGTGTACTGGACACACCTGAGCAATTTTCCAATTAGCCAGGTAGATGCTGGTGTTGTAGCTGTACTGGAACAGCTTGGCTAGGGGTGCAGCAAGATCTGGAGCACAAGTTTTCAGTACTATTGCCAGAATATTGTCAGGGCCCAAAGCCTTTGCAATATCCAGTGCCTTCAGCCATTTCTTGATATCATGTGAGGTGAAGCTAATTGGTTGGAGACTGGCATCTGTGATGCTGGGGACCTCCGAAGGAGACCAAAATGGATCACCCACTTGGCAAATTTGGCTGAACGTTGTAGCAAATGCTCCAGCCTTTTCTTTTGCACTGATGTTCTGGGCTCCCCCATCATTGAGGATGGGGATATTTGTGAAGCCTCCTCCTCCAGTGAGTTGTTTAATTATCCACCACCATTCATGACTGGATGTGGCAGGACTGCAGAGTTTAGATCTGATCCGTTGGTTGTGGGATCGCTTAGCTCTGTCTATCACTTGCTGCTTATGCTGTTTGGCACACAAGTCCTGTGTTATAGCTTCACCAGGTTGACACCTCATTTTTAGGTATGCCTGGTGCTGCTACTGGCATGCCCTCCTGCACTCTTCATTGAACAAGGGTTGTTCCCCTGACTTGGTGGTAATGGTAGAGTACCACCAAGTATGTTTTGCTACTAATTGCAGTTAAATACATTGAAATTTATGGTGGTCTTGTGCTGCAGTAGGTAGCATCCCTGTCTCTGAGCCAGAAGCTCGGCATTCGACTCCTAACCAAGGACCTGATGTCCAAGGAAGGTGCATTCATAACACGTCAGGTTGAGTATCAATTTGCAAATCCTTCCAACACACACCAATAGCAGGCGGTAAGAGTGGGAGAGATTCTTGGTCAGCCATGTGATGGAAAGAAAGTTGAAGCCTCAACCATCACTATCCATAGCTTGGGACTGCAACACGCATGTAAAATTGCACGTTGCCATAGCAACTCGGATCCCTTGAGTTGATTGTCACATCACACTCATATTTGTTCAGGGTATACATACTTATCACATGACCACAATGACAGCACACTCCCCATATACACTCCATCCAATTGCACAGTCCAGTGACTACAAAGCCGCAACAAAGATCTGAAGGGCTTTGACAAGAGTAAATTAGGAGAAGCTGTTTCCTGTGAGAGGAAGGCTCGGGAACCAGAGGATTTAAGATAATTAGCAAAAGAACCAGAGGCGACGAGGAGATTTTTTTTTTGTACACGGAGAGTTGTTATGATCTGAAAGGCACTGCCTGACTGAGGGTATTGAAAGCGGATTCAGTAGGAATGTGCAAAATGGAACTGGATAAATCCTTGATGGGGACAATTTACAGGTTATGGGAAAGAGCAGGAGAACACGCCTAATTTCAAAAAGCTGCCACAGATGTGATGGGCTGAATGGCCTCATGCTGTAATATTCTCTTGGTGGCTGGTTCTGCATAATAACGCTTTTCTTTCCGTTTTCAAATTGATTTTCACACAGGTCACCTTCTACCACACAGCAGCCTGTCACAGGAATTGTCTTGCAGTTGATGGGGGTTGAGTCTTCAACAGGGAACATCTATCAGTGCTATTCTCTTATGAATTAACCGGGAAACCATTTCAGCTCCAGGAAGCAAAGAAAAAGACACTATGTATTCAATGCCTTCTCTATTTGGGAATCATAATTCCCCCGATTGCCCCCACTGACCCCCTCCCCGCACCTCACCCTTCCCCCTAACCCCTGGATGGACACCAGCCTGCTGTACAATCACTCACTTCAATTCATCTTAAATTACTTTGAATCTTACAGGCAGGCAAAAGGTCAGCCAAAAAAAAAATGTAAACCCTTCATTTAAACAGGCTCAGTAGCCCAACTGAAGGTGAAGGCTTCAGGTCACAAAACACGGTGGCTTTGAAACCTGGAATTAAAGGTCGTGTAGGAGAGCTAGGCTTTCCTATCACTCACTGAAGATTATGGGATCCAAAGTCCAGGTGGCCAAAAAATAACCCCCCTCCGACCCCCAAGGGTCAGGTTTCCCAGTGTGAGGAGTGTTTGCCTGTCACAACCCAAAGACATGATCTGAAATACACTTCCTTTGTAGAAGAGAGCCATGTTCTAGTGTGAAGGAGGCCAACAATGGTTTGTGCTGTTCAAGACTTAATGTCCCATGTACAGTGCGTACAGTAAGTGCATTGTTCGGTGCTATAGGAGTGGGAGAGAGCGGTGGGTGAGAGAGGGGTGTGGTGGTGAGATGGGGGCGGGGCGTGAGAGGTGTGGTGGGGGGAGGGCGTGTGTGAGGGATAGGTTGCGGGTAAAGAGGGTGTGCGGGGATTGGGGTGTAGTGGGAGAAGGGTATGGTGGGGCGAGAGGGCTGTCGAGGAGTATGGGGAGAGCCACCACAAACCATTCCAATGAATGCTGTCTCAACTAGCTGGAGTGAGAAGTCAGGTGAATAAATTCCTTATCATTTCCTAAACACTGCAGCCTTTAATTAAAACCACGGCCTCATTAGTGCCTTTTGTTCTCCCCTCAGTCTCTAATGAATCCAAAAGGTCTAAGAACACGAAGGTTATATTAACCCCACCCACCCCTCAGCAGACACACATATACACACACGGTAGCCATGTAGTTAAGTCTTAATTATATCCTTGTTGGTTCTGTGGTCCTTCTCTGAAGCTAAGCTGCCCCCAGGCCCCAGAGATTTGCTCCATTGAGATACCTCTGCTGTGAACAGAGAGGAAAGATATCAAAGAGCTCCACAGCACAGGTCACAGGTTAGGGACCCAGCTCCTTCCTATCAGATATTACCTGTCACTAAGGAGAAGCAGAGCTGTGGATCATAAGCAGATCAGAAAAGCAGAGCTCAGTGGGGGATCTGAATGCACTCGAGACACATTCACTGAGACCGTACTAATGACTCAACAGACAAGCTGTGCTCAGCAGACTATCAAAAAATGTATAATGTTTTACTGACTTTAGTGCTGCCCTGATGATTAGCCACCTTTCAAAACAGAAATGGTTGTTCATTTTTGGGTTTATTCCAAACAAATCCTCTCAAGACCTTGAGCTCCGTGTCAAGAGGGACACACTCAACCAGTTGGCCACAGAGGTAAACTGCCATCCAATTCTTCCTCAAAACAGCAAGAGTCTTCAATGGAGAGACACAAACACACGTGTGAGCTCTTGCTGTGCATTGTGTAGAGCGGCGCTGTAAAGCAAGCTGATTGCTCACGGTTGGTCTCAAGTGAGACACTGAGCTATTCAAACCCGGAAGGTCCCAGGCCTCACAATGGGTGGTCTATTCATGAAGCAATGGAGGACTGTCTGCCCTCCTGACCTTACACAACACCTCAAGTCAGTCCTTTCATGAGGAGCATGAGAAATTTGGAGGGGAGCAGCGATGCAACTGCTAACAATCCACTCAGTAGCCATAAAGCGAACACCAGCAATTCCACACGGGTCATCATAAAGGGAGTCACGAGAGGGCTCATTGAATGACAAACAATAGATTAGGTGGATATACAGGGCACTTCTGCAACAAATGGATTTATCTATTGGAACAAGACAAGAGCCACAGTCAAATCAGAATAAGAAACATCACCTGTGTTCTACTACTCATGGCTCTTAAATGAACCTCTGAAAACATCCCATTACCTCAAGACTTTGGGCTCTGCTCACGGGCTCGTCAGGTCTCTGCCACATCTTTCAGCAGCCTCCCAATCTCACTACGACCCGTTAGAACATGAAACAATTGTTTAAAAAGGGGTGGAAATCACAGCGAGGGGAGCTCGCTTCTGGACTGCCACCAGGGCGTGAGGTTGGAGGGAGCGGGACCGAGGGCAGCATCACTGCAGAAACGGTCCTCAGGACTTTCCCCTCTGCTTTCCAAGGAGGAAGACCGTGCTGGATTTTTCAGCCAGTTGTATCAACAAACCGGGAGTCTGGCTATGTCACTGACAGGTTAAACCACCAGGTCACTAACAATGGCCAGTCCATTGTCTCCTGATCAGTGCCTGGAAGTGATCCACCCCATGGTCAAATAGTTCAATGGCACCTACTGTCTTAGCTCACAAATAACCCAGGAACCAATCCCCAGCAAGAAGAGAAGGTAATAAATTATTTTTAAAAAAGCAAAAGCCTTCTCGTCCCAAAGTCTCTTTGTGCTTCGTTCTCACTAAATCGCTCACATCCAGGTCAAAGGTCAAAGTGACCTCAACCATCCAGAAAGATGAATGATGTCGATCTAGAATAGCAGCCAGGGCTGTCTGGACATCTGCACTCGATGTCTGCCTCACTAAGCGAAGTGTGATTTTAAGCTGACTGAAACCACTGCCCACTCCATCTAGTGCTCTCCAACATTTTATATATCATTTTCGTTTGGGTGAACTTTGGCTGCTGAGCAAAATGATTGATGTCACTGGTAAAAAATGCAGCAAGCTTTTCTATTCCGGGCACCCAGTGTCAGGGCTAAACATTCCCGGCTCACGTCTAGTCACTAAATATACAAGTTTCTTCTATTCTGATCTAACAGGCATGCCTCAGCCTAGACACCAGAGGAGCACAACCTATTGTACAAGAGTGATCAATTTCCACACTTACAAAACCCAATTTGCCCTACTAGCCGTCTCCCCTCCTGCAATATCTGGCACCCAATTTGCACATAGCAAACTCCCACAAACAGCAACGGTCAAATAGTCTTTTCGTGATGTTGATTGAGGGATAAATACTGGACACCAGGGGTAACAACCCCCCCCAATCCTGCTCTTCTTCAAAATAACGCCAATGGGATCTCTTATGTTCACCTGGGAGGGGCACAAAGTACCTCTGATTAAACACCTTATCCGAAAGATGGCACCTCCGACAGTGCAGCACTCCCTCAGTACTGCACTCAGAGTGTCAGTCTGGATTGCATGCCCCTAAATCTCTGGACTGGGACTTGAACCATAATCTCCAGGCATCTAATGAGTACAGTCAGGGATGCCACCTCAGGCCCAACCCTGATTAAAGTCAGTGTGCCTTTAGGTTGGTGGCGTTCCATGTAAAACCGCAGACTCCAGGGTAGAATCCCCAGAGCATTCAATACTTCAGGGGGCTCCAATTATAACTCCAGCACAATGCTTACATTCAGCTTGCTTTTCTGATGGTACAATTTAAAGAATGGAGGGCATTGGTCAGAAGGCCCACCAATCTAAAGGTAACTAATCTGGGATGGGCATGAGGTGGCATCCCGGGCTATACTCCTCCAGCCATTCAGATGCCAGGAGGTTGTGGTTTCAATTCCCACTCCAGAGGCCTGAGAGCATGTCATCCAGGCAGACACACCAATGCAGTACTGAGGGAGTGCCACACAGTCAGTGGTGCCATCTTTCAGATGAGGTGTTTAATCCGAGGTCCTGTTTTCCCCTCTTAGGTGAACGTTTTGAAGAAGAGCAGGGGGGGTTCTCTCTGGTGTCCTGGCCAATATCTGCCCCTTGAGCAGCATCCCATTGCCATCAGGGAAAAAAGTGTTTGCTGACATTGGACAAGCGGAAACCAGGGTCCACCCAAGAGACCATTTTAATTATTACCAAAGGCCTTCACAATGAAAGTTAAAAACGCATCAGCCAAATGAGTAAATATGTTACTTTTAAGCCATTGGCCAGGTGAAAATCGTCAGCGTATAGTGCACTGGTGCCTCAGATGAAGGTCTATGCATATAACCAACAGAATCCCCGATCCCATCATCTCCGCTCTTTATTGAGTGTGTGCATTGTACTTTGAACAGGATTGCGGGGGGAGGGGAGAGGTTGAAAATTGCACATTTGCCACATTTATTTCCAGCAATGTCTTTTTACTCCCTCTCTCTGGTGCTCAACGGAACAGTTATCTGCTGTTAGAAAACAAATAAATCCTAATCAAAATCCCGCATCTTATCTTGAAGTGTCATCGAGACCTGTGTAATGAAGCTATCGAAAGCAGGGACAAGGAGAGCCAAGCTCAGCTTGCCAACTCTGTGTAGAAAGAAGACTGCTTAGAAATGGCCACCTGAGTCCGACAGCTTGTCACTGAAGCGTGCAGTGAGCAATTAATCAGCTCCTGCCCTTCGTCTCATTCTGTGCTGAAGTGAGGAGAAGGGGATAAAGAACAAACCCCACCCCCCCCACCACTTACCTCAGAGTTGAAAACAGCAAAACGTCCCCTACCCAGGATTGTCCCTCTAGCCCTTGGCTGCTTAATTGCCCTTGTTAAACAAACAGATTTCCTTTTCCTTGCCAGTGGCATGAATGGAAAGACATCTAAATGTTCGTCCATTGCACAAATGACACATCCTCCACAGCTGACAGCACACACTCTCTCTCTCTCTCATGCAGATATCATCCTACTTCCCACATGCCACACGCAATGTCCCTGCATGGTTAATGAAGCCTTGCAGTGCAGACTGCAATCAGAACAAGCTGACATTAAACGTCCTCTACTAGAATCTTCATTGATTTATTTTACACAATCAGGATTTTCAACATTTACCCATTTGCAGTAGGGATCACACTACTTTTCCTTTTTAGCACAGCTACAGCTCAGTGGATAACACTCACCCCCCCCCCCGCCGCCTCCCCCCCCCCCCCCCCCCCGGGTTTGAGTTTTCCAGAGGCTGGAACACAAAATCCAGCTTAACATGCCAGGGCGACACTGAGAGAGTGCTGCACTGTCAGCAGAGCTGTCTTTTGGATGGCCCCTTAAACTGAGGCCCATCTGCCCTCTCAAGGTGGACTTTAGAAATAAGATCCCATGGTACTTCTTCAAAGGCAAGCAGGGGAATTCTCCCAGGCGTCCTGGCCAATGCCTTCCCTCAGACAACATGACAAAACATAAAAAAGAGTATCTGCTCCTTTATCACATTGCTGTTTGTGGGAGCTTGCTGTGCGCAAATTGGCTGCAGCGATTCCTACATTACAACAGCTACCACACTTCAAACAGGTACTTTATTGGCTGTGAGGGCCCTTGGGACATACTGAGGTTGTGAAAGGCACTATGTAAACGCAATTTTTTCTTTCACGTGTGATTTGTTTACACAGAGCTCTCCGTCCGTACCAACTTACAGCTACAAGAACAGCGGCAACTTTGGTTCACGCCAGGGTTCAGGATAATTCAATGCTTCAGGTTAAATGCAGGGAGCTGCCTCACTGCAGTACCACCATTCCCTCCGCCAGCGTACTGCCTAGGCTGGGTGGTAAATGCGGCTGTTCCAGTGTCACACAGGTCCCTGGGAAAAAAAACAATGGAACCGCTAACCGTTTCCCATAAATCAGCTTGCGGATCATTCAGCTCAATAACTCCATCCCAGTGATCGCATCCTTCAGAAATGTTTATCTTTTCATCTTCACTCCTGATGAAAGATTGACATTGAAGATAGTGATCTGCTTCACATATGCTGTCTGAGCCTCTCCGCAATTCCAGGTACGTTGAGTGTGCCAACTGTTGAGCATTTTTAAAATTTGTTCTTAGGATGTGGGCGTCGCTGGCTAGACAAGCGTTTATTGCCCATCCCTAATTGCCCCTGATCCAGCGGTGGTGAGCCGCCCACGGCTGAGCGGCTTGCTAGGCAGTTCACAGTCACATGTAGGCCAGACCACAAGAACACAAGGAATAGGAGCAGGAGACCCATCAAGCCTGCTCTGCCATTCAATACAATCATGGTTGATCTTGGGCGTCAACTCCACTTTCCCCACCTGCGTGCCCCCTCCCCCCATATCCCTTGATTCCCTGAGAGACCAAAAATCTGTCTATCCCAGAAATCGGCCATCCTTACCTGTCTAGACTAGGTACAATGATGGCAGATTTCCTGCCCTGAAGGGCTAGTGAACCAGATGGGCTTTTACAACAATCTGGTAGATTCATGATCATTATTAGTAAGATAAGCATCTTATCCCAGATTTATTAACTGAGTTGAAATTTCTCCAGCTGCCATTATGGGATTTGAACTCATGCCCTCAAAACATTAGCATTGGCTTCTGGATTGCTAGTCCTGTAACACTGCCACTACATTATCACTCCAGTATTACCAGGAGAGTTCCAGTTAATGTGCAAATGCCCTGAGACACAAGGAGTGGATTATATGGGCCTGCAATATAAGCCCCTGCTTGTTGCCAAACTACGTGCAAAAATATTACAGAATAACTTTCAGAAGGCCATTTCCTTTCAAATATTTTCAACTCCAATCAAAACTGGATTTCCCAAGGGAGCTCCTTATACAGGTTTGATGCTGTACTCCTGTACAGGCAGGATTATAGTAGTAGCTGAATTCTATACAACATAAAATCTCTGCACACCAACAACTTGAATTCATATGGCACCTTCAGCATAATAAAATGTCCCGAGGTGCTTCATAAAGCAAGGTATAAGACCAAGCTGCATAAGAAGATATTAGGGCAGATTAGTCAAAGGGGTAGGTCTTAAGGAGTGTCTTGATGGAGAGGGAGGTAGAAGCAGAGAGGTTTTGGGAGAAAATACCAGAGCTTCGGGCTTAAATGTCTGAAGGTCAATGACGCAATTGTATTAATCCAGTGATCTGATAAGTACATTTACTTCTCAAGCAGAACGTGGTTGGATCTAGTCGCAAGTTTGTTGGTCATTGGAATTTGTCTCACTCAGTTGAGTAAGTTTATCCACTTGTTTAACCAATCCTCAGAGGAGCAAGTGGATGGAAGGGGACACTGTATCAGTCAGTTGCATCGAGAAATGGAAAATACGGCTTGCTGCAGTGTTCCAGTGAAGCTCAATATTTATTCTCCCATTCAAGTAAGAGATCTCTGGCATCTTTAACACCACAAAGCATTCTCTTTAAGAAATGGGCAGCCTACAGACAAGCAAATGTTTCATTAGTCAATTTTGACCCAAATCCTTCTACAATTTGTGGTTCCATTGCTTCTTTTCCTTAGTTTCATCTCAGAGGACTGATCCCAGTTAAAATTTTCATCCTTGTTTTCAAATCCCTCCATCCCCTCCCTATCCCTGTAATCTCCTCCAAACCCACAACCCTCCGAGGTCTCCTCTAATTCTGGCGCCTTGTGCATTCCCAATTATACTTGCTCCACCATTGGTGGCCATGCCTTCAGCTGCCTAGGCCCCAAGTTCTGTAATTCCCTCCCTACACATCTGTCTTCTACCTCACATTCCCCCTTTCAGACACTCCTTAAAACCGACCTCTTTGACCAAGTTTTTGGGCATCTCACCTAATATCTCGGGGTCGGGGTCATGCTTTGTTTCACAACACTCCTGTGAAGTGCCTTGGGATGTTTCATTACGTAAAAGGTGCTATATAAATGTAAGTTGTTGTTGTTAACAAGATAATAAGCACCTTAGTTTAATTTCCTCCTATGTTTTTCACTTCCCTCTCCCCCTTGTTGTGTCTCACTGCTAAGATTGGGAACTTTTTTTTATTCATTCATGGGATGTGGGCCTCGCTGGCTGAGCCAGCATTTATTGCCCATCCCTAGTTGCCCTTGAGAAGGTGGTGGTGAGCTGCCTTCTTGAACTGCTGCAGTCCATGTGGTGTAGGTACACCCACAGTGCTGTTAGGGAGGGAGTTCCAGGATTTTGACCCAGCGACGTGGAGGAACGGCGATATATTTCCAAGTCAGGACGGCGTGAGGCTTGGAAGGGAACTTCCGGGTGGTGGCATTCCCATGTGTCTGCTGCCCTAGCCCTTCTAAATGGTGGTGATAGTGGGATTTACTTGGGATTTAACCCAAACTCTGCCATTCTCAGAAATCAACCAGCAACACCACTGATTTCTAAGCATGCCTTATAAAATCAATTCTGATAGGCCAAAGGATTCACAGCCTTACGATGTCCTCAGTTTTTATGAAGTGTAGCCACTGTTGTAATGCACAGCAAGCTCCCCCAAACAGCAATGTGATAATTGTCAGATAATGTTTTCTTTTGCATGATGTTGATCGAGGGATAAATATTGTCCAGGACACCAGGGATAACTTCCCTGCTCTTCTTCAAAAATAGTGCCATAGGATCTTTTACAACCACGGGGCAGACAGGGCTTTGGTTTAACACCTCAAACGAAAGATGCAGCAGTCTAGATTATAGACTGAAATTTCTGCAGAGCTTCATGTTGCTTGCCATTTTAATTCACCACCTTGTTCTCATGCTCACATTTTTATCTCCGGCCCGATGCAGTGTTCCAGTGAAGCTCAACACAAGTTCGAGGAGCAGCAACTCACCTCCTGATTAGGCACTTTACAGCCTTCTGGAATCAACACTGAGTTCCACAATTTCAAGCCATGAATTCTGTCCCCTGTTTCGATTTTATTTTTTTGCCAAGTGTCAGGCTTGAATGTTGTTTTTCAAGATTTTTGCTTTCAGACAGAGCTATTCATCATTCTGCATTCACGCTCACTCTGGACGAATGCTTTGTTTCTCTACTACAAAAATTACCACTCCCTCTGCCTTTTGTTCCATGACATCTTTGTCAGTTAATCTCTCCCACCCTATACCCTATCCCAGACCTTCCCTTTTGTTCTTCCCCAGCCTTACACCTTTCAAAAACCCATCACATTTCTACCTTCCTTCATTCTGAAGAAGTCATACTTGATTAGAGTCGTTAACTGTTTCTCTCTCCACAGACGCTGCCAGACCAGCTGAGTTTTTCCAGCATTCTCTGTTTTTATTTCTGATTTCCAGCTTCCGCAGTATTTTACTTTTATCTCTGTAGAGCCATTTTGCCAAAACTTCCATTAAACTGCAGCCAGGCTAATGTACAAGGCCAATGCATAAGATTGTGGTACATGCAATCACCCGAAACATAACTGAATTTTAAAGAAATTATACTACAAATAAAGATTGCATCCAATATTCTATTGCCTGGATGAGGGAAGCTCTAACAACACTCAAGAAGCTCAACACCATCCAGGACAAAGCAGGCCACTTGATTGGAACCCCATCCATCACATTAAACATTCACTCCCTCCACCACAGACGCACAGTGGCCACAGAGTGCACTATCTACAAGATGCACTGCAGCAACTCACTAAGGTTCCTTCGACAGCATCTTCCAAACCCATGACCTCTACCACCTGGAAGGACAAGGGCAACAGATGCACGGGAACACCTGCAAGCTCCCCTCCAAACCACACACCATCCTGACTTGGAAATTTATCACCGTTCCTTCACTGTCGCTGGGTCAAAATGCTGGAACTCCCTCCCAAACTGCACTGTGGGTGTACCTACACCACAGGGACTGCAGCGGTTCAAGAAGGCGGCTCACCACCACCTTCTCAAGGGCAATTAGGGATGGGCAATAAAAGTACAGGCCTATCCAACGATGCCCAGATCCTATGAAAGAATGAAAAGAAATTCTAATCATAGATTATGAATTTCAGCCTCAGATTAACATTAATACATTAGTGTTTCTTTTAAACCTCCAATTGGCATCAATGTTCCTCAGCTGGGTTTACTATTGCCTTTGGGTCAAAAGGTTGTGGGTTCGAGGTTCATGGCAGGAGTGGGAAGTATAATCAAGGATGGCAATCCAGAAATACAACAACAACCTGCATTTATATAGCTCCTTTTATGTTGCCAAGAAAATGGCTACTATGCTGACGGTCCAAAATTAAAAGCAAGAAGTAGTGGGAAACAGCAGGATACTTGGGCCTTTCCAATAGGAACTGAACACAGTCAGGGATGGTAAACTCAGTAAATGTAGGCCTGTATCGCAAATGACAACTTAATGAGTAATGATGTTCCAAAAGTTATCTAAGCACTTAATGAATTGTCTTTTCAAAAGCATCAGCACAATTTGTAATACAAATCTATCAATAGTGGTTTGTAAAGAAGTCATTAGGGTTACACTGCGTTACTTCAAACAACATCAAACAACAAGCTGCATCTATATGATGCCTTTAATGTAGCAAAACATCCCATGGTACTTCACAGGAGCAATGTACAAAATTTGACACCATGCCACATAAAGAGATACACATAAGGAGACATTAGATCACCATGGGCGGACCGACCCACATGGAGTGCAGTGGTTCAGAAAGGTGGCTCACCACCACCTACTCAAGTGCAATTAGGGATGGGCAACAAATGCTGGCCTTATCAGCAAGGCTCATATCCCATGAAAGAATAAAAAAATCAAAAACTTGATCATAGAGGTGAGTTTTAAGCGGCACCTTAAAAGAGGAGCGAGGAGAGAGCTGGAGAGGTGAAGACGTTCGGGGGGGAGAATTCTAGAGCTTGGAGTCTGAATGGCTAAAGGCTGGGCCGCAAATGGTAGGGGTTGGGGGGAGTAGTGGGCAATGCGCAAGAGGCTGGAATTGGAGGAACACAGAGTGTTTTAGGGCTGGTGAAGATCACAGAGATAGCTTCCTGCAAACTTGATGCCTTTTAAATGATGCATTCAACCAAAGTCTTACTTACTTTCTGCATTGGTTCAGGTGGATCATAAATACCCCATGCGACAAAAACTTGCACCCTTAATGTCATACAAATATCTCAGGAGTATTATCAGACTAAATCTGGACCTGAACCACTGCAGAAGCGATTAGGATGGGTGAAGAGGGAGATCTGAAGGAGTATCTCATAGAACGAGAGAAGCACTATATGAAGAAAAGTACGGAGTTCACCCGTACGCCTGGACCAATATCACTTCCCCGACCAAAACCACCAAAATAAAGCAAGCATCCTGGTCATTCATCTTGGTGCCAATTGTGGCATGTTGCTGGTGTGGAAAATGTAGGGTTTTCTAGCCTGGCATGGTTGTCTTTTAAAGAAAGGTTGAATAGGTTGGGCCTATACTCATTGGAGTTCAGAAGAATGAGAGGTGACCTTAATGAAACATATAAGATTCTGAGGAGCTTGACAGGGTTGTTGCTGAGAAGATGTTTCCCCTCGTAGGGGAATCAGAACTATGGGGCACAGTTTCAAAATAAGGGGTCTTCAACGGGACTTCAATCTCCCATTGAAGACGGAGATGAGGAGGGTTGTTAATTTTTGGAATTCTCTTCCCCGGCGAGGCTGGGTCATTTTAAGGCTGAGTTGGACAAATTTTTGATTGACAAGGGAGTCAAGGGTTATTGGGGGGGGGGGGGGGGGGGGGTGGGGGGCAGGCAGGAAAATGAAGTTAAGGCAACAGTCAGATCAGCTACGATCTTAGTGAATGGTGGAGCAGGCTCGAGGGGCCGAATGGCCTACTCCTGCTCCTGTTTCTTATGCTGTTCTGTAGCAACAGTGACCACACTTTACAAAGTAAAAAGCATTCTGTAAATCCAAGTATTAACATTTTCTCCACTGCTCTATGAAGGAACTGATGCATCACCAGGGTCAGACACCAGCAGACTTCCCATACCTCACCCTGGTGTCTATTCTTAACCAGACTATTCATTTATTAGGTGGCATTGGAACCAAGATCTACGCCTACACAAAAGCAGAATACTACTTTTCCAGATACGGGAAATCTGAAATAAAAACAGAAAATGCTGGAAATACTCAGCAGGCTGGGTAACATCTGTGGAGAAAGGAACAGAATCAACATTTCAGGTCAATGACTTTTCATTAGAGTTAAAGGTGTAACAGGTTTTACGCAAGTACAGAGGCAGGGAAAGGTGGAGGGTTGAAACGAACAAAAGGGAAGATCTGGGATAGGGTGGAAGGCAGGAGAGATTAAATGACATAAGCACAGAAAATGCTGGAAAGACTCAGCAGGTCTGGCAGCATCCGTGGAGAGTGAAACAGAGTTAACGCTTCGAGTCCGTATGACTTTTCTTCAGTGACTCTTCTTCGCTCTGAAGAAGAGTCATACAGACTTGAAACGTTAACTCTGTTTCTCTCTCCATGGATGCTGCCAAACCTGCTGAGTTTTTCCCGCATTTTCTGATTTAATTTCAGATTTCCAGCAACCGCGGTATTTTCTTTTATCTTAGAGATTAAATGGCAACAGGGATGATGGTAAAAGGAAAAAACAGGGATGGTAACGGGATAAGTGGTGGTCTTATGGTGCAGTGGGTAGCGTCCCTGCCGCTAAGCCAGAAGTGCTGGCTTCAAGTCCCACCCAGGACTTGATGGCCAAGGAAGATGCGCTCATAATGTGGCCAAACAGGTTGAGTATCAACCTGCAAATACTTCCAACACACGCCAATGTCAGATAGTAAGTGCAGGAGAGATTCCTGGTCAACACAGTTGCACAATTCCCAATAGGGTTTACTAGATAATGATTCAGGACAGGGAACCCTGGCTGCTTTCCTTCTCTCCCTAGCCCAATGGTACTGAGGTTAGTTACAACATCCCCTCAAATGCGATAGCTGAGATCGTAGGACTCAAGCCTGGTATCCTAATGATCAGTGTAGCTCAGTTCCAGCCTGGAAATGCACTGGGGTGAGCCACTGGGAGACTGGCATATTGGAGTGTTACATCTGGAACCCTCTGCAATACAAGTGGCTTTGTACACTGGAGTTCTACATAATCTAATTAGCAGATGGTGCATTTAATTCAGGAATTTACGTGGATTCAACTGGACTTTAGGTGGGAGGGACAATGGCGGGGGTTAGGGAGGGATAAAAAATGAAGCTGGAAGCAAAAATAGATCGATGCAGTGTAGTGTTTTATACATTGAGACGAAACAAAACCCTTTTAAACATATCACTTACATCACACAAACTGTGACCATCCCCCAGCCAGCGAGAGGGTCATTACTGGTGAATGCTATTTTAATTGCGTGTCTCAGTTTATGAGCTGCTTTGACCTGCCATAAAAGCTGTGGGTTCCAGCTTAATGCCTGAAACCTGAGATGAGAACTGACCAGCAACACCACTGGCAAAATAACAAGAGTATCAAGCCTCTAGCAAGCCGCTGCCATCTGCTTGCTGAACCAAATATTTATGTTTGTGCATTATCCCAACCACCCCCCACCCCTCCCTCACTCCCACCCAACCCTTGGAAAATCTGTTTAACCTTGCAGGACATCTGGTCGGCTCTCTAGTCGGCTTCGTGTTAACTTACTGAGGCATTTGGCAGTCATTAAAAATTAGTCCACTGCGTTACTACTTTTTTGAAATAAATTGTGATCTTCCGTTGTTGCTGCCTCTGACTGTTCTCCAGCCTTCAACCCAGCTTTCAAATAAAAAAAGGATGCTTTTCGAAAGAAAGGATCTGCATTTATATAGCACCTTACACAGCATCCCAAAGCACTTTAGACTCAGAAGACTTCCTGCATCAAAAGACACTTGAGGCAGATGAAGTGCTTGCTTATGTCTCTTTTCCATCAGTTGTTCCTCCTGAACAAGTCACTAGCCTGAAGCAGAAGCCACAGCTTGAGTGGCACTAGTCCAAATCAAGCCTGACTGAACAGGAGCTTCTCCCACTCTTTACCACCCACTACAGGCATTATTGGAAGGATTTATCAACCTGATTGGCTGCACTATGAATGCATCTTCTGCAGCCACCAAGTCCTAGGGTAGGATTTGAACCCAGGCTTTGGGCTGAAAGATAGTGACACTATCCACTGCGCCACAAGACTTCCCAAAGCACTTTACAGCCAATGAAATACTGTTCTGAAATTTAACCACTGTTGTAATCTAGGAAATATAGCAGCCAGTTGGTGCACAGCAAGCTCCCACAAACAGCAGTATGATCTCTGGGTTCTTTCTTTACGTTAGTCGAGGAATAAATGTTGGCCAGAAATCCCGTCCTCTTCTTCGAAGTAGCGCAAAGGAACTTCTGCATCCACCCGAGAAGGCAGACAGGGCATCAGTTTAATGTCTCATTTGAAAGATGCCACCTCCATCACTGCAGCATTCCCTCAGGACTGCACCGGAGTGTCAGCCCACATTTTGTGCCCTAGTCTCTGGAGTGGGACCTGGGGCCCCAACTGTCTGGCTTAGAGGCAAGAACGCCACCCAGACCAACAACTGACACAGGCAGGGCAAAATACTGCTGTTGCCCACACACAGTAAACACACCAACTCCAATGGAGTCTAAGGCCCACGTTCTTCATGAAACAGATATGAGAGGCGGGGAGACGATGGAGCAACCTAATATTGACCCTCCGACAGAGCCAATAAGGACCTGTAAATGGGTTGGGGGGGGGGTGGGGGGGGTGTCATGTAGAGTCAAAAGGGGAGTGCTCTACTTAGGAGCAGTGCATCTCCAAGTAAGCAATGTTCATCCAACACTCTAGCAACCTTAGGGCCTCTCACTTCACTGAGGAGCCTCACTATAAGAATGTGTGCCCCTCCCCTAAGCCTGTGCTTAAAGGCACCAGCTGGTGCGGTGCTGTGCCATATAAAACCAGGTCCCAAGTCCAATGTCTGGTCCATGCTGAGTTAGCTCATCTCGGCTGGAGCAATGGTGAGGGGTGGAGGGGGGCATGGGGGGGGTGCAGGGTGGGGGAGGGTCTCAGGCATAAACCAAAGGGCAGAGATCCTGCTCCTGATCCCTTATCCACCCAGCTATCCATCACTGTCCATCTGAGAGATCGCCACAGGTGTCGGGAGTGCCATCGTACTTCTGGCACCTCCATCGATACCACAGTCTGAGCAGCTGGCATTGGGCACTCTTGCAGCAACTGGCAGCGGAGGTGCCCACGTGCCACATGAACCAAGACTCCACTATCACCCACTACACCAAGCTTGAGAGAAGGACCTCAACCCTGGGTAGGTTTGAGCGACAGGGCTGGGACTCGACCGGATTGGGGAAGCTCGCACTGTAACCCGGGGTACTGGGGTTTCAACACTATGTTCTTAACGAAGCAACTGGCCCTATCTTGCGGGGTGGATTCTGCAAGCACAAATTTTATGAGGCCAATGGCAGGGTTATAACAAATGGTGCGAATCAGAAAGCAACTAACTCCCTCAGCAATTCCAGTTCAAAAAAATAGTCAAAAAAATTAACACAGTGACAACAAACTCTAACCAGTGGGCCCAGAACACAACCTGATATTGTTCAAATGGAAACTGTGAGAGAAACTGCCCGAATATGTCAGCAGAACCAATTTATTTTAAATCCTGCACACTGTGAGGGAACCCAAAAATCAGAACCACATTAATCGATTCTCAATAAATCAGGTCCAATATTCCACTTAATGCAGTCCCCTCTCATGACGGTACAATAAACTGTTTGAAAGCATTGCATTCACTTCCAAGGACAAAGAATCCCCTTGCATTTTAGCACTGTCCATGACACACAGGTGATTAAGGAGGTGATGCAGCAAAGTAAGACAGTCTTTCCAATATTAATGTGTTACTAAATGTGGTTACAGCATCGGGAAGAGACCCAGATAAGGGAATGCTGCACTGGGACTGAGAGAAATGCACATTCACAGGCTGCTAGGAATAATCCATGCACACCATGTATATTCTGAAACGATATACAGAACAACATATAAACCAGTGAAAAGGGAAATCCAGATTTAGGGACAGGCAATAAATGCTGGCCTTGCAGCAACACCGGAATCCTGTGAATGAACAAATTAAAAAATAAACACGCAGAGACAAATACACACACACACATAACAAAGGCCACATACAAATAACACACAGGCACACACTTACAAACACACATATTCAGAAATACATGTACACACACAGACATACACACTCACAATCACATTCAAAAACACACACACAGGACACACACTTAAACATACACAGGCATACAGAAACATGCACACATACAGAAACATGCACACATACAAACACACACAGACATTCAGAAACACATGCATACAGACGCAGTGTATACAGGCATACAGAGAACATATGTACAGAGACACCATTATAGGCATACAGAAAGACAAAAAAATACAGATGTGCACACACACACACAGACATGCAGAAATGCATCTACACAGACACACTTATAAGCATACACTGGCATATAGAAACACACACAAACACAGACAGACACGCAGAAACACGCACACGCAGAAACACCTGCACACATACACGCAGAAATACGCATACACAGACATGCACACACACACAGACAGACATGCAGAAACACAGGCACGCACAGACACAGAAACACCGATACACACTCACTAACATACACAGGTATATTTATAGCGAAACACTCTTGACACACACACACATTCCATAGAAATAAAAACAAAAAACTGCGGATGCCGGAAATCCAAAACAAAAACAACAGAAATACCTGGATAGAACTCCAGATTTAACCGACTATTAAAATCTAACTCTGATGCTACCAGCCCACAATCTCCCTGGCCCGGCTGCTTTAGTGTTTATGATGTGAGTTTGTGCAGCTGGACAAGGAAACTGCGCCCCCCACAGAAAAGTCGCTTGTTTCATTCCTGCTGTTCGCGGCGGCGACTACAGGAGAAGGAAATAAGAGCCCCCTCCCCACCCCCGAAAGGTGGAATTCATTATGTGCCAGTTAAAACGGACCGGATCCCAAAGTCTCTTTAAAGAGGAAGGGGATTCAAAAAGCGATTGCCCACCGCCTCGAGGTCAGGATTGGAGAAGCGAAGCTGGGTCAGTTTCTGTTTATACGGGGATGGGTTCCATCGGAGTTGACATTCATGAGAGAGGCATTACTGTGACCTGGAGCCCGGATTGTGTGTCTCTCTCTCACAGACACACAGACTATCACCACTGAGTTTTAAATCAATTATCAACCACAACCCCCACACCCACCCCCTTTTTTTTCTGTTTCAAGTCATTCACAAAAACATAACAGGCCCACCCCCACCCCCCCAAGTCCATTTCAGCTCAGCTCTCCCCCTACTCCGAGCCGAGATTCACCCCAGCCACGGTCAGCAATAAAAAGAGCCTCAGCTCTGGGCTGGGTGTCCTCTCACTGAAGCTTCTCTTATGACTCTGACCCAGTTCAGATGGTCTGTGTGGGGGGCACAGAGGGAGGGGGGTGGGGGGCAGGTGGTGGAGGGGTGAGGGGTGGGTGGGGGGGTTGTTTGGGGTTGGAGGGAGAGAGTGGTTAAACACATTCTCCTGCTCAGCCTGTCCCGGGACTGCAATGGGAGCTTCTCAATCAATACCTGTTCCGGTGTAATGTGCAGTGCTCTCCCCGCCCTCCACCCCGGGGGTCACTCAAGGAGCTCGCGAGCACCAGCCAGGGGGAGCAGGGCCATCAGATCTGGGGACAGGCAAGTCAGGCATCGCCGACGGAGGCCGCTCGGCCCTTCGCGGGGCGTGCTGGCTCTTTTGAGTGAGTGATCCAGTGAAGAGGCATTTTTCAAGCAGGTTCGAAACGGACCGCCTGAAACGGCGTGGGCGGGGGGGAGGGGGGTGGGGGGAGCAAGTTCAATGTCACTTTGCAACACGGAATTGGATAAATACTTGGAAACGAGAACAAAAGCGCCGGGAGGTGGGGCAGTGGGGCTAATTGGATCACTCATTCAAAAGAGCCGACACGGGCACGAAGGGCCGAGCGGCCTCCGTCGGCGATGTCTGACTTGCCCCTTTCCAGATCTGATGGCCCTGCTCCCTATCCGCCTTGAAACATGGTCCCACTCAAAGTCCCCTGGCTTGTTTCTGTCTGCTGACCACTGGCCGGGCCGACCCCCACCCCCTTTAACCTGTGCCTGCCTCAGGACCATTCATTAACACCTCAACCCACCACCCCCAACAACAGTCCAGACAACCAGTTCACCAGGCTCGGCTCCTGCTCCCAGTCACTTTGCAATCAGAATAGCCAGTCAGTCCCCCACCCCGGGGGGTGGGTGGTGGGGGGGGGGGGGGGGGGGGTTCTGCATTGCTATAGCGGTGGGGGACTGCATTATTCCCCATAGCTCGCCCTCTCTCTCTCTCTCTCTCTCCTACCAGTATTTACGCGCCCGGTGCATGTTTGTAAGACATTGTGAAGGGTCGGGAAGCAGAGGGTGGGGGGTAGAGGGGTGTGAGATATTTTTAAGCAGGTAGTTGTGAAGGTTTGAAACAGAAAACGGCGGTGGGGGCAGGTTCACTATAACTTGCAACACGGAATCGGATAAATATTTGAAAACGAAAAAAAAAACTGCAGGGATGCGGGGGGAGTGGGACTAGTTGGACCACAGAGCCAACACGGGCACGAAGGGGCCGAATGGCCTCATTCCGCGATGTCTGATTTCAATGATATGTGAATAGGGATATCGCTCCAGCAAAGCTATGGGCAAGCGGGTTTGACCTGCCTCTCTCTCCCTCCCATTCAACACAAAATGCTGGGTAATAAACACATTCACTACAAAGGAAACGATTATAAATCGTTTTAATTTAACACAGATTTACAGTTTATAATGAATGCAGCCCTTTTAAATGCCGATATGGTATAAAATATAGCGATATCTTATCTGGGATCACTGCAGCTTGGTCCAAATTCATTGCTGTTGCCTTCAGTCCATAAATATTCTCACCTCTGTATGAAGGAAGGGGGATTAAATATGTATTGCAGTTAAATATTCGCCCCCATCCACCTGAGAGAATGTGGAATGGGAGGGGGGTGGGGGTCTAGACAACGCTCATGGGGAAATGTGTTAGATTTCGCCCCCACCCCCTCCCTTTTCTGATTTAACCAACACAAACCGCTGGGATTGGGGCGGTCGGGGGAGGGGGGTGAACATCTGCAGCGAGTGAGCATCAGGTACTGCGGCACTCGGAATGAATGAATGAAACCAAGAGACGGCGCCTGGTCACCCAGCCAGCGGCTCACTCCTCATAGAATCCAACACAGCTTTGGGGGGAGAGACAGAGTGAGACAGAGAGAGAGACAGAGAGAGTGAGACAGAGAGACACAGAGAGAGAGAGAGTGAGACAGAGAGACAGAGAGACACAGAGAGAGAGAGGGAGATACAGAGTAAGAGAGAGTCAGAGACAGAGAAAGTGAGACAGAGAGAGACAGAGTGAGAGAGAGAGAGAGAGACAGAGAGAGAGAGAGAGTGAGACAGAAAGAGAGAGACAGAGTGAGACAGAGAGAGAGAGTGAGACAGAGAGAGAGTGAGACAGAGAGACACAGAGAGAGAGGGAGATACAGAGTAAGAGAGAGTGAGACAGAGAGAGAGAGACAGAGAGAGAGAGGGAGATACAGAGTAAGAGAGAGTCAGAGACAGAGAGAGAGAGGGAGAGAGACAGAGAGGGAGATACAGAGAGAGTAAGAGAGAGTTAGAGACAGAGGGAGACAGAGGGAGAGAGACAGAGAGACACAGAGAGAGACAGAGGGAGAGAGACAGAGGGAGAGAGACAGAGAGAGGGGAGGGAGGACAGCTCACTCGGTCTGTGGCGCTGCCTATAATTCTCCTCAGTGACATAGAGCCAAATCTTATCCAGAGCCCGAGGACTCCTCGGTCTTTCAGAGAGAGCAAAGCCACAGCCCATGTACTAGCAGAGACCCATTGTATGTAAAACACACACACACACACACACTCTCTACCAATGCACACACTTTCTACCTCTGCGCTGCAATGCTACTGATTTTAAATTGCACACACACATACACACACACTTGTACCTTCACACCCAATGCTTCCCATCACTGAGGAGCAGCCCTTGCTGCGGGGCCGCTCTTTTTTTTATTCCATATATTAAATACTTTTATATATATATATTTTTTTAATTACTAAAATCTCCAGCCGTCAGCTCAGCAGCGCTTGTCCCGAGTGTAGAGTGGGAGGAATTGAAATCACATTGCCCCTTCTGCAGCTCTTTGACCTTCTCGAATGTACAAAAGCATTAACATTCCAACACAGAAATATTGTTCCATTTTTTAAGAGTCTGTGTATATGTATGTGTATGTATGTGTGTGTGGGGCGGGTGGAGTGACATTGTTAATGATTTAATTCTCATGGATATCTTTCTCGGAGCTACAGACTCTTCTGGCGTAGTGGAGGGAGAATGGAATCGATTACAATCGGACCGAATGCTATATTGCTGCCTCAAGCCCTGTGTTAAATGTTTCTAGCTGGTTTCCATCTGGAGGCTCACAGGGGGCTTTATGTTGAGGGGGGAGGGGTGGGTGGATGTTGGGGGCGCTGATGGCTTTGGGGGTGCCGAGGGTTCACACCTTACCTTACTGGAGAAGGCGCCCGGGATCATCATCTTGAGCGCCTGCCTCTTCAGCTCCACCAGCCTGGTGTTGCAGTTCTCGCACCAAATCCCTTTATCCTCGGAGCCGCAGGAGCCGGGCGAGCCGGTGCCCGAGGAACCCGGCGAGCCGGTGCCCGACGAGCCGGGCGACGATCCGGCCGCCGAGCCCGGCGAGCCGGTGCCCGGCGAGCCGCTGCTGGAGCCCGGGGACGCGGTGCCCGAGCCGGGGACGGAGCCAGCTCCCTCGGGGGCGGGTCGGTTGGCAGTCCGGGAGTCCTCGCACATCTGAAAGCTCTTCCTGTACCACATCTCGGGGGTGAAAGTTGCCAGTTTTGTAGTTGAGTAACTCTCCGCCGTCCCCTGCATTTAATAATATTGTTTTTTTTTAAAAGAAAATACAGCGCTGGCGGTCTTCACACGTTCACAATCGATTCGCAGCGTCCGAAATAGTTTTTTTTTTAAAAAAGAAGAAATCAATCTCAACACTCACCACATGTTTGCGGTTCCTTGCAAAAACAGCCCGCTCTTTGCTCCCAGATACGGAATTCATATTAGATAAATGTCTTTCGCTCTGCTCTCCTCCTTCCCAGTCGGACTGACTGTTGCACACAGACACAAGCCAAGGTTGCAGCAAAAGGCAGGAGACTGAGAATTCCACTGCCAGGATAGAATAAACTTCACCAGCCCTTTCATCACATCATTGCTGCTGCTGCCGGATTTTTTTTTTTTTGCCCCCCGAGTCACGCATTGCCCTTCATTGCAGGACTGCCCAATGCCTGCATTTCTGTTTCACACTCGGAGACAGAGAATAAACTGCTTCTCTCGTTGCCCTGATTTCCCGTGTAGTCCCTGAACTCAGGGGAGACGGCGGCGCTGCGCTTAACTCCTCGGCCACTCTCCCCCAGCATTCGGCCTCCCTCCTGCTGTTCTCCCAACAAACACCCCCCTCCACACCCCACCCCCCCACCCCTCTTTCCCTCCACCCCACACACAAACCCCCCTCCCACCCCCCACCCCCCCCCCCCCCCAAACGAGTGACTCGGGTTAAAAATGAGAATGTGCCAAACTCCGGCCAGCCAGCCGTGTGGGCGGAGCTCAGCTCGGCTCGGCTCAGTTCAGCTCAGTCGCCCAATACTGCACACCAGCCACAGCCGACGGGGAGGCTCGGAAACCAGGCTG
The DNA here is from genome assembly GCF_964194155.1 of Cetorhinus maximus. Lineage (NCBI taxonomy): Eukaryota > Metazoa > Chordata > Chondrichthyes > Lamniformes > Cetorhinidae > Cetorhinus > Cetorhinus maximus. Next base: position 104,893,995 of record NC_135892.1, read on the forward strand.
ATATTAAAAGCACAACCGCTCAGACTGGAGTGGGATGGGTGGGGGGGAGGGAGGGAGGCGGGGTTGGCGTGGCTGGGAGTGAGGGGTGGTTCAAAATAACTGACAGCCCCCACCCTCAGCCCACCCTTTACCCACCTTCATCCCCAAGCAGCTCCTTACCTGAGAGGAACTCTTTGGAGGGAAGCAAGACCGCAGTTAAACTGTCTCTTGATATGCACCTCTTGTTAATGTGAAGATGTCTTACATTCTAAGATGCATTGTCAATGTTAAGATGTATTTTCAATGTTAAAATGCATTGTCAATGTTAAGATGTATTGTCAATGTTAAGATGTATTGTCAATGTTAAAATGCATTGTCAATGTTAAGATGTATTGTCAATGTTAAGATGTATTGTCAGTGTTAAGATGCATTCTCAATTTTGAGATGCACTGCCAATGTTAAGATGTCTCAATGTTAAGATGCGTTGTCAGTGTTAAGAGGCATTGTCAATGTTAATTTGTTAAGATGCAGGCGTATTTGCAACAAAAAAAGTTTAGAAGGCTCGCTTTTGCTCTGAATTGTGTTCGGTGACATTGTTCCGTTGGCACAGTCCGAGCGTTGCAAACTTACATGTCTTATCACTGAATCAGATTGGGACACCCAGCCATGGCAAATAGATTTGAGTTTTCATTAAATATACCGAAAGGACCTGATTTAAAACTATTACGGTGCGGGTTTCTGAATACAAATCCGCGCGAGTGTGCTGCTGGTTCTGAGCAGACTGCAGCTGGGCTGAACTGACAGGAGACAGGGAGCTGAGCTGGGCAGGACAGCCAGTGGAGGAGACAGGAGAGTAAAACCTGGCGCCCTCTGTCGTTTCCACATTTCTATTCAGGGCAGAAGTTGCGGAGCACAGTTTTTATATTGCAATGAAGCCAGCCCCCCCTGTCCTCTCTGAACAGTGAGCGTAAATGTCAAACCGAAACGTGTAGAGAAAAATCGACTTATCATTCGATGCATTTCTTCAAAGTTTATTAAATGGGGGTGGGCGTGAACAAAACGGGTTGCGTTTCCTCATCGATTATAATTAGCCGACCACAGTCTAATTTAACTGAATGATTAACGTATTTGGCTTAACAAACACCAAGAAGTCTGTTGGGGCGGAGAAATGTGAGAATGAAGTTATTGGTTTCTATGAAGGATCGATAACATTGACAGTTTAGAGGGAATTTAGGATGGAGAGATCTCTTGGGTAATAGATTCAGCACAATCATTGATTGATTCCTCCTTACTCCCAAATTAGGAGCTGTGTTGCTTTGGGAAATACAGTAATCGTACATTTGTTTGTAGAAGGTCCCAAATGTCCTGAGTTTTTGCTGCTTGAAAACCGACCTACAAACATCTTTAGTCTCCACTCTTGTGGATAATGGCTACATTGGGCTAAATGAATGCTCACGACTCCATTACCAAGTCCTCTAGTGGACCTCTTCATTCAGACGTTCTAGATTGTGGGGTCAGGGGTAAGCCATTCAGTCCCTCCATCCTGTTCCAGCATTCAGTTAGATAGCTGATCTGTATTTTAACTCCATAATTTATAACCCACCCTTAACTGACAAAAAATTATCAATTTCAGTTCACCAATTTCCAATTCACCCCCAACCTCAACAGATTTGTAGGGGAGACAGTTCCAGATTTCTGCAACCCTTTGAGTGAAAAAGCAGGACAAGGCAGCCCGCTTGATCGGTACCCCATCAAGCACCTTAAACATTCACTCCCTCCATCACCGACGCACAGTAGCAGCAGTGTGTACCATCTACAAGATGCACTGCAGCAATTCACCAAGGGTCCTTCGACAGCAGCTTCCAAATCCGCTGCCTCTACCACCTAGAAGGACAAGGGCAGCAGACACATGGGAACACCACCATCTGCAAGTTCCCCTCCAAGCCACTCACCATCCTGACTTGGAAATATATCACCGTTCCTTCACTGTCACTGGGTCAAAATCCTGGAACTCTCTCCCTAACAGCACTGTGGGTGTACCTACACCACATGGACTGCAGCGGTTCAAGAAGGCAGCTCACCACCACCTTCTGAAGGGCAACTAGGTATGGGCAATAAATGCTGACCCAGCCAGCGATGCCCACATCCTGTAAATGAATAAATAAAAAGGAAGTGCTTTCTAACATCACCCCCTTAAGGACTTAGATCTAATTTAAAGGTTATCCCATCTCGTTCTGAACTCCTTCCAGAAGAGGTAGTAGTTTCTCTCTATCTACAACAACAACAACTTATATTTATATAGCAGCTTTAACGTAATGACATTTCTCAAGGTGCTGCACAGGAGCATTATCAAACAAAGTGTGACACCAAGCCACATATTTTTTTCTTTATTCTTTTATGGGATGTGGGTGTCATTGCCAAGGCCAGCGTTTGTTGTCCATCCCTAATTAGGAGATATTAGGTCAGATGACCAAAATCTCAGTCGAAGAGGGGTTTTAAGAAGTGTCTTAAAGGAGGTATAGAGGCGGAGAGATGTAGGGAGAGAATGCCAGAGTTTAGTGCCTAGGCGACTGAAAGTAGGGCACACGATTGGTGGAGCAATTATAATGGAGGGCACGTGACCAGAATTAGAAGTGTGCAGGTGGCTCAGAGGGTTGTGGGGCTGGAGGATGTTACAGAGGTAGGGATGGGCGAGGCCACGGAGGGATTTGAAAACAAGGATGAGAATTTAAAAGCTAGATGTTGTTTGACCAGGAGCCAACGTAGGTCAGCGAGCACAGGGGGTTAATAGGGGAACAAGATTTGCTGCGAGCTAAGGCATGGGCAGCAGAGTTTTGAATGACCTCAAGTTTGTGGAAGGCAGGGTCCAGGAGACCAGCCAGAAGTGTGTTGGAATAGTTGAGTCTAAAGACAACGAAGGCATGAAAGAGGGTTTCAGAAGCAGATGAGCTGTACACCAATACCAAAAATTATTTTTCTGATCACCAGATAATGTGAAAGTCTATTAAATAAATGACAATATCAATTATAATCAAGAATTGCAATTGCCTGCTGCCTTTTTTCAGTGACGTGAATTTATTCTGGCATTAATCTGATACCTGCGCGGATCTCAGAGGGAAGAGCTGCAATCTGGATCACAATCTGGATGTTTGAACTGAAAAAAATTCGCAGCTTATTTATGTGCCAACTCCTTCCCTTTTGAGAGCAGAGGAACTATATGACATTCCAACCAGCAAACTGACAAGCTGGAAAAATACTTCTGCATTGTAATTTTTCCGAATCAGACATCTAGAGATTGATCCCAGCAGCAGTTAGTCATGGAGATTTCCCTAAAGGCTTCTTTTGATAAAAAGACTTTTGAAAGACCCAGTGATGTGAAATTAATTAGGGAAAAATGAGTGTGGGGACTGGGACATTCGAAGACCTGGCAGCAAAGCAGAATGAATTCACTCTCGCAAGTCAATGGGCACATCTGAAGGTCAAGGAAAGAGAACCTCTGACTCTACAGTAGGTGAGTGCCTCACATTCTGTACATAATAATATTGCTTCCACGCTGCGATGGACTGCAATCAGATCAAGCCATAGATTTTCATTATGGGGTCATAGACCCTAAGGAGACCACAAGATCATCAGATTCCTGTTCATCCATCATCAGATTGCTGGGTTTTCCTGCATCTGTTAACTTACTAGCCCATTATTTTTCTATTGCTGTGTATACTAATAAAAATATTTCCTGCCATGATATTACTCCCTTTCTTTGGGTGAGTGACATTGTCTTTCAGAAATAAGGACAGAAGTCCCCTGGGGATGGCTCAATATCTGCAGGAGGTTCCCTGGAGTATGGTAACCTTTGCAGGGAGTAGAAGGAACATTTGTAGGGAATCCACAGGAGTGTGTTATTGTTTGCAGGGAATATTTATCAGAAGGGCAGGGAGTGTGTCACTATTTAAAGTATTTAAAGGGGTCTCTGGGAGTGCATTAATATTTGCTGCATGTTCCAGGTGTGTATATTTGAAAGAGTTTGCTAAGACCATATCAGTATTAATAGGAGCTCCCTGGGACTTAGAGAACCATTGATTTAGACACAAAATTTTCAATAATTCTGAGAATAAAAGCTTGGCGGACAGCCATTCCCTGGTTCTTTCCCCATGGCAATGCCTTGACCAATCAGAGTAGATCTGCTTGGTTTGAATTTAAACAAAAGCTTGGCAGTTAACTGTTCCCTGGTGCATTCTCCATGGCAATGCCTCTACCAATCCACTTGCCAACCAATCAGCACTCTCTTCTCTTGTAGTATATTTGTTGTTCCCTTTAGAATTGGTATCCTTGTGAATCTGTCCTGATGAGTACAAGACGAAACATTTTGACAACATGTCTCTTTTTTCAGCAATGATCCTGAGAATATTGAATTATTACTGTGGAAAGCATGCAGTGGAAAGGCACAACCACCTCAAAATGTGGGTTATGGCTGCTAATCAACAACATTACCAAAGATCATTCGCCTCTATTGCAAGTTTCACCATTTGCACTCAAAACATAGGACTTCCTCCTTCCAATTCCTCACCTTGATTCTGGAGTCACTGAGTCATGCTGGGATACAAAAGGTCCACAGAAAACTCGAGTACCTCACCCAGGTGACCATTTGAACGAAACAGTAAATATCACCAGGCTACTTGCTGCTCCGCATCACCACAGGAAGACCAACCCAAGTCCTCGCCCATCTTGCACACTCAAGCACACACACATAACTTTCCAGCAGGGGTAATATGTTAGTCATTAAGATGGATGGTTTCTCTTCCCCTCCCAGACTAAGGGCATAACTCTCGACTGTTCCCTCTTAATTGAAATGCGCCAATATTAAGCAAGCAATGGCACAGACAAGACTTCCTTGGCCAACAAAACCAGCAACTTTTCCAGTTCCTTCGCAACACTCCCTCACCCTTTTGAGTTGAGAGATATGCCCAGGGCATTGGAGTTAATGACAATTCTTGTAACATCAGCCCAGTTGTCACCTGGGGAATTTTTGAAAACAACAAAAGAGGCTTTTCAGTTCTTCTCCAGTAAGGAAATGTTTCACTTACATAATTATTTCAGAAAAATTTAGATGAGTCTTAGCGATAGGCTTTTATAAATTGAAGCTGGATGTCCCACCTCCCTCTAGGTTTGTCAAGCCTCCCTTTCCTGGATTGCCTCAGAGTCTCCAGGTTAATTGCCCATACACTGTTGGGGAGAAAAATAATCAGAGCGGGGAAGAATAATCAGGGGGGAGTGGGAAGTCTGAGCGACATTCAAGAGTCATCTAATAAGGTCTCTTTGCCCTCCATGGAATGCAGTGCATGGTGAGGCTGAGTGCGGAGAATGAACAATGATGGGGGTCTGGGGGAAGTTGGAGGCAGGGGGGCATGTAATGAGGCCTCCCTGGAATACATTCTGCTATGTACGGCACTCTCTACAGTATCTAGTTTTTGTGACCCAACCCAATTTTAATTCCAAAGTCTTGCATGGGATTGAAATGCAGGACATTCGTACAATGGCCGACTGATCTTATAGTGCCAGTTTTCCATTGTTACCCAAAGTCAGAATTAACTCTGTTGTGTTTGTTTGCTGATAACACCGACACTTCCAGTTTTATGTAACTGAGTGACTCTTTCACAGTTTCACAGTCAGGAGCCAAATTATTTCCAATAACAAGGATGGAAATGAATTAGACCTAGAAAGGGGAACTTTAACCCCCAAATACAGGTGGGCTGAGTTGGGTGAGAAGTAAAAATTATTTTAAAAATCTCAAACCCAACGCTGACCTGCCCGTTTCCAGTTTTAATGGAGACAGGAAAAGGCGAGAAGTGACTCGCGCACTCCCAGGAGACAGGTTGTCCACTAACGTTACAATGAAACTGCATGGCTCAGGTTTAGCCTGTCTCCCAAGTTTATTCCCGGTTGGCTGGGTTTCATGAACCTTGGAAACCTGGCAGCTAAAGGGAGACAAGAACTCCTTCATGGAAAAGGTAAATGGCTTGTGGGCCAGAAGGAGCTGCTTCCTCCAATCCCAATAAGTTTACCTTCTTCTGTGTTACCATTGCCTCCACCACCCCCACACCCCCAGATTAGACATTCCATGATCAGAGCCACACAACATAATTTCTGAACATACCCACCATCCCAAGATCTGGACTCCCCACCCCAGAATCTCCCTCTCGCTCCACCCTCCCAACAAGATCTGGACCCCAACAACCCCATGTTACCACTAACCTAGCTATAGGCTCCCTACCTGTTCCGGGACTGCAACCTCTTCCGGACCATTACCCATTCAACAATGAGCCACACCTGTCAATTGGGCTGGCTCATGAGTAGGAAACCTACTGGGGAAAAAAAGACACACAACATGACATTAAAACAGCATGATGTGTGTTTGGAAACTCAAACTTTCAATTTCCTCCTATACAGTTCTTTCCCCCCCCTTTTTCTGCCTGCTCGCAAAACCCACCCCAGGATGAATGGCTAGCGAAGTTTGGGTGACACAATTCCTGCAGTTAAACCACACTGTGTCTATTGCAGTTGCCAACCTTGCCAAGGTTTGCAGACGCAAGAGGCAGTGGCTTCAGGAATAGGCTGTCCTCAGTGTGAAATTGATTTGCAATGCCCACCTGCCCATGCTGGGAACTTCAGAAATGAAAGCCGATGTGGGATGTGGTTCAACAGGGCCTCATCTGAAAAGGGGAACAGGCACGACCTGGGGGTTTATGAGCACAAATTGTTGAATGTTGCAGGGTAGGCTGAGAAACTGGTTTAAAAGGCATTTGGGACCCTGGGCTTTATAATTAGAGGCATAGAATGCAAATGCAAAGGAGTTATGATGAACCTTTATAAAAACTAGATCAGCCTCAATTGGAGTGTTGTGTCCAATTTGGGCACTGCACTTCAGAAAGGATGTGAAAACTTTAGAGAGGGTGCAACAAGATTTACAAGAAAAGGTTATTGGAAAAGCTGGGGTTATTCACCTGAAGGTTAAGAGGAGATTTGATAGAAGTGTTCAAAATCATTAGGGGTCTAGACAGGTAGATAGATTGTTCTGATTGACGGAAAGGGCAAGAACCAGAGGACACAGATTTAAAATGAATTGGCAAAAGAACCAAAGGCAACATGAGGGAAAACGTTTTGATGCAGCTAGTGGTTTGGATCTGGAATGCACAGTCTGAAAGGGTGGTGAAGGCAGATTCAATCGTGGCTGACAAAAGGGAATTAGATAAGCACCTGAAGGGCTACGGGGAAAGGCAAGGCTCACAGGACTATCTAAATTGCTCTTGCACTGAGTTGGCACTGGGTCAAACGGCCGAATGGACTCCTTCTATGCTGAAGCTATCCAATAGGGGAGATGGTGGTGAGGTGGTAATGTTACTGGACTAGTAACCCTGAGGCCCAGACTAATGTATGGGTTCAAATCCCACTATGACAGCTGGTGGAATTTAAATTCAATCAATTAAATCTGGAATGGAAAAACTGGTCTTAGTAATGGTAACCATGAAGCTATCATAAATGGCTGTGAAAACTCATCTGGTTCACTAATGTCCTCAAGGGAAAAAAATCTGCTGTCCTTACCCAGTCAGGCCTGCACATAACTCCAGATCCACAGCAATGTGGTTGATTTTTAACTGCCCTCTGAAATGATCTAGCAACTCAGTTCAAGGGCAATTCAGGATGGGCAACAAATGCTGGCCTTGCCAGTGATGCCCACATCCCATGAAAGAATAAGAAATTAATGATATGAAACACGGCACCTCTGACAGTAGAAAGCCATCTCATTATTACATTGAAATGTCAGCCTGGATTTTGGATGTTGGGGGAAACATAACTCAAAGGTGATAAAACTGCCACTGATCCAAGGCCTTATAAAAATTAAATATATATTTATGTATATACCTATTTTTATCATTTATATATATAATATATGAAATATATTACATCAATTGTTTATTGAACATTAATTTCAACAAATTCAGATTGGCTGCCCTTGATTATGTCATGTATCCTTAAATGCTCGATTTAATCTTGAATTATGGAATTCAAGAGTTACCTTTCAGATGACTTTATCCTGATTTACCCTTCTCGATCTACTTGAACGTAGGGGCTACCCTGTAGTCCTCCATCAATATTTGAATAACCTAGAGAAATTGGAAATGTCAGAGTTCCTGTTATCCCCTCTTTGACTTTCTTCAAGGACAAAATTTCGCACTGGCGCATATCATCACTAGATGTAAGCGTGGGTTGGAGACAGGGCTATGGTATTGTTACCCTGCTTCTAATCCTCACACAAATTCAGCTCTGTGGTATTTAGCGCTATCACTTTCAATCAGGCTGAGGCCAGCCATCCATCGGGCTCAAACGCTTCTTAAATTAGTACTAAGAATCTGACCTGGTAACTCCGTACGTCCACTGAATGGGATGCTGCGTTATTTCCACAGTAAGGCTGTGGATTTGCTTTCCTAGAGCTTTTTACAATCATTCTTCCTGCTGCTTGTCATTGCCTCAAATCTCTGAGACAACACCATTCATTTCTGAATTTCTATTGTCCTCGGCTGCCTCGGGTAGCATGTTATCTTTGCTCTGGTAACTGTTTATTTTAGCCCTCTCCGCTAGCCTGCTTCTAATTTAATGTGTCTATTACAGTTCGAATGCAGCTGAATCAGCTGCTGCTGAAACCTCTGGTACAGTGAAACGTTGTCACGGCAAATTAAGGATTTAATTATAAAAGAATCCCATTGTATCAGCGATTATATTGTTGGTGGTACATTTCCAATGTGTCAGGGATGGTCTCAAAAGTTCTTGTTCCCTTTCTGAGCGTGCCAGTATTTGGTTCATATGTTATGTGCATGAGGTCCTTTTTGATATTGCTGTAAATATTCCCCCTTAAACTGTAACCAATTTGAGAAACTGAACATGCAAGTAATAAAAATATACCAACACAGTAACACTGGTTTGGCCACTTGCAATATACAGAACTAAGGCTTACACACAGAAAACTGGCAAAGCAAGATAAGAGCATGGGGGAATGAGAAACCAACATACTGGTTAGGAACTGAGTGTAGGGTTGCCAACTCCGAACAGGCATTTTCACAGAGTCGTAGACTGGTTAGGCCACAGCTAGAGTACTAGAGCTCAGCCTTCTACAAATTGCAGCAGTTTGTGTTTGACAACAAAGACCTTCGCAAGTCAACAAAAGTCCGAGGGTACGGAATAGTTGTCACCACACTCCTGTACTGCGGTGAGACCTGGACTGTGTATCAGAGGAATTCCATCAGCAATGCCTCCACCGCATCCTCCAGATTCAGTGGGAGGACCGTCAAACAAATGCTAGTGACCTGCTTGAAGGCAGCTCCTCAAGCTTTCAGGCAAAATTCCTGTAGAATCAACTTTGACGGACTGGACACTGTCTGAATGGCCAAAAAGCATCTCCCCCTCTAGACCCTGTCTCCTCAATTCTCAAATGGCCAGCATTCTGGGCAGAACAAAGAAAACACTTCAGCTCTCCTTGAAGTGCGGCAGCATTGTTATTAATGATCATGAGGAGCTTGCTACCCATACTTCAAACTAGCAACAACTTGTCCATCAAGCTGCGTCACACTTTGAGTCCAAACGCCTTAATGATGAAGCAGAGCGGCGGCAGAGAAGGAAAGAAGAGGAAGCAAATCCTGCACTCTAGAGCCCACAACCTCGTGGGATGCCCTGTCCCATGTGTCCGAAGACCTGTGGGTCGAGAATCGGCCCGTTCAGTCACATGAAGCCCCAAGGCACAGACTTGCGACCCTGAGTTGACGTCATCTTCGAATCGAGGGACAGCTGACGATTGCGTCCATTTTGGTCACCACATTTGAGGAAGAATGGTGGGAGGGGGGTTGGTGGGGGGATCTTTGGGAAAGTGCAAAGGAGATTTATCAGAATTGTTCCAGGGATGAGGGATTTTAGCTATAAGGTTAGTTTGGAGAAGCTGGGGTTGCCCTCCTTGGAACAATGGAGGTTTTGTGGAGATTTGATAGAGATGTATAAAATTATGACAGGTTCATATAAGGTAGACAAAGGAAAGCTTTTTGCTTTGGTCGATGGCACAAGATGTGAGGGAAACAGATCTAACATTAGGGCAAGAGATGCAGGGGGATGTGAGGAAGAACTCTTAAATGCAGCGAGTAGTAATGACCTAGAACTCGCTTCCCATGAGAGTGGTAGAAGTGAAGATGATGAATGATTTCAAAAGGAAATTGCTTGAACGTTTGAGGGAAATAAATCTGCGGGGGCTATGATGACCGAGCAGGGGAATGGGACTGACTGAATTGCTCTACGGACAGCCAACATCACATGTCTCCTGTGCCCCAACTATCCCAACCCCCACACTCCTGCCACTGGTTCCCCACAGCCTTCCTTATGGTGCCCTGCCTTCCCATTGCCAATTGGAAGGTGAACAGACTCATCTGATTAAATGGTCAAACACCCATTTCTCCCCCATCTCCAAATTTTTTTAACCAATAAATGGAAGTGTTCAAAGAAAATGGAAGAGAAACAGACAATTCATTTTAACCCCTCCATGATTTTTCTCCTGGGTGTGTTTAAATGGTATCCTGGAGATTAATCTTTAATTCCTGGACAATCCTGGAGGGTTGGCAACCTTACTACAGAATAATTAAATTAAAATCATCCTCAATATATCTTAATGTGTTTCATGGGATATCCTAAAATGCTTCGCAATAAATGAATTACTTTTTGAAGTGTGATCATTGTTGTTATCTGGTTTAGTGCAGCCATTAATTCACACAGCAAGATCCCACAAAACTGCAATGATCTGAGAATCCACATACAATGTTTCTGGCAGTCTTGGTTGAGGGAGGAATCTTGGCCAGGACATCAAGAGAACTCCCTGCTCCTCTGTGCACAGTAGCATTGAATCTTTGACATCCACCTGAACAAGCAGATGAAATCTTGGTATTTCAGTGAAATTTCAGCCTCTAGGTCAATCTAGATCTAACCTTTTGCATTGATTGTGATGTTCCAGTGCACAATCAAATAGAATAATCAGATGAATCAATTGAAAGTCCCCTGTTTAAGATGGCAGTTTGATTAAACAAGGTCAGGGAGTTGAATCAGTTCAAATGTCCAAGTTAAGGATAGAGTTCAAGCTCTCTTGATGACTGATCTCACCCTGAATAGCTTGTGTTCCTCCAATTCAGGCATCCTCAGCCTCCCTGGTTCCCATTGCTCCACCAATGGCAACCATGACTTCAGCCATTTAAGGCCTTAAGCTTTAGGATTACCTAACTAAACCTCTCTGCCACCCTCTGTCCTCCTTTAATTCACACCTTAATGCCTACATCCTTCACCAAGCCTTTGGTCACTTGTCCTAATATCTCTTTATGTGGTTTGGTGTCAAACTTTATCTGGTTATGTTCCTGTGAAATGCCTTGGGGCACTTTGCTACATTAAAGGCATTATAAAAATGCCTGCTGTTGTAGAAGTGAAAGTGCTAAAGACTACAGATCTGAAATTGTGCAAAGTCCAGAATAGGGGTAACAAAATTTCAGATCTTTCTCCAACTTGTTTTTCTTTTGAGTGATGTTCTGTGTCAAGCTTTTCCCTATATGTTGGGGGCTACTGAAAGAATTTTTGAAATTACTCGAGTTAGTCTATTTTAGTTGGTCAATGGCATTATTAAAATGGAGTTTCAAACTGGTCCCTAATGCACCATGCAAAGCAGACCATTATCTCCACTGGCATGAAATTATCACCTTAAGGGAAAAGTTAAATACAAAGAATTTTCAGACCGTACAGTATTAGAATTACACAGAAGATGGTAAGTTTTATTTAATTTAAGCACCAGGGAATTTAATTTTCTCCGTGGCTACTCTTAGCAAACTGGTTAAAACATTCATGTTAAATCCTAGTCTGCATAACTGTAATTTAGTTTTTACCTTTTGCAAAATAAATGAGATAATTATTGTGTTAATTTAACAGAAATACATTAACTAAATGTTCCAATCAAGCACACAGAGGAAATGAACTGCCTTGGTATTTTGTGAAGTTCTCAATCATTTTGTTTCACCAACTTTAACATTCTGATCTCACGATGTTAAAGATCCCAGGACATTTATTTGAACAAAAGCAAGGATTTCTCCCAATTTTCTGACCAACATTCTTCCTTAGCCAATACCATCCCACCCTAAGGCAGTAATAGGAAGGCTACAATTGGAACCAAGGTCTTCAGTTCCACAGAGAGATTTAAAGAAGTTAGGATTGTCATCCTTAGAGCAAAGAAGAGTTAAGGGGAAATTAAATAGAAGTGTTCAAAAATTTGAGGGCTTTAGATAGAATAAATAAGAGATTGCTTCAATGTTGGAAGGGTCATTTAAAAAAAAAATTGCTCATGGGATGTAGGCATGGCGGCCAGACTGGGTAAGGACAGCAGATGTCCTTCCCCAAATGACATTAGTGAGTGAATCAGGTGAGTTTTTTAAACAGAAATTCAGTAGTTTTGTGTTCATTATTAATGCGATCAGCATTTTATTCTGGATTTTATAAATTAAGTTTAAATCCCCACAGCTGCCATTGTGGGATTTGAGCTCATACCTCCACAACATTCATCCAGGCCCCTGGATGACTCACATGCTACCAAAGAGCACAGATTTAAGGCAATTGACAAAAGAGCCAGAGGGGAATTGAGGCAAATATTCTTACGCAGCAAGTTGTTAAGATCTAGAACGCACTGCCTGAAAGGGTGGTGGAAGCAGAATCAATAATAGCTGTCAAAAGAGAATTGGATAAGTACCTGAAAAGGAGAAAATTGTGGGGCTATGGGAAAGAGCAAGATATTAATTGGATGGCTCTTTCAAAGAGGCAGCACAGGCACAAATGTTCTTCTTCTGTGCTGCGCCATTCTACATTTCTGCGATATAATGGACCTCAACAACCCAGGGTTAGGGAAGGGAAAATTAGTCAAATTTCTTGCTCCTGTTTTTCAGCCATTTGGAAAATGTGCATTAAGGCAAGCACAGGATTGAGTCCCACTGTGAAGCCCCTGTGGTTGAATTGCCTATTAACAGTCACACATTAAGGCACACATGCGAATAATGGCCTCAAGCACAGCACCAGACGGTGATTGACAACGATGGTGCTGCTCCACAGCAGAGAGTCAGCACCTTCAGGAGACGAAAACATTGGTGAGAAGGCAGTGCGTGATTTGACAGCTATAAAGGGCAGCACTTTGTTCAATCTGTACAGTTAGATCAGAAGTCCAAGACATCAATGGAAATGTGATAAAGTGAAATTTATGTCTCTTCTCTGACTCTTGGGTCAAACAGGAGAACCTTTGAGAATATTCACTCCACCCCACCCATGAATCCCTTTTATAAATCCCTGCAAGGGGAGAGAGAGAGATTTATTTGAAAGCAATTATAAACCACTCATGTAAAAGGAGGAATGAGCTCAGTCAATGGTCACTCTGATTTTAAACAATGTGATGTTGAACTGATTGCATTCTTTACGTCCACCTTCCCCCACTTGCCCCGCCCCCATCCTTCACCACCCTTGGGCACGGTTCCATCCTTTTTGGCTGCTTGGCCAACACAATAATCCTCCTATTGAACCATGGAGTGGGGGCACAGGCATGGAGAGCAGAATTCACAACTGAGCCTCCCCTTGTCTGCACTGGCTGTCCACAAAAGCTTTCAAAATTGCATCAATGGAAATCACAAGCCATTGCTTGGGTTACATGCTCCTTGAAGTGGGTATGAATTCCAGCAGCCGTAAATCTGATAAAATTTCCTTGACCTTGCCTGTGGCCAACTTTTTTGATTGAAGTTTTGAAGTTGCTTCTCTTTTAATTCCCTGTCTCTAGCATCATTTCCTGGCCATCTGACAATATTGGTCAGCAAAAATGTGTAAACTGGATCGACCTCCCTCTTTCTCTTGCTTCCCCAAGTAGTCAGGCTTAGATCAGGAATTCACAGCGTGGAGAATCAGGCTACAAATTAATCTCAGTTTTATATTGGAATATACCAGCTCAAAGCTGTCAAACCAGAACAAAGAACCTGAAGTAACTCTAAAATTTGGAACTGATTTTGCTACATTTTACTATAGAACCCACAAGATCACAACATTGCAAGACAGCTTGGACCATTTAGCGGAGGTTTTACTCTGCATTCCCATTCAGGGTAACTTGACAAATCCACCGCAATAGTGATTAAAATCACACCGGCCATTCTGGAAGACAGCAGCTAATGTTCAAACAGCTGGTATCCACTCACCATCCAGATGGATGAAATCATTGGGATGCATGCAGCATAAAAAAACCAACACCACATCCACTGACCCAACAGCAGAGGTCCCTGGCTTCAACCTCGCTTGACAACGGTGAACAGTGTTCAACTGAATCTGCACTTGGCATGGACGACGCAGTCACGTGCTCCACAAATGGAAGATGAGGGGTGACCCGAAATGCAATTGTGGCCATGAGTATCAGACCACATAACTTCAACCTGCTCCTTAGATCTGTTCTGCACTTGGCAAATCAGGAGACCATCAAATGGATAGCCAAATTCAACACTCCATTACAAGGTTTGCTGGTCACACAAGATCAGTGATAATTGCCCTGCGTTTGAAATGTATATAGCACTAACAGTGTACATAAAGAAATGTTTGCCACTGCTTTCTCCATGGCAATGCCTCGGCCAATCGGAGCCGACTTACCAAACAATCAGCACCCGACCCTCCTCGAGTATAAATTGTTGTGATCATTTGAAATTTGGCATTCTTGCACTTGTCCTAATGAGTGCAAGATGAAAAGCTTGGGCAGCATGTCTCTCTTTTCAGCAATATTCAAGAGTAGAAACTGTTCCATTCTCAATGCCTAATATAATTCATGAATATGAGCAAAACAATTAATCACATTTTAACTTAAAATAAAATAAAATAACAGAGGTTCTTGGATTAATTGACAACTCTGAATGAGGAGCCTTATCCAATTTGATCTCATTCTTTCAAAATACAAATCTCAGAATTTTTCCATTACCCCATTCAACAGTTTCTTAAGTGAGTTCAGTCCTGATTAACTATTCCAGCAGTTGATATTGTGTGAAAAAGAATTTACTGACATCTGTCCTAGTCTTCTCTTTCACATCCCTGAGCCTGTGCCCACTTCTCCTTCTGCCCTGGTATATCTAAAAGTATTATTTCTGATTATCTTTTCTCTATCTTCTTGAGCATCTTAGTATCTTCTCTTCTTAGGCAGTCTCTCGGAGATCAAGGGTAACTTGCTCCTACTCTGGTTCGATGGGTTCTGAGATGGCTGATAAGTCCAATGCACGATCTGCAGACTCTGCTACAGGTTCTGCCGAAGGGCCATGAAGGCTCGAAACGTTAACTGATTTCTTCTCCGCCGATGCTGCCAGACCTGCTGAGTTTTTCCAGGTAATTCTGTTTTTGTTCTGCTACAGGTGGGGCAGGTAGTTGAATAGATGGGTTATTTGGAGGTTTGTGCGCTCTCTATGACGCCTTGACCTCACCTCTGCATGTTACCGACAAGCTCTCTCCATGTGTTTGGCGCTTTCCCCGAATAAGCCTTCTCCATTTTGGTCGGTCACAAGCCAGGGTATCCCATGAGTCAACAGGTATGTTTGACCTCTTCAGGGGTGCTTTGTGGGACATCCCTAAAGTGTTTCCATTGTTCTCCTGGGTGACTCCTGCTGTGACAGAGTTCCAAGTAGAACAGTTGCCTTGGGAGTCTGGTGTCAGGCGCACAAACAACATGTCCTGTCCAGTGGAGCTAGCTTTGAGTAATTAGCACCTTGATGCTGGGCAAGTTGGCTTGGGAGAGGATGCTGCTGTTGCACCACCTTTCTTGCCCTCGGATTTGGAGGGTCTTGCGAAGGCCCCGCTGGTGGTGCTTCTCCGGTGCTTTGAGGTGCCTACTGTAGTTGTCCAAGTCTCTGAAGCACATAGGAGCGCAAGGATAACTGCCGTCCAGTAAACCATGACCTTTGTCTTGGGTTTGATATCCTGATCCTCAAGTACTCTTTTCTTCAGTCAACATTTCCTCTGAGGCCTCTCATTTTCAGCAGACTGTTCTAGCTATTCCCTACAACTCAGTAGATTAACCTCATTCCTCCCTGTAGGTTTTAACCAGCTCGTTACCCGAACTGTGGTCATGAGGTTTATCAAGTGTGAGGTATAGCTGTATCTGTCATTGAACTACAGTATGCAGATGATGCTTGAGTCTGCACAAACTCGGAGGCCGAACTCCAAGCCATCATCAACACCTTCACCGAGGCGTACGAAAGCATGGGCCTTACACTAAATATCCGTAAGACAAAGGTCCTCTACTAACCTGCCCCCTGTTTATCAAAATCCACGACAAGGCCTTGGACAACGTGGAGCACTTTCCATAACTTGGGAGCCTACTGTCAACAAGGGCAGACATCAACAACGAGGTTCAACACTGCCTTCAGTGTGCCAGCGCAGCTTTCAGCCGCCTGAGGGAGAGAGTGTTTGAAGACCAGGACCTCAAACCCGGCACTAAGCTCATGGTCTACAGAGCAGTAGTGACACCCATCCTCCTATATGGCTCTGAGACGTGAACTATGTACAGCAGGCACCTCGAATTTCTAGAGAAATACCACTAGCGCTGCCTCCACAAGAACCTGCAAATCCATTGGCAGGATAGGCGAACCAGTGTCAGTGTTCTTACTCAGGCCAACATCCCCAGAATCGAAGCATTGACCATGCTCAATCAACTCCCCTGGGCAGGCCACATCATCCAGATGCCTGACACGAGACTCCCGAAACAAGTGCTCTACTTGGAGCTTCAACACGGCAAGTGAGCCCCAGGAGGGCAGAGGAAACACTTCAAGGACACCCTCAAAGCCTCCTTGGAAAAAGTGCAACATCCCCACTGACATCCCGGAGTCCCTGGCCCAAGACCGCCCAAAGTGGAGGGAAAGCATCTGGGAAGGAGTCGAACACCTCGAGTCTCATCACCAAGGGCTAGCTGAAGCCAAGCATTGACAGGGAAAGGAGCGCGTGGCAACCTGGGCACCCCACCCACCCGTTCCCCCTACCACTGTCTGCCCCACCTGCAACAGAGACTGTAGGTCACGTATTGGAATCTTCAGTCACCTGAAAACTCATTTTTAGTGCAGAAGCAAGTCATCCTCAACCCCGAGGGACTGCCTAAGAAGAAGATCTGGGGAAATGGGAGGATGCGTAATTCTTTTGAATGGACAAATGGAAGGAAGGAAGGAATGTAGCAAAGTGTCCGTGATATGAATGGGATACATTAACTTCTAAATACAAAGAAGTGGGTGCTGCACATTTGAGAGGAACCCTTTAATCATAAAATAAAACCCCTTTCTATTATGAACATTGGTCATGTGTGGGTCAAAACACCTTTGAGAGTTCTTTTTTGTTTAATCGGAGCCTGGCAATAATTTCTCTTTGCTGTAATGTTACAATCTCCTTATACTGAGCATCCTGGAAAAATGATTTTTTTTTTTATTCCAGTTCCCATTGGAAGACAGAGAACAATTAAGCTTTTCTTAGATCACATGACTCCAGTCATGCTTACGAACAAATCCCTAGGAGACAATGTGCTCCATAAATCATAATGTCATCATTAGCCAAAAGAGTCAGGCATTTCGCAGCTTTCAGAACTCTTTAAAAACACTAAGACTGGTAGGTCTTTTTGCCTTTTTCTCAATGCTCATAAGGTCAGCTGATAAGAGGGATGCGTGTGCATTGGAACCACTGAGAAGCTGCATAAAGCCCATCTGAATAAAATGGGGAAACGTTCTATCAGAGCATAGGAAATACAACTCAAGCCATAGATGAATCTTCTTCTTCAGTTGTCTGCCCAAAGGCAGGTCCGACCCACAGCACCACAATCTCCACCAAGGGTAGGAGGACGGTCCTGAAGTC
This sequence comes from Cetorhinus maximus, assembly GCF_964194155.1. Taxonomy (NCBI): domain Eukaryota; kingdom Metazoa; phylum Chordata; class Chondrichthyes; order Lamniformes; family Cetorhinidae; genus Cetorhinus; species Cetorhinus maximus. Next base: position 104,911,920 of record NC_135892.1, read on the forward strand.
ACCCCAGCCAAAACAGGGATTGGAACACACCCTGTTGGCACCAATCTGATCCATACCTGTGTACCAGTCATCTAGCCCAAGTTGTGTGGCAACATACACTTTTACCTACATGTCTTGGTGCTTGTTGGAAAGTTCTGGTGATGAGGCATTCTGCAAAATGACTTTGACATTGGCTGGTGGTGAGAAAGGCCCTCCCCATCAGATCCTTCCTACACGCCAGGAGTCTCACCCCCTCGGCATGTTGCCCTCGAGGTGGCTGTGGTGGGGATGAGACCGTTGTTCACCTCCTTGTAGATTGTGCCTTTGCAAAGAATGTCTGTAGAGATGCAGTGGTTTCTGTTAAGGTACATCCCGAGCAGTTCTGTGATATAGGACTCTGTGCTCAACGGGCTGTTCCCAGGGACACACAACGAGACAAACATCAACTGCAGCTGGAGGATCATCAACTCAGTGAAAGATGCTCTTTGGTCTGCCCGAAACTTGTCGGTCTTCCAGCGCAAAGAGTTGTCCCCGACCGAGTGTTGCAGACTGGCACATTCCAAAGTCCAGGACTACGTGCTGAGGGATGCACTAAAGCTTGGGGCAGCCGCCGCAAAGGCGAAATGGGGAAAGGTCGCTGTCTAAGACCTTTCTGCCGTAGTGCACTGAGGGACTGGGAACTGTTTAGAACGCCTCGGGCTGTACAGCTCAAAATGAATGTCTGCAAATGATTGTAATATTCATTTGTTGTATTGATGCATTTCGTGATACATGTTGTAAAAGTTGAACCTGATTGTACTTTTGTGATGGTGATTTTGAAATGGTTTGGTATGTTCTTCCAGATATTTTATGAATAAAGTATATTTTTCCAAGAAAAAACCACTTTTACCTACATGTTGTAGTTGTAGTAGAGACTACAATTTCTTTCCATCACATGACTTTCCACTCCCACTCTTACCACCTGCCATGTGTTGGAAAAATTTACAAGTTGATACTCAACCTGTTTGGCCACATTACAAACACATCCCCCTTGGCCATCAAGTCCTGGAGTAGGACTTAAGCCCAAAGCTTCTGGCTTAGAGGCAGGAACACTACCCACTGCACCACAAGACCTCCTTTACCATAGGTGCATAGAGGTGCTAAAGTTGGGGTTTTTAAGATGATCAAAGGCATCGATAGGGTAGATAGTGAAAACGAGTTTCCCCTTGGTGAGGGGGGGAGCTGGGGTAGACCAAAACTATTAGAGCTAGGATGTTCATGGTGGAACAAATGCGAGGGTTTGAATGATCTAATCCCGTTTCTATGTTCCTATAATACTGCTCCATCTCCCATGGAATTGCACCCAGGTAATCAAGACCAATTAAATTATATAATTAATTTTAATGAATGAATATGGGCATCTGATATTCCTCACCATTCACACTTCAGTGCACCAAACACCCATTCACCACATTCTCAATGCCTTTGCTGAATGTTGGTAGCAAAATGTTCTTGAGCACACTGCCACCTAATGGACCAATAATTTCAGGGTTCATGAATTGCATTGCCTTCATTTTCACAAGGTGAAGGTGCAGCTCAGCACCTGAACATTTCTGAGCACCAACCCAATATGTGCTTCTTCTTTTCCAGCTTTTCCCTCGCCATTCACACCTCTTGAGTTTAGTCAACAAGGGCAAATACATGCCAATTGTCAGCTGACCTACAACCTTTGAACCTGTGTCAGTTTGTCAGCATTTTACAAGATAAACAACAAGAACTTATATTTATATAAGGCCTTTATTGTAAAAATGTCCCAAGGTGCTTCATAGGTGGGCTACAAAGGACAATTAGACACTAGACCACATAAGACAATATTAGGCCTGGTGGCCAAAAACTTGGTCAAAAAGGTAGTTTTTGAGGAATGTCTTAAAGGAAGAAAGGGAGGTAGGGAGGTGGGGAGATGTAGGAAAGGAATTCCAGGGCCTAGGGCCACCAATAGTGGAGCGATTAAAATCGGGGATGCTCAAGAGAGCAGAATTAGATGAGTGCATATATCTCGGAGGGCTGTGGGGCTGGTGGAGTGTTATAGAGTTGATTTTCCAGGCAAGACAGCAACAGCAACTATATGTGTGCATCTAACGCTATAACTAAAGAAGAACTCTCTCCTAGAGGTTTCCCCGTGCTGCTAACCCATTGGTTTACACAGATCATGTGATCTTACAACGCAGGATTATTCTTAAAGCTACAGTCCTACGTTTATCAAAACTATAATTACTAGAAGGAAATTACAGAGATAGGGAGCAATGAGGCCATGGAGGGATGTGTAAACAGGATAAGAATTTTAAAATCCAGGCGTTGCTTGACTGGGAGCCAATGTATCTACTTTTTTATCCACTGGATTGTCAGTATCAACCAAACAGAGTGGTTGGACGTTGGAATTGAAGACTGCTAGAAGCAGTCAATCAATTCTTTTCACACTGTTACCTGTGCATGGATTTCAGACAGAAATGTTTTCAGATGAGTGGCTGGTTTCTGAGAGGTGCAATTACAAGTGGGTTCATTTAATATTTGTTCCCTAAGAGGTAACAAGTATATAACCAAGGAACTCATTAGAGCAAGCTTGACAGTTTTCTTAAATGAGGGACTATTTTCCCAAAGATTATTTAGGAGAAACATATTTTGTGATAAGGAGCTAGTTCCTGCTTTTAAATAGATAAACTTGGCTTTTTTTGAGCGTTCCTCTTCTTGCACTTACAGAATTGCTAGGGCGTGGAAATGAAAGGGGATGGGAAATTGGAATAGTGACGAGTTTTACTTAATGAATCATACTGGCATCCTCTTATTTCAATTTTGCTGCTATGATGTACATTGCTGACTGTTGCTGCTGTATGTGAGTTATACTGCCCAGCTCTGCTCTAGAACTATGGCGATGGTTTCCATTTGATCATATGCACATAATGGAGGCCCTTTTTATGTCATGTGGTAGTTGGGAGCAGTCAACATCCACAGGGAAGTATAAGGAGCGACATTAATCAATACAAGTACAATAGTTTGCAAACCCCAGGTTGGAGGTAGTCAGTCAGCTTGAGCATAAAACTCAGCCCTCCCGTTCCTGTTAACCGTGATTATTTTATTGTTTAAATGCTCACAATGTGCAATTGTCTTTACATCCTGTACAAGAAAATAAACCTTTTTATCAGAAAGAAAGACTTGCATTGATATAGTGCCATTCACAACCTCAGGACATCACAAAGCACTTTACAACCAATAAGTGCTTTTTTTAAATGTCCTCACTGCGGTAATGTAGAAACAAGAGTCCAAGATACAATCTAAACCAGAAATTATGGCTGATGATATAATGGCCGATGAATCATTGAGCATTCAAATTAGTTTCCTCTCTTAATGGAGGGCATTAACTCATTTTCTTGAATGGATTCATTCCTCTGTTAGAATTGCACAGGGCATAAGCACATCAAGCATTGAACTGCTATTATCACCAGCACTTAGTTAGAGTCATATATTAGACAAGAACAATGACAGAAAATTGCATTTCTGTAGTGCCTTTAACCTGGTAAAATGACCCAAGGAGCTTCACATAAGGAGATACCAGGACAGATGACCAAAAACCTGGTCAGGGAGGTAGGTTTTAAGGAGCTCCTTAAAAGAAGAGGGAGATGTAGCGAGGTGGTGAGGTTTAGGGAGGGAATTCCAGAGTTTTGATCCTAAGCCGCTGAAGGCATGGCCACCAATGGTGAAGCAATTAAAGTGCAACTTGCGTAAGAGGCTGGAATTGGAGGAGCACACAGATCCCAGAGTTGGGCCAGAGAAGGTTAGAGAGATAGGGAGAGGTAAAGTCATGGAGGGATTTAAAAACCAGGATGCGAATTTTTAAATTGAGGCATTGGCGGATGAGGAGTCAATGTAGATCAGTGAATGCAGGGCTGATAGGGAAATGGGACTTGCCGTGAGCTAGGATATAGAAAACAGAGATTTGGACGAACACAAGTTATAGAGGGTGGAAGATGGGGGCCAACCAGGTGAGCATTGAAGTATGAGGTCTACAGGTAACAAAGGCATGAATGAGAGTTTCAGCAACAGGTGAGCTAAGGCAAGGTAGGAATTGGGTGATGTTATGAAGGTTTGGATAGGTGCTCTTGGTGATGGCACGGATATGTGTTTGGAAGCTTATTATGGGGTCAAATCCAAAACCAAGCTTGAATATTCTAAATCAACCTCACACAGTGCCTGGGGGGGTGGGGTGTGGGAGAGGGTAGAGTCAGTGGTTAGCGAGTGGAGTTTGTGGAGAGGATTAAAGATAATAGGTAGAATTTTTCAGCCCCACCCGCTGCTGAGATGGTCCGGTCCAGTCTAAAGTCAATGTAGTTTTGGCTGAGCTGCTGACTCTCTCACGGTGGGCCCCACCACGATGAGTGTGGAAAATCCCGGCCAGTGGCTTCAATCTTCCCAATATTGAGTTGGAGGAAATTTCTGCTCATCCAGTACTGGATGTTGGATGATGGTCTGGATTTTCGCCTTTGAAAAAGGTGGGTGGGATCCTATTCCAGGATTCCTGCCCAGCATTCCTGGCACCGGCAAATTTTTGCCAACACATGATAAGAGTGTGGGTAACGAACCCACAAACTACACCTCCAACCTGGCCGGTATCTTTGGAGGGGTGGGAGGGGTAGGCATCTCAACCCTCCTGTGACTGCCTCATGCAATTTTTGGAGAATCCAGCCAGCTTCTCCAGGACTCGTAGTTAACAGCTCTTCAGAGGAGTCATGGACCATAGTCTGGATCTGAGATGGGGAAACTTTCGAAAGTAGTTGAGGCCAAAACATTGTATGTTTTCAAGAAGGAGTTAGATATAGCTCTTGGGGTGAAAGGGATCAAAGGATATGGGGAGAAAGTGGGAGCAGGCTATTGAGTTGGATGATCAACCATGATCATAATGAATGGCGAAGCAGGCTCGAAGGGCAGAATGGCCTACTCCTGCTCCTATTTTCTATGTCTCTATGTTTCTATGTAAAAGCTTTTACTCATTCTCCCTCCTATTCCCCATTCCTCCTCCATGCCCCTTTCAAGCGCCTTCCATTAATTGACATCTTTATGACACTCCAGTTCAGTACTGATGTGTGTCACACTGTTGGAGGTGCTGTCTTTCAGATGGGACATTAAACCAATGCCCAATCCACCCTCTAAGTTGGGTGCAAAAGATCCAATGGCACTTTTTCAGGGAAGAGCAGGGGTGATATCCCCAGTGCCCTGGCCAATACATAGCCCTCAAGCAACATTTTAAATCAGACTACTGGATTATTATTGCATTGTTGCTTGTGGGAGCTTGCTGTGCACAAATTGGCTGCTGTGTTTCCTATATTTCAACAATGACTACACTTCAAAAAGTACTCCATTGGCTGGAAAGTACTATGGGACATCTGGTAGTGGTGAAAGGTGCTATCTAAAAGCAAGCCTTTTCTTTATTTTTATCTATTGTCTTAGAGTATATACTTTGCACATATTGTGTTATGATCCAACATCCCAAATTACAACAACCAAATTAACAATGTTTCCATTGGTTTTCTGAAACCTTGACATTTAAGGCCTGGAAAATGATGGACCTTCACATTTGGGAGGTTTTACTACATTAAAGGTGCTATATAAATGCAAGATGTTGTTGCTGTATTTAGTTTAAATCAATGTTAACCTATTCACTCAGAAATCATATTAAACACTAAATTGTTACATCATGATATTAAACAGCTACATAAGTTTATGACCTAATTTGATATTGTTAGCGCTTGTGGGTTTCTGAAAATATGATCCAAGTGCTGCTTGTATTTGTCAGAGAATCAATACATATTATTATCATTACTAAAAAAGAGAATGATAAGGAATAACAACAATGCCATACTGATGTTTTGCCAACACTTGAATTTGGCATCATAAAATTCTGGGGGATTAGCACCACTGATTGAGTTTCCTATAAATAGTGGGCAAATCTTGACCCTGTGAGATTATAAAACGCACTCTGACTGCAGCGTTGAAGCTTCACAGTTATTATCTTATTGACAGTGTGTTATTATTTCATCATTTCGCTTGCACACAATTTGTCAGCAGTCACAAATCACAAACAAATGATTTATAGCTTACGAAAGAAAAGGACAGACAGAAAGCAGAGGTGGAACATAGGAAATAGGAGCAGGAGTAGGCCATTAAGCCCCCCAAGACTGCTCCACCATTCTGCTAGATCTTGGCTGATCTTCTCCCTCAATGCCATTTTCCTGTACTATCCCCATATCCCTTGATACCTTTAATATTTAGAAATCTATCGATCTCTGTCTTGAATATACTCAATGACTGAGCCTCCACAGGCCTCTGGAATAGAAAATTCCAAAGATTCACCAGCCCCTGAGTGAAGAAACTCCTCCTCATCTCAGTTCCAAATGGCCTGTCTCTTATTCTGAAAATGTGTCCCCTGATTCTAGACCTGCCCCACATCCCCCCCACCCCCAACCAACAACGGGAGACATTCTTCCTGCATCTACCCTGTCGAACCCTGTAAGTTTTAATGAGATCACATCTCATTCTTCTGAAGTCTAGAGAATATAGACCCAGTCTCCTCAATCTCTCCTCATAGGACGATCCCACCATCCCAGGGTGGAATCAGAAAAAGCCAGATACCAAAGCTCAACATTCTTGCACATCCCTCTGATGTTTTACACTACTTTTTAGGGTTGCCAACTCTCCAGAACCAGCCTGCAGTCTCCAGGAATTGAAGATCAGCTCTGTGCAACCCCGGAGAAAAATCATCGGGACATTGAAAAAAAAATTATAACTTTCTTTGAACATTTCTCTTGACCAGACATAGAAATATGGAAAATGGTGGAAAAAGGGCTGTTTGGCTGACAGTCAAGCATCATCCTATTGGGCAATGAGCCTTTTTGCTTTCCACTTGACGTAGGAAGGCAGTGCGTTACAAGGATGGATATGTTGGCCGACAAATGGCTGGAGCATAGGGGTAAGTCATGTGTTGAAAGAATGCATTTAACCACAGTTAATCACTCGCATCTTTGAATCACAAGGTTCTGGGTTCAGTAGTTGAGCACCGAAATCAAGGCTGGAATTCCGGTGCAGTACTGGGAGTGTTGCACTGTTTGAGGAACTGTCTTTCAAATGAGATATTAAACTGAGGCCCCATCTGTCTGCTTGGGTGCGTGTATAAGATCCCATGGCACTATTTCTGAGAAGATCAGGGGATTTATTGCTGGTGTCTTGGCCAACATTTATTCATCAACCAGAATCATCTAAAAAGATTATCTGTTCATTCTCACATTGCTGTATGTGGGAGCTTGCTGTGTGCAAATTGGCTGCAATGTTTCCTATGTTACAGCAGTTACCACACTTCTGAAATACTTCATTGGCTGTAGAGTGCTTTGAGGCGTCCAGTGGGTGTGAAAGGTGCGAGACAAATGCAAGTTTTTCTTGCTTTTCACTGTGACTGAGATGGAGAGATGCTGGGAACAAATAGTGGGTATTCCTCAGCACTAACATATCCCACCTTGTTCAACAAATAAAGATCTGTGAAGGGGAAGGAGAGTTTTTTTTTATTCATTCACGGGGTGTGGGCCTCATTGGCTGGGCCAGCATTTATTGCCCATCCCTAATTGCCCTTGAGAAGGTGGTGGTGAGCTGCCCTCTTGAATTGCTGCAGTCCATGTTGTGTAGGTACGCCCACAGTGCTGTTAGGGAGGGAGTTCCAGGATTTTGAACCAGCGACAGTGAAGAAAAGGTGATATATTTCCAAGTCAGGATGGTGAGTTACTTGGAGGGGAGCATCCAGCCAGTGGAATTCCCTTGTCCTTCTAGATGGTAGTGGTGAGTTTGGAAGGTGCTGTCTAAGGAGCCTTGGTGAATTCCTACAGTGCATCTTTTAGATGGTACACATTGCTGCCATTGGTGGAGTGAGTGCTTGTGGGTGGGGGGCTAATTGAATGGGCTGCTTTGTCCTGGATGGTATCAAGCTCCTTGAGAGTTTTTGGAGCTGCACTTATCCAAGTAAGTGGAGAGTATTCCATCACATTCCTGACTTGTGTCTTGTAGATGGTGAACAGGCTTTGGGGAGTCAGGAGGTGAGTTACATGTCACAGGATTCCTAGCCTCTGACCTGCTTTTGTAGCCACAGTATTTATATGGCTGTTACAGATCAGTACCTGGTCAATGTTAACCCCCAGGATGTTGATAGGGGGATTCAGCAATGGTAATGCTATTGAATGCCAAGGGATTCTTTCTTGTTGGAGATGGTCATTTCCTAGCACTTGTATCAGCCCAAGCCTGGAGATTGCCCAGGTCTTGCTGCATTTTGACATGGACTGCTTCAGTATTGCACAATGTTCAGCACCATTTGCGACTCCTCAGACACTGAGCAGTCTGTGTCCAAATGCAGCAAGACCTGGACAATATCCAGGCTTGGGCTGACAAGTGGCAAGTAACATTCACGCCACACAAGTGTCAGACAATGGCCATCTCCAACAAGAGAGAATCCAACCATCGCCCCTTGATGTTCAATGGCATTACCATCACTGAATCCCCCACTATCAACATCTGGGGGTTACCATTGACCAGAAACTGAACTGGACTAGTCATATAAATACTCTGATTACTCTGAGCAGGTCAGAGGCTAAGTAGTGTGTATATAGACAAGTAATCTACCTCCTGACTCCCCAAAGCCTGTCCACCATCTACAAGGCAAAAGTCAGGAGTGTGATGGAATACTCCCCACTTGCCAGGATGAGTGTAGCTCCCACAATACTCAAGAAGCTTGACACCATCCAGGACAAAGCAGCCCACTTGATTGGCACCACATTCACAAACATTCACTCACTCCACCACCGACGCACAGTAGCAGCAGTGTGTACCATCTACAAGATGCACCACAGGAATTCACCAAGACTCCTTCGACAGCACCTTCCAAACACATGACCACTACCATCTAGAAGGACAAGGGCAGTAGATAGATGGGAACACCAACACTTGGAAGTCCCCGTCTGAGTCACTCACCATCCTGACTTGGAAATATATCGTCGTTCCTTCACTGTGGCTGGGTCAAAATCCTGGAACTCCCTCCCTAACAGCACAGTGGGTGTACCTACACCACATGGACTGCAGCAATTCAAGAAGGCAGCTCACCACCACCTTCTCAAGGGCAACTAGGGATGGGCAATAAATGCTAACCCAGCCAGTGAAGTCCACATCCCGTTAATGAATAATTTTTTTAAAAGTACCTCAGGAGTTGCGAATGGTGCTGAGCATTGTGCAATCATCAGCGAACATCCCCACTTCTGGACTTATGATGAAGGAAGATCATTAATGAGGCAGCTGAAAATGGTTAGGCCTTGGACACTATCCTGAGAAACTTCTCCAGTGATGTCCTGAAACGGAGATGATTGACCTCCAACAACCACAACCATCTTCCTTTGTGCTAGATATAACTCCAATCAACAGAGAGATTTCCCGCTGATTCCCATTCACTCCAGTTTTGCTGGGGATCCTTGATGTCACACTTGGTCAAATGCTGTCTTGATGTCAAGGGCAGTCACTCTCACCTCACTTCAGGAGTTCAGCTCTTTTGTGAATCTTTGGACCAAAGCAGTAATGAGGTCAGGAGCTAAGTGATCCTGGCAGAACCCAAACTGCGTGTCAGTGAGCAGGTTATTGCTAAGCAAGTGCCGCATGATAGCACTGTTGATGGCCCCTTCCATCACGTTAATGATGATCGAGAGAAGACTGATGGGGGGGTAACTGGCCAGATTCGATTTGTCCTGCTTTTTGTGTAAAGGACTTACTTGAGCAATTTTTCACATTGCTGGGTAGATGCCAGTGTTGTAGCTGTACTTGAACAGCTTGGCTCGGGGTGCGGCAAGTGCTGGAGCAAAATTCTTCAGTAATATTGCCAGAATATTGTCAGTCCTATAGCCTTTGCAGTATCCAGTGCTTTCAGCAGTGGTAGTACCACACAACACGATGGAATGTATCCTCAATGTGTATCCTCAATGTGAATAATGGCATCAACATCGCAATTGTTTATAAATTTTCATCAATAATGCAAAGTACATTATTATTATTAACAAAGCCATGTCTCCCAGGTATAAATGATTTTGGCTCAAAATGGAAGGTATGTATCTTATCAGCAGCAACTGCCCCCCCAGACCCTTTCACAAATACAGAGAAGCATATTACAATTTCCCTAGTAGTCTTCCCGCATGTAAACCTTGTGATCACCGCTCCCAGAGTTTCTGCCTATCTTCAACCCATGTTAAAGTAGTTGAAGGCAGAAACTCCCTCTCACCAAGTTTCTTATGGACTGTAAGCTGTATCTTTGCTCTCTGCCGGATTTGGGTTGGTACAGCCAACGAATCCCAACCGTAATGAATTGCTTCTTGTAGAATAAACAGGATGCTCAACACGCTTCCTGTCTTCTGAATAATGGGAAATTGTCGTGTATTCTGACTAATTTAACAGGCTAAAGTAGTCTTTTGGATTTATTTCATGGCCCAGTTTTTGGTGGAGCAGACCACTGCATGACATGCCCCATTAGTTGGATTTTTTTCACTCACCCTTCAGCTCGGAAACCTTTTGCCATGCAAGTTTCTTGAAGTGCAAGTTGATAACGGGTCTTCTGGGATCTTAGTGAATGACGGGGCCAATGGTCTATCTCCTTAACCAATGAGATTTAAGGCTTGAGAAAGAAAGAGTGGAAAGACAGAGAAGGAATTAGTGTGAATTAGAGTCAAAGTGAGTAAAGCATGGGAAATAAAGAGAGGAAGACAGATTGGATTAAGAGAGACAGAAAAGAAAAGTAAGAAAAAAAATCATGATTTAAAAATTCTGTTAACTATTTACTACCACCTGTAGGAATGAGCTTCCATAATTTCAGAGGTTTCCTTTCTGGGCCAAAGACATTTAGTTGCATTGCAGGAACATAAATCTCATCATTAAGTACCAGCTCTAACTTCCTGCAGTAAGTTTAATTGGGTTTTGAATCAGGTGGTTGTGGATGCACCATCATTAAATATATTGAAGGCTGGGATAAACAGACTTTGGGAATCAAGGGATATGGGGAGCAGTGGGAAAGTGGAGTTGAAGCCCAAGATCAGCCATAATTGCACTGAATGGCAAAGCAGACTATTCCTGCTCCTGTTTCTTGTGATCTTGTAATTAATGTGCCAGTGTAATAAATTTGTGAAAAACAAATGGGGAAGTTGAGGGCAAACTGCCGTTTTCATAAGGTTAGTGATGGAGGGTTCAAGTTGTCCAGCAACTGCCGGTGATTCACAATCCATGGGGGGCTTTCTCCTCGCCACAAGGTACTGGATGGTTTGCACATTAATAATGGTGAGCTCCATTTAAAATCCCAGCCATTCAGCCAATGAGATGATGACAGATAGGAGAAGGAAGACTTAAGCAAAATAATGAACAACACAATGGCAGGGGGTGCGAAATTTGTCCTCAGCAACAATAGAACCACACTTGCTGCCCCCTTCACGGGCAGCTTATCAGTAGAGATTTCCTCTAATCTGGCGTCTTTTAGAACGTGGCACTCTACAGGGTATCGGTGGCAGGTGTGAGCAGAACAAGCAACTCTTCACCAATCAGAATCCTCAATGATATGTGCAGAATCCAAACTATGAAATACAAATTAGCTTTAAATGATGTACAGAAAGCAAAATAAAGATTGGGAAATACAGATGGGATTAAGGGAGAGAGGTAAAAGACACCGACAGAAAAAGTAAAAAAAAAAGGTTTTTTTGGAATCTCCAACGCTCATTTTCTTCTCAGCAATGAGACTCCATACTCGCAAAATTTCTCAGGGCCAGAGAGGCTGTTCATTGATAATTATTAATCAGGTTGTTAATATATTACTTATGGAAGCACCAGCCCTAACATTTGCAGCCATTTTTAAAATGAAACTTGTGGGAAAGTACAGCAAGTTCGCTCTGTTGCAGTCGTTTCAACGATGAGTCTTTTGGCGAGGACTGCAGATGGACCCAATGGAGGAGTCCGGTATCTCTGTCAGCAACTTCTGGATTTATGCAAGAAACTAGGAATGCATGTACTCCAGAAGTTTGCTGACAGATTTCCTCTATTGCAGCAGGGAGCAATGATAGCCTCACGGTTATTCTCATCAGAAATTCTGAGCCCAAATACTTATACCAGAAAATTAGAATCGGTCCACAAGGGCATTTTAGAAAGATGCCTTCTTACTGTTTTGGAATGCGACAATTCCTGTGAGGGAGTTAGCTGAACCTCCTCATTTTTGCTTGGTGAGCTGTCTGCGGACAAAGTGTTTCTTTTGGCATGAAATGCTCGATGCAGAATACATAAGGCATATGAACTCACACAGCATGGTCACACAATAGAAATTTAAAAAGCTAACAGCCAGAACTGCATGCTTATCCCAAAAAATTTCCTCAAAGTAAACCCATTACTATACGAGGTAGTCAAGAAAACAAAATGTTACGAGTTCAAACATGGGTAGAAAATGGGTAAATGGCTTGCAATGCAGGCTTCACCATCATAATAGTACATTGTTTGTTGACACTGACAGTAATCAGAAATTGTAATTTCATCTGACAAACTGCTGCATCAATTAATATATTAAGCTTACTGCCCCTGCCATCAACATTTTTTTTGTCTTAACTAAATCCTGATCAAAAGGGATTTGCTCTGACAATCTACCATCCATGCCATATCTAGCAAAGAATGCAGACTTAATTTTACAAAATGAAAAAACAGAAAATACTCAGCAGGTCAGGCAGCATCTGTGGAGAGGTGCAAATACATTGCTCGGTGTAATCAATAGGCCACCAACCAGTGGGAAAGCTGTAGAGGGACAAATTTGCTTGGAAATTACAGATGTAGCAAGAAGTATAGAGTAATTATATTGGGAGACTTTAATTATTTGAATATAGACTGGGATAATAGTAGTGTAAAGGGCAGAGAGGGGCAACTGATCCTACAGTGTGTTCAGGAATATTTCCACAGCAGTATGTGTCCAGTCCAATGAGAAAGGAGGCACTGCTGGACTTGGCTCTTGGAAATAAGGTGGGCCAAGTGGATTAAGTGTCAGTGGAGGAACATTTAGGGGACAGTGATCATTGTGTCAAAAGGTTTAGGTTGGTTAAGGAAAAAAAGGCAAGGAACAATCCAGAGTAAGAATAATTAACTGGGGGAAAACCAACTTCAATGTGATGAGAATGGATTTGACCCAGATCAACTGGAATCAAAGATTGGCAGGCAAAATGGTATCTAACAATGGGCTCCCTTTATTGAAGAGATAGTCCAAGGCAGACAAGCTATATTCCCATGAAGTAGAAAGGCAGAGCAAACAAATCCAGAGCTCCCTGGATGATAAAAGAAATAGAGATTAAGACAAAGAAGAAAAATTGTGCTTATGACAGATGGACAATACAACCAAGAACCAGGTTGAATATAGGAGGTTCAGAGAGCAAGTTAAAAAGCACATAAAAGCAAAGGGAGAGCATGAAAAGTGACTGGCAGCTAATTGCAAAGGGAATCCAAAAGTCTTCTATCAGCATATAAATAATAAAAGGGTGGTAAAAGGAAGAGTAAGGCCAATTAGGACAAAAAGGAAATTTACGCATGGGGGCAGGGGGCATGGCTTGGGTATTAAATGAATACTTTGCATTTGTCTTTACCAAAGAACAAGATGTTGCACAGGTCATGGTGAAGGAGGATGTAATTCAGATACTTGAAGAATTTAAAATTGATAAGGAGGAGATACTGGGTAGGTTGTCTTTTTCTATTTATTCACGGGATTTGGGCTTCGCTGGCTGCACCAGCATTTATTGCCCATCCCTTGTTTCCCTTGAGAAGAAGGTGGTGAGCTGCCTTCTTGAACCGCTGCAGTCCATGTGGTGTAGGTACACCCACAGTGCTGTTAGGGAGTTCCAGGATTTTGACCCAGCGACAGTGAAGCAACGGCGACATATTTCCAAGTCACGATGGTGAGTGACTTGGAGGGGAACTTCCAAGTGGTGATGTTCCCATCTATCTGCTGCCCTTGTCCTTCTAGATGGTAGTGGTCATGGGTTTGTAAGGTGCTGTCTTAGGTGCCTTGGTGAATCCCTGCAGTGCATCTTGTAGATGGTACACACTGCTGCTACTGTCCATCGGTGGTGGAGAGAGTGAATATTTGTGGATATGGTGCCAATCAAGTGGGTTGCTTTGTCCTGGACGGTGTCAAGCTTCTTGAGTGTTGTGGGAGCTGCACTCATTCAGGCAAGTGGGGAGTATTCCATCACGCTCCTGACTTGTGCCTTGTAGATGGTGGACAGGCTTTGGGGAGTCAGGAGGTGAGTTACACGTTGCAGGATTCCTAGCCTCTGACCTGTTCTCGTAGCCAGAGTATTGATATGGCTAGTCCAGTTCAGTTTCTGGTCAATGGTAACCCCCAGGAGGTTGATAGTATGTAGTTAGACTTGATAAGGCACCAGGACCGGATGAGATGTATCCAAGGATACTGAGGGAAGTGAGAGTGGAAATTTCAGAGGCACTGGTCCTAATTTTCCAGTCTTCCTTAGGCTCAGGGGTGGTGCCAGAGGATTGGAGAATTGCAAATGTTACCCACTTGTTTTAAGTTAATTCACAAAAGTAGCAATGGTGACATGAGGGAGAGCCTTTCCATTCAGTGAGTGGTTAGGATCTGGAATGGAGTGCCTGAGAGTGTGGTGGAGGCAGGTTCAGTGGAGGCATTCAAAGAGGGAATTGGATTGTTATCTGAAAAGGAAGAATGTGCAGGGCTAAGGAGGAGAGAAGGCGGTGGAGCAGCACTAGGTAAATTGCTCCTATGGAGAGTCAGCGCAGACACAATGGGCGGAATCATCCCAGGTTTGCACTAAGTGCGGTAGCAGACGGGTAAAACCCACCGGCCGCAATGGCAGCTTCTCACGCTGTATCATCCCAAGCCCGCTGCATTATTTATGCAATCCCAGCAAACACACTATTTCCATGGCAGGTGGGCTCTCATTCACCCGCCACACCATCACCTCGCCGCTTCATCACGCCAGGTGCCACATTTAAAGTGCAGCTGCGTGTACACATCTCAGCGCTTCCAGCCCGGGTCTTCTACAAGGAAGACAGGGTGGCCTCAAAAGGCAAAAAGACTGCAGCCCCCCACTTCAGTGACGAGTCCCTTGAGCGCCTTTTGAACACCATGGAGGCCCCCCGTGATGTCCTCTACCCCTGCTCTGGCCACAGGATGGGCAGCTGCATCACCAATCCAGAATGAGAGGCAGTGGCAGCAGTAGTCAGTGCCAATGCCCTGTAAAGGATGGCAGCCACCCAGTGCCACTACAGAATGAATGGTTTCATCTGTTCTGCCAGGGTAACTCACTCTTCTCATCACTCTCAACTCACACACTCTCAAACACATCACACATCCACAGGGGTCTCACACCTCAAGGGACATCACCACTCTCACACACACATTCACATCTCCATCAGGCTCATATCCTCTCGAGCTCGTGTCCTCATCCTGTCCATGCCTCCTCTCACCACACAAACATTCCACACAGTGCCATGTGTCCTGCTCACACACTCACCATCTGCTCCCACGCAGGAGAAACCTGCACACATCAGCAGGAAGACATCCCAGTCCAGAGATGGGGTGGCCCACATTAGGCCCCTCACTCACTATGAGGAGTGTGCCATTGCATTGACTGGTGAGGATGTGAACCATGCCTGCGGTGATGGTGAGGTTGATGCTGAACACCCTTTTGAGGATGCTACACCACCTCATCCCTTTCTCAACGCAAATGTGAGTGCTCTCTCTCCTGCTTTTGACTCTGTTGCCATACACTAATTATCTCTACTTTGGTTCACAGGGAGCTCTGCCAAGCGACCAACACCCTCAGCCAGCCAGTCCCTCAGTTCCTTCCAGGTCCTCACCTCCAGCCAAGAGGACATCTCTTCCATTGAAGAGCCGGAAATAAGCAGCCTGGAAGACCCATCACAGCGCTCACCCACAACCTGCACTAGCACTGAGAAACACACCTCGGTGGGACCTAGACCTACTGCAGGCTCAAGTTCACAATCTGGTGGTCACCGCATAGACTCATGTCCGCAGCAGGAGGCAGGTTCAGCTGAGCTCCCCGGCACTCAGAGGACTGCTGGGGAAGAGGCTCTGGATTTGAACTTCCAACCCACAGTCAGCAGAAGGCGCGAGAACATCATGCAGAGCTGTTGGGAGCCCTCAACAGAGCAGCACGTGAGTCAGAAGTGTGCGTCCGTCTGCTCTCTGATGAAATGGTGCCCACATGTACGTGTATGGAGGTTTCCATGGGGAGGATGGTGGACACCAAGGAGACCTGGTCCAGAAGAACACGGAGATGTGGGAGCCATGGGTGAGTTCCTGCAGTATCAATGCGAGAGGGAAACGGAGCACCTTGATGTTCCTCCAGGTGCTCCTTTCCCTCAAGGAGTCGGGCTGTGGCCCCTTTGCACCCGAAGGGAGGAGCAGCAGCAGCTGTTCACCTCTGGGTCATCCAGTCAGGAATCTCAGAGGCTGCCACTCCCTCTGAGTCCCCTTTGCCTGTGAGCCTCTTAACCTCGTCCTCTGTCACCGCAGAGGGAGCAGCTGGCCAGCGAGTAATTCTGGAGGGAGAAGTGTGTGCGCAGCAGGGCCTTTCGGAGCCTTGTGCAAGCACTCTCCCATGCATGTGGATCCTTCACGTATCACACTCATCTCAATGCTCTGATGATTTTGAATGCTGCCTGCTGCGGTTCATTTTCAGTTATTCGTCTGAGCTGACCTGCATCTCCGCCCACCCAATGTTCACACTCCCATGCAGCACCTGATCCTGCCCACCACGACTGTCGCTTCACTTTCGATTTAGACAGCATGGTCTTCATTTTTTTTTGTGCATTCTCCTGTCTTTTCCCCTCCCCCAGTCACCCATTTCCTTTCCCTCATCACTATTGACCCCACTGGCATCACTTTCCACCTCCCCTCCGTGACCTACCAGCCACAACTCTTTTCCTTCGGGGATGTCCAGGTGAAGGTGAACGTTCCTTCCTTCCCGAAAATCCCACACGCATCCACATTCACCTCCCCAACCTCCTCCTTCCCATCCCTAGGGTCCGTGCCTGCCTCCGAGTCCCCACCTACCACCCTCAGCCTCTCACCCTACTGCTCCACTCTGCCCTCGATCATTCTCACCATTCCCTTGTTCCACACCCACCCTCAGTTCACTCCCCAGGAGGCATTCATGGATTCATAAGAGCCCTTCCTTGCATGTTCACCTAGACATCCCAACCTCCAGACCCCTTCTCCCCCTCTGGACCCCTTCCCCCTTTAGAACCCCTTCCGTCCACCGGGCCCCATCCCCCTTGGTCCTCCCCCCAGACTCTGCCTCTGCTTTGTCCCTCCTCCTTCCTGACTCCTTCAGACACCCATACTTCTTCCTCCGCCTTAGTCCTTCTCCCTTCCTGACTTCTTCCTCCAGCCTTACTCCCTCCCCTCTCTGCGCTTCTTCCTCCTCCCAGGCTCCCTCCCCTTTCCACACTCCTTTCCCCCCCTCTGAACTTCTTCCCTTACACCTTCCACCCCGCCTTACACCTACCTCCCCGTTATTCCCCCTCCCCCCGTACTCTCTCCCCCCTCCCAACCTCCCCCGAAACCTTCATTTCCCCCTCCCAACCTCACCCCGTCTTGATACCTTCATTCCCCCCTCTTCCAACCTCACCCTATCCTGACACGTCTTCCTCTCCCAGTCAATCCTAGACCTTCCTCTCCCATCCCCGGTTCATCTTCCTCTCCCAAACACAGCTGGACCTTCCTCTCCACCCCCTCAACCATCATCCATTGTGAGCAGACCCTCAGTGGTGATTTTCTACCTTCCGTGGGCTTCACAGCAGAGCCGTGGCCATGACAATCCACCCAGCATGCCATGGATGTTCTTCCAGTGTACCTTTGCTGTTGGGCTCAGCATCTTCTGCTCCTCGGACGTCCATGATGTGAGCAAGGCCCGTCATACTTGTCAAGATGTGTTCTGCACACACATCCTCTGGACACATCTTTTGTTTCTCTAATTTCTGTCATATCTTCTTTTGCTTTGCATCATTATCACTTCTGTCATTTAATCACCCCCTGCCCTCCACCCAAACACAGACCTTCCTTATCTTCTTTTCCTGCACTTGGTAGGGTGGTGAAAGCAGATTCAATAGTAACTTTCAAAAGGGAATTGGATAAATACTTGAAAAGAAAAAAATACAGGGCTATGGGGAAAGAGCAAGGAAGTGGGACTAAAATAAAAACAGAAATACTCAGCAGGTCTAGTAGCATCTATGGAGAGAGAAACAGCGTTAACGTTTCAGTTCTGATTTTTCATCAGAACTGGAAGAAGTTAGAGATGTGATGGGTTTGGGGCAAGTGAAAAGGGGGAAGGTGGGAAAGAAAAAACAAAAGAGAAGGTCCGCGATAGAGTGGAGGGCAGGAGAGATTAACTGAAAGGCTTAATGATGCAAAGCCATAGGGAGTGGTAACGGAACATGAAATAAAAGCTATGTCTAGAGGAGGTATGAGTAGCTGCCATCCGAAAGCAAAGGAAAGAAAAAAGAGAAATAAAACAATCTAGCAAAGAAACAGGAAACAAAATGGGTCAGAAGTTACAATCTAAAATTATTGAACTCAATATTGACTTCAGAGGGCTGTAAAGTGCCCAGCAGAAAGATTAGGTGCTGTTCCTCAAGCTTATGTTGAGGTCTGAAGTTGTTGAAAGCAATGTTAAAATCAGGGGGCTTTGAAGTTCCTAGTGGTAGGATGAGATGCTATTGCTCAAGCTTGCATTCAATGTAATTGAGCAATTTTATGGGCTATAATGAAGCCAGCATGTGCCTATAGCTGCAATAAAACTTTAAAAGTCTTATGCCAAATTGCTGTATTCGATCCGCCTGCCTGATGTTGCATTGGTTATGTGCTGGGTGAAAAGGGCTGCTCCCAAGTGGAGGCTAAGGTGACCAGCCCTCGAGGTATGAGAGATGCAAAGTTTCAACATGAAGAGGTTGCGGCCCACAATTTTGTCCAAACACAAAGAAAAACAGATAAGTATAAATATTTATACACACAGAAATGAAATGTAATAAATTCAGATATAATAAATGAGGACAAAATTTACCTGATAAAAGCCCTTTTCAAATATTTCAGACATATTTTGTGCTGTATTTTTCAATTCTAAAATAAATCGACTGTATCCATTTATCTCAAATCTTGCTAATTTTGAGTCAGTTTGTCATTGCATTTTTCTGAAGATTTTTTCATAATGTGTTCAGGTGTCTTCAACAGTCATCATTGCTGCAAAATCTTTATACAGGATAACATTTTTATCTGGATCCACAGCAGCTGACAGCATCTCTTCCATCTCCTCTTGTGTAAATGGCTCTCCTATGGAATGGAAGAATAGCACAATCACTTCTCTTCTCACTCATCTCAAGGTCAATAGTTAAGCTTGAAGAAGCAACTTCACGGTCATTATCACCCACCTCGAATTTGTGAAACGAAACATGAAGTGGGAAGGAAGGCTGAGTCCAAACACAGTTAAATTTCATTGCACCACTGTTACTGCAAACCGCTGTCACACTAACAAATACTTACACCAGCTTTGAAAGATGGTGCACTGAAGGTGTGACAGGTGCACCGGAAAGGAACTACTTTGACAGCCCTAAATGTTTGTAATAAACATGTCTGAATGTAAATATAACATGTAAAAATATTTATCAATGTTACCATCAACTCTTCAATAATAAATGGACTGAAAACAAATAATAGGACAATTTACACAGGTGAAAAAGCATTTTAAGAAGTAAGTATACTGATGCATCTTTACTGCACTGAGAGAAGGGAACCTACATTTACATAGTGCCTTTCACTTATTATCAGCATGTTGCAAAATGGGCTGGATTTTCCCACCAGCTTTGGACTCTGACGTCAGGGCCAAATGGGGATCCTGAGCCTGCTCCTGCTAATAGTGTGCCCACTAGCAATCTGCAGTAATGCAGCAGCCAATATGTAAACAGCAAGCTTCCACAAAAAGAAAATTGATAAAAATGAGATAATTTCTTTGCTGATGCTAGTCAAGGGACAGCCATTGGCTAGGACTCCAGAGCCCCTGTTCTTCATCAAAAAAGTGGCACAGGATTTCTTTCACCAATTCTCATCTGAAAGACCTCTAATTATTTCTTCCTCAGAATTGCACTGGAGTATCAGTCTAGATTTCTGTCCTAGAGTGGGACTTGAGCCCACAACCTTCTGACTCATAAGTGGAAGTGCTACCAACTGAGCCACAGCTGACACTATCAAGCAACATGCTAAAAGAGCACTGTATGAAACAACTTAAAGGGCGTAGCTCTTACAAACCTAGCTTTGGAAAAGGTTCTGAAGGGTCTAAAGAAGAGTCATATTCGACTTGAAACATTAACTCTGTCTCTCCACACATGCTGCTAGACGTGCTGAGTATTTCCAGCACTTTGTTTTTATTGGAAATGTGTTTTTTTATTAAGTTGGGGATGTGAAAAAAAAAAGTTTGTGTATAGGGAGGAAAAAGGAGAAATAACACCACAGAACACTACCAGAATTACTATTAAAAATGGCTGAATTTATTCCTCTTCATTCTCCCCACTATGTAGCAGTGAAGTTACCTAATCAAAATGGTACACGTTTGAAGGCTAGAGTACAAACGGCTTGAAAGGATATTAGAGAGGGAGGGGGAGGATCCAGTTGTTGTGGTCCACGTCGGGACAAATAACAGAGGTAAGACTAGGAAAGAGGACCTGTTTGGGGATTATCAGGAACTAGGAACTAAATTAAAGAACAGGTCCTCAAGGGTTATAATCTCTGGATTACTACCTGAGCCATGTGCAAATTGGCATAGGGACACGAGAATAAGGGAAGTAAACACGTGGCTAAAGGAGTGGTGCGGAAAAGAGGGGTTCCATTTGGTGGGGCACTGGCATCAGTATTGGAACAGGAGGGATCTGTACCATTGGGACGGTCTCCACCTGAACCGATCTAGGACCAATGTTCTAGCGAAAAGGGTAAATAGGGTGGTCAACAGGACTTCAAACTAGAAAGTGGGGGGGGGAGGGAAGGGTAAAACTCCAAGAAGTATAACTAATGGGAAACAAAGCAGCAGGTTAGCGTGTGGGGGGGGGGGGTGGATTCAATTTCATGGAAAATTATGAAAAAACTGAAAAGAAAGGAGATCCCAGGAGAGGCTATTAAAGTCTCCAGAACACAAAATAAGACAGTGTGTTTGGAAAGGGCTAGGAATTTAACTTCAAGCACATCAGATAAAGAGACGACAATGAGAAAGGGGACAGGAAATACAGGACTGAAGGTGTTGTGTCTGAATGCACGCAGTATACGAAACATTACAGAGACATGGCTGCAAGGGGATCAGGACTGGGAGATAAATATCCAAGGATATACATCCTATCGAAAAGATAGGCAGGTTGGTAGAGGGGGTGGGGTTGCTTTGTTAGTAAGAAATGAAATTAAATCGATAGCAAGAAATGATGTCGGGTCAGATGATGTAGAATCTGTGTGGGTAGAGTTGAGGAACCGCAAAGGTAAAAAAACCATAATGGGAGTTATTTACAGGCCTCCGAACAGTAGTCAGGATGTGTGGCACAAGATACATCAGGAGATAGAAAAGGTGTGTAAGAAAGGCAAGGTTACAGTGATCATGGGGGATTTCAATATGCAGGTAGACTGGGAAAATCAGGTTGGTAGTGGATCCCAAGAAAAGGAATTTGTGGAATGTCTACGAGATGGCTTTTTGGAGCAGCTTGTGGTGGAGCCCACGAGGGAACAGGCAATTCTAGATTTAGTGATGTGTAATGAGGTAGATTTGATAAGGGAGCTTAAGGTGAAGGAACCCTTAGGAGGAAGTGACCATAATATGATAGAATTTACCCTGCAATTTGAGAGGAAAAAGCTGGAATCAGATGTAACGGTATTACAGTTGAATAAAGGCAACTACAGAGGCATGAGGGAGGAGCTGGCCAGAATTGACTGGGAGATGAGCCTAGCAGGAAAGACAGTGGAACAGCAATGGCAGGAGTTTCTGGGAGTAATTTGGGAGACACAGCAAAAATTCATCCCTAGGAAGAAGAAGCATACTAAAGGGAGGACGAGGAAACCATGGCTGACAAGGGAAGTCAGGGACAGCATAAAAGCTAAAGAGAAAGCATACAATGCGGCGAAGGGCAGTGGGAAACCAGGGGATTGGGAAGCCTACAAAGACCAACAGAGGACAACTAAAAAAGAAGTAAGGAGGGAGAAGATTAATTATGAGGGTAAACTAGCCAGTAATATAAAAGAAGATTGCAAGAGTTTTTTTAGATATATAAAGGTAAGAGAGAGGCAAACGTGGACATTGGGCTGCTGGAAAATGACACTGGAGAAGTAGTAGTGGGGAACAAAGAAATGGTGGAGGAACTGAATAGGTACTTTGCGTCAGTCTTCACAGTGGAAGACACGAGTGACATCCCCAAAGTTCAAGAGAGTCTGGGGGCAGAGGTGAGTATGGTGGCCATTACCAAGAGAAGGTGCTAGGAAAACTGAAAGGTCTGAAGGTGGATAAATCACCTGGACCAGATGGATTATACCCCAGAGTTCTGAAGGAAATAGCTGAATAGATAGTGGAGGCGTTAGTGGCGATCTTTCAGGAATCACTGGAGTCAGAGAGGGTCCCAGAGGACTGGAAAATCGCTAATGTAACCCCCCTGTTTAAGAAGGGACTGAGGCAAAAGATGGGAAATTACAGGCCAATTAGCCTGCCCTTGGTCATTGGTAAGATTTTAGAGTCCATTATTAAGGATGAGATTTCAGAATACTTGGAAGTGCATGATAAAATCGGGCAAAGTCAGCATGGTTTCATCAAGGGGAGGTCATGCCTGACAAATCTGTTAGAATTCTTTGAGGAGGTAATGAGTAGGTTAGACAAAGGAGAGCCAATGGATGTTATCTACTTGGACTTCCAGAAGGCCTTTGACAAGGTGCCGCACAGGAGGCTGCTCAGTAAGATAAGAGCCCATGGTGTTAGAGGCAAGGTACTAGCATGGATAGAAGATTGGCTGTCTGGCAGGAGGCAGAGAGTGGGGATAAGGGAGTCCTTCTCAGGATGGCGGCCGGTGACTAGTGGAGTTCCGCAGGGGTCAGTGTTGGGACCACAACTTTTCACTTTATACAATAGTGATCTAGATGAAGGAACTGAGGGCATCCTGGTTAAGTTTGCAGATGATACAAAGATTAGGAGAATGGGCAAAGAAGTGGCAGATGGAATACAACATGGGGAAGTGTGAGGTCATGCACTTTGGTAGGAAGAATAGAGGCATAGACTATTTTCTAAATGGGGAGAGAATTCAGAAATCTGGTGTGCAAAGGGACTTGGGAGTCCTAGTCCAGGATTCTCTTAAGGTTAACTTGCAGGTTGAGTCGGTAGTTAGGAAGGCAAATACAATGTTGGCATTTATTTTGAGAGGACTAGAATATAAAAGCAGGGATGTGCTGCTGAGGCTTTATAAGGCTCTGGTCAGACCACATTTAGAATATTGTGAGCAATTCTGGGCCCCGTATCTCAGGAAGGATGTGCTGGCCCTGGAGAGGGTCCAGAGGAGGTTCACGAGAACGATCCCAGGAATGAAAGGCTTAACATATGAGGAACGTTTGAGGACTCTGGGTCTATACTCGATGGAGTTTAGAAGGAGGAGGGGGGATCTGATTGAAACTTAGAGAATACTGAAAGGCCTGGATAGAGTGGACGTGGGGAAGATGTTTCCATTAGTAGGAGAGACTAGGACCCGAGGGCACAGCCTCAGAGTAAAGGGAAGACCTTTTAGAACAGAGATGAGGAGAAACTTCTTTAGCCAGAGAGTGGTGAATCTATGGAATTCATTGCCACAGAAGGCTGTGGAGGCCAGGTCATTGAGTGTATTTAAGACCGAGATAGATAGGTCCTTGATTGGTAAGGGGATCAAAGGTTACAGGGAGAAGGCGGGAGAATGGGGTTGAGAAACTTATCAGCCATGATTGAATGGTGGAGCAGACTCAATGGGCCGAATGGCCTAATTTCTGCTCCTATGTCTTATGGTCTTACAGTATAAACTAATGCCTGCACATCTATAAGGGAAAGCAAATCTTAAATGCAAAATAAACATCAGTCAAATCAAAACCGAAAGAAACTGCTGTCATGTTTGAAATGTTGAAGTCAGACTTGCTTCTCCTAATGCCATAAAAGTAAACATGCTCTTTGCCAAATAGCTTCAAGTAATTATGCTCCACAAAATAAATATTCTTGATGGGGGAAGCTGAGAAGAATGCAAGCCAGATTCGTATCAGATCACATTCATTTTCAATGGAACATGTCAATTCAAGATAGTCAAGCGCTGATTAAAATAAGGGTGTAGAACTAAGATGCAGATAATTTCTCTGATAATTGATGAAATTATACCCACATATTTGATAAATTAACTTAGTTGTACTTCTAAATGACAAGTACCAGAAGTAATGAAAGAATAGGGAAGATCGCTCTTTATAAAAGAGATATAATTATGAATCGTTCAATTCTTCATTTTAACAAGAGAATCAAATTAGTACAGTATTTAAAACAGAATACATGGAACCTGCACATCATAAGTGCACCAATTTGTATTTTGACCTAAGTCTTCCATTGTAGTGTTACTGTTTCAATCTTTAAGTGCTACTCACTATACATCTTCTGATAAAACCTTTATAACTTTCACTAGCAAATGTTTATTTGCATATCTTCCATGTGGGTAAGTCAGACGATGGGCTACTTTTGTAAAGACAGGAACAGGAACTACCCTAAAACACAGTGGAGAAGGTTTTGAGACACGCCAGCGGGTAAAGTCCCGAAAATAAAACAGAGCAGTTTTATGCCCCATTGCCGTGACAGTCGTTATCATTTTGCTGGGGTCTTTTGAATAGGTGCCTAAACCAAGTGGACAACCAATTTAGGTATTTAAATTGGAATCCCGTGGTATCAATAAGTTCCCAATGCCATGTCTTGAATGTGTGCTCTCAGCACTCTCTGCTGGTGGCCCAGCTGAAGAGAAGCCCGAAGGTAAGAATTTATTTCTTTTTCTGGAGCCAGGAGTAGCGATAGTGCTAGTAGGCGGTGTTAATATTAATATATGTTAATACCCAATGCTCTATGTTGATTAGCCTCAGCTCTCAAAATGGACCAGGCATCTTGCCAGCTCTGTCGGGTGAGTGGGCAGGAGGGGATGGCGGGGGTGGGGAGCAGAGAGGGGTTGCTGTCTTAACTCTTGGCTGTCTGAAATTCACACACACACACACAGAAGAAAACCTATCACAATGTATTGTACAAGTGTCAGCTTGGTTCACCCAGTTCAGATAAAATGCTGCATTGTTGTTGACATCCTTCTAGTGCAACATTAAAACAAGGTTGCGCTTACCTGCTCAGGTGGATATAAAAGATCTAAAGAAGATCAAGGAGTGTTGCTGGTATCCTCAGTCAACAGTCCAAGCTTGTTTCCCATGTTTCACCAACTCCTTTCCCATACTATGTCCCTACCAGGTTAACTGGTCATTCATCTCAGTTGCTGTTTGTGAGACCCTGTTATTTGGAAATTGGTTGCTGTGTTGACCTATATAATAACAGTGACTGAACTTCCTGTAAAACACTTTTTGACACCCTAAGTATGTAATAATGCGCTACATAAATTAAAGTTCTTTCTTTATGACCATTTGCGAGTCCTGAAATACTGAAGCAACCCATGTCCATATGCAGCAAGAACTGGACAACATTCAGGTTTGGGCTGATAATGACAAATTACATTCACACACACAAATACCAGGTAATAACCATCTCCAACAAGAGAGAATCCAATCAACTCCACTTGGCATTACCATCGCTGAATCCCCAATTATCAACATCCTGGGGGGGTTACCATTAACCAGAAACTAAGCTGGACCAGCCATACAAATACTGTGGCTACAAGAGCAGGTCAGCTGGGAATTCTGTGGCGACTGATTCACCACTGACTGCCCAAAGCCTGTCCACCAGCTACAAAGCACAAGTCAGGATTGTAATAGCATACTCTCCACTTGCCTGGAGGAGTGAAACTCCAACAATTTTCAAGAAGCTTGACACCATCCAGGACAAAGTCTGCTTGATTGCAACCTCATCCACCAGCTTCAACATTCACTCCCTCCACCACCAACGCACAGTGGCAGCAGTGTGTACCATCTACAAGATGCACTGCAGCGACTCAGCAAGGCTCCTTTGACAGCCCACGACCTCTACCACCTAGAAGGACAAAGGCAGCAGGTGAATGGGAACACTACCATTTGCAAGTTCCCCTCCAAGCCAGGCGTCATCCTCACTTGGAACTACATCGCTCTTTCTTCACTGTTGCTGGATCGATATCCTGGAACTCCCTTCCTGTGGGTGTACCTATACCACATGGCTCACCACCACCTTCTCAGGGGCAATTAGGGATATGCAATAAAAGCTGGCCTGGACATGAAAGAATTAAAAAAACTTGTGGATATCAGAAGGCTTTTGCAACAGTGAGTTAAAAAGATATACTGTTTTATAGCAAAAGATGTTTTATCTTATGAACAATTACTCCCACAATGTATTAGCAAGCCCACTAGTTTATAATGACAGAGTAAGCCAAATTCCATTTACATTGCACGATATTCTGGTAATTTTCTTCAAATTCTGCAACTTCCATAGAAACTGTGATTTTAAAGTATTACCCTGTGTATTTTTTTTACTTTTTCTTTTAAAAGTCAAGGATACTGAGGAAGATGGTAGGCAATGCAGGAGTCTGCTCATAAATATGTGAGGTTTAGGAGTAGTGAGAAGGGGAGGGATTTTGAGAATTAGAAGCAGCTAAATGGAGTGTTGGGCTTCAGTAATATTGCTGGTTATGTTTTGGCAAGTGATAATATTGTTAAGGGGGAACTCAGAAGGGTTTTGTGGCAGTGGAAGCAGAATATAGGAGTTTGGTTTAATGGTGGAATTACTGGGATCCAGCAGTAATGTGGGAGAGATCCTTAGCCATCCCCTTTCACTCAATGCTGCTAGGGCAAATAAGCAGCAAAATGCATTGTATTTTATCATGTCATAACATGCCCACCGATTTTTTGACGGAGACCAAAAAACCACCAAGACTTGGCATAATAAGGGCCCACCCAAAATTACACTAATGCCACTTCGTCGGTTTTCCTTTCTTGGCCCCAAAGCCATGTGGTTTCAGCTGCAGTAAGGTTAAGCATGATAGAAAAAGCATGATCGGGCAGTGTTAATAGAAATAAGTGTTACATTTACAGAAAGTGCATGCTACATATACATAAAACACGCAAACAGATGTGTTACCTTCCTCAGTCAAATACTTTGTAAGTTCCTCTTGGGTAAGATATCCTTTTTTAGTTTGATCTAACACCTGGACATGAAATATAACAGTGACATGAAAAGATTCATGATTAAAATCAGGAATGTTAATAAAGACAGCCATGCTTTAATTGCAGAGTATGTGTTACAAGTTTCAGGTCCAACTTTAGATATTTTCTCAAATGCAGTAGTGCCAGACACTCCCATATGTAGTCTGGGCATCTCACGTTTGAAGGTGTACCAGTGACGCCCCAATAATGAACTAATCTGATAGTGTAGCCCAAGAGTGTAACTGAATCTGATCTGAAATGGACTTTGTGTGTCGCACGTGTGCCCTTCATGTGCATCTCTAATCTTTTTGAAGGAAAGCACTTGGTAAGAAGAGGCCAGGCAGTAATTGTTCAGCTACTTTATTTCACAGGCAGCAAGTGAACATGCTGAGTAACAGTCAAAGCAAATTTCACTTACTTGGTTCAGTCTCACTTTTCACTTGAGAATGCAAAAAGCAATCAGCCAGGTGTCCTATCCCTTTTTTGTTTTTGGCATTACCTTCCTTTCCAACCACTTCTAACTGCAAAAACTGATCTGCTGTATTTTTGGCCTCCAGCTTCTAAGGATTTACAGGAGGGAAACATTTGGCCCAACTGGTCTATTTCAGTGTTTATACTCCACAAGATCCTTCTCCCATCTACTTCCTCTAACCCTATCAGCCCCTTGATGGACCAGCTCATCTTTTATTATCCATCAATTTCATATGTTCATTACCTGCCTGCTCCAGTGGCTCTTTGTCCTTTTCTGGCCCCCGCCCTGTGAGAGGGCTGAGTTGCTTACTTCCTCCCTGTAGCAATTCACCAGTAGGCCAGTCGATTAAAAACCCCTCGCTCCTGTGAAGTAAATTTTGTAAAAAACACCTCCTGCTGTTCCCAAGATGAATGGGGGCCATTCTATCCAATGGGTCTGGGATGAGACATGATGAATGCCTGTTGTCAATTTGAAACAGACTGTGAGCTGTGATATTTCACAATTTTGACTGTCTGGTTTTAATGCCTGGCTTCCCTGCTTTTTGAATCCGTGCAAATTCACTTTGTCCCAAAACATGAGCAAAACTTAAAACCCAAATCCTTTCTATGAAGTGTATAAAAGTATGATATGATTAGATCGTGTGGATAGGAAGGACCTATTGCCATTAGCACAGAGGTTAAAAAGAAACGGGGGACACAGATTTAAAGTAATTATTAGAAGGGTTAAAATTTGGAATGGAGGAGTAATTTCTTCTCCCAGAGGGTGGTGGGAGTCTGGAACTTGCTGCCTGAAAGGGTAGTAGAGTCCTCATCACACTTCAAAAAAAACACTAACCTAAAGGGCTACAGATCAAGGGCTGGAAAGTGGGATTAGGTTAGAGAGCTCTTTTTCAGCCAACATGGACAGGATAGGCTAAATGGCCTCCTTCCGTGCTGTATATCTTTCTATTTTCTTAGAAACATGAAAAGAAGAAACACAATGATCAGAAATCCCAAAGCAGGAAAGTATACTATTTCAAACGGAGCAATGACTTTAACACCAGGCACTTAAAATCCAACTATACCTCAAACGCTCGCAAAATAACATCCTCCGGTTGGGGTCTGTACCTATAAAACAAAATAGAAAAATGGAAAGAAAGCGCTTGCATTTATAGAGCACCTTTCACAGCCTCAAGACATCCCAAATGTCTTACAGTCAGTGAAGTACTTAATGAAGAGTAGTCACTGTTGTAATGGTGAACCATTATAATTCAGGATATTAGCCCTAGACACTACGAAAGTAGGAAGCTTTAAGGTGTCTTGGCAGTTATGCGGCACACTGTCATGTGGTGGTACTTGTTTTCATGAACGAATTAGGAGAAAGAATTGTGTCTAAAGTTCCAAACAGATGATACTGAATTGCAGCAATGGCAAATGCTGAAGATCGATGTGTGCAAATTCAAAAGGATTTTGAGAAACTCAATTAGTGGGCAAAGAAATGGCAGATCCGATTTGATACGGGAATTGTAAGGAATTGAGGTTTGGCAGAGACAAGATTGGTGTTTGGGTATGTGCTAAGTGAGAATGCACCTCAAGTATCAGAGCAGAATATTATGGTGTTTATGGGCAGATCACTGAACGTTGCCGGACTGATCGACAAAAAACAAACCAAACACAGGGATGCGTAGCAAGGGATATTACATATAGGTCGATAGAGATCAGTTTTAAACTGCATGTGGCCCTTGTGAGGCCGGGGTAGAAATCGAATAGACTTCTTGACCATTTTTAGATCAAAAATGGTCCCCACCATGCATTTTGCAGTGCAAAGTCTTGTGCTGGAATGATAAGGGAAGCGCACTATATTGTTTAGGTGCTGTATAGATGTCCCCGGTAGCTGCCTGAAACAAACATTGATAGAATTAAAAAGGTTCTGCTCTAGGATTGGAGCCCATTTGTTAAATTGGTCTCAGTGCATGCATGACTTGGCACTTTTTAAATCGGCTCAGCAAATTATTGCAGGAAGCAGTCTACGTATGCATTATTTAAGAAAAGTCTCTGGTTAGTCATTTTAGGCTTCCTGGGAGCTTCTTGGCCAGGATTTTAGATGTTTTGGCTAGTGAGAGTTTGTGGAGTTGTGGAGGTCCTGAACTTTTTTTTCAGAAGTTGCTTATTCTGAATAGCGTAACATGGAAATTCTAGTAAGCTTGCCCTTAAGGTTCATAAATTGCAGGGAAGAACAGTAGCAGGACAGGTGGCAAAGACATGAACAGAGGGAAAAGGAGGCTTTGCACCATGTGGGTTTTTAGATATGGACATGAACCGCACAAAGGAGCAGTATGTAAGGTGACTGCATTTCCACAGGGAAACTGTCACTTATACCACCATTTGGAGGGCATTCGAGCATGTGGCAGTGAAAGTCACTATTTATATCTAACCTTTTATACCTCTGATTTCTTCCAAACTGCTTCTGGTCACATCAGCAACATCAACGTTTGATGTCCATGGAGCAACTTGACGTACTGTTCATGAGGCAACAATAGTTCAATGGCGGCTCCACAGAGGCTGAGAGGCAGACAAAAAGAGCACTGGCGTTTGAGCGCGTTGATTTATTCCTGTTGGTTCAGGGTATTATAGACTTTACACGTGTAGGCCTGCATGCTCCCCATCATAAACCAACAGGATAACTTGCCTTTAAAGTAGCAAAACAACCCAATACGCGTTATCAATCAAAATTTGACACCGAGTCACAGAAGGAGATACCAGAACAGGTTTGGGGAGGGAATTCCAGAGCTTAGGGCTGAGACAACTGAATGTAGAGCTGCCAGTGGTAGGACAATTAAAATTGGGGATGCTCAAGATGCTAGAATTGGAGGATCACAAAGATCGCGAAGGCTTGCAGGAGGGTTGGTGAAGGTTAGAGTTGAGGAGGGGCGAGGCTATAGAGGGAATTCAAAATAAAGATCAGAATTTTAAAATTAAGGCATTGTCAGACCAGGAACCAAGTTAAGCAAGATGCAGGCAGCGTCTTTTGGATGAGGAAAAGTTAATGTAGGGTGGGAGATGGAAGGCTGGCAAGGAGAGCATGAGAATAGTCAAGCGTAGAGGTAACAGAAGCATGGATGAAGGTTTCAGTAACAGATGAGCTCAGGCAGGGATGGAAGCGGGCAATTTTATGGAGGTGGAAGTAGGCAGACTTGGTGATAGAGCAGATATGTAGTTGTAAGCTCATCTTGGGCACAATTACACCATTAAGGGTGTGAACAGTCTGGTTCAGGTTCAGCTGGTTGCCAGAGTGTTGAAATAGGTGGCCAGGGAATAGAGTTTGTGGTGCGGACCATAGAAACATAGAAACTAGGAGCAGGAGTAGGCCATTTGGCCCTTTGAGTCTGCTCCGCTATTCATTATGATCATGGCTGATCATCCAACTCAATAGCCTGCTCCCGCTTTCTCCCCATATCCTTTCATCCCTTTCGCCCCAAGAGCTATATCTAACTCCTTCTTGAAAACATACAATGTTTTGGTCTCAACTACTTTCTGTGGTAATGAATTCCACAGGCTCACCACTCTCTGGGTGAAGAAATTTCTCCTCATCTCAGTCCTAAATGGTCTACCCCATATCCTCAGACTGTGACCCCTGGTTCTGGACTCCCCCACCATCGGGAACATCCTTCCAGCATCTACCCTGTCTAGTCCTGTTAGAATTTTATAGGTTTCTATGATATCCCCCCTCATTCTTCTCAACTCCAGCGAATATAATCCTAATCAACTCAATCTCCCCTCATATGTCAGTTCCGCCATCCCAGGAATTAGTCTGGTAAACCTTCGCTGCACTCCCTCTATAGCAAGTACATCCTTCCTCAGATAAGGAGACCAAAACTGCACACAATATTCCAGGTGTGGTCTCATCAAGGCCTGGTACAATTGCAACAAGACATCCCTGTTTCTGTACTCGAATCCTCTGGCTATGAAGGCCAACATACCATTTGCCTTCTTTACCGCCTGCTGCACCTGCATGCTTACCTTCAGCGACTGGTGTACAAGGACAGCTAGGTCTCGTTGCACGTTCTCCTCTCTCAATTTTTAGCCATTCAGATAATAATCTGCCTTCCTGTTTTTGCTACCAAAATGGATAATCTCACATTTATCCACATTATACTGCATCTGCCATGCATTTGCCCACTCACTCAGCTTGTCCAAATCACACTGAAGCATCTCTGCATCCTCCTCACAGCTCACCCTCCCACCTAGCTTTGTGTCATCTGCAAATTTGGAGATATTACATTTAATTCCCTCATCTAAATCATTAATATATATTGTGAATAACTGGGGTCCCAGCACCGATCCCTGCAGTACCCCACTAGACACTGCCTGCCATTCGGAAAAAGACTCGTTTATTCCTACTCTTTGTTTCCTGTCTGCCAACCAGTTTTCTATCCATCTCAATACACTACCCCCAATCCCATGTGCTTTAATTTTACACGCCAATCTCTTATGTGGGACTTTGTTGAAAGCCTTCTGAAAGTCCAAATAAACCACATCCACTGGCTCCCCTTCATCAACTCCACTAGTTCCATCCTCAAAAAATTCCAGTAGATTTGTCAAGCATGATTTCCCTTTCATAAATCCATGCTGACTCTGTCCGATTCTGCCACTGTTTTCCACGTGCTCAGCTATTAAATCTTTTATAATGGACTCTAGAATTTTCCCCACTACCAACGTCAGGTTGACTGGTCTATAATTCCCTGTTTTCTCTCTGCCTCCCTTTTTAAATAGTGGGGTTACATTAGCTACCCTCCAACTGTAGGAACTGTTCCAGAGTCTATAGAATCTCGGAAGATGACCACCAATGCATCCACTATTTCTAGGGCCACTTCCTTAAATACTCTGGGATGTAGATTATCAGGCCCTGGGGATTTATCAGCCTTCAATCCCATCAATTTCCCCAACACCATTTCCTTACTAATACCGATTTCTTTCAGTTCCTCCCTTTCACTAAACCCTGTGTTCCCCAACATTTCTGGTATGTTATTATGTCCTCCTTTGTGAAGACAGAACCAAAGTATGTATTTAGTTGGTCAGCCATTTCTTTGTTCCCTACTATAAATTCCCCTGTTTCTGACTGTAAGGGACCTACAGCAATCTTCACCAATCTGTTTCTCTTCACATACCTATATAAACTTTTACAGTCAGTTTTTATGTACCCTGCAAGCTTACTCTCGTACTCTATTTTCCCCTTCTTAATCAATCCCTTGGTCCTCCTTTGCTGAATTCTAAACTGCTCCCAATCCGCAGGTCTGTTGTTTTTTCTGGCCAATTTGTATGCCTCTTCCTTGTATCTAATGCTATCTCTAATTTCTCTTGTAAGCCATGGTTTGGCCACCTTTCCTGTTTTGCTTTTGCGCCAGACCAAAAACAATTTCGCAACAGGAAAGACTTCCATTCACTCAATGTTCAACTTGTTTGTGACATCATGCACATTGGTTTCCTGGCAATGGTCTTGGCACTTTCAAGTTATGCAAGCCCTCAATACCTTCTCTGGTCCACCAGATTGTTGGATGGCAGGCTGGCTGTTGGGGATCATAAGAACATAAGAAGAACATAAGAACTAGGAGCAGGAGTAGGCAACTCAGCCCCTCGAGCCTGCCCCGCCATTCAACACGATTATGGCTGATCTCATTTCGGCCTCAACTCCAATTTCCTGCCCTCTCCCCATAACCTTTCAACCCGTAACTAATTAAAAATTTGTCTATCTCCTCCTTAAACTTATTCAGCGTCCCAGCATCCACTGCACTCTGAAGTAGTGAATTCCACAGATTCACCACCCTTTGAGAAAAGTAATTCCTCCTCATCTCTGACTTAAATCTACCACCCCTTAGCCTAAAACTATGGCCTTTCTTTCTGGAATGCCCCACAAGGGGAAACATCCGCTCCACATCTTCTTTGTCTATCCCCTTTAGCATCTTATATACCTCAATTAGATCTCCTCTCACCCTTCTAAACTCTAGCGAGTATAGGCCTAAACTGCTCAATCTCTCCTCTTAAGACAAGCCCCGCATCTCTGGAATCAATCCAGTGAACCTTCTCTGAACAGCCTCCGATGCAACTACATCCTTCCTCAAGTAAGGGGACCAAAACTGTGCACAATACTCCATATGCGGTCTTACCATTGCCTTGTACAGTTGCTACAACACTTCCCTATTTTTATACTCTATTCCTTTAGCAATAAATGCCAAAATTCCATTTGCCTTCCTTATTATCTGCTGTACCTGCATACTAGCTTTCAGCGATTCATGCACGAGGACACCCAGATCCCTCTGCACTGAAGCATTCTGAAGTTTCTCTCCATTTAAATAATAAGTTGCCTTTTTATTCTTCCGACCAAAATGGATAACCTCACACTTATCCACGTTAAACTCCATCTGCCAAATTTTGGCCCATTCACCTAACCTGTCCATATCCATTTGTAAATTTCTTATTTCTTCATTGCAACTTACTCTAGTGTCATCTGCAAATGTAGCTATAGTACCTTCTATCCATGGATCCAAGTGATTAATATAGATTGTAAATAGTTGGGGCCCAAGGACCGAACCCTGTAGCACTCCACTAGTTACAGCTTGCCATCCAGAAAAAGACCCATTTATCCCGACTCTCTGCTTTCTGTTGGTTAGCCAATCCTATATCCAAGCTAATATATTACCCCTAACTCTGTGTGATCTTATCTTGTGTGTTAATCTTTGTGCGGCACCTTATCAAAGGCCTTCTGCAAGTCCAGGTATACTGCATCTACAGGATCCCCATTATCCACTTTGCTTGACACATCTTCAAAGAACTCTAGCAAATTAGTCAAACACGATTTACACTTCATGAAACCATGCTGACTCTGATGCAATGTATTTTGATTTTCCAAATGCCCCATTATTACTTCCTTAATAATGGATTCCAACAATTTCCCAACGACAGACGTTAAACTAACTGGTCTATAGTTTCCTACTTTCTGCTTCCCCCACTTTTTGAATAAGGGCGTTATATTAGCATTTTTCCAATCCACTGGAACCTTTCCAGAATCCAGGGAATTTTGGAATATTATAGCCAATGCATCCACTATCTCCACTGCCACTTCCTTTAAGACCCTGGAATGTAGGCCATCAGGTCCTCAGGACTTGTCACCCTTTAATCCCAATAGTTTGCTCGGTACTTTTTCTCTAGTGATGGTGATTGTTCTAAGTTCCTCCTTCTCTATACCCTCTGCACTACCTGTTACTATTGAGGTGGTACCAACGTCCTCCACTGTGAAAACTGAGGCAAAATATTGATTAAATATTGGGTCAATGGGGTTTCATCTCGCAAACTGTCTCATGAATTCTTTCAGGAACCTAAGCATAGTCAAGAGTGCCGATATAAACTAAACCATTCAACTATGGTTCTGATAAGGCTAACCACTGGCATCCTGAAACAATGGTTCTGTTATCTGGATAGCTCAGGAGGAGCCCTTCAGTGCAGCCCAGAGCAATTCTCAAGATTCATAATTGTTTATAACTTTGTCCACAATCTTGTAACAAAATAAGGAGTTGCCTCAGAGCAAGAAAAAAAGGAGGAAAGGTTTGAAGAACTGAAGGATGCAGAGGAAGACTATGAAAGCAGCTATATAAATGTAGGTCTTCATTTTTTTAAGGTTTTTGTTCCAGGATTCAGCATAATGGCGACTTCATTTTGACTTTAACCCAAGAAAGGTGTTGAGAGTGTAACTAGGGGTGGAATCATCCAGATTTGCACTAAGTGAGGTAAAGGGCGGGAAAAGCAATGTTTTACCCGCCGGCCGCAATGGTGGCTTCTCACGCCGTATTGTCCCAATCTCCCCGCATTAATTATGCATTCCTGGGAAACACACCATTTTGATGGCAGGCAGGTGGGCTCTCATTTGCCCGCCACGCCATCACCTCGCCACTTCCTCATGCCAGGCACCATATTTAAAGTGCAGCCCTGAACACACCTCTCAGTGCTTCCAGCCCATGACTACTGCACGGAAGACATGGTTCCCGAAAGGCAAGAAGACTGCAGCCCCCAGGTTAATCACTATGCAATACCACCACGCGACAATACCACTATGCCACTGCCTCCCCTTACAGCTTGTACTCTCTCATCTCTT
This sequence comes from Cetorhinus maximus, assembly GCF_964194155.1. Classification (NCBI taxonomy): domain Eukaryota; kingdom Metazoa; phylum Chordata; class Chondrichthyes; order Lamniformes; family Cetorhinidae; genus Cetorhinus; species Cetorhinus maximus. The sequence continues at coordinate 104,947,985 of NC_135892.1, forward strand.
TTCATGCAGATCAAGCTGGCACATATCAAGGGGGAGGGATCACAGACTGGTGGAGGAATGCCTGAAATCAAGGTCCTCATGGACTTTGAAAATAGAGCCATCCAGCTGGTGAGGATCTGGACTGTTAGTGTGCTGACAGTGCTCTACCATGTGAGGATCCAGCAGTGCAACATCCATCAGACAACCATGCTGTGAGTGATGTGTCCTGTTTCACAGGCCACTGCCTTGCACTAATTATCTCTTTTTGCTTTCGCAAGCACATCTGGGAAACAGCCGATGGAATCTACCACCCAGGGCCTCTAATCAAATCCTGAAGAAACCTCTAAAGAGGAATCTGAAGGCAACCTTATTGAAGATCCGTCACAGCCTTCACCCACACCCTCCACCAGCACAGAGGCACACACCTCAGTGGGACCCAGCTTTAGAGTAGCCTTGGGATCACAATCTGGTGAGCACATCACACTTTCTGATCCACAGCAGGCAGCGGCAGGGACTTCCCAGGTTTCTGGCACTCAGAGGACTGCAGGAGGCCAGAAATTTGCCGAGCCTGAGTCTGATGACGAACCTCTGGACTCGGTCATGTCACAGTTGCTGGAGCTGCAAAGGCAAGCTCGGGAACATCAGGAAGGGATGTCCGCTGCACTCCTCAGATTGCAAGGCACGATAGAGGAATCTGTCCACCTTCAAGTTGAGGTGATAGCGCCGACATGCCTACGCATCGAGGTCAACACTGTTAGGGTGGCGGCCGCCATGGAGACCTTGGTCCAGGACACCGTTCCTGCACTGCTGCACAGGCTGAACTCCATCGCTAATGCCATAGTTGGGCTCCCACAGTGTGTACATGAGAGGGGTGCGGGGCAGCTTGGCCTCACTCCAGCTTCCCTTCTCCTCAAGGAATCAGCCAGGGGCCCTTGGGCACCCATAGGGAGGAGGATCAGCAGGTGCAAATCCCAAGGCCATCCACCAAGATAACTCCAGGAGAGTCCAGCCCATTCAAATCCCCTCTTCCTGTGACCTCAGCAGTTGCAGCTCCACAGACCGAGGAGGGTGCCACTGCCACACAACAGGACAGCGAAAGCAGGCCAGGGCCCTCCAGGTCTCAGTCTTCCAGAGGATGCCCACCAAGGTCATCACAGACAGGGTGTAGCAGTCAGCAGGCTGCTTCCACCTCTGCTGTGGACGCCCGGGGAGTACCAAGATGCAGCAGCAGGGTTAGGAAGGTTAAGGAGATGTAGCTCTTTTGAGTCAACCAATTAAACTAAATCAACAAAATAAGGGATAAAGCAAACACAGCCCCTAAGTCAGGTCAGCTGTAGAACCAAGGACAAAGTTTAAAGGAAACTTACAAACATTAAACCAAAATGTGGTTAAGGGGGTCGATAAAACACCCCAATCCCCGCGGTGCCCACCGGACACGGAAGGCCTCAAGAGTGCCGGCAGACACCGCGTGCTCCCTCTCCAGGGACACCCGGCCGCGAACGTAGCCACGGAAGAGGGACAAACAATCGGGCGGGACGACCCTCTCGATCGCCCGCTGCCTGGACCTGTTAATGGCCAGTTAAGGAGATGCAGTTGCACAGTCTGGGCACGTGTGTTAATCATTTGCACATAACGTTCACTATTGTAAATAAATCATCAAGAATGTCTCCCTGTCTATGACTCTGAGCAGTGTTCATGTCACTCAGATGTGAAACCTTGTTTCCTGCACAAGATAAAGGCAGGTGTCTCAGTCCAGGACCTCTTCCCTGTGCTTTGTGCAGCCTTCAGACCAAAGTGATGGTCCGGCCTCACACTCCCTGAACATATTACTGGTGCCTGCACCCCGATGGTGCTTGTCATTGCTGCCAGAATGTCTAAGGCAGGCGTCACAGAGTTCTATCATTTTCTCTGTGTGCTCTCAGCACCTTTAAGGTGGGGCTGGCCCCAATCGCTTCAGCATCTGTGACCAGTGACACTGTGCTTCTGAAGGGGTCAGGTGCTGAAGGGTGACAAAGGATCAGGCACTTTTAATGTTTTATGCCTGTGTCTCCATGATATGACCCTGAACACAGAGCGCAAGTGAGCTGCCCTCAGCCAGACAGGAGTCAGACCTTCGCAGAGGCTATGTGAAGATCTATGGAGTGTCCTCATTACATTTCGTCATCATTCTCCTAGAATCGAGCAACGATTAGGGTTTCTGCTACGTCTCCATCACAGAAGCATTATCACAGAAGGTATGTGTGCTGCCTTAAGCCAGACTGGAGTCAAACAATCACAGATGCAATGTGAAGATCTATGGTGTCTCTTCACTGCATGTTGTCATCATCCTCCTCAAATCTAGATGCCCTCCAGTGGATGTCCTCCATGGCCCCCGTGGTGCAAAATCCTGCAGCAGCTGGCAGATGTGACCGACCAGTTTCCTAGACAGCTATGAGGATCTTCCAAGCTCGCCTGCCTCATCTGGCCAGTGCGAGGGCCTCATCATTGTTATTGATGCCTTCAAGGACCTCCTCACCCTCATCCCTGTCGACGTCCTCCTCAGCGGAGACGACCTCCAGCTCCTGCATCTCCACCTCAGCCAGCTCCTCTCCCCATTGCAGCACCAGGTTGTAAAGGGCGCAACAGGCAATGATGATGCTTGACACTGTCTGTGGACTATATTGCAGGGCTCCACCAGGCCAGTCCAGGCACCAGAACCTCATTTTCAGCATCCCAATGGTAAGCTCCAAGTTGCGAGTTGCAGCATGAGCCTCATTATACTTTCGCTCTGCTACGGTCTGAGACCACCACACGGGTATCATCAGCCACGTCCTCTGTGGATGGCCCTTGTCCCTGAGGAGTCATCCCTGCAGCCTCTTTACCCTGATAGACATCAGGGATCTGTGACCGACTGAGAATGTAGGAGTCGTGGACACTCCCTGGGAACCATGTGCAGACCTGCAGGATACATTTGTGGTGGTTGCACACGAGCTGCAAATTCAGCGAATGGAAGCCCTTGCGGTTGACATAGTTGACTGCTTGTTGCAATGGAGATCTGAGCGCCGCATGAATGCAGTCGATGGCACCCTGCACCCGTGTGAAATCCGAGATCTGGGAAAATGCCAGCACTCTTGTATCCTGGCTTTCCTGGTCCCGGGCAAAATGCACAAAGTTGTGCATGCCCTCGCGAAGATGGCGTCTGCGACCTCATGGATGCATCTGTGGGTGGAGGCTTGTGATATCCCACTTTAACAGTCACAGGCAGTGGATGCCCTCCATGTCCCTGTGGCACAAAATCCTGCAGCAGCTGGCAGATGTGACCGACCAGTTTCCTAGGTATGCGCAGTCCTCGGCGACACTGGTTATCAGTCATCTGCAGGAATGAAAGGCGGCGTCTATAGACCCTGGGTCTAGCTAGGCACCGACCAGTGATGGCTTGCTGTAGCTCTTCAATGGCGTGTGCAGGAGTCTCAGCCAGCCCTTCTTCATGAGGATGCTGCTCCTCTCTGTGCAGCCAGGCACCTCTATCCTTCTATTCTTCGTCGTCTCTGCTCTCTGTATACCACGAGCCATACAGCTAGTGCAGCAGGCTCCATGTTCCTGATGTACTCTTCCTGCAGGATGAAAGAGAAAGATGCATGGGTTAGCTTGGATGTTCTAAGAACCTCTCTTGGCTAAGTCTGAAGGCCCCTTAATGCATCCCAGGGAGTGCTGGCTACTACTTGGATGGCCAGAGTTTAGTGTGCTGAAACCCCAACCTCTCTGCCCCATGAAGACTGCATGCTGTGCTCTCAGCTCAGGCTGCATTGTTAGCTTGAACCATGGGGGAGACTGGTCCAAACTGGAATGATGACTTTGCAAAGGGCACCTCCACCAGTGACTGCTCCATGGCCAGCTTGAGCAAGGAGATTGTACAACTTGCCCATTTGTCCAACTGTTGTGCAGTCCACTAAAATATTCATTAGTTTGCAGTCTGTGCCCAAGAAGCACTTTGGTGGCACTTTCATGCCTCTGTGTTGCTTGAGTGCGCAGATAAGCTGGAGGCCCAACTCCGTGCATGTCAATGTGGCTGTGTCTGAACTGTCTCAGCTGCAGAGGAATGGCCACCTTATACAAGGTTTCCCTAATGTGTGGCCGCTTGCCTCCCACTACCTTGCACGTGTTTGTGCACTAACTTCAACTGAAGGGCAGCCCTTGTCCCCAAACCCCGCTCCAAGTCACCTTAACCACCAGGCAGCCCTTGCCCTCCACCCTCCAATGCGCCTCAACCTTGATGTCCAACAGGGGACCCTTGCGAGCACTGCGCAATGTTACTGTGCACTCACCTCTGAGTTCCCCTCAAAGTGCAGCCTGCCAAGTAGACGCCTTATATATGCTGTTGTGAAACATGTCGGCATGCAATCACGCCAACGTGGGCGGACGATCCAGCATGGGGGGATGATTCCGGTGGGCTGGCCTTATAATGATATGCAGATGTATTACAATGAGGTTCCCGATGTCGGGAAACGCGGCCCGCCATTGTCGGGCAGAGCGGATGATTGCAAACTGGTTTCACAACATCGTGAAATTGATTTTTGGCCTTCTCGCCATATTGTCTGCTCACGCTGCCAAATACGCCTGATGCCAGTGGGCACGGAAAATTCCACCCTTGGTGTTGAATTTTCACACATGAGTTGTGAGCACTGACCTGATGAGTTTTGACAGCTTGCAAGGATTGTCTGATTTTGTCCTTTCCATCTTGGGCAGCAGAAGTAAAATAGGCAGTTTAGGGTTTTACAATAATTGTGGTTTGCTGAAAATTCACTCCACAGTCAAGAATGCCTTGTCCATGATTAGTGGAGTTATATGGTTTAGTTGAAGCAATGCTTTCATAAATGCAACAAAACAGGCCTTTACATATCTGGGTATGTTTTAAATTAGTGGAGAAAGTGCAACAGAGGAAAAAATACTTTTTCTTTTGTTCAATTTTCCATTTTCTCAGAAGGGAAAGTGTGTTTTGAAATTAGTCACTTTCCCATGTTCTGTAAGTCTCTTACATCACACAGATATATGCCTGCAGATGTACTAGAATTGTCTGACAATACTTTTTTTATATAGTGGAAAACATAGCCCAAAGGTAATAAAACAAATTACACTGACTGCAATTTTTAACACTATCAATGGTCATCCTTTGGATGTAAGAGCTGTCCATTCTGTGCACTAAAACCCTCAATCTTTTCTGAATTACAATAGCCTATCAGTCATCCTATCTTATAATCCTCAGCACCATCAATTTTCAAATGGGTTTTTTCTCATCCCTGGCTTCTCATATATTCTTAGTGCGTTTGCCGACTGGACAGAAATGGTAGGGATGCGTTTGTCGGAGAGTGAAAACCTAATCCTTAAACCTATGCTGTAAATGTAATTACAATTAAACCATGATAAGTACTGCACCAAATACTACATAGGTGTGAATATGTAATCAGCATGCCAGTATCGTGAAATTAGCCACTTCAAACATTTTAACTACATCTTGAGCTTCACTACTGTGGTTCAAAATGTCATCTGAATCTCCAGAGTAAACCACAGCCTCATTAATCTCTGCCAATCCATCCAGGGCCAGAACTTCCAAGGAGTGGCAATCACAATTGCCACTCCACTCCTTTTTACTTACTTTAGTTGAGAGGTGCACATTTCTCATCTGACCTTCCAACTTGGCCTGCAAAGAAATGTGCAGCATACCGGCAGGTGCAGGGCAGCAGCGTCAGGGGAAGTGGAGTCACACCTCTTTTTTTTAATGGCACTAGCTGCCATAAAGCAGGTCATTTTAAAGGGCCCAGCTGTGTTGAGAAGCCAGGGAGAAGGTAAGTGTGTCAGGTATGTGGGTAGGATGGGGGGGTGGTGACGTAGGACAGGTGGAGGGTGGGATGGGTTCAGGGTAGGGGTCCAGTGGTTAGTCAAGGGTTTGGGGGGGTAAGTGGTGGGTGCCAGTGTTGGGAGTGTACAGGAGGCTGGGGAGTAGTTGAGAGGTAGTCAAGAGACTGGGGGGGGCAGTCGGGGAGTTGGTAGGGGTCCAGTGGGGGTGGGGGGCGGGGAGGTGGTGTAGTCAGGGGTTCCAGTGGGGGGTTCAGGGTGGGAGGGTCACTAGTTTGGTTACCCAGGAGTAGAAGTGATTTTAATCCTTTTCATTTTTCCTGAGTAACTAATCTGGTAAGAGATTTAAGTCAGAGTACTGGATGGTTCCCAGTGCAGGGTAATTACCCATCGGAAACTTGAACTTCCCAGGCAATTCCCATGCAGTCCTTACATGGAGGACATCTGGGGAGGTCACCCAGCGCATATGCTGGGGCACCACCTCGGTACAACACCCACCACCCCTGCCCCTCCCCATCAGGGAATGGAAGTTCTGGGCCAGAGTATAGGAAACCTGGCAACTACTGAGGGGTGTATTTATTTGAATGCAAAAGGATACCTCTATGTAGTCAATAAACTAATTAATATCTCAGAATGGCAAACAGAGCAATTTTGTCTGGGTGCTATAAAGGTTGATATTTGAAGAGGTTAATCTCAAAGCACAAGAGATCATTTTCGCCCAAGCTCTCAGGTGACCATCAAAAAATGTGTAGATATGCTAATTCAACCACTGAGAAATTGAGCTCTACAAGGACGTGACAGTACATGGGACTGGGAAATATACACAACATGGTGCCATTAGTGATCAGGCTTATAATGCTGCATAGTAAGGAAACTGGCATGGTTAATAAGCCCAATATACACACACCTTGTTACTCATTAGAGATCTAATTCTCCTTTAATTCCCCTGCGCTCGCTGAACCACACTCGGTCACAGTCCAGCAAAGCCACAATTTTAAAATTCTCATCTTGTGTTCAAATCAATCCTCCAGCGCTACAACCCTCCAAGAACTCTGCTATTGAATTCCTTCCTCAAACCTCTGTGCCTCTCATTTTAAGAGGCTGCCTAAATCTACCTCTTTGACCAAATATTTGGTCATCTGCCCTAATATCTCCTTATTTTGCTCGTTGTCAGTTTTTGGGTGATAACTCTCCTGTGAAGAGTCTTGGGACTTTTATCACGTTAAAGGTTTATGTGTATCAGCTGTGTTTCTGTTGGTACCATTCTCCCTTCTGCCCCTTCTGCCTCACTCCAGTGACTTGAGATGAATGCTGCACTGTCAAAGGTGTCTCCTTTCGGGTGAGGCTCCGTATGCTACAGGTGGATGTAAAAGATCCCATGGCATTATTTCGAAGAAGAGCAGGTAAGTTATTTCTGATGTCCCGGCCAATATTTATCCCTCAATCGACACGATTTTTAAAAAAAAGCAGGTTATCTGGTCACTATCAAATTGCTGTTTTGGGATCTTGCTGTGCACAAATTGGCTGTCACAATTCTTAAATTACAACAGTGACCACACTTATAAATCACTTCATTGATTGTAAAGTGCCTTGGGATGTCCTGAAATCCTGAAAAGCGCTATATAACTATAAGTCTTTTTTGTATAGTGCAAGTATTTTTTTAATTAACTCATGGGTTGTGGGTGTCACTGGCAAGGCCAGCATTTATTGCCCATCCCTAGTTTCCCTTGAGAAGGCCGTGGTGAGCTGCTTTCTTGAACCGCTGCAGTCCATCTGGTGGTTGTTTAAAATGGAACATAGTCTTTATTTATTAAACATTATCAATCACTTGGCCACATTATACTACAACAGCAACCTTGCCAAGCCGGCAAAGCCTGTAATGAATGCAATTTAAGTTTGGTTTCCAACTGCAATTAGCATCATTTTCATGTTAGAGACCATATAGATGAAAAGAACTACTGATGTCAGAAAATGGGTGTATGACTGAAATATAACCAAGGATTTAGGTAACACCCATAAACCAGTCAGGCGCCACTATTATGGCTTATAATATCATCTGAAGCACCTCCCCACCGCCCCCCCTCCCCCCCCACCCCACCCCCCCACCCCCCCACCAACCTGAGAGTAAATTACAGCCTTATTAATTTCTCCCAATCCACCGTAATTGGATATAGAACGTAGGAGAACTAATACATGTTATGGGGAACAGTGCAATACAATGCCTTTATGTAGTCAATTTTACACGGAATCCCCTTTTCACTCTAATCTTTCTCACTTCACATGAAAGACCAAGTGCTAGAATATTTACTGCAGGCCATAAGATTATATATAATTTGCCATGCAGTGGAAGGGGATATGAACAAAAGAATAAAAATGGTGCCATGAAACAGATAATGTAACTACTGTACGAAGTAAAGGCAGCAGCATTAGTCAATAAACTTGAATTTCTGGAATCATATACTATGAAGAAAAATATTATGAGTTTTAGATCATATTTAGATCACAACATAGCTTGCTTCCTTCATTTAACCATCATTTTTTATTTTGATGTAAAACAACTGATGTATTTTAAATATGTAGAATCATGTTATCAACAGGAACACTACTTAAATAGAGAAGGTACTTAGGTGCTCAATTATTCTTTTAAAATATTTTTATTTACTAACAGGACAGGAAATCATTAATTAGTATTTAAATTAGTCAATGCATTCTGTAAACCTCTTGTCTAAGTGTTAAAATCCATCGTTTGAAGAGACTTTGGTTATACAGTGTGAATCTCAGTTAAATCCAACAAGCAGGTGATTACAAACAGAGTAATTATTAACATCTTGGGTACATGAAGCCTGCATGAGTAGAGTACAAAGACATTTCAGATTGCAGGGATGAGGTTCATTTGGAGGAACTGTTGATCAATCATTGGTAAATCAGGCAACTCTCTATAAACATGAAATTACAACAGTCTCACTAGCTTCTCTCACTGTTGTAACTTTCTGAGCTCTGTACTGCATGCTGATGTCAATTGATTTGGAAATAATTGAAAACAACACCTTTCATGTGGTTCCTTCAGTTCATTTACTCTAATAGAGTACAGCCTACAGCAAGGATGTCATATTCCCACCTTCAGCTATGCTCTCAAGTATAAATAAGATAAACTGCATCATAGGCTGATGGAAATGTCCAAATCTGTGATGGATTAAGTCCGCCTGTTGCACCAAGCTAAACATGTGGTGCTGTTCCCACCAATTGGCACTACTTTGAAGACTGCCCCTGCTGGAGCCCAGCCTATACTGTTGACAAAATGAAAGGGGTTGACGAGCACACAGAGGTCAGGGGCTCGCAGGAGAGAAATTTTATAAAAAGATAGCGCCTCAAATCTGAGACTATATAAAAAAAACTAAAAAGGGCCAAACTCATCAAGGGTCCTTTGACAGCACCTTCCAAACCCACGAATTTCACAATCAAAGAATTACGTTAAGTTGTACTTGCTGTTATGTTATTAAAATGCCATAGCCAGTTTTTGAATTGTAAGCAACTCACCAAGGCTCCTTCAACTGCACCTTCTAAGCCCGTGACCTCTACCAACTAAAAGGACAAGGGCAGCAAATGGGATCACCGCCACCTGCAAGTTCCCTCCAAGCTACACATCTTCTTGTCTTGGAACTACATCCCCGTTCCTTCACTGCCGCTGGATCAAAATCCTGGAACTCCCTTCCTAACTACACTACATGGACAGCAGGTGTTCAAGAAGGCAGCTCATCACCACCTTCTCAAAGGCAATTAGGAATGGGCAATAAATGCTGGCCTAGCCAGCAACCCTCACATCCTGTGAACAAATTAATTTTTTAAAAATCCACTGTGACTGGATCAAACAAGAATATCATTATTTTAATTGTAACATGGTCATGGAACAGTAGAAACAAATTAAACTTACTAATAATTCACGATGAAATTAAATCACCATATGAGTTCCCTTCCTTTTTAGTAAAAATACTATAACATGTCCTGAATTTCGAAGATTTTATTGGAAAGGTTTCTAGGGTGCTGACAAATATTTTGGGCACATGGTGGCACTATTCATTACAAAGTCTGTTGCTTCACTATTCAATTTTGTGAGAGTTCAACATACTACAGGATCCAACACATTAAAAAGAAAACCTAGTTAAAAAGGTTATGCTTTTTGGTAGTCTACAGAATGAGTAGCCCAGGACTTTTGAAATGGTTACTTGATCTGTGACATCTTAGATTCAAAATCAAAAAACGAGAAGGGTGGGTTGTGGGGGGGTAGATGGTGGCACGGTTAAATACAAATTAAACTTGGGCAGATGCAAATAACGTCTATAAGGAGCATGCTCCTCTTTGTTGTGTTGGGGCAATACTTGGGGAAGAATTTTCGGGTCGGCAAGTGTGGGCGGGGACCACTCGCCAACGTGTAAGATGACGCGTGGTGAAGTCAGGTGGGCATCCCGACATCACCGCGCATCATTTAGATTTTCAGTTCGGCGGGTGCACAGCCAACTCGGCTGCGCGCCCGCCAAACTGTCAAAGGCCTAATAAGGCCTGTTAAAAACTAATTGAATTAATAAAATGAGCTGCCCGTCCAACCTTAAAGTTGGCAGGCAAAGAGCCCGCCTTCGCATTTTTCATGGAACCTCATCCACGGGCAGGATGAAGTTTCATGAAGTGTTTAAAAATTCAATTAAAATTTTTTTTAAAAATTCATCGACATGTCCCAGCTCATGTGATACTGTCACATGAGGGGACATGTTTTAAAAGTTTTTAATTTCTTTATTTAAATGTTTAAACCATAAACTAATCTCCCTGAGGCACCTCTGTGCGTCACATTGGGCAGGCCTTAATTGGCCCGCCCACGTAAAATGGCGGCGTGGACCCAATCGGGGGCGCCAATCGGGTTCGCATCTGCTCCCGCCTGCCCCCAACAGGGGGAAAATTCTGCCCTTGGTATCCAGGCATAACAGAGAGGAAATGGGGCAGAGACCCTTTGAGTTAGGTACTCATTCCTGCTAGGCTGCCCTAGGACCTCCAGAGGATACTGGTAGCTCCTGCACTTGGAGTAGGTGTAGACTCTACGGAACATTGCAAAAAGCAGTTCAGGGGAGATGTTGAGAAGGTCTACCCAGGCACCTTCAACTAAAATGCGTCAGCAATCTGTGTGAGATTTTTCAAACGATATTTCGTTGCTACCGGGGAACAACGCAGGTGAGGTAGGATGGACAATTCTCAGCCCTGATGCCTCACTTTCATAAACTATTAAAAGTTCAAGTCACCCAGGCAGTTTGGCACCTTTGAACCTTATCCAAGCATAAATGGAAGATAAAGGAATGAGGAACAATAGTAGTTGGTACACAGTTCTGTAACATCTATTTACATAAAATGTGGTAAAGTGTTCAGCTGTTAGCAAGCGATTTTGAAACAGACTGTGAAATTTTTGATCATGACATTCAATCTTTTATTTCATAAATTAGCTATCATGGCACTTTAATAAATCAGCCTTTAAATCAGCAGTGAAAGAATAAAACAATTTATCCAGAACTTACTTCTTTTCTAATAACACTCTAGTCATCATAGGAAGGAACTTGTCAAATTGTATATACCCTGTGGGTTCTTCTTCCTCCACCTTTAAATAGAAGTTGGAAAACAGAATTACAGTGCAAGGTACACCAATATCTAATTTCCATCAGACTGCCTCTAGAAACTAATGAGTTACAATTACAATATAGCTTTTACTGGCAATATTGAAATTTGAGTTATAAATCAAAGACGAAAAGTTTAAGAGAGAACATGATTCTTTTCAAAATAACCTAAAGTATATCTCCTATATGTCAAAATAATCCAAATTGTTAAAACATAACATTCTTAAGTAAATGCCATTTTAATTGATACTAAATGTGCAAAAAATGTGTGACAGCTGACTACCAAGAGCCTGAAATAAAAGCTTTTACACTGTTTCCATGATTTGTAGTTGCTTCTGTTGCTGTATCAAATTATAATGCCTAGTCTTTATAAGAATTATTTCATATTTACAATACAAACTATCTAGATTATCCAGAAGTAGTGGTTTTATTTTCTGAATGAACAATCTCATATACAGCTTAAATAACCATCCTGAAGAACTTTTCTTGTTACGCACATGTTTGCACATTTCAGGAAAAGTTTGCTCTTCTTGGAGAATGCCTACTTTTCATCCTTCCATTAAACAGGAAATTTCACTCCATTAGCGAATAGTATGTATGTTCTACTATATGATGCACATATTTCTTAATATGTACAGTAAATACTCATGGGTATAAAACAGATATTACATTATGTAGCACAGTGTATGCGATTGTTGTAGTGGCAAACTTACAATATCCAATGGGTGCCTCACTCACATCTCTCTATTGCTAATTAAGTCAATTGTAAACATTCTCTGTTTCAGAGAGTTGAATAGAATTAAGTCATTTTCACAAAAGTCCAAATTGGACCGCGAGAATCTTTTAAAGTAGTACACCAGGAGGAACATTTTATGGTGCAATGCTTCCTGATTTACAAAAAAACAACTGCTACAATCTATATCTATAAAGGCATGTGGTTAGGTTTCATAAACTTGCACAGGCACTTAGGACCAAATTGAAAGTTAAAAATATCTATCAGAGTGTTCCCTTTCTCATTCTTGAAGGTTATTCCCCTAGAAATTATCTTGATGTACCCATAACTAATATCACTGTTTCTTAATGGGGTGACCCAATGTGATAGAGCTCATGAATTGATGGGAAAGAGCAAAGCTCATGTTGGGCCTAAGTGGGTAGAATGCTAAATTCTAGAATGCGCACATCTGCCCTGGCTTGATACAATTTGGACACCCAAAATATTTGAACACCAGAGAGCAGTATTAGAAAGTACAAACTCCAATTCAAGTTTTGAAAAAAACTCCAATACATTAATCTGGTTTATTCAATATGTAGCTGAGCCACACAGACTATGTAACTTCCTGTTAGCTAATCTAAACTGGACTGGGAGTAAGGACGCTATAACTGACCACAGCACTGCCATTTGGGTTGGGAGGCTTACTTACTTAGACTGAGTTCCTCCATACCCATGCAGGGCAATAGGCAGCAAGACTCCGCCAAGGGCCCCAGTCCATCACAATCTCTTTCGTCCAGCCCAGGTGGTGTCCAGCTCTTGGAGGGCCTCCTTAAATGTATTTCGCCAGGTCTTCTTTGGCCGGCCCGTCTTCTTTTTCTGTCTGATGGTGTCCGTTCTACTGCCACTCTGGGCTGCGGTATGTATAATATTGACCCATATTTTGCATTGAGCATAAGATTGCTCCTTGACCTGCTCACACAGGCCACAGATCCCCGGCAGAGGGCATTGTGCCGGATCAGATGCTTAATGACAGCAAGTCTACGCTTAAAAATCCGCAAAAAATCTATGGGCTGTTCCTTTATTACTGATAAAAATTACCTAATTACCCTAAGTAGAATAATTATTATTCCAGGAAAGGCAAAATGCAAGACTTGTGCAGTGTTACAGCCCCAGACCTATTTTCTAACATTGCAGTCTGTCTTATTTCAGCGGTCAAGAATTCAGAAGTAAATGCATAAAGTCAAACTCCACAATCTTCCAGCTTTATTTAGTTACCTGCATCTTACAGGTAAGTCAGAGGGTAGGTGGGAAGGGAAGGAACTGAGGCAACTTGATAGGGGAAGGATATCAAGTCTTGGTGTGAGGGGAAGTATTAATTAAGTCAATCAAATGGCATGAAGGCCCATGAAAACCTAATTTCCAGCATAAAAGAAAGTTGCAAAATATTGTTTTTTTTTAAGTGGGCTAAAACCTATTGAGCCAATCTTCTTGCTTAACTTTTAAACCACCTCTTGTATACTACTCACTACCTACAAGCCCTAAAAGCCAAATTTATAAGTAAGGCAATGAAAAGTGCTGCATCTCCCTGGATAAGGTCTGGGCATGGAAGGCATCCACTTCTATGTCATGGTCATTAATTTCCTACCCCTGTCTACTTAATATCCAGAAATGCAAGTCAGGTCCAAAGGGGTGAAATCTCAGGGGTTATGGGTCTCCTCACCCCCTTTATTCCATGACATTTCACTGCATGAGCAGATACACACAGGGCAGTAACAGCAGGTAAATTGGCTTACAGGTGCCTTTGTTTTCTCAAACCCATACAAGACAATTTTATATCTTTTGGAAATAGTACTAGTTAAATTTAGCATACCTCTGCTAACATTTCATGAAGGTCTCCTTCACTTGGGCAACAGCCCAGAGATCTAATAATTGTACCAATTTCCCTGCAGATAGAAGATAAACAGATTAGCCATGCAATTTGCAGATGGATTTCATAAAATACATATGATATATAATCAAATGTATATAATGCCTTTAACATAGAAATAACATTGAAATAGCAATATTTTAAATGAGGGGTCAAAATTTACATCAAAAGCTAGGATAGTTATGAGCAAGCATTTTGTAAATCACCCAGACTTTAAGGTTAAGTTGTAGTCTAGAAATAGCAACTGGTTATTTTTTTTTCAAACTAACTAGCTGATTTCCTATGGCATTGCTCACAAAGATGAAAAATGTTTTTCTTTCTGTAACCACCTCTCTACTTGTGCTTCACTCTTGTTCTTTTTGTCTGCCTGCCCTGCCTGTCTTTTATCCCACACTCTCTCGGTATGACTGCCACACACTTGGTCATTGTTATACCTATATCTCCGCATTTTTCTTCTACTTTTTTGTGTGATTCCTTTTATGCTGCTCTTTCTATAGATCTTTACTTCTCCTTGTCTCCTTTCTCTTACATCTGCTGGCTCACATTTTTTTGGAGCAGAGTTGGAAAGGAGTATAAGAATGGACCTGATGTGGCAGGATGGAAACAGACACCCCAAAATGGAAAAGCAGTCAATATCTGTGATGAAAGTCTGCAGTGGGCTAGATGACTTCCAAAGCTGTGGTCCTGACATGTCCAAGATCCAAACTAACATGCATGAACAAGAGAAAGTGGAGGCTCAGGTTTGGATGGGAGGGAGCAGGCGGCTGGAGTCTGGGCTGGGACAGTATACAGTGATGGAGGCTTAAATAGGCAGGAAGTAGGAACTGGTTCAGGTCAAGAGGGAGTATGAATTGAGTTAGAAGAGAGGTAGAGAGAATCTGAAACTGGAGCTGGAAGAGAACCTAAGTGGTAGGGGCAGGCAGTGACACCCAAGAGTGGGTTTGGAGACAACAAAGCTAACTGGAAGGTAGCAAGTTCCCAAGTACAAATATCATTATGCAGCAGCAACAACATGGAATACACTGACACTTGGTGGCCAATTTGATAATTGCTGTCAGCACAAAGACTGACCCACATGCAGACAATGTAAGTGATATGCACTTTCCATATTATTAAATATCTTGTAATAATGTTTTTTTTTGTAAAAAAATACTTTATTCATAAAATATCTTCAATCACATTCAAAACCATTTCAAAAACAACATTACAAGGGTACAATCCAGGTTAAACTTTTACAAAATGTATCACCAGGTGCATCAGTACAAACAATATTACAATCATTTACAGCCTTTCATTTTGATCTGTACAGCCCGAGGGGCTCTAAACAGTTCCCAGTCTCTCGGTGCGCTGTGGTAGAAAGGTCTTAGACAGCGACCCTTCCCCATTGCGCCTTTGCGGCAGCTGCCCCAAGCTTTAGTGCGTCCCTCAGCACGTAGTCCTGGACTTTGGATTGTGCCAGTCCGCAACAATCGGTCGGGGACAACTCTTTGTGCTGGAAGACCAACAAGTTTCGGGCAGACCAAAGCGCGTCTTTCACCGAGTTGATGATCCTCCAGCTGCAGTTGATTATCTTGTAATAATGTTGTGAATCTGACAGTGATTAGTTCATTCTAACTACATTATGGCAAGGACCAGGTTCTTGCCAGGGGCAAAAAAATTCAGCCAGTTTTCAGTTACCATGACAACAGGATTGGGTCTGTCACCATGGGCAGGATTTTCGCCTTCGGGGTTAGGACACCAATGTCAGAACCATTTCTTGGTCCCAACCTTTACCCGTGGTGAGGGGAGGGAGTGCAGTCACAGCATGCAATTTGACAGAGGCTAATGGGTTGGAGGGAGGATTTGGCAGCCAATTAATAGCAGCAGGTGTGGGATGGAGGCGGGGTTTCTGAAGTGCAGGGCTGATTTAAAGGCATCTTGCAGCCATTACTGTGGCAGCCATTTTGAAGCAAGATGCAGGCAAAGGTCTAGCACAAGAGGATCACTTCAAAGATACAGAACTTGAGGCATTATTGGAGACAATGAGAGAGAGGAGGGGGGTCCTATTTCCAGAGGGTGGCAGGAGAAGGCCACCTAGCCAAAGAAAGTTGGCATAACTAGAGGTGGCTGAAGCTGTCAGCAGCAGTGTTGTGCAGAGGAACTAGGTGCAATGCTGCAAGAGATTCAATGACCTTTTGCACGCTGGCAAGGTGAGTGCAACACAAGACCATGATTACAGGCCTCTGGGTATGCAACTGTCAACAGATATACCAGCTAAGCAACCTGAGGATGCATGGTGCTTCTGAAATTGGGAGAAATCTGTACCCAGGGTGCGTACTAACACCTCAGCAAGGGGAGAGTCCTGAGGGTCTGGCAACATTAATACATGCAGCTTCTTAAGCTAATGAGCTGCTGGCCTTGGTCAGAGAGGCCAACAGTGCCTTATATCTCTCTGTTTTGTCATTGCAGGAGAGAAGGACACACAACTCTTGGGAGAGCTTGCACTGAAGGAGGAGTGCCACAGCTCACTATTCTGTCTGTCATGGAGGAGACAGCGATGGAAATCGCCAGAGTGGCCCCCAAGATTAAGTGGAGTGCAGAGAAATAGGAATACCTGGAAGAGAGGGTGGAAAGATAGTGAATTCTGTGGATAAAAGGGATAAAGCACATGCTTCCCTGTCCAACAGCATGCCAAAGACTGAGCTGCATTGGGAAATCTCAGCACTGCCACCTCTGTGCACCTGGACCATCCCTGATCCATCATGCAACCCATGTACTCAACCAAAATTCCAAACTGGACTCTCAATGAGCTGACAACAAACTTGTTAACAAGACCAATTGGCCACTTATCCAACCTGGTTGTGGTGGGGGTGGGGGGGGGTGTAATGCCAGCTCCCACTCTCCCCCATGCTAAGCAAAACTGCCAGCAGCAGGTATGGCAATGTCAATCTGGTGCATTGCCCAGCAGTGCTAATTTTCACACCCATCCACCTCTCCACATGTCTCATTGGGACCTAAAAATCCCGCATGAGTCCGAGCCTCAAGGTACTGGCAGCTCAATCTGGAGTCCACAGGGTTAAAAGGAGAGTCAGCACTTTCACAGTGGCCATGCATGCGACAGCATAGAACCAAGGAGTGCAGCATGGAAGAACAGAATGGAATAAAAAGCAAATGATTACTACAGCAGTTCAGTACAGACTCGGAAGGTGGTACGGGCTTGGCTGGAAGAGTGTGGAGCATTGCTAAAATAACTACTGAGTATTGCATCCAGTTTGGGCACCACACTTTAGGAAAGATGTGAAGGCATTGCAGAGAGTGCAGAAAAGATTCACAAGAATGTAATTGCTTCCAGGGGTGAGGAATTTCAAAAATAGATTGCAGAAGTTGGAACTGTTTTCTTGGAGAAGGCTGGGGGTCGATTTGATAGAGGTATTCAAAATCATGAGGGTTTTAGACAGAGTAGATAGGAAAAAACTGTCCCCTAAATGATCAAGAGGGCACAGATTTAAGGTAATTGGCAAAAGAAGCAATGGTGACATGAGGGGGAAACTTTCATGCAGCAAGTGGTTAGGATATGGAATGCACTCCCAGAGAGTATGGTGGAGGCAAGTTCAATCGAGGCATTCAAAAGGGAATTGGATAGTTATCTGAAATGGAAGAATGTGCAGGGTTACGGGGAGAAGGCGGGGGAGTGGCGCTTGGTGAATTGCTCATTCAGAGAGCCGGTGCAGACATGATGGCCGAATGGCCTCCTTCTATGCTGTAACAATTCTGTGATTTGGGCTGATGTTGAAGGGACATTGGGTACTTGAAGTGGGCTTTCATGGGAGGCACGGATTGAAGAGGCTGAGGTGTGAGATGATGTAGTGAGCCTGGAAGGGAGAAGAGTAATGCTGAAATCCAGGAGCAAGCAAAGCAAGTAAAATTCCTGGGTGAAGAATTGCCAGATAGGAGAAATGTAAAGTATCATGGTCAGTGAAAACAGGTTGAAATTGCTCCCAAATCCACACTCCCCACATCACCAGCCCCAACCATCCAACCAAGTGAATGCATGGATCAACCAGCGAAGTTAGAGGTACATTATAATATTTGAAATGCAAGGTTTTTAATATAGAAGGTGTGTATCAATTAAATTAGTCTGTGTAGATTTGTTCTTGTGCTGACAGCAGTTATCAATCTGGCCACCAAGTGTCAGTGTACTCCAGGATTGCTGTTGCGAGGTGACATTTATATTTATGAACCACAATGGCATCATTAGCACATGTTTACATGAGAAAGTGTTAACAGTTAAATGGCCAATTCTGTATTCATTATACAAAATAACCATTCTTCAAAAAAGTTATTTTTGATAAACTATTACCCTTTGGGTTTTACTTATTAGGGAAATGTTTAAACCTTCCGCTGCAGAGAAAATCTAACAAAATTCATTTGGCACAGAAATTCAACTTATGGCTGCCCATATTGTGCCTATAAAATGGGTGCTGGCTCTCTGAATTTCATGTTGTGATTGGTACCATCTGATCTGGACCAGAGATGCACTGACCTCCAAGATGCCATATTGGTTTGGGGGCGGTGCTGGGGTGAGGCCTTTCCATCATCCAGAATGCATGCTCGAAACAGGCGTAGTCTACTTAAATATGTATATTCCCAAAACAAATTAATTCCAATATACAATTCGGGTACTATTGGCCAATGTTAGTGCTGGGCATGTTCTGCCCAGTTATACCAGGCCTTATACAGCCTGGCTAGAAGTCCTTAAAGGAATTGTTGAAGGCCACTAGAAACAAGGCCCAAGATATTTTCAGTTATTTTTGTGGGCCCAAGAGGAACAGGAATGCTCGTTGAAATTTTCCCCCTTTGCTTTCTGGCAAAAGAGGAAATTTTGTAATTAAGAGCAGGACTTTGAATTGAACTCTGAAGTTTTGACTTGCCAGGAATTTGTGTGTCTTATCAAAAGAGACGCCTTTTCAATTAACTATTTCCATGTGCTCAGTGATCATAGGAGCAGTTAAAGCACCTCACCCAAGATAATGAGCTTCCTTTGAAGTGAGACCACATGTTGTCTCGAAAAATAAGCTGCATGTAAACGAGTGGCACAACACTGAGCCAGGGGATTTAAGTAGAGCAAGACTGCTTTAACACTGCAGATTCTCATGGCTAAACAACAGAAATTGTTTTGTCTTGCGTTCGGGGTCTAGATGGGCTTCTTTAGGATTTTCCTGTTTCCCTAAGAAAGCTATTTTAGGCTGTAGTTCGTAGAAATCATTCTTGTTTATTTATAGATCTATGTACATTTCAGTAACTCTACACCAGGTTGTACTTTTGTTTTCCACCAGATCTCAGTTACGTAATCATGTGACATTGCATCATAGTTACATCAGAAGTTACATCAGTTTCAGATGTTTCTGATGTTAACCCTTTACAGAAACCAGTCAACACTTTTAAGGTAAACGGTATGAACACATATATAGACAAGTGAGTTGTGTCTGCAATCATTGGGTTTTAAAATACCAGTAGTGGCTGCTGTGGAAAAAATTGAGTTATTGGCCTGGATCTGGCGGTCAGCGACAAAACGTAGGTGTACACTGCTGGCTGCGTTTAAAACTATCTTCTTAGCTTTCTTGCAGGGTGCAGTGGGAACTTGCTCACCCGACTGCAGTGTGGATCCATTGATGAGGTAAGTTCCAGTGAAGCCACACCCCCTTTGACATCACAAGCTGAAGACATGCCTCTTGAGGTCTGCCTTCAGTTCAATGGCAGGTAATTATTTGTAATGATTTTAAATGCTTTCATCTACTTTTAATTCTAGCTCCCCATTTGGCACTCCTGCCATCACCACCCTTCACTCTGCTCCCATTCCCCATCTCACCATCGCGTCAGCGACCCACTCCCCTGGGAATGCCCAGGTCTGCTCCGATCCCCTTCCCACAACCCCAGACCTCCACCATCCTCTGCATCATCCCGGCTCTTCTGCGACATAGTTGGGACTGAGGAGCCAGGGGCATGGGGCAGAGGTGAGGGAGGGGGAAGGGCTGGTGGAGGGAATGGGAAGTGACAGCAGGTGGGGATGGGACCAGAGCCAGGGGTGACAGGCGGGTGAGTGGGTGGGCAGAGCTGGAAATCCTGGGGAAGGGATGGTAAGCAAAGCCAGAGGGGAGGTGAGCAGAGTCAGGATTTTGACACTCTTGCTCATTTAAAGGGCTGTGCACCTGAGCAGGTTTTTCAGCTGCTACGAGCAACTCTAAATAAATTAATGTAAATATCCGGGCAATCAGTCCATGTGCTAACAGCACCCAACCCGAGCTATACAGGTGAACTGCAACTTCTGGATCCGAGTGTAAGTTGGCCCCCCGAAAGTTATGTTTCTGTTATGTCCCTCAATAGCGGTGAATTTCTCAGTGTTTACTGCTATTGGGAGTGCAAGATCTAGGCCAATAACATTGCAATTTTCTTCAAAGTAACCCTCATCATTCTTAATTCTCTCTCTTGCCCACCACCCCACCACATGCCATCCACACTTCCTGACCCACTCCCCTGGGAATGACACAAATGAAACTGACACAAGTCAGTTTAATTCAATTGTAGAGCCACTCAGTACTATAATTATCCATTTTAAAAGTGCAATGAAGCTGGGCTCAATTGAGACATTGCACCACACGACAGTAGGATTAATAATGCAGCATTTAATGTTCTCTCATTGACTGACCGTTGAAATCTCAATTGGTATTTACCAAATTACAGCGCTCAGTGGAGATCAATAAAAACAAAATATCTGCAATCAGTGATACCACCTGATGTTAAGGAAAAGATTGGAGTGCAAAATAAACAAGGGAAGTAAAAGATGAGAAATGGTCATTGAGGTCAAGAAATCTCCTAATTTTCCATCCTTGCAATCAACTGTATTTTAAACATCTCCAATGTGTTGTGTCTCTACCTTGCCTGGCAGATCATTCCAAACACTTAACTTAAGAAAAATCAGATAAGATGATTTGACTGATTAAAGCACCCTGTCACTCCCATTAGAGCTTCATCCTCATTCTTTTGCTTCAACTTGCTGCCTGAGATTACACAAGAACGTAAGAAGTAAGAGTAGGCCCTTCAGCCTGCTCTGCCATTCACTAAAATCTTGTCTGATTTCTACCTCAATTCGATTTTCCCTCCCTATCTCCATGTTCCTTAGTTCACTAAGTGTCCAAAAATGTAGCAATCCCATTCTTGAATTTATTCAATGACTGAGAGCCACAGCCTTACAGGGTAGAATTCCAATGATTCACAACCCTCAGAGTAAAGAAATTTCTCCTCAACTCAGCCCTAACTGGCCAACCCCTTAACCTGAGACAATGATCTCTAGTTTTAGACTCACCAACCAAGAGAAACAGCCTCTCAACATCCTCCCTGTAAGGCCTGGGCCAATCTGGGAATTTTATACATTTCAATGAGATTTTATTCATCCAAATTCCCAAGGATGTAAGTCCACTCTACTCAATTACTCTATTTTTCCAAACACTAGTGGATGTACTGCAGTATTGTTCAAGGTGTTGGAATATAGGCATTTTTATAGCACTAACCCCCAACAGCAAATGTTCCTCTAACTTCATTTGGAGCCAGCACTGAAGGATATCTCTTCCTCTACCTGTGTCTCTCCTGTCTCCTTTTTCAACAAGATCTTCCTCTCCAAGAAAGCTTTCGCTCTCTCCCTTGTCTTCCATTTACACTACATGACAGCTATCTGCCATGTATGAGTTTGATGCAGAACCCTTATTACTTGAGCTTGAAAAGGCCATTGACTCCCTAGCAGAAAGGGAAGGATGAAATACCAGCTGAGCTACTCAAGTATGGAAAGCCCCAACTGATGCCATACCTCCACGACCACCTCTTCTGCTGGAGAGAAGGCTCTGTCCCACAGGATATGCATGAGGCAAACATCATCACGTCATACAAGAACAAAGGCAATTGAGGCAATAACTACCAGTGCATCTCACTCCTCAGATACACTGGAAAGGCCTTTACCAGTCTTTCTAACGAGGCACCATCAATTAGCTGACAGGATATACCCAGAGGCACAATGTGGATTCAGAGCAGGCAAATCCATGGTAGATATGATCTTCTCCCTATGTCAGTTTACGGGGAGGTGATGGCATAGTGGTATTGTCGCTGGACTAGCAATCCAGAGACACAGGGTAATGTTCTGGGGACCCAGCTTTGAATCCCGCCATGGCAGATGGTGGAATTAAAAGTCTAATGATGACCATGAAACCATTGTCGATTGTTGTAAAAACCCATCTGGTTCGTTAATGTCCTTTAGAGGTGGAAATCTGTTACCCTTACTTGGTCTGGCCTATGTGTGACTCCAGACCCACAGCAATGTGGTTGGCTCTTAAATGCCCTCTGATGGGCAATAAATGCTGGTCTAGCCAGTGATGCCCACATCCCAAGAATGAATAAAAGAAAAATAAGTTTCAAGAGGAGAGCAACAAACACCACTTTACCTTGCTTTTCCGGATATCTCAAAAGCATTAGACACCATGAGCAGAACAGGTCTCTACCAATACTGGAGAAAATCGCTGTCCTCCCACGCTTCCATTGACATTCAGTTCAATGGCTCTACCTCTGACAGTTTTGGGATCAAGGATGGGGTGAAACAAGGCTGTGTCTTAGCCTCTACCCTGTTTGGCATAAGACCATAAGATGTAGCAGCAGAAGTAAGCCATTCAGTCCATCAAGTCTGCTGTGCCATTCAATGAGATCATGGCTGATCTAATAATCCTCAACTCTACTTTCCTGCCTTTTCCCCATAACCCGATTCCCTTACTGATTAAAAATCTGTCTATCTCTATCTTGAATATACTTAACAACCCAGCCACTACAGCCCTCTGTGGTAAAGAATTCCACAGATTCAATTCCCTCTGAGAGAAAAAATTCCTCCTCATCTCTGTCTTAAAATAGGTGACCCCTTACTCTAAGATTATGCCCTCTGATCCTAGACTCTCCCACAAGGGGAAACAACCTCTCAGCATCTACCCTGTCAAGCCTCCTAAGAATCTTATATGTTTCAATAAGGTTGCCACTCATTCTTCTAAACTCCAATGAGTACTGGTCCAACCTACTCAACCTCTCCTCATAAGAAATCCCTCCATACCTGGGATCAACCTAGTGAAGCTTCTCTGGACTGCCTCCAATGCCAGTATATCTTTCCTTAGAAAAGGGGACCAAAACTATTAACAGTATTGTCGGTGTGGTCTAACTAGTACCTTGTATAGTTTTAGCAGGACTTCTCTATTTTTATACTCCATTCCGTTTGAAATAAAGGCCAACAATCCATTTGCCTTCCCTATTACCTGCTGAACTTGTATGTTAGCTTGCTGTGATTCATGCACAAGGACCCCTAAATCCCTCTGAGCTGCAGCTTTCTGCAGTCTTTCTCCATTTAAATAACACTCAGCTCCTCTATTCCTCCTGCCAAAGTGCATAACTTCACATTTCCCCACATTATATTCCATCTGCCAAGTTTTTGCCCACTCACTTAACCTGTCTATATCCCTCTATAGACTCTGTGTCATCCTCACCACTTGCCTTCCCACCTATCTTTGTGTCATCCGCAAACTTGGTGATAGTACATTCATTTTCCTCATCCAAGTCATTAATATATATTGCAAATAACTGTGGCCCCAGCACTGATCCCTGTGGCACTCCACTAGTTATAGGTTGCCATCCTGAAAATGCTCTCCTTATCCCAACTCCGTCTTCTTTAGTTAGCCAATCCTCTATCCAAGTATCTTTTTCTCTGTCCTACTAACCTATACTTTCCCTGTCCACAAGGAATCCACACGCAATCAGATGGGAAACTCCTCAACTAAGTGAAGGCAAAACAGCAGTAAGTCTTGGTCAGAGAACAGATGCCACACGAATCGTCCAGACAGAAGTTCAGCTCCAAAGACTCATGGATTGTCTGACCTATGCCTGTGTCTTGTTCTCCCTCACCATCAGTGTCAAGAAAACTGTAGTTATGGAACAGGGTAATGTCTCCACCTATGATCAGACTCAACAACACAGCACTGAAGACAGTTAGCAAGTTCAGCTACCTTGGAGCTATGGTAACAGATAACCTGTCTCTTGATGAAGAGCTCAGCACATGCATTGGAAAGGCAACCATCAGCTTTGGCTGACTAACAAAGCCGGCATGGACAAACAACAAATTGACTTGCAGGACCAAGATGCTTATCTATAAGGCCTGTATCCTCAGCACATTGCTGTACAACAGCGAAGACTGTACAATCTACCCTGCCTAGAAAAAATATAATAACTTCCATCTCTGGTGTTTATGAAGCATCCTTGACATCACATGGAAAGACAAAGTCACCAATGAAGCAGTCCTTTAAAGGGCAAACACGCCAAGCATGCTAGCACTAATCAAGCAAAAAAGGCTTTGCTAGTTTGGGCATGTGCACAGGTTGGATGATGGCCCCATCCCCAAAGATATGCTTTTTGATGTCAAGAGACCAGCAGGGTACCCAAAGCTCTGATTCAAGCTTGTTGTCAAAAGAGACATGAAAGCCCTAAACATCAATCATGACAAGTGGGAAACTCTAGTGGACGACCGATGCAAATGATGACACCAGCTGTGGGCAGGTTTCACTGCCACAATGACATGATGTGTGGTTTCAGAAGCTCCAAAGCAGATGCCAGCTCTGCAAATAAGATGTCAGCAGAGATCATTTCGCAAGGGACTACTGCATGTGGGGCAATTGGGGCAGGCTTTGCCTTTCCGGAATTGGCTTCTTCAGCCATGAGAAGAAGTGCAGCAGATGATCTCACTGACCTCACAAATCTGAGGCTGCATTCCCATCATCTCTCGCAGATGGAAGGATGCCAGTTGTAAATTAGCACAGTCTTTCTCACACCTCACCCAACTAGATTCTACAGATGTCTCTCTGCATGTTTTCCTTTCACAATTGGGACCCTTTTCCAATTAACATCTCTTATTTCAACAAGACTTCCAATGGGACACCAAAGAAAGCCACCAAAAAACAGCAGGGACCTGGGTTTTTCCAGCCTGTCTTGTGATGAGCAGAACATCCACCCACTTCCTACGAGGCAACTATTATCAGAAGAGGCGATGGATGGGGAGAAGGTCTGTAGGTCAGTGCAATTGGCAGCCAGGACTATCTATAACCATAGCAATTTACTCCCAGTAATTGCTACTAAAGAATCCATGCAACCACAGCACAAACAATGACTTGTGCTGCACAGCTGGTGCGTGCATGCTTCAAAATACCTGGCATTTGAAAGAACACCTTCCACAACAAAACAAATTCATAAAAAGCAGCATACACAGACTATCAATGTATTTGCTTCATAAAACTAAAACTCATTTGAAAAGATACAACCAATGGCATATACTCCAATCGGGGAATAAACAATTTAGGACACCCTGAGTTTAAAGTGATTCAAATATATTGTCAATATGCTAGCCTCTTGAGCCTTACACAGTTAACTAAAGAGCTACACCTATCTCAATCATATATGTGGTGAGAACATGTCTAACTGGACTATACCACTAAGCATTTTAGTTCGTGGACTCAATTCTGCACAAGAATATGATTAAAAACCCATCACACAGGGCTCAATCTGTACCACAAAATTATTGCCCAAGCCACAATTATATTCTATAACTGTGTATAGCTTTGTCCTCAAAACCAAGAATTGTTGTTTTTATAAATGTAGTTCTAGGTCATTGACTCACTGACCTGACATCCACAGTGTTGTTTGACTCATGATCAAAAACGGCAAAAGCATCTCTGATGTTCTTATGAAGCTCTGCTATTAAAGCCTCTGTAGTAAATGACAATGTGACAATTTCAGTATTTCTGGCTGGGTTACAGCAATGCGATGTATTAATAACAATAACTTGCATATAACATAATCAAGCATCCAAAGTGGGTAATATTGTAGAGGTGCAAATAGATGGTACTGCCAGTTGGGTGGGAGCTCAGCTCATGGCCAAAAGGACACCAATTGGTGTCAATCTGAATGAGCAGTTGGGCACAATATTGAGAGTGTAGAGATTTTGGCTCAAGCATAGGAGAGCTTTAGTCTTGTCTCTTTTAAGCTGAAGAAAGCTCATTCACAATTGGTAGCAGTTTAGAATTCAGCAAAGGAGGACCAAGGGATTGATTAAGAAGGGGAAAATAGAGTATGAGAGTAAGCTTGCAGGGAACATAAAAGCTGACTGTGAAAGTTTCTATAGGTATGTGAAGAGAAAAAGATTGTTGAACACAAATGTAGGTCCCTTACAGTCAGAAACAGGAGACTTTATAATGGGGAACAAAGAAATGGCTGACCAACTAAATACATACTTTGGTTCAATCTTCACAAAGGAGGACACTAATAACATACCAGAAATGTTGGGGATTGAGCGTTTAGTGAGAGGGAGGAACTGGAAGGAATCAGTATTAGTAGGGAAATGGTGTTGGGGAAATTGATGGGATTGAAGGCCGATAAATCCCTAGGGCCTGATAATCTACATCCCAGAGTACTTAAGGAAGTGGCCCTAGAAATAGTGGATGCATTGGTGGTCATCTTCCGAGATTCTATAGACTCTGGAACAGTTCCTACAGATTGCAGGGTAGCTAATGTAACCCCACTATTTAAAAGGGAGGCAGAGAGAAAACAGGGAATTATAGACCAGTCAGCCTGCCGTCAGTAGTGGGGAAAATTCTAAAGTCTATTATAAAAGATTTAATAGCTGAGCACGTGGAAAACAGTGGCAGAATCGGACAGAGTCAGCATGGATTTATGAAAGGGAAATCATGCTTGACAAATCTACTGGGATTTTTCGAGGATGTAACTAGTAGTGTTGATAAGGGGGGGCTAGTGGATGTGGTTTATTTGGACTTTCAGAGGCTTTCGACAAAGTCCCACATAAGAGGTTGGCATGTAAAATTAAAGCACATGGGATTGGGGGTAGTGTATTGAGATGGATAGAAAACTGGTTGGCAGACAGGAAACAGAAGAGTAGGAATAAACGGGTCTTTTTCCGAATGGCAGGCAGCGACTAGTGGGGTACCGCAGGGATCGGTGCTGGGACCCCAGTTATTCACAATATATACTAATGATTTAGATGAGGGAATTAAATGTAATATCTCCAAATTTACAGATGACACAAAGCTAGGTGGGAGGGTGAGCTGTGTGGAGGATGCAGAGCTGCTTCAGGGTGATTTGGACAAGCTGAGTGAGTGGGCAAAAGTATAATGTCGATAAATGTGAGGTTATCCATTTTGGTAGCAAAAATAGGAAGGCAGATTATTATCTGAATGGCTATAAATTGAGAGAGGGAAACGTGCAACAAGACCTGGGTGTCCTTGTACACCAGTCGCTGAAGGTAAGCATTAGATGCAGCAGGCAGTGAAGAAGGCAAATGGTATGTTGGCCTTCATAACCAGAGGATTCAAGTACAGGAATAGGGATGTATTGCTGCAATTGTACAGGGCATTGGTGAGGCTACACCTGGAATATTGTGTGCAGTTTTGGTCTCCTTATCTGAGGAAGGATGTACTTGCTATAGAGGGAGTGCAGCGAAGGTTTACCCGACTGATTCCTGGGATGGCGGGACTGACATATGAGGAGAGATTGAGTCGATTAGGATTATATTCGCTGGAGTTGAGAAGAATGAGGGGGGATATCATAGAAACTATAAAATTCTAACAGGACTAGACAAGGTAGATGCAGGATGTTCCCGTTGGTGGGGGAGTCCAGAACCAATGCTCACAGTCTGAGGATATGGGGTAGACCATTTAGGACTGAGATGAGGAGAAATTTCTTCACCCAGAGAGTGGTGAGACTGTGGAATTCGTTACCACGGAAAGTAGTTGAGACCAAAACATTGTATGCTTTCAAGAAGGAGTTAGATATAGCTCTTGGGGCAAAAGGGATCAAAGGGTATGGGGAGAAAGCGGGAGCAGGCTATTGAGTTGGATGATCAGCCACCATCATAATGAATGGCGGAGCAGGCTCGAAAGGCCGAATGGCCTACTCCTGCTCCTAGTTTCTATGTAATTTGATGTTGGGTGACCCCAGCCAGATAAATAGCACTAACACCATGATAGTCAAAGCATTAAGGGTGGTGGCAAAGAGATAAAACTGGGTTTTTTGCACATACATAGCTACCCCAACACCTGCTCTTGTAGCCATAGTATTTATATCATAGAATGGTTGCAGCATAGAAGAAGGTCATTTGGTCTGTCATATCCATGCCAGCTCTCTGTAAAAGCAACTCAGCTAATCCCATTGCCTCACCTTTTCCACATTGCCCTGCTAGTTTTTTTTTCTCTCTTCAGATACTTATCTAATTCCCTTTTGAAAGCCTGATTGAATCTGCCTCCACCATGGTCTCAGGCAGATGAGTGATTTAACTGATCCATTTCTGGTCAATGGTGATTCCCAGTATGGTGATGGTGGGGGATTCAGCTAAGGTATTGCCTTTGAATGTCAAAGAAATGTTAGATTCATTCTTGTTGGAGATGCTCAATGCCTGGCACTTCTGTGGCACAATTATTATTTTGCCACTTCTCAGCCCAAACCTGAATGTTGTCTAGTTTTGTCTAGGTCTTGCTCTATGCAGGGTACAGACTGTTTCATTATCTGAGGAGTTGCAAATGCAAGTGAACACTGTCCAATCATCAATGAACATTCTGACTTCTGAACTTATGATGGAAAGTAATTGAAGAAGCAGCTGAAGATGTTTGGGCTTCACATACTGCCCTGGGTATGATGTCCATGTTTGCCTTAATAGAGATTCATGTCCAGTTTTAGACCTCACACATGGTTGAGGGTATCAAGAAGGATGACCAAGATTATACCCTAAATTAGACGTCTAAACTAAGTAGGAAAATCTTGAGTAGTTGAGGTGTTTCTCAATAGACAAAATAAAGGTATTGAGAGCCCAAGACGTATTTTTTAAAAGAATGATTCTATTCGGTTAAATAGGTTATTTGAGGTGGATGGGATTGGAAGAACTAGGAGTCGTGATGATAAAATATATATGTAAATCATAAACTTAGATACTAGTAAGTATTTATTTTTGCAGTTAGCTCTGCCCAACTCCACAACAGCATAGTTGGCAGACACAAAACTGAGCTTCCCATTCCAATCTCTCATGATCACACACCACCTGCAAAATTAAGTTCAAGTTAGAAGTGTGTAGAATGCACAGCTCCTGTCTACTCGGTCCATCCAATGGCAGAATAATCTTGCGATAGGAATGCTATTCTTTTTTGATTTGATTTTATATTATTTGATTTTGTTAACAGTATTAGATGCCAATACTGTTCTGGCCTTTTGAGTAATTCTACACTTTACATGAACATCATTGAATAGGATAATAGCGCAATGGTTTTTATGCCAATCCCCACATAAGTAAATTGTTTCTCATTGCTTTGAGAATGACAAAGCTCTCTTCTTTCTGGCTTCTGATTATTGTCCAAGAAAGTCATTGAAAATTAGCTACATTCTACCAGTGAAAAAGAGGGAATAAAATGGTAAAATGTAAAAGTGAAATTCCAATATTTAATGCTGCTCCTTTCTTAAAACTAATATGAAAATATGCACATTTAAATTAGTTACAAAGATAAAGCAACATTCACAAAAATATCAGTAAAGGTTTTTTTTAAATCAAGCCTATTTTAAAATAATCATTTTCCTCCTAGGATATACTTAAAGTGAAAAATGCTATGAATCTGAAATGAAATTTTAGAAAATCAAAAACGCACAAGATTGTGGCTAGGCAAGCCGGATTTTAAATGAACCAATTTGTCGCCTTTCACGGAACTTTAAAGAAAAATTCTGATTGTCGTCAGGAAACAAGATCAATTTATTTCAACATCCTCACACCCCCCTAACCCCCCCAAAATTTGCTGAAATGCCAGTTGTCCCACTAATGTCGGAATGTGAAGGATTGTAACGCATCTAGCTCTTTAAAAAAAAAAGTTACCTCAACTCTGTTTAGTTTTTATATATCCGCGATCTGACTTTTTTTTTTGTTTGTAATCGTTAAACGGCTCTTAATTAAGTCTTGAAACGATTTGTGCACCAACGTCCGCCCGGGGTTGGTCTTTGGGGCAAATCCCCGACACCAGAGGTGTCTCCACCCCCTACTCCCCAGGCTGGGCTCCTGCTTACATCTGGTCGGCAAAGTGACCGGAAATTAAGCTTCGAGCCTAAATAATTCTTTTGCTTTTTTGGGTTTTTTTTGTGTGTGTGTGTGAGGTAGGTTGGACCGTTATTACCCCCACCCCCCGTGTCCTTTATCCAACCCGCCGCTTTACCTGCCGCTTCTTTGTCGTCCGCCATGTTGTTTTGGGCGGTTGCTAAGGAGCGCCGTTGCCAAGGAGGCCGCGAGTCCAAGGAAAGTCAAGGGAGAAGATGCTGGAGGGATCCCATTATCCTGTTTAGATAAGTTGACGCTTCCATAACAAAGATAAAAGCAAAAAAAAAAAACTGCGGATGCTGGAAATCCAAAACAAAAACAGAAACAGAAATACCTGGAAAAACTCAGCAGGTCTGGCAGCATCGGCGGAGGAGAGCACAGTTGACGAGAGCATAACATAACAAAGGGTGGCTGACAAATATAGGCAAAACCGTTATTCAGCTCTCTCTCTCTCTCTCTCCTTCTCTCCTTCCTTTAAGATGCTGGGCAGAATTTCCTGGTCCCTGTCATTAAGGCAGGACAGGAAAATTTGGAAGGAAAGCGGAAAATGCGGGGGAAACTCGGCGGGCCTAACAACATCTGTGGAGAGAAAAAGAACACAAGCATTAACGTTTCGAGTCCCTGTGACTCTTCTTCAGAGCTGTCTGGGCTTTTGCCAGAGCTTTTGTATCTGAGGGAAATTTGGGGCACGGCCAAAAGGCAGCCTTCCGCCGGCGGAAAAGCAGGTTGCAATTTTCCCCGCCCTGACTTTACTGGCGGGTCGGGTTGCCGGTCGCGCCATGTGCAGGAAACGCACGTGCGCGCCTTTGCGTTTCGTGAATGGGTCGTTAAAAACCCAGCGCGCCGGAATCACGTTCGCCCTCCCAACCTCATCGTGCCGCTGGTGGATAATTAGACGGGCGTGAATCACAACTGAAGATAACCGACGTGCACCTGGTGAATTGCACTTCACTCACGACTCTGAGGCTTGTACGCGCAGTGCTCACCTACCTTTCACTGCGCTGCTCTTACGACTCCGTGCCAAGGCTGCTCAGGCAAGACCAGCAGGAAGGCAAGGGAAGGGAAGGGCTGGATGCAAACGCTTGACTGGGGGTGAGGGTGGGGTAGCGGTGGTGTGGTAGTGATTGGACAGAGGCAAGGGAAGGGCTGGACCGAGATGACTGGGAGGGTGGTGGTGGTGGCTGGAGCACGGGAGGGAAGGGGTGGACAGACACACGTGACTGGATGGGGAGGGTTAAAGAAAGAGAGGGGATAAGTCTGAGGCAGTCCTGGAGCAGTGCGCACTATGTAGTTGGGGGCCAGAAAGTAAAGGCAGTCCTGGGCCAGTGCCCACCATGTAGTCTGGGCCCAAAAGTAAAGGCAGTCCTGGGGCAGGGTGCACCATTTAATCAGAGCCAGAAAGCAAAGGCCGTCTGGGACAGTGGTGCCACCATGCTACAAGCTATGCCTGTCACACATGTCTTGGTCCCAGACCAGGGAGGGGGGAGGGCTTGTCTGTGCTGTGTTGGTTGTGCATAATGCATGATGAGTCCTTCACACATTTTGGTCTTGGGGTTGGTGGCTTGGTACCAGGCAGCTGATGGCACACTCACAGACAGGGGAGGCATCTGCAGCTTGTAACTGGGAAACTGGTAAGTAAGAGGGGAGCACTGGATGGTCTCATTGGGAGGCGCGGTGGTCTCAGTAGATCACTGTGTATAGGGCCTCAAGATGGGGAGGGGTGAGGTCGACATAGGGCATGGGATATCCACAGAAAATGGTTCGGGACGAGGACAGGGATATCGACTAATATAACGATGGGCTCCAGGGTTAAAGGGGGAGACAGGAGAGTGATTGGAGGGAGAGAAACTTGCACATGTGCTCTTCAAACACGAAAGGAGGGACTTGGACAGTGACAAGGGGTGGGTTGAAAGCTGGTTTCATAGTAGAAGCAGAACAGCACCATTTTGACAGCCAATATAATGAGTAGTTGAAAAATAACCTTGGAAGAAAATCACGAGGGGAGGGATCTGGGGGCTTGTGAGAGGTGTGGACAACTGCACTTTTGGGCCAATTGTAGGGGCATCCTAATAATTTCCACTTCAGGAGATGGATAGCAAGGCTCAGCTGAGACATGTGAGGAAGACTCAAATGCCAGTTGAAGAATTTGAGCACCTTAACTCATGATGCGCATTCTTGCAAGAATCCACCAGGACTTGGGGCCAAATGTAGATTGGGTATGACGGACCATTTGCCCCTCTTATAGGAATGTGCAAACCTCAGAAAGATCCAACAATAAAGGGGCCACGGCTAAAGGACACGTGCAAAACAACACTACGCATTGCAGCTGAGAGAGAGATTTACACGGCACATCGATTACAGTCATTACATTAGCATATTCTCCATCCCTGCCCATCACAAATCCTGCCCACTGGGGGGAGGGGAAATTTCCACCCAACGTTCCAGGTCTATGACATCTGTTTCTCTCTGCACAGATGCTGCCTGACCTGCTGAATGTTTCCAGATTTTCAACATCTGCAGTACTTTTCTTTTGTTTAAAATAAGGGCCTGCACTCATAACCTTAGGACTTCCCAGCGAATTACTTTTTGAAGTGTCGTCACTGTTGTAATGTAGGAAATGCGGCAGGCAATTTGCACACGGAAAGCTCCCACAAACAGAAATGTGATAATCTGTGTTGAAGTAGTGAAACAAAAACAGAAAATGCTGGAAAAACGCAGCAGGTCTAACAGCATCTGTGGAGAGAGAGAAGAAAACAGTTAACGTTTCAAGTCCATATGACTCTTCAGAGCTGTGTTGGAGTGATGTTGTTTGAGGCGTAAATATTGGGTTGAACATCCCTGTTGTTTTGCAATAGAGTTTTGATCTTTTACGACT
This sequence comes from Cetorhinus maximus, assembly GCF_964194155.1. Taxonomy (NCBI): domain Eukaryota; kingdom Metazoa; phylum Chordata; class Chondrichthyes; order Lamniformes; family Cetorhinidae; genus Cetorhinus; species Cetorhinus maximus. The sequence goes on from NC_135892.1 coordinate 104,981,144, forward strand.
ATCTGAGAGGGCAGGCCCTTCTTCAGTTTAATTATCTCATCCAAAGATGGCACCTTTTTTATTCATTTATGGGGATGTGGGCATCGCTGACTAGGCCAGCATTTATTGCCCATCCCTAATTGCCCTTGAGAAGGTGGTGGTGAGCTGCCTTCTTAAACCGCTGCAGTCCATGTGGTGTAGGTACATGCACAGTGCTGTTAGGGAGGAAGTTCCAGGATTTTGACCTAGCGACAGTGAAGGAACAGTGACATATTTCCAAGTCAAGATGATGAGTGGCTTCGAGGGGAACTTGCAGGTGGTGGTGTTCCCATCTGTCTGCTGCCTTTGTCCTTCTAGATGATAGTGGTTGTGGGTATAGAAGGTGCTGTCTAAGGAGGCTTGGTGAGTTCCTGCAGTGCATCATGTAGATGGTACACACTGCTGCCACAGTGCGTCAGTGGTAGAGGGAATGAATAATTGTGGATGAGTTGCTAATAAATCTGGCTTCTTTGTCCTGGATGGAGTCAAGCTTCTTGAGTGTTTTTGGAGCTGCACTCATCCAGGCAAGTGGGGAGTATTCCATCGCACTCCTGACTTGTGCCTTTTGGATGGTGGACAGGCTTTGGGGAGTCGGGAGATGAGTTACTCACCGTAGGATTCCTGGCCTCTGACCTAGTAGCCACAGTATTTATATGGCTAGTCCAGTTCAGTTCCTGGTCAATGGTAACTTCCAGGATGTTGATAGTGGGAGATTCATTGATGGTGTTTCAATGTAATGCCATTGAATATCAAGGGGCGATGGTTGGATTCTCGCTTGTTGGAGATGGTCATTGCCTAGCACATGTGTGGCGCGAATGTTACTTGCCACTTGTCAGCCCAAGCCTGGGTATTGTCCAGGTCTTGCTGCATTTGGACATGGACTGCTTCAGTATCTGAGGAGTCACAAAGATGCTGAATATTGTGCAATCATCAGCAAACATCCCCACTTCTGACCTTATGATGGAAGGAAGGTTAGTGATGAAGCAGCTGAAGATGGCTGGGCCTAGGACACTACCCTGAGGAACTCCTGCTGTGATGGCCTGGAAATGAGATGATTGAACTCCAACAATGACCACCATCTTCCTTTGTGCTAGGTATGACTCCAACCAGCAGAGTTTTCCCCCTGATTCCCATTGACTCCAGTTTTGCTAGGGCTCCTTGACGGCACACTCAGTAAAATGCTGCCTTGATGTCAAGGCCAGTCACTCACACCTCACGTGTGGAGTTCAGCTCTTTTGTCCATATTTGAACCAAGGCTGTAATGAGGTCAGGAGCTGAGTGGCCCTGGCAGAACCCAACTGAGCAGCTGTGAGCAGGTTATTGCTAAGCAAGTGCTACTTGTTAGCACTGTTGATGACTCCATCCATCACTTTACTGCAACAATGCAACATTCCCTCAGTACTGCCAGCCTAGATTTTATTCTTGAATCTCTGGAACTTTAGAAAAATGTCTGCCCAGGATCTGAGGACACCGCATCTACAAAATAATAATAATTTTTATAAATGTTAGATGCTGGAGAAAACACTCCTAAACCTGTGGCTTTTGTTTATGAAACGATACGGTTTTTAAACTCCAAGATAAAAGCAAAATACTGAGGATGCTAGGAATCTGAAACAAAAATAGAAAATGCTGGAAAAACTCAGCAGGTCTAACAGCATCTGTGGAGAGAAAGACAGAGTTAACATTTCGAGTCCGTATGATTCTTCTTCAGTGCTCTGTTACGGTTTTTAAACTGTTCAAATGAATTTGACCATGCTCAGCCTTTGAATTCTCATGAATTGCTTACTCAGCTGCTTATAATAATAGCTGCCCCTTAACACCTAGATATCCTATTATCTTTTCACCATGGATTTACAATCCCTTAATACCGCATGCCCTCTGCTCCTTCCTTGAACAGAAACCCAACTATCCACGTGAGACAGTCAGGCCACAGTGAGAAGCTCTAGCTATCTCATTAGATCAACTGATTCATTTTATATTTAAAGTGCAGGTATTTTCAATACACTTCAAGAAATCGAGATCAAGGGTCATGATGCACATGCATTTAATACCTGGTGCTGCAGCTGTTTAGCAATTAACCAGTAAACTGGCATATTAATAGAAATATTCTGAATTTGAATGGTACTAAACACCCAGATTTACAGTACATTAATATCCATGCATTCACCTCCTAAACAGGAGTGAGAGCTTCTGCAAATCTTGCTGATTAAAGCTGCTTTTATATTGAGCAAGACAGGCACTAGTGACACCAGCTTTGTGCGCAGCCCAAAAATAAGGTGCTGGCCTTTGCAAATAGCGATGTAAAAAGACTTGTATTTATATAGCACCTTTCACAACCTCAGGACATCTCAAAGCCCTTTACAGCCAATTTAGCACTTTTTGAAGTGTAGCCTCAGTTCTAATGTAGGAAACTTAATGTACTTTCTAGTTACAGTGATGACACCTGCACACAGTACTACGGTACTAGCACAGGTCTCTCAATGTAAAAACATTTTAAGGAGCTGGCATCAATTTGGTTAGACAAGCCTCATGCATTTCACACCTTTTACTCTATTGTTAGTCCATGAAATATGTGAAATGCACAATGATTAAAATATTTGTGTCGGCCGACTCCAATTGGACTCAGAACATCAGTTCGAACACATCTGGAACGGAGGAAACAGGTAAGGGAACAAAAAAATGATAAGCTGACTGGAGTAAAATTGCACAGCCACAGAATCACAGAGCAACCGGGCCACTGATTATTGCACTGTCCTTCGTGGTTGCAGTAGGTGTACTAAGCAGTAGGGTCTGATTGACGATAACAAGTTTCTAGGAGTTGCTCTTTGCAATGGTGACGATGATTGATCATTGGAAGTAAATGGGAAAAGCTGCTGCAAATTTGAAGTAAAATGAAAAATGATGGGAGTACACAAAAAACACAGGTTAATATTGCAGGATAAGAGCTTATCTAGTTCTAACAGTCTATATCTGCAAAATTGCCTAGCTACAGATGTTGACAAATCTGCTGCATATTTCCAGACATTTTCTGCTTTTGTATAGGATTGTTCAGTTTGAATAATAGTCATGCAGAGGATCTGAAGTTTTATACACCTAAATTTATTACATAGAACCTAATTAAACAACATTTTGTCCTCCCTTGATCCAGTCAGTCCCAATTTTTCATCTGATTAATTTTATTGTCTTTTTCCAACTGAGCAATAAATGGTAACACTGAACATTTCGGAGGAGTCTTAAATGTTTAGCATATGCATATGAGAGAACAACCAACCAAAATGTTTGTTCTCCTTAAAGCAGAGAAGGTTTTGGGTAGATTTAAGAGATGTATATAAAATTATGAGGGGGCTTTGATAGAATGGATGGAAATAAACTGTTTTCACTGGGAGAAGAGGTGATAACCAGAGGACACAGATTTAAAATAATAGCATTGTTATTGTTTGTATTGCATGAGAACAGAACATGAGAAATAAGGCATTTGGCCCCTTGAGCATGCTCCGCCATTCAATAAGATCATGGCTGATCTGATTGTGGCATTAACTCCACTTCCTGCCTTCCCCCATAACCTTGACTCCCTTGTCAATCAAAAATCTGCCTAACTCAGCCTTGAATATATTCAATGACCCAGTCTTCACTGCTCTCTGGGGTAGAGAATTCCAAAGATTATCGACTGCCTGAGAGAAAAAATTCATCCTCATCTCCATCTTAAATGGCAGACCCCTAATTTTGAAACTCTGCTTCCTAGTTCTAGATGCCTCCATGAGGGGAAGCATCCTCTCAACATCTACCCTGTTAAGCCCCCTCAGAACCTTACATATTTCAATAAGACCACCTTGCATTCTTCTAAACTCCAATGAGGCAGGCCCAACCTGTTCAACCTTCCCTCACATGACAACCAATTCATCCCAGGAATCAACCTAGTGGACCTTCTTTGAACCGCCTCCAATACAATTATGTCCCTCCCTAAATAAGGAGATCAAAACTGTTTTTATTAATTCTTTCACGGAATGTTAGTGTCGCTGGCTAGGCCAGCATTTACTGTCCGCTGCTAAATGCCCTTAAGAAGGCGGTGGTGAGCTGCCTTCTTAAACCACTGCAGTCCATTTGGTGTAGGTACACCCACAGTGTTGTTAGGGAGGGAGTTCCAGGATTTTGACTCAGCGACAGTGAAGGAATGGCAATATATTTCCAAGTCAGGATGGTGAGTGGCTTGGAGGGGTACTTGCAGGTGGTGGTGTTCCCATACATCTGCTGCCCTTGCCTTTCTAGATGGTAGTGGTCATGGGTTTGGAAGGTACTGTTGAAGGGACCTTGGTGAGTTCCTGCAGTGCATGTTGTAGGTGGTACACACTGCTGCCACTGTGCATCGGTGATGGAGGGAGTGGATGTTGAAGGTGGTGGATGGGGTTCCAATCAAGCAGGCTGTTTTGTCCTGGATGGTGTGGAGCTTCTTGAGTGTTGTTGGAGCTCCACTCATCCAGGTAAGTGGAGAGTAATCCATTACACTCCTGACTTGTTCCTTGTAGATTGTGGACAGGTTTTAGGGAGTCAGGAGGTGAGTTACTCTATGAAGAATTCCCAAATTTTGGCCTGCTTTTGTGGCCACAGTATTTATATTGCTAGTTCAGTTCAGTTTGTGGTCTACGATAACCCCCAGGATGCTGTTAGTATGCAGTACTTTCAAGTGTGGTCTCGCTAACACCCTGTACAATTGTAGCAAGATTTTGCTACTTTTGTCCTCCATCCTCCTTGCAATAAAGGCTAACATTCTATTTGCCTTCTGAATTACTTGCTGTACCTGTGTGCTAACATTTTGTGATTCATATACTAGGACACCCAGTTCCCTCTGTACCACAGCTTCCTGCAGTTGCTCTCCACTTAAATAATATTCTGCTTGTCTACTCTCCTGATATTTTCCCACATTATACACTATCTGCCAATTTTTCCCCCACTCATTAACTTATCTATATACCTTTGTAGACTCTTCGTTCTCCTCAGAACTTGCTTTGCTACCTACCTTTGTATCGTCAACAAATTTGGCAACAATACAATCTGTCCTTTCATCCAAGTCATTAATATAGATTGTAAATAGTTGAGGCCCCAGCACTTATCCCTGTGGCACTCCATTAGTTACAGTTTGCCAATCTGAAAATGACCCATTCATCCCTACTCTGTTTCCTGTTAGCTAATCAATCCGCTATCCATTTATGTTACCCCTAACACCATGAGCTCTTATCTTGTGTAGTAACCTTCTATGTGGCAATTTAACAAAAGCCTTGTGGAAATCCAAATACATTACATCTACTAGTTTCCCTTTATCCACCCTGCTTTTTACATCCTCAAAGAACTCTAATGAATTTGTCAAATATGATTTCCGTTTCATAAAACCATGTTGACCCTGCTTGACTGTCATGGTTTTCTAAATTTCCTGTTACTACCTCCTTAATATTGGATTCCAGCGTTTGCCCAATGACAGATGTTAGGTTAACTGGCCTATGGATTCTTGCTTTCGGTCTCCCTTTTTTTTTGAATAGTGGTGTCACCTTTGCCATTCTCCAAAGTACTGGGACCTTTCCAGAATCTACGGAATTTTGTAAGATTACAGCCAATGCATCCACTATCTCTGCAGCCACTTCTTTTAAGACCCAAGGATGCAGATCATCAGGTCCAGACACTTGTCAATCTTCAGTCCCATTAGTTTTCCTCGTAGTACTTTTTCCCTTGTGATTGTTCTAAGTTTCTCATTCACTTTTTCCCCTTGATTTTCTACTATTGTTGGGATGTTTTTTGTGTCTTCTACTCTGAAGACAGATACAAAATACTTGTTCAAAGTCTGTGTCATTTCCTTGCTACCATTAATTCTCCAGACTCATCCTCTAAGGGGCTAATGTTTACTTTAGCTACCCTCTTCCTTCTTATATACTTGTAGAAACTCTCACTGTCTGCTTTTATATTTCTTGATAGTTTCCCTCATATTCTAATTTCTTCCTCTAATATTTTTTTATTCATCCTTTGCTGGTTTCTAAAGTTTCCCAATCTACTGTCCTTCCACTATTCTTTGGAATATTGCATGCCTTTTCTTTCAATTTGGTACCATCCTTAACTTCCTTAGTTAGCCAGAGATGTTAAATCCTTCTCTTCAAGTCTTTCTCAATGGAATATATCTTTGGTATCACAGAACTTGAGTATTGCTGAAAAAAGGGACCTCGAAGCTTTTCGTCTTGCACTCTTCAGGTCATTTCACAAGAATACCAATACAGGGGGAAGACAACAACTTATACTATATGTGAAGAGAGTGCTGATTGGTAGAGGTGTTGCCATGGAGAATGCACCAGTGATGGTGACTTCAGTTAACTGCCAAGCATTGTTTAAAATTTAAACCAGGCAGCTTGACCCTTATTGGTCAAGGCATTGCCCTGAGGAATGAGTCAGTGAATGGCTGTCACTTATTTTGTTTAGCTGAAACAAGCACAACGTGTGCACATGTTCTTACTGTCTACAAAAAAAACAGGGCCCTGTGCATTAATATATGTAGCTTCCATGACATGCAATTGCACCACATTGCGAGTCCGACTGACAATTGGTTATCAGTGTAATTCTTAGCACACTCAGGATTATTTAGAAAATGTTGTCCAATCACGGAACCACATCTAATGTTGGACACTGGGTGGAATTTTCCATGCCTGTTGGCGTCGGACGTGCTTGGCAGCGTGAGGGACAATATGGTGAAAAGGCCAGAAATTGGTTTTATGACATCATGAAACCAGTTTCCGATCGTCTGCTCAGCCCATTAATTGCGGGCCATGTTTCCCGCCATCGGACATCGGGAACTTCATTGTAAGACATCTGCACATCATTATAAGGCCAGCCAGCCGGAATCATTCATCCCGCTGGATCATCCACCCACCACACCAACATGTTTCACAACAGCATATCTACGGCGTGCACTTGGCAAGCAACATTTTGAGGGGAACTCGGAGGTGAGTGCACAGTAACATTGCGCAGTGCTCGTGAGGGTCACCTGTTGGACTTCAAGGTTGAGGAGCGTGTGGTGAGGGTGCACAAGGGCTGCCCTGCTGTTGAAGGTACCACACAAGCACATGTGGTGGGGAGGGAAGCGGCCGCATATTAGGGAAACCTTGTGTAAAGTGACCATTCGTCTGAAGCTGAGACAGTTCAGACACAGCCACATTGATATGCGTGGAGTCGGGCCTCTAGCTTATCTGCCCACTCATGTAACGCAGAGGTATGAAAGTGCCACCAAGTGCTCCAGAGCTTTTCACCCCTCAGGCACAGACTGCAAACTAATGAGTGTTTTAGTGGACTGCAGAACAGTTGGATGACTGCACACATTGTACAATCTCCTTGCGAAAGCTGGCCATGGAGCAGTCACTGGTGGAGGCGCTCACAGCCCCTTGCATTGTCACCATCCTAGTTTGGACTAGTCTCCCCCATGGTTCAAACGAACAGTGCAGATTTGCAGCTCGGGTTAGGAGAATGCCTGTGCCTGAGCTGAGAGCACAGCATGCAGTCCAATGGGCAAGGCTGCCACCAATTGGTCAGGTGGAGTGGGGCAGAGGTGAGTGGGGTTTCGGGCAGCCATGCAGCGCACTAAACCCTGGCCATCCAAGTGGTGGCCAGCACTCTCTGGGATGCATTAAGGGGCCTTCAGACTTAACCAAGAAATGTTTTTAGTGTACCCAAGCTAACCCATATGTCTCTCTCTTTCATCCTGCAGGAGGAGTACATCAGGAGCCTGGTGAACTAGCTGTATGGCTTGTGGTGTACAGAGAGTGGAGATGACAGAGAAGAGAATGACAGAGGCGCCTGGCTGCACAGAGGGAGGAGCAGCACCCTTAGGGAAAAGGGGCGGCTGGGGCTCCAGCACACGCCACTGAAGAGCCACAGCGAGCCGTCGTTGATCGGACCTAGCTAGACCCAGGTCTAATGCCACCTTTCATTCCTGTAGATGACCGACAACCAGTGTCGCCGAAGATTGCGCATGTGTAGGGAACTGGTCGGTCACATCTGCCAGCTACTGCAGGATTTGGTGCTACAAGGACATGGAGGGCATCCACTGCCAGTGGCCATGAAAGTGACCGCGGTGCTCAATTTTTATGCAGTGGCTCCTTTCAGGGCTCCACGGGATGACCTCTGTGGAATATCACAAGCCTCCACCCACAAATACATCCATGAGGTCACGGATGCCATCTAGGCGAGGGCACACAACTTTGTGTATTTTGCCCAGGACCAAGAGAGCCAGGATGCAAGAATGACTAGATTTGCTCAGACCCTGGGTTTCTCACAGGTGTAGGGTGCAATCGACTGCACGCCCATGGTGCTCAGGCCTCAATCGTAACACGGGGTCAACAATGTCAATTCCATTCGCTGAATGTGCAGCTGGTGTGCGAACACTACAAACGCATCCTGTAGGTCTACACAGTATCCAGGAAGTGTCCATGACACCTACATTCTCAGTCGGTGACAGATCTCTGACATCTTCCAGGGTCCACAGAGGCTGCAGGGATGGCTCCTAGGGGACAAGGGCTACCTGCAGAGGACTTGGCTGATGACACCTGTGCGGCAGCCTCAGACTGCTGCAGAGCAGCTTGGTGGAGCAAACCATCGGGATGCTGAATATGAGGTTCCGGTGCCTGGATCAGTCTGGTGGAGCACAGCAAAATAGTCCACAGAGGATTTCACGCATCGTCGTCGCCTGCTGTGCCCTTTATAACCTGGCGCAGCAACGGGGAGAAGAGCTGGCTGAGGAGGAGCTGGTGGTCTCCTCTGATGAGAAGGAGGTTGATGATGATGATGGTGAGGAGGTCCTCGAAAGCAACGACGACAACAATGAGGCCCTCACCCTGGCCAGACAAAACAGGCGTGCTCGGGAGGCTCTCATAGCTGCTAGATTTATGGAAGATGATGACAACATGCAGTGGGGACATCATAGATCCTCACATTGCATCTATAAATGTTTGACTCCAGCCTGGCTTATGGCAGCGCACATACTCTCTGTGTTAAGGCACCTGTCATGGAGACGCAGTGGAGGCCCTAATTGTCGCTTGATTGCAGTAGGATGATGACGACATGCATTGAGGACACGCCATAGATCTTCACAAAGCCTCTGAGAATGCCTGACTCCTATCTGTCCAAGGGCAGCTCATGGAGAAGCAGCCCTGAAACTTTAAATGCACCTGATCCTTTGTCCACCTTCAGCACCTAACCCTTTCAGAAGCACAGCGTCACTGGTCACAGATGCTGAAGGGATGGGGGGCCAGCCCCACCTCAAAGATGCTGAGAGCACACAGAGAGAATGACGGAACTCTGTGATGCCTGCCCTCGACATTCTGGCAGCAATGACCAGCACCATCGAGGTGCAGATATCAGTAATGTGTCCAGGGAGTGTGAGGCCAGGCCATCACTTTGGTCTGAAGGCTGCACAAAGCACAGAGAAGAGGCCCTTGACTGAGACACCTGCATTTATCTTGTCCAAGAAGGTTTCACAACTGAGTGACAAGAACACTGCTCATCAGAACAAGGAGCCATAGATTGGAAGTTTTACTTACAATAGTGAACATTATGTTCAAGTGATTAACACCCTTGCCCAGGCTGTGGAACTACATCTTCTTAACCTTCCTAACCCTGCCTCTATGTCTAGGTGCTCCCCGGACATCCACAGCGGAGGTGGAGGCAGCCTGCTGACTGCTACGCCCTGTCTGTGATGACTTTGGCAGGCATCCTCTGGAGGGCGGAAAGTTGGAGGGCCCCAGCCTGCTTTTGGGGTCCTGCTGTGTGGCAGTGGCATCCTCCAATGGAGCTGGAACTGCTGAGGTCACAGGAAGAGGGGACTTGGATGGGCCGGAGTCACCTGGATGGATGGCCCCAGGGTGTACACCTGCTGATCCTCCTCCCTATGGGTGTCCGAGGCCCCTGGCTGACTCCTTGAGGAGAAGGGGTAGCTGGAGTGAGATCAGGCTGCCCTGCACCCCTTTCATGTGCACACTGATGGAGCCCAAATATGGCAGCAGTGTTGGATTTCAGCCCGATCAGCAGTGCAGGAAAATTTGTTCCTGGACAAAGGTCTTCATTGCAGCCGCCATCCTACCAGAGTTGACCTCGGTGCATTGGCATGCCGGTGCTATCACCTCAGCCTGGAGGAGGACGGACTCCTCCATCATGCCTCACAACCTGAGGAGTGGAGCGGACATCCCTTCCTGATGTTCCCGAGCTTGCCTTTGCAACTCCAGCAACTGTGACATGACCGAGTCCAGAAGCTCGGCATCTGACTCGGTCTCAGCAATTTCCTGGTCTCCAGCAGTCCTCCGAGTGCTGGACACCTGGGAAGTCCCTGCCGCCGCTTGTTGTGGATAAGAAAGCGTGATGTGCTCACCAGATTGTGATCCAGAGGCTACTCTAAAGCTAAGTCCCACTGAGGAGTGTTTCTCTGCGCTGTTGGAGGGTGTGGGTGAGTGCTTCAATGAGGGTGCCTTCAGATTCCTCTTTAGAGGTTTCCTTGGGGCTTGATTGGAGGCCCTGATTCATGGAATCTGTTGGCTGTTACCTAGATGTACCTGCGGAAACAAGAAGAGATAATTAATGATGGCAGTGGCCTGTGAAACTCACATCACTCACAGCATGGTTGTTTGATGGATGTTGCACTGCTGGATCCTCACTTGGTAGAGCACTGCCAATCTCGCAGGACTGGCCCAGATCCTCGCCGACCAGCTGAATGGCTCTGTTCTTTCCATACAGAAAGAACTTTTTTTTTTTTGAAAAATATACTTTATTCATAACATATCTGGAAGAACATTCCAAACCATTTCAAAATCACCGTCACATAAGTACAATCAGATTCAACTTTTACACATGTATCACAAGGTGCATCAATACAATCAATGAATATTACAATCATTTCAATATGGTCAATGCAGACAGTCAGACAATGGTATTGGAGTTATCAACATACATCATGTTGCACTCTGAGGTGCTTCAATACAATTATAATACAATTAGTATTCAATGCATACATTCATTTTGAGCTGTACAGCCCGAGGGGCTCTCAACAGTTCCCAGCCCCTCAGTGCACTGTGGCAGAAAGGTCTTAGACAGCGACCTTTCCCCAGTGCGCCTTTGCGGCGGCTGCCCCAAGCTTTAGTGCGTCCCTCAGCACGTAGACCTGGACTTTGGAATGTGCCAGTCTGCAACACTCGGGGACAACTCTTTGCGCTTGAAGACCAACAAGTTTTGGGCAGACCAAAGAGCGTCTTTCACCGAGTTAATGATCCTCCAGCTGCAGTTGATGTTTGTCTCGGTGTGTGTCCCTGGGAACAGCCCGGAGCACAGAGTCCTATGTCACAGAACTGCTCGGGATGAACCTCGACAGAAACCACTGCATCTCTCTCCAGACCTTCTTTGCAAATGCATAATCCACAAGTAGGTGAACAACAGTCTCGTCCCCACCACAGCCACCTCGAGGGCAACGTGCCGAGGGGGTGAGACTCCTGGCATGTAGGAAGGATCTGACGGGGAGGGCCTTTCTCACCACCAGCCAAGCTACGTCTTGGTGCTTGTTGGAAAGTTCTGGCAATGAGGCATTCTGCCAAATGACTTTGACAGTCTGCTCGGGGAACCATCCCACAGAATCCACCCTCTCCTTTTCTCGCAGGGCCTCTAAGACGTTACGTGCCGACCACTGCCTGATGGACTTGTGGTCAAAGGTGTTTCTCTGCATAAATTTTTCCACGAGGGACAGGTGGTACGGCACAGTCCAACTACTTGGAGCGTTCCGCGGCAGCATGGCCAGACCCATCCTTCGCAACACCGGGGACAGGTAGAACCTCAGCACGGAGTGACACTTGGTGTTTGCGTACCGAGGGTCTATGCACAGCTTGATGCAGCCGCACGCAAAGGTGGCCATCAATATGAGGGCGATGTTGGGCACATTTTTTCCCCCTTTATCTAAAGGCTTGTACATCGCGTCCCTGCGGACACGATCCATTTTCGACCTCCAGATAAAGCGAAAGATGACTCGGGTGATCGCCATCGTGCAGGAGTGTGGAATGGGCCAGACCTGCGCCACGTACAGCAACAGCGAGAGTGCCTCACACCTGATGACCAGGTTCTTACCCGCAATGGAGAGGGAGCGTCACTCCCACATGCCCAGTTTTCTTTTCTCGCTCCTTCCAGTTTCTAACACGTGCCCCAGTTCCTCCGAAACATATCCCCAGCACCTTCAGGCCATCAGCCCTGATGGTGAAGGGGACAAAGGATCGGTCAGTCCAGTTCCCAAAGAACATGGCCTCGCTCTTCCCATGATTTACCTTGGCTCCCGAGGCCAGTTCAAACTGGTCGCAGATGTGGATCAGTCTGCGCACCGACAGCGGATCCGAGCAGAAGACGGCGACATCGTCCACGTACAGGGAGGCTTTGACCTGAGTGCCTCCACTGCCTGGGATCGTCACTCCTCTTATGCCCGGATCCTTCCTGATGGACTCAGCAAAGGGCTCTCTGCAACACACAAAAAGGACAGGGGAGAGAGGGCAGCCCTGCCTGACTCCAGATTTAATAGGAAAGCTATCTGATTCCCACCCATTGATTGAGACTGCGCTACTGACGTTAGTGTAGAGCAGTTGGATCCAATTGCGAATTTCCTTCCCAAACCCCATTTTGGAGAGCACATCCATCATGTAGGTGTGCGATATTCTGTCAAAAGCCTTCTCCTGATCCAGGCTGATGAGGCAGGTGTCCACACCCCTGTCCTGCACATAGGCAATCGTATCCCTGAGCAGTGCGAGGCTGTCAGAGATCTTCCTGCCCGGCACAGTGCAGATCTGGTCAGGGTGGATCACCAATTCCAGAGCGGACTTGACCCGATTGCCGATGACCTTGGACAGAATCTTATAGTCCACATTCAACAGTGAAATGGGTGGCCAATTTCTAATTTCCTCCCTTTCCCCCTTGTGTTTGTAGATGAGGGTGATGATGCCTTTCCTCATGGATTCTGACATGCTGCCAGCCAGAAGCAGACTCTCGTACACTTCTAGCAGGTCTGGGCCCATCCAGTCCCACAGAGCCGAATACAACTCCGCCGGCAAGCCGTCGCTTCCAGGAGTTTTACTCTTCTCGAAGGACTCCAAGGGCCTTAGTCAGTTCGTCAGGAGTTAACGGTTTGTCCAGGCTCTCCCATGTACTGTCATCTAAGACCTCCGTGATAGAGGACAGGAAGGACTGGGAGGCCGTGCTGTCTGTGGGCTTCACGTCATACAATCCGGCATAAAAAGGATTTGCTGATCCTCAAAATGTCGGACTGCGATGACTTTACTGAGCCGTCTTCTTCCTTCAGGCTGCTGATCGCAGAGCTCTCTCTGTGTACCTTTTGGAAGAAGAAACGTGAGCACGTCTCATCCTGCCCAATGGAGCAGACTCTGGAACAGAAAATGATCTTGGAGGCCTCCGAGGCAAAGAGTGAGGCTTGCTGGCTCTTCACCTCTTGGAGTTCCTCCTTGACATCGACCCCCATCGACTGCAGCCGGAGCAGATTCTGCATGTTTTTCTGGAGTCGGGAAATTTCCCTCTGTTCCTTTCTAGCTTTCTGGGCGCCTTTGAGGATGAAAAACCTCTTGATGTTTCCCTTGATCGCTTCCCACCAGTGTGTCAGGGACTCAAAGAGGTGTTTCATGGTTCTCCAACCTTTGTATTCCCTCTTGAGCTCCTCAATGTTCTCTGGGGTCAGCAGCTGCACGTTTAGCTTTCATGCCCCCCTGCCCACCCTCTGGTCTTCCTCTAAGTGACAGTCAGCCAGTAGGAGGCAGTGGTCAGAGAAGAACACCGGCTTGACGTCGGTGGATCTGACTGCGAACGTGCGGGACACAAACAGAAAGTCTACCCTGGAACAGATGGACCCGTCTGGCCGTGACCAGGTGTATCTACGCTGCGCTCCGTCTGCAGGGTTGCTGAAGACGTCGTGCAGCTTGGCATCCTTAACTGTTTCCATCAGGGATCTGGACGTAGCGTCCAATCTGCTGTCGGCCCTGCTGGATCATCCAGCCGCATCGATGATGCAGTTGAAGTCACCGCCCAGAATGACCGGCCTGGAGGTCACCTGCAGCAGTGGTAGCTGTTGAAAAACCGCCAGCCGCTCACCCTTTTGTACCAGGGCATACACGTTAATTAACCGGAGTGGAGCATTCTTGTACATTACGTCAGCTACGAGAAGGCGCCCGCCCACCACCTCCTTAACCTCGGAGACGGTGAAGTTGCCTCCCCGCAGCAGAATACCCAGGCCGGAGGAATGAGAGTCGTTTCCTCCCGACCAGATCGATGGCCCATGGGACCACCATCGTGACCATTGCCTGTAGGAGCTGAGGTGCGGTATCACACACTCCTGCAGAAACAACGGGTCAGCTTTGACCTTGGCAAGGTAGTCCAAGGTCGCAACACATCGCGTAGTAGATTTAATGCTACGCACATTTATGGATACAATCTTTACACCCATTTTAAAGCATTTAGTGTCTTACCAAACCTGTTGTCTCTGAGAGTCCCAGACCTTTGGTCTGCTCCTGCATACCCATAGTGTTCACAAATTGCCTCACTTTGGATGGACTGAGGAAGCTGTCCTGAACCTCCCCATTGGCAATGTTCTGCTCAGGTGGCATCGGGGGGTTCGTGCAGAGAACAGGATTTGAAATGTCCTCTGTTGGAGAAGCTTCTCCAATCCTCTCCCCCTCTGGGGCGTTGCTGCTCCCAGCTTCCCGGAGCTGGGGTGCGCTGAGCGCTTCACTGCTCCCAGATTCCTGGGGCTGGGGTGCGCTGGCTTCTTCGGGTTGTGGGCAAAGTTGGGGTGCGCTGGTCTCCTCATTGTCTCCAATGTTCTGGAGCTCGAGTGTCTCGTCCTCCAACTCCCTAGAGCTTTGCCGCTTCTTCTGTAGGTGCTGCCCTTTCCCTTCTTCGTCCAAAGAGCAGCTGCCCTTGTCATCCGTGTCGGATGGGAGACGCCTCTTGCCACTTGTCTGGGAAGTGGCTTGGTCCCTTCTTAGCCCCTTCTTCCTTTTGGCTCCCTTCACGAGTTGCCACTCCCCCTGCTGATTTTCCGCTGCTTCCTCACCCTCCATTGATTCGCTCTCCTGAGGAGTGGGAGTGCTGTTGATTGGCTGTCTGCTGCCTCAATCTTTTCCTCCACCTTGTCTCTCTCTGTGTCCTTTGTCCCGTTGTTCTCACTGGGGGCCTTGGTGGTTGGAGTGTTGCAAGTGTCCTTAGTAGTAGTGACACTCAGCATTTCCTCTGCTTCCCCCTCGTTGGCTTTGGCTGCCTGTGCATAAGTGAAGCAGCGTTTGGGGCAGGTCCTGTAGAGGTGATCTGCCTCGCCACACAGGTTGCAGCACTTAGTCTGTTTGCAGTCCTTTGTCTGGTGCCCTTCCTGTTTACAGTTCTTACAGAGGGCAGCGCTGCAGTTGGCCGTCACATGACCAGACTTGCCGCATGAGCGACAAAGTTTGGGCTGCCCAGTGTAGACAAGGTAGCCACGGCTTCCCCCGATAGCGAAGCTGGAAGGAGGGTGGAGGATGTCTCCCTCTTGAGTGTGACCTTAACCTGGCGTTTGCATGTCCAAATCCCGAAGGCGTCTCTAACCTCGGTGCAGCTCCCAACCTTGTCGACGTACCTGGCGAGGAAGGTGAACACGTTGGCGACAGGGACGTAGGGGTTGTAGAGATGCCGCCGTCGCCACACGGTCCCGTTGCAACGGCAGAGCAAAGAGCAGCTCCACTGTCAGGATCTTCATCTCCGGCTGGTCTCTCTTCTCCTCGAATACCTTCAGGAACTTGACGCAAGCTGCCACATGCTTGAAAGTCACGTCGAAACATCCAGCGCTGGGGAAGTCTTGCAGGGAGTAGATCTCCTCCGTTTCAAATCCACACGCCTTCAACAGGATCCGCTTGATGAAGAAGGCCCAATCCATGGGTGCTTCTCCTTCGCTATCTTTCACCGTCACCCGGACAGTGTTAGGTACCCCATGGTATGGGGCTCGACTGGTTATAGCCATCGCTTCATGACTACACTTGATCTTAGCCAAAAGGCCGAGAAAGAACATGTGCACACATTGCATCTGTTTCAGCTAAACAAAATAAGTGACAGCCATTTGCTGACTCATTCCTCAGGGCAATGCCTTGACCAATCAGAGTCAGGCTGCCTGGTTTAAACTTCAAACAATGCTCAGCAGTTAACTGTCAGTCACCATGACTGGTGTATTCTCCATGCCAATGCCTCTACCAATCAGAATCTACTTGCCAACCAATCAGCACTCTCTTCACATACAGTATAAATTGTTGTCTTCTCCATATATTGGCATTCTTGTGAAGTGTCCTGAAGAGTGCAAGACAAAAAGCTTCAACATGTCTCTTTTTTCAGCAATGCTTCAATATATCTTTGTTGAGAGTAATGAAATGGGTCCTTAAATGTCTGACACTGCTTGTCTAGTGTTTTACCTTTTAACATATTTTCTTAGTCCACAGTAGCCAACTCTGTCTTCATACTTTGGCAATTGCCTTTATTTAAGTTTAAGGCACTACTTTCAGGCCCAAGTTTCTCACCCTCAAACTGAATGTGAAATTCTATCATGTTATCTTCACTTTTGTCTACAGGATCCTTTACTATGAAAATATTAATTAACCCTGCCTTATTTCCCATTACCAGGTCTAAAATAGCCTGTTCTCTGATTGGTTCCAGAACATATTGTTCTAAGAAACTGTCTCAAATGCACTTTACAATGTAACTACTGTTGGGGAGCCCATGAACTACTCTCCCTAGTGACTTCTTTCCTTCGCTAATTCCTATCTTCACTCAAACTAATTCTACATCTTGATCTTCTGAGCCAAGATAATTTCTCCTACTGTACTAATCTTATCCTTTATCAACATAGCAACTGCCTTCCTCTTCCTTTCTTGCTAATGCCATGCTCAGTAAAGACATGTCATATTATGAACTTTCGGTCATTACTTTTAAAAATTGGACACAAATAAGCTGCTAAATTGGCTGCCACAAATCATGTTACTTTTGGCATTTGGGCTACAGACAGTATCAGGTCTCTGGCAAATGCCTAATATGGACTTAGTTGAGGGTACCTCATAGTCATTTGTGGAATTCACACACCCCATTGTTTAAGAGCAATACTTCTTCAAGGTAGACATTCCTTGAAGAGAGGTGGCAGTCAATTAAACACTAAGATAAAAGCAAAATACTGCGGATGTTGTAAATCTAGAACAAAAACAAAAATACCTGGAAAAACTCAGCAGGTCTGACAGCATCTGCGGAAAGGGATACAGCTGACGTTTTGAGTCCGTATGACCCTTCATCAGAACTAAGACATACAGAAATGAGATGAAATATAAGCTGGTAGAGGGGGGTGGGACAGGAAGAGCTCGATAGGGGGCCAGTGATAGGTGGAGGCCAAGAAGAGACTGCCAAAGATGTCATAGACAAAAGGACAAAGGGGTATTGACAGTGGTGATATTAGCTAAAGGATGTGCTATTGGGGACATTAAGGGTAGCAAGTAGGACGAGCAAGTAACAGATAGCCTTAGTGGGGGTGGGGTGGGGGGAAGGGATCGAAATGGGCTAAAAGATGGAGATGAAACAATAGATCGAAATAAATTTAAAAATAGGAGGGAAAAGAAATAAATATATTTGTAAAAAAATTATAAATTATTGGAAAAAGGGGGGATCGGAAAGGGGGGAGGGGATGGAGGAGAGAGTTCATGATCTGAAATTGTTGAACTCAATATTAAGTCCGGAAGACTATAAAGCGCCTAGTCGGAAGATGAGGTGCTGTTTCTCCAGTTTGCATTGAGCTTCACTGGAACATTGCAGCAGGCCATTGTTTAAGGTTGGGTCATCACCTAAAGACTGTGGAATTTCCAGACTGCCTGTCTCCATGTTTCCTCCTGGACAAAAGGGAAGATCGAAACTTAATGGCCATTAACTGCCCATTGTATCACAATGACATTTCCCATCCAAACTAGAATGGGTGGGCCTCAGAAGTGTTAACTCAGCAGTCATATGACCAAAACTGGTTTCAGGGACTGCACCCTTATTACCCCAGGATCCAGCAGATCCGCCAGAACCATCGCAAACCAGCCTGAGAACCAGACGCTGAAACTAGCTGTAAGTGATCAAGCAGCCAAAGTACTTAACCTGTTCCAGTTTCAAAGTTCACTGAGGACCATCATCCTAGATATTCAACTACAAGAAATCTCGCAACCTGCTGTGAATACTTTGCTTTACAAAACCCTCAATTCAACTTTAAATCATGGAATCCAATCAAGAAATGACAGGCCTGCACGTGGGAGGCTGGAAATCAGAGACTGGATTAACTGTAATCTGTAAAAGTGCACTATCTTTATCTGTATGCAATCTTTGTATGTGTGTGCATGCGTAAGACTCTGTGTGTGACGTTGTGTTAATTCTTGGTAAGTGTGTTAGAATAAATAAACTTCTTTATTTTAAAGTCATAAAAAGCCTGCTGCTGAATTATTTAATTGGAATACACACTCCAAGGGTAAGAAAAGACACACCTCTTTCAATACAAAACATACTGATTACAGACAGTAAGAGAACAGATACATTCTGTCTGTGACACTATCCTTTCAAAATGTCAAATACCCTTGAATATTCAGCTCCCAGCCTGAATGATTTAATAATAACTTTCAAAAGGAAATTGAATATATTCTTGAAAAGGGAAAAATATTTTAGATCTTCGGGGAAAGAGAAGAGAGTGAGACTAATTGAATGGCTCTTTTAAAGAGCTGCACAGGCATGATAGGCTGAATGCCTCCTTCTATGCTCTATGATTCTATGCACAAAGACATTACCAGAGTGAACACTAGGAAGACCAAAGACTTTTGTTCAGTAACCGAAGGTTTCAATCTGCATTATAACACTGTAACTTCATGAAATTTATTTGACTCTGGAAGATTGTGGCGGATCTGCCATCATCATCGGCAATCCCTCATACGGAGGACAATTCTTGCTTGCCTGGGTGGAAGTGAAATGTCCGTGTTCACCCTGGGTTTGCAGATGGCGTATATGTCCATTCTTAGCCTTGCAGGATCTCCCACAGAGAGGGCATCGATCGTCAGCCAGTAGAGATGGTGGCAGATTGTTGACCTGAAAAGCTCTTTCCATCTCTCTCGCCAAGCAGCTGCCCGATAGATTTTGAATTTAGTGTCAGGTCTGATATCCCAATTCTCAAAACTTGAATATAATTTACCAAAGGCTGAGCCAGCACATTGGATTTGGTGCTTTTTGGGATAGATAGCTTCCAAGATATGGGAAGTGAGGGACATTTTCCATCACTTCACCACTCAATTGAAAGTATTGGATTTGATACATTTGGTGTGTGGGTTGATAAAGGACTTTGGTCTTCCTAGTGTTCAGGGCAAGGCCCATGCTCTCATAGGTTTTGGTGAATACATTAGCTATTTGTTGTAGTTCTTCTTTAGGGTGAGCACTAACTCGTGTGCCATCAGCATATTGTGGTCCTATTACAGAAGTGGTTGTTGTCTTGGTTGTGACCTTCAGCTGGTTGGGGTTGAAGAGTTTACCATCAGTCCGATGGGGGGAGTTTGTCAGTAGTAAGTCACAGGGTTGCTCCAAGAATGATTGAGAATAGCGTTGGTGCAATAAGAAGGCAATGCCAGTAAATGTAGGAAAAAATCCAGAGCTACACCAAGGGAGATGCTGTAGGGATGACAAATGTGAGGAACAGAACTATCGTACTGCTGCTTTTCTAAGACTGGAGCACATTTCTGCAGCAGAACCAAGGAAATGACTTTACTCTCTACCTATTCCTTTTGTTCATACATTTAATATTTCCACAACTTGGGATGCTGATATACTAAAGTATTCTATTGCCTAGCACTGAATTAACACAATTAATAGAGATTTCATTTCCTCTAATTCTGATTATCAGTCATACATCTGAAACATTAATACTGTTTCTTCATCCACAGGTGCTGCTTGACCTGTTGAGTATTTCCACCATTTTATGTTTTAAAGATATAACCTTTTCTGCTCTTGGAGAACAACCCCAGCTTTTCCAGTCTCTCCATACAATTGAAGTCCTTCATCCCTGGTGCCATTCTAGTAAATCTTCTCGACACCCTCTCTAAGGCTTTGACAGCCATCCTAAAGTGTAGTGCCCAGAATTGACCACAACACACAAGGTGGGGCCTAACCAGGGTTTTATAAAGGTTTAGCATAACTTCCTTGCTTTTGTACTTTTGTACTCTTTATAATGCCAAGAATCCGATCAGCCTTTTTAACAGTTTTCTCAACTTGCCCCGCCACCTTCAAAGATTTGTGGAAACGTATGAAGGTGTTCAAAATCATGAATGGTTTGGATAGAGTATTTAAGGGGAAACTGTTTTTCCGTTAGCAGAAGGGTCAGTAACCAGAGGACACAGATTTAAAGGTGATCAGCAAAAGCAGCAGAAGTGACATGAAAAAGCATTTCTTTTTTACACAGGGTTTTGTTGTAATCTGATGCACTACCTACAAGGGTGGTGGGGGCAGATTCAATAGTAACTTTCAAAAAGGAATTGCCTAAATGCTTAAAGGAAAATACGCAGGGCTACGAGGAAAGGATGGAGATGGGAATAGTTGGATAGCTTTACTGCAAAGAGCCAGCACAGCACAAATGGCCTCCTTCTGTGCTGTATCATTCTACTTTAAGATTACTACAGATCTGATTTTGAACAGGCACCCATCCTGGGGTTTCTAACAGTGTAAAGTAAACACTATCTTTTTAAAGATGGAAGTCCAATTTTTTCCAAATTGTTTACTATTGAAAACATTACTCTATTTTAATGTCTGTTATACAAATAATGTCTCATGGTGCTCATCGGTTGTGGAAGGTCTCAAGCATATCAGTGGCTGCTGAGTTTCCCACATACATCAGTGACTGTATTTCAAAAATACTTCACTGATTGTAAAGCGCTTTGGGATGTCTTGAGGTCATGAAAGGCATTATATAAAGGCTCAGCAATCCCAGACAAAATTAATTGGCACATGGAAAAATATAGGTTAATAAATTAAAACTAGCATGAATTAGTTGAAGGCACATCATGTGAAACTAACTTGATTGAGTTCTTTAATGAAGTAATAGAAAGGAATAAAAGCAAAATACTGCGGATGCTGGAAATCTGGAACAAAAACAAAAAATGCTGGAAAAGCTCAGCAGGTCTAACAGCATCAGTGGAGATGAAAATTAAAAACAGAGCTAACATTTTGAATCCATATGACTCTTTTTCAGAGTCTGAAGAAGAGTCATACAGACTCGAAATGTTAACTGTTTTTTTTTTCTCTCCACAGATGCTGTTAGACCTGCTGAGCTTTTCCAGCATTTTTGGCTTTTGTTTGTAATAGAAAGGAATGATGAGGGCAGTGTGATTTATATTGTGTATATGGACTTCCAAAAATAGTTTGCTAAGATAACAGATAATAAACTTATTAGCAAAATTAAACCCATACGATTAAAGGGACAGTGTCTGCATGGATACAAAATTGGCTAAGAGACAGAATTCCGTCTCTTTAAAGCAGATCGTAGTGGTCAATATAAAAGCAAAATACTCCGGATGCTGGAAATCTGAAATATACGCAGAAAATGCTGGAAAAACTCAGCAGGCCTGGCAGCATCTGTGGAGAGAGAAACAGAGTTAATGCTTCAAGTCCATATGATACTACACAGGTAGTGGTTAATATTTGTTTTTCAAACTGGAAAGAAATACAATGGTGTTCCCCAGGGGTCACTATTAGGACCACTGCTCGTTTTGACATGTATTAATGGTTTTGACTTGGGCACTGGGAGAATAATTTCAAAATTTGCAGATGACATGAGACTCAGAAATGTAGTTAATAGTGAAGAGAACAGTGACAAACTTCAGGGGAATATGGACAGCCTGGTGAAATTGACAGACAAAGGGCAGGTGAAATTTAACATGGCAGAGAATTTTGAAGTGATTAATTGTGGTAGGAAGGATGAGGAGAGGTGATATAAGCTAAATGGCACAATTTTAGTAGGGGTGCAGGAACAAAGAAAGGTGTATTTATACAAATCTTTGAAGGTGGCAGGGCAAGTTGAGAAAACTGTTAAAAAGGCTGATCTGATTCTTGGCTTTATAAAGAGTACAAAAGCGAGCAAGTTATGCTAAACCTTTATAAAACCCTGGTTAGGCCCCACCTTGAATGTTGTGGTCAATTCTGGGCACTACACTTTAGAAAGGATGTCAAAGCCTTAGAGAGGGTGTCGAGGAGATTTACTAGAATGGTATCAGGGATGAGGGACTTCAGCTGTGTGGAGAGACTGGAAAAACTGGGGTCGTTCTCCAAGTGCAGAGAAGTTTACTAAGAAAATTTATGAAGGTGTTCAAAATCATGAATGGTTTGGATAGAGTAATTGAGGAGAAACTGTTTTTCCGTTGGCAGAAGGGTCAGTAACCAGAAGACACAGATTTAAAGGTGATCAGCAAAAGAACCAGAAGCGACATGAAAAAATATTTATATTTTGCACAGCGTTTGTTGTAATCTGATGCACTTCCTACAAGGGTGGTGGGGGCAGATTCAATAGTAACTTTCAAAAAGGAATTGGATAAATGCTCAAAGAAAAATACGCAGGGCTACGAGGAAAGGATGGGGGATGGGAATAGTTGGATAGCTTTATCGCAAAGAGCCAGCACAGCATGAATGGCCTCTTTCCGTATCATTCTACTTTAAGATTACTACAGATCTGATTTTGAACAAGCACCCATCCTGAGGTTTCTAACAGTGTAAAGTGAACACCATCATTTCAAAGATGGAAACCCAATTTTTTCCGAACTGTTTCTGTGTTTTATGATGTTGCTTGCAGGCTTAACTATTATTAAGGTTTATAACGAATTTTGATTAGTACCAAAGTAAACATAAGAATGCAAACTATGAATCCAGTCCTTTGTCCTTCAAACATTTTGAACTCGAAAGAAGGCAGCAATCCTACCTCAAATGTAACTCACTGGTATCTGTGCACAGATGCACTCTTTGACATAGCCTCCATCATACTGGTTGCTACACACAGCCAGATGTACTGATTTATGTTCCAAGAAAGGAGGTCTTTATCTACAGCTACTACCTTAGATATAGTAACTGATGTAGGAACAGGAGTAATCTATTCGGCTAACAAGTATGTCATTCATTAACCTCCCAGCTCTATCTTTTTTAATGTCAATTCACTGTCCCTATATACTTTTTACACACCTTTGATCCATACATCTCTTAGAACATAAGAAATAGAAGATAGAAATAGGAATAAAAACAGGAATAGGTGATACAGCCCCTCAAGCCTGCTCTGCCATTCAATAAGATCATGGCTGAACATTGACCTCAACTCCCCTTTCCCTCCCTGATAAGGATAGTTTGCTGATGACACAAAACTAGGTGGGAATGCGAGTTATGAGGAGGATGTAAAGAGGCTTCGGGGGATTTAGACAGGCTATGTGGGCGGAACTTTTTGTTTCTGAAACTAAGTGTGACGGCGGGCAGGTTCCGCGTCCCTTTTCACGCCGGTAAGAATGGCGGGAATTTACGCCGATTCCACTTTCGGAATATCATTAATTATGCACAGTGGAGTATCTCTCCGAATCACGTGCTAAGTTGGGAACTGATTTGTCCACCCCGCCTTTACCTAACAGGGTCGAAGGTCCGGGTGCCATATTTAAACGTCACCTGAGCACACACTATAAGACCATAAGATGCAGGAGCAGAAGTAGGCCATTCGACCCATCAAGTCTGCTCCGCCATTCAATGAGATCATGGCTGATCTGATAATCCTCAACTCCACTTTCTTGCCTTTTCCTCATAACCCTTGATTCCCTTACTGATTAAAAATCTGTCTATCTCAGTCTTGAATATACTTAATGATACAGCCTCTAAAGCCTTCTGTGGTAAAGAATTCCAAAGATTCACCACCCTCTGAGAGAAGAAATTCTTCCTCATCTCTGTCTTAAATGGGCGACCCCTTACCCTGAGTTTATGTCCTCTGGTCCTAGACTCTCCCACAAGGGGAAACAGCCTTTCTGCATCCGCCCTGTCATGCCCCCTAAGAATCTTATATGTTTCAATAAGGCTGCCTCTCATTCTTCTAAACTCCAATGAGTACAGGCCCAACTTACTCAACCTCTCCCCATAAGAAAATCCCTCCATACCCGGGATCAACTTAGTGAAGCTTCTCTGGACTGCCTCCAACGCCAGTATATCTTTCCTTAGATAAGAGGGCCAAAACCGTTCACAGTATTCTAGATGTGGTCTAACTCGTGCCTTGTATAGTTTCAGCAAGACTTCCCTATTTTTATACTCCATTCCTGTTGAAATATAGGCCAACATTCCATTTGTCTTCCCTATTACCTGCTGAACTTGTATGCTAGCTTTTTGTGATTCATGCATGAGGACGCTCCAAATCCCTCTGTGCCACAGCTTTCTGCAGTCTTTCTCCATTTAAATAATATTCAGCTCCTCCATTCTTCCTATCAGAGTGCATAACCTCACATTTCTCCGCATTATATTCCATCTGCCAAGTTTTTGTCCACTCACTTAACCTGTCTTTATCCCTCTGTAGACTCGTTATGTCATCCTCACCACTTGCCTTCCCACCTATTTTTGTGTCATCTGCAAACTTGTCGATAGTACATTCACTCCCCTCATCTAAGTCATTAATATATATTGTAAATAATTGAGGTCCCAGCACAGATCCCTGTTACAGGTTGCCATCCTGAAAATGCCCCCCTTATCCCAACTCTCTGCCTTCTATTAGTTAGCCAATCCTCTATCCATGCTAATGGGTTCTTATCTTATTAAGTAGTGGGGTACCTTATCGAACGCCTTTTGGAAATCCAAATATATTACATCTTCTGGATCCTCTTTATCTATCCTGCTTGTTACCTCCTCAAAGAATTCTAATAAATTTGTCGGGCATGATTTCCCCTTCATGAAGCTGACTCTACTTGACCATATTATACATTTCTAAATGCTTTGCTATTAAATCCTTTACAATAGACTCTAACATCTTCCCAATGATGATGTTAGGCTAACTGGCCTATAGTTACCTGTTTTTTGTCTCCCTTTTTGAATAAGGGTGTTACATTGGCAGTTTTCCAATCCTGTTGGACTTTTCCAGAATCTAAGGATTCTTGGAAGATTACCACCAGTGCATCCACTATCTCTGTAGCTACTTCCTTTAATATCCTACGATGGAACCCATCAGGTCCAGGGGACTTTTCGACCTTTAGCCCCATCAGTTTCCCTAATACTTTTTCTCCAGTGATAGTTATTGTATTTATTTCCTCCCCGCCTTTTGCCCCTTGATTATTTAGTATTTTTGGAATGCTATTAGTTTCTCCTACCATGAAGACTGATGCAAAGTATGTTTTCAACTCCTCTACCATTTCCTGGTTCCCCATTATTATTTCCCCAGCCTCATCTCTAAGGGGCCTATGTTCACTTTGGCCTCTTTCTCCCTTTCTGTATATTTAAAGTAGCTCTTACTGTCTGTTTTTATATTACTTGCTAGTTTACGCTCAAAGTTTATTTTCTCCTTCTTAATTGTTTTTTTGGTCATCTTTTGTTGGTTTTTAAAACTTTCCCAATCCTCTGGCTTACCACTAATCTTTGCCACATTGTACGTTTTTCCTTTCAGTTTGACACTATCCTTAACTTCATTGGTTAACCATGGTTGGTTTACCCCCTTCCTAGTATCCTTCTTCCTCACTGAGATACATCGTTGTTGTGAATCATGAACTATTTTTTAAACACCTGCCATTGGTCAACAACCATCTTTTCTGCTAAATTCCTTTCCCATTCTACTCCAGCCAACCCTGCCCTCATTTCTTTGTAATTACCCTTATTTAAGTTTAGCACAGTTGTTTCCAACCCAAGTTTATCCCTCCCAAATTGAATGCTAAATTTTACCATGTTATGGTCACTGTTTCCTAGGAGATCTTTAACTCTTACATCATTTATTTAACTTGCCTCATTACACATTATCAGATTCAAAATAACATGATCCCTGGTTGGATCCACAACATATTGTTCTAGGAAACTGTTCTGAATACACTTTATGAATTCTTGCTCGTGGCTTCCTCTGCCAATTTGATTTTACCAATCCACATGAAGATTAAAGTCACCCATGATTAATGTACTGCCTTTTTTACGTGCCCACCCCCCCCCCCCCCCCCCAGCCCCACCAACCCCCTCCACCCCCTGCCATTATCTCCAGATTTATTCTCTGTCCTACTGTATAGCTACTGTTAGGGGGCCTATAGACTACTCCCACCAGTGTCTTCTTCCCCTTGTTATTTCTTACCTCCACCCATATGGATTCTACATCTTCTGATCCAAAGATCATTTCTTGCTATCGTACTTATTCCATCCCTTACTAACAAAGCTACCCCACCACCCTTTCCTTCCTGCCTGTCCTTTTGAAAAGTCACATACCCATCGCTTTAATCTCCTTTTAACCATGTCTCCGTAATGGCTATAAGGTCATACCCATTAACCTCTATTTGTGCCATTAATTTATTTATTTTGTTCCAAATACTGTGTGCATTTAAGTAAAGACCCATTAATTTTACCTTTTTAACATTTTTCCCCCTTTGACCCTATTTGCTGTTTTTTTTATTCACTATCTCCAGCCCAGCTGTCTCCAAGAGAATGTTAGAGATGTCTGTGGAGCAGAAGGAGAAGGCTGCACCCTGCTTCTGCCACGGCGCCCTCCAGGCCTTGATCAGAGGAGTAGGGCAGCATGGGGATGAGCTTTATCCCAGGGACAGCTCCAAGAAGCACACCAGCCTCAACCCTCCAGCCTGAGAGGCCATCGCAGAGCAGGTCAGTGCAGCTGGCCACCACACCCACAATGCCATCCAGTGCAGGAAGAGGATGAATGATCTCATCTTCTCCACTAGGGTAAGTCAACCTTGAACTCCCTCCAATATCAAACTCTCATCATGGCATCATGTACTCAAAGGGCTATGCTCTTCAGGGATCTCGCACAACCATTGGCAGGGTACACATAGCACCACTGATTGTCTCACAGAAACTTTCACATCACTACCATCTCATCTATAATGCTACTCACACTCCATCCTCAGCCCCTTCTGGGGAGGGCTCACCACACATAGGGGCCTTGCACCTTTCCCAACCTCTGCTCCATCCCTTCTCATCCCATCCCTTTCTTTTGTCTTCAGTCAGGCCACAACAGAAGGGAAAGATCCCAGATTTGAGGAGGGATGGCCAACATCGTACTCCTCACCAAATTGTAGAATGCCATTGAGCTGGCTGGCGAGGACAGGAATTGCTCCTGTAGGGAAGCTGAGATTGGCTTATCCCAGCAACCAATACAGATGACACCTCCATGAGTTCATCACAGCCTGACATTCACAGTAAGTGACATGCAGTCCTGTAATCTGCCTGCTCATGAACTAAAACTATCTTCTCTCTCATAGGCACCAGCAGATCTAGTCAGACAAGGAGGGCCAACATAAGCCCAAGCCCCAGACCACCTCGGAGGAGGAACCTGAGGAAGCCACCAAGGAATAAGCGTCATTGCGCTCACTCGCATCCTTCACCAGCGCAAAGACACACCTCGGTAGGTCATAATTCTAGATTAGGTTTGGGGTCACCTACTGGAGAATACCTCACTGACACACCTCCGCAGCAGTCAGAGGTAGTGACAGCCTGGGTCTCTGGCACTTGGAGGGCTGCTGGAGATCAGCTAACCACTGAGTCCGAGTCGGATGATGAGCCTCTGTGAGTGGCCACCAGCATAATGTTGGAGATGCAATGACAGGTGGGGGGAACATCAGGCAGAAATACAAGAGTCACTCAGCAGACTGGAGTGAAGAATGGAGGAGTCTATCCATGTTCTATCTGATGTCATTGCTCCGACACGCGAGCACCTCCAGGTCACCATGGAAAGGTTGGCAACCACCATTGAGACATTGGTCCAGCAGGTTTTGGCAGATTTGTGCTTGGTCCTAGACTCCATGGCTACAAACATTGGTGGGAACCATCACTGCCTAGGAGAGACAGGGCAGGGCACCCTGACCTCCCTCCAGGTGCCCCTTCTCCTGAAGGAGTCAGGAGGGGCCCTCTGGCACCCACAGGGAGGATGAGCATCAGACAGACATCCCCAGGGCCTCCACTCAGGACACTCCAAGGGTGTGCAGCTGCTCAGAATACCCTCTGCCTGTGACTCCATCCACTCCAGTTGTTCAGGCCA
Source organism: Cetorhinus maximus (assembly GCF_964194155.1). Taxonomy (NCBI): domain Eukaryota; kingdom Metazoa; phylum Chordata; class Chondrichthyes; order Lamniformes; family Cetorhinidae; genus Cetorhinus; species Cetorhinus maximus. The sequence continues at coordinate 105,009,456 of NC_135892.1, forward strand.
AGGAGGGTGCATCTGCCCCTGAGCAGGAGACCATTATCAGGCTGAAGCCCTCCAGGCCTCAGGCCACCAGAGGACGCCTGCCAAGGTCATCACAGACATCAGGGCGTAGCAGTCAGCAGGCTGCCTCCACCTCTGCTGCAGATGTTGGGGTTGCACCCAAGTGTAGCGGTAGAGTTAGGAAAATTAAGAAATATTGAAATTCCTTTTGGGTCATGGGCGTGCAACTACTGTATAAATATTGCACTTTTTAATATATTTGATGTTTGTGTAAATTGCTTGGTCAACTAAAGGTGTTGTGATTATTTACATACGTCTCCTCTTATTGCAAAGTTTAGCCTTCTTCCATTCAGTGATAGTCTCCCTTTCTGAGCTTCACATTCAACCTCAGTGTCAACCTGAGTGTCAACCTCACTCAAGATACTTTCCACACCCTTGTGTGATGTCAGAGAGATGTGTTATAATCTTTATTGGAAATGTGTGTTTAATGGTTTTATAGCCCATTTTGCTCAGAACACACCATTGTGTGAGGGCCTCAGCAACCTTGAACGATTAGCGGCAGTTGTGTCTCCTCAGTGGTTGGGCCAAAGGACAAGACCTGGACAAGAGGATGAGGTCCCTAACTATCGTCATCTCACTGGCCGCTGTAGTTTCTCATTAATGTGACACCGACTGCATCACGTTAGTTGACGCAGAGTTCTCACTGTTGTGTTGACTTTCACTTCCTAGCACAAATGCATACAGGGTGCACCGCTGACCTTCTTAGAGATCATGCCTGGTGAACCATCAGGCTGGAGGATGCAAGTCTGAATGCTGAACTTGCTCTCGATATGACTGGTTGGACATCCCTTTCAATGCAATGGAATGGCATTAAGGGACAGGAGGAATATGGCCATCTCCTGTCGCCTTCACCTCACTCCTTCTGGAATCTGGTGGCAATTAAAGTGGCACAGGCACGTATTCCAATTTGTGCCTCCTCTATGGCATTGTCCCATGGAAGCTGACCCTCATCTTCCTCTTCAGGTTCCTGGCCCTCCTACTCTTCATCTTCCGAGAAGCTCTGATCCTCCTCCCTCTGGCAAGGGATCACCCCTTTGAAGTGCCAGGTTGTGAAGGACGCAACACATGCCAATGAAAACAGTGAATTACAGACCGGTTAGCCTAACGTCAGAAGTAGGGAAAATGCTAGAGTCTGTTATAAAGGATGAGATAACAGGGCACTTAGAAAATATCAACGGGATAGACAAAGTCAACATGGATTTATGAAAGGAAAATCATGTTTGACAAACCTACTGGAGTTTTTTGAGGACATAACTAGCAGAATAGATAAGGGAAAACCAGTGGATGTGGTGTATTTACATTTTCAGGAAGCTTTTGATAAAGTCTCACATAAGAGGTTAGTGTGTAAAATTAAAGCACATGGGATTGGGGATAATGCATTGGCATGGATTGAGAATTGGTTAGCAGACAAGAAACAGAAAGTAGAAATAAATGGGTCTTTTTCGGAGTGGCAGGCTGTGATTAGTGGGGCACCGCAGGGATCATTGCTTGGGCCCCTGCTATTCACAATATATATCAATGATTTGGATGAGGGAACCAAATGTCATATTTCCAAGTTTGCTGACAACACAAAACTTGGTGGGAATGTGAGTGATGAGGAGGATGTTAAGGGGCTTCAATATGATTTAGACAGGTTGAGTGAGTGGACAAATACATGGCATATGCAGTATAACGTGGATAAGTGTGAAGTTATCCACTTTGGTAGGAAAAACAGACTAGCAGTGTATTATTTAAATGGTGATAGATTGGGAAATGTTGATGTACAAAGGGGCCTGCGTATCCTTGTACAACAATCACTGAAAGGAAGCACGTAGATGCAGCAAGTTGTCAAGAAGGCAAATGGTATGTTGGCCTTCATTGTGAGAGGACTTGAGTACAAGAGCAAGGATGTCTTACTGCAGCTGTATAGGGCTTTGGTGAGACCACACCTGGAGTGTTGTGTGCATTTTTGACCCCCTTACCTAAGAAAGGATATACTTGCCATAGAGGGAGTGCAGCGAAGGTTCACCAGACTGATTTCTGGGATGGCAGGATTGTCGTATGAGGAGAGATTGGGCCGACTGGGCCTGTATTCACTGGAGTTTAGAAGAATTAGAGGGGATCTCATTGAAACAAATAAAATTCTGACAAGGATGGACAGACTGGATGCAAAGATGATATTTCCTCTGGCTGAGGTGTCTACAACAAAGGGTCAGAGCCTCAGGATATGGGGTAGACCATTTAGGACTGAGATGAGGAGAAACTTCTTCACTCTGAGGGTGGTGAACCCATGAACTTCTCTACTACAGAAGGCTGTGGAGGCCAAGTCACTGAATATATTTAAGAAGGAAATAGATTTCTGGACTCTAAAGGCATCAAGCGGTATGGGGAAAGTGTGGGAGTATGGTGTTAAGATAGAGAATCAGCCATGATCATATTGAATGGCGGAACAGGCTCAAAGGGCCAATCCCTGCTCCTATGTTTCTATGGTGTGGAAGACCCTATCTGGAGTGTTCTGCAGTGCCCCACCTGAGCAGTCCAAACATCAGAAGCCTATCTTCAGGATGCCAATGGTCTGCTCGAGTATGGACCATGTGGAGCTATGAGCTGCGTTGTACCTCTCCTCCAAAGTACTCTGAGGCCAAGGCATCGGTGTCATGAGCCAGCGTTTCAGTGAGTACCCCTTATTCCCAAACAACCATCCCTGTAGACGCTCAGTCCCTTTGAATATCTGAGGCACCTGGGAGTGATTCAGGATGTATGAGTCACGGCAAGTCCCAGGGTACCTGGCACAAACGTGCCTTACCTGCTTCCGATGATCGCACACCAGTTGCACATTGATGGAATGAAACCCTTTAGGGTTAACAAAAATTAAGGGCTGCTGCCAAGGAGCCTTCAAGCCACATGGGTGCAGTCGACTGCACCCTGCGTTCTAGGGAAGCCTGAGATAGCTGCAAACCCATTGAATCTCACAGTCTGACTATCTTCAAAGAGTGTAAACCTCACACAGTGATGTGTCTTGCTGTAGAGGGGCATCTGTGACCTCTTTGATGCATCTATGTGTGACGGACTGTGAGATGCTGCACAGGTCCCCTGTGGATCCCTGTAACGATCCGCAGGCAAAGAAATTGAGCGCGGTGGACTACACGGAGCGTTAGTTCCTCCTGAAGAATGTGGCAAATGAGATTCACCAGAGCTTGGGACAAGTGCAGACTTGTGCCTCACTGTCTCTCACTCATCTGCAGATAGGGGAGTCTTCTTCAGTAGAACCTTGATCTAGCTATTCGCTGCTGTGGTCCAGATCTATCCTCCTGATCTTCATGTTCTTGCTGTGGCTCCCCTGCATCCTGGACCTCAGGTGGGGCCTCCTCCTGAAGCTGCGCTCAGTGTGGCCTGTCCTTCTTCTCCTCCTCCATTCTATTAGAACCCTCAAGAAGGCAGCATTCAGCCCAGGGTCTATTATTGTTTTGTCCTTCTCTGTGAACTGATAGGTTCAAGACATTAATGAATAACAGGTAAAAACAGTAAAGCTCACAATCTTGAGCCAAAACCAAAAAGTAATGATCTATAGTGGCTTCTGCCCTACTAGCCTTGTTGCTGATGCAGCCTTGTATCTGAGGCGCAAACAGACACATTGAGGTGACCCAAATGCCATCCCTGAGACTTAACATCTCAATCCCACAGAGGTTAGAGAAGGTTTGACTGACATGCACGACCTGACCCACCTCAGTGCTCCAACCTCAGATCTGGCATACTGGTTAATAATAAATTGCTCATAATTAATGACTGGATGCTCTTTGGCCCATTATGCATGCCAATTGTGGAAAGCACATGAAAGTCTTTCATTGATGAGATGCCATTTTTGTAGTAGCTGCGCCTGCTTAATGGTTGCTTGCATTCCCAAATTTCACATTCCTCTGTGCTAATGTTGAAATGGAATGACAGTTGTGTGAAGCCAGTGATTCCTGCATTTCCCTGTTACCGTGTGGCAAAAGGGATGGGTTCCAATGTTTACCTTCTCAAGGGAGTCCTCCTACTTCCTCTCAGCTCTGACTCAATTTTGATCTTGTGGCACCAACAAGTTAGAGGGCGCCCCCTGGAAAGGGCCCTAAGTCCAGCACTGCACTCCTCCCAGACTGTCTCAGAGCCCCTCCCGTACAGATTTGTTTCTACTTTTGATTTTAAACTGCGCCATTATTTTGTGTGTGCAAGATGGGTTCTTCACTTTTATTTCGAGAACAGCCTTGATGCTCCCCCCTCATTGTCCGCTTCCCAGAAATTTGCCTGGAATCTCACAATGTGCAGGTAGAGTTCCCTCCAGTTATTCTCCAGCCTCCCCCAGTAATACTGGATCCCATTGTTGTTGTGGTCAACATTCCAACTCTCTCCCCTGAACCCATGTGGACCTCACCCCGCCCCATCTAGAGGCTATGTGCACCTTTAGAGGAGAACACTTCCAAGAAAGATTCACATACCCCCCCTCCCCCATTATGTTTTCCCCAAATACAGGCTTCAGATGCCTCCCATAACCATTGCCATCCCATTTGCAGACCAGTACAGAGCCAGACAAGCCAATGGTCACGGACTGTGAAAATGCCCGCACACCAAGCTGTGCACACAGCCTTTGCTCCTCCTTGGAGCGGCAGTACAATGTGCGTGCCATGCATAACCCTGTAGCACCCCAGGACTGTCTCTACTCTCTCAATCTATGACTGTGAGATCCACAGAGCCCCATGACCGTCTCTACTCTCTCACTCCTGACTGTGTTCCACAGGACTGTCTCTACTCTCTCACTCCTGACTGTTAGCCCAAGGAATGTCTCTACTCTCTGACTCTGACCTGCTGATCTCGGACAAAGGACATTGACTTTCAATGGGTTCCCCATTGCCCTTATGAATGATCATTACACTATCTCCCTTCCCACCACCCCTCCCCTTCATGAGTCTCTGTGCGACCCATCCCTCTTGTGCTTCACTGATACACCCCCCCACTTTCCTATTCCAGAGTCTGTGAGCATCCCCTCCCATTCATACGTGGTAGCTCATCCACCCCCTTGTTTGTCAGCATTTCAGTTTCCCTTGTCAGGCTCCAGCTTCCCAACCCTTGGTCTCCCATCTGTTTTCCATTGTCCCCCTTACCCCACACTCCCTACCCCCTTGCAAAGCCTTCCTGCCCCTTTGTCCCCTGTGTGTTTCCCCTCCCTCCATTCCCTTGCAATGCCTTCCTGCCCCTTTGCCCCCAATGTGTCCATTATCCTTCACCCCCCACCACCACCCCCCACATACTGCCAGTCACAATACTGGTCTCTGCTTGAATGTTCAGCCCTGCCTGAGTGCGAATGCCAAGTAGTGTCCTTCAGGTCGAACAGAGGCACCCACCAGGAGCAGATGAACCCTACATCCCCAGCAGTGTGGTGTCCCACTGGCATCGCAACGAGACCGGCGCAGCACCGTAGCAGGTAGGCTATGAATGTTGCACTCACCTCGTGAAGTCGTGAGTGGTGAGGTCTGACCGCTGCTAGCCAGTCTTTTTCAAACATGATTCGGACTAGCGTGATTTCCCGCAGGCACGACGCAAGATTCCAAGGCACCACCTAATTCCGGCAAGAAGCACATTTAATGAGCTTCTGTAACCTGGTAATGAATGCATGTGACGTTCACGTTGCTAGTCAGCGGGATACCTGACCTGACATTAACCCACCATCGGGAGAATTTTCACGCTGGCGGGAATCTGATTTTTTTGCCTCACGCCAAATTCTCCGCTTCCACCCACCACAAAACCCGCTGTGGACAGGATGGAAAAATTCCCTCCTGTGAGTGGGCAGGAACATGGCAGGTGGAATCCAAGGTGGAAAAATATCAAGTTATCCACTTTGGTAGGAAAATGCAGAGTATTTCTTAAATGGTGAGAGATTGGGAAGTCTTGATGTCCAAAGGGACCTTGGTATAAGTCACTGACAGCTAACGTGCAGGTGCAGCAAGCAATTAGGAAGGCAAGTGGTATGTCGGCATTTATTGCAAGAAGATTTGAGTACAGGAGTAAAGATGTCGCTGTAATTATATAGAGCCGTGATGAGACTGCACTTGGAGTATTGTGTACAGTTTTGGTCTCCTTACTTAAGGAAGAATATATTGTATTTGCCATACAGTGAGTGCAACGAAGGTTCACCAGACTGGGATGGTGGGATTGTCCTATGAGGATAGATTGAGGAGTCTGGGCCCATATTCTCCAGTATTTAGAAGAATGAGAGGTCATTGAAGCATACAAAATTCTTACAGGGCTTGACAGAGTAGAGGCAGGAAGGATGTTTCCCCTTGCTGGGGTTGGGGGTGGGGGGGGTGGGGGTGTCTAGAACCAGGGGACACAGTCTCAGAGTAAGAGATAGGCCATTTAGGACTGAGATGAGGAGGAATTTCTTCACTCAGAGGATGGTGAATCTTTGGAATTCTCTACCCAAGAGGCTCAGTCATTGAATATATTCAAGACAAAGATTTCTAGATATTAAAGCTATCAAGGGATATGGGGATAGTGTGGGGAAAATGGTGTTGAGGGAGAAGATCAGCCATGATCTAGTTGAATGGTGGAGCAGACTCAAGGGGCCGAATAACTTTCTCCTGTTCTTATTTTCTACGTTCCCTCCCAATCCTCATATCCCTGGATTTCCTTAGCGCCCAAAAAAATCTATCGATCTCAGTCTTGAATGACAGAGAATCCACAGTGCTCTGCAGTACAGAGTTCCAAAGATTCACAACCCTTTGAATGAAGACATTTCTCTGCATCTCAGCCCTAAATATTTGACTGTGCCCCCCTAATTCTAGACTCTCCAGCCAGTGGAAACAACCTCTCAACATCTACCCTGTCAAGCCCTCTCAGGATCTTATGTTTCACCTCCTGTTCTTCTAAACACTGGAGAGGATAGGCCCATTCTTGATGCCTTACCGAATATGGGAAAAATTCTGGCTCATCCAACACTTGATGTTGAACAACATCAGAAGACAGGAAAGTTGAGGTGGTGGTAGATTTGTAGAAGCAGGGTATAATCGGTGCACTATGGAAGCTAACCCCATGACTGCAGATGATGTGAGGGGAAGCATGTTGAAGGAGAGGGAAGAGCCAAGGAACAGTGATATCTGTAGACAGAGCGCTTTAAGTGCCATTATTGGTAGCTGGTGTCTCTAATCAGACGGTGCTCTAGATACATAGTGACTGGGGTCTCCAGTGGTCTTTTGTGTGAAGTGGCTCAAGAGTGCATTAGCGCTATTGGCATCATTGCTCTCAGACTGGCCAAGAGTATGTACAGGTCCAGGCTGGACACAGCCTAGGTGATGGGAAGAGGAGAGGTGTCGTTCTGACTGTCTGCCTTTCTTCTATGGACCCATGCCTGGAATGGTGAAACAGCCTCTGCTATGCTCCAGTAGGCTTAAGGCTTTCCATGATTAGATTGTGTGCCGGATAATAGTAATAGCATAATAATTCATAAATTTCATTTTTGGGGTTTGTGGTTAAGTCCATAGAATCAGAGAATGATATAGCATGGAAGGAGGCCATTCAGTCCATCTTGCTTCTACCAGCTCTCTGGCGGGAAGAATAAAAAAGTTGTAGTTATTTAAATGGAGAGAGATTGTAGAACTCTGTGGAAAAGAGGATTTCGGTGTCCTGGTACATGAATCAGGAAAAGTTAGTATGCAGGAACACAGCAAGTGATTAGGAAGGTAATAAAAATACCTGGAAAAATTCAGCAGGTCTGACAGCATCTGTGGAGAGGAACAGAGTTAACATTTCGAATCCGCATGACTCTTCAACAGAACTAAGGAAAAATAAAAAAGAGGTGAAATATAAGCTGGTTTAAGGAGGGGTGGGACAGGTAGAGCTGGATAGAGGGCCAGTGATAGGTGGAGATTGCCAAAAGATGTCATAGACAAAAGGACAAAGAGGTATTGAAGGTGGTGATATTATCTAAGGAATGTGCTAACAGGTGACATTAAGGGTAGAAAGCAGGACGAGCAAGATACAGATAGCCCTAGTGGGGGTGGGCTGGGGGGAAGGGATCGAAATAGGCTATAAGGTAGAGATAAAACAATGGATGGAAATACATTTAAAAATAATGGAAATAGGTGGGAAAAGAAAAATCTATATAAATTATTGAAAAAAGGGGGGATCGGAAAGGGGTTGGGGATGGAGGAGAGAGTTCATGATCTAAAATTGTTGAACTCAATATTCAGTCCAGAAGGCTACAAAGTGCCTAGTCGGAAGATGAGGTGCTGTTCCTCCAGTTTGCGTTGAGCTTCACTGGAGCATTGCAGCAGGCCAAGGACGGACATGTGGGCATGAGAACAGGGTGGAGTGTTGAAATGGCAAGCGACAGGGAGGTCTGGGTCATGCTTGCGGACAGACTGAAGGTGTTCTGCAAAGTGAGGACAAGGGGGACCCTATCATGGTTCTGGGAGGGAGAGGAAGGTGTGAGGGTGGATGTGCGGGAGATGGGCCAGACACGGTTAAGGGCCCTGTCAACCGCCGTGGGTGGAAAACCTCGGTTAATGAAGAAGGAAGACATGTCAGAGGAACTGTTTTGGAAAGTGGTATCATCAGAACAGATGTGATGGAGGCGAAGGAACTGAGAGAATGGGATGGAGTCCTTACAGGAAGTGGGGTGTGAGGAGCTGTAGTCGAGGTAGCTGTGGGAGTCGGTGGGCTTGTAATGAATATTGGTGGACAATCTATCACCAGAAATTGAGACAGAGAGGTCAAGGAAGGGAAGGGAAGTGTCAGAGATGGACCATGTGAAAATGATGGAGGGGTGGAAATCGGAAGCAAAATTAATAAATTTTTCCAGGTCTAGATGAGAGCATGAAGCAGCACCAAAGCAATCATCGATGTACTGGAGAAAAAGTTGTGGGAGGGGGCCGGAGTAGGACCGGAACAAGGAATGTTCCACATACCCCATAAAGAGACAGGCATAACTGGGGCCCATGCAAGTACCCATAGCCACACCTTTTATTTGGAGGAACTGAGAGGAGTTTAAGGAGATATTGTTCAGTGAGAGAACAAGCTCAGCCAGACGGAGGAGAGTAGTGATGGATGGGGATTGTTCGGGCCTCTGTTTGAGGAAGAAGCGGTTAGGAAGGTAAATGAATTGTTGTCATTTATTGCAAGGGATGGAATATAAAATTAGGGAAGATTTGCTTCCATTGTACAGGAAGTAGTGTGACCACATCTGGAGTACTGTGTACAATTCTGGCTTCTTTAGAAAGGATATAATTGCATTATAAGCAGTTCAGAGAAGGTTCGCACAATTGATTCCTGGGATGTATGAGGAAAAATTGGGCAGGCTGGGCCTGTACCCATTGGAGTTTAGAAGAGTGAGAGATGATCTTATTGAAACAAATAATATCCTGAGGGACTTGACAGGGTAGATATTAAGAGATGCTTCCCTTGTGAGAGAGACTGGAACTAGAGGACACAGTTTAAGAATTAAAGGTCTCCCATTGAAGACGGAAATGTGGAGAATTTATGTCTCAGAGGGTTGTGGGTCTGTGGAATTCTCTTCCCCAGAGAGCAGTGGAGGCGGTGTCATTGAATATTTTTAAGGCAGAGTTAGATAGATTCTTGACTAACAAGGGAGTCAAAGGTCATGAAGACTCGAAACGTTAACTGATTTCTTCTCCACCGATGCTGCCAGACCTGCTGAGTTTTTCCAGGTAATTCTGTTTTCGTTAGGGAGTCAAAGGGTATGAGGTAGACAGGATAGTAGAGTTGAGGCCACAAGCAGATCAGTCATGATCTTACTAAATGGCAGAGGAGGCTTGAGGGGCCGAATGGCTTACTGCTGCTGCTAATTCATATGTTTGTATGTAATCCATCACCACCATCGCCAGCAGCCAACTGGTAATCCACTACCACCATCAGCAGCCAGTTGACAAACCATTAGCACCAACAGTCAATTAGTAATCCACCAGCCCTGTTGGTAGTCCCCCCACCTCCTCCAGCAACTGGCTGGTATTTGACCACCATCCAGTTGGTAAGCCACTACCATCAGTAACTATTTGGTAATTCCCCCACTACCAGCAGCCAACTGGCAATCCCCCAACAAACAGAAAATTGGTAATCAGCCATCTCCACCAGCCAGTTGGTAATCCACTACCAGTGGGATCCAATTAGTAACCCACCAGCAGCCAATTAGTAATCCAATACTACCTTCAGCCAATTGCTAATCAACTATCACCAACAGCATTCAGTTGTTTTTTTTAAATTTATTCATTTCATGAGATGTAGGCATCACTGACAAGGCCAGCATCTGTTGCCCGTCCCCAGATGCCCTTGAACTGAGTGGCTTGATAGGCTATGTCAGGGGGCAGTTACGAGTCAACCAAATTGCTGTGGGCCAGACCAGGTAAGGACGGCAGATTTCCTTCCCTAAAGGACAAGGCTGAACCACATTAGTTTTTACGACAATCAATGATAGTTTCATTGGTCACCACTACTGAGACTAGCTTTCAATTCCTGATTTATAAAATTAATTAAATTCAAATTCCACCATTTGCCGAGGTGGGATTTAAACCCCAGAACATTAGCCTGGGCCTCTGGATTACTCGTCCAGCGACATTACCACTAAGCCACTGTCGCCCCCATGTAGTGGTGATCCACTGTCAGTAAAATCCCAACAGTAATCCCACTAGCAGCCCATTGAAAGTCCCTCCTCCTCCAGCAACTGGCTTAGATTTGACCACCATTCAGTTGGTAATCCACTACCACTGGTATCCAGCTGGTAATCCCCCAGCAGACAGATTATGATCCACAATAACCAGCAGTCAATTAGTAACCCACAAGCATACTGTTGGTAATCCACTGCCCAAATGGTAATCCACCAGCATTCCTGTTGGTAATCCACTATCACCAGCAGCCAATGAGTAAACCACCACCAGTGCTAGTTGGTGATGCACTACAACTAGCAACCAATGAGTAATCCAATAGCAGCCAGATGGTAATGTGCTATCACCAGCAGCCCAATTGGTGATTCACTGTCACCAGCAGCCCAGTTGTTGATCTCCTAATCGGCGCGCACACTCGGGGTTTTACGGTAGGCCGCCGCTGGTCCGCACTGAGTCTGCGCGGCGCGGTGCCTCGAGGAGCCGCTCGCTCGGTCGGTGCAGGGAGACGGAGCCCAGACCCTGACTTCAACCATGAGCGACATCAACGTCAAGAAGCTGAAGGTGCCCGAGCTGAAGGATGAGCTGAAGCGGCGCGGCCTGAGTGTGCAGGGCCTGAAGGCCGAGCTCCAGGAGCGGCTGCAGGCCGCACTCGACAGCGAGGCGGAGGCGGCCGAGGCCGAGGAGGAGATGGAGGAGGAGGGAGAGGGAGGAGGAGGAGGAGAGGAGCAGGAGGAGGACGGGCCCGGCCCGCTAGAAACCCCCGAGAACGGCGAGGAGGAAGGGGCCGGGGCCGGGGAGCTGCCCGAGTCGCTGCTGCTGGCCGAGGAGGAGGAGGAGGAGGAGGAGGAAGAACCGCAGGTGGCGGGAGCAGACAAAGCCGAGGCCGAGGCGCCGGGCCCGGGACTCAACGGCGCTGCCCCGGCCGCTAGGCCGCAGCTGGAGCCGCCGGCGCCGACGGTAGCCGCAGCGGCCCAGGCCTCGGAGGCGGAGCCGCAGCGAGAGGCCGAGGTCCAGGCCCAGGCCCGGGCCCGGGCCGCCGGAGGGGGAGGGGGAATGGACGACGACGAGGTGGTGGAGGAAGAGGAGGAGGAGGAGGCCGAGAGCAAAACGGGCGAGAGCGAGAGCGGCCTCGGCGAGGAGGAGGAGGAAGAGGAGGAAAACGGGATGGGGGAGGCGGAGGGAGCGGCCCCGGAGCCGGCCCGGCAGCAGGAGCAGGCCCAGGCCCAGCAGAGAGCGGGAGAAGAGGAGACAATGGAGCTGGGGGACGGCGCGGCGCGGGCTGCGATCAAACAGGAGCCGGAGGCCGCCGCTTCGGGCCCAGCTCCTGCCCCGCAGCACTCCAACAAAGGTGGGCCCCCCCGCCCGGAGGGAAGCCTCGGCCTTTATTTCTCATTAAATGGGCTATTTTTTTTATTATTATTTAAACGGCAGTGAGCCTCAGGACCATCACTTCCGGCGCTGCGCCTCCATTGGCGCGCGTGTGAGACATGGGGTGGGAGGGGTGGTGGTGGGGGGGGGAGAAGAGAGAGAGAGATGGATGGGGGAGGAGCTGCTTTCAGCCTGGGTTATACAGCGAGAGAGAGAGAGACTGGATTTAAAATGGGAGAAGGGGGGGATGATTATACAGCATGGGTAAGGAGGCCAGAGAAAATGGAGGGTGGAAATAATGCAAAGCAAAATGGAGTAGCAAAGGGAGTGAGGAAAGGTGGTGGGGGGGGAATTGGCATGTGGGCACAAATAACTTTGCGCCAGCTTTTTGTTTTTCATTTGCACTTGTATTGCACTTTTTTTTTTGTTTGCACTTGTATTGCATCTTTCAACCTGAATAAATCATCCCAAGCCACTGCAAAGGCAATGTCAAGCCAGACAAGGCATGTGCATGCCTTTTATCTTAAGGCATGTGATGGTTTTGTTAGAGGTTGGTGACCCTTATACTGGAGTGGACGCAGTGCTAAAATGTAAGAAAAGGACGCCAAGATTGCAAAGACCGGCTCGGTCTGAGATGGTGTGCAATTAAGGGTTAGAGTCAGTGGCAAAGGTAGAGATTTATGGCTGGGGCGGGGGGTTTCAACTTGCGTCTTCCCGCTCTTTAACCACATGAAGTTGAGGCTTATCCAATCCTGGATTTCATCCAAGAAGTTATGAGGCAGCTGAGAGAGGTAAAGCTGGGTGTGAAGTGCTGTACATGTGGGATGTGAACCTGTATCTGTAGGTGATGTTGAATGGAGATGAGTTCTAGGTTTAGGACATGGATTAGATTCGTGGAGGTTCCAGGGATGGCATTGGGTTGGGAAGATAAGTCACTAATCTGAGCAGTATCCAGAGAAAATTGAGAACGGAGCCAAGCAAATTCACCCCAAATGTGTGGGACAAAATGCAAAGTGCAGGTATGGGAGGCCCTGTCAGAAACCGTGGTTTGAGAATGTTGAAGTTGGATAATGCACTGTGGTCAAAGAGAATTGCCTTTATGCAAGGCTGTTTTTATTTTGTAGAATGAGTGGAGGTTGATGTGGAGTTGTGGTAGAATATAGAGTTTGGAGACGACAGCAAGTTTATACAGCATGGAAGCCAAAGAATGATTGGAGGTGGAGTCCTAGCTGGTGAGGACAGGGGTTCAGGGAGGAATTCTTGAGTGGTTTCTGACAGGTTTTGAAGGAGTTACTGTGCTTGGGGACGGTGGGTCGTTAACATGGGGGGGAAGCCTTATCATGTTTCAATCTTTGAAAAAGCTGTATTCTAAGAAGAATATTAAAGTACTGATTTAGCTGAGTTGCAGCACTACCCAAGTAGTTCAAGTTTAAATTCTACGGTAGGAAAATTCATATTTTTAAAAGTCACCCCTGGACTGTTATAAACAGTCGTCTTGTCTCTACCTCGGCTTAATGTTTTCCTAGACAAGCATACCTTGGTGTGTTCATTTCATTTAAAAGTTGGAATGCAAAAAGGAAAGGTAGGTAATTTCATGCTAACTTCTGAACTGTAAATTTATAAGTTCATAATTAGGATAGATCCCTCACAACAGCAGTTAACACCAAACTAAGATCAGCTAGTGCCTTTGTAGTTATAGTTTATTGGCTTCCATTGCATCTCAGCAGCAGAATAACGTATTGTGATCCTGTGGTGTAACAATCCTGTCATTATAAAGTAACATTCATCCTATGCAGTGTGAGCAATGCCATGGGAGACTATCCACAAACAACTGAGCTGTTACAGCGTTTGGATGTGTAATGGCACTGGCTGTCGGACTATAATTTTGACATATGACAGAGCAAGGACACCTTCCCATCTGAGAGATGGCTGAATACAGTTGCTGCTGTTCCAATGAAAAATTGAGTTTGCTGTGCACCCAGATTTGAATAAACCTGCAATCCTTAAACAGACTGGTAGTGTATACAGAATGTAGTTATTTAAGGCTACATTGTAGCAGTCCTTGGATCAGTCATTGCAATATCGATTTGCAACCAGCTGCATCTTATTTATGCTGCTTGGCTGCAAATCCATTTTCTGGCATGTAGATAGCTGCAGACTGCTTATCCAGAACTTTATCGGGCTGGTTTATTTTGTGTTTGAGAGCTTTCAGACTTGAAAAATTTGTTTTTAAAGTACCCAGGCAAATTGTATACCATGCAGTAAACCCACATGCTGTAAGTCTTGAGAGGATCCCTCATGGATTTTGCTCAATTCACAGCAGGGTACTATCACTTCTTGTGAGCCAACTTTACAACAGGACTGCAGTGACTGTTTGAGAACATTCAAAACAGTGTAGGTACTACAGTAGGAATTGAAATTGGCTAACGTTTTTATGTTTAAAAAACAAGATTCTTAAACCTCCAAAATAAGCCGGTAGTGGAATTGCTAATTCCGTTGTTGAGTTTAGGGTGAGTTGTCGAAGTGCCCTATTGGAATATTGCCAGTTTAATTTGGATTTATTGGAACAGTTTTATATTAGCTACAATTTTTAGGTGAAAAAGACCAATAGTCACCCTACAATCTAGTGTTCCAAACTGCACCAGGCATAGAGCAGCTGTTAGTGTACATTTCATCCTCTGGTGAACTTAAAAATGTTGGTTGATCTAACAGTTTAACCTGTCTTTAAATAGCTTGGTGCATGCCATGCTCTTCCCCTTCCCCCCTCTACAAAAGTGTACTTAGTGATTTTGGTGCCCTACTGATATTGAGCAGTGCAAACTAGGCAGCTGCTTTCAGGCTAACAGAGCAGGAGTTGCTTATTAATAGCCAAGAACTATTTCTGGAAGCAGCTTTGTGTCCCATTTCAATTTCCCAATGACACAACTGTCCTATTTGTGCTGCGGGGTGTTTCATCAGCATATCTCCACTCAGGAATAACTCCCCCTCATTTACTTCCTTATTCAAAGTGCATGTAGTTTGTAAAATACATTAGGTGCATGTAAAATACATTAGGTGCATTCACAATACAATTGGCCTCTACACAAAAAGCAGTTTCATATTGATGCTGTGCTTATAATGTAAATGCTGCCTGGAGGAGTCAGTCTCCTGCCTTGCTCTGATTCTAAATGTGTGGCAAGAATGCACAGTAAATTAGCACCTTAGTTCACCTGTATGTTAATTATACAAAATTTGCAGCATAGCGTTGATTAAAAAGAATTAAATATACATGGAGACTGGTGCAGTCTTGCTGCAAAGGCTAACACCTGAAAAAGGCTGGATAAAAGTCTTCCTCTGGAACTATATTAACATGTGCAGCCTTAAACTCTTTGCTGTATGGGCCCACAGTTCTAAACTGTCCCTAATTCAGCATTCTAATTTAGAGATGAGTCAAGGAATTGAACAATGAGTCATGTTTGTACAGTTGAGGTTGAACTGAGTTTCAGCAAAGCGAGCTTCAAATGATGCTGTGGTACTGAGCCGGGTGGAGGTGAAGAACCTAAGTTGGGAGGGTGGTGGGAGGTCTGTGGAGAGTGGAACAGGAGCAACCACTGTTCTTGGTCAGTTTTATTTCAAATAATTGCATTTTATTGAGAGGAGATAATGAAAAAACTTCAGGGAAAAATTCTCCTGCAGCAGAACTAGAATCTGGTGAAGCAGCAGTAAAAGTTGAGCTGTTTTTAAGGGCTGTTCTCAGTATTTATCAGATTGCTGGGTGAGTAGAGACTTCACATGGCATATCTTTAATCCTTTCATTGAAAAGTGTTGCAACAATTGTGTTCAGTTTAGGAATAATCCAGTTCATTGGCTAAATACCCTCTCAATTGTAGAAGAGTGTTATAGTGGTTAACATTAAGCCAGTAAATTCTTGTGTGCATGCTTTGCAGAAATTTGCTTTGTGAGAATGAAATGTAAAAGACCATTTACACTTCCTATTGTGAAAGGAGGGCAATTTAATGCAGTATAGTAAAATGTAATCTTATTTAAAGTAAACAAACTGAAGTCAGTCATGAATTACGTGGCTGATAACACAATTAAGCTCATTTGGAGCCATTAAAGTAATTCCCATATATTTATGCATTACGATGATGTTTAACTTCCTTTGTTCATGAATTGTATGTTGATTTTTGCCCCTCCTCCAATTTAATGGAATCCTTGTAATCTTGCATTTGGAGCCAATATTGGCCAACTTGTAATCACCTTTTCTTTTTAGGAAGAGAGAGCCAGGCTGAACAGACAACTGATAAGAGTAAAGAGCAAAATCGCAAAGGTATAAAGAGACCTCATGAAGACCATGGGCGTGGCTACTATGAGTATATCGAAGAAAACAAGTATCGACGGTAAGATTAACTTCATGTATTCATGTAATCAGTTTGGAGTCTCTCGCTACTATTCTGTTTAGTGCCAAGCCATTAACCATTATGTATGGCTGTTTCTAGGTCTAAGTCTCCCCAGCCACCCGTGGAAGAAGATGAAGAGGAATTTGATGATACTGTAGTTGCCCTGGATACATGTACGTGATGTTAACTAAATCGGGTAATGTATGTATTGTAAAATGGGATGAGGCAGGAATTTGAATTCTGGGAACGTGTGAAGAATTGCTGCTGAAGTCAGAAGTTTCATGTATGATTGAACTGAGACCACACCATCCACAGAACTCGTTACAGTCACACATTACCATTGTCTTCCCCCCCTGCCCCACCCCAAAGACAGAGTTTCCTGCGAGAGACAAAAAAATTGGAGTCTTTTCAAAGAAAAGCTCCGGGAATTTCTTCTCCTGGGGTAATCAGTCAAGTACCAGGAAACTATTGCAACTCTTGAATCTTACTATTCCTAGCTGCTTTGAAATTCTCCCATAATAGCTGGATTTTTTTTCTCAAACTTGAATACCTGCTGCACATTTGTTCTTGAAACTTAATATATTTCATATGCATGCCCCTGACTGCTGCTATCTTTCTGGGTAAAGTAATGGAAACAATTGGATCGAATCAAGATTCAGTGGCCTGCATTTCTCCAAAGAAAGTAACTCCAATTTATTGAGCCTGTCCTAATTACCCAGAGCCTGGATATCTAGCGTGTTTGAGGACTAGAACAGGCATATTATTTATACACAGCCTATATATTGTATTATATTGTACTGCCCTCAAAATTTGATCTGAAATCTTATCTATGGGCCTTGTACATGAACCTTCAACGACATATAAACCATGACTCCCAGGCCCCTATACTGTTCTATAGTATATCATGTAACTTGCACTGGGCTGCCATTATTCATTAATTTGGCCACTTCAGTCAGGTTAGTGAGGCAGGTCGTCATCTTCAAGCCATGCTGCGTTACCTAGTAATTGCTCTCCAGCTGATTGTGTTTACATCCTTTATAAGGCTGTCTGGCATCTTTCTTACAGCTGATGTCAAACTAATAGATCTACAATTCCTAGTTTATGATTTCTTCCCCTTAAATATGGGAAACTCTCAACTTCTTCCAGTCAATTTGAATTAGCCAAGGCCTCAGAGCTCTTAAACAGATAAACAGTGTTTCCATAATAGATCTCATGTCACTTAGCATTCTGTTATATGGCATCAAGTCCAGAAGCCTGATCAGCCCTGAGAGTCTTAATCCTGTTTAAGACCATTTCTGTGTCAAATTTGGAAGCACGTAAATACATTGTTAGCATTATCTTCAACAGTGAAAACCTGCTGGGTGTTCATTTGCACTTCAGGCATATTCTTATCCACAAACCTAACTTGGCTAGCCTCTAATGGCTGCGAGGGTCCAGTACATTCTGGAACACATGCTACTGTAACAACCCACAGTCCTTGGCCTTTCCATTGAAAATGTAAAGAGGTCCTGGAATTTTGCCATCATTATAATAATGTTGTTCCTGACATGTCATCTGACAACAGTATGGGGAGACAGTACATGTTAAAACTACAGCATTCACTCCAATATTGAAATATGTTTTTTGGTACTCGGGTACATATGCAGGTTTATAATTATCATTCAAATCTATAGGAAAGGTGGACTTCCCTTTCTCTTCAGCTCGTCTTCCTCCACCAAAGCATAAACTTGTGCCTTCATGTCAGTCAGTTTCCTTAATAATTGTCATATACTTCTATTTTGATATTGTGGTCAAGTCAATAATTTCAGTTTTTATGTTGGGGAAAGCCCTTTGCTGACTTTAAACCAGTAAAGGTTTAGCAGTTTTTTAACTGCCATTATGTCCTATCAGCTTTTCTCATACCATAACTATTGCATAATAGTATTTTAGCTTTGTAAAGAGGAAAAAAATTAACGTTTACCTTGCTTGTGTGTGTTTAAAAAATATATAGAGAGTTGTGTTAATACTCCTAGAGCTCTATTTGGTGCAGTTTAGTCCCTGAAAAGATTATCAAAATGTTCTAGTAATTACCCTTATATCACCCTGCTGTACTGATTCTGTTGTAAAATAAGCAGCATAACATTAGTACAGATCACTTATTTTATGTTTTTGGGTCTAATTTGCAGCTCCTTGCTTTTTTTTTTACATTATACCTTCTAATTAGTGATCTAGTACTGTAGCTAGTTATTTCTTTAGTTGGTGTATAGCATTATCTTCTATTAGTATTACAGTGGAAAATTTCCCTGTTGTGTTAATTCCCCACACATGCAAGTCAACGTGTACTATTATGGTGGCTTACGTTAAAATACTAACACCTACTATGTTCTTTTAAAGACAACTGCGATTTGCACTTTAAGATCAATAGAGATCGTTTTGGCGCCATGCCACTGACTATGGAAGGATTTGCTTACCTCTGGGCAGGAGGAAGAGCTTCCTACGGAGTTACCAAAGGCAAAATTTGCTTTGAGGTGAAGGTAAATGTCTTCAGTTTTTGTAAGCAATTCTTTTTTTAAAGGCTCAAATTTAGATTGGTATTGTCTGACTTTGACATTTGTCTCAACAGGTAACTGAGAAGATACCAGTTAAGCATTTGCCACCAGATCAGACTGACCCACATGAAGTGAGGGTTGGCTGGTCCCTGGCTTCCTACAGCATGTTACTTGGTAAGTTTATTTACATCCTATTTTCTTCATTCCTTCCCCAATCCTTTTCTCTATCCCCTCTACCTGTTTCCCACTAAATGCACAAGCATTTCGGAGTAGAGTGTCTGATTTCTATCAAAAGTGCCATTCCCCAGGTCGGTAAGAACTGTTACTTGTTGGTTAACAGGCTTAAACATTGTTTAGCGTTGCGTGTAGTAAGCCATTTGAATGCAATTTGATAATAAGTGAAGGTTTCTTTCAATGAGGGTGTAACAGGTAAGGAGAGGTTTTATGGTGAGTTTACAACAGCTTACTTGCTAGTTACCAAGTGACAGTGGACTTGGAACTATGTTGCAATGGTTTCAGTGGCGCTTTTCGAAAATTAAGCCACTTACTGAATGTAGTAGTCTCTTATTTTGTGGGAAAGACAGTGTTGCAGAACTTCATTTATCAATATGTGGGCAGTTTGATTACATCAGGGTTTTTTTTAAAGATAAAAATCCAAACATTAATTTTTTAATGTGGGTAGTACAATGTATTAGACACTTTTCATTTTACTTGTGACTTTGATATTGAATCATCCCAGACTAAGGTTGAAAGCTTCCCCTTATCTGACGGTACTGTGTGAAAACATAGGCAGTTTCATTCCAGTTTGGAGTGGGGGACATGAGCTTCAAAATTGCCCCTAATTTAACATGAATTGGCTGCACAGGGCACTGGCATGGAGGTAAAACATGTCCTACCCAGTAGTAAAGGATGTTTTTCTTTTAGATGGGATTATAGTACATTGGAGCAGCATTAAGAGTAGTTTGCAGTCCACTAAATATGTTGTGTCTAAGCTTTATGCTTGGTACTCTGCCAAAAATGGGAAGGTGTTCCATTACCAAGCATTTAACATTTCTCATCTTAGCAAGAAATAATTGCAAAACAATGACAAGGTGGGAGAATGAGATTTGAAGAACTGCATGAGGCCAAGTCAAGGTTTTATACTTTACTTTATTGCAGCTTAAGATAATTCTGGTATGCTTTGTCAAAGAAACTATACTGAAGTATTATCTGCTGACTACAGGAGAATTGTTGGAAACTCAACACTGATATCCCTCCGCTAATAAAAATAAGTAGATTCATATCCAGTGGTTTGTACAGGAATCTATTGCAGGGAATAGCATTTAAGTATTTTGTAAATAAAGCTACAATAGCTCCTTGATGGCTTAAAGGCAGTATGTAAGTGACCAGCTTGGATCAGAGGATTCAAAGTTTGATTCTTAAGCTGCAATTATAGTTGATGCCAGGTGCTGCAATTTGGTCTTGATGTCCTTGGCCAGAGGTGGGTAAAGGGAAAAAAAATGAACTGGGTTTCTGCTTGTGATTTGAAATCCAATGATATCTTCTGGAAAGTACAAGCTTGTGAATGTTTGGTGAGAAGGTTATGATGCTGCCTGTGTTGGATTATCAGCGAGCTTTTTGGTGTCTTAAGTTCAAAAGTAAAAAAAAAAGGTGCCTTGCTCGGTGAACTGAGTCCTAGTAGGTGTGCATATCTACCCGAAGAGAAAATTGAAGATTGATTGCTGTGGTTACTACAGGAAATAGATACTTATATGGGAAAGAAATACTGAAGGAGACAAAAGAGAATTGGGATATGATGGCGCACACGCTATGAAACATTTCTGCATTAATTAATATGGGTCATATATCAGGTTTTAAAGAATGCTTAAATTGTGCATTGTATTAGTGAAATAATTCATCATAAGACCTGCATCTTAAAAAAAAGTCGTTTGAACACCTAAAGTTTGAGGGTCTTCTGGTTTCTAGTTTCTAAATTTGTGCTCTTTAAAACTTTATATGATCCATATTATTAAATGCATAAATGTTTTATAATGCCAAACATTGTTCTATGCTAACTCTTGTATCTTAATTCACTGTGTCTCTTTCCCTCCATTGAATGAAACATTTTGGGGTATTTTGAGCATTAATCTCTTGATTTGGAGATTAGATTTATAGCTATTGGGAAAATTTGCCAGACTATTAAATTTTATATTCTTGGTACTTTTACAACAGTTACTTGTACCTTGTTTTTTTTCATTTAACACTCTTTGGAGCATCTCTGTCTTTAGTGTGCTTGTGTGCCTCTAATTACAATGCAAAGTAATGGCTGTGTTGCAAATCACCATACATTAATCAAATGTGCAGTCAACCCTATAGAGACTGTGCTGGATTCCAAAGATGTGCCAGCTTTTCTTTGCTGTGTCACATTGCTTTCAACAATGCAGTGCGGTAGATATTCTTTTTGACTTTCTGTTTTTAAGCTATTCCATTCTTGAGGAAATCATGTGCTGTTCTCTTTTGCTTAGAAACCTTCCCTCTTCAGAATTTTTGGATAAATTTTTGTTGCTTCACGCAAGGGAGGTTTGTAGTTTCTATGTTACCCAGTCTTTGCATCTCAGCCTCAGGCCAAGTATATGGCTGCAAGATGTTTTTGTCCTAATAGCTTATTCCTAGTTTTGTTTTCTCTCTCCTGTTCTTCCCTTTGTTTGGTAGTTCTTCCCTAATGTGATCTTCTGTTTCTCCACGCTTCAAGAGTTCTACCTTTTTGTCAATATTTGACCCAGAAAGTCTTTCTATGCACAGCTGACGCAAATAATCAACATGTAAACTAAGCGATTTCCAGACCTTTTTTATCCTTGTCCCATTTTTCTTGTGAAATTGCATTTATCATCTCTACATGTGTAGATTGCCTGTTCTACTTTCAAAAGCAACACTGAAGCATACGTATGTTGTGTTGTATACTTACCCAGATGGGATTGCACTGTAGACTTCCCACTTTTCCTTACCAAACTGCTGATATAATGGCATTTCCCCAAGGCATTCAGACTTGGTTTACATAACAATATAGTTTTATCCAGCTATCAAGGGTATGGTCTTAGTCTGCTCTGAAACCAAGTGGTTGTCCAGTGTCCTTCCAAGATTTTCTGGCCCAAAACAATATAGTAAAGACAGCGAGTGATCCAAACCCTTTTGAAAGTTATCACTAGGTACAGCAAAACTATGGCACTGCTTTGGGGGATTGGGGAGAGAAATTTTAAAGCAAACTGGAACATTCTCTCTGCTTTTTGCACATTTCAGGTCCTTTTCCTTAATCCAGGATATTAACTGCCGTGTATGCTCTGGTGCACTGTTGAGTGGTTACATGAAATGTGCAGTGATGTCTTCATTATACTTCATCAAAATTAGGAACATGTCAATTTCTAGGCAAAGAATTACCCAGGTTTATTCAGTTTGCTTTTTGTTGTCCTGAGGGTCACATGATGCTATAATTCTAATAACTCTGGGATTACTAGAATCTAGAAATATGGGCCACTTGTGTACTTTATCTTGAATTCATTGCCCCTGACCATCGTCTGCTCATTCTTACTTTGCCCTAATTCTAATGTGATTCAAGTTCTATTATCAGTTCTATTATGGAGCTTATTGCCAAGAGTACACCTGCCTTTTCTCTACAGACACTGAATGGCCTATGTATTTCCAGCATTGTTTTGAAGTCCAGTTTGTAACTTTTAACATAGGTGTAGCGTTGGTTGCTTGAGCTTAAATTGTTTCAAACTACTCTTGCTTTCAGGCGAAGAAGAACTTTCTGTCGGGTACTCTGGAAATGGAACAAAATGTTCAAATTGCAAGTCCGAAGATTATGGTGAAAAGTTTGGGGAAAATGATGTGATTGGCTGCTTTCTTGTAAGTCAACAATATTTATAAGGAATCGTGGCATCAGGACCAACAAAGGATTCTGATTTGTTGTTTTTTGCCATCTGTTTCTGTTGTATTTTCAAGCCTTTTGGTTAATAATGGCATTATGGTTATCAGTTTAAACGGGTCATCAAACCTATACATTTGACTACCAATTTAGCAGTTTTAGATGTAGTAATAATCGAAATGATTTGATATCGACTTAGCATCACATTGGATTTAGCAACTCCTCCATGCCAGTGATAATATTGTCAGGGAGTAAGAACTTGCAGTTAAAAATTAAATTTTATTTAAAAGGACTCAGCAAAATATATGGGGGATTATTAGTGAAAGGAGCTTTTTAAAAATGTCTAATTGTATGTATACTTATAACATGAAGAGCTGACCATTGCAGGCATAGGAAAGTTCTTATTTAACAATTAGTTTGTAGTCTTATTATGGAGATCAATTCTTTACAGTAAGGATCAGCCAGCCACCCCAGGGGAATTTTTGATGAAAGTATTGAGGTTGTTATTGTTCTTGATACAGTGGTGATTGACAGATGCAGTGCAAAGGTATTTAATAATGTTCAGAATTTGTGTGGCAGTAACTATCAAATTCTCATGAACTGTGGACTGCAGTCAATCTGCACTTCAATTTTGCTCCCTGCAGGAAATTCTAATGCTCTCAACGTTATTTGACACGTTTTTGTTACAGAACTTCGATGCTGATGAAGTGGAAGTCTCTTACTCCAAGAACGGTCAGGATCTGGGTGTTGCATTTAAGATTGGGAAAGACAGTCTTGCTGACAGAGCCTTTTTTCCACATGTTCTCTGCCACAATTGTGCCGTGGAGCTTAATTTTGGACAGCTGGATACTCCATACTTTCCAATACCGGAAGGCTTCACCTTCATCCAGCAGGTTCCATTGGAGGAACGTGTGCGAGGGCCAAAGGGACCCAAAACCAAAGGAGAATGTGAGGTATACGTGATCCTTTAAAATCATTGCTTCTTACATAGTGGCGTAAAAGTAGGAACATGGGTGTAAACTGTTCAGGCTAGGTCATGGCTGACATTTACGTCAACTCCATTTTACCTACCTTTGTTCTATATCTCTTGATGCCCTTGCATCACAAAAATCTACTCATGTTGAAAACTATCAAAGCTGTTTCATACATAGGGTTTACTTTTCTATAATGTGACATACGAGTTACTCAACATTTAAAACATGATTAGATTTCGTAGTTGATACTGCAGTGTTCCATCTAAAAAAAAATGTTCACAGTTCTTGTCTCACCCTGGATATAGCTATAATATACTTGCTTTCTCACTAGCTGTTGCACTTCAGATGTCATACATCTCTCCAGGCCTCAGTGATGCTGTATGTCTGCACTATAATTTTTCTAAATTCTTATGTTGGAAGCTAGTGAAATAAGTTTGAACCTTGTAGTGCAAAACAAAGTAAATCTTTTATTCAACATTAACCATTAATGGTCAGTTCAGGAAGGGGATACTTGAATTAGCCTGTAATAATGTAGTTTGGTTTGTTTTAGGTTTTGATGATGGTTGGCTTGCCTGGGACTGGCAAATCCGTATGGGTTTCAAAGCATGCAGCAGAGTACCCTGGCAAATATAACATTTTGGGGACAAACAACATCATGGATATAATGAAGGTGAGATACTTGAGAAACATTTACTTTATTTGGTATGTGCATATACAAATAAAATAATATAAGTTGCATGAACATTTAAATTGCCCTGACCAGAAGAGAGTTACATTTACTTGCCGTTCACGTGGCAGTACTTTGAGGTGCATCTGGGAGATGTGCATTACTTTTGAACAGCAATGACTTATCTATGTTTGTATTATTAGATGGCTTGTATATGCATGCAATTCCAGTCCAATTTCAGGTTGTGATTTTTGTTACACTTTTATTCCAACATTTAACATTGAAGTGTAAAACACTTAGAAATTCTGTATGTAAACAATTGGCTCTAACAGTATAGTTGTAACTTATGTCAAGCAGGTGGTGCTCTGAAATGAGTTCCTGAATTATTTTCCTGCTCCATTCCCAAATACTCCTCATAACCAGGATGGGCAGTTTCGAAAAATAACATAAGACACAAGGAAAGGATTGCACTGTGGCAATTGACTGTCTTTCTTAGTGTAAGGGAAATGAATAGATTGTTTGTTTTACCACAGAACGCCTACAGTGGTGCCACTTTACAAATAAACCAGAAAGTAAATGGCAACCATACAAAAAAAAAAGAATTATACTTCTGAAAATTACTACAAATATGTTAAAGTGCTAGGGAATGCATATGAGTAAAGATTACACCAAACAGCAAAGGAATCTCTGAACGATTAGATAATGTTTGATCCTAATTTACAATGTTCCTGGCTGCGTTCTGTTCAAATTTTCTACCCTTTTTCAGGTTTTGAGCTTCAAGCGTCAGAAGACTGACAGAGGTAAATTAACTACATTGATTCAACAAGCTACACAGTGTTTGAGCAAGTTTATTGAGATTGCAGCTCGCAAGAAGCGCAACTACATTCTTGATCAGGTAGGTGAAAAGTTGATCTTTGTGCTATTTAACTGACTGGTTGTATATTCAGGTTTATTTTTGTTCCTGTGTATGATCTATGCAATAGGTCAGATTGTTGGGGAGACAGAAGGATAGAATTAGGGCAAGAGTTCGATATATTGAAAGAAATAGAGTACAGATTACAGATAGGACACTTAAGTTCTCGCTAAGTAGGAAAACAACCAAATAACCCAGTATAATTGCACTTTGATTCCTTACTGTAGCCAATCCAATCTGTAATATGTTTGCTGTAATTAATTGTATACTTGGTGCACAATAACTAGTGCTGTTTTAACAGCTTTGCTGGGTTTAAATTAAGATGGGGTGCTGTGCAAGAATGGGAGGTGTGGGGGTGCCTGGAAAACTCAAAATGAGAAGCATAGCTTTTTTTTTCAAAAAAACTTTTAATTTTCTTGTGTAGACAAATGTGTGTGCAGCTGCACAGAGAAGGAAGATGTGCCTGTTCGCAGGCTTCCAACGTAAAGCGGTTGTCATTTGCCCATCAGATGAAGAATATAAGGAGCGTTCAAAGAAGAAAGCAGAGGAAGAGGGAAAGGATGTCCCAGAGCATGCTGTTCTGAAAATGAAAGGTGTAGATCCAATTTGAGTGCAACCCTGGTGTTGCCTTATCAATCAGTTTTTCTTTGGAAGCTAGAATACCTGGTCTTAATCAATGGTTTGGATGTGTTAGTGGTACAACGGTGCTCTTAATGGTCACCTCTAGTGTTTTTACCAAACCTTTAAAAATATGATTTCGCCCTTTTTGGATTTTAAACAATTTCTTTAGCTGTTATATTGGTCTTTTTATTTGGCCTTTAATATTAGTTAAGTGTAATTTTAGAGATACGTTTAACTTGGGTGTTTTACTTCTCTACTATATAACTAATGTTTTGTGCATTTTTAAAAAAAATCTTGCTTCAGAATTGATCTGTAGTTACAAGTTGCTGCCGTGCAGCTATTTACAAACAATCTGCTTTACTCATGAACTTGTAATTTTGGTCTAGTGTGATATTTGTAGGCCAGCGGTGTGCTAGCCTCACATCGATACAAAGTAGTTTCTGATGCTCAGATATGTGGTGGTGCTACACAAGAATCCAGTAAATCTTCTGAATTTTCAGTGCATTGTAGCACTGTATTATCTCATCACTTGAAGGGCACACTGGTATAATTCCAACTTAATTTAAAATGCCCTGGTGCCTCTTTTGATCTGAAATTTCTAAATTTCTTTCTTCAGAGGTTTTAATATCGGTCCTTGCCACTGAGCTCAGTGTGAGGTATAACCTGGATTGAAAGAGGGGAGAGAGAGAGAGAAGGTGCTGTCCTGGATTGTGCAAACTTCTGTTTGAACTTCTCTGACCCTTTAGCTGACAAATTTGAATTGTCCCAAGAAGTAGCAATCAGGGCCAGACTGTGTTTGATGCCAGATCTGCACTGTTGTCTGGTCTTGGTCAATAATGGGGCTGGTCTGACTTTAGCGCCTCCTTGTACCAGGGTCGGGGGGAAGGGTGGTTCTGCTGCTGTTCAATGACCCCTACTGGAAAAGGCATGCATGTGGACTTTGGGTGAGTACAGAGATCAGCTGTGTTGCTTCACATAGTTGAATAGTCTTATTTGCATTCTGTCTGGCCCGATGTGAAGAAAGGTGACAGAGGAGAGCTGGTGCCTTGTAGATCCTCTCTGACATGAGGAAGGGTACAGGAAGCGAGGGAACTGGTTATGTAACGTGGCTGCAATGATCTGCTCATCTAAGGAGAGCAATTATGGAGCTGCAGACCAATTGTAATATAGAGATATTCTGCTGCACCATATCGATTCTTACTTTTAATGGTCTGTTTTTCAAGGTATCTTCACACTGCCTGAACCAGGTGACTTTCTGGATGAGGTGAGCTACGCAGAGCTGCAGAAGGAAGATGCTCAAAAATTGCTCGAGAAATACAAGGAGGAAAGTAAAACTGCCCTTCCACCAGAGAAAAAACCCAATACCGGTTCTGGGAAGAGAGCGATGAATCGAGGTCGAAGTGGCCAACGAGGTGGAATGAACCAGTACAATAGAGGTGGTCAGAGAGGAGGGCGTGGTGGATATCAGAACCGTGGCAATTACAGAGGGGGTAGGCAAACGTACACTTTTTGGTGTAAACTTGTGCAAATTGGGCTTTATTTCCAGCTGGGTTAATTTTGTTGGAAAATGACCGCCTTATTTAAGACAGACGAGAAATTACTTCACTCAAAGGGTTGTGAATCTTTGGAATTTTCTCTCCCAGAGGGCTGTGGATGCTCCATCATTGAATACATTTAAGGCTGTTTTTGGGGTCTCAGTGAATTAAGGGATATGGGGAATATGCAGGAAGGTGGAGTTGAAATCCAAGATCAGCCATGATCGTGTTGAATAGCAGAGCAGGCTCGATGGGCCTTGTGGTCTGCTCCTCCTATTTCTTGCGTTCACCTTCTCTCTCCCCACCACGTGTTTACAACTTAATCTTACATTGCTGACCAGCCATAACACTTGAAAGAAAATTTTTCATCTATTTTTTCAGCTGACCTCTAGGTGTCTATCTTCTCTGATTCTTTTGAGAAACTAATCTTTTGGGGTATGATTTCATTGTTCCCTGGCATCCTCCAGAATGTCCCTCTAGTAGTCAAATTTTCTGTGTGAACTTCAATAACAGCTGCTAATGGGGTGGGAGCATTGCAGCCAAGCCCAGATTTGTTCTTGCCTAATATCTATCTGTATGTACATTTGTAGCAGAAATCACTGGACACCGATCAGGAGCAGGAATCTTAATTTCCCTTCCATGATCTAAGAACTCCCAGTTGTATAGCAGCTTTGGTTGAGATAAGAGTGCAGGACAGATTAGACATCCATGTCACCTGGCTGCTCACTGGGTCATCCCAGAGTCTGTTTGCAGAACTTACACGTTCTGGAGGAATATCCTATGTCAAGGAAAAAGTTTTCTGTAAACTGACATTCTCAGTCACCTTTTTAATAGAAGAATACAGAACTGAAAGAGGCTGTTTGGACCATTGTGTCATCATGCTGGCTCTTTGAACAAACTATCCTGTTGGTTTCTGTACCCTATTCCCCTATGGGCCTATGAATGTTTCCCCTTTTGAGTATTGAATTGGAAGAACTTAAATGGAAATGAAATGTGATAATCCCAAGACACTCTGCCTTTTTCAAGCAGGTTCAAACCGTGGACAATATAATAGAAGAGGAAATCAACAGAGTCGTGGCTATGCTCATAATCAGCGTTTTACTCCGATGGTAGGCTACAACAGGGGTGGTTTTATCGAAAGACCCTCTTTCAGTGGCAGAGGAGGTTCTTACAACCACAGGGGTGCGGCAGACAACCACAGGGGTCCAGGCAGCAACCGAGGAGGCTATGGACAAGTAAAGTACAGATTTTGTATTATTTCTGTCCCCGAGATAATTCTGTCTGGCAGTGAACCGTTTTTGAGAGAGACGCGACCCAAGTCTTCTAAATTGTTCTGTTCACTAGGCCCCTAAATCTCCACCGTTGTGTTTTAGTTACCATTTAAGTTGGCAACTTCAAAGTTTGTGTCAAGTAAATAGTTTGGTATGAATCTTTTCAACCAAACCTCAGATTCTTTCTTCCTCACCTACTAACTGCTTCAATTTTCCTTTTGATCTTTCTGTCTAGTCTTTGCTTCCCTCTTCCTTTTCTTATTCTTGCTGCTCTTTTCATTGTGAGTAACAAAGACTAGGAGAAGGCAGGGGCTCTTATTTTTCCAACTGATTTCTTTGTATCCACACAGTATTTCTTCTTGCTGATTTTGTAATGAACAGTAGTTGGTCTTCCCACCTAGCACCAGCAACTTGTATTTATATACAGCACATTCAACATCTTAAAACATCCCAACACACCTCACAAGTGTTATAAAATTATCATCAAGCCACTTAGATGGTATTAAGGCAGATGGTCAAAAATGTAGATTTTAAGGAGCCTCTTGAAGGAAAGAGATGAGAAGAGGCTGAGGGAGGAAATTCCCAGAGCTTAGGGCCTTGGCAGCTGAAGGCACAGCCACCATTGATGCAACAAATAAAACCAGGCATCCTCGGGAGGCCAGAAATAGATGAGTGACGATATCTCGGAGGATTGTGGGGCTGAAGTAGATTAGAGATAGGGAAGCCGCTCATGGTAGTTAACTTTAAGAATAAAGCTGTTCCTTTTAAGGATAAAACTGAATTGGTGCAGCTATGAGGTTTTTTTGTGCCACCTTTGTTTTACCATTTACTGGATATCTGAGAAGTACTGTGGGCCACTGGTTTTAAAATGTGAGGGCTTGTAGAAAAACTGGGCTGGCTTGCTGTGGAAAATCCCACTGCACTTTGTGGTTCATTCTTAATAGAAACTAATGTGCCAGTTGCTCACCAAATTTAATGCTGCAACAGGAATGAGAGAATTGTGGTGTTTGCCTTTGCTGATGAAATGGAGTTTGCAATGAATGCATCTCTACATATTAGTTACACTACCCATTTCTGATCAACAGTCCACAACACAATTCCAAGGAAAACTGGTATTTCCTGCTACTGATGCTAACTGTTCCCTTCAATCAGAGTGACTTCTGTGGCACTATAGGTAGCTGGAAAACTTAAGTGGTGCAACTAAGCATTGCACCTTTCAACCTAGATGCCCAATATATCACTTCTGTAGGTACACTTTATTTAGGGGCAAGTAGAAAACCGTACACCTGTCTCGAGTAAAACACTTTTTTTTTATTGTGACAGAATTTCAGGGGCAGGGGAAATCGTGGCTTTAACCAAGGCTACAGAAATGAAAACTTCCTCCAAGGTCAGGGCTTCAAACAGAACTGGAGCCGTCAGCAGCAGGCGGTAAGTAATGCTTCAGTCCAAGGTGGTGAGCAGCAGACTGAGTTTACCTGCAGCCCTGTCAAAAGCTGTATTGGACAGTGATTAGTAGTGTTCTGTTGCTAGATCCTGATATTGCTGCATTATAGACTAAAGCTGTTCTCCATGCAGGTGTCTGTCAAATGCTGTTGCTGCTTTGGAATCTGCTTAGTATAGTTTTTGATCAGGGCAAGGGTGTTTTAAAGTATGGAGTCATCTGCAGGGTTTCTGCTTCATTTCAAAGCATTTAAAAAAGACTATAAATGATAATAAAAAGCAAGAGTGTGAGGGGGTGAGTGCTGATAAGAGAATTGGATGCTCTATTATTATAGATTATAGAGGACCTTGAAGCAGCTTAGAGTGGGAGGATGGATGAGCAAAAGCCTCTGGAGAAACAATTATTGGTAGATTTTAGTATTTCCATTTTAAACTTAGCTCCTTGTGATAAGAGAATCTCAGGAATCCTGAAGCGCAGCAGCTTCTAAAATGGATTTTGATGGTGAGATTCTTGGCTTGCTTAAAAAAAACATCCAGTTATAGTCACCTTGGTATTGCTGCATTCATTGTTTTAATGAGCAAAGTTGCTTCAATGCTATTATACTTGATGAAGCTACTAGCCCTGGATGCATGGTGTACATTTCAGCTGGCCTCCTGCTAGGTATGGAGATCCTCTTCGTACCCTATGAATGGTAATTTTGTGCAGAATGTGGTTTCCAGTTATTAAGCTGACTTTTTAATGTACTTAGTTAATGGTCATTTTGTGCATAGCATCAAACAGCAATGAGATGATTAGCCCAGGTAGTCTGTTTTTAATGGTATTTGTTTTCCATGCCATCTAGGGTTACATGTACTTTTGCATCTGTTTTATACTTTTAAAACCTTTCTGTACTTCTGTTTTCTGGAAGGTGCTGCTATTTAGAGTTTTTCCTGATTATCTCACGTTTGTTTTTTTTCTAAATCCTACAGCGACTTCAACAGTTCTGGAGTCAGTACAGCAATCAGTATAACAAAGACTACTACTAGGATCTGCAGTGAGTGATCCAACGATGGTTTCACCGCAGCTGTAACTTCAACCAAGAGATGTCAACTTTTTTAATCTTGATTTTTAAACATTCCAAAACAAAGTGCCTGCAGGTCGTATTTGGAAGCTTTATCAATTAATTGATTTTTAAGTGTCTTTTATTTTTTTACATTTTAATTGTAATGTTTAGGTGAAATGTGGTGAACCTCCAATTTCTAGAGGATGAAAACATTTTCAGTTTCTGCATTTTTTTCCTGTAAAATTTTATCAAATAAAAATCCCCCTGAACTTGTGCTTTCTGCGTGCCACTCATGTTTACTCATGAACCTGCAGAGTGATGTGTTCCTGATTCTGCTAATTTGAATGCTTTCCATTTCATCCAAACGGTACAACTTCGGGCCTTCTCCACCTCACTCTTCTTACTGTCAGTGGAAAACTGGCCAATTTCTGGAAAAGTTCTGGAAGTTCCCCCCTCCCTTCTTTCATAACCCCCCCCCACCCCCCACAACAAAGTTAGTCTATAACATAACCAGGTGAACCTTTTTATTCACCCACTGCATGTTGCTGATAAGACAAGCATTGATAGATCACCCCTGATTGCCCCAGCTTGAACATAATTTTATTTTAACTAATTCCTCAGCTGCCAGGGTGGGATTTGAACTCATGCCTGGGATCATTAGTCCAGGCCTCTGAATTACTAGCCCAGTAATATAACCACCATAACACTGTAAACCTAAACTTAAAGCTCAAAACCACTTGCAGTCGTGCCCCCCTCGTTCAGGAATTCACCAAACCTCTAAACGTACTATACTGGTCAAAAAGTGGTTACTATTTACCATTATCTTCTGCCCTGGAGGTTGGTGCTGTGTTGGGCAGTGAACATGTGATGTGGATATATCTAGCTCAGCTGTGATTCTTATAACCGTAGGGATTCTAAACACATCATGTACACTTAGCTGTCAGATTTTACACATGAACAGCCAGTTGAGTGAAGTACCAGGGGAATTATGCTGCAGCCTTGAAAGGGAATTGGAGGTGGGCGTAAAAATATATGTTTGAACAACAATAATGGATGTTTAGAAGGCAGTTGTAATAATAACTGGTTCTTAGGAAATATTCAGTTGTGTATCAAATGCCAGTCTATTGATGTCAGCAGAGCCCAGAGTAGAATTCTCATTCCCTTGTAACCACCCCTGTAGAAATTCAAACTTCCAGTTGATAGCTGAAAGCACGATACAAGATTTCAGTTTTCAGCCTTTTGCATTAACAAACTAAAAGCATTATTGACTAAACACTTTATTTTGGGCAACTTGTACTTTAAACTACAGAATAGAACTTTCCCCTTTTACATTTAACGCAACTATACAGGTACACTTTACCTTTTCCTTTAAATAGTCACTCAATTTTCCCAGACCTAGACCACAGTGATTATGAGCTCACGAGGGTTTACTGACGCTATTTTCCTTTTCCAACCTGGTCACTTTTAACCCCGATCAGGGTTTTTTGTGGCAATTCTTCTCTAGCACAAGCTAGGTGAATCTTCTAGCCTCTTTTCAAATCCTCACGAATTTGGTCTTTTCAGTCCAAGTGAGAACACCCACCTGTGTTCCTGCGCAGTGAACCAGAGATTTTCCTAGGACCCTGGCAGACTAACTTGCCTGAGTTGCAGGGATATTTTAGAAACCATTCCCCTATCAAGGCTCATCTCCATGACACTGAATAACATGGCCCTTGTATCTAGGTTAAAATGCTGATTAGTTTTTCTTTAAACCCCCAATTCTATTCTATCTTGGAATTAAATCGACAGTTTAAAGTATAAATGTTTACAGCCTGACATTCTCAACACTTTCCTGGGACTTTGGAGGCTACCAGTCTAACCACTGTAAACACTGGCTCTGCAACCATTGTCGTCAAGTGTGAGCACCTTGCACCTTACAAGCCAAACAATCTAGGCCTGCCTTTAATCTTTAACAGCCCACTCACCCAGGCTTCTTGTCCGGCAGACTTCAGAACAGGTCACATGACCCCTTCATTTTTTTTACCCTAAATTATGACTTTGGACCAGAATAATTTCAGCTTGTTCAGCCCTGGGATCCGCATTAATGCTTTGATCCTTGAGCTTGGCAGAGTGGTAGCTGTCTAGCCTTTTGAATCAAAGATGGTGTTCAAACCCATTCCATGACTTCGGTGCATGGCAAAAACGGTCACTTTAACAGTGAAGGATTGCTGCATCACTTGCGATGCTGTGTTTTGCGTGAGATGCTAAACATCTGTTTGCCCAGACAGTCAAAAACAATATGCATTCTTCAAAGAGCAATGTGTTCTGGTGTCCTGGACAGCACTTGTCTTTACCAGTGCCACCAACACAGATTAACTCATTGTTTGTTTGTGGGAGCTTGCTATGTGTAAATTGGTTTCCATGGATTTGTTTTTAAACATGATTACACTTCAAAAGCAGTTCATTGTCTCAAAGCATTTTGGGACACTTTCCGAGGATTTGAAAGGCACTCTTATTGCAAGCCTGTTCTTTTGAGAGAACTGAAGTGTCGTTTCCCATCTGCCTGCCCTGGTGGATGTAAACTGTCCCATGACACTATTTTGAAGAAGAGCAGGGGAGTTGACCTGTTGTCCTGCCAATATTTGTGTCTCAACATTACAAAAATAAACTATCTGATCATTATCACATTGCTGTTGGTGGGAGTTTGCTGAGCGCAAATTGGCTGTGCATTTCCTACGTTACAGCAGTGACCACCCTTCAATAGCACTAACATGGCTGTAAAGTGCTTTGAGACATCCAGTAGTCAATGAAAATGCAAGTCTGTCTTTATTCCTAACACGATTTAGCTACCCAGTTTACGTTCAGATCTCAAGACACGGAGCAACTGGTAATGTAGCTCAGCTGTCTGAGGCTGATTATTCATAATTGCAACTGTCGTGCTTCACTCATGGTGAGGATGTTAATCTGTTGAGAATTGTTGCAGTATCTAAGCACACGCTAGGGAAAAAATAGATGTTCCAATTCTACTTCAAGAACAGAAAACATTTGGGCTCGGCTATGATTCTTCCACGATTGGTTAACTTAACCATCTGGGTTTACACATGAATGATTGTTACTAGGGTAGGCCAGCTGTGAATCAGCCCAATTAAGGAGTCATTGGATGGTGGGTATAGCTACATAGTAGGTACCTTTTACTCCCCTTTTGCAAAGAATAATTGCCAGGTTTGTGGGTACTTCTGTCTGAACTTGGTAATTAATCTGCCTCCTTTCTATGGAAAACTTAAGTCAACAATTTCCTTGTTCCTTTACATTAAAACACAGTTGCACAAGCATTTATTTTGAGAGATTGTAAAAAGTTTGTGGGGGGAAAGAGGTCAGTAGTTTGATCAGCCAGATCAAACTCCTTAACAATTGTTTCAGAATTTTGTTTGGCTAACAACTACGCAGACCTGGAAGGAAATATATGAGCTAATGTCTTAGGGGTAGACCCTTTTAATGTGTCTGAAGGACAAGTTTACACTGAAATCATTATTCTACCTCTTAGGTGCTCTTTATTTCAGATTTCCAACTTTTTTTTTATAGTTCAAGTACTTTGATCACCTAAGCCTTTTGAAATTAAATTTACCAAAGATAATTGCATTTTTCCTAAATAACAAGGGCTGTTTGCTCAATAATAAATCATTGAGAAACTAAATGGTAATCAAAGTATTTTGACTTGCAGCTTACAACACATCACCTGGAGCGTAGGTAAAAGGTTGAGTATTTTAGAATAGTATAAGCACATTGAAAATGCCTTATACTTCCACCCTTTTACCCATATGAAAGCAAATTCAATAAAAAAAAACCCCACCAGATTATTACTTTTGTACAATACAAATACTGGACTGCAGTATCGAAATGTTGCACTGTTGGAGGTGAGGTCTTTCAAACGTCTGCCCTCCAGGTGGATATAAATGATGATCTGGTCCTATCTGGAGGAGGTCAGGGAAGTTCTCCCTCGTGTACTGGCCAATATTTATTCCGCAATCAACGTCACTAAACATTAGCTGGTTGTTATCGCATTGCCGTTTGTGGGAGCTTGCTGTGTGCAAATTTTCTGCTGCCTTTTCCCATTTTGTAACACAGCAAACTTTAAATGTATTTCAATTGCTGTAAATCACAGGGCATCTTGAGGCTATGAAAGGTGCTATATAAAGCTTTTTTTCTCTCGACCAAGTATGGCACCAAGAGGAGTCTAAAGGAAAATGCTGCAATGGCTGGAGTTATCCCTAACCCAAACAAAGATGGTTGTGGGTGTCAGAAGATATGCATCACAACTCTAATACATCAATGCCAGAATCGCTCAGACAGTATCCTTGGTCCAACCACCTATAGCTGTTTAATCAGCATTTTCCATTTGTCATAATGCTAGGGCTTGGGGGCTCAATCACAATCCCAAAGCGTTCAGCTCCATTCATGAGTCTAATAGTGAATCTACCCATGCCAGGCTACAACAGGACCTGGTGAAAATCCAGCACCTCCCAAGTTCCCTCCAAATCTTATACCAACCAACTTGACTTGGACAATATGGCTGCTCCTTAATCATGACTGGGCCAATATCCTTGAATTTCCTATCTCAGATTATTGTCGGAGTATCATCACCGCAAGGACTGGAATGGTCCAAGGAGAAGGCCCCTTACCACTGTCTCAGAAAAACCAGGGATGGGCAATAAATGTGGCCTTGACAGCATTGTCCATATTCTGCACAAATGACTCAAAAAGGTGCACCAGTCATTTTCCTACATGTGTTAGAAGATGATGAACATTGGTTAACAAGTTAACTGTGGGAAGCATGACGTACGTACCCACTCCTTGTCTGATTTTTCAATATGTGCAAAAGCAAAATACTGCAGATGCTGGAGATCTGAAATACAAATAGAAGATGCTGGAACTACTCAGCTGGTCTGGCAGCACCTGTGGAGAGAGAAACAGAATTAACGTTTCAGGTTGTGACCTTCTAACAGAACTGAGAAAGGTTAGTGGCTGGGGTGGTCAGGTTTCAGCAGAGGCTTTGGCCTTTCACCCTTTGGTGTTGGAAGCTCAACCACAGTTGTTGATTTTCTTTCTGGTTGGAGCTTAATTGCATATCCAGGGAAAACTTTTAAGAAGTGATGACAGCAACCAGCATCTGAGCCCCAAACCAGGGGTTGTGTAACATTGTTAGGGGGGCAGTGAAAACTAGTGATGCTGCTGTTTAGCTGCCATCGCAATAGCGTGTTGTGTTGTGACCATCCATCCTTACAACCCCCATGTTCCTGTCATGGATGTGCTCATTTTCCTTGCCAGGTACATCAAAACTGTCAGGAATAAGACTGAGGTCCAGGATCCCTTTGGGATTTGGACCAGCAAAGGGCAGGTCAAGGTGACTTTGAAGGTAGGTGGCAAGGGATTGATCCTCCACCCTCGCTACAGTTTTGCTGCCTAATGAAGCTGGGACTACCTTGTCTATGCTGGGCAGCCCACGGTTTCTCACACTTGCGGTAAATCTGGCCACATTGTGGCTAACTGCAGCGCCGTCATCTGCAAGTACAGCAAGCTGGAAGGCCACCAGACAGGACTGTAAGCAGACTAAATGCTGCAACCTGTGTGGTGGGACAGGCCATCTCTACATGAACTGCCCAAAACCCTGCTTCAGTCATGCACAAGCAGTGAGAACCAAGAAGTACACGGAAGGAATGGCGAGCATGGCTACTGCCAAGAAGACCTGCAACCCTCCGCACACCAAGCCCCCCAATGAGAACAACGGGACAAAGAAGGACACAGGGTTGAAGGAAAAGGGCACAGCAGCAGGCTGTCCTCCTGAGCCTCCCCCTCCTCAGCAGACCCAACCATTGGAGAAGGAGCCAGCAGAGGGACAACTGGGTGAGTGGCAGCTGGTTGAGGAGAAGAAGAAGAAAGGGTCAAGAAGGGACCAAAACACTTTCCAAATCTGTGGCAACAGACAACTCCCGTCTGAAACAAGCTTCAGTGACTGCTGCTCGTTAGATGAGGAGGCACAAGGGTGGTACCTGCAGAAGAAGTGGCAAAATGCTAAGGAGCTGGAGGAGAAGAAACCTGAGCTCCAAAATAATGGATGCAGCAGAGAGGCTGGCACACCCCAACCTCAAAATGAAGAGGCCAGCTCACACCAACTTCAGGAAGCCAGGGTGGGGGTAGGGGGGTGGTGGGCATGGGGCAGCAACATCTTCAAGAAGGAACAGAGTTCCAACTCAGAGATCCAACAGAGCACAGCCAAAACCTCCTTGCTTACATGACCCCCAACTAAACACCTCCCACCAATATCACCTGGGTGGAACAACACTAGTGGGACGTTTCAGGAGAGGTTTCTCAACCTAATAACAGTGAGACTGTTTGTGAACACTATCGGTATGCAAGACCTTACCCAAGGGCCAGAACCATCACACACAATGGATCTAGTAAGATATAGTTATAATGGGTCTAAAGATTGCCTCCATTAACCCCCAGAGCGTTAAGTCTATCAAGTGGTGTGTTTTGACTTTGGTGGACCTTGCCAAGGTCAAAGCTGCCCTGCTGTTTTTTCAGGAGTGCAGAATACTGCACCTCAGTTCCTACAGGCAATGGTCGTGACGCTGGTCCCATGGGCTATCGATCTGGTCAGCGGGAAACAATTTCCCTTCTTCTGGCCTTCTCATTCTGCTGAGGGGAGGCAACTTCACCATCTCCGAAGTTTAGGAGATGGTGGGTTGTTGCCACCTCAAAGAAGACATAATTTATAATAATGTTCCACTCCGGTTAATCAACATGTACGCCCTGGCTGAAAATAGCAAGCGGCTGGCCATCCTTCAGCAGTTCCCACTGCTGCTGGTGACGTCCAGTCCAGTCATTCTGGGAAGTGGCTTGAACTGCATCACTGATGCAGCTGGATGATCCGGCAGGGCCAGACTGTGATGTAAATGGTAAAAGATGCCAAACTGTATGATGTCTTCAGCAACCCTGCAGACAGAGCGCTGCACAGGTACGCCTGGTTGATGATTGATGGGTCCATCCATTACAAAATAGATTCCCTGTTTGTGTCGCGAAAGTTCAGGGTCAGATCCACCAATGTCAAGACCATAAGACATAAGACACAGGAGCAGAAATTAGGCCATTCGGCCCATCGAGTCTGCTCTGCCATTCAATCATGGCTGATAACTTTCTCAACCCCATTCTCCTGCCTTCTCCCCGTAACCTTAGATCCCCTTACCAATCAATCTCAGTTTTAAATACACTCAATGACCTGGCCTCCACAGCCTTCTGTGGCAATGAATTCCAAGGATTCACCACTCTCTGGCTAAAGAAGTTTCTCCTCATCTCTGTTCTAAAAGGTCTTCCCTTTACTCTGAGGCTGTGCCCTCGGGTCCTAGTCTCTCCTACTAATGGAAACATCTTCCCCACGTCCACTCTATCCAGGCCTTTCAGTATTCTGTAAGTTTCAATCAGATCCCCCCTCATCCTTCGAAACTCCATCGAGTATAGACCCAGAGTCCTCAAACGTTCCTCATATGTTAAGCCTTTCATTCCTGGGATCGTTCTCGTGAACCTCCTCTGGACCCTTTCCAGGGCCAGAACATCCTTCCTGAGATACGGGGCCCAAAATTGCTCACAATATTCTAAATGTGGTCTGACCAGAGCCTTATAAAGCCTCAGCAGCACATCCCTTCTTTTATATTCTAGTCCTCTCGAAATAAATGTCAACATTGCATTTGCCTTCCTAACTACCAACTTAACCTGCAAGTTAACCTTAAGAGAATCTTGGACTAGGACTCCCAAGTCCCTTTGCACTCCAGATTTCTGAATTCTCTCCCCATTTAGAAAATAGTCTATACCCCTATTCTTCCTACCAAAGTTCATGACCTCACACTTCCCCACGTTGTATTCCATCTGCCACTTCTTTGCCCATTCTCCTAACCTGTCCAAATCCTTCTGCAGCCTCCCCGCCTCCTCGATACTACCTGTCCCTCCACCTATCTTTGTATCATCTGCAAACTTAGCCAGGATGCCCTCAGTTCCTTCATCTAGATCATTAATGTATAAAGTGAAAAGTTGTGGTTCCAACTGCGGAACTCCACCAGTCACCTGCCGCCATCCTGAGAAACTCCACCAGTCACCTGCCGCCATCCTGAGAAGGACCCCCTTATCCCCACTTTCTGCCTCCTGCCAGACAGCCAATCTTCTATCCATCCAATCTTCTATCCATGCTAGTACCTTGCCTCTAACACCATGGGCTCTTATCTTACTTAGCAGCCTCCTGTGTGGCACCTTGTCAAAGGCCTTCTGGAAGTCCAAGTAGATAACATCCATTGGCTCTCCTTTGTCTAACCTACTCATTACCTCCTCAAAGAATTCTAACAGATTTGTCAGGCATGACCTCCCCTTGATGAAACCATGCTGACTTTGCCCGATTTTACCATGCACTTCCAAGTATTCTGAAATCTCATCCTTAATAATGGACTGTAAAATCTTACCAATGACCGAGGTCAGGCTAATCGGCCTGTAATTTCCCGTCTTTTGCCTCACTCCCTTCTTAAACAGGGGGGTTACATTAGCGATTTTCCAGTCCTCTGGAACCCTCCCTGACCAGAGTGATTCCTGAAAAATCACCACTAACGCCTCCATTATCTCTTCAGCTATCTCCTTCAGAATTCTGGGGTGTAATCCATCTGGTCCAGGTGATTTATCCACCTTCAGACCTTACAGTTTTCCTAGCACCTTCTCCTTGGTAATGGCCACCATACTCACCTCTGCCCCCCGACTCTCTTGAACTTTGGGGATGTTACTCGTGTCTTCCACCGTGAAGACTGACGCAAAGTACCTGTTCAGTTCCTCCGCCATTTCTTTGTTCCCCACTACTACTTCTCCAGCGTCATTTTCCAGCGGCCCAATGTCCACTTTTGCCTCTCTCTTACCCTTTACATATCTAAAAAAACTCTTGCAATCTTCTTTTATATTACTGGCTAGTTTACCCTCATATTTAATCTTGTCAAGTTGGTGTTCTTTTCTGACCATTGCCTCCTACTGGCCGACTGTCACCTACAGAAAGGTGAGAGGTTTAGCGGGATACGTGGAAGCTGAACATCAAATTGTTGATCTCAGAAAACATTGAGGAACTCAAAAGGGATTACTAAGGTTGGAGAACCATGAAACTCCGCTTTGAGTCCCCGATCCTCTGGTGAGAAGCGATCAAGGCAAACATCAAGAGGTTCTTCATCCTCAACCATGTTCAGAAAACCAGAGACTGAGGGAAGTGCTCTCAGAGGGAAGGATCTCCAAGAGGTGAAGAGTCAGCAAGCCTCTCTCTCGGCTGTGTAGGGCTCCAAGATCATCTCCTGGTGTAGAGTCTGCTCCGTGGAGCAGGATGAAATGTCCTTGCATCTCTTCTTCCAGAAGGATCACACAGAGAGATTTTCTAATAATAAAAATCTCTCATAGTACCAATTTTACCAGTAATCTTTAGGAAAAATAAATACTGTTTCTTAACTTACCAGTAATATTTCACTCCCTCTTTTAATCTAGTCTGGTTTATTTAAAAGTGCAAATATTCCCTTGACACCTGTTTACCTATTTAACATTTCAAACCTGGCTTATCTTCTATTACATCAAAGCCTTCAGACCAGCTGCCTTTAATTCAAGTCACTCACACACACGCACACACACACAGAGGCATAGACCCATAGACACAGACCCCACTATTACTCTATTTTATAATAAACTCCAATAACATTAGGAAAATTATTATGTCTGACAATCTCTGATAGCATCACTCTACTCAGGGATACGGTCGCCCACATACAGGACAGGGAGATGGATACTGGCCTCATCAGCTTGGAGCAGGAGAAAGCCTTTGTCAGAATATCACACACCTACATGATGGACGTACTCTCCAAACTGGGGTTTAGGGAGGAAATCTGCTATTGGATTCAACTGCTCTGCACAAACATCAGTGGTGTAGTCTCAATCAATAGTTGGGAATCAGAAAGCTTTCCAATCAGATCTGGGGAGTCAGGCAGGGCTGTCCTCTCTCTCCTGGCCTGTTTGTGTGTTGCATCGACCCTTTTGCCAAGTCCATCAGGAAGGATGGCAGGCCTAAGAGAATGACAACCCCAAGCAGTGGAGGCAGTCAGGTCAAAGCCTTACTGTGCATCGAAGACGACACCGTCTACTGTTCTGATCCACTGCCAGTGCATAGACTGATGAGCATCTGAGACCAGTTCGAACTGGCTCGGGAGTGAAAGAAATCATGGCAAGAGCGAGGTCATGTTCTTTGAGAACTGGGCAGACCGATGTTTTGTCCCTTTCACTGTCAGGTCAGACTCCCTGAAGGTAGTGGAGATATGGGGTGGGACGTGTGCCAAAAGCTGGAAGGAGCACGTAGCCATGGTAAAACAGAAACTGAGCATGTGGGAGTGATGTTCCCTCTCCGTTGCAGGTAAGAACCTAGTCATCAGGTGCTAGGCTCTGTGTTGCTGTACATGGTGCAGATCTGGCCCCACTCCTACATTGTGGCGATCACCAAAGCCATTTTCCGCTTTGTCTGGAGTTTGTCAATGGACCATGTTTGCAGGGACGTGAGGTACAAGTCTCTAGACAAAGGTGGAGAAAACATATCCAATTCCGCCCTCATCCTTATGGCTGCATCCTTTGGCTGCACCCAGCTGCGCATAGACCCTCGGTATGCAGCCGCCAAGTGTCACCAGCTGCTGAGGTTCCACCTACCCCCCATATTGTCAAGGATGGATCTGGCCACGTTGTTGCGGAATGCTCCAATCAGCTGGCCGTCCCACATGTCCCTCGTGGAGAAGTTTTTGCAGAAAAACACCTTTGCTAACAGGTCCATCAGGCAATGGTCCACACCTAACATCCTCGAGGCCTGCGGGAAAAGAAGATGGTGGATCCTGTCAGATGGTTCCTTAAGCAGACTGTCAAAGCCATTTGGCAGAATGCCGCATTGCCATAACTTTCAAACAAGCACCAAGATGTAGCTTGGTTGG
The DNA here is from genome assembly GCF_964194155.1 of Cetorhinus maximus. Taxonomy (NCBI): domain Eukaryota; kingdom Metazoa; phylum Chordata; class Chondrichthyes; order Lamniformes; family Cetorhinidae; genus Cetorhinus; species Cetorhinus maximus. The sequence continues at coordinate 105,051,787 of NC_135892.1, forward strand.
TGGTGAGAAGGGCCGCCCCTGTCAGATCCTTCCTGCACACCTCAAGTCTCACTGCCCCCACACATTGCCCCCGAGAAAGCTGTGGCAGGGAAGAGACCATTGTCCACCTCATTCTGGAATTGGCCTTTGCAAAGCAGGTCTGGAAAAAGATACAGTGGGTTTGGTCGACGTTCATCCCGAGCAGCAGGACTCAGCTCTATGGGCTGTTCCCAGAGAGGGAAAAACCAAGATAAACATCAACTGCTGCTGGAGGACCATCAACTTGGTGAAAGACGCTCTTTGGTCTGCTGAAACATTTTGTTCTTCCAGTGCAAAGAGTTGTCTATGACACAGTGTTGCAAACTGGCGCATCCTGAAGTCCAGAACTTAGTGCTGAGAGACACACTAAAGCTTGGGGCAGCTGTTTCAGAGACGCAATGGGGAAAGGGCCCTGTCTAAGGCCTTCATCCATAATACACTGAGGGGCTAGAAACTGTGAAAAACCCCACGAGCTGTATGTTTAACATGTAAGAACATTGTGAATATTGACTGTAATTGTAAATGCAGCTAGGAACATACAGTATTGTAAGAAATTGATTTTTTTTGCACTTTGAACAGTAATGTAATGTACTTTTATAAATTTTATGAATGAAATATTTTCCACTAACAGGATTCTGCCATCAATCCAAAATAACATTGTCCCTACCACACAATTGAGCAATGTTATGTATGAATTTCAGTGTGGTGTGATGCCAGGTACATAGGCTATACATCCCAGTGATTGGTTGATCAAATCGAACAGCATGTTCCCTTGGTTGTTCATAATAGGCAGAATAGAGACTGCACTCAACCAGCCTGTACTTACAAAACCTAAAACAAAATGTCTGCTGTTAGATGTGATTCTGCGATTGGGCAGCATTTACTAAACAATCCTGAGTATGCCAATAGCTACACTAACAACCAATTTAGGATTGAGATTAGGATTTAAATCAAGCTCGCAATGTGGTTCATTTACGCTTGCTAGGAGTGATATACGTACACAGGAACCCATTCTCTGCAAACAAAAGGAACATGTTCAAGCCTTGCGCCTTCTTTGAATTATCCAGGAGCTTGGGGAGCCTATAGTTCCCCATTGCTTTCTTCACGGCAATGCCTGAGCCAATCAGAGTTGACTTGCCAACCAATCAGCACCTTTTTCTCCTGTAGTATAAATTAGTGCGATTGTTTGAAATTTGACATTCTTGCATTTGTCCTGATGAATGAAAGATGAAAAACTTCGGCAACATGTCTCTCTTTCAGGAATATTCAAGTTCTGTACTATCTAGCAACTGTTTAGACAGCATGGTGATGAGGTGGCCTGGTAGTTTGATTTTAGTCTTCAGCTTAATACCATGCTGCTTCCTACTCTAACCCTAACCTGCCTTCTTACTTTCCTCCTGATTGACTGTCAAAGCAATTTCTAACGGGTGTTGGCATTATTTTTTGTTCTTATGGGCGTAAAAGTGGAGAAAGGGGGAGAGGAGAAGATGCGTTTGGATTTTGGGGTCATCGTCGTGGGCAGGCTGAAATGACATGAAGATGATCTAGCAAATGCAGACGTTGTGGGTGGAAGGTGAGGACCAGGGAAACTCTGATAATATCAGAGAGAATAGGCAGAATCAGGAGAGAATGGACAGACATAATCTGTGCATCACAGCAAAGGGGAATCCCTTTGAGGCAAAAAGAGGACATGTCAGAACCTCTGGAGCGCAAGCTAGAGCCATCTGAGCAGAATTGTTCTGATTGTACTCATTTGCACTTCTGAAGAAAGGTCTACACCCAAACTGTAATATATATGTTACTTCCACAGATGCTGACCTGACCTGCTGAGTTTTTCTAGCACCGTAGGTATTTGTTTTTACCTTCCTATCTGTCTTATGACCTTGGACGGCTGATTTCCACAGTAGGCTCTGTATGTATTCACTAATCCACTTGGGGGAGCTGAAGGCTTCATGATTTGAACTAAATGTGTGTCAGCATAGAATACAATTCCTGCAGCAAACAATACAAATACAAACCTGGACAAAACACTGCACTTGCTGGCAATCACTTGTCTACTTCTGGTGTTAGGCTATCCAGCCACATCTATTACAAACCTGCTGACTCCCACACAACCTGGATTATACTTTTTACAACCTTGTGAGGACTCCACTCCCTTCTTCCAATATCTCCAACTGCATCACCCCTGCTCAGATGAGGCCGCTTTCCAAACTAGCTGCTTTGGCTAGGACCCTAGACCAAGTTTGTTCCATTTCTCGTGCTTCAGCGCTCACTCTTTGTTCCTCCCTCCCCCTCGCAGAGTGGTGAAAGAGCCCCCTTTGTCCTTACCCTTCACCTCACTAGCCTCTGTAGCACCATCTGCCATTTCAGCCACCTTCAACGTGATTCTACTACCAAATACAACTTGCCCTTCCCTCTCTGCAATCCAAAGGGATCAATGCCTTTGTGACGTGCTGGCTCACTCTTCCATCACCCTCACCACCTCCCCTGGCCATCCATCACCTCTGATCAAGGGCCCAAACACTCCTTCCAGGTGAGACAGCAGTTTACCTTTGCTTACCTCCCACCTAGTAAAGAATAAACACGTATCATGCGGCAAGCTCCTCTCTAATGAGTAGACCAAGCACAATTCAGTGAACAAGTGCAACCTAGAACTCCCTGGCACCTGGCACTTTCTAAAGCCAAAAACAATTCTTCCATTCTAGAAGATGATACCTGGAAAATCTAAAACGAGAAAGGGCTAAATGTTGTAGGCTTTCGATATTAAGGCTGCTGCATATATTGGTGACAAGGAACTGGGCTTTGGGAATTGTGACTGCTCCCAATGGAACTGCAGAGTCACCCACCAGGAAACAACAATAGAAGCATTATTGCTTCTACACTGGGTCCTGGGAAGGCAACTTAAATGCTCATTTATTTAATGCCTTGGGACGTTTTGTTTTACGTTAGTGCTGCTAATATAAGTGCAGTTGTTGCAAACCCTTCAGTGATGCTGAGATTGCGAGGAAAAGCTCGCTGCAAATGATAAAAACAAGGATAAAATGAGAGACGGGTGAAGGGCATTTAAAAAGAGCCATTATTTAATTCAACAAGTGCCTACCCAAAGAAGTTTTGTCTGGTGGTTTTAACAGATTAATAATGGGTGAATCAAGTGACATAACTGACATTGCCCAGTTGTCCATTTATACGATGATAAAGCATTTATTGAATACTTATTTATAACATTGTCTTAAAAAAAATCACACAGGAGGAGCCATTGTTCCATTTCTAACCATTGCTCCGGGAGCAAAAGCCTAGTCTGAAGGTGTGTATACCCACAGAGAGAACTCTTGCCATTATGGGATGTGAGAATAGGCTGATGATTAAACCAAAAAAAACCTATAATCTACTAACTCTGCTAGGGCATTATTCAGCACTCTGCATGGAAAGCTGAAGTGTAAAGTTGTGGACATCAAGCGTGCACTCGTGGAGTCCCTACAACAGTGGCAACACTTGAAAAATACTTAACTGGCCTTAAAGCACTTTGAGGTGTCCTGAAAGGTGCTATCTAGATGCAAGTTCATTCTTTACTTAATTCCCCACAGCAGCACTGGCAATTAACCAAAGTTTCTGTTAAGCATGATGACCTTCTAATACACTGGGATGTCGGACTGCTAAATGTTGTAAAGAATAAGGATGTCTTGGAATTCCTCAAAAGCTTCCATGGTTTGCAGACTGCTTGAAGACAGACGCCAATCCTTCTTTCCATATCTGCCATTTTGGAACGTCTTAAATGAGCTCAATGGAGACATCCTGGGAAGGTAGGAAGACTACCCTGGCTGAGGATTGGAGTGCGAGATTTCAAAAGTAGGCTGCATTTCTTCCGACTAGTTGTATCATCAGGAGAGTTGCCCCACTCCCCAAGTTGGCTGAGCAGGTGTCGGCTGCGAAGGACCCTCGCTCGTAATTATTTACCTACGCAGCCCGCGGAGAGGGAATTCCAATCACACGGAGGATTTCGCTCACCTTGGATGAAATGCCACAGCTCAACAGTACCATTTTCACTGCAGCCCAACAGCAACTGAAGTGAGCAAACAAACCACCTGAACAGAGCGAAGCATCAAAATGGAGCGGGTTCACGGGGACGTAAATGAGGGCTGGAAACAGAAACACACAAGAGCAGAAAGACTGAAGAATCCTCAGGCGAGCTGGTAGAAAATATCAAAACAAGATTCCAACTCTTTAAAAAATCCTTGCAGTTGCCAAAAGCACAAAGTTTGGTTCCTCCCATTTAATGATCTAAGTTTATATTGCCTATAGAAACTTCAAGGAGCGATGAGGTTTTCGTTAGGATTTTGAAAAGAATTGACAGGGTGGATAAAATGAATCTTTTTCCGCGTCTAGGGGAAGGAGACATTGATTTAAAATCAGACTGAGGCCATTCAAGAGAGAAGTTAGGAAACACCACATATAAGGTGGTAGAAGTGTGAAGCACTCTCCCTCAAAAAGTAGCAGATGCTAGCTCAATTCATAATTTAAAATCTGAGATTAATAAATATTTGCTAGGCAAGGATATAAAAGGATATTGAGTCGAGGCAGGTGAATGGAGTTACGACACAGATCAGCCATGGTCTCAATGAATGATAAAATGGGCTTAAGGGGCTGAATGGCTACTCCTGTTTCCAATGTTCCAACCAGATTTGCCAGCTTACATTCAGTGCCAAGAATCCAACAGGAAAAGCAAAATGCTATGATGATTCCAATCTGTGCAAGCCTCAAGGATGCTTTTAAACATGCTAATCTATTTTAGATTTTAGCAAAGAAATTTGGAGGAGATTGCAGGGGCGGGGGTGGGGTGGGGAGCAGGTGAGGACAGGAGACAAGAAGGTAAGAGGACAGAACAAACACCCAGGCTGGAGTAGAACAGGATGTGAGCACAGTATGAGATAATCCAATATTCATTCATACCTTGAGACACAAAAAACGCACCACTTTTAAAAAATTCATTCAAGGGATATGGCTAGGCCAGCATTTATTATCCATCCCTAATTGCCATCGAGAAAGTGGCAGTGACCTGCCTTCTTGAACTGCAGCCTACAGTGCTATTCAGGAGGGAGTTCCAGGATTTTGACCCAGCGATGGTAAAGGAACGGTGATATATTTTCAAGTCAGAATGGTGAGTGGCTTGGAGGGGAACTTCCAGGTGGTAGTGTTCCCATGTATCTGTTGTCCTTGTCCTTCTAGACGGTAGTGGTCATGGGTTTGGAAGGTGCTGTCTAAGGAACCTTGGTAAGTTTCTGCAGTGCATCTTTTAGATGGTCCACACTGCTGCTACTGTGCTTCAGTGGTGGAGGGAATGAATGTTTGCTTTGTCCTGGATGGTATCCAGCTTCTTCAGTGTTGTTGGAGTTGCAGTCATCCAGGCAAGGGGAGAGTATTCCATCACATTCTATTTTTGCGTCTTGTAGATTGTGGACAGGCATTTGGGGAGTCAGGAGTTACACGCTGCAGGATTCCTAGTCTCTGACCTGCTCTTGTAGCCACAGTATTTATATGGATAGTCCAGTTAGTTTCTAGTCAATGGTAACCCCCAAGGTGTTGATAGTGGGGGATTCAGCGACGGTAATGCCATTGAATGTCAAGGAGTGATGATAAGATTCTCTCTTACTGGAGATGGTCATTGCCTGGCACTTGTGTGGCATAAATGTTACTTGCCACTTGTCAGCCCAAGCCTGGATGTTTTAGGTCTTGCTGCATTTAGACATGGACTGCCATATGACATTTGTAATTGTATAAACTTTAAACCCAACAAGTTGTAAGATAATTGCAACAACCTATTTCTCTTAAAGGCCTTTAATTTCAAATCATTGTATTTCTAAGCCCTTGTATAAGATTCTACATCATTGATTTTGGATTTGAAATCTTACATGCAAGGGTCAATTTTCTGACTTCGCATTCAGCGGAGACCCAAGCCAAACAGAAGTGCACATCAGAAATTCAAATTCACGAACCATTCCAATTGCTGAAATGAATAGTCAAAAACATTGTGCACCCAAATTGCCAGTATACGCTTGCCACTCAAAGTCAGAAAATTAATTCTAGAAGTTGCAACTCTAGAGGCTGCTCATTATCTTGCCAAGGTAATAGCAAATACATCTCCTTGTGATTAAAGCACAGAGCTGCACACTGTCTCAGTGGTGCTCCTTATATTGGACCATGTCTCTTCTACATTAGACACCCAATTATGAAAAAAGACTTGGATTTCTTAAACCAGCAGGCTGGAACTATACGTATGAAATAGGATTCTGTGAGCTTGCAAGAATTCATCTTTCTGGCCACAAGCTATGTTGCTCTTAGGGCCAAAGGTCTATGAATTTTCTCCTTGGCTGTCTTTGTTGCTTCTATCTGTTTTTCTGGTTGGATCCATTTTGGTCCCTTCGAATGCAACCTTGTTTTTCACACCTTCCTGCACCATTCGCTGCTGGATTCTGAGTTTTGCATTCTGATACCTGCAGAACATCCTGAAAAAGATGCACATGTGTTTGAAATGTTTTTCTGACTCAAATCACTTCCAGCAAACGCACACAATTTCAGGTCCGTTGACAAATTGCCACAGCAGGCTTAAAGCCCTGTTGTACTGCAGTACCTGCATCGATACGACAGTATCTACACCAAGCGTAGTATCTTTGCAGTGTGAAGTCAGATTTCCTTTCCTAAATGGCAGTAGTGGGCCAGTTGGGTTTTTAATGACAAAACTGTAGTTTCATTGTCACCATTATAGACACTAGTTTTTTATTCCAAATTTTATTTAATTAATTGAATTTAAACTCCCCAGCTTCTGTGGTGAGATTGGAACTCCAGTTTATTCGTCCAGGCCTCTGCATTACTAGTTCAGTAACATAACCACCATGTACCACTTAACTTCACTTTAAACCTTGCAAAGATGGAATAAAGATTATATTCCTGAGATCAACAGGAAACCCACTCACCAAGTTCCCAAAGTTGTAAGTAGAAAGCTCCCCACACCAAAGTCAAACGACCGCTTTACTCTGCCTGTAGGAAAAGAGAAGGCAGGAGTATTGTAAATATTGAAACAAAATTCAAAGATGTTCATTAATATTGCAAATAAAACATGGCTTGGGGTGGGGGCCTCCTGGAAGGCTGATTTGGTGATGCCAGTGTGTAAATGAACCGCAGAAATAGGCCTTTCAGCCTAACTGATCAACTCTTGTGCCTATGCTAATTTAATGTTAAAGAGCCATAAATAAGCAGTCGTCTCTTTGCCAATGTTGAACACTGGACTACATTCTAATCCCGCCATGTTCAGCACTGCTCATGTATTTCACATGTCATAGGTCAGAATGCCCAGGTCTTATTTTTAGCCTGTATGGAAATTATTGGCCTCAGACAGAGTAATGATGGCATTACTAGAATTGGTCTTTTGCTTGTCAGTCATTATTGTTGAAACAAAGGCAAAATGCCAAGGAAGCCCGAAATCTGAAGTTTAAACCGAAAATGCTCGAAACAGTCAGAAGGCAAGGTAGCACCAGCGGAGAGATGCTGCCTTGCCTACTTATTATTGGAAAGTGGACCAGGTGAAGACGGAGTCAGGCTTGGCTGCACTTCCTCCTACAGTTGAATAGTTTACTAACACTGGTTCCAAGGATGAAAGACTTCAGTTACGCGGACAGATTGGTGAGGCTGGAACTGTTCTCCTTAAAAGAAGGTTGAGAGGGGATGTGATAGAGATTTTCAAAATCATAAGGGGCCTGGACAGAATAGATAGGGAGAAACCGTTCCCCTTGGTAGAAAGGTCGAGAACCGTTGGATTTAAGGTGATTGGCAAAAGAAACTGAGGCTACATGAGGGAAAACATGAGAGAAAAATATTGCAGGGCTATAGGGAAAGGGCACGGGAGAGGGATTAGCTGAGTTGTTCATACAGAGAGAAGGCAAGGTCAAACAGACTACATGGCCTCTTTCTGTGCTATAATCATTCTATGACTCTATGATTAGGGAAGAGTAGTGAGAGCTTCACCCTGTATATGATTGCAGTATGCCTGACATTGGGAGTAAGACTTCAATTAAAGGGTTTCAAACCTTTGGAACTTTCTACTGCAGAGAGCTGCAGGTGTTCAGTAGTCGAGCATATTCAAGTCATAAATAGGCAAAATTTTGGGTACTAAGGGAATCAAGGTTTAAGGGGATACTGTGGGAAGGTGTAGGTAGAAGATTAACCATGATCTCATTGAATTGTGGAACAGGCTCAAAGGGCCAAATGGCCTGTTCATGCTTCTATTTACATACATATGAATGAATAGCAGTAGGAGGCCATTTGGCCCCTCAAGCCTGCTCTGCCATTCAATAGGATCATAGCTGATCTAAATATGGCCTCAACTCCACATTCTGCCTAGGCCCGATGGCCTTTAACTCCCTTATTAGTCCAGAATCTTTCCACCTCTGCCTTAAAAATTGAGCCTGCCTTCACCGCTCTCTGGGGAAGATAGTTCCAAAGATGCTCAACCCTCTAAGAGAAAAAAATTCTTCTCATCTCCGCGTTAAATGGGAGACCCTTTATTTTTAAACTGCATCCCCTACTTCTTCTGTTCTTAAGTAAGAAAATGGAGGCTGTCCATTTTCCTAGCAGTGACATCCATCACTTTGAGCAGACCAATCACTTCCAAAATAAAATAAATCCAAAAATTATTCAGTATTCATGCTTCAAGTATTCTGGCATTGCCAACAGCAAACCTTTTAACGTGAGCAACTCTTACGACAGACGTTACAGAATAGAGCTCTAAAAAGATTCACTCCAATATCGAGGAGGATGCTCACTTGTTGCTAGGAAGTGGCCAAGTCCAGCTACTACAGCACCAGCTGATCCATACAGGACAGAGTCGCGAGCACATGGAATGTTCTGCACATCCAAGATTCCCAGGAGCTTGAATGACTAAAAGCACACAAAAAAAAATCTTATTGCCAAATTAAAGCCTGTTTCCCTTCTAATACAGATCAGAAACCCATGGCGTACAACTGAAAAGCCAACAGTCTAATGAGCTGCTTGGTTGGGCAGTGGCTGTTATGTAAGGAAACATAACCTTGAGTGAATAATCTGTCTGCCAAATGGAGATATATTGTTTACAAAATGACAAGAATTCTTGGCCGTCCTCTCAAATAGTTCCATGGAATATTTAACGTCTGTTTGAAACATCACAAGCTAAGGTGGTCTTGATTTAATGCCTCAACTAAAGGTATAGCATTCTTGACAATATCGTGTTCATTCAGTTTTGTACTGATCCCTGTGGGGTACAATTCCACTGTTTATTCTTTAACTTCAATGTATTGGCTGGCTAGTTGATCATGTGGTGTGCATCAAGGCCAGGCCTGATCCTGTCCCCTCCTGATCATACACAGACTTGCAGCACGACTTGCTGGAAGCTGATCAAGTTTGGCAACCCTGGCCGACTTTCCCCTTCCTAACCAGTAATGCCAACAGCAATTATTGCATCCCACGATTCAGGTAACTGAAGAGTACAGATCAGGGATCAAACCTGGCAACCACTTATATAGAAACAGTAGGACATTCAGCCCCTTGAGCCTGTGCCATCATGACTCAACCACTAAGAATAATTAAAGCATCGTTTTATAATTTTTAAAATTATGCTATCCAGTTTTATTTCCTCTTAGCCAACCCTAAAACCTAGATTTCCAAATTGTAAATGAAACAAGTGGTCACCACAGTTAGGAGATTTATGGTCACATAAATTGACAAGGATTTTTCCAATTATTTGAAGGAATTGGAGCTATGTTTATTTTTCCAAAAGGAAGGCACCAGAAGGAGGAGGCCATTTGCTGAGCTGTTTATGCCATTTTGAAATGGAGTAAGCCCATTTAGCTAATACAAAAGGCTGGAAATCTGATATCTAAACAGAAAATGCTCAGCTGGGCTGGATGCTGCCTGAACTGCTGTGTATTTCCGGCGTTTATTCCTACTTTATCTCTTTGCAGCTCATTTTCACCATTAAACAAAAGGGGGCTGCGACCTTGACTTGACATTGAAGGCGCCCGCTGCGCATGCCCGTGACCTTTCATCCCCTCCCCCCACAGACCGTTATGACGTAATCTACCTTCGGCTTCCCCGCGTCAGTCTCGGTCGACATGGCGGCTTGCGCTGCTCAGCGGCTACCCTAAAACGTCTCCCCGCCCTCCTTGTTCGTGCTCCGAATCCGTGTTCAACAAAACATTCATGCGGTACCGGGCGGCGGCGACACCGCCTGGAACACACCGGGAGCCAGCAGCGTTAAATCACGTGGGCCGAGCCGGGCAAGTAGCTCTGCACATGCGCATACCCGGGGCGGGGCGGGGCTGGGCTGAGGTAGGGGAGGTTTCAAATCTCTATTCTGTTTGCCGGAACAGGCCAGCAAGTAGGGTTGCCAACGCTCCAGGATTGGCCTGGAGTCTCCAGGAATTGAAGATCAATCTTCAGGACACTGCAGTGTGCAACCCTGGAGAAAAATCATTGGGACATTAAAGCAAAATTGCCATTTCCTTTAAGATAAAAGCAAAAAAAAACTGCGGATGCTGGAAATCCAAAACAAAAACAAAAATACCTGGAAAAACTCAGCAGGTCTGGCAGCATCTGCGGAGAGGAGCACAGTTAACGTTTCGAGTCCGAATGACCCTTCAACAGAACTAAGTAAAAATAGAAGAGAGGTGAAATATAAGCTGGTTTAAGGGGGGGTGGGACAAGTAGAACCAGTGATAGGTGGAGATAACCAAAAGATGTCACAGACAAAAGGACAAAGAGGTGTTGAAGGTGGTGATATTATCTAAGGAATGTGCTAATTAAGGGTAGAAAGCAGGACGAGCAAGGTACAGGTAGCCCTAGTGGGGGTGGGGTGGGGTGAAGGAATCGAAAAAGGCTAAAAGGTAGAGATAAAACAATGGATGGAAATACATTTAAAAATAATGGAAATAGGTGGGAAAAGATAAATCTATATAAATTATTGGAGAAAAAAAGGGGGGGGATCGGAAAGAGGGTGGGGATGGAGGAGAGAGTTCATGATCTAAAATTGTTGAACTCAATGTTCAGTCCAGGAGGCTGTAAAGTGCCTAGTCGGAAGATAAGGTGCTGTTCCTCCAGTTTGCATTGAGCTTCACTGGAACAATGCAGCAGGCCAAGGACGGACATATGGGCATGAGAGCAGGGTGGAGTGTTGAAATGGTAAGCGACAGGGAGGTCTGGGTAATGCTTGCGGACAGACCGAAGGTGTTCTGCAAAGTGGCCACCCAGTCTGCGTTTGGTCTCTCCAATGTAGAGGAAACTGCATTGGGAGCAACAAATGCAGTAGACTAAATTGAGGGAAGTGTAAGTAAAATGCTGCTTCACTTCAAAGGAGCGTTTGGGCCCTTGGACGGTGAGGAGAGGGGAAGTGAAGGGGCAGGTGTTGCACCTTCTGCGGTTGTATGGGAAGGTGCCGTGGGAGGGGGTTGAGGTGTAGGGGGTGATGGAGGAGTGGACCAGGGTGTCCCGGGGGGAACGATCCCTGCGGAATGCCGCCGGGGGGGTGAAGGGAAGATGTGTTTGGTGGTGGCATCATTCTGGAGTTGGCGGAAATGGCGGAGGATGATCCTTTGAATGCGGTGGCTGGTGGGGTGATAAGTGAGGACAAGGAGGACCCTATCATGTTTCTGGGAGGGAGAGGAAGGTGTGAGGGCGGATGTGCGGGAGATTTGCCGCACACGGTTGAGAGCCCTGTCAACCAGCATGGGTGGAAAACCTCGGTTAAGGAAGAAGGAGGACATGTCAGAGGAGCTGTTTTTGAAGGTAGCGTCATCAGAACAGATGCGATGGAGGCGAAGGAACTGAGAGAATGGGATGAAGTCCTTACAGGAAGCGGGGTGTGAGGAGCTGTAGTCGAGGTAGCTGTGGGAGTCGGTGGGCTTGTAATGGATATTGGTGGACAGTGTATCACCAGAAATTGAGACAGAGAGGTCAAGGAAGGGAAGGGAAGTGTCAGAGATGGACCATGTGAAAATGATGGAGGGGTGGAGATTGGAAGCAAAATTAATAAATTTTTCCAGGTCCAGACGAGAGCATGAAGCAGCAATCATCGATGTACCGGAGAAAGAGTTGTGGGAGGGGGCCGGAGTAGGACTGGAACAAGGAATGTTCCACATACTCCATAAAGAGACAGGCATAACTGGGGCCCACGCGGGTACCCATAGCCACACCTTTTATTTGGAGGAAGTGAGAGGAGTTTAAGGAGAAGTTGTTCACTACTCTCCTCCATCTGGCTGAACTTGTTCTCACACTGAACAATTTCTCCTTAAACTCCTCTCACTTCCTCCAAATAAAAGGTGTGGCTATGGGTACCCACATGGGCCCCAGCTATGCCTGTATCTTTATGCTTGTCCTGCTTTCTACCCTTAATTAGCACATTCCTTAGATAATATCACCACCTTCAACACCTCTTTGTCCTTTTGCCTGTGTCATCTTTTGGTTATCTCCACCTATCACTGGCTCTACTTGTCCCACCCCGCCTTAAACCAGCTTATATTTCACCTGTCTTCTATTTTTACTTAGCTCTGTTGAAGGGTCATTCGGACTCGAAACATTAACTGTGTTCCTCTCCGCAGATGCTGCCAGACTTGCTGAGTTTTTCCAGGTATTTTTGTTTTTGTTTTGCCATTTCCTTTGAACATTTCTCTTTACCAGATATAAAAATATTGAAAATGATGGGGGGGGAGAAAAAGGTTGTTTGGCTGACAGCCAAGCATCATCTAGCTGAGTGACGAGTCTTTTTGCTTCCCAAATGGCGTAGAAAGGCAGTGCATCACAAGGATGGATGTGTTGACTGGAGTGTGGGGCAAGTCATGTGATGAGACCTCCAGGAATATATTTAAACACATATTTTTGCTTATATATTTAATCACATTTGGCAACCCTATCAGCAAGACTTTGCAGTTCATTATAGATAAAAACAAAAAACTACTGCGGATGCTGGAAATCCAAAACAAAATCAGAATTACCTGAAAAAACTCAGCAGGTCTGGCAGCATCGGTGGAGAAGAAAAGAGTCGACGTTTCGAGTCCTCACGACCCTTCAACAGAACTGAGTATAGTTAGGAGAGGGGTGAAATATAAGCTGGTTTAAGGTGGGGTGGAGGAGAGAGAAGTTGAGGGGGGGTGTGCTTGTAGGGACAAGCAAGCAGTGATAGGAGCAAATAATCAAAAGATGTTACAGACAAAAGGATCAAAGAGGTGTTGCAGGTGGTGATATTATCTAAGAAAACGTGCTAATTAAGAATGGATGGCAGGACACTCAAGGTACAGCTCTAGTCTTTCCACCCCACCCCCCACTAGAGCTGTACCTTGAGTGTCCTGCCATCCATTCCTAATTAGCACATTTTCTTAGATAATATCACCACCTTTGATCCTTTTGTCTGTAACATCTTTTGATTATCTGCTCCTATCACTGCTTGCTTGTCCCTACAACCACGCCCCCCCCCTCAACTTCTCTCCCCCCCACCCCACCTTAAACCAGCTTATATTTCACCCCTCTCCTAACTATACTCAGTTCTGTTGAAGGGTCGTGAGGACGCGAAACGTCGACTCTTTTCTTCTCCACCGATGCTGCCAGACCTGCTGAGTTTTCCAGGTAATTCTGTTTTTGTTTTGCAGTTCATTATACCTGCCTTTAACTTAGAAATACCTCGCAAAGAACTTCACATAATGCAATCAAAATAAAAATAAAGTTTACAGATCCAATCAGGAATTCAGGAGAAATTCCTTTATCCAGTAAAATTGGGTAGCGCAAAATGAACTTACATTTATATAGCGCCTTTCACCACCAACAGATAACTCAAAGCTCTTTAAAGCCAATGAAGTACTTTTTGAAGGGTAGTCACTACTAAAATGTAGGAAACACAGCAGCTAATTTGCTCTCAGCAAACTCCCACAAACAGCAATGTGATAAGGACCAGATAATCTGTATTTTGTGGTATTGATTGAGAGTTAAGTATTGGCCGGGACATTGGGGATAACATCCCTACTCTTTTTCAATGAGATCAATAGCATAGATGGACTTAATAATAACAACTTGCATTTATATAGTGCCTTTGTGGAATACTTAAAGCACAAGAAGAGGCTATTTGGTGAATCATGTCAGTGCCAGATCTCTGCAAGAATAACCCAGCTAGTCTCACAACCCTCCCCTTTCCCTATAGCCTTGCAGATTTTTTCCCTTTTGAAAGCCGATGACTGATTCTGCCGCTACCACATTCTCAGACAGTCCATTTATATTTTAATATGAAACGTCCCAAGGTGCTTCACACAGTGTTACCAATCAAAATTTCACACTGAGACACTTAAGAAGATATAAGGGCAGACAGACAGTCAAAACCTTGGTCCAAGAGGTAGGTTTTAAGGATTGTCTTAAGAGGAGGGGGTGGATTAGGGAGGGAATTCCAGATCTGCGGCCCTAGACAGCTAAAGGCATGGCTGCCAAAGGTGGAACAATTAAAATCAGGGATGTGAAAGCAACGGCCATATATTCATAAGCAGGGATCTGCCCTCTGTAGACAAAAGGAACATGTCCAGAAATTGCGCCTTTTTAAAATTAAACAGTAGCGTGGGGACCATTCCCTGGTACATTCTCCATGGTAACATCTCGACCAATCAGAGTCAACTTGCTGACCAATCAGCACCCTTGTCTCATACAGTGTAAGTTGTTGCTCCCTTTGAAATTTGTCATTCTTGCTTTTGTCCTGATGAGCGCAAGACAAAAAGCTTTGACAGCATGTCTCTTTTTTCAGCAATACTTAAGCATATATCAATCTCAATCTTGAAATTTTCAATAGACCAAAATTTCATAAACTTTTGTTGGGGGTAAGTTCCAGATTTTCACCACTGATTTCACTCCTCAGTGACTCAGCTCTAATTTTAGATTGTGCCCCCTTGTTCTGGATTTGTTCACCGGAGGGAATAGTTTATCTGTTCTATTGAATCCTTTCTTCATTGTAAACACCTCAGTTGAATCAACCCATAACCTTTTTGAACTCAAAGGAATATAAATCAAGTTTGCGCAACCTACCTCATAATTCCATCATTTAAGCCCTGGTATGGCTCTGTTGACTTGGTGCTGTACTCACTCTGAGCTCAGCATATTCTTCCCGAGGGGCAATCTCCAAAGTTGAATATAGTTCTCCAGATGGGATGCAGAATTGAGTGATTCTGAGAGTAGATTTGACCATTCATTGCCCGATCTGGGGACCACATCAAGTATTATCAGGCCTCCAGAACCACCCACTACTGCAGGATCATCTGAGGAGCAAACTGAACTCCTGACTTCATATTCCCGCTATTAATTATCCCTATAAACACCTCCTTTTCGCCTCCATCATCGCCAACAAATGCAAGGAGCTTGTAGGCTTCTTTGTCACTAAGATTGAGACCACCCTCTCAGCTGCCCCTGTCACATCTTCAATTACTCTTGACCACCAATAACCATGAAAATCTCCCAATTGCTTTAGCCCTGCACGCGCATCCGACTGGCCAAACAACCTCTATCCTCCATAAACTTCATCTCACCTGAAACCCTGCTGACTGTATCTTAACTCAACACCAAAGAGGGTGCAGAGGAGATTTAGCATATTGGTTCCAGGGATGATGGAATTTTTTTACGCAGCAAGTGATAATGATCTGAAACTTGCTACCTATGAGGGCAGTGGAAGCGGAGATAATCAATGATTTCAAAAGGAAATTGGAAGGACACTTGAGGGAAATAAACTTGCAGGACTACAGGGATACTCTTTCGAGTTATCAACAGATCGCATGTAACTCTTTCGAGTACATTCACAGTTCTTGGTTTCCGGGAGTGGGACATGAACCCGCAACCTTCTGATTCAAAGGCGAGGGTGCTACGAACTGAGCCACAGCTGACACCTCTAGGACTACAGGGATGGAGGAGGGGAAATAGGACTGACTTAATCGCTCTACAGAGAGCCAGCACGGACTCAATGTGCTGAATGGCCTGTGCTTTAGTGACTGGCCAAGTCTTATTTGCCCATCATTCCTGTGCTCAGTGACCTACATTGGCTCCCAGTTTAGTAGTGCTTCAAAATAATAATTCTCATCCTTCATTCAAATCTGTCTGTGGTTGTGCCCCTTCGCACCCACCACACCTCTCCCCCATCACTATCTCTGTAACCAACTACAACCCTCCAAGATCTATGTGTTGTTGCATCCACATTATGCAGATTTCATCCTAAGAGTAACTTACTATTGGCCCACAGTTTTAAGAGAGTTGGTTCTGACTGTAGCCCCAGCTGAGAATCAATTAACTCATCTTTAGGCTTGGGATCAATATCTTGGAGTGTCCTGGTTTGTATGGCTCACTTCTACATTTGACATTGAGTGATCAGGGGACGCTAGTTGCAATGGCCATTTCAATGTGCTACTGTTGCCCAGCCCCTAAGCTCTGTTATGAAAACAGAAAATGCTGGAAATATTCAGTTGTCAGACAATACCTGCAGAGGGAGAAACAGAATTAACGTTTTCGGTTAATAACCTGTAACCAATAACCTTAAGTTCTGGAATTCCCTCCCTAAACCTCTCTGTCTCTCTATCCCTCTCTTCTTTTAAGACACTCCTTAGATAATGTGGCTTAGGTAATGTGTCCAAAACTTCATCAAATACCTCATGTGTCTCAGTGTTTTGTTTGATAATGCTCCTGTGAACCACCTTCAGACCTTATCTTATTGTTATGATCTTGGTAGAGACCAGAAACAATTTTTTTATGGTGGGTAAAATTTGAAACCCCAGTTATTTACTGAAAGAATAAAGCCACACGATTCTACGGTTTAAAACAGGACAATTTTTACTATACAAGAGTCAACAAAGCAAACATTAAATACTATCTATCCTATACTCTAACATCCAGAACTAACATGAGTTAAACATTCATTAACAGGCAAATTGTGGTTGAATATAAACTATGAATTACATTAAATGACGGATAACAACTAAATCAGATCTTACAAATTGGCTCAGCATTCCAGTCAAATTTTACACTCAGTGACAAAGTCCTTCTAACTCTGTCTTCCTCATGAGGAATTTCAGCTCCTCTCCTAGGATTTAACCTGATCTCCAGCTGACAGAAGCGCACAACCAACTTGAGTTCCACGGGCATGGCCATCAACACAAATAGCATTTGTGTGCAGAAGATGCTCAACTCAGTCTGGATGGGGTAGATCCACCGAATTTATCTTTCATTAACAGAAACAGCGACAGCAGTTTGATCTTAGCTTCTGGATATGGAGTCTGTCTTCAACAGTCTTGCCTGTTCTGCACCTCTGGGTGCATCAACTGCAACTGCTCAGCTTGGACTGATCTGTGTCCTTTTTTTTATTCATTCACAGTATGTGGGCTTTGCTGGCTGGGCCAGCATTTATTGCTCATCCCTAGTTACCCTTGAGAAGGTGGTGGTGAGTTGCCTTCTTGAACCGCTGCAGTCCACTTGGTGTAGATATACCCACAGTGCTGTTAGGAAGGGTGTTCCAGGATTTTGACCCAGCGACAGTGAAGGAACGGGGATATATTTCCAAGTCAGGATGGTGGGTGACTTGGAGGGGAATTTCCAGGTGGTGCTGTTCCCATGTGTCTGCTGCTCTTGTCCTTCTAGATGGTAGTGGTCGTGGGTTTGGAAGATGCTGTTAAAGAAGCCTTGGTGAATTCCTGCGGTGCATCTTGTAGATGGTACACTGCTGCTACTGTGCGTCAGTGGTGGAGGGAGTGAATGTGGATGTGGTGCCAATGAAGCTTTGTCCTGAATGATGTCAAGCTTCTTGAGTGTTATGGGAGCTGCATTCATCCAGGCAGGTGGAGAGTATTCCAATACACTCCTGACTTGTGCCTTGTAGATGGTGGACAGGCTTTGGGGAGTTAGGAGGTGAATTACTCGTTGCACAATTCCTAGCCTCTGACCTGCTCTTGTAGCCAGAGTATTTACATGGCTAGTCCAGTTCAGTTTCTGGTCACTGGCAACCCCCAAGATGTTGATAATGCGGGAGTCAGCCATAGTAATACCTTTGAACATCAAGGGGCGATGGTTGGATTCCCTCTTGTTGGAGTACAAGGCTATGGGCCTAGTGCTGGAAAATGGGATTAGAGCAATAGCAAAGAAAATGTGACACTTGGAACAGGTGACTAAAATGGTCAGAGAGTCATAGAGGTCTGCAGCACAGAAAAAGGCCCTTTGGCCCATCGTGTCTGTGCCGGTCAAACAAGTACCTAACTATTCTAATCCCATTTACCAGCCCTAGGCCCATAGCCTTGTATGCCATGGCATTGCAAGTGCGCATCCAAATACTTCTTAAATGTTGTTATGAGGGTTTCTGCCTCTGCCACCCTTTCAGGCAGTGAGTTCCAGATTCCCACCACCCTCTGAGTAAAAAAATTCTTCCTCACATCCTGTCTAAACCTCCTGCTCCTTACCTTAAATCTATGCCCCCTGGTTCTTGATCTCTCCACCAAGGGGAAAAGTTCCTTCCTGTCTACCCTATCTACGCCCCTCATAATCTTATACACCTCAATCATGTCCCCCCTCAATCTCCTCTACTCCAGGGAAAATATCCCCAGTCTATCCAATCTCTCCTCATAACTAAAACTCTCCAGCCCAGGCAACATCCTGATAAATCTCCTCTGCACTCTCTCTATTGCAAACACATCCTTCCTATAATGCGGATTCCAGAACTGCACACAATACTCTAGCTGTGGCCCAACCAGCGTTTCATACAGTTCCAGCATAACCTCCCTGCTCTTATATTCCAAGCCTCGGCTAATAAAGGCAAGTATCCCATATGCCTTCTTAACCACCTTATCTACCTGTCCCGCTACCTTAAGGGACCGGTGGACATGCACGCAAATGTCCCTCTGATCCTCGGTACTTCTCAGAGTCCTACCATTCATTGTGTATTCCCGTGCCTTGTTTGTCCTGTCCAAGTGCATCACCTCACACTTATCCAGATTAAATTCCATTTGCCACTGATCAGCCCATCTGACTAGCCCGTCTATATCCTCCTGTAATCTAAGGCTATCCTCCTCACTATTTACCACCCCACCAATTTTCGTGTCATCCGTGAACTTACTGATCAGCCCTCCTACATTCAAGTCTAAATCGTTTATATGTACAATAAACAGCAAGGGGCCCAACACCGATCCCTGTGGAACCCCACTGGACACAGGCATCCAGTCACAAAAACACCCCTCATCACCCTCTGCTTCCTGCCAGCCACTCAACCAACTCTGGATCCAATTTGTCAAATTGCCTTGGATCCCATGGGCTCTTATCTTCATTTTCAGTCTCCCATGCGGGACCTTATCAAAAGCCTTGCTGAAGTCCAAGTAGACTACGTCAAATGCATTGCCCTCATCTACACACTTGGTCACCTCTTCGAAAAATTCAATCAAATTGGTCAGACATGACCTCCCCTTAACAAAACCATGCTGACTGACCTTGATTAATCCCTGCCTCCCTAAGTGTAGATTAATTCTGTCCCTCAGAATTGCTTCCAATAGTTTCCCCACTACTGAGGTTAGACTGACTGGCCTGTAGTTCCCTGGTTTATCCCTTCCTCCTTTCTTGAATAACGGTACCACATTGGCTGTCCACCAATCCTCTGGCACCTCTCTTGTGGCCAGAGAGTTATTGAAAATTATTGCCAGTGCCCCTGCTATCTCCTCCCTTGCCTCACTCAACAGCCTGGGGTACATTTCACCCGGGCCTGAAGATTTATCTACTTTTAAGCCTGCCAGACCACTTAAAATCTCCTCCCTTTCTATGCTAATTTCTTTAATTATATCACAGTCCTTCTGCCTGATTTCCATACCCACATCATCCCTCTCACTTGTGAAAGCTGACACAAAGTATTCAGTTAGAGCCCTACCTACATCTTCTGGCTCCACACACAGATTACCACTGTGGTCCTTAATGGGCCCTACTCTTTCCCTAGTTATCCTCTTACTCTTAATGTATTTGTAAAATAACTTTGAATTTTCCTTTATTTTACCTGCCAATGTCTTTTCATGCTCCCTTTTTGCTCCCCTAATTACCTTTTTAAGTTCCCCCTACACATTCTTTACTCCTCTAGGGCTTCCGCTGTTTTGAGCCCTCGGTATCTGCCATAAGTCTCCCTTTTTCTCTTTATCCAATCCTGTATATCCATCCAGGATTCCCTTTATCTTTACTGGAATATTAAGTTCTATCCATATGGCTTAATTTGAGGAACCTTCTAAGTTGCCATCCCCCCTTCTGCTGTAATTGATTCCTTGATGGCCATTGCCTGACACTTGTATAGTGTGAATGTTATTTGCCACTTGTCAGCCCAAGCCTGGATATTTTCCAGGTCTTGCTGCATTTGGACATGGACTGCTTCAGTATCTGAGGAGTCGTGAATGGTGCTGAACATTGTGCAATCATCAGCGAACATCCCCACTTCTGACATTATGATGGAAGGCAGGTCATTGATGAAGCAGCTGAAGATGGTTGGGCCTAGGACACCACACTGAGGAACTCCTGCAGTGATGTCCTGGAGTTGGGATGACTGACCTCCAACAACCACAACTATTTTCCTTTGTGCTAGGTATGACTCCAACCACCGGAGAGTTTTCCCCCTGATTCCCATTGACTCCAGTTTTGCTAGGGCTCCTTGATGCCACACTCCGTCAAATGCAGCCTTGATGTCACGGGCAGTCACTCTCACCTCACAAGTTCAGCTCTTTTTCCCATGTTTGAACCAAGGCTGTAACGAGGTCAGGTGCTGAGTGGCCCTAGCAGAACCCAAACTGGGCATCAGTGAGCAGGTTATTGCTAAGCAAGTGTTGCTTGATGGCACTGTTGATGACCCCTTCCATTACTTTACTGATGATCAAGAGTAGACTGATGGGGCAGTAATTGGCCAGGTTGGATTTGTCTTGCTTTTTGTGTACAGGACATACCTGGGCAATTTTCCACATAGCCGGGTAGATGCCAGTGTTGTAGCTGTACTGGAACGGCTTGGCTAGGGGGCGGGGCAAGTTCTGGAGCACAATTCTTCAGTAGTATTCCTGTAATATTGTCAGGGCTTTGCCGTGTCTAGTGCCTTCAGCCGTTTCTTGATATCACGTGGAGTGAATCGAATTGGCTGAAGACTGGCATCTGTGATGCTGGGGACCTCCGGAGGAAGCTGAGATGGATTATCTTCTGGCTGAAGATTGTTGCGAATGCTTCAGCCTTATCTTTTGCGCTGATGTGCTGGGCTCCTCCATCATAGAGGATGGGGATATTTGTGGATAGATACTGAAGCAGCCCATGTCCAAATGCAGCAACACCTGGACAATACCCAGGCTTGGCTTGGGCTGACAAGCCCATACATTCCATACAAGTGTCAGGCAATGACCATCTCCAACAAGAGAGAATCTAACCATCACCCCTTGATGTTTCATTCCTTTTTTTGTGGGCAACTGAGCAGCTTGCTAGGCCATTTAAAAGTCAACCACATCACATCACTCTGGAGCCACATGTAGGCCAGACCAGGTAAGGATGGCAGATTTCCTTCCCTAAAGGGGCATTAGTGAACAGATGGGTTTTTTAACAGCAATCATTATTAGACTTTTAAATTCCAGATTTTTATTGAATTCAAATTCCACCATCTGCCACAGGATTCAAACCCAGGTCCCCAGGGCATTATCCAGGGTCCCTGGATTGCTAGTCCAGTGACAATACCACTACACCATCACCTCCACTTATAACTATTTAAAACAGGTTCAGTTTGCCAAGAGTTTTGGTTGCTGTTGTAGAGTGTTGGTTATAGTTCAGTAGGTCTGAAGAAGTCTTCATAGTCATACGTAGGTTAACTACAATTCTTTATTGACTATTAGAACTATTTATAATTATACAGTAAAGGGCACAAGCTAGGAGCCATTTCCATGCTTACTGGTACACACAGCTCTGTCCAATACTTGACTGACCCTGAGTGCAGGTCATGCGCTCTCTTACATCACTATAGCTTGTACTGTACTGAGTCCCACATTAACCTTATATGACCCTTATACTACAGTTTCCAAACCTCAGTTTGTTTTTGTTTCCTTAGATACTGGGAGGGCCAGTTTCCTTTCTATGTTTACCTGTTCTGTTTCCCTTTTTAGTTCAGTTTCTGTTTTAGTTATGGTCTGCCTCAAAAAATACAAATTAAGTTTCAAGGCACAGATTCCCTCACACTATGTTAACGGTGAAATATAAATGCAAGTTGTTGTTGATGTATTTATCACACTATAATTATACCATCCTGCCACTGGTGTTGCTGAAGCATTTTAATTGTGCAACTTTCAGCACTTCATCCTGAGGATAAACTCCCAAGTTTGTGCCAATTCTCTACTTCCCAAATGGTCAAGGGTTTTATAACTTAATAATTAATAATATCAAATCAAATTATTATGTGAATAAAAAAAGAATGTTTGACTTGGAAATTGATGGACCGAATTACACCCTGCATACCCTAATCCCACACCCTGTAGCCCCACTTTGCCTGAAGACTATACATGGTCTTGACTCTCACAGAGAATTAGTTTATATTTTCATTATTTGGTTTAAATTCAGCCGCTGATGCGGCCATGTAGGCCCGGCGTCTCTCACAGAGGAGACCTTTATTTGCACGGAATACTTATTCCACTTTTATGGCAACTTATTTTATTTCAGCTACTTCTTTTTGAGATACTGGAGGTTGTTGATAGCTTCACATATCTAAGCTCCACAGTTGCCAGCAATCTGCCAGTTACTGCTGAAATCAACACACATGTTGCAAAATTATAGCTGTTATGTCCAAGCTGAATAAGAGAGTGTGGAACAACAGTAACCTGACTGAGAACACCAAACTGCAAGTCTACCAAGCCTGTGCCCTCAGTGCACTCCTCAACAGTAGTGAGACCTGGACTACATATGCTAGACATGGGAACATAGAACTTAGGAGCAGGAATAGGCCATTCAGCTCTTGGAGACTGCTTTGCCTTTCAATAAGATCATGGCTGATCCAGTTGTGGTCTCAACTCCACTTTCTCATCTACCCCCATAACCCTTAACTCCTTGGCTAGGCAGGAGAAAAGGCTGAACAGTTTCCACCTTCACTATCTCATAATGCATCCTTGCCATCTTTGGCAGGACAATGTCACCCACTGGAGTGCGCTATTTCCATCAATCAGCATCCACTCTACTAAGCCAACGAGATCTGTACTGACACAGCCGCTTTGTCGGATGGATGATGGCTGTACACCCAAAGACCTTCTGTATGGTGAACTGGCCACTGGGTCCGTGATGTGCTGGACATCCAAATCTCCGCTACAAGGGCACCTGTGAGTGAGATATGCAGATGGCAGACATTGACACTGACAACTGGGAGGTAGACGATGACAGCTGTGACCCCTGGAGGCTGACTTTTTGGAGGGGCATTGGAAGATGCAAGATGAAATGGAAAGCTTAGTTGGTTGAGAAGAGAGCCCGGAGAAAACAGAGGCCAGCAAATCCTGCACCTTCTCAGCCCACTGTCTTCCTCTGCAGCAAATGCGATAGAGACTGCCATGCCAGAGTGGGGCTCCTGAGCCACACCAGGTGATGCTTAACACAGAGTTGACCACCAAGGCGCAAATCACCGCCTCATGAGATGGAAATCTGCAAAAGACTTCTTTGTGGCCTGAGGATGTGGGCAAGGCCGCCCTGAGAAGATGGTGGGCTCTTTTCTTCAGCCATTGTTTTTATAACTAGGGTCTTGTTTTCTGAGGCCGTTAAGAGTCATTAAGAGAAATAAAAACAGAAAATGCTGGAAATACTTAGCAGGTCAGGCAGCATCTCTGGAGAGAAATAGTTAACATTTCAGGTCAATGACCTTTCATCAGAGCTGAAGAAGGATAGAAACGTTACAGGTTTTGAGCCAGTGGAAGGGGGAGGGGTTTAGAAAGAACAAGGGGAAGGTCAGTGATAGCATGGAGGGCAGGGGAGTTTAAATGACAAAAGGTTTCATGGTACAAAAGCCAAAGAGAGTGGTAATGGGTATAGTAAAGAAAAAAATGATGTATCCAGATGTGTCAATGGCTGTATAGCAGCTGTCTGAATGCAACGTGAGGGATAAAGAAAGAAATGAGACAAGACTGAACCAGCAAAAGAAACATAGAACAAGATGGAGGCAGAGATTATGATCTAAAGGTGTTGAACTCAGCGCTGAGTCCGAGGGCTGTAGAGTGTTGAGTCGAAAGATGAGGTGTTCCTCGAGCTTGGGTTGAGCTTCATTGGAACACTGCAGCAGGCCAAGGACAGAAAGGTCAGAGTGGGAGCAAGGAGCAAGGTAGAGAATTGAAATGCTAATTGACAGGAAGCTGGGGGTCCTATGAGGCTGGAGTCATAAGTAGGCCAGACACCAAGCAGAAGTGACAGGTTCCTTTCCCTGAAACATTTGGCATTTCTACATGACAGCCTGGCAGTTTTCCTTGCTCATTTTTCTGGTGCCCAGCCCACAAATTACTGGATTGAATCCTAATATCACAATTTGTCATGGCAGGATTTGAACTCCTACCCTCTCGATTGTAAGCCCAGGAGCATAACTATTGACCTGTCGTTCTGCATTTTGTCTTCATTCTCTGAATCTGTCCGATTTGATAACAGCTTTAATGAATTGCTTTGAAGAGCGAAAAAGATTTGAGAGCTTTGACCAGCAAGCATCCCCAGAATCTTGAGCTGTTCTGAAGCTCAGCAAAGTGCGGTCAAAACCTCATGAACTATGCGGCTGAGGTATTACCATTATGTTTTATTGATTACAAATTTAATTTATTTCTCCCTTTTCACTTACATTTATCTCCTGAGGCATTATGATTTCATATCTACTATAACAAATTCCTTTGGTTCTACAGCGATTTTATTCCATTTTTAATTTCAACTGAGACCAACCACACAGAGAGAAAAGAACTTAAAATATTTCATAGTTGCATATTTACTGATACCGGAGGAGCGGGCATTTTCAAAGGTGATTTTTTTATTTTGTTGGCAAAGGCAACAGCTTCATTATTGGTTTATCTTCTTCTTAGGTAATCCCTCGAGATCGAGGATGACTTGCTTCCACTCTGGTATGATGGGCTCTGAGATGGCTGATAAGTCCAATGCATGATTTGCAGACTCTGCCAAATGCGGGGCAGGTGGTGCTTGAAGGATTGGGCGTATGAGCTATTTGGGGGTTTGTGTGCTCCTTCTGATGCCTCACCTTTGCCTTTGATCCTAACAAAGTCTCTCGATGTGTTTGGTGCCTTCCCAAATGAACCTCCTCCATATTGATTGGTCACAGGCTGGGGAATTCCATGAGTCAGTGACCTCTTCAGGGATGCTTTGAGAACATCCTTAGAGCGTTTCCACTAAACCCCTGGGGGCCCCCTGTTGCAATCAAGTTTCAAGTAGAGCAGTTGTTTCGGGGGTCTGGTGCCAGGCATGCAAGCACAAGGATCACAAGGATGGAAAGAAGGCAAACTAGACTTGGATTTTTTAGCATTTAGTAATACCTATGATATTCTGAGCGAGTCATCACCACCATAATATACACTCATAGCTGCTTATTTGCAACTCACTTAATTGCAATTTCCATTTTAACCCAGCCATTTCTGAAGTCCCCATTTGCCCTGTCTCCCCAAACTTCCATTTGTGAAAAGCCAGTGCCAGAATTCTACTGCCTGTGTCCTCAGTCATAAAAGTCCCATTCACTCCTGTGCTTACTGGCTTACATTGGATCCTGGTCCAGCAATGTCTTGATTTTGAAATTCTCATTCTTGTTTTCAAATCCTTCCATGGCCTTGCCCCTTCCTATCTCTGTAATCTCCTTCAGCCCCATAAACCTTCGAGATGTCTGCGCACATCTAAATTTGCTTTCTTAGGCATTCCTAATTTTAATCTTTCTGCCATTGACGGCCGTGCCTTCAGCTGCCTAGTCGCTAAGTGATAATTCGCTGAACATGCATCTGGCAAAGGAAGAAGCTGAAGCCAATCTGTCTTCCACAGCGGTTTATTCACAAAACCCAGTATAACAAAAGTGGAGACTACTTTTCCCTTCCACACAGTTTTCTTCCCAAACTTGTTTTTATTTAATCTAAGTATGATCTAAGTCTCAGCTAGTATAAATACAGGGCTCTCAGTGCTACTGACATAGAGTGTGACTTTACAGAGTGAACAGCTGGGAGTTTGGTGAGTGAGGGAGTTTGGTGAAGAGAGTGAGAAGGTGCTCTTTTCTTTTTCTACCTTTTTCTGCCTCTAGTATTTGGTTCTGACTTCAGTACAGAGGAATAATCTGTTTTGGTGAGTAACTGGTAAGTTATTCCACTTATAATAAGTTGTTTGTAAAAATTAAGATATGGCAGGGAAACTCGGCCGAGTGGAATGTGCATACTGTGGAATGTGGGAAGCCATGGAAACACCATGTGTCCAAGAAAAACACATCTGTAGGAAGCGTCACCAGCTGAAGAAGCTTGAGCCACGGGTTTCGAAACTCGAGTGGTGGCTGGAGTCACTGTGATGCGTCTGTGAGGCAGAGAACTACGTGAATGGCATGTTTAAGGAAGTGGTCACACTGCAGGTTAGGAGCATGCAGCCAGAGGGGGAATGGGTGACTGCCAGGCAGCCTAAGAGAACCAAGCAGGTAGTGCAGGAGTCCCCTGAGTTGATCTCACTCGCTAACTGCTTTTCCATTTTGGATACTCGTGAGGGCAATGATTCCTCTGAGGAGTGCAGCAAGAGCCAGGTCTGTGGCACCATGGATGGATGGCTCATCTGCGCAAGAGGGAGAAAGAAGAGTAGAAGAGCAATAGTGATATGGATTCGTAGTTAGGGGAACAGACAGGTGTTTCTGCGGCCATAGATGTTACTCTAGCATGGGATGTTGTTTCCTGGGTGCCCAAGGATGTCACAGAGCAGCTGCAGGATATTCTTCTGGGGAAGGGTGAATAGCCAGAGGTCGTGCAAGATATAGGAAGCGGGATGAGGTCCTGAAAGCAGATTTTAGGGATTTAGGAAAGAAATTAAAAAACAGGACCTCAAAAGTAGTAATTTTGGGATTACTCCCAGTGCCACATGCTAGTGAGCATAAGAATAGGAGCATTGAGTGATTGAACATGTGGCTGGAGAACTGGCTTAGGAGGGAAGCCATCAGATTTCTGAGGCATCGGGCCTGGTTCTCGGGCAGGTGGGACATGTACAAGATCGACGGGTTGCACCTTAGACTGGGACTAACATCCTCATAGGGAGATTTGCTAATGCTGTTGGGGAGGATTAAAAATTAGAAGGCAGGGCAAGCATCAAATTAGAAGTGAGGGCAAGCATCAAATAGAATCAGAATGTGGAATAATGTTAAAAAGACAAAGTTAAGGGCACTCCATCTGAATGCACTCAGCATTCGCAATAAGGTAATGATTCAAAAGCACAAATAGAGGTAAATGGGCATGATTATTTACCGTTACGGAGGCATAGTTACAGGGTGACCGAGACTGGGAACTGAATATTCAAGGATATTTGTCATTTAGGAAGGATAGGAAAAAGGAAAAGGAATTAGAGTAGTGCTGTTAATAAGGGACAAGGTTAGTATATTAGTGGGGGAGGATCTTAGATCGAAGGATCAAGATGTAGAATCTGTTTGGGTGGAGCTAAGAAACAGCAAGGTGCAGTAAACATTAGTGGGAGCTGTTTATAGGCCACCAAACTAGTGATAAGGTTTGGGCACAATATAAATGAGGAAATAGGAACTGCATGTTGTTGTAGGGTGTTGGTTACAGTTTGGTAGGTCTGAAGATGTCTTTGTAGTCATACATAGGTTAACTGTAAATCTTTATCGACTCTTAGAACTATTCACAAATATACAGTAAAGGGTACAAGCTAGAAGCTGTCTCCATGCTTGCTGGTACACATGGCTCTGTCCAATACTAGACTGACCCTGGTTGCAAGTCATATGCTGTCTTACATCACTGAGTGGCTGGTGCTGTACTCAGTCCCACATTAACCCTATATGTACCAGAATCTTACACTACACATTCCGAAGTCTTTATCCAATGTATTTTAAGTGATTATAATTTATCTTATGTCTTACATTGTTATTACTATCATACATTTACATTGTCATTACTACATTCTCCCCTCTTCAGGTCCTTGATTTCA
Organism: Cetorhinus maximus; assembly: GCF_964194155.1. Lineage (NCBI taxonomy): Eukaryota > Metazoa > Chordata > Chondrichthyes > Lamniformes > Cetorhinidae > Cetorhinus > Cetorhinus maximus. The sequence continues at coordinate 105,079,990 of NC_135892.1, forward strand.
AAGGTTCAGGTAGTTTGGAGGCCTTATAACTTTTCCATATCTCGTTCATACTACTGTCGGAGGAGTGTTAGACTCTGTCGCTGCTTGTTCTTTCTATAGTTTTGGAGGTTGTTCTGGCATCTGGGTATGTTATAATTCTTTTCTTTCATTCCTTCATGTTGAACTGCACTTGGTCAGTTCAGCTGTTGTACTGGTTGGTGGTTGCTACCCTAACTGGTTTCTTGCAGGGTGGACGGACATTGTGCTCATCTCCTCGTCATTTCTTTTGCTTTTTCTGTCATCATGTGGGTTGTGGCGATGTCCTCTGTGGTGGAGGATGAGCATTCCTGTGCCTAGGGTGAAGTTTAGTGGTACACTCGTCTCTGCATTTTGCTGTTGGCAATGGACAGCTGCTACCAGGTTCCAGCATCTTTTGTGGCTTTGGCATGCTGGCTAGGGGTTGCAGCATATATTCGGTGGTTGCAGTGTTGACCTGCTGTACCGTTGTCGGAGATGGAGGTTAAGGCTCATCAGACTGCTGGTTGCTCTTTTATATCATCAACTGTCGGTGTCGTGGGTACCTACTGGGTGGTTGGCTGGTCTGACCATTGAAGGTTTTCTGCCACCTGTAATGATAATGGACAAACCTGCTCTTCAAAGAGAGAAGACAGTTCAGAGATGAACTCCCAGTCAGGATACTCTTTTTTGTTTGAGAACTCGCAGTTCTGTATGATTATCGATAGTGGTTGTCTTTGTTTCAGAGTTATCTGTGGAACTCTTATATAAGTTTGACAACCTCACCTGAGCATTCAGTCCTGTTCGGAATCTTTCTTCCATGGTCACTGACTGCTCCTTGGACTCTTTGAATTCACTCGTTGGATCGTCAGTCTGTGTCATAGAATTTCTCTTAGCTGCTTTCAAAGTCTGGATTTGCTCTTCCATATTACGTATTTCAACCTTCATGTTATTCAAATTGAACCAAAGTTCACTTTTGGTTGTTAATTTTGCTTTCAAGCAACTGTTCTGATGCATCTGCAATTCTTTCTCCTGTTCCAGGCACTTTGCACGAGACTTCTGATGCTTGAAGTTCATCAAGTTTTAATTGAAGATCTATCTTTGCTTAATTTGCTTCTACAAGTTCATCACTTAAGCATTTCAAGTCCTCTTTTAAGTATTCTACTTCGTGTGAGAAGCATTCCAGTGTTCTCATCAGTTCTCGTTTTTCCTTCACAGACTCCTGTCTCGTATGTGAAAGTTGGTTCTCTACGCTGATCAGTTTTTCTTTAGCAGAGCTTAATTCCTCTGTGCTATCCTTCAAGCTCACGTTCTGTAATTGCACTTCTGCCGTTTGTTTCTGAGACTCTTCATGTGCTTTTGTGAGAAGTTCAAATTGCTGTTGCCATACTAGGTACTTAATTTTCATATCTTATATATCTTTGGAAATGTAATGTATTCCCAAGTTTTCTTCCAAATGTCCAACCATTTTCTTCAGCTCTGTAGTCTATTTCTTGTACCTCTTGGCTTCCTCATGGAATAAAGGACACTCCTAAGTCTTCTCCTCCACCTGGTTTGTCAGTTCCTTCAGAGTGACATTAAATTAATTTTGCTTCACTTTGTAATTTTCCAGAGGAGCAAACTTTGACCTAAGGAATCCTTGTAGCATGTGAAGGTCCTTTAGCAGGTTTTCCTTTTCCATGTGAAGCGTAATTACTTCGTCTTGAGTCTTCTTGTAATTTAACAGAGTCTCATCAAGTTTGTTCTGCTGTTCCTCCATTCTGCTGGTCGAGGTAGTCTTTCCCACTTCATGCTGCCGAAAGGTTATGTACTGTTTTTAAATTTGATCTTGAAGGGCAGTTAACTGTTCTTTCAACTGTTTATTTTCCTGTTCAGCCCTTGCCTTCTCACTCTGCACTTCAGTGCATTGCTTTGTTTCTACTGATTGTTCCAACTCAGCTTTTCCTGAAGTAGTATTCAACTTTTTTAACTCCTCATGTTTTCCCAGGGGCACGTACCAGTTCCTCAAAGAGTCTTTCGAGACCACAACTTCTTTGAGTACACTTTGAGCTGTTGTATATGGCTGTACTTCTGGTTGAGTTTCCCCAACTCTTGCTTTGATTTGCCAGCAATCGAATTTAGGGTTGTTATTTCCTTCTGGCACTTTTGTGACCAAATTCAGAAATTTGGATGTTCAGATATCAAACAGTTTGGTTCATTGAAGACTTTAGTTTATCGTGCATTTTCAAAGGCATATGCTCAGCTTGAATTTTGTGTTTCAAATTTCCCAATTCAGCTTTGATGTAAACATTTTCCAACCTTATCTCATTTTCCTTTTGTAGGGTTTGTGTATTTTGGTCTTCATCAAATAGTATTCCTTCATTCATAGTCAGATGCTCGCTCCGCACTGCCACCTGTTGTTGCAGTTCAGGATTTCCAAAAATATACATTTTGAGATTTCCGGAAAGTTCCCAGCCTCTCTGGCTCCCTCATGTGGTTTATGTGAGAATTGCCTTTATTTCTTCCGATGCCTTATTGGGGCTTTTCTGTGCCTCTTTTTAGGGCTCTGTGCACTACACAACTTGAAGATTGAAATATTTGTCAAAGGCTTTTTATATTTCATTGAAGCTGGTTGAGGATTCATCAATGCGCTGCATTAGAATTACTTCATCAGCAAGTTCACCAAACCAGCATAAAAGACTTTTTCTGACTTTCTATTTAGACCTGATGTACTCCGGTAGCTTAAAAATTCTCTTCTCCAGGATGTCCAATTTTCCTTTAGGTTTGGCGCTTGGATGAGTCCAAACTGATCTGGTAAGTTGGATTTTTGATCCATGGTTAAAAAACACTTTAAAGTGTGGGTTCAGCTTTCAGAAGTTGCTGAAATTCAAGATGGTGCCGCCGCTCGTTTGAAGACAAAGGGTTTACCTGCGCTTGCCAGTTTTGGTGGACTCCTGCTGCAATGGCACTTGCGCTCAGCCTTGAAAAAATTTTAAACAATGGCTGCTTGGATTGGCTAGATGCAGACTTCTCAGTTTCGGTGCTATGCTTTAAGGTCGCGAAAGCGGCAAATCCTGGTCTTTGCTAATCTTCACAGCTGATTCTTTAGTCACGATTCTTCTGAATTAGTGAATTATTTCTTCTCTTCTCAGAGTGAGCTCGGATGCCGCATGTTCAGGTGCCGACTCGGGAATCTGTTTTTTTTCCGACAAAGTTTTTAATTAGTAATTTCTGATTCCTGAATTATTTATAAGTTTCTCAGGACTTGCTGTATTCCGGAATGTAAAAGTTTTAGCTCATCCCTGCTAAGTCTACTGACTCTGCACTATGGGGATTGAAGCTGAACTTCCAAGAGATCCTATGGAGTCTTCTGCTGCAATGATGAATTTTAAATTTTTGTCTTCAGTTTCCAAGCCTTTTTTTTGGAGCTTTTACCTGGTGGTTTTCCTCTGCGTGACTGCATCTGGAGCATTTCTTCAGGTCAGAGTGCTTCTTGGAATTTTTCTTAGTCTTGCAGGATTTTAATTTTTCTCTGCATTTTTGGCGAGGTCTTGGGTTTTTCCATTTGCTGCTACCATGTTGTAGGGTGTTGGATACTGTTCGATAGGTCTTAATGAAGTCTTCGTAGTCTTATATAAATAAAAGCAAAAAACTGCGGATGCTGGAAATCTAAAACAAAAATAAAAATACCTGGAAAAACTCAGCAGGTCTGACAGCATCTGTGGAGAGGAACACAGTTAACGTTTCGAGTCCGTATGACTCTTCAACAGAACTAAGGAAAAATAGAAAAGAGGTGAAATATAAGCTGGTTTAAGGGGGGGGGGGGGGGGGGGTGGGACAAGTAGAGCTGGATAGAGGGCCAGTGATAGGTGGAGATAACCAAAAGATGTCATAGACAATAGGACAAAGAGGTGTTGAAAGTGGTGATATTATCTAAAGAATGTGCTAATAGGTGACATTAAGGGTAGAAAGCAAGACGAGCAAGGTACAGATAGCCCTAGTGGGGGTGGGGTGGGGGGAAGGGTAGGTTAACTGCAAGAACTATGTGCATATAAACAGTAAATTGTTCAGGCTAGGAGCTGTCTCCATGCTTTCTTGTGCACATGGCTCTGTCCAACATGAGACTGACTCTGAGGCGTGGGTCATGTGTTCTCTCACATCACTGTGTGGGTGGTACTGTACTCGGTCCCACATTAACCCTGTATGTGTCAGACCCTGAACTACAATATTCTCTAGAGTTTCGAAGAATGAGAAGTGATCTCAATGAAACTTACAAAATTCTTACAGGGCGATGGGGTAGATGTAGATAGGATGTTTCCCCTGGCTGGTGAGTCTAGAACCAGGGGACACAGTCACAAAATAAGGGGCAGGTCATTTAAAACTGAGATGAGGAGGAATTTCTTCACTCAGAGGATGGTGAATCTTTGGAATTCTCTACCCCAAAGGGCTGTGAAAGCTCAAACATTGAGCATGTACAAAACAGAAATAAATAAATTTCTGAATAGTAATGACTCAAGGGATATGGGGATATTGCATGAAGGCGGCATTGAGGTAGTTGATCAGCCATGATCTAACTGATGGGGGAACAGGCTCCACAGGCCAAATGGCCTACTCCTGCTCCGATGTTCCTGCGTTTTATATATACGCCCTAACCTTTCCCCAATTAGTATCAGTCTCTGTTAATCACAACTAGAGCATGCACTCAATCATCACAGCATTTGCAACATTAACACTAAGCTCTAGAATTCCCTCCCTAAACCTCTCTCTTCTCCCTATCACCCTTTCCATCTTTAAGATGCTTCTTAAAACTAACCTGTTTGATCAAGCTTTTGACTAGCTGTCCTAATATTGCCTTATGTTTCCTGGGGTCAAATTTTGCTTCATTACACCCCCCCCACATGGTCTTGTGGTACAGTGGATTGTGTGCCTGCCTCTGAGCCGGAAACTCTAGGTTCAAGTTACACCCCAGAACTTGCTGGTCAAGGAAAGTACATTCTTAACATGGCCACATGGGCCAAGTATTAACCAGCAAATCTTTCCAACACATGCTAATGGCATGGGGTAAGAGTGGGAGAGATCACTGGCCAGCCATGTGAGGAAAAGAACATCTACCATCACTATCTAGAGCTCTCAACCACAGCATGCATGTAAAAATACATGTTGCTCCAGCAGCTTTGACTTCCAGAGTGAACTGTAACACACCACCACCATGCTCCTGTGAAATGCCTTGAGGCATTTTATTATGTTAATGTTGCTATATAAATGCAAGTTGTTGACATTTCATTTATTGCACTTCCCTCTTATATGCAAGAGTAGCGCACATGAATCTCACTTTAATGAGACTTTGCATCTTTGAACTTGAGTGCTTCACCTCTCCGTCTAATTGAGTTTGGTGGTCACCGAGCCCAAGAATGGGTTTGACTTGGTTTCCATTGGTATGCTGGTGTTGTGTGGGTGAGGGAGGTATGTGGATGAGGAAGGAATGCAAGTCAAATTTCCAGGTGACTTAATAAAGGAAGCACTGTTACCTGTTACTGCATGACAAATGGATGTTTTGCAGTTTGACTAAGGAAAAGCTAGTAGCACAGAATCATGGCATTTCTGAAGCTCAAGTTTCTAGCATTCTGGAAAGAAAGGCAGACATCTCAGAAGAACTGGAAAAGAAATTTGGTCAGGATAGGAAAAGGAAGAATGAAAGATGTCTTACATTGATTGGGTGGTTTAATCACAAAAAGAGCTCAGAAAATCCTGGTTGATGGTGACCCGTTGAAAGCTAATGAACTTGCCAAAGATCTCGTTGTAGAGAGATGACTGATGCAGAAGTTGTTTCTTCTCATAAGCAGAGGCTTCAGTGAATGTAAATTAACTTGTGTCAGCTGGAAATTCCTAAAGTTTGAGATTCTGCACTGCATCCTCCATCAACTCATTAAGTCAAGAGATAATGAAATGTTTCATGAATTTTATGGACTGGAAAGGAAAATGTGAAGGTTGATGGCTTCCACACTCCCAAAAAAGTAAAGATCACATTTCTTTACAGCATAAAATATCTCATGAGATATGAGCATTTAACTTTAATGTTTAAGATGTTATTCTATGTTCACCTTTCTAAGATGTTACAGTTTTTAAGATGTCGTACTGTATTTGTCCTTTTGCAAGATGTATAAAATTTAGAAAAATAAAGGCACAGGATCAACCTTGAGTTTTGTTGCTTCCCTTTATAGCAATCTCCATTTTATTGCAATTTGTGAAGTTGTGCCAAGAGGTTACAATTAAGTGGGTTCCACTGAATTAACCTCCTGATGAGCAATGCGATTGCTCAGCCATCTATTGTGTTTGGAGCAATGGTGCTGAAAAACCTCCAACAAATCCACTCAAAATGCTTTTATTAAGAAATTTTGCAACCGCTTTTAATAAAATCATACTTATTCAATAATATCATGAGAAAGCCTATGCTGGCAAAGAATATTAAATGAAAACTATCGTTTATACGCATCACAGAGTTACCAATGCAGCTTCCAGATGAGTAAGTCCGCTAGTGTACAGATAGTGTGCTATCTGTTTTGTGAAAGTGGAATCGTGTTTAACCAATTTATTGGAGTTCTTTGAAAAAGTAACATGTGCTGTGGATAAAGGGGAACCGGTAGATGTACTGTACTTAGATTTCCAGAAGTCATTTGATAAGGTGCCACATCAAAGGTTATTGAGGAAGATAAAGGTTCATGGTGTAGGGGCTAATATATTGGCACAAATAGAAGATTGGCTAGCTATCAGGAAACAGAGAGTAGGCATAAATAGATCATTTTCTGGTTGGTAAGATGTAACAAGTAGTGTGCCACAGGGATCAGTGCTGGGGCCTCAACTTTTTACAATTTATATAAATAACTTGGATGAAAGGATCACAGCCATGGTTGCCAAATTTACAAAGGTGATACAAAGGTTGGTAGGAAAGTAGGTAAGAGGACATAAGGTGGCTACAAAGGGATATCGGTAGGTTAAATAAGTGGGCAAAGATCTGGCAAATGGACTATAATGGACTGGGAAAATGTGAAATTGTCCATTTTGGCAGGAAGAATAGAAAAGAAGCTTTTTATCTAAACGGTGAGAGATTGCAGAGCTCCGAGGTGCAAAGGGATCTGGGTGTCTTAGTGCATGAATCACAAAACGTTAGTATGCAGGTACAGCAAGTAATTAGGAAAGCTAATAGAATGTTATCGTTTATTGCAAGAGGAATTGAATCCAAAAGTAGGGAGGTTATATTTAGTTATGCAGGGCATTGGTGAGACCACATCTGGAGTACTGTGTATAGTATTGTACTATATGGGGAGGAGGTGATGGTGTAGTGGTATTGTCACTGGACTAGTAATTCAGAGACCTGGGGTAATGCTCTGGGGTCCTGGGTTCAAACCCCACCATGATAGATGGTGGAATTTGAATTCAATAAAAATCTGGAATTTAAAGTCTAAATAATGACCATGAAATGATTGTTGTAAAAGTCAATCTGGTTCACCAATGTTATTTAGGGAAGGAAATCTGCCATGGTCTAGCATACATGTGACTCCAGACCCACAGCAATGGCCCCTGAACTAGGGATGGGTAATAAATGCTGACCTGGCCAGTGATGCCCACATCCCATGAATGAGTGAAAAAAAACCTCCTTATTTAAGGAAGGATATGAATGCATTGGAAGCAGTTCTGAGTAGGTTTATTAGGCTAACACCTGGAATGGGGAAAGGTTGGACAGGCTGGGCTTGTATCTGCTGGAGTTTAGAAGAATAAGAGGTGACTTGATTGAAACATAGAAGATCCTGAGAAAGGACACTTCCTCTTGTGGGAGAATCTAGAACTCGGGGTCACAGTTTAAAAATAAGGGGTCACCCGTTTTAAGGCAGAGATGAGGAGAAATCTTTTCTCTCAGAGGGTCGTGAGTCTTTGGAACTCTACCTCAAAAGACAGTAGAAGCAGAGTCTTTGAAACATTTTAAGGCAGAGGTAGATAGATTCTTGATAGGCAAGGAGGTAAAAGGTTATCAGGGGGTAGGCGGGAGTGTGGAGTTAAGATTACAATCAAATCAGCCGTGACCTTATTGAATGGTGGAGCAGGCTTGAGGGGCTGAGTGGCCTACTCCTGCTCCTAATTCATATGTTCGTATGCTTTCCCTTCACAAAGCACGCAGAACTCTGTAAACTTCCAGCTACACCTGAAGAGTGCTACCCACCAGGAAAACAACCAATGCCTATCCTGCTAGAGATAGCACCAACACAAATTCATGCATGATGGAAAAAAGTCAACATGATGTTGGTCAGCCAACGCAAGATAAGGCACTGAGAAAACAGGGGTAGTACCATTGCTGGACAGTATACATAAGGTGGGAGTTTGTCTTACTGAGGGTTCACTGAAATAACATCTATAGGTGTCTGAAAGATCCTTGTTAGGGAACTTGGTGCTGTGGTGTCTGTTTTATTGTTATATTATTCCAATATGATTTAGGAACTATATTGTCATGTCTGTGTATACATGAATAACCAGAGTGTCACATACATCACTCACTACTGCAATAAAATCTGTGTACCAAACAGTAATGTATCATTCCACAGCATATGGAGGGATCTGGAAAAATGTACTTGATGTATACTCCAGTATTGATATCTAGAAGTATAAGGTCATAAGAAATAGGAGTAGAAGTAGGCCATTTGGCTGATTGAACCTCCTCTGGTATTCAATAAGATCATAGCTGATCTGACTGTGGCCTTAACTCCTCTTTCCTGCATGTCCCCCATTACCTTGATTCCATTGTCAGTCAAAAATCTGGATATATTCAATGGCCCAGCCTCCTCTGCTCTCTGTGAAAGAGAATTCCAAAGACTAACGACCTCCTGAGAGAAGAAATTCCTTCTCATCTCTGTCTTAAATGGGAGACACTTTATTTTGAAACTATGTCCCCTCGTTCTAGATTCCCCCATGAAAGGAAACATCCTCTCAGCATCTACTCTGTGAAGCCCCCTCAGAACCTTATACGTTTCAATAAGATCACCTCTCATTCTTCTAAACTCCAAGGAGTATAGGCCTAACCTGCTCAATTTTTCCTCTTTGGACAACCACTTCATCCCAGGAATCAGCCTAGTGAACCTTCTCTGAATTGCTTCCAATGCAAGTATATCCTTCCTTAAGCGAGGAGGCCAAATCTGTTTGCAATACTCCAGATATGGTTTCACCAATGCCTTGTACAGTTGTAGCACAACTTCCCTAGACAGCAAAGAGGAGAAATTCCCTGGTGTAGTGGTATTGCCACTGAACTAGTAATCCAGAGACCCAGGGTAATGCTCTGGGGACTTGGGTTTGAATCCCACCACAGCAGATGGTGGAATTTGGATTCAGTTAAAAAAAAATCTGGAATTAAAAGTCTAATGATGACCATGAAACCGTTGTCAATTGCATAAAAACCCAACTGATTCACTAATGCTTTTTAGGGAAGGAAATCTGTTGTCCTTACCTGGTCTGGCCTACACATGACTCCAGACCCACAGCAATGTGGTTGACTCTTAAATGCCCTCTGAACAAGGGCAATTAGGGATGGGTGATAAATGCTGGCCTAGCCAGTGATGCCCACATCCCATGAACAAATAAAAAAAAACCCTTTACAATAAAGGCCAACATTCCATTTGCCTTCCTAATTACTTGCTATAACTGCATGCTAACTTTTTATGATTCATGTACAAGCCTAGATCTTTCTGTACTTCAGTATTCTCCATTTAAATAATATTCTGCTTTTCTATTCTTCCTGCCATAGTGGACAACCTCATATTTTCCCATATACACCATTTACCAAATTTCTGCCCACTCAATTCACCTTTGTATCCTTCTCACAATTTGCATGCCTACCTATCTTTGTATCACGAGCAAATTTGGCTACAATGCAGTCAGTCCCTTCTTCCAAATCATTAATATAGATTGTTAGTAGGCCCCAGCGCTGATCCATTTGGCATTCCGCTAGTTACGGTTTGCCAACTTGAAAATGACCCATTTATCACAACTTTCTGTTTCTTGTCAGTTAGCCAATCCGCTATCCTTGTTAATATATCACCCCCAACACCATGAGCTCTTATCTTCTGCAGTAACTTTTCTGTAGCACCTTATTGAATGCCTTTTGGAAATCCAAATACACCACATCTACTGGTTCCCTATATCCACCCTGCTTGTTACATCCTCAAAGAACTCTAATGAATTAGTCAAATAGGATTTCCATTTCACAAAATCATGTTGACTCTGACTCTGCTTTCACAAAGCCATGTTGACTCTGTCTGACTGTATTATGATTTTCTAAACGTCCTGCGACTACCTCCTTAATAATGGATTATAACATTTTCTAAATGATAGATGTTAGACTAACTGACCAATAGTTTCCTGCTTTCTGTCTCCCTCCTTTCTTGAATAGTGCTGTTACATTTGGAGCTTTCCAATCCACTTTTCAGAATCTAGGGGATTTTGTAAAATTACAACCAATGCACCTACTATCTCTGCAGCCACTTCTTTTAAGACCCTAGGATGCCCACCATCAGGTTCAAGGGACTTGTCAGCCTTTAGTCCTATTAGTTTTCCTAGTATTTTTTTCTCTAGTGATTATGATTGTTTTAAATTCCTCTTTCCCTTTTGTCCTCTGCTTTTTTTTACTATTCTTGGGATGGCTTTTTTGAGCCTTCTACTGTGATCGATATAAAATACTTGTTCAAAGTCTCTGCCATTTCCTTGTTTCTCATTATTAATACCCCAGTCTCACCCTCTAAGGGACCAATGCACACTGTTGCCACTCTGTTCCTTTTTATATACTGGTAGAAGCTTTTATTGTCTGTTTTTGTATTTCTTGCTAGTTTTTTTCTTATACTCCAATTTCTCCCTTTTCATTATTTTTTAGTCTTCCTTTTCTGGTTTCTAAAATTTTCCCAATCTTTTGGTCTACCACTAATATTTGCAGCATTGTACATCTTTTCTTTCAATTTGACACCATCCTTAACTTGCTTAGTTATCCACGAGTGGTGCATCCTTCTGTTGAGTCTGTCTTTCTCAATGGAATATATTTTTGTTAACAGTTATGAAATATCTCCTTGAATGTCTGTCACTGCTTCTCTACCATCTTACCTTTCAACCTGTTTTCTCATTCCAATTTAGCCAACTCTGTCTTCATACCCTTGTAATTTCCTTTATTTAAGTTTAAGACACTAGCTTCAGACCCAAATTTCTCACCCTGAAACTGCATGGGAAATTCTATCATCCTATCATCATTCTTATCTAGAGGATCCTTTATTAATAAGTCATTTATTAATCTCTGTATGATTATTTTGAATTCCTGGGAACCTCAAGACTTAACAGTAACCTTTACTCCTGTCAAAAATCCATTGCTGATGGCAGGCGGTTTCAGTTAGGTCTTTGTGGACCACGTGGTTCACCTCAATAATAACTTCACTGGTGATCCTCAGACTGCTCCTTTACCATATCGAGATGGCTGATTCTGTCAGGTACTTCTCCGGCTAGTATGTTCTGTGAGTCGTGCAATTCTCCTCTCGGGGTTCTGCTTTTCTACTTCTCCTCCACTGCTAAAGGTCAGTACAATCGTTGCACTCGTATAGAAAACCCTGCTGTAATATTCATTTCTTCCTTCACCACAGTGATCTTCCCTTGTGAAGCTTGCTAGTTTCAGGAGTAAAATGTCACACAGGGCTGCACAATTTCATGATTAATACCTTCTGCAAGTAGGAATCTTTTCCTATTTTCTATTGGCCCTCTTTTGGAAGATAGGAATGCTCAGCTCAGCACCAACCATGGACATTTTATCTTTTCATGCTTCCTCCTGTCATTATGCCATTTATTACTTACATTTGCATCTTTCCCAAGTTGCAGAAATATATTGAGAAAATGATTAGGTGGGATTTGCGATCCTTCAAAACGTGATAGGGCTAATTCCCCGATCCTATTCCTAAAATATCTTCTGTTTGTACATTAATTTAACTTAGTACTCATTCTCAGCAGAATCACAGTTCAGTGGTGGGATGACAATACATTTTGAGGATGGTTTTGCCCCTTCCACCCCCATGTGGATGACGCTTAAGCAGAGCTTCCCAAAGTGGGCCCCATCTGACATGATCTAAGTCTGATGCCTGCAGCATTAATAGAGGCTGCTAGCTGTGGGGTTTGATTATAGTCTTACAAAACACATTGGGATGTTTTGATATCTTAAAGGAGTTATCTAAATGCTCATTCCTGTCCCTTTGAACTTTTTTTTCCTATCTTGACTCTATTTTCTTTCTCCTTATCCAGTCTTTTCCCATTTACATTTGTGATTCTTCTGACACCTTGCATCATTTCAGCAATTTCTAGTTTTCTGGCCCTGACAGTTCCTCTTCACTGTGGATGTCCAATCCCTCTACACCTCCATCCCCTACCAGGACAGCCTGAGGGCTCTCTGTTTGTTCCTTGAACGGAGGCTTGAACAATCCCCATCCACCCCCGCCACTCTCCTCTGTCTGGCTGAACTTGTTCTCTCATTGAACAATATCTCCTTTAACTTGTCTCACTTCCTCCACATAAAAGGTATGGCTATGAGTACCCACATGGGTCCCAGTTACGCCTCTCTTTTTGTGGGGTATGTGGAACATTCCATGTTCCAGTCCTACTCAGGCCCCCTCCCACAACTCGATGACTGTATCGGTGCCGCTTCATGCTCTCATCAGGACCTGGAAAAATTAATCAGTTTGCTTCCAATTTCCACCCTCTCTCACCTTCACATGGACCATCTCCCACACTTCCCTTCCCTTCCCTTCCTTGACTTCTCTGTCTCCATTTCTGGTGTTAGACTGTCTACCGCTATTGATTACAAGCCCACTGACTCCAACAGCTACCTCGACTACGCCTCTCACACCTTGATTCCTATAAGGACTCCATTCTATTCTCCCAGTTTCTCCATCTCCATCACATCTGTTCCCATGATGCCACCTTCCACAATGGCACTTCTGGCATGTCTTCCTTCTTCATGAGCTAAGGTTTCCACCCCACTGTGGTTTACAGGGCCATCAATTGTGTCCGACCCATTTCCTGCACTTCTGCCCTCACCCCTTCCCCTTCCTCCCAGAGCCATGATAAGGTTCCCCTTCTCCTCACTTTCTACCCCACCAGCCTCCGCATTCAAAGGATCATCCTCCGCCTTTACAACAACTCCAGCATGATGCCACCACCAAACACATCTTTCCTTCACCCCCCCATCAGCATTCCGGAGGGACCATTCCCTCTGTGACACCCTGGCCCACTCCTCTGTCAGCCCCAATACCTCATCCCCTTCCAATGCAATCACAGGAGGCCTAATACTGGCCTCTTTACCTCCTCCCTCCTCACTGTCCAAGACCGCAAATGTTTTTTCCGGGTGAAGCAGCGATTCCCTTGCACTTCTCTCAATTTAGTCTACTGCATTTGCTGCTCACAATGCGGTCACCTCTACATTCTGTTAACTAAACACAAACTGGGTGACCGCTTTGTGGAACACCTTCGCTCAGTCCGCAAGCATGACCCTGACCTCCCTGTTGCTTGCCATTTCAATTCACCATCTTGCCTTAATTCTCACATTTCTGTCCTTGGCCTGCTACAATGTTCCAGTGAAGCACAACACAAACTGGAGGAATGGCACCATGTCTTCCGATTAGGCACTTTACAGCCTTCTGGATTTAACACTGAGTTCAACAACTTCAGACCATGAGCCCTTTCTTCCATTTTGATTTTTTTTCCATCCCCCTCCAATCCATGCCTCCCCAAGTGCCAGTCTACATCTTGTTCTCATGTTTTGCAATCAGAAAGCACTGACTCTTGTTCTGCTATTAACATATTTTGCTGTCTTGCTTTCTGACAGGGTTAACCTCACTATTAACACCTGCTTTAGTCATTAATACTATCATTACTATTTAATTGTTATCTCATACTCTCAAGGGTTGGTATTGAGACTTGCTTTTCCTGATATACATTAATGATTTGGATCTTGGTGTGCAGGGGACAATTTCAAAGTTTGCAGATGATACAATACTTGGAAGCGTTGCAAACTGTGAGGACGATAGTGTAGAACTTCAAAAGGACATAGACAAGTTGGTGGAGTAGGCAGATAGGTGGAAGATGAAGTTCAATACGGAGAAGAGTGAGGTGATTCATTTTGGTAGGAAGAACATGGAGAGACAATATAAAATAAGGGGTACAACTCTAAAGGGTGTACAGGAACAAAGGGACCTGGGTGTATATGTGCATAAGTCATGGCAGGACAGGTGGAGAGAGCAGTTAATAAAGCATATAGTATCCTAGGCTTTATTATTAGGGGCTTAGAGTACAAGAGCAAAGAGGTTATGCTGAATTTGTGTATGACACTAGTCAGACCTCAGCTGGAGTATTGTGTACAGTTCAGCGCGTCAAACTTTAGAAAGGATGTGAATACATTGGAGAAAGTGCAGAAGAGGTTTACAAAAGTGGTTCCAGGGATGAGAAACTTCAGTTATGAAGATAAATTGGAGAAGTTGTTCTCCTTGGATAGGAGAAGGCTAAGAGGAGATTTGACAGGTATTCAAAATCATGAGGGGGCTGGACAGAGTAGACAGGGAGAAACTGTTCCTGCTCGTAAAAGGATCAAGAATGAGTGGGCACAGATTTAAAGTGAGTTGCAAAATAAGCAAATGCGATGTGAGAAAAAACTTTTTCACACAGCGAGTGGTTCGAGTCTGGAATGCACTGCCTGGAAGTGTGGTGGAGGCAGGTTCAATTGAGGCATTCAAGAGGGCATTAGATGATTATTTGAATAGAAACAATGTGCAGGGTTACAGGGAAAAGGCTGGAGAGTGGCACTGAGTCATAATGCTCATTTGGAGAGCCAGTGCAGACATGATGGGCTGAATGGCCTCCTTCTGCACTGTAACAATTCTGTGATTCTGATTACCACTCCCTTTGAGAACAGTTTCTCCCTATTTATTCTGTCCAGCCCCCTCATGACATCTTTGTCATTTAATCTCTCCTGATCTCCAACCTATACCTGACCTATTTTGCTTTTCCTCCTCCACCCCTCGCCCACTTTTCAACAGCTTCAAGCCATCACATTTCTATCTCTGTTCAGCTCTGAAGAAGACTCATACGGACTCAAAACGTGAACTCTGTTTCTCTCTCCACAGATGCTGCCAGACCTGCTGAGTTTTTCCCAGCATCTTTTTAAATCTAAATGCAAGTTGTTTTTTGTTAAGGGCAGAAGGAATAAGTTCTACTTCTTCTGGGGCTTCCCTAAAGGGATATCTGCCGGTATTGGAAGAGGAAATTAGACAGCGGATGCCTTTTTGTCACTCCTGTCTCAGTTAAATGAAATTTCAATATATTTGTTAGTTTCAGTGCAAGCCCCTCCCACCCAAAGGAAATGCTGGAAATTGCATGACGACACAAAGTGGGCTCTTTTTCCACTGCTTTGTGCCTGGGAATTGAGCATCTTCTAGGTACAATGCCATGAAAAATATACTTGATAATATATTGATTGCTGATATATACTGACATATTGCTGATATACTTTCCCTCTCCCCATTAGGTGATATCCATGATGTTAGCTATGCAAGGGTAAAGGCAGCATTATATTCTTCTTCTTAGGCCGTCCCTTGGGGTCAAGGATGACTTGCTCCCACTCTGGTTTGATGGGTGAAAATGGCTGTTAAGTCCGATGTGCAATCTGAAGACTCTGCCACATTTGGGGCAGGTGGTGCTCGGAGGGCCAGGTAGTTGAGCTGTTAGGAGGTCTGTGCACCCTCTCTGTCTTCTTGACTTCGCTTCTGTGTGCTCCCGACAAAGTCTCTCGATGTGTTTGGTGCTTTCCCGAATGAGCCTTCTTCATTTCGTTTGGTCACAAGCCAGGAACTCCAATGAGTCGACGGGTATGTTTGACCTCTTCAGAGGTGCTTTGAGTTCATCCCCAAAGCATTTCCGCTGTTCTCCTTGGAGTCTCCTGCTGCCACTGGGTTCCAAGTAGAGCAGTTGCTTTGGGAGTTTGGTGTCAGGCGAACAACATGTCCTGCCTAGCGGAGCTGGTTTTGTGTGATTAGCGCCTTGATACTCAGCATGTTGGCTTGGGAGAGGACGCTGCTGTTGCACTGCCTTTCTTGCCACCAGATTTGGAGCATCTTGCGAAGGCACCATTGGTGGTGCTCCTTCAGTGCCTTGAGGTGCCTGCTGTGGGTTGTCCAAATCTCTGAAGCGTATAGGAGCGCAGGGATAATTGCCGTCCGGTAAGCCATGACCTTTGTCTTGGGTTTGTGATCCTGGTCCTCAAATACTCTTTTCCTCAGTCAGCTGAATGCTGAGCTGGCACATTGGAGGCAATGATAAATTTTGTTGACGTAGACATAATATTAATTAATTGTAATTTAGAACCTTAGCCCTTTCACAAACTACATATGACTCTCATCGCATTTATTTGTAATAATGTAAATCTGTATGTATTGTATCAAACTGAGTCACCAGAAAGTGTGCAAACATTGTGGACAAAACAATTAAAATAGACTTTTATGTGTCAATGAATCTCAATGCCTTTAGTGCCTTGTTCAGCAAAATGCATTGTTGCAATTAACTAAAAGAGGAAATTGCCTGTTTAACCTTTTAACCTTACTTCAGTATGTGAGTCTATTTGTATTTGTAAACTACACAGTGTACCAGAAACATCTGTTGATAGTAGGATGGGTTAATTTGTTTTCTCCCCCATTGACTTCACTCCTCTCCAGAAGGCTTGGCCACATGTTTACCTACTGTTCAGTGAGTGGCAGGCGCTCTCTAATTTTTTTGTCCATGTGATTGATCTTCATGGTTGACTCTAGGCATTTAGGCCCCGCTATTTATTGCGGGGGTGAGGGCAAGATCCAAAACAGCACAAGGCTGGGGACGCAGAGATCCTGCTGAACTATACAGCAGAACCTCCTTATCATTTTTATTTGTTTTGCTTCCTGACCAGCGGGGAGGGGGGGAGAGAGAGAGAGAGGCTGCGATTGGATGGGGGTTATGGGGATATCAGCAATCAGAAGAGAGAGGTCATGATTAGCATTGGGAGGGGCCATTGGCTTCCTTGAGGTGCTTTATGGAGCACTCCTGCTGCTCCCAGCCCACAAGGCGTGCTTGGAAACTCTTTCGAGTTATCAGCAGTCACAGATTGCAACTCTTTCAAGTACAATCACAGTTCTTGGTTTCCGGGAGTGGGACGTGAACCCACAACCCTCTGATTCAAAGGCGAGGGTGCTATGAACTGAGCCACAGCTGACACCTCCAAGGTGTGCTGGAAAAGGCACTTACCTCACGGAGCCATCAACTCCCACCTCCCTTTGATTGTTGGATTTACTGACTCCTGCGAAACTGGCATAACAATAATCAATTGTAATTTGGGTTCTCAATTGCACTGTTGTGCCTGGTTGAAATATGTTAATGAAGTTTCCCACCTCTCCATGGTGCAATACTCAGATGCCCTGATATCTGTCATTATAAAAAAGGTGTGTAAGCGCCATGTTCAGAATGCGGACCCTATATTTAAGTCTTTAGCCCCTTCCCCCACCCTCTTCTGTCTATTGTGAGGAGGGTGGGGGTAACATCGAGGCCTCAGTGTTAGTAGATTATTTAACAATATGTGGCATGACACATCAAGTCCAATTCTATCTTCACCTGAAAATCACTCTTGGAAAGTTTCCAGCAAGGCTAGCAATGAGGAGTAGGATTTACAACTGAGTAATTCCCCTCCCTAATTGAAGAGCACTGAGGCCAGTTGCATTACCTCCACTTCCCCCTCCTGTTGTGATAATCTAATGCACACTGACATAGGCTAGAAGCCGGTACCTTCCTGCTCTAATGGCTGAATAATCCTTGGCCAGAAGTAAGTGAAAAAAAAATCACTTACCAGTCCTGCTCCTGATTGCTGCATCATGCTCAAAAGTGCACAAGCAGTAAACTCAACGTACCAGATCTGCAGCAGAGAGAACTAGATGTTCTAAAAATGAGAATGATGTGTTAAATATGATGGAGAGTGCAAGTTAATGGGCTGCAGATCCTATTCGTTGATGTTTATAATGAATACTTCTGCATATTTCTATGCTGGTGTGTTCATTATATCTGCAGCAATGCAACATTGCACATTATGCTACTTGGAGTGATTTAACAGCAGCTTGAAGCTTCTCTGTTGCAATAATTTGAAGTGGAAACCCGAAGAGAAGCTTTTAGTGTTTGGCATGGCGATATATATTTGCAAGGGACCGCCTCCAATTTGTCCCTTAAACTATGGTAGTCAGTTACAGCCAAATATCAATGCCACAATTTGCAAGCAATGCAAATTTGTTGAAAATTAGCATATATTGACAGAAAAGTACATTTTAACTCTTGCTCAAAGTCTTTGTGAGGAAAATAATATCCCCGCATGAAATCATTGTTTTACTTAAAGTTTATGCCTACATATAAAATATATGGCTTAAGGACTGCCATAAAATTTCTGTTATTTTTGTTTAAAATGTGTGTATGTATATAAATATATATATATAATATATCTATTATATACACATTTATACATTAATTAAGCAATATATCATATGAATTATTGCTGAATGATGTATGTGTACATGCCAAATAAAAATTACTAAAGCCTTACTCTGAAGGTCAGAACAAAAGAGGAGGTCAAGGGCACAGATCGACCTAAAACCATTGACTTCAGTAATTAAACAGGTTTTAAAAAACCCAGTACTGAAGCTGGTCCCTGTGAACCCCAGTGACAAACGTGTCCCAAATGATGCTGAATCAGTATTCCCGCTTGTGTTGTGTCTGAGCTGCATGCATTCAGCTGATAAAAGAATGTGTCTATTTATGGTACAGAACCAACTGGAGGCACACAGAGTGAGTTGCAGTGCTCAGTAACAGGCAGGCTCATTCACATACACGCACACTGCACACACTGCACAAGAACATCAAGCCAGAAGTCTGCTGACATTTTCTTTATCGCTTATCATTTGGCGGAGTCCCTTCTGTTTCCCTGAATTGATATTTTTCTTTTAGCAGCTGTTGTATTTCCACCATGGATCTTGGAAGAAGATTGAACAGAGGTGCAAATATTACATTTATTAACCCCTGGATTAAGTATTATCTATTTTTCTTCAGTTTCCTGTTTTGGGTAAGTAAGTAATTGCTGATAAATTTACATTCATTTTTTTTTCCCAGAACATGCATGCAGGTGTTTAATTTATTTTGTTTAAATGTTAATTCTTTGCAGCCTGTTCTGTATTATCCTCTTCACTCTGTAACAGTATCCATCAGTTCTAATTGAAGCTATTAGTGAGGGGATTGTTTGAGCTTGTGTTAAAATTTCCTTTTGATTATTACTTTACTGTGACGCGTAATCATTTCTTGAGGTGTCTATTTAAAAGAAAAGAATCGCCCACTGTTTTAAACGTTGGTGTAGTTGTGCTTTCAGCTTTCATGGAATTTGCAGGCGAGTTCATTGATACACTGAGCCTGTCAGATTACTTGTGTGCATTGGTATAGTACAGCAGGAGCTGGATAGCTTTAGTGGGGTCGTGTAGCTGGGTGAAGGGGGATGTTCTATCTGGTCACTGATGCCTGAAGTGGATGGTGCCGACCTCCCATCTCCCTCTCTCGGCTGGAGTGTTGCGTAGGATTGTGTCCTTGAGATTTCCATCGACTTGATGCATTCATTTTATGCAGAGTTCATCAGAAGATTATTTTACCACTCATACTGGTGCACAGCTCCAGAGGGCTGGTTGATCAGTTAACTCATCACAGGCTGGGAGTGCCCTGCCGTGCCTGGCTCGGTCGCACATTTGACAATGTGCTCGCTACCGCCTTCTCAAGGGCAATTAGGGATAGTCAACAAAATGCTGGCTCTGCCAGCGAAGCTTACATCCCATGAAAGAATTTTTAAAAATTGAATGTCGGGGGAGCCGAGTTGCGATGACCTTTTCACTGTGGTAATATTTTAGGATTTAACTTCCTTCAGAGTATTTCAAAGATTAGCTGGGAAAATAATACCAGTATTTGCATGACAATGGCTGTAATTTCAAAACTAACTGATTGTCCATGGTGTTTACAAGTAGTCTGGACCTGGTACATGGCAGTGACAGTGTGAAGCTGGTTAATCTGAGCTGTCTCTTTAATCCACGGCTCAGACACCCCCTGTGGGGTAGTGATCTGAATCTGCACATTCAGAGGTCTATTAGGAAATAATTTGGGGGGAGGTGATGGTGTAGTGGTATTGGCAGAATGTACCCTGGGTGGGAGACTTCAATGTCCATCACCAAGAGTAGCTCAGTAGCACCACTACTGAATGAGCTGGCCGACTTCTAAAGGACATAGCTGCTAGATTGGGTCTGCGGCAGGTGGTGAGGGAAAAGCAAACTTGACCTCATCCTCACCAACCTGCCTGCCACAGCTGCATCTGCCCATGACAGTATCGGTGGGAGTGACCACAGCACAGTCGTTGTGGAGATGAAGTCCCACCTGCACATTGAGGATACCCTCCATCGTGTTGTGTGGCACTGCCACCTTGCTAAATGGGATAGATTTTGAACACATCTAGCAACTCAAGACTGGGCATCAATGAGGCACTGTGGGCCATCAGCAGCAGCAGAATTGTACTCGAACACAATCTGTAATCTCATAGCCTGGCATATCCCCCACTCTACCATTACCACCAAGCCAGGGGATCAACCCTGGTTCAATGAAGAGTTCAGGAGGGCATGACAGGAGCAGCACCAGGTATACCTAAAAATGAGGTGTCAACCTGGTGAAGCTATAACACAGGACTACTTGCGTGCCAAACAGCATTAGCAGCAAATGATGGACAGAGCTAAGCGATCCTACAACCAACGGGTCAGATCTAAGCTCTGCAGTCCTGCCACATCCAGTCATGAATGGTGGTGGACAATTAAACAACTCACTTGAGGAGGAGGCTCCACAAATATCCCCATCCTCAATGATGTGGGAGCCCAGCACATTAGTGCAAAAGATAAGGCTGAAGTATTTGCTACAATCTTCAGCCAGAAGTGCCGAGTGGATGATCCATCTCAGCCACCTCCAGAGGTCCCCAGCATCACAGATGCCTGTCTTCGGCCAATTTGATTCATTCCATGTGATATCAAGAAATGGCTGAAGGTACTAGATAATGCAAAGGCTATGGGCCCTGACAATATTCCAGCAATAATACTGAAGATTTGAGCTCCAGAACTTGCTGCGTCCCTACAACACTGGCATCTACCAGCTATGTGGAAAATTGCCCAGGTATGTACTGTACACAAAAAGCAGGACAAATCCAACCTGGCCAATTACCGCCCCATCAGTCTACTCTAGATCATCAGTAAAGTAACGGAAGAGGTCATCAATGGTGCTATCACGTGGCACTTACTTAGCAATAACCTGCTCACTGACCCCTGGAAACCATACCCTGCTCTCCTTGGAATAGTGCCCTGGGATCTTTAATGACCATCTGAACCACTGGATCAGGCAGTTGAGATTGCAGTTAGACATTGCATTCGAAGAAAAGATTCTATGGGTCCTTATCTTGCATATTATTAAGCTTTTGTGTGGCACAATATCGAGTGCCTTTTGGAAATCCAAGTATACTACATCTACTGGTTCCCCTTTATCTATCCTACATGTTACATCCTCAAAAAACTCTAATAAGTGTGTCAATGTTTCCTTTTATTCCTTCATGGGATGTTGGCATCACTGGCTAGGCCAGCATTTGTTGCCCATACCTAATTGCCTTTGAAAAGGTGATGGTGAGCTGCATTCTTGAACCGCTGCAGTCCTTGTGGTATAGGCAAACCTACAGTGCTGTTAGGGAATGAGTTCCAGGGTTTTGACCCAGTGACAATGAAAGAAAGACTTGCATTTATATGGAACTTTTCATGACCAACAGACATGTCAAAGCACCTTACAGACAATGAGGTGCTTTTGAACTATAGTCACCATTGTAAAGAAGGAAACACTGACAGCCAATTTATGCATGGCTAGATCCCACAAACAACAATGTAATAATGACTAGATAACCTGTTTGGCGATGTTGAATGATAAATATTGACCAGGATGGAAGGGTCTCACTTCAATATCCCATCCAAAAGACAGCAGATCCAAATGTGCAGCACTCAGTATGACCAGGCAAAGTCAACAAGGTTTTATAAAATTTTGTTAAATTTATTAGAGTTTTTTGAGGATATAATTACCAGGGTCGATAAAGGGGAATCAGCAGGTGTAGTATCCTTGGATTTCCAAAAAGCATTCGATATTGTGCCACACAAAAGCTTAATAATATGCAAGATAAGGACTCACAGAACCTTTTCTTCGAATGCAAGGTCTAACTGTGATCCCATCTGCCTGATCCAGTGGTTCAAATGGTCATTAAAGATCCCAGGGCACTATTCCAAGGAGAGCAGGGTATGGTGTCCTGATGTTGTAGCCAACAATCCTCCATCAGATGCTATTATAAAAACAGATTGTCAGGTCATTTATTTCATCACTGTTTGTGAGATCTTACAATGCATAAAATGGCTGTCATATTTGTCTAGCTAACAACAACCACTCAACTTCACATTAATTCCTTCTGTGTGAATGGTGATCAGATGTAGAAACATAGTAAAGCACTATATTAATGCAATTCTTCCATTTTCTTGGCAATCTTCGAGTGCAGGATACACCACACCTTGTCTGATTCAACTGAACTGTTAATAACACACAAGATAAGAACTCATGGAGTTGGGGATAAAATACTGGCATGGATAGAGAATTGGTTAATAGATAGGAAGCAAAAAATGGAGATAAATGAGGCCTTTTCAAGTTGGCAGGCTGTGAGTAGCAGAGTGCCGCAAGGATCAGTACTGGGGACCCACTTACTATTTACAATCTATATTAATGACTTAGACGAAGGGACAGAGAGTAATGTACCTAAGTTTGCTTATGATTCAAAGCTAATTGGGAATGTAAGCTGTGAGGAGGATACAAAGAGGCTGCAAAGAGATATAGACAGGTTAAGTGAGCTGGCAAAAAGGTGGCAGATGGAATTTAATGTGGAGAAGCGTGAGGTTATTCACTTTAGTTGTAAGAATAGAAAACCAAAATATTTTTTAAAAGGCGTGAAAATTGTAAATGTTGACGTTCAGAGGAACTTGGGTGTCAAATCCCAAGTGACAAGGGACACAGAAAGTTAGCATGCAGGTACAGCAAGCAATTGAAGGCAAATGGCATGTTGGCCTTTACTGCAAGGCTATTGGAGTACAAGAACCAAGAATTCTTGCTACAATTGTATAGGACTTTGGTGAGACCACATCTGGAATACCATGCAGTTTTGGTCTCCACATTAAAGGAAAGATATACTTGCATTGGAGACGGTACAGTGAAGATTCACTAGATCGGTCCCTGGGATGATGGGGGTGTCCTGTGTTGAGAAGCTCAGTTAATTGAGCCTATATTCTCTAGCATTTAGAAGAATGACAGGTGATCTAACTGAAGCACACAAAATTCTGAAGATGCTTGTCAGGATAGACACTGAGAGGTTGTTTCTCCTGGCTGGGGAATCTGGAACATGGAGGCACAACTTCAGGTTAAGGGGATGATCATTTAGGACTGAGTTGAGGAGAAATTTCTTTACAAACTTTTGGTCTCTCAGGGAATCAAGGGATATGGGAGTGGACAGGAAAGTGGAGTTGAAGTTGAAGATCAGCCAAGATCACATTGAATGGCAGAGCAGGCTCGAGGGACCATATGGTCTACTCCTCCTATTTCTTATGACTAAACACTAGCCATTAGTGTGGGTTACTGATAATAATTTACAATGTGGAATGAAATATTTTGACTGTTTATGCTCCTATGAACTACCTTGGGAAGTTTTAATATGTTAAAGGTATAAATGCAAATTTTTGTTGTTTCCCAACAAAAAAAATCATCAAATTTAGTATGTAAATACAGACAGTTCTAGGAACTGAGTTTGTGCCTACAATGTATGTTCCAGTTCTTTGGTATGTGGCAGTTTTTACTATATCTAAAAGAAAAAAAACTTTCTGTGCATTTCATTTATCCCAATGAAGCCAGTTATATGGATACATGTATATGTGAAGCAGAGAGGAATTTCCCCTCCTGCATTGTAGACACTGAATGTTTGAAGATCAGTTCCTGAAATAACACAGGCAGCAACATTCCATTTCATTGAGATTTTTGCTCCATACTGAAACGCCCAAAATTGGGTTGACAACTCGCCTACATGTGACATTATAGCCATGTTGCTTTCAATTTCCCTTTGTTCCCTATTGATTATTCCACACATACATTCTTCAGTCCCAATCCAAACCATTGGAGTCAACTATTTGTTACCAAAACCAAGCACAGCCAAGCAGTAAGAACTAAGATCAGTCCTAATTCTGATGAACCATTTCACAGTTTGAACAACGCAAAAAGGAAAAAAGGAATACGAAACAGGGACAGCGAGAATAATTCTTTTAATGAGAATGTTGTTGCTCTGTGTGTTTGTGATGCTGCCACACTTCCTTCTAAAGACAGTTTGCCTCTGAGATCTCAACCTGCTTTCTCTATTCAGTAGAATCAGGCTGACACTTGGAAATACAATCCTTCCAACATCTGTTTTGGATGTTAAGGATTCTATTACTTAAAAAGGTGTAGGGAGTTGTTTTCTCAGTGTCTGGTCTAACATTCCTTCCTCCACCATAAACAGAGGCAGAAACAGGCCATTTGGCCCAACCACTCCGTGCTGTTGTTTATGCTTCACTCGAGCTTCCTCCCATCTTTTCTCATCTAATCTATCATCCATTCCCTTCTTCCTCATTTGCTTGTCTTGCTTCCCCTTAAATGCATCTATACTATTCACTTCTACCACTCCCTGTGGCAGCAAGTTTCACATTCTCACCACACTTTGGGAAAATAACTTTCTTCTGAATTCCCTGTTGGATTTCTTGGTGACTATCTAATTAATGGTCTCTAGTTATGCTCTGCCCCACAAGAGGAAACATTTCGTCTGTATCCACTCTATCAAAACCTTTTCTAATTTTAATGACCTCTATTTGGTCACCCCTCAGCCTTCCTTTTTCAGGAGAAAAGAGACCCAGCCTGTCAATCCTTTCCTGATATGTATACCCACACATTTTTGGTATCATTCTTGTAAATCTTCTCTGCACCCTCTCCTTTGTCTCCATATCCATTTTATAATATGGTGACCAGAACTGCACACACTAAGTAGGGTCTAACCGAGGATCAATAGGAGTTTAGAATAACTTCCTTACTTTGAATTCTATCCCTTTATAAATAAACCCTAGTGCTTGGTTTGCTTTTTTATGGCCTTGCTAACCTTTGGCACAAATTTTAGTGATTGATATATTTGTACTCCGAGATACCTTTGTTCCTCTACCCTACCTAGCTTGCAACTTCCAAGTAACAAGTGAGTTCCCTATTCTTCCTATCAAAATGTACTACCTCACATTTATCTGTGCTGAATTTCACTTGCCAATTATTTACCTATTCTGCTAGTTTATTAATGTCTTCTTGTAATTTGTTGCACACATCCTCAGCATCGACTGTCCTCCCCAAATTGGTATCATCCGCAAATTTAGAAATTGTGTTTTGATTCCAAAGTCCAAATTGTTAGGGCTGAATTTTCCCCCCATTGGGGGTGTGGCGGGGGGGGTTGATGGGCGGGTGCGTATGGGCGTGCTTCCGATCGGAGGCACGGCGCCATTTTACATGGGCGGGCCAATTAAGGCCCGCCCAGCGTGACGTCTGCAGGGAAGCGCTACGCGCTCTCTGTGCGGGGGGGTGAGGGTTCCTAAAATCGAGAGTGCGCTCTTTCGCGCATGCGCATGAAAGAGCGCATTCATCTCCCTGAGGCTAAGTGCAGCCTCAGGGAGATCGGCTCTACATGTAAAAAAGATAAAAGTAGAAAAATAAAACTTCCCTGACATGTCCCCTCATGTGACACTGTCACATGAGTTGGGACATGTCCATAATTTTTACACAATCTTTATTAAAAATTTTTAAAGCCTACATGAAACCTCATCCTGCCCGTGGATGAGATTTCATGTTTTTTCTAGTTCCCGCCGGGGCTCCTGGCCTGCCCGCCAACCTTAAGGTTGGATGAGCAGGTCCTTTAATTGCTTAATTGATCCTGTCAATGGCCTCAATTGGCCATCGACAGGTTGGCAGGCCCACAGCTGATTTTGCTGCGCTCCCGCCTTCCTGAAAATTTAAATTGGGCGCGGTGACGTCGGGAGTTCTGCCCTTAATGTAAGTCGTGAATAAAGTGGTCCCAGCACTAATTCTTACAGAACACCACTTTCCATCTTCTGCCACTCTGAATAACTCCCCTTTACTGTCCTGGTAGACTCATTGTTTCAGCCTGTCCCTACCCCACTGAACTTATTTCTTCCTATCTTGACTCTATTTTTCTCCCTTGTCCAGTCTCTGCCCACCTACATCCTTAATTCTCCTGATGTCATTCAACAATTTCTGGTTTCCTGGCCCTCAACCATGTCTGACCCATTTCCCACACTTCCATTCCCACCCCTGTCCCTTCCCCCCAGAACCACTATCTCCCTTCAGTTCTGAAGAAAGATTCTTGATCCAAAACGTTAAGTCTTGTTTGTCTCTCCAAAGATACTGCCAGACCTGCTGAGTGTTTCCAGCATTTTCTGTTCTGATTTCAGGTTTCTGGCATCCGCAATATTTTGCTTTCGAACTACCCTTTACTTTCGGCACAGACTAGAAGGGCCGAATGGCTTGTTTTCTGTGCTGTAGTGTTCTATGATTCTATGGTTCCATTTTCTGCTTTCTGTCTTGGAGCCAGTTAGCAATCTGTTCTGCAGCTTCTCTCCTGACCCCGCATTCTCCAACCTTATTTATTGATCAATAATGTGGCACATTATTAAAGGCCTTTTGAAAATCCCAATAAATGACATCTACTGCAGTAGATGTAATAACTCTCTCTGTTACCTGCACAAAAAATTCAATAAGGTTGGTCAAGCAAGATTTTCCTTTTTGAAATCCCTTGTTATATATTTTGTTTCTACAAGTTCTTCCGCTCTCTCCTTTCATGGGGATTCCATTATTTGTCCTTCCGCTGATGTTAAGCTATAATTTCCTGGACACGTTCTGTCCCCTTTCATAAACATAGGAATTACATTAGCTATCTGCCAGTCCAGTCTTCTAACAAATTATTAAAAATGCATCTGCTATCTCTTCTCTAGATTATTTTTAAATAAGTGGATGCAATCCACCTGGACCAGCGGCTTTATCCTCTTTGAGTTTGTTTATTATATTCAGTATATCCTCTTTTTATTTTAAATGCACTTATCTCATTGCTCATCTCATCATTCAATGCCATGTCTTCCTGATAAATTTGCTCACACAACAATCACATCTGCTCAAAAAGCAGTTTGTGAAAAGCTTTAAGACATGAAAAGTGTTAAGTAAATGAAAATATTGTTTTGCTGGAAGACCAACTCATTTGTATTTTATTCCCAAACACATGACACCATCATGTAAACAGTGTCAAAACACAGATTGTTCCAGGCAGTGTTCAAGAGGGACATGGTCTTTCTTTATGACCTTACAATAGGTCTGAAAGTATCCAGTGTTTTTTTTTTAATGTGGGGATGTGGGTGTCACTGGCAAGGCTAGCATTTGTTGCCAATCCCTAATTGCCCCTGAACTGAGAGACTTGCTAGGCCATTGCAAAGGGCAATTGAAAGTCAACTATGGGTCTAGAGTTACATGTAGGCCAGAACAAGTAAGGATGACAAATTTCTATATTAGTGAACCAGGTAGGTTTTTACAACAATCAATGATAGTTGCCATGGTCACCATTATTGAGACTAGCTTTATATTCCAGATTTATTAATTGAATTTAAATTCTACCAGCTGCCGTGGTGAATTTGAACCCCTGACCCCAGAGCATTAACCTGGGCCTCTGGATTACTGGTTCAATAACATTACCACTTTGCCACCATCTCCCCAAAAGGGGTTAAAACCATTGCTGTAAAACAGAGTATCGCTTACATGAAACAGCCCCAGCTCCTAAGTAAGATGTTATATAAGGCTCACCTATAGGTGCCGAAGAACACAATAAACCTTGCATTTCTGTAGAGCCTTTAATATGGTAAATAACCCCAAAGTGTTTCACAAGAGTGTTATCCAAAAAATATTGAGGCTCAGGCACACAAGGGGCAAGTAGGACAGGTGACCAAGAGTTTGGTCAAAGAGGTAGATTTTAAGGAGCATCTTAAAGTGAGGGGAGAAGAGACAGAGAAAAGTGGAAAGATTTAGGGAAAGAATTCCAGAGCTTTGGGCCCAGGCAGCTGAAGAGACAGCCATCACTGAAGAGCAATAAAAACCATGAATATTCAAGAGGCCAGAAATGGAGAAGCGCAGATATCTCGGAGGCTTGTAGGACTGGAGGTAGGGAGGAGCGCGAGACCATGGAGGGATTTGAAAACAGGGATGGGAATTTTAAAACTGAGGCTTTGCCAGACTGGTAGCCAATTCAGTTCAGTGGTCACAGGGGTGACGGGTGAATGGGACTTGGTGGGAATTAGGGCACACATAGCAAAGTTTCAGATAAGTTTTGAGGTTAAGGAATGGAGGCTGATCAGGAGAGTATTTGAATAGTCAAGTCTAGAGGTGCCCCTCTACACCTATAGATGCTGAGCTGAACACACTGCACACTAAATCAGCAATGTAGAGAATGGGACTATACCTTAACAGAACAATTGCAATGTAACACAAGTCATTGTAATTAAAATGACATGTAATCTTTGGGCTGTCATTCTTCCTCTTTGTCCAAAAACAGAAAATGCTGAAAGAACAAATACACAGCAGCCCATCAGAATCTAAAAAGAGAAAACAGCCTGAATTGTGTCAGAGTGTCTCCAGCTGAAACATTAGTCCTTTCTGATGCTGATATGAATTTACTAATATAATTGCATTATTTTCTGTCTTTATTTCAGATTTCTCAGCATACACATTTTTTCTTTGTATCTCACTTTACCTTGTTAATGCAGATTTATAATTCATAAAAAGATAAATATATTCCTCTTCACAATTTGTTGTATCACTGCCGCTAGGTAAAAAGCCTGGAGCTCCCTCCCGAGCAACCTCCCTACACCACATGGACTGCGGCAGCTCAAGAAGTTGGCTCACTACCCCCTTCTCAAGGACAGTTAGGGGTGGGCAATAAATGCTGGCCTTGCCAGTGAAGCTCACACCTCAAAAATGAATTTAAAAAAAGAAACACAAAGATGAGCATGCCTCATAAGACTCCGGACGTTGCGTTTTATTCAATATTACACAACTCAGGATGAAATTAGGCTCTGTTTCAGAATTAATTGTGTTTTTAAGTGTATTAATTTTCTTGGTAGTGTAATTTTCCTTACATCCTGGGCAAGAGAAGAGATGAGTGAACTCACATCCAGCATTGCTGATCTTGAATACCATCCAGTGATTCCTACTAGAGTATGTAGGTGTGCATGAGCGACAGGGTAGACGCAGGATTGGGCTCTAGTATGATGCTTTCCAACATGAATAGTTGTCTGACGATGGATGCACACACTGACAATGGGGAAATTTAAATTACTGGAGCTGCTGGGAGCAAGTGCGTGTGTGTGTGTGTGTGTTGGTGACGGAGGGGGTGGGGCTAGTTTGGAGGGTGGGGGAGGTGGCGGTGGTAAGGCAGGGGAATCAGGGAGGTCCAATCCCCATGGCCGTTAGGAAGGTTGGAGGCCTTTTAGGAGGTGTCTGAGACCACAGGAGGGGGATTAATCATTGGCATTGGGTGGATAGATCGGAGGCCTGAGTTGTGGGAGGTTGAGGGGGTATCTGAGGCCTTGTGGGGAGCTTTGGGGACGGGGGAGATCAGAAGGGTTGGGACATGGTGGAAATTCGATCGCAGGGTTTTGAACAGGCTGGCAGACTGGATCCAGTAAATAGGTGGAAAGCCATTTGCATCCAGCAGTCCCTCGTCCCGGTTTAGCTTGGGGCCTCCCCAAGGCCTTGGAAAGCTGGTTTTCCAGAGTTCAATTTCAAATGGTGAATAAAACTGAGTCGCGCAACCTCATTATAATATTTAAAGCGCCATCCCACCCTCTTTGGAGCTGTTTGGACAGCCCACCATCCTGACTGTGTTAAGACCAGCTGGGCGGTCTGGGGCAGGATTCAGACTTTAAACACTTTAACAACCCCAACAAACCCAAACCCGCCCATTTATTGGGGTTAAAATTACCCCTCAAAAATGTCTGAATGAATCTGGTTGCATGTCAGCAAGAGAAAAGGCAGGAGAATAAGGGGTATCATTTTTAAAACTGAGCACTGCCTACATATTTTTCTAGACATTTTTTTGCTTCAGTGCCATGTTAATTGGACTGTGAAAATGTTTCATCTGAGTTAATCTAATTCTTTTTGTGCCTGATAGTGGCTGGTTTGCATTCCGAGCTGAATGACTAAGACTGAATGGTGATTTTGCAAACACTGGCCTTACTGTGTTCATTATTGTTTACGCAGCAATTCATACATCATTTATATAACCTAGTAGCCTCCATTAAAGATAGCAAGCAGGGTCTGTGATTACGAGACAGTGTTCATACTCACTGACGCAACTATACTTTCACATTTTCCAGCTTGCCCCATTAATCTTTACAAATAATTGTATGCATCAGAAAACATTTAAATGTAGATGCAGTCTACATAGTAAGTGCAGGGAAGCACCTTAGAATAGCGTGTACTGTTTTGAAGCAAATTGATCTGTTATGCACTTTATGGATTGTCACACTTGAATTGTTTTGTAATGTATCTTTACCCATTGTTGCAAATATCTAGTTCCTGCTTCGTGTGTTTTAGAGTACAACTTTTTGTTTTAGGGATTAAAGTTTAACTGTAGAAAATGGGTTAAATGCAATTCAAGCAGCTTGGAGTCTATTACACTTAAAAGATTGGGACCATGGACAACATTTTCCCCCATCGGGGGGAAGTGCGGGAGCAGGCGTGAGCAGGCGGGCTTCCAATCGGCACCCCCGGTTGGGGGCATGCCGCCATGCACGCGAAAGAGCGCACAGATCTCCCTGGGGTATAGTGCTGCCTCAGATCCACCCTTAGATCAGGCTGCGTCATCATGGAGATGGTTGGAAGAAAGGAAGGACCTTTGGTTTCAGTTTATCTGGGTGTTGCAGCAAAAGGTGTTGAGTTGCAGTTTGGACCTTGTGTGGTTTGCATCTCACTGAGAGAAGTTAGCCAAAATAAATGACAATTAGACAGACCTGCACTGCAAGCAGAGTAAAACCCTAACTTCATAATTGACCGTGTGGAAAGCGAATGAGGCTTAATCTCAGTTTGAATTTTGTGAGGAACAGAAGCTGGAAGATTGCCTAGTTTGAAGCTAGTGTCTTAATACAAAAGAAAGTAACCAGCAGATTGACTTGGAAAAGTAACCATAGCAAGAGGCTGAAGCCAGTCAAGGGAGGGTAAATTAAAATTTTGCCTCTGAGAATAGCTGGAGCTGAGGAAAATTCTCCAGAGGACTGTGGTACACATATGGGTGGCCCTTACAGAAGTAAATAACTTTAAGATTGAAGTGTATTATAAGAAAATTCTTGGGGGAAGTAGGGATTATAAACCATATTGTTAAGTTAATAGTGCTTGTTTTATATACAATAAGTTTATTTTGTTAAAAAAAGTGAAATCTTGTGACGTAGTTTTATTGGTTACAATGAGGTCCAAAAGCTAACAATTGCCAACCTGACCCAGTAAGAGAGTTCGGAGAGCAGAGCTTGCTGTCTGAACTTCGGTGATTTAATCTATATTCCTGCTCTGATTACAGCTCTATTATACAATGCTGCTTTAGCATAAACACCACAGTGAGAATCTCCACTGTGAGGGGGTTGCCAGTGTCTGTGATTTCCAAGCCCTCCCAATCACTGACTCTCCAGCATTCTCCCGATTGTGCTGCACACAGTGCTGGGTCTCTGCAGGTAGTGTCACGGGGGTGGGCAGAGGGGGCACTACTGATCTCCTGGACTGTTGGTGGCAGCACTGGGGATAGAGACCCCTAATCCTGGGAAACTCCCAATCATTTCAGGATTGGAAACACTACGCCCATAACTCCCACCAAAAATGACGTAGTGCATTAATCTGTAACACCATCTGATGGGACGTAATTCTGCTATATGACCCCCAGTTTCCAATCTTATGATGTATCCTCTGTAAGGTTTATGTTTTCTTTGTAATTAAGAACTTTGGAAGGCAGCAGCTTGTGGTCTGACGAAGACACATTTCTACTGACTTGTCAGCGCATGAGCACCTGTGATATTTGAAGGCAGGGAGTGTCTAGTTATCCATAGTGTGTGGAACCTCTTAGCTATTGCTCAGAGGTGCCTTTGAGTTCAAACATTCTTGGTATAGTAGTCTAGAGAGTTCAGTCTTGAGTTAGGAAGCAAGCAGGAGAAAAACTTAAAGAAGAAAGTATCCTTTGTGTTCAGTGGCCCTCAGTAATTTACTTGTAATACATAAAACCACACAAAGGAAGCCAGTTGAAAACCACTAATTCTCCCCGAGTCCAATCTCATTTTATAGCAACATTTTGATTCCTGTTTCTCTTCAGCCTTTACCACAAACCCCTAACTTTGATCGATTATCTCCGGATTGTTAGCAAGATCGGTGTTTTATTCAACCCCGAATTGAGTTTCTGACCTCATATCCTCTCTGCCTAATGCTACTTTCAATTTCATAACATTGAAATTCCTTTCAAAACCCCTCTGCGCCTCTACTCCACTTGGCTGCTTGAAGATCTTCCTTTTTGACTCACCTTTTACTTACTAACATCTCCTTCTTTAGTTTGCCATCCTCTATTTTTCATATTGCATTTCCGTGAAGCACCTTGGGACTTTTTCTATGTTAAAACTGCTACAGAAATGCAAGTTGCTGTTTGAGAAGTTATTCAGCAGCAACATAACAATTCCGTCTTAATTCAGAAAATGTAGAGTCCTCCGTCTCTTTTGAATGTGTTTCCCAAGTCTGCCTTAGGTCTTCCTATAGAAACATAAGAAATAGGAGCAGGAGTAGGCCATTCAGCCCCTCAAGCCTGCCCTGCCATACAATAAGATCATGGCTGAACTGCCCCAGGCCTCAGCTCCTCTTTCGTGTCAGCTCCTCATAGCCCCCAGCTCCCCGATATTTCAAAAATCTATCTACCTCCTCTTTAAATACTTTCAGTGATCTAGCCTCCACAACCCTCTGGGGTAGAGAGTTCCAGACATTCAGTACCCTCTGAGAGAAAAAAATTCCCTCGCATCTCCGTTTTGAATGAGTGTCCCCTTATTCTATAACTATGTCCCCTAGTTCAAGATTCCCCCACTAGTGGAAACATCTTCTCAACATCTACCCTGTCAAGCCTCCTCAGAATCTTGTACGTTTCAATAAGGTCACCCTTCATTCTTCTAAACGCTAATGAATAAAGGCCTAACCTGTTTGGCCGTTCTTGATAAGTCAACCCCTTCATCCCAGGAATCAGCCTAGTGAATCCCTTTTCAACTGCTTCCAATGCCAGTATATCCTTTCTTAAATATGGGGCCAAAACTGTACACAGTACTCCAGGTGCAGCCTCACCAACGCCCTGTACAGTTGTAACAAGACTTCCCGATTTTTAAACTCCAACCCCCAAGCAATACAGGCCAAAATTCCATTTGCCTTCAACATAGAAAATAGGAGCAGGAGTAGGTCATTCAGCCCTTCAAGCCTGCTCTGCCATTCAATATGATCATGACTGATCCTCTATCATAATACCATACTTCTGCTCTCTCCCCATACCCCTTGATGCTTTTAGAGTCCAGAAATCTATTTCCTTCTAAAATATATTCAGTGACTTGGCCTCCATAGCTTTCTGTGGTAGAGAATTCCACAGGTTCACCACCCTCTGAGTGAAGAAGGTTCTCCTCATCTCAGTCCTAAATGGCCTACCCTGTATCCTGAGACTGTGACCCCTTGTTCTCAATTGCACAGCTAGAGGAAACATCATCCCTACATCCAACCTGTCCAGCCCTGTCAGAATTTTATTTGTTTCAATGAGATCCCCTCATTCTTCTGAACTCCAGTGAATACAGGGCTAGTCGACCCAATCTCTCCTCAAATGACAATTCTGCCTTCCCAGAAATCAGTCTGGTGAACTTTCGCTGCACCCCTTCTATGGCAAGTATACCCTTTCTTAGGAAGGAGACCAAAACTGCACACAATACTCCAGGTGTGGTCTCACCAAGGCCCTGTACAGTTGCAGTAAGACATCCTTGCCCCTGTACTCAAGTCCTCTCACAATGAAGGCCAACATACCATTTGCCTTCTTAACTGCTTGCTGCAGCTGCAAGCTTGCTTTCAGTGATTGATGTATAAGGACACCCAGGTCCCTTTGTACATCAACGTTTCCCAATCTATATTCATTTAAGTAATACTCTGCCATTCTGTTTTTCCTACCAAAGTGGATAACTTCACACTTATCCATGGTATGTGGCATCTGCCATGTATTTGCCCACTCACTCAACCTATCTAAATCACCTTGAAGCCTCTTAACACCCCCCTCACCACTCACATTCCTACCAAGTTTTGTGTCGTTAGCAAACTTGGAAATATTACACTTGGTTCCCTCCAAATCATTGATATATATTGTGAATAGCTGGGGCCCAAGCACTGAGCCCTGCAGTACCTCACAAGTCACCACTTGCCACTCTGAAAGAGACCCATTTAGTCCTACTCTCTGTTTCCTGTCTGTTAACCAATTCTCTATCCATGCCAATATATTACCCCCAATCCCATGTACTTTAATTTTACACACTAACCTCTTATACGGGACTTTATCAAAAGCTTTCTGAAAATCCAAATACACCACATCCACTGGTTCTCCCTTATCTATTCTGCTAGTTACATCCTCAAAAAACTCCAGTAGGTTTGCCAAACATGGTTTCCCTTTCATAAATCCATGTTGACTTTGTCTAATCCCATTGATATTTTTTAAGTGTCCTGTTATCATATCCTTTATAATAGACTCTAGCATTCTCCCTACTACTGATATAAGGCTAACTGGTCTGTAATTCACTGCTTTCTCCTTCCCTCCTTTGTTAAATAGTGAGGTTACATTTGCCACCCTCCAATTTGCTGGGTCTGTTCCAGAATCTACACAGTTTTGGAAGATGACAACTAACACATCCACTATTTCCATGGCCACCTCCTTTAGCACCCTGGGATGTAGATTATCAGCTCCTGGGGACTTATTGGTTTTCAGTCCCATTAATTTCTCCAGCACTATTGTTTTAGTAATACTAATTTCCTTCAATTCCTCCTTCTCACAAAAGCCTTGGTTCCATAGCATTTCTGGGAAGTTATTTGTGTCACCCTCTGTGAAGACAGGACTAAAGTAGTTGCTTAATTGCTCTGCCATTTCCTTGTTCTCTATTATAAATTCAACTGTTTCAGACTGTAAGGGACCTACATTTGTCTTCACTAATCTTTTTCTTTTTACATACTTATAGAAGCTTTTACAGTCCGCTTTTATGTTCTTGCAAGTTTACTCTCATAATCTGTTTATCCCCTCTTAATTAATCTCTTGGTCCTCCTTTGCTGAATTCTAAACTGCTCCCAATCCTCAGGCTTGCTACTTTTTCTAGCAACTTTCTATGACTCCTCTTCGGATTTAATACTATCCTTCATTTATTTTGTTAGCCATGGTTGGGCCACTTTTCCTGTTGTGTTTTTGCACCAGAAAGGAATGTATAATTGTTGCAATGCATACATTCATTTCTTAAATATTAAGGAATGCCTTTTAATGAAGTTCCCCAATCTATCTTAGCCAACTCACACCTCATACCATTGTAGCTTCTTTTGTTTAGATTTAGGACCCTAGTTTCAGATCGGACTACTTCACTTTCCATCCTAATGAAGAATTCTATCATGTTATGGTCACTGTTCCCGAAAGGACCCCACGCAACAAGATTATTAATTAACCCCTTTTCATTGCACAATACCAAAACTAGGATAGCCTGTTTCCAAGTTGGTTCCTTGACATACTGGACTAAAAAAACCATCTCGTACACACTCCAGAAATTCATTTGTAGTGGAATTCCCCAGGGGTCAGTATTGGGACTCTTGCTTTTCCTGGTATATATGAATGATCTTGATCTTGGTGTGCAGGGGACAATTTCAAAGTTTGCAGATGATACAAAACTTGGGAGAATTGTAAATTGTGAGGAGGACACATTGGTGGAGTGGGCAGATAGGTGGCACATGAAGTTCAATGCGAAGAAGTGTGAGGTGATACTCTTTGGTACAAAGAACATGAAGCGACAGTATAAAATAAAGGATACTACTCTATAGGGGGTGCAGGAGCAGAGAGACCTGGGTGTATATGTACATAAGTCATTAAAGGTGGCAGGACAGGTAGAGAGAGCTGTTTCTAAAGCATTCTAAGGTGCCATTAATAGGGCCATAGAGTACAAGAGCAGGGAGGTTATGATGAACTTATATAGGACACTGGTTAGACCTCAGTTGGAGTATTGTGTACAGTTCCGGGCGCCAAACTATAGGAAGGATATGAAGGCATTGGAGAGAGTGCAGGAGAGTTTTACGAGAATGGTTCCAGGGATGAGACACTTCAGTTATGAGGAAAGATTGGAAGAGTTGGGACTGTTTTCCTTGGAGATGAGAAGGCTAAGAAGGCTAAGAAGAGACTTGATAGAAGTTTTCAAAATCATGAGGGGCCTGGACAGAGCAGATAGGGAGAAACTGTTCCCACTCGTAAATGGATCGAGAACCAGAGGGCACAGTTTTAAAGCATTTTGCAAAAGAAGCAAATGCGAGGTGAGAAAAAAAACTTTTTCACACAGCGAGTAGTTAGGGTTTGGAATGCACTGTCTGGAAGTGTGGTTCAATTGAAGCATTCAAGAGGGCATTGGATGATTATTGAAATAGAAACAATTCGCAAGGTCACGGGGAAAAGGCAGGAGATTGGCACTAAGTTAAAATGCTCAGAGAGCCAGTGCGGACATGATGGGATGAATGGCCTCCTTCTACACTGTAACAATTCTGTGATTCATCTGCCACTATTATTGCTAATATGGTTTGCCCTGTCTATCTGTATACCAAAGTCACCCATGATTACTGTAGCACCCTTGTTACATGCATCTCTAATTTCCTGTTTAATGCCGTCCCTTATCTTATCACTACTGTTTGGTGGCCTTTGGACAACTGCCACTAATGTTTTCCACCCCTTGTTGCTTCTTAGTTCCACCCAGGGTGATTCTACATCTAGATTTTCTGAGCCAATATCCTCTCTCACTATCGCACTGATTTCCTCTTTAACTTACAACACCATGCCACCTCCTTTTCCTTTTTGCCTGTCTGTCCTAAATGTCAAGTGCACTTGGATATTCAGTTCCCAGCCTTGGTCACCCTGCAGCTATCTCCCCGTAATCGCAATTATATCGTACCTGTTTACATCTGTTTGCGCTGTTAATTCATCTACCTTATTGCGAATGCTCTGTGCGTTCAGATGCAGTGCCTTTAGACTTGTCTTTTTAACATTTTTACAGATTTTTTTTTGTACTATGTCTCCATGTGCTGCTAGCCCTTGTTTCCTCTGCCTCCCACTTTTGTTTTCTACTTTTCTGTCTTTCATTCCTATCTTTGTTTCCCTCTCTTGTGTCTCCCCACTCAGGTTCCTATCCCACTGCCAGCCTAACTTAAACCCTCCCCCACAGTACTAGCAAATCCCCCTGCGAGGATATTGGTCCTGGTCCTGCTGGGGTGCAACCCGTCCAGCTTATATGGGTCCCATCTTCCCCAGAATCAGTCCCAACGCCTCAGGAATCTAAATCCCTCCCTCCTACACCATCTCTCCAGCCACGCATTCATCTGGTCTATTCTCCTATTCCTGATCTCGCTAGCACGTGGCACTGGGAGTAATCCTGAGATTACTACCTTTGAGGTCCTGCTTTTTAATTTATTTCCTAGCTCCCTATATTCCGCTTTCAGAGCCTCATCCCTCTTTTTACCTATGTTGTTGGTACTGATATGGACCATGACCTCTGGCTGTTTGCCCTCCCCCTTCGGAATGTTCCACAGCCACTCAGTGAAACCCTTGACCCTAGCACCAGGGAGGCAACATACCATCCTGGTGTCATGTCTGCGGCCGCAGAAATGTCTATCTATTCCCCTTATGATATTCCTCTCCCACTCTTTTTCTCCCCCCCGTCTGCAGCTGAGCCACTCGTGGTGCCACAGACTTGACTCTTGCTGCATTACCCTGA
This sequence comes from Cetorhinus maximus, assembly GCF_964194155.1. Taxonomy (NCBI): domain Eukaryota; kingdom Metazoa; phylum Chordata; class Chondrichthyes; order Lamniformes; family Cetorhinidae; genus Cetorhinus; species Cetorhinus maximus. Next base: position 105,118,314 of record NC_135892.1, read on the forward strand.
GAAACCATCTCCCCCAGCAGTATCCAAAATGGAAAATCTGTTAGAGAGGGAGATGGACTCAGGGGACTCCTGCACTACCTGCTTGGTGCCTTATCTCTGTCCAGCAGTCACCCATTCCCTTTCTGCCTATCCACTCTTTACTTGCATTTGTGACCGCCTCACTGTACGTGCTATCCACGTAGATCTCATCCTTGCGGATGCTCCAAAGTGTCTCCAGCCACAGCTCCAGCTCCGAAACACGGATTTCAAGTTGCTGCAGCTGGAGACATTTCCTGACACGTGGTCGCCCTGGACACTGGAAGTGTCCCTGACTTCCCACATTGTACAGGAGGAGCATTCCACTTGGCTATTGTCATTTACGACCCAAGAGAGTGGTAGGGGGAATGAACTTGCTTCCAAGCTGTCCATTGCTGCTTTTGGAATCTCCAGCAGGAGGTGCACAAGAGCAGCCCACGTGCATTGTCCTCGAAAGTGCACATAAGCAGGCATCAGTTTAGGTCAATTTCAGGCTCAGCTGTGATGCCCTGCTTTGTTGACTAGTCTTTGGTCATGCATTGTTTAGATCAGAAAACACACTTACGTGAGGCAATGGAGGGCTGCCAGTGCTCTTTACCAAGACTCAGCACCCTCAGGAGGAGTGAATAAAAAATAGTTTGAAGAGCAAATGAACATCATAATCCAACAGAGATGAATGTGAAAGAGGGTTTGGGAGTCATCGACTGGTCATAGGTAATCTGACAAATCAAATTTTTAGTATTAGAGAGAGTGCTAAAAAGATTCATGAGAATAGTTCCAGGGATGAGAATCTTCAGTTACTTGGATAGATTGAAGAAGTTGGGACTGTTTTCCTTGGAGAAGAGAAGATTGAATAGAGGTATTCAAAATCATGAGCGATCTGGACAGAGTAGATAGGGAAAAACTGTTGCTACTGGTGGAAGGACTGAGAAAAAGAGGGCACAGATTTAAGGTAATTGGCAAAAGAAGCGAGGGAGACATGAGCAGAAACATTTCACATAGCAAATGGTTAGGATCTGAAATGTGCTGCCTGAGAGTGTGGCAGAGGCAGGTTCAATCAAGACTTTCAAGAGGGAATTGGATTATTATCTGAAAAGGATGAATGTGCAGGGCTACGGGAAGAAGGCGGGAGAATGGCGCTAGGTGAATTGCTGATTTGGGTTGCTGATGCAGACACAGTGGGCTGTAACTGTAACAATTCTGTGATTCTGTGAATTTAAACGACAATAGAATTCTGGGATGTGTAACCAGATCAGTAAAACACAAGCCTACAGAGGTTACGGTAGGATTTTATAATGTACTAGGAAGACCACACCTGGAGCATTGTCTTAAGTTATGGTCACCACATTACATAAAAGGTGTGTAGGCAGCGAGGAGTTATGAGGAATGGCAACAGTGTTGGTCCCAAGTGTAAGGGGAATGAGCTTTGAGAAAAGAATGGAGAATAGAAAAGACAAGCTGTTAAAAGTTGAAAAGAAGGCCTTTAAAAAACGCATATAGGAACCTTAGCTTTACAAACAGAGGCGTAAAGTATAAAAGCCAGGAAGTGATGCTAAACCACATATCACAGGTTAAGATCCTGCTGGAATATTGGGCAGAATCTTCCTGGTCCCACAGGGGCGGGCTTGAAGGTGGGACCGGGAGGAAAATTTTGAAAGGAGGGTCTCAGTTAACGTTTCGAGTCCGTATGACTCTTCATCAGAACTAAGGAAATATAGAAATGAGGTGAAATATACAAGCGGAAATCCTGTCGGAGAGAAGAGCAATACTTCTTCAAGGTAGGCACTCCTGGAAGAGAAGTGGCAGTCAATTAAACACTAAGATAAAAGCAAAATACTGCAGATGCTGGAAATCTGAAACACCTTGAAGAAGTACTGCTCCTCTCTCCGACAGGATTTCCGCTTGTATATTTCACCTCATTTCTATATTTCCTTAGTTCTGATGGAGAGTCATACGGACTCGAAACGTTAACTGTGTCCCTCTCCGCAGATGCTGGCGGACCTGCTGAGTTTTTCCAGCTATTTTTGTTTTTGTTTCAGATTTCCAGCATCCGCAGTATTTGGCTTTTATTTGAAAGGAGGGTGTGGAGTTGCTTGGCTGATGCGTTTGCCCCACCAGCTGACCTTGTCAGCGACAGGGCGGAAGAAGCAACAACTACCAGCCCAGCAGCGGCAGAGCCGCTTTGTATAATTAATTGCCTAGTTGTGCGCAGAATGAGGATACCGCCGGCATCATCTTCGTGGCCGACAGGTCTCCTCCTTGAGGCAAAAATCTGGCAGGTGCCGGAGGCGGCCCGCCAGAGGCTGGCTGGGTGGCCCATGAAGCCTCTTTCGGATTACACCCCACCATTCCCCACCAGAGCCGCAAGGATCAGAGGGCCAAAGCTGTGGCTGCAGACCATTCCGTGGAGGGATTTCCTCCACAGGGCTGCCCTGGCAGCTGCCTTTTCTTTATAAAAGTAAATACTTCTTCAGGAGGCACCTGAAGATGGAGGCACCCACGTGGTTCCCCCCCTCCTGCAGTAGCAGCGCCCACATTGGAGGATGGTCTGTTCCTTGGCCACCTCCGGGAAGATCTCACAGGCAGGCCCGCAAGTGTCAGGACCGGAAAAGGACCCTGCCCCTCGATTGTTTTTATGTGGGAGAAGATTCCACCCACTGTGTCGGAAAGAAAGGATCTGCATCTATGTGGCATCTTTCACAACAACCCAAAGCATTTACAGGCAATGAAATACTCCTGAAGTGTAGGATGTAGGAAACATTGCATCCAATTTGCCACATGCAGCAAACTCCCACAAACAACAACGTGACAACACCCAGAAAATCTGTTTTTGTGATGTTAATTGGGGGATAAATATTGGCCAGGACACCGGGGATAATTCCCCTGCCCTTGCACAAAATGGTGCCAAGGGATCTTTTACGTCCATCCCTGAGAGGGCAACAGGGCCTCAGTTTAACGCCTCATTAGGGCCAGGGGGAGAAATCATGAGCCCTGGTGCTTCTCCTCTTTCCGGGCCCCCTATTCCCCATACCACCACAACCACCAACCCACCCCACCCCACCCCTGACTTAACCCTGCCCATCAATCATGCATGATATTTTTTCCCTTTTCAAGATTCACCAATCAATTCACCAAACAGTCACAGAGAGGTCCTAGTAAAATGATAATGCCCATTGTTAGCATCTAGTTACAAAGGCCGTCCAATATATACGCAGCATGGATCATAAAAGCACCATGATACAGTGGGATAATAGGTAAGAAAACAAAAGGACAAGATTGAAGAATGGAGAAGACTCTTGAGTATCATTTGCAGGATAAAACAGGTTACTGATTTACTGTGAGCCCATTACGCACACCTATCCTGGCAATTTCACCCCACGAAGCCTGCTCACAGTAAACGTTGATGAGCAACAAAATAAATAGAACTCCAGCCATGATTCCACCCATTGTTTGCGAGATAATTATGGATGACAAAGGCCATCTAGCCCAGCTCATCTCATCCATCCAGAATGATATACAAATGTACGTATTAGGAGAAGGAGTAAGCCATTTGGCCCCTCAAGCCTGCTCTGCTATTTGTTAACATTGCGTACATTATACCAGTGACTACAGCTCAAGATATTTAATTGGCTGTAAAGCAATTTGAGACATCATGAAAGGTGCGGTATAAATGTTGGTTTTGTCTTTCTTTCATTACATCCGCATATAGTAGAGTGACTGTAACAATGGTGAAATTGGAGGCCCAATGCTGATTCTCTCAGGATAATTAATCACAGAGCAATCAAATGATGTTAGGAAAGTAGCTAAAAGAAGTCACTACATTTACAAAACAGTTCAACTCTGTAGCTAATACAGCCTTACCATTTTGACTTCTCTGGCGCCAACTCACAGTATACCATAAATGACATTAGCCCCATTTATGCTAATGACACTATTCTCAGGATTTGTCAATCAGACATCGACCAGCAGTTTAGGAAAAATGTAGACTGAATTGCTGATCTGAATTTTGCAGAGAAGAATGATACAGTACGGCCTTAACTCAACAACTGGATTGTTTCCCCTTCCCCCAGAAACTGTCGTACAAATTGTGTTGTACATTGTGAATTTACAGCCTAAAATGGAAAAAATGTAATTGATAAGAAACTCCAACAGAAAAATAGTGACACCTCCACCCCATGCCACACCCAACCCCACTAACCTCCCCCATGCCGCCCCTGCCATTCTACCGCTCCAACCCCCCAACCTCCCCCTACCCCTCCAACATCCCCAACCTCCCTCCTCACCCCTAAAACACCACCAACCTCCCTCTCCATCCCTCCGACACCCTTCCAAACTCCCTCCCCACCCCGCCTACAGCATTGAATTGGCTCCAAAATGGAGATTTCACTTACCAGTTTTCAAGCAAGAACGCGCTCAGTTGCTGCGCTGCTGCTCTTGACCTTCAGGCAGCATCATGGTTTTTTTTTGGCGGGCTTTTCAAAAAAAATTGGAACCACGGAGTTGCCCGAAGCTCGGAAGCAGCAGCGCAGCAACTCAGTGAAATTGACGTGACACTGATAGACTGGCTTTAAAAGGATTGGAACTCTCAGCCTGAAAGTTATGACGATTTTTAAAGTTGGTCTTTCAGGTGTACAGCTCGGCCTTTAGCTGCTCAGGCTGGGAGACAAGAAACTCCTTTTAGAGCAACCACCCATGCCCTCTAGCCCATGGGCCCCAGTGTTTTGCACCATCTGCACCCCCGCACCCCCCCCCCCCTACCGCCTGGGCCCTGCATCTCATCCGTAAAGATAGCACCTCTGACAGTGCAGCATTCCCTCAGTACTTCACAGTAGATTATCAGGGAAAATTGTCTTTGACTAATTCATTGGGGTTCTTTGAGGAACTAACAAGCAATGTGGATAAAGGGGAAACTGTAGATGTGGTGTCCTTGGATTTGCAGAAGGCATTTGACAAGGTGCCAAATCAAAGGCTACCACACAAAATAAGAGCTCATGGTATAGGGGGTAACATATTAGCATGGATAAAGGACTGGTAAGCTAACAGGAAACAGAGAGTAGGAATAAATGGGTCATTTTCGGGTTGGGATAATATAACATGTGGAGTGCCTCAGGGATCTGTGCTGGCTAGTGTGACCAAATCCCAATGAAAAATTTAAAGGACACTTTGATATTGGAGTGAACCTAAGTGGAGGGTGGGGATGTTAAGGTGTGGGCTGCCAGAGCTGTGAGAGCAGGAAGTGGGGGCAGGGGCTTCAACATCGCAAATTCGGGAAAAACAACACATTGACCTTAAACAACCCAGGATAAGGGACAACCAGCCCAATTATGGGATGATCCTGTAAAATTGGGGATGGTTGGTCACACTGGTGCTGGGGCCTCAACTATTTATAACCTGTTACAATAACTTGAATGAAGGGACCAAATGTATGGTTGCTAAATTTGCTGTTGACCCAAAGGTAGGTAGGAGAGTAAGTTGTGAAGAGGACATAAGGAGTTTGCAGAGGATGTAGATAGGTTAAGTGAGTGGACAAAAATTTGGCAGATGGAGTATAATGTAAACTTGTCTGCTTTGCAGGAAGAATAGGAAAACAGCATATTATTTAAATGGAGATAGATTGCAGAACTCTGCAGTACCGATGGACTCTGGGTGTCTTGGTACATGAATCACAAAAAGTTAGTATACAGGTACAGCAAGTGATTAGGAAGGCAAATGGAACGTTGTTGTTTATTGCAAGGGAAATGGAATATAAAAATAGGGAGGTTTTGCTTCAGTTGGACAGGATATTGGTCAGACCACATCTAGAGTACAGTGTACAGTTTTGGTTTCCTTATTTAAGGAAGGACATAATTGCATTAGAAGCAGTTCAGAGAAGGTTCCCTCGACTGATTCCTGGGGTGGAGGGTTGTCTTGTGAGGAAAGGTTGGACAGGCTGGGCCTTTTTTCATTGGAGTTTAGAAGAATGAGGAGTGATCTAATTGAAACCTATAAGATCCTGAAAGGATTTGACAGGGTGGATGCTGAAAGGATGTTTCCCCTTGTGGGAGAGACTAGAACTAGGGTGCAAAGTTTCAAAATAAGGGCTATCCCTTTATGACTGAGATGAGGAGAATTTTTTTCACTCAGAGGGTCATTAGTCTGTAGAATTCTCTTCCCCAGAGAGCGGTGGAGGCTGGGTCATTGAATATTTTTAAAGTTGAGTTAGATTCTTGACTGATAAGGAAGTCAAAGTGTTTCGGGGGAGGGAGGTAGGCCGGAAAGTAGAGGCCACAATCAGATCAGTCATGACCTTGTCTAATAGCAGAGCAGACATGAGGGCCAAATGGCTTACTCTGACTCCTAATCCATATGTTCATATGTATGTTCATATTAGCCTACATTGTTGTAGTCATCTTCTGAAGTGAGACATAAACCTACAACCTTCTGACTCAGAGGTAAGAGTGCTACCAACTGAGCTACTGACCAAAAGGGTGGCAGTGGGCAATTCAATAATAACTTTCAAAAGGAAATTGGATAAATACTTGAAGGGGAAAGATTTGCAGGGCAATTCGGAAAGGGTAGGGGAGTGGGGCTAATCGGATAGCTCTTTCAAAGGACTAGGAGAGCACAATGGGACAAATGACCTCCTTCACTGCTATAGATTACACAGGGCAATCAATGTCCGTGGAATTTTTTTTTATTCATTCACGGGATGTGGGCTTTACTGGCTGGGCCAGCAATTATTGCCCATCCCTAGGTGGCCTTGAGAAGGAGATGGTGAGCTGCCTTCTTGAACTGCTGCAGTCCATGTGGTGCAGGTACACCCACAGTGCTTTTAGGAATGGAGATCCAGGATTTTGACCCAGTGACAGTGAAGGAACAGCGATATATTTCCAAGTCAGGATGGTGAGTGATTTGAAGGGGAAATTCCAGGTGGTGGTGTTCCCATCTATCTGCTGCCCTAATCCTTCTAGATGGTAGTGGTTGTGGGTTTGGAAGGTGCTGTCAAAGGAGCCTTGGTGAACTCCTTGATGAATTGTGACATAATAAGGGTTGGTTAGTCCAGGACAGCAGGGAAGAAATTATTCATGTTCCCTGAAGATATCTCCCTTCACCTATGTGAGTTATATGGAGCAGCAGCAAAAGCTGGAAGGATCTGGGGCCATGTACAGAAAAATTCACTTAGTACATGCTACAGGATGTCGAGCTGCAGAACTCGCTTACTTTTCTGTGGATATGGAGCTGTTACAGTATTGTGTGGCTCTCTCTACACAACGTTATCTGTGTTGTGTATCATATAGTTTAAGTATCTGTACTTTAAAGTAGTATAAATCATTTGGTGCAATGCCACCAGCTCCTGTCAGGCCTTTTGCTAATATCATTTGAATGCTGCAAAAAAATCTTACTGTTCTAATAAGTGTCTGGTGTGCTTCTGAATAAGTGAGCAGAGATCACTGATTTGTTAACCTTTGATGTTCATACAGCTCTTTACTGTATTTATTTTCTTGCCTTCCAGATCATTTCACTGGTGATTGTTGCTATTGGAGTATATGCTAAGATTCAGAAAGCCACAGGTAGGTGAGAAACTTTCCTTTCACTCATTGATATGGATATGGACAATAGGTTTAGAGCGTCTCCAAAACCCTGCATTGCGCAACTGGAGATTTCCAAGTATGCATAACCCCTAACCTTGTGATAACTCCTGTGTTCTACTTATATCCCAGCAGTGGCCAGATTTAGTAATCCTGTTTACATCCTAAACATATACAGAGCATCTCTTCAATGAACATCAGATATAGCAACTTTGCATACAGCTGAGCACATACTGCTGGGTACGATGAGTTGGTAGCAGTTGCATACTCATACTAGGTGCAAAGAGATTGTCCCCACTTTGAAAGTCAATTATACCAGTTTTATGTGTCTCCTAAGTTTATGGAGCTCTGTCCCTGATAAATGCAGGTCATACATGAGTTTCAAAAATTCACCTCTCACAAATACAAAATACACACCAGCTCACTAAGTGGGGAAGCAACGGTTAATATTTTGATTTTTTTTTATTAGATGAGATAGCAGGGTAGAAGTTCAATATCTGAGCCTTGAAATTGGATCACACCCATTGAGCCCTCCTACAATCCCAATGCCATGCCACCCAACTATTTCTTAAATGATTTCAGGCTTTTTGATTTCCATACTACTGTCGCTGTATCAATAGAGTCGGAAACATGGAACAATAAGAAACCTTTGGTTATAATGGAGGTTTTCGCATTTAAAAATAATTAATTTTTCAAATGTGGGCATTGATTGCTAAGTTGGCATTATATCCCTATCCCAATGTGGTTTGATACAACTGAGTGGTTTACTAGGTCATTTTCGAGGGCCTTTAAGAGTCTAGAATCACATATAGGCCAGATGGTTTAATGAGGTCAGGTTTCCTTCCTAACTATCCCGATTCATACTGAAGTCAACGGAATTTGTAAAGAGGGGGGAGATGTAAATTGGACTATTGACTTATCAATATCCATTTTGGAGGTTTGCACAAAGTCAAGATCTACTCCATTGAGCTGATAGAATGATTGCCCCTCTGGTTTTCTTATAGACGCTGTGCGGGATACCTTTGTAATTGACCCTGCAATAATTATGATTGTGGTTGGAGCCGTTATGTTTTTAATCACCTTCTGCGGCTGCATTGGGGCCTTGAGAGAAAACATTGTGCTACTGCAAGTGGTGAGTTTATTGAAGCAAAACCATATTCATAACACATCAGTGCATAATTCTGGACATTTCAAAAGCACAAAATACATTGTCTTCACATCCTTCCTGTGGTCATGCTAATTTACATTTATTTATGGTTATATGTATAGCTTTAGATCATTTAGATCCTCTCCTTGCTAGGCCACAATGGAGAGGCTCCATTGGAAACATGCAATTACAGACTGGCATAATCTGCAGCTACACAGAAAAACACACTACCTGCTAAGTATGCTGAACTTTCCTTCCCCTTTTTGTACTTTCTACTTTTGTTTTTTTTTGAAAGTTGTACTTTTGGAAGTACCATTCCTCCTGAAGGAATTGACTCAGGCAAAGGCACAACTCGACAAGCTCCAGACACCCTTCAGAACCTCATGGTCCTTTCTCATGTGAGAGTCTAGGGAATGAGTACTGACGAAGTATTTGCATGTGGGGCTGTCATAGCTGAGCTCAGTACTCTCCAGCAGGAGCCCTTGAATAGTAATTATAAGGAAACCTTGCTGATAGCAGCTAATTAGCAACTAATCTTTGTGTTTTATACAAGGTGTCAGTTTGCAGCTATTCATTGCGCTCTCACCTGTGTGTCAACTAGTTGAAGGTACAATCTAAGTCTGGGTTTTACCCACATAGTCTTGGCTGCCACTTTAGTGCAGTACAGAGGCAATGCTGCTTCAACCCCTGGAAACAGCCTGTTTGTATCGACCCTGAACCATCTTTTATAATTTTAAGCACTTGCATCATATTGTTTGAGCACAAAGAAACCAAGGCTGGAACTCCAGTACTATACAATCTGAGGTACCGTCTTCCGGGTGAGATGTTAACCCAGACCCCATCTGCCCTCTCAGTGGATGTAGCTGATCCCATGGCACTACTTCAATGAAGAGCAGGGGAGTTATCCCAGTTGTTCTGGCCAATATTTATCTGTCAATCAACATCACAAAATGGCTGCCACGTTCCCTACATTACCACGGTGACTACACTTCTAAAGTACTTCATTGACTGAATGAAGTATGACCCCTAATAGAAGGGCCACAAAGTTAGAACAGGCCTGAGACTGAACCACCCATCATTCTGGTCAAGATTGCACCTTGCCTTATAGTCTACTCCTGGTCTATTATACAGCCACAATTTACTGTATTAGTGAATTATTTTTTGTTTTATTCTTTCATGGGATGTGGGCATCATTGGCAAGGCCAGCATTTGTTGACCATCCTTTAATTGTCCCTTGAACTGAGTGGCTCACTATTTTGGAGGACAGTTAAGAGTCACCCGAATTGCCGTGGGTCTGGAGTCACATGTAGGCCAGAGCAGGTCAGGACAGCAGATTACCTTCCCTAAAGGACATTAGTGATAGATTTATGGTTACCATAACTGAGACAAACTTTGTATTCCACATCAATTAACTGAATTTAAATTTCACCAACTGCCAAGGTGGGATTTGAACCCATGTTCCCAGAGCATTAGCCCAGGCCTCAGTGGCATTACCACTACGCCACCACCTGCCCCTCAGTAGTAGCTAAAAACCACAAGTAGTCTGCCACACGTAGGCATTATTTGTGTCTTCCACATTGGGGAGATAAGTGTGTGGTAATAAAAGGAACGTTTCCTTCCCATGGCAATCTGATTTTTTCCCCCTGTCACCTTTACTGTTCAAATAATGTATCTCCTTGTGGCTTTTTTTTCAAGATTTCCTTGGCTGCCCTTCCATCCTTTTATACTTTTTTCATATCCTTGTGTGGCTGAGTCACAAAAAGAGGCTGATGAATTATTAATCCAAGGAAGCTCGATGCATTCCCTTTTTTTAATAACAGTAAAAGACATCAGTGTTGTTAGAGTTTGGGATTGAGATCTACCCCCATCACAGGAATAGCCCTGTCATGACTAACCTCTGTCATGCTCCCAGCCCACCGGGTTCCGTACTTCAAGTGGAGCTTCTCATCTCTTCCTCAATATGGTGGCGTCCAATCATGTATTTTCACAGATTGCAGTGAGAGTGTGAAGTTTGAGTGCTTTGTTGGCACAATGAACCTCTTCACCACCATCACTGCTGATAGAATTATGCTGCATAAACATGGGGAGGCTTTGATTTTGGCATTAATCTTAACAAGTATATTTTACAGATCAATAGTTATGGTCTATTCTAAGCCTGCAACATCAGCAAACAGAAAGGCAAGGTTTCAGGTCAATGTTGCAATACGCAATGAAGGTTACTGTCTTCTGAAGCACACCAGTACCTACCCTATAATGAGTGACCATTTAAAATCCCATAATTGTCTACTTCATTGCACTTGGCATAATTTTCTGAGCCAGTTCTACAATTCTCCACAAGGACTCTCAGTAGCTGTGAAAATGTTGTATGAGGACACCTGAGAGATTAATAAGTCACTTGCCTTAACAATAGTCAGTACTACTTTAATTGCTCTGTTACCAATATGGCTTTGCCACTGTTATTTTCTTTGCAGTTTTCGGTGAGCCTGACCATCCTCTTCTTGGTACAGTTGGCGGTTGGAGTCCTGGGATTCATCTATTCTGATATGGTAATTCCAGGAGGGACGTACTGTGGGGTTGAAAGTTCCCTCTTGGAACATGAAAGCAATGCATCCACCCCCAAATCCAAGAGTGGACTAGCTCTATGGGCAGTCAAAGATTCCATGAGGGCCCAGTGCACTATCCATACAGTCCATAGCACTGTATTACACAGAAATAAAAACAGAAACTGCTGGAAAATCTCAGCAGATCTGACAGCATCTGTGGCGAGAGAAACAGAGTTAACGTTTTGAGTCCGTATGGGTCATACAGACTTGAAACATTAACTCTGTTTCTCTCTCCACAGATGCTGTCAGACCTGCTGAGTTTTTCCAGCATTTTCTGTTTTTATTTCAGATTTCCAGCATCTGCAGTATTTTGCTTTTATATTACTGTATTACACAGCTTCACTTCTTCCCTGAGACATACGAAGGATCTCATGCCCAATCACTGGAGCTATTCTGTCCTTGCCCACATGTGATAAAAAGGCCTTGTGTCCTTGTTTTCTTCATAACTGACTCTGAGATTTTAACAAAAATTGTATGACCTGTCTGATTCCTTTGCCTTCTGTAGACTGATAGAAGATTGAAGAGGTTCTTTTCTATAGAAGAGAGGAGGCTGAGGGGTGATATGATTGGGGTCTTTAACATTATAAAGATGTTTGATAGGGTAGATGTAGAGATGTTTCCACTTGTGGGGAAGTCCAAGACTGGGATCACAAATGTAAGATAGTTATTAATAAATTCAATAGGGTATTCTGGAGAAACTCCTTTACCCGGAGAGTAGTTAGAATGTGGAGCTTGCTACCGCAAGGAGTAGTTGAGGTGAATAATTTTGATGTATTTAATGAGAATCTAGATAAGAACATTGGAAAAAGGAGGAGAAGGATAGGTTGATGGGGTTAGATGAAGTAAAGTGGGTGTAGGTTCAGGTGGAGCATAGACACTTGCATTGTCCAGTTGGGCCAAATGACCTGTTTCTGTGCTGTAAGTTCCTTGTAATTTGAATCTACGTAATGAGTTACATGGTGATCAGACCAAACAACTATTAAGGAAAGTTTTGATCTTATATGGACCTGGTTTGGAGGTGTTTTATCTTCCCTCTAGCTCTGCACGTTGCATACTTCAGATTTGGAAGATTCAAGGAGCACTTCAGTACTCTTTCTAGGCTGATACCGCTGTGCAGTACTGAGGCAATGCTACATTGCTGGGTGTGCTATTCTTTGGACGAGACATTAAACCATTGTCTGCTTGTTCTGATGGTTTAGATGGAGACCAAAGATCCAATGGCTCAATTCAAAGAAAGACGGGGTGTGGGGGTGGGGTCGGGGCATTCTCCTGATGCCCCCCCAGGAGAAATGTGATGATCAAAAATATTTTACTAGCTGATGAGGGGGATAGGGAGGATTAAATGTGCTGGGCTGTGACATATTGGTCTTCCCTTGGAACTCTCCAAAATAGCATCTTTTACATAACCTGAGAGGGCAGACGAGGCCTCAGTTTAATATCTCATCTGAAAGACAGCACCTCTGACAGGGCAGCACTCTCACAGTACTGCATTGACATGTCTACTTAGATTGTGTACTTTAGTCTATGGAGTGGGACTTGAACCCACAGCCTTCTGAGGTCAGAGGTAAGAGTGCTACCCACTGAGTCAGGGCTGACACCTATAAAATGCTACTTGACATTTAACTTAAAGCTCCAAAAACTCCCAGTCAGTGCAGCCATGGAGGAGGCTACAGCAGAAATAACCGGCAGTGCTGCTTCTTAGATTCAAAGACACATCCACATTGAACCTCCAAAACCAGTAACCTTTTTTTGCCGATTCGATTTTTAAATACAAAGACTTTTATGTAAACTGTTCGTACACTATTCTATTGTCATTTCTGACATCAATCACTTTAATCTTTTATTCTCTTTGTAGGCTGAAGACACAGTGAGCAAATTTATGAAGAAAGCCATTGTTCATTACAGAAATGACATTGACCTGCAGAATCTGATCGACTACATTCAGAGAGAGGTAATGGCTCTATTCAGAGTGAGATGATAGCATTGATGTTCTGTACGTTTGGGTTTGTGTTGAATCTTATTGAGACCATCGCCCCGATTAATTTCCGATTGCTGGCCGCCTGCTTCTCATATGAAAAGCAGTGGTGGAAAATAGCCTAAAATCACAATCATTGGCCAGGATTTTCTGGGAAATTCCCACTGAAAGTCAATGGACTTTTCTGACCCACCCGTGACTTTTCTTGCCATGGGCAGGATCAGAAAATCCTGGCCATTGATTCTAAAGCTCAAATTCCGGCTTGTATGAATATATAGAGATGAAACAGAGAATAAGTCGTTCCAGTCCAGGGTTTGATGGCCACAGAAGATATGTTCGTAATGTGGGCTAAATCCTTCTGATATACTAATGGCAGGCATAAAGAGTGGGAGATTGTGGCAGCCACAGCGCAACAGCTTCCCCATGTTAAAAAACACAACCTCTTGCCCTTCAAGGGACTAGTAGAGAGTTTGTCATTATACTTTCAAAATTTAAAAAATACTACTACATATGATGGGAAAAACTCAATAAACTGACTTATTTCTTTAAAAGGTTATTAATGCCCCCAGTGAAGTGTTTTTACCCCCATTTTCTCATCATTGTCTGTTCTGCAATTGCCACCAAGAAGGTTTTTCAGTGATTGGCCCTGTATTCCTCATCAGCGGATTACAAAGCTCTACCATCTCAGAATCTAGTTTCACCATCTCTAACCCACCTTCTCCCCATCTCTGCCCCCTTCTCCCCATCTCTGCCCCTCCTTGCCCCATCTCTGACCCTCCTTGCCCCATCTCTGACCCTCCTTGCCCCATCTCTGACCCTCCTTGCCCCATCTCTGACCCCCTTTTTCCCCATCTTTGACCCTCCTTTCCACCATCCTGCAGCCTCCCTTACCTGTGTCCGACCCTCCTTTCTCCTACATATGGTTGTCTTTGAACAAACCAAGTTCCAAACATTTATTCTCTCTCTTATTACACAAAGACAGACCACACAGTATATCTTTCAGCTTCTCCCTTGAATCTCACCATTTTATACTCAGCTGTCTGGAGTAAGTCTACTCCAACTTCAGGTGCAACTATCTTGTAAAGGGGAGGTTATTAAAGGAGCCATACCTTCCTCTGGGATCAGTGCCATGAGCCTGCTACTGGCCTGATAACTATCAATCTCCCAACAGAAAGTGTTTGATTTCAGTCCACTGAAATGAGGACACCACTTGCAGGGAGATGCCTGATCCCTGTTCTGAACAGACTGTCTGATTAGAAGTTGGGGCAATGAAGGGAGAAGATGGAGGGTAAGATTAAATCAGTGACCTTCTGTACTGTGGTGTTGCATACTGATGCACCAATCGATTGAGCACTGTAACCTACCCGACCTTGTAGGCACCCCCTCACCTTTGATTGATTTGATTGATTGATTTGATTTGATTTCTATGAGATCCCCCCTCATTCTTCTGAACACCAGCGAATATAATCCTAATCAACTCAATCTCTCCTCATATGTCAGTCCCGCCGTCCCAGGAATCAGTCGGGTAATCCTTTGCTGCACTCCCTCTATAGCAAGAACATCCTTCCTCAGATAAGGAGACCAAAATTGCACACAATATTCCAGGTGGGGTCTCACCAAGGCCCTGTACAATTGCAGCAAGACATCCCTGCTCCTGTACTCGAATCCTCTGGCTATGAAGACCAACATACCTCAGGACCATTCTGCCGCAGGCCTGCACCCCACCCCAAATTTCTAGACCAATGCATCCGAGTTACCCCTTTTACATCAACAACAACTTGTATTTATATAGCACCTTTAACATAGTAAAACGTTTCAAGGCGCTTCACAGGTACGCAATCAAATCAAATTTGACGGAGCCGCATAAGGAGGTATTAGGACAAGTCATCAAAAGCTTGGTCAAAGAGCTAGATTTTAAGAAGAGAGAGAGAGAGCAAAGTTGCTGACTGTAATGTAAATTCTCATCACCCTGCAGAAAATAGCTAGTGATGTATTTATCATTGTAACCCTGTGTTACCATGAGTCTTTGGGCGGATTCATCCCAGATTTGCACAAAGTGCTGTAGCGGGCAGGAAAAAGGACATTTTAGCCTCTGGCCGCAATAGCACTTTCCTCCCCATATCGTCCCATTCCCAGTGCGTCCCGCCTCATTCGTAATGCATTCACGGGATACACATCGGATCGCTGGCGGATGGGCTCGGATTTGCCCACCACGCAGTGACCTCAGCGCTTCCTCGCTCCGGGCACCATATTTGAATCACACAATAGCGCATGTCTGCTTCATGTCTTCAGACCAGGACTGCTCTAGGCGACAGATGTCCCTGAAAGCAAAGAAGACGGCAAACCCAATTTTAGTGACGCCTCTCTGGGGCGCCTGCTAAACACAGCAGAAGGCCGCCGCGATGTCCTCGACCCCTACTTTGGCCGCAGGTGGTCTGCCAAGGTCACCAATCTGGCCTGGGAGGCAGTGGCAGTGGCGGTCGGCGCTGCCGGGGCACAGAGGAGGTCAGTCAACCAGTGCAGGAAGAGGATCAGTGATGGTGAGGTCGGCGGCGAATATCTAGGTGAGGATCCTGTACCACATCATCCCTCTCTCAATGCAACTGTGAGTGCTCTCTCTCCTGCTTTTGAATCTGCTGCCATGCATTCATTATCTCTACCAAGTGGCTGATACCCTCAGCCAGCCAGTCCCTCAGCTTCCTCCAGGTCCTCACCTGTAGCCAAGAGGACACCTCCTCCATTGAAGAGCTGGAAATAAGCAGCCTGGAAGACCTGTCACAGCGCTTACCCACGCCCTCCACCAGTGCAGAGACACATACCTTGATGGGACCTGGATCTAGAGCAGGCTCGGGTTCCCAAATCTGGTGGTTGCTGCACAGACACGTGTCCGTAGCAAGAGAAGGCAGATCCAGGTGAGCTCCCAGCACTTGGAGGACTGCTGGGGAAGAGGCTTCTGTGAGGTCCCAAGTTAGATTAAGAATCTCTGGATTCGGCCTTCCAACTCATCGTGGAGAGTCAGCAGAAGGCAGGGGAACTTCACGCAGAGCTGTTGGAAGCCCTCAACAGAGTGGCACGTGAGTCGGAGGAATGCGTCTGCCTGCTGTCTGATGAAGCGGTGCCCACATGGTCACGTATGTGAAAGATGGCATACGCCATGGATATCCTGGTCCAGCAGAACGCGGAGATGTGCACAGACCTGCACATCATCAAGGTAGCCATTTAAAGCACATCAGAGCACATGTCTACTTCATGTCTTCAGACCAGGGCTGCTCCAGGCGACAGATGGCCCTGAAGATTAAAAAAAGACGGCAGACCCAATTTTAGTGACGTCTCTCTGGAACGCTTTCTGGATGCAGTGGAAGGCCGCCACGATCTCCTTGACCTCTGCTTTGGCTGCAAGAGGTCCACCAGGGTCACCAATCCGGCCTGGGAGGTGGTGGCAATTTTGATCAGAAGTGGTTGCACGGGTGAACACATTTTGTCACTTTATAATCTGAAAATATGTCACATTCACTGAATAATGTGTAATGTTGTCTTTTGGCTTCATTGACAGGCTTCGCGAGTCCTCCCTCTGCATCCACCTACCCCGCACCAGCAGTTCAGCTGCACGCAGTTGGACCACAAGTGATTCTGGAGGGAGAAGTGTGTGTGTGGCAGGGCCTTTCGGAGCCTCGTGCAAGCCTCTCCCACGCACGTGAAGCCTTCCTCCATCACACTCATCTCACTGAACCGAGCATTTTCAATGCTGCCTGTTGGGGCTCTCTTTCAGTTCTCCATCTGAGCTGACCTGCATCTCCGCCCACTCCCATGCAGCACCTGTGCCCATCCAACACGAGGCTCTGCTCACTTTCAATTTAAGAACAATGGTAGTTGTCACATTTCTGCTCAGCTCCCCCGTCCTTTCCCTCCCCCAGTCACCCATGTCCTTTCCCCCATCACTGTTGCCACCATCAGCTTCCACATCCCCACCGCAACCTACCAACCAGAACCCTTTTCTTTCCAGGGTGTCCAGGTGAACGTGCATGTTCCTTACCTTCCTGAGAATCCTATCCACATTGACATGCCGGACCCCCTCCTTCCCTCCCCCAGTGACTGTGTCTGCCTCCGAGTCCCCACCAACCACCCTCACCGTCCCTTCCACTGCTACTTTCGCACCCTCACCCTTCTGGCTCACTGCGCTCCCTCCCATACACACCATTCCCTCTTACCATGCTCACCCTCACTTCACTCCCCAGGAGGCAGTCATTGACTCCACAGACCCCTCCCTTGCATGTTCATCTGGACATCTCCCTCCTTACTCCCTCCTCTACCCTTACTCCTTCCTTCCCGGAATCCTTTCCCCCTCCGGACTCCTTCCTCTCCCCTGCACTCCTTCCCCACTCCAAATTCCTTCCTCCCGCTGGATTCCTTCTTCTCCCTGGACAGCTTCCCTCCTCCAAACACCTTCCCCCTTCCAAATTCCTTCCGCCCCCTCCAAACTCCTTCCCCCCACTGAACGCCTTCCCTCCTCCAAACTCCTCTGACATCTTCCTCCCCCTTACACATACCTCCCCATTTCCACATTCTCCCCGTCCTCCCCTTGTACTCCCTCCTCCACCTCCCAACCTCAGCCCCCTGACACCTTTGTCTCCCCCTCCCAAACTCATTCCCCCGGTACACCTTCCTCTCCCACCTCCCCCGGATACATCTTCCTCTCCCACTCACGGTTAGGCCTCCCTCTCCCCACCCCCTGGTCGGTCATCCATAGCAGCCCCTGGTCAGGACCGTGATGTTCCAAAGCGGACCCGAGATGTCAGTGGATACCTCCCGCCTTCCGTGAGCTGCTTCGCGGCAGAGCCATGTCCATGAGAGTCCACCCAGCATGCGGTGCATGTGTTCCCCCAGTGCCCGTAGCTGTAGGGCTCCAGCATGATGTCCGCGATATGAGCAGGGCCCTAACAGTAAGTCTCAACTTCTGCATGTCACACTTGTCCAGGCGTGTTCTGGGCCGGCGTTTTCCTGCTGGTGTAATGGAAAATCTGGCGTTGTGGGGGGGTGGGGGGGGTGGTGGTGGTGGGGTGGTGACGATTCCGGCCGGGCCTTACTTTGCAGCCCATTAGCGTTCCACCATGGCAGACACCATCGGGTGATCCCGCTGTGCTTTCACACAGGCCGTGAAACTGATTTTTGGCCTTCTCGCCATATTGTCACCCTCCCCGCCCACCATGGTGTCCGACGCCAACCAGAAACTTCTATCCTTTAACGTGTTATCACATGTTAATAATTACATCCAAGTGAGAACATTTTTTACGAGGGATTTCAAAGCATAGACGTGGAAAATGATTTTGTTCATCAGCTTTCGTTGAACAATACATGAAAACAACAATGCCATCCTACACCATGTCAATGACGCCAATCTTAAACCACACTTCAAAATCCCTTCCCCAATAGCATAGAACTGCAGCAAACATTGCTGATTCCGTCTAGCAGATGTCTCTAAAGGCTGGAGCGTCACAGGGTTCCAGGCTTACGTGTCAAGTTCTCCACATTGATCTCTGATCCCCAGCCAAGAAAGAGAATTCTGTGACCGTTCTTTTCCCTTCCTTCACAGCCTGAGTGTTGGAGAATTTGGCCCAGTGGAAGCTATGGGGAGCAGAGCGGAGACTGCTCGGTGCTGACTATTCCCAGCGGAAGCCATTTGGAGGGCTGGGTCTCGTTAGCATTTGGTGGGCAGTGGACGGAAAACTGGGCCCCTGGGGAAGCCTGCAATATCGAGCAGACTGATCAGCCTCCGGTACCCGGAATAAAGTGGGTCTGTTGGCGGGGTTGGGGGGAGCTGCAGTAACAGCAGCCTCCTCCTGGCCCCTTAAAGATTCAGTTACATTTACCCGTGGTCTCCTCATCACCTAGAACCCCAGCTGATACTGGATGGAGTGTGTCTGGTGACCATCTGGCCAATACTGTCCTAAATACTGTCCATAATCTTGAATTCATCCAAAGATCTGCTGCTCGTATCCTAACTTGCATCAAGTCCTGTTCATTATAGCTTTGTAGCTGGCTGATCTGCATCGGCTCCTGGTCCTGTAACACCTCCATTTTAAAATTCTCATTCTTAATTCAAATTTCCCCATCTCCTCGCTCGTTCCCTCCCTGTCTCTATAATCTCCTCCAGCCCCACAACCCTCTGAGAAGTGTGCGCCCCTCTAATTCCGACTCTTGCGTATCCCATTAATCACTCCACCATTGGCAGCCACGCCTTCAGCTGCCTAGACTCTAAGCCCTGGAATTCACCTCCCTAAAGTTCTCTGGTTCTCCGCCTCATTTTCCTCCTTTAAGCCACTTTTTTTTTTAAAAATGAGCCCTTTGACCTTTTTGGTCATCTGTCCTATTATCCCCTTATTTGGCTTGGTATCAAATTCTGGTTGGTAACGTGTCCCGTGAAGCGCCTTGGGACGTCTTATGATGTTAAAGGCGACACATAAATACAAATTGTTGTTGTAGTAGAGTGGCAAGCAGTGTTCTGTGTGCAGCATATGGAAAAGCCCTGCTGCCTGACTCAGGTTGGCACACTGACTGTGCAGCCGTATGCTGGGAGGGAGGGAAGGTTGTGGCCACCATGGCCGTGTCTGGGCAGTAAGCCATTTCCCACCATGTCTGGTTGCTGCCCCCCCTTGTTCTCCGCAGGATTTACCTTATGTCAGTGAAGAGAATCAATTCCCCTGTTTTAAACCGAGGCATTCGAAAATCATCATAAATATAAAATAACTCTGCTTTCATCATAGGATGTAACATCCTGTGTGAATGTATCTCATTTATTGTCTTGTCTCCTTTTATTACTAACTTACACTGTGAGTTGGTTTAGGTACAGTGTTACTGTTAAAGTGCACGAGTGTAAAAGAAACAGCTTGAACTGAAGAGAGAATTATGTACTGAATTTGATGGGACAACTTGTTATTTGACTGAGCTGCTCTGACTGGGAGTAGGGGTGTCACTCTATACAGCCTATTTAAAAGAGTCTCTATGAACTACGACAAAGAGAACTCATGACCAAAATTACAGCAAAGTCTCCCAATATAAGCAGAGTGATTTCTCCAGCAAATTGCAGTTGGTAAAGGATAGTCCGTAGACCAATCCCAGTCACTTACAGCAGTGACTGACAGGGCAATTGCCCAATCATTTTCATCCTGTTCAGGAATAGTGGTGGTGATATATGCAGGCTATTATAATACACTCGATATATATACGTGTGTCCTTATTGATCTTAACATAATGTGTAGCAGCCCTGTTAGTATGCAGTAGCAACACGAGTGGGATTCTCCAATAACAGGATGCTTCCATCAAGCCAAAAGGACGTTCTGCCTACCGGACGAATGAGTAATGTGGTATATGAATTTCAGTGCCAGTGTGATGCCAAGTATGTAGGCCATACATCCCAACAACTGGTTGATTGTATCAAACAGCACGTCCCTTCGACTGTTCACAATAAGCAAAGTACTGACCATACTCAACCAACCCATGTTCGCCAAGCTCGAAACAATAGTGTCCAACATTAGAATGTGAATCCGCGATTGGACAAGACTTACCAAACAATCCCGATTGTGCTAAGAATTACACTAACAGCCAATTTAAGATTATCATTCAAGCTCACAGTGTAGCTCACCTACGTGTGCTAGAAGCCACATATATTCACACGGAAGGCCCTATCCTTTTCAAACAGAAAGAACATGTCCACACATTGCACCTTTTACGACTAAACAAAAGCTGAGAGGACAGCCATACCCCGGTTCATTCCCCATGGCAAAGCCTTGACCAATCAGAGTCAACTTGCCTGGTTTGAATTTAAACAAAAAGCTTGGCAATTAACTGTTCCCTGGTGCATTCTCCATGACAACACACCTGCCAATCAGAGTGCACTTGCCAACCAATCAGCACCCACTTCTCATGCTGTATAAATTGTTGTTCCATTTAAGATTTGGTATTCTTGCAAATTTGTCCTGATGAGTGCAAGACAAAAAGCTTCAACAACATGCCTCTTTTTTCAGCAATACTCAAGTTCTGTATTACCAAGTGACTATACATTTACACACACTCAAAACTTTATTGTAATAGTGTTAATGATGATCTTAATGTAGTGTATACCTTCCTTTACTTTCATGCAGTTTCAGTGCTGTGGTTGGACCAGCTACAAAGATTGGTCAAAGAACATGTATTTCAACTGTACCCCCAACAACCCCAGCCCTGAGCGCTGTGGTGTGCCTTACTCCTGCTGTATACTGATACCCGGTGAGGTAAGCCACAATAAACTTTCAACCCCTTCTCAGGGCACCGAGTGTTACTGGGGTTTGATTCCGTTGGTGCTGACAGCCCTACGATGTCTCAGTCGTTGTTTATGTGTGGATTCAGAGAACTCTTCTGATGTGAAAGATTAATGCTATCTCTGTTTTTCTCTCCAAAGAAGCCGCCAGACCCACTGAGTATTTCAAGCATTTTCTTTTTTATTTCAGATTTCCAGCATTCACACTATTTTGCTTTTATACTGGACTTGACATGGTTAAGCACCTGAATTAGGTAAAACTTTAATTCCGCAGTTTGTCTTGAAAATTCACCAAAAGTAATGACTGGTGAATTGAAATATGAATGCAAATTCCATTTCCCCCAAAGTCAGCTCCAACTTTCTGGCCTTTACCTGTTCAGGAGTTCTCTGGATTAGAAAGGACTGCTGGATATCTGACCCATCTTCCAGCCGCATGTCATGGCCCACAGGCCCGGCACTATGGAAAAGTCTGTCTCGTTCAACATCTGATGCTTTTTTGTTTCTCCTCCTCTCCTCTGTCTTCAGTCAGTGATCAACACAATGTGCGGTTTTGGGAAGCAATCACTGGACCAACTGGAAGCTTCTAAATTCCTGCACCCGGCAGGCTGTGCTGACAAAGCAGCGATCTGGATAGAGAGTCACCTGCTGCTGGTGGGGGGCATTGTCCTTGGGCTGGCACTGCCACAGGTACGCAGCCTTGGTGTGGATCAGTCCACTCATATGTAGGTGTATGTGTCTGTGTGTATCAGTCTGCCTGTGTCGGTATTCTCTGTCTATGCCAAAGCCATGACTTCTACAGGTACAAGCAGGAAGTGTTGCGGAGAGTGATATAAGTATTCTTACCGAGAATAGGCTTGGGTGCGTTTTGAGGTGGTGGTGGGGGTGGGGGTGGGGGGGGCCGTGGAATGGATTGATGGGAGTGGGTAATAAGAGACCTGTTGATATAGCAGCTAGAACCATACAGGAGGATGCGACAAAGCTCATTGTGGCATCTCCCCAATGCCCAGGAAATTCCCAAACCCCCCCAGGAAACTCCCAAACCCCTAGGAAACTCCCGAACCATTAGGAAACTCCCAAATCCCTAGGAAATTCCTGAACCATCATGTGAAACTCCCAAACTCACAGGTAACTCTAGGAAGCTACCAAACCCCCAAGGAAACTCCCCAACCCCCAGGAAATTCCAGAACCATCAGGAAACCCCAAAACCCCAGGAAACTCCAAACCCCAGAAAACTCCTGAACCCCCAGGAAACTCCCGAACTCCAAGGAAATTCCTAAACCCTCAGAAAACCCCCGAACCCCCAGAAAACCCCCAAACTCCCAGGAAACCCTTGAACTCTCAGGAACCTCCAAACTCCAACAAAACTCCTGAACCCCCAGGAAACTCCTGAACCCCAGGGAACCCCCAAACCTCCAGGAAACCCCCAAACCTCCAGGTGAACCCCCAACACCGGGAAACTCCAAACTACCAAGAAACTCCCAAACCCCCGAACCCACAGACTCCCAGGAAATTCCTGAACTATCAGGAAATCCCCAAACCCCCAGGAAACTCCCAAACCCCCAGGAAACTATTGAATCTTTAGGAAACTATTAAACCCCTCAGGGAACTCCCACATGCCCAAGAAACTCCTGCACCCCTAGTAAATGCTCACGCCCCCAAATAATACTGAATCCCCAGGAAACTTTCGAACCCTCCCCCCAGGAAACTATCAAACCCCAGGAAACTCTTGAACCCCAAGGCAACTCCCAAGCCCTAGTAAATGCCTGCAACTCCAGGAAATATTGAACTCCCAGCAAATATCGAACCATACCTCAGGAAACTCCTGAACCACCAGAAAACTCACACCCCCAGGAAACTCTCACACCCCCAGAAAACCCCTGCGACCTGAAGAAACTGCCAAATCCACAGGAAACCCCCTGAAGCCCCAGGACCCCCTCCCCAATACAGGGCGAGGTTTAATGACTCAACAAGGACACCAAGGGTCAGTCTAATAGCTGCAAGCTGCTATTAATGGATATTTCAATGAGGAGACCTATATTTGCCATTAAAGAAAGTATTCATAAGGTCAAGGCTGTCATCTTGAGCACCCATTGAATTGCAATGACAGTGCATGCAGAAGGCTTGGGTTAAGTGGATGAAGTAGTGCTGATATTGTTTTTTCATTAGGAAAATAAATATTTCTTTCTGACCTGTCATTGCAGATTGGAGGAATTGTACTGTCTCGCATGCTGATTGGACAGATCAAAGAGGAGATTAAGTCGATATAATAGCGAGAGCTTTGCCAACAGGGAACAAACCAAAGGCAGTGAGATTCACTGAGCCTTAGCCAAGAAACAAAGAAGCAAAGAATACTGGATGAAAGAGCATTCAAGACTTTTTGTTTGACAAACATACTTACCACAGCTCCAAATACTGTTCTTTTAATTACAACCTACAGAGGTGGAGGAATTCCAAGATGGTGCATCACCAGTCTCACCCCTCACCTTTCACCTTCAGGGCTCAGAGTTGAACAGAGCAGATAACGATAGCCCATGTGAGAGAAACTGAGGGTCACAGGGACCACTGCTCTCAGCTGAGTCCCTAGTCAACATCCCTATTCCCTACCCCCTCGGTCATTGTTTAGTCAGTCACTTTGCAGGTAATGGATTGAGTGATCCCACAAGACCATAAAAACATGACAGCAATTTTAGCATTTCCGACATGATTTCACAACACAAAAAGCATTTGTAAACAGCCGATATATGTACCAGATTCGATCTACAGCGCAATTCACCCGATGCTGTTCAGAAAGATATGGAGTAGGAAACAGCTGCCTTCAAAGCATTGCAATAGCTATACAACTCAGCAAAGAGGTTTGCACCTCAACAACACAGAGAACATGCAACATACACACCTCTGTTATTTAATCATTTTTGGTGTTATTCTAATTTCCTCCCCTTCCATCCCCCACTGCTCCTAAAGGATTGACTGTGTTTTGAACTGTTCCATTGGCTCTTGCTCTGCATACAGAGGGAGAGTGGTGGTAGTGTGTTATAGTTCACTCAGGCAGTCCAAGTAACTGTGGCAACATGCATGTTAGAATCTAGAGCTATGGTAGCCTAGAGGCTCCAACTTTCTTTCATCACATCAGGGGTCTCTCCTGCTCTTACCACCTGCCATTGATGTGTGTTGGAAGGATTTACAGGTTGATAATCAATATGCCTGGCCATCAAGTCCTGGGGTGGGACTCAAACCCAGAGCTTCTGGTTCAGAGGCAGGGACACTACCCAATGCACCACAAGACCTGCACACACAGTGAATGGCAGCAGGTTATTTGATCCCTGACCTCCGTTCCTCACCCTCACCTGGCATTCGCATGCAGATGATTCGCTATCCAGCTCGCTGCTTCATCAGCCTGCCGGGCGTACTTGCTGGTGGGCATGGAAGCAGCAGTTAAGAGCCCCTATTTGATATTGTTTTCCACCCTTGTTTAGAGACACTGAGTGTTGTATTGGCCCAATGGGGAGTAGCTAACATCAGCTGAGGCTTAGTGGGTAGCACTCTCACCTTGGAGCCAGAAGGTTGGGGTTCAAGGCCCACACCAGAGATTTGAGCATAAATTCCAGGCTGACATTCCCAGCACAGTGCAAAGGAAATGCTGCACTGTCAGAGGTGCTGTATTTCAAATGAGGTATTAAACTGAGACCCTTAACCTCTCAGGTGGAAGTAAAAGATCTCATGGCATCATTTCAAAGGGGAGTTCTCCTTCAATCAACATCACTAAAGTAGATTACCTGATCATTATCACTTTGCTATTTGTAGGAACTTGCTGTGCTCAAATTGGCTGCCCTGTTTCCTATATGACATTTCATTGGTTGTAAAGCAGTTTGGGGAATCCCGAAGTCATGTAAGGTGCTATATGAATGCAAGTTCTTTCTTTAATTCATTACAAATCAAAGCTGTAAAGGTGTGGTCTGTGTATCTTGGTGCAACTATCCAACAGATTATTAGTGACCTCCAGATAATTCAAACAGGAACCCAGTATCTAATTATCCACAGAAAATACACCTTAGGGTTAATCAGCATCTGAAAGAGAGAGGTATGTTAGTGTTTTGAGAATGTCTTTTCCAAAGAAACAGCTACACTGAATCCCTGGAAATTTCTGCAATTTCCACTATTTATGTGTATATTTTAACCTTACCTAAATTACCCTCTTCCACAGTAAACTCTTAATTCTACTATACTGATAAGTTTGACTAAATCCCGTGTTTTAAAAAAGGAGTGATTTCTCCCTATAACAATATATGTGAAACAAGCTAAATCGGACATCACTGGGATGTTTACTAACTCTAGAAAACAATTGGTGTTATCAATAACTAAATTTGTTCTCATCTTAAAAAATAAGTTTATTTCCAACAAGCCTGCTGTCCCGCAGTAAAAGGTCTGTGGGATCTGTGGAGAGAAACAAGGTTAACATTTCAGGTTGCGTATTTCCAGCACTTTTTGTTTTTATTTCAGATTTCCAGCGCCCGCAGTATTTTACTTTTGTAAAAGGTTTGTGCCTGAGTTATCTGGCCCCATTTTCTAAATTTCACCCCTCCCCCACCCCCACTTTCCTATCCTGAGAATATTGACTTGGTGTATTTTTGCATGAGGCTGTATATGGGTTGGGGCGTGTAACATGCGCCCGATGCATTACTGCCCTTACTGCACTGCTGCCTATCCCTTAGCTGCCTGCAGGGGGACCTGTTAGCTTAGTTGGCAAGATGGCTAGCATGTGGATCAGGTTAGTGACAACAGCACAGGGTTCAATCCCCATTCTGGCTGAGGTAGACTTGGAGCCTGCCTCCTTGCCCCAACTGTAGTAAAAAATCACAGCACTTTGCTGTAGTTCAGTGAATAATTTCCAACAGGGGACTCCCACCCCACCTTCAGGCAGAGAACTGAAGACAAAGCTTCCTACAGCTGGATGGGAGAGTGAGATAGACACTAAAAAAATCAGAGCCATGGTGCAGATACCTCACAGAATCCTGACCTGAGAGGGCCAGTGGATTAAAGGGAGTTCTAGTTGCGAATGACATTCAGCAATATCCCATATCAAAAGTACTTGTGCACCCCCTCCCCCCATCCAACTGGTAGTAGTGTCAATTCTTGGGGAGTTTAAAAAGGTCAATTTCAGGAAAGAAAAGCTGGGAATTTCCTTTCTAATGTTACATGATGATCAAACAAACTCCAGGAGACCATGCCTACCAATGATGGATCACTAGGCCGACTCAAGCAATTTGCCTATACCCCCCCAGTCCAATATTCCACTGCTCCCTCCTCTCTCAAGAACTGGTCAAGTGCCTCCTTAAAGGACTTTGGCTGACCCACGCTTAAGATTTCCACCAGTGGGCTGTTCCGGGTAACACAGAGAGGGTGAGGAGGTCAGCATTAGCAGTTTACAGCTTCTTGCGAGAGGCCACACAATCGATAACTGAGGTACTGGAGGTTAAAGCCTTAGAAGGCCCTGAGCTTCAAACATCTAAATGCAAAAAAAAAGATTTATTTTTTTAATTAACCTCTTTGAGTTTTGCAAATTCCTTTGCAGTTTTCAAAATAATTTATAGCACATTTTCTATACCAGCCGTAAGAATAATTTCCTGAAGTTTTTTACGTAAGAAACATTATTTAGGTGATGGAAAACTGGATAAACTGGAGATTGTTTGATACCAAAACTGCAGCCCTCAAAGGGCTAAAGGTATGAATTTGAATTCTGGAATTACTAGAATTTTTTTTAATGCACAGAGATGTCAGTGGTTGTTTATGATTATTTATATATGTTAATGTTGCATGGTATTAAAAAATAATTGCATTTAGTATTCCAAACAAAAATGCAATAATGTTTCACCAAATGATTTATTAAACATTTATTCATTTATTGTGGTTGGTTTCGTCACCTCTGCTTGTTGTCGAGTAATATTTGATTGCTGATGTCTTCAAATTTGAGCAACAAGACAATATAATGAACTCAAAGCTTCTCATTGGTGTAATGAATAAGTCAAATTCCATTATTGTTACATGGGATTCCCAGGATTTTTACCAGTGCATTTCCAAAAATTCCCCAGATTTTTGGAATGGTTTCAGTACCTTTGACAAATGTAACCCTGCTATTGAAGAAGAGGGAGAAAGAAAACATACCTATAGGCCAGTTAACCTGACGTCAGTCATCAAGAAAATGCTGCAGTCTACTATTAAAGAGGGATAACAACAATAATTTATATTTATTTAGCGCCTTTAACATAAGAAACATTCTAAGGTGCTTCACAGGAGCATTATAAAACAAAGTATGACGCTGAGCCACATAAGGAGATATTAGGTCAGATTAACAAAAGTTTGGTCAAAAAGGTAGGTTTTAAGGAGTGTCTTAAAGGAAGAACGTGAGGTGCAGGGAGGGAATTGCAGAGCTTAGAGTCAAGGCAATAAAGGCACAGCCACCAATGGTGGAGGAATTAAAATCAGGGATGCTTAAGAGACCCGAATTAGAGGAAAGCAGATATCACAGAATCACAGAGCAGAAGAGGCCCTTCGGCCCATCGAGTCTGCACCGACACGTGAGAAGCACCTGACCTACCTACCTAATCCCATTTACCAGGACTTGGCCCATAGCCTTGAATGTTATGACGTGCCAAGTGCTCATCCAGGTACTTTTTAAAGGATGTGAGGCAACCCGCCTCCACCACCCTCCCACGCAGTGCATTCCAGACCGTCACCACCCTCTGGGTAAAAAAGTTTTTCCTCACATCCCCCCTAAACCTCCTGCCCCTCACCTTGAACTTGTGTGTCTGACTGACCTTTCAACTAAGGGGAACAGCTGCTCCCTATCCACCCTGTCCATGCCCCTCAATCTTGTACACCTCGATCAGGTCACCCCTCAGTCTTCTCTGCTCCAACGAAAACAACCCAAGTCCATCCAACCTCTCTTCATAACTTAAATGTTTCATCCCAGGCAACATCCTGGTGAACCTCCTCTGCATCCCCTCCAGTGCAATCACATCCTTCCTATAATGTGGCGACCAGAACTGCACACAGTACTCCAGCTGTGGCCTCACTAAGGTTCTATACAACTCCAACATGACCTCCCTACTTTTGTAATCTATGCCTCGATTGATAAAGGCAAGTGTCCCATATGCCTTTTTCACCACCCCACTAACATGCCCCTCTGCCTTCAAAGATCTATGGACACACACGTCAAGGTCCCTTTGTTCCTCAGAACTTCCTAGTGTCATGCCATTCATTGAATACTTCCTTGTCAAATTACTCCTTCCAAAGTGTATTACCTTACACTTTTCAGGGTTAAATTCCATCTGCCACTTATCTGCCCATTTGACCATCCTGTCTATATCTTCCTGTAGCCCAAGACACTCAACCTCACTACTAACCACCCGGCCAATCTTTGTGTTATCCACAAACTTACTAATCCTATCCCCCACATAGTCATCTACGTCGTTTATATACATGACAAATAATAGGGGACCCAGCACAGATCCCTGTGGTACGCCACTGGACACTGGCTTCCAGTCACTAATGCATCCTTCTGTCATCACCCTTTGCCTCCTACAACTAAGCCAATATTGAATCCACTTTATCAAATTACCCTGTATCCCATGTGCATTTGCCTTCTTTATAAGTCTCCCATGTGGGACCTTGTCAAAGGCTTTGCTGAAATCCATAAAAAATACATTAACTGCACTCCCCTCATCTACACACATGGTCACCTCCTCAAAAAATTCAATCAAATTTGTTAGGCATGACCTCCCTCTGACAAAGCCATGCTGACTATCCCTGATCAAACCTTGCCTCTCCAAGTGGAGATAGATACTCTCCTTCAGAACTTTCTCCAACAGTTTCCCTACCACTGACATGAGACTCACTGGCCTGTAGTTCCCTGGCTTATCTCTACAACCCTTCTTAAATAGCAGAACCACGTTAGCTGTTCTCCGGTCCTCTGGCACCTCCCCCATGGCCAGAAAGGAATTAAAAATTTGGGTCAGAACCCCTGCAATCTCCTCCCTTGCCTCCCTCACCAGTCTGGGACACAAATCATCTAGACCTGGAGATTTGTCCACTTTTAAGCCTGCCAACACCTCCAATACCTTGTCACTCCCTATATCAATTTGCTCGAGAACCTCGCAGTCTCTCTCCCCGAGTTCGATACCTTCATCCTCATTTTCTTGGGTGAAGATGGATGTGAAGTATTCGTTCAACACTCTACCGATGTCCTCTGGCTCCACCCATAGATTTCCCCCTTGGTCCTTTATGGGCCCTACTCTTTCCCTGGTTATCCTCTTCCCATTAATATACTTATAGAATATCTTGGGATTTTCCCTACTTTTACCAGCCAGAGCTTTCTCATATCCCCTCTTTGCTCTCCTAATTGCTTTCTTAAGCTCCGTCCTGCACTTTCTGTACTCCACTAATGCCTCCGCTGATTTGCTTCCCTTGTACCTGCTAAAAGCCTCTCTTTTCCTTCTCATCGTAACCTGAATATCTCTGGTCATCCATGGTTCGCTGGGCTTGTTACTCCTTCCTATCACCCTAGAGGGAACACGTTGAGCCTGTACCCTCCCATTTCCTTTTTGAACACCCCCCACTGCTCCTCTATGGATTTCCCTACAAGTAGCTGTTCCCAGTCTACCTTGGCCAGATCCTGCCTTATTTTACTAAAATCCGCTCTCCCCCAATCCAAAACATTTTTTTGCAACTTGTCCATTTCTTTGTCCATAACAAACTTAAACCGTACCATGTTGTGGTTGCTATCGCTAAAATGCTCCCCCACCACCACCTCAGCGACCTGTCCAGCTTCATTCCCCAGAATTAGGTCCAGTACTGCACCGTCCCTTGTTGGAGCCTTGACATATTGACCTAAAAAGTTCTCCTGTACACATTTTAAGAAATCCACTCCATCCAAGCCCTTAACACTATGTCTATCCCAATTAATGTTGGGAAAGTTGAAATCACCTAATATAATTACCCTATTGTTATTGTTTTTACACACCTCTGCAAATTGTGCACATATTTGCTCCTCAATTTCCCGCTGACTATCTGGGGGTCTATAATAAATGTCTAACAATGTGGCTGCCCCTTTTTTATTCCTAAGCTCTACCCACAAAGCTTCATTCGATGCCCCCTCCAAGATATCATCTCTCCTTACGGCAGTAACTGACTCCTTAACTAATAATACAATGCTTCCTCCTCTTTTACCCCCTCCCCTGTCTCGCCTGAAGATTCTATATCCCGGAATGTTGAGCTGCTAATCCTGCCCTTCCCTTCCCTCAACCACGTCTCAGTGATGGCTACTATAATACAATTCCATGTGTCAATCCTCACCCTTAACTCATCCGTTTTACCTGTAATACTCCTGGCATTAAAGTAGAGGCCATCCAGCCTTGCCTTACTCCCTTGAAGCTTAATGTAGCTGTACTCCCTCTGACTTGATTGTTTTACTGTGTTATGATGTGTCCCTAGTCTGCTAACATTCTGTGTCCCCTCCCCCTGCTGAATTAGTTTAAACTCCTCCCAACAGCACTAGCAAACCCACCCGCAAGGACGTTAGTCCCGCTCTGGTTCAGATGTAGACCATCCCGTTTGTACAGGTCCCACCTTCCCCAGAAACGGTCCCAGTGATCCAGGAATCTAAAACCCTCCCTCCTGCACCAACTCTTAAGCCACGTATTCATCTGCGCTATTCTCCTATTTCTGTGCTCGCTAGCACGTGGCACTGGGAGTAATCCAGAGATTACAACCTGAGAGGTCTTGCTTTTTAGTCTACTGCCTAACTCCCTGAATTCTTGATGCAAGACCTCATCCCTCTTTCTACCTATGTCATTGGTACCAACATGTACCATGACCTCTGTCTTATCACCCTCCCCCTTCAGGATGCCCTGCAGCCGTTCAGTGACATCCTGGACCCCGGCACCAGGGATCCCAGAGGGTCGTGGGGTGGAGGAGATTACAGAGGGAGGGACGGGAGAGGCCATGGAAGGATTTGAAAACAAGGATGAGCATTTTAAAATCAAGACATTGCTTGACTGGGAGCCAATGTATGTCAGCTTGCACAGGGGTGAGAGGTGAACAGAGCTTGGTGTGAGTTAAGATACGGCAGCAGAATTTTGGATGACCTCAGGTTTACAGAGGGTAAAAGGTGGGAGACCAGCCTAGAGCACATTAATCAAATCTAGAGGTAACAAAGGCATGAATGAGGGTTTCAGCAGCAGATAAGCTGAGACGGGCAAAGTCAGGCGTTGCTACGGAGGTGGAAAAAAGGGGGTATTAGTGATGGCGCGAATATGAGTTTGGAAGCTCATCTCAGGGTCAAAATGACACCAAGACTGTGAACAGGCTGGTTTAGTCTCAGACTGTAGCTAGGGAGAGGAATGAAAACAGCAGCTGGGGAACGGAGTTTGGAATGGGGACAGAAAACAGCCTCTTCAGACTTCCTAGTATTTAATGGAAGGAAATTTCTGCTCATCCAGTACTGGGTGTCAGATAAGCAGTCCGATAATTTGGCAACAATAGAGGAGTCGAGAGAGATGGTGGCGAGGGAGAGCCGGGTGTTATTAGAGCACATGTGAAAACCAATGCAATGATGTTGCCAAGGGGCAGCATGTATATGAGAAATAGGAGGAGGACAAGGATACATCCTTAGGGGACACCAGAGGTAATTGTGCAGGAGTGAAAAGAGAAGCCCTTCTAAGTGATATTCTTGCTGCAATTAGATAAGAATGGAACTAGATGGGAGCAATCCCACCAAGAGTGTTGGAGAAGGATGGCTTTAGTCGACTAAACACTGCTGCCAAGTCAAGACAGAGAAGGAGGGATAGTTAACTTGTCTCATAGTCATTTGTGACTTTGATAAATGCTGTTTCGGTATCCTGATTGGAGGGGCTCAAATATGGGATTCCAGGAAAGATGGGAATGGATTTGGGAGGTGACAACACATTCAAGGACTTTGGAGAGGAGAGGGAGGTTGGAGATGGGGCAATAGTTTGCAAGGACAGTGGGGTCAAGTGGGGTTTTTCTGAGGAAAGGGGTGATGACGGGATTGGGTCTCATGGACAAGGTGAGCTCGGAGCGGGCATGAGGGAGATAGGAGAGAAACTAGACAAAGATGCAAGTTCAGGGCTAGGGCAGTGGGGAACTTTAGAGGTTAGGGCACTTTGAAAACTCATAATTGGCAAAGTCAACATGGTTTTATAAAATGGAAATTATATCTGTCAGCAGGGTGGAAGAAGGAACCAGCGTATGTAGTATATTTGGATTTTTAAAAGCATTTGATAAGGTGGAATGTAAAAGTTCTTGCACAATATAAGGTTTCATGGCATTAGGGATAAAATATTTGCATGAATAGAGGTTAAAGGACAGAAAACAAAAAAGGAGTGAATGGGTCATCTTCAGATTGGCAGGCTGTTACTAGTGGAGTGCCACAAGGATCAGTTTTGGGGCCTCAGTTATTTATAATGACTTAGATAAAGGACTGAGTGTAATATACCCAAGTCTGTTAATGATTCAAAGCTGGATGGCAAAGTAAGCTGTGAGGAGGACACAAAGGGCAGAATCTTCGGGTTGGCAAGTGGGGGCAGGTCTCACTCGCTGACACGTAAAATGACGTGTGGTGACGTCGGGCATGTGTCCTGACGTCACCGCGCGTCATTCAGAAATTCAGTTCGATGGGCGAGCACCAGAGTCAGCTGTGCGCCTGCTGAACCATCAAAGGCCTATCAAGGCTATTTAAATATCCATTAAAATGCTTACCTGAGATGTCCGTCCAACCTTAAGGTTGGCGGGCAGGCGAAGAGCCCAGGCGGCCTTCGCATTTATTATGAAACGTCATCCACGGGCGGGATGAGGTTTCATGAAGGTTTTTTTAAAGTTTAATAAAATTTTTCAATAAAATTCATTGACATGTCCCAGCTCATGAGGGGACATGTCTTAAAAAAAAATTTCTGTCTTTATTAAAATTTTTAAAGTTCAAACTGATCTCCCTGAGGCAGCTCTTTGTCTCAGGGGGATTTCTGTGCTCTTTCACGTGCATGTGCGCAAAAGAGCGCAGGCCCCTAACTCAGCTTCCTCCCCCCACCCACACAGCGCTTCC
Organism: Cetorhinus maximus; assembly: GCF_964194155.1. Lineage (NCBI taxonomy): Eukaryota > Metazoa > Chordata > Chondrichthyes > Lamniformes > Cetorhinidae > Cetorhinus > Cetorhinus maximus. The sequence continues at coordinate 105,152,027 of NC_135892.1, forward strand.
AGGTGCACGTCACACTGGGGAGGCCTGAATTGGCCCGCCCACATAAAATGGCGGCGCACAGCCGATTGCGGGCGGCGTCCAACGCCCCCCCCCCCCCCCCCCCCCCCACCATGGGGAGAAAATTCTCCCCAAAGAGTCTGCAAATAGACATAGACACCTTTGCCAAGAACAGCCATGATTGTGTTGAATGGCGGAGCAGGCCCGATGGGCTGTATGGCCTATTCCTGCTCCCATATCTTGTGTTCTTGTGAGAAACATTAAGCAAGTAAGCAAGGAGGTGGCAGATGGAGTATAATGTGGGAAATGTGAGGTCATTCACTTTGGTGGAAGAATATGAAAAACAATATTTTTAAATGGTGAGAAATTATTAAATGGCGGTGTTCAGGGGGATGTAAGTATCCATGTATAAGAAAGTTACCATGCAGGTACAGCAAGCCATTGGGAAGGAAAATGATATATTGGCCATTAGTACAAGAATAAGGAAGTCATGCTGTAATTGTACAAGACTTTGTTGAGACCACATCTAGAATACTGTCTGATCTCCATACCTAAGGAAGGGTACTCTGCCTTGGAGGGAGTGCAACAAAAGTTCTCTAGATTCATCTGGGATGAAAGAGTTGTCTTATGAAGAGAGATTGAGTAGTATGAGCCTATACCCTCTGAAGTTTAGAGAAATGAGAGGTGACCTCGTCGAAACATAATATTCGGAAGGGTCTTGGATAGGGTAGATGGTTACCCGTAGCTGGAGAATCTATAACTAGGGATCACAGTCTCAGGATTAGGGGGTCAGCCATTTTAGACTATGAGGAGAAATTCCTTCATTCAAGGGGTTGTGAATCTTTGGAATTTCCTACCCTAGAGGGCTTTGGTGTTCCATTCTTGAGTATATTCAAGGTTGAGATCAGTAGAATTTTGAACTCCAAGGGAATCAAGGGATATGGGGATCGGTGAAGAAGTGGAGTTGCAGTTGAAGATCAGCTATGATCGGATTGAACGGGAGCAGGATCGAGGGGTGAATGGCCTACTCTTGAATCAACTGTACTAAATAACCTTCTCGTCAATAGCTGTGTCTCGTCAATGATGACCCATAGCTGATGTCGCAACACATTGAGTGACCAATAGATGGTGCTCCTGGGCTATGAAGCAGTATCAGCTTTAGCCTTGAGTGACTCCAAATTCATGGACATTGATTTAATGCCAGGGCAATGTTTCACTGGTGTTACAAATGGGAAGTTTTATAAAATTGTTATGCTTTGGGACTCTGTCCTTAGTTTAGGGTAAAATGGAGAATGAAGAGGGTCAAGTGACCTGTTTGGAAATCTGCGGTGCACAGTTTGTTTTTACTGGGAAGAAGGTGCAAGGTCTATAAACAATGACCAAAGCATCAATGCTGATGGTGGATAGACCATTAGTCTCCAAAGTCCCAGGAAGGTGTGAGGAATATCAGAAACAAAAACAAAAATTGCTGGCAAAACTCAGCAGGTCTGACAGCATCTGTGGAGGAAAAGACAGAGTTAACGTTTCGAGTCCGTGTGACTCTTCTTCAGAACTAAAGGATAGAACTAAAAAAAAGGATAGAAAGGGGGATAAAAGTGCAGATAAATGAATAAAAATAAAAAATAAAAATAAGTGGATAAAAAATAAAAATGAATGTCAGAGACTAAAAAAAGTGGGTGAGGATGGAGGAGGGAGTTCATGGTCTGAAGTTGTTGAACTCAATGTTAAGTCAGGAAGGCTGTAAGGTGCTTAATCGGAAGATGAGGCGTTGTTCCTCCAGTTTGCGTTGGGCTTCACTGGAACAATGCAGCAGGCCAAGGACGGACATGTGGGCATGAGAGCAGAATATCCACCATCACCATCCACCACACATCCACCATCACCCTCCTCCGCCTGGCTGAACTTGTTCTCTCACTGAGCAATTTCTACTTTAACTTGTCTCACTTCCTCCAAATATAAGGTGTGGCTACGGGTACCCGCATGGGCCCCAGTTACACCTGCCTTTTTGTGTGGTATTGTCATGAAAGTATAATAATTTTTATAACTTTTTCTGGTTTATTGTAAAGTAGGTTTATGGGGGTAGGTATAGTTCGGTCTGTGTGTGATTTAATTACATTTGGAGACAAGTTGGCTGTAAGTTTAAATCATTAAAAGAAGCTAGGTGTTTGACATGCTAATGAGTAAACATGGAAGCTGGCTTTACATGTAAGGTGTGAAGGGAATTTGCATTTTTAGATAAATGAAGGGTGATTTGGGTTTCAAAGGGATCTCAATCTGTTTACAACTAGCTGGATAAGCAAGGCTAAGGAATGTTTTTATTTTCCCAAAGGTTACTGGCAATATTGGCACCATGAAAGTTTTTATGTTATGATGAAGATAGTTTCAAAGACATACAGAACAATAGAATTTACATATTAAAAAGAGAGAAACATACATGGAGGAGAATGAAAGGCTATGTGTCAGGAGAAGGCTATGCAAGATCTAACAGGAGTGTGTGAAATAGCCTTGATAAAGCCTCCAGCATTTGTGCATAAGTCTGCTGTCTTATGAAACTGAAGCTGGAGAAAAGCCATTTGGAATCCCACTGTCCAAGGTATTGTGCTAACTTGCTGGATCTGTTTTAAAATCTAAAATCTATTTTTGGACTGTTGCCTTAAAGGGAGTGTAACTGGGGGTCAGGTTAATTAGGAATTTTAGGAGTTGTAATCGTAGTATTATGTATGTGCTTGAAATCTTTTATTTTGTTAGTAAGTATTTTAATTTAATTTTTAAAAATCTCTAAAGGTCTTGGTGGAGTTATTAATTCTGAATTCAGTGCATGCATCTCATAAATACAAAGTGCAAAGCCTTTGTGATAGCGCGACCAAGTTACCCTCATGGATTTGATCCACCTCCCACACATCATTTGCCACTTCATAACAGGTATATGGAACATTCCTTGTTCCAGTCCTACTTAGGCCCCCTCCTCCAACTCTTTTTCTGGTACATCGATGACTGAATTGGTGCCGCTTCATGCTCTCATCTGGACCTGGAAAAATTTGTTGAATTTGCCTCCAATTTCCACCCCTCTCTTACCTTCAAACGGTCCATCTCCAACTCTTCCCTTCCTCCACTTCTGGCGATAGGCTGTCTACCAATATCCAATACAAGCCCATCGGCTCCCACAGCTACCTCGGCTACAGCTCCTCACCCCCCTGCTTCCTGTAAGGACCCCATCAATTCTCCCAGTTCCGCCGCCTCCATCGCATCTGTCCTGATGTTGCTGCCTTCCAAATTGGTGCTTCTGACATGTCTACCTGCTTCCTGAGCCAACCACATCGGACCCACCTCTCACAGCTCTGCCCTCACCCCTTCCCCTCCCTCCCAGAACCATGTTAGGGTTCCCCTTGCCCTCACTTTTCACCCCACCAGCCTCTGCATTCATCCTCTGCCATTTCCGCCAACTCCAGCATGATGCCATCACCAAACACATCTTCCCCTCACCTTCCCTGAGAGCATTCCGTAGGGACCGTTCCCTCTGTGACACCCTGGTCCACTCCTCCATCACTCCCAACACCTCATCCACTTCCCACAACACTTTCCCATGCAATCGCAGGAGATGTAACACCTGCCCCTTTACCTCCTCCCTTCTCACCATTCAAGGCCCCAAACATTCCTTTGAGGTGAAGCAGCATTTCACTTGCACTTCTTTCAATTTGGTCTACTGCATTCGCTGCTCCCAATGTGGTCTCCTCTACATTGGGGAGACCGAACGCAGACTGGGTGACCACTTTGAGCACCTTCACTCAGTCCTCAAGCACGACCCAGACATTCCTGTCGCTTGCCATTTTAATTCACCATCTTGCTCTCATGCCCACATTTCTGTCCTTGACCTGCTGCAGTGTTCCAGTGAAGCCCAACACAAACTGGAGGAACAGCACCTCATCTTCCAATTAGGCACTTTACAGCCTTCCAGGCTTAACACTGAGTTCAACAACTTCAGACCATGAACTCAATCCTCCATTTTGATCTTTTAAAAAAAAAATTCTCCCCCCACAGGGCCTTTTGTAACTTGTTCTTATGCTTTCCTTTCACAGATCTACTATCTTACCTTTATACCACTATTAGTAACTTCTTTAGTCCTTAACACTACCATTAATACTCCCTTTGTCTGGGGCCCTTGACATCTTTGTCAAATCTCCCCTGACCTTCTATTTTGCACCACCCTCCCCCCCTCTCTTCAACAGTATAAAATCCATCACATTTCTACCTCTCTTCAGCTCTGAAGAAGTCATACGGACTCAAAACGTTCACTCTGCTCCTCCCTCCACAGATGCTGCCAGGTTTGCGGAGTATTTCCAGCATTTTCTGTTTTCATTTCAGATTTCCAGCATCCGCAGTATTTTGCTTTTTTATTACTGCAGAAACAATGCTTTGTCCCAACCTGCTCGACTGCCCTCCTTCCCACTATGCTATTTAACTATAAATAATACTAGTATGGTATAGATAGGACTTTAAAATGGATTTAATTACATCAGCATGTCTTGACTCTACATGTTATTGAATTGTACAGCACATGCGGAGGCCACTTGGCCCATCAGGCTGTGCTGGCTCCTTGAAATAACTATTGACTTAATCCCTTCTTCCTGCCCTTTCCCATTGAAAATCTTACGTGTGGATTTACAATGTACATTACACACTCTTTATTTTGTCACGTCTTTAAGTAGCTCCTTGGCTCCGATTCCCAATCTAAGGCTGTCACATAGTCACACCTGTGGCTGCACCCTCCCAGCTTACCCAGCTCTGGAATTTTTCGATATTTCATTCACCAAACCCGTGCTCATTTCAGAGTAAGTATTAATTTTATATTTTAACCTTTTTCTAATGTTTTTTTCCCTTTAGCTGTGTAATTTAAATTGTAATTGCCCTCTCATTTTCCACAGGTATCACTGGGCACCAACCAAGTGCTGACTCTTCAAGGGCCAGGATGTAACCTTGGACCTTTGACCTGTGTGCAATGGGAGGTGGTATCATTAGACATGTAGGTGGAGCGTACTCTAGGCATAGTTCTAAGACCATTATTTTTTATATAAAGAAGCTGTCTCATTATCAGATGCCATTATAAATTTGTAAAAACTGGAAACAGCCGAATCTATTGCCTTAGGGGCTGGGTTGTGGAATAATAATTGACTTGTATTATGACTTGGCTGAGGCACTATGGCATATCCATCAGGCAAAAATAATGGCCCCTGGGCAGTTGTACCTCGGGGAGAAAATAGGAGTAAAATAAATGGCCTATATTGATGTCTCTCAGTAATGTTTAAATGGGCTCCAAATCAGTCTGCCCCTGATCATAAATTTCACTTCCAATGTTCCTGATGCTGTTATCTGCCTTATGTTTGAAGACAATAATTCATTCTTAATAACCGTAGTGTCCATGAGTTATGTGCCTGTCACAGCTGTGAATCAATTGCTGTAACTCACTCGCACCGCTTGTACATCCTTTATGTATTTATGTATCATTGCCTCACACATTCCATATGGTCACCAAACTGCTGGGCAGAGTTATTTTCAATGAATGAATATTTTTCCCCTTGTGCAGTCAGATAATGTCTCTGTTTAAGGTGCAGTCATATGTTACGTTCGTGTTACCGTGAAACACTTTATGCTTCCGGGTCACAGTCTGACCCCACCCCCCCAACCAATGGCCCCCCAGGAGAGATGGATATTTTCACTCTGCTCGGGTTTGACAGTGTGGGGCATTACCTCAGGCCAGTGCCAAACCTGGGATTAAAAAGTACCCTGGAATCCTGAACAAGTTATAAACTGAAGCAGAGGTTTATGAATCTGGGTATGTCTAACCATACACTCAAAACATTGAAAGACTAGGAGATAAAAAAGGAGGGGGGTTAGCACTAATGGTTAAAGAATCAATTCCAGTTGTGAGAAGGGATGATACACCAAATGGGTCAACAAACGAGGCTTTATGGATTGAGCTTAGAAATAAAAAAGGGGCAGTCACACTACTGGGAGTATACTACAGACCCCCAAATAGTGAAAGGGAGATAGAAGAGCAAATATGTAGGCAAATTTCTGCTTGTAAGAACAAGAGGGCAATAATAGTAGGAGACTTCAACTATCCTAATATCAACTGGGATTCAAACAATATAAGGGGCACTGAGGGAGAAAAATTCATGCAGTGTGTCCAGGAAAATTTTTTCAACCTATTAGTGACAAACCCAACGAAAGGAGATGCAATTCTAGACCTAGTCTAGGGGAATGAAGAAGGGCAAGTGGGTGAAGTGACAGTTGGCAACCATATCGGGGACAGTGATCACAATTCAGTTAGATTTAGCATTACCATGGAAAAGGACAGAGATAAGGCAGGAGTAAAAGTCTTGAACTGGGGAAAGGCAAATTTTGCAGAAATGAGAAGGGACTTGGCTGAGGTGGACTGGACAGCACTGCTGGAGGATAAAACAGTGGAAAACCAGTGGGAAGCACTAAAAAGCGAGATCCTAATTGTACAAAGTAGACATGTTACCTACAAAAATAAGAGTGGTACTGCCAAATCTAGACCCCCCTGATTGTCTAGAGGAATACAGGGGAAGATCAAACAGAAAAAGAAAGCGTACGATAGGCACAAAGAACTAAGCACTACAGAAAGCCTAGACGAATACAGGAAGTGCAGGGACGAAGTAAAAAAGGAAATAAGAAATTCAAAGAGAGAGCATGAAAAAAGATTAGCAAGTAAAGTTAAAGATAACCCAAAGATGTTTTACCAATACAATTAATGCTAAAAGGCTAGTTAAGGAAAAAGTGGGACCTATCAGAGATGAAGATGGAAACTTGTGTGTAGATGCAGAGGCTGTGGGAAGGGTTTTGAATGAATATTTTGTCTCCGTGTTTACAAAGGAAAGGGAGGATGTAGATATAGTAGTCCAGGAGGAACACTGTGAGATATTGGACGGGATAGTCATAAAGAGAGAGGAAGTACTCGAATGGTTGAAATCCTTGAAAGTTGATAAGTCACCAGGGCCAAATGGATTGTTTCTGAGGCTGCTGAAGGAAGTCAGGGAGGAGATAGCAGATGCTCTGAAGATGATTTTCCAATCTTCACTAGATACAGGGGAGGTACTGGAGGACTGGAGAAATGCAAACGTAGCTCCATTGTTTAAAAAGGGATCAAAGGAAATGCCAAGCAATTATAGGCCAGTTAGTCTTACATCGGTGATGAGCAAATTAGTAGAATCAATCCTGAGAGATAGGATTAACTGTCATGTGGAAAGGCATGGACTAGTCAGGGATGGTCAGCATGGATTTGTTAAAGGAAGGTCTTGCCTCACAAATTTGATTGAATTCTTTGAGGAAGTGACAAGAAGGGTTGATGAAGGTAGTGCAGTGGATGTTGTGTACATGGATTTTACCAAGGCATTTGACAAGGTCCCACATGGCAAATTGGTCAGGAAAGTAAAAGCCCATGGGATTCAGGGTAATGTGGCAAACTGGATAAAAGGTTGGCTTTGTAACAGGAAACAAAGGGTAATGGTCAATGGATGCCCTTGCGAATGGAAAGTTGTCTCAAGTGGTGTTCCACAGGGGTTGGTGTTGGAACCCTTGCTGTTTGTGTTATATGTTAACGATTTGGACGTGAATGTGGGGGGCATGATTGGGAAATTTGCAGATGACATAAAGATTGGCCGAGTAGTGGATAGTGTAGAGGATAGCCATAATCTTCCAAAACGATATAGATGGGTTGGTGGAGTGGGCGGTAAAGTGGCAGATGGATTTTAACATAGAGAAGTCTGAGGTCATACATTTAGGGAGGTCAAACAGTTACAGGGTTACAAAATAAATGGGAATATACTAAGAGGGGTAGATGAAGTGAAAGATCTTGGTGTACAAGTACACAGGTCCCTGAAGGCAGCAGTTCAAGTAGACAAGGTTGTAAAGAAGGCATATGGAATGCTCTCCTTCATTGGCAGAGGTATAGAATATAAAACTAATGATATAATGTTGGAATTGTATAAAACACTGGTGAGGCCACAACTGGAGTATTGTGTGCAGTTCTGGTCACCACATTACAGGAAGGACATAATAGCTCTGGAGAGAGTGCAGAGGAGGTTTACAAGAATGTTGCCAGGGTTAGAAAAGTGTAGCTACGAGGAGAGATTGGATAGGTTGGGGTTATTTTCCTTAGAACAAAGAAGGCTGAGAGGTGACTTGATTGAGGTGTACAAAATTATGAGGGGAATAGATAGAGTGGACAGGATAAAATTGTTTCCCTTGACGGAGAATTCTAGAACCAGGGGACATAGATTCAAGATAAGTGGCAGAAGGTGTAGGGGGGACATGAGGAAGAACTTTTTACGCAGAGGGTAGTGAGTGTCTGGAATTCGCTGCCCAAGTTGGTGGTAGAGGCAGAAACTTTAAACTCTTTTAAAAAGTACCTGGATCTGCACCTTAAGTGCTGTAAGCTGCAGGGCTATGGGCCGGGTGCAGGAAGGTGGGATTAGAAAGGGCACCTGGGTGTCCTCGTGCTGGCATGGACAAGATTGGCCGAATGGCCTCCTTCTGTGCTGTAACTTTTCTATGGTTCTATGGTTCTATGTACCTTCTAAGATCCATCTTAACTTACATTTATAGGGCGCATTTAATGTGGCAAAATCTCCCAAAGCACTTCCCCGGAATGTTATCAATCAGAAAAAAAGAAATGTGAGCATTTATATAGCGCTTTTCATGACCACAGTGCATTACAGCCAATTAAGTATTTTTTAAGTGTAATGTAGCAAATGCAGTAGCCAATTTGTGCACAGCAAGCTCCCACAAACAACAATGTGATAATGACCAGAAAATCTGTTTAATGGTGTTGGTTGAGGGATAAATATTGGCCAGAACGCTGGGGATAACTCCACCACCCTTTCCAAAATTGTGCCTTTAGGATCACTTACATCCACCCCAGCAGGTAGTTTAACATCTCGCCCGAGAAACAGCACCTCCAACAGTGCGATGCTGCCTCACATCTGCATCAGAGAATCAGCATTGATTCTTGTACTCAAGCCTCGGAGTGGGACTTGAACCCAGAACCTTGTAATTCAGAGGCAAGTACACTCTCAACTGAGACACACAGCAGATATGAATGTCAAACCACAGAAGAGGATATTAGGATGGGTGATCAAAAGAATCTATTAAGAAATAGGAATAGGAGTAGGCCATTTGGCCCATCAAGCCTGTTCTGTCATTCACTAAGATCATGGTTGATCTGGCCAAGGAGGGTTTTGAGAAGGTAAAGCCACCAGTGCTGGAGTGAACAGCGCTAGGGGGTGGAGGCAGGGGATACAGCAGACTAGAGTTGGAGGAGCAGAGAGTTTGCAGAAGGTTGTAGGGCTGGAAGAGGTCACAAAGCTAGGGAAGGCTAAAGCCATGAAGGGAGGATAAGACTTTTAAACTTATGGAGGATTAGGAGCCATTGTAGGTCAATGATCACAGGGGTGATGGCTACACAGGTCTTATTTCAGGGTATAGAACGGGCAGCAAAATTCTAGATGAAGTTCACAGGCCAAGCTCTGCGGCTGAGTAGATACTGTCCTGACAGCAGGAGCAGAGGGATCCAGCCCAAGGTATAACTTTGGTCTATTTGCCTGTATACCATGTTCTCAGCTACTAGCCTCCCACTCACTGGGCGGTATAGCTACAGCCATGGACACAGACCTCTGTATTTTGTGTCAGGCTTTATCAATTAGGCATCACTTCAATTATAGACATCAGTGTTATCACAAGTCTAATTCTCTCTTGTCACCACGGTGACAGAATTCAATAAATTTAAATTCACTGCAGCAAATGTGTCAATTTGTCTCTGCAGCATTTAACAAATAACAAACCATTTCTGAAGTGAGCATTATTTTTCATTTGGAACAGTGTTTACTAATTATTCATCACATCTAACTGGCAATTGTTTTGCATCAATTGTCATGAATAATTTTGGGTCATTATTGTCTATTTTAAATCATCCAGCAGTTTTCCGAGGGTAGAATTGGTTCTTGCAGGGTAGATAATGGTCTTGTTCCTGCAGTGAGTGACATTTATATTAAAAAAAGATTATTAATGTCTCTCTCACAGCACTGTGCAAAAACTGGCATCAAGTCACAGGTATTTATAAACTAGGGTTACTCGTGAGTTGTTTATTTAATTGGTGTTAGAACTTGGATTGCCTAAAGAAAGATTATCACCACGTTGCATCACAGAGTCATACAGAATTGTCACAGCACAGAAGGAGGCTGTTCAACCCATCATGTCTGTGCTAGCTCTCTGAAGGTGCAATTCACCTAGTGTCACTCCCCGCCTTCTCCCCCTAGCCCTGCACATTTTTCCTTTTCAGATAATAATCCAATTCCCTCTTCAATGCTTCAGTTGAATCTGCCTCCATCACACTCCCAGGCAGTGCATTTCAGATCCTAACCACTCGCTGCATGAAAAAGTTTTTCCTCATGTCGCAACTGCTTCTTTTGCCAATTACCTCAAACCTGTGCCCTCTCGTTCTCAATCATTCCACCAATGGGAACAGTTTCTCCCCTTCTACTCTGTCCAGAGCCCTTATGATTTTGAATACCTCTATCAAATCTCCTCTCAACCTTCTCTTCTCCAAGGAAAACAGTCCCAACTTCTCCAAAACTATCCAAGTAACGGAAGTTGCTCATCCCTGGATTCTGATGAATCTTTTCTGCACCCTGTCTAATATCTTCACACCCTTCCTAAAGTGCGGTGCCCAGAACTGGACACAATACTCCAGGTGAGACAAAACCAGTGTCTTACTAAAGTTTAACACAACCTCCTTGCTCTTATACTCTGCACCCCTGTCAATAAAGCCTTGGATGCTGTATACTTTATTACCTAGTCTCTCAACCTGAACTGCCACCTCCAATGACTTATGCACATATATACCCGGGTCACTCTGCTCCTGCAACCCCCTTCAGGATTTTATTTTATTTTGTCTTCATTTTATATTGGCTCTCCTCATTCATCCCACCAAAATGTATATACACTCCTAAAAACCACAAGGATGTTCCAAATTCTTCATGGAGTTGGAAATCTGTTTTTAACCTCTCTCCTCCTGTCCCTTCCTCTCTCTCTATGCCTTTGTGTCTCAATTACACAGAAACAAGGGCAGGTCTGACAACATCTGTGGAGAGAGAAACAGAGCTAACGTTTCGAGTCCATGTGACCCTTCTTCAGAGCTAAAGGGAAGTAGAAATGTGATGAAATTTATGTTGTTTAAGGGGGGGTTGGAGCAGGTGAAGCTGGATAGAAGGCCAGCGATAGGTGGGGGCTAAGGAGAGATCGTCAAGGGTGTCATGGACAAAAAGACAAAGGGAGTGTTAATGGTAGAGTGCTGACCCTTGTTCTGCTATTAACTTTCTGTTTCCTTACCTCTATGCCGCCTTCTTTAGCCCTTACCACCACCATTAATAACGGTGCAAAGCTAGTTCTGCTTTCCACTTCAGGTTATTATCATGATGTTCAGATACATTTCAGAGAACCGAAAAGCCATTCAAAAGGAAGAGGGTGGGCTTCAGTAAAATTTACTGGAAATGTGATGCTAAGATGGGACAGCTGTATTTACCTCTTGGCTGTTGACACAACTGCAGAGGAAACGCAAACAATTTCTTCTAACCACTTAACTTGGAAGAGAAGTGCTTGAAGCTGACTATTTACTGACTGTACAGTATTACTCATCCATCCTTTCTGAGAAATCAGGTTTTTCTCCGATTGGCCTGTGCAGTTGTTTTTCACAATGACACCCCCTGAGGGCGCTGCTGACCAAGGCTCAGGGATAGCTTAACTCCATAATAATCAGTGTGTGTTCAGGCAGCCATGTGTGGAGCTTAGAATCAAACTATTGTCGTGAAGATAGCGACTGAAAGCACCACCCAAAATATCTTGATTCTCTTCTTTTAGATATTTATATTAGCTCTGGTGCTTATCTGTTTACAACACTGTACCTCCATGACAATCATCAGATTGTGTGCAAAACCTGCAAAGTTCACTTGGTTTGAAAGGAAAGCGTCTTTTTAAAACCTAATTTAGAGAAGCTGTAACCCGCCATCGTCACCTTTCTTCTCCCGTTTTCAGCTTGTCACATATACGACCATTCACACGTCTTTCATACAAGACTCTTTAGAGGGCAGATGGGCCTTCAAGTGGACACAGAAGGTCCCAGCACTATTTCCAAGAGGAACAGGAGATTTATCACCGGTGTCCTGTCCAATGTTTATTCTTCAATCAATATCACTAGAACAGATGATATAAATCATTCTTACATTGTTTATGGGGTTCTGCAGCGTGCAAATTGGTTGCTTACATTACAGCTGTGATTACACTTCAAAAGCATTGCACTGAAGCACTTTGGGATGTCCCAAGGAGGTAAAGGTGACCTGTCAATGCAAGCTGTTCTTTCTGGGTCGATTGAGTGGAATTGAGTGAAGGTCTAGGCTGACTGCTGGGAAGAGTGCTGCATTGTCACAGGCACTGATCTGGGGCTGAAGGGATTAACAAAAACCCCGTCTGCCTGTTCGGGTGGACACCAAAGGTCCTCCTTGTGATTTGAAGAGCAGGGAGAGACCTCTTGATGCCCTAGGCAACAATCCTCCCTTGAGAGATATTCACTTCTGAATTGTACTCGTGTGTGCATCGCTGCTTGCTACAAAATGGCCTGCAAAACCTCAAAAGATTCAGGGGTCTGATTAGGTGCTTCACAAATAGCTTGTTCTTCCTTTTCTGTACCCAGTAGTGGCTTGATTATCAGGCCATGCACCAGAGGCAAAATTCATTCCAGTCAAGGATGTAATGAGGAGTATATGGTCACGAACCTGAAGTACTAACTGCTTCTCTCTCTCCACAAATGCTGCCTGACCTGCCGACGATTACCCCCTCTTTCTGATTATACTTCAGATTTCCACCATCTGCAGCATTTTGCCTTTGCCATATCAGACTGTCTAACGGCTAAGAGGCTCTTTAAGCAAACAGTCAGTTATACAGACAAAAAAAACACCAGAAAAAGTCAACAGGTCTGGCAGCATCTGTGGAGAGAGAAACAGAGTTAATGTTTCGATTCCGCATGACTCTTCTTCAGAGCTAATGAGAGGTAGAAATGTGATGGATTTTATACTGTTTAAGGGGGGGATGGAGCAGGTGGAGCAAAATAGAAGGTCAGGGACAGGTGGGAGCTCAGGAGAGATTGACAAAAATGTCATGGACACAAGACAAAGGGAGTGTTAATAGCAGTGTTAAAGAATAAAGAAGGTGCTGATAGTGGAACAAAGATAAGATAGTAGAATGTGTTAGGGTGGGGGGAGGATAAAAAATAATAAATAATAAGCAAAAATAAAAATCAAAGAATTGGATTAAAAAGGGGGTAAAGATGGAGGAGAGAGTTCATGGTCTGAAGTTGTTGAACTCAATGTTAAGTCCAGAAGGCTGTAAAGTGCCTAGTCGGAAGATGAGGTGCTGTTCCTCCAGTTTGCGTTGAGCTTCACTGGAACAATGCAGCAGGCCAAGGACGGACATGTGGGCATGAGAGCATGATGCTTGTTCTGCTGTTAACACATTCTGCTATCTTACCTTTATGCCACTATCAGCACCTCCTTTAGTCTTTAGCACTACCATTAACACTTCCTTTGTCGTGTGTCCATGACATTTTTTGTCAATCTCTCCTGAGCTCCTGCCAATCGCTGACCTATTTTGCTCCACCCTCCTCTTAAACGGTATAAATTCCATCACATTTCTACTTCTCCTCAGCCCTGAAGAAGGGTCACACAGACTCGAAACGTTAACTCTGTTTTTCTCTCTCCACAGTTGCTGCCAGGCCTGCTGAGCTTTTCCGGCATTTTCTGTTATTAATTCAGATTTCCAGCATCCGCAGTATTTTGCTTTTAGTCAAGAGATAGGGATCTGTTATGACATGCATTCAAGTGCGTGATTCTCATTGTCTCCAGTATCCTGGCAGGCAGGGAGGTCCCAGGCATGCTTTCACCATCCCAAGACATCCCCACTTAGAAGTGTGAATGGATTTGGCTCAGCTAAGGTATTTCTGCTGTCAGACATCCTATTGAGACTCTGAGTCTAAGCTGATTCATGAAACAGTGTCTGGCTGACAGTGACTGCACATTCATAACACCAGAATTGGCCGGTACCCTCAAGTGAGGAGAAAGAAAAGGCAAACTGGCAGCAAAGCTTTTTTTTTTCCTGTCTCCAGCTTTGATGTTTATTCTGTGTTCATGTTTTTTTTTTGTGTCATCTGCTTATCGTAGATTTGCATTAATGTCCTGTGGAAGTTTTCTTGGGGGTGGGTCTAGCAAAATGTGGCAAGATTGAAAGCCAATGTAATTTTATACCTAAAAAAAGAATCTAATTTCATCAGGGCGTCCTAAAGGTGATAATATGCTGGATGGTTTGACAGTAATGGTGGAACTGTCAGGCGAAACCTGTGCTTCTCCTTTAATTGTTCCTCCCATTTCTCTCCCAAAGGCACCCACACATGCTGGCAAACCAACCAAAGGCATGAGCAACCCTCTGTCTCAGCTGAGTGCTCACCTTCAGCGCATCAGCTGGAGCAAGTGTCAAATTATTCCGATCTCGAGGGGATTTCACAGTATCTTTACAGTGCAGAAGGAGGCCATTCGGCCCATTGAGTCTGCACTGGCTCTCTGAAAGAGCATTCCACCCAGTCCCACTCCCCTGCCTTATCCGCGTAACCTTGCACATTCTCTCCTTTCAGGTAGCAGTCCAATTCCCTTTCGAATACCTCGATCGAACCTGCCTCCATGACTCTTTCAGGAAGTTTGTTCCAGACTCCAACCACCCTCTGGGTGAAAAAGATTTTTCCTCACATCACTTTTACTCCTTTCGCCAATTATTTCGAATCTGTGCCCTCTAGTTCTTTATGTCCTCGAGAGGGAACAGTTTCTCACTATTTACCCTGTCCACACCACTCAGGATCTTGAATACCTCTATCAAGTCTCCTCTCAGCCTTCCTTACTCCAAGGAAAACAGTCCCAACCTCAAAATCACAGAATTTTAACAGCACAAGAGGCAGCCATTCGGCCCATTGTGTCTGCACTGGCTCTCTAAATTAGCATTATAACCTATTGCCGTTGCCCTGCCTTTTCCCTGTACCCTTGCACATTGTTTCTATTCAAATAATCATCTCATGCCCTCGAGTGCCTCGATTGAACCTACCTCCATCACACTTCCAGGCAGTGCATTCCAAACCCAAACCACTCGTGTGAAAAAGTTTTTTCTCACGTCACATTTGCTTCTTTTGCAAATCACTTTAAATCTGTGCCCTCTCGTTCTGGATCCTTTTACGAGCGGGAACAGCTTCTCCCTATCTACTCTGTCCAGCCCCCTCATGATTTTGAACATCTCTATCAAATCTCCTCTCAGCCTTCTTCTCTCCAAGGAGAACAGTCCCAGCCTCTCCAATCTATCTTCATAACTGAAGTTTCTCATCCCTGGAACCATTCTTGTAAACCTCATCTGCACTCTCTCCAATGTGTTCACACCCTTCCTATAATATGACATCCAGAACTGTACACAATATTCCAGCTGAGGTCTAACAAGTGTCTTATATAAATTCAGCATAACCCCCCTGCTCATTTACTCTATGCCCCTATTAATAAAGTCCAGGATACTATATACTTTATTAACTGCTCTCGCCACCTTCAATGATCAATGCACATATATACTCAGGCCTTTCTGCTCCTGCACTCCTTTCAAAATTTCACCCATTATTTTATATTGTCTGTCCATGTTTTTCCTACTAAAATGCATCACCTCACACTTCTCCGCACTGAACTACATCTGCCATCTATCTGCCCACTCCACCAACTTGCATATTTCCTCTTGAAGTTCCACACTGTCCTCCTCGCAGTTTACAACACTCCCAAACTTCCCATCATCCACAAACTTTGAAATTGTCCCCTGCACACTAAGATCTAGATCATTAATATGTATCAGGAAAAGCAAGGGTCCCAATACTGACCCCTGGGGAACTTCACGACAAACATTCCTCCAGCATGAAAAATATCCATTGACCATTACCCTCTGCTTCCTATTTTTCAGCCAATTTTGTATCCACATTGCTACTGTCCCTTTTATTCCATGAGCAATAACTTTTCTCACAAGTCTGTTGTGTGGCACTGTATCAAATGCCTTTTGAAAATTCATGTACACCACATCAACAGCATTACCCTCATCAATCTTATCTGTTATGTCTTCAAAACACTCCAGCAGATTATTCAAACGCGATTTTCCCTTCAGAAATCCATGCTGGCTCTTCCTTATCAACCCATATTTTTCCAAGTGACTATTAATTCTATCCCGAATAATTGTTTCTAGAATCTTGCCCACCAGTGAAGTTAAACTGACTGGTCTGTAATTGGTGGGCTTATCCTTACAACCTTTTTTGAACAAGGGCAGAATGTTTGCAATTCTCCAGTCCTCTGGCACCTCCCCTGAGTCGAGAGAAGACTGAAAAATTATGGCCAGTGCGCCTACAATTTCTACTCTCACTTCCTTCAATGTCCTTGGATGCATCTCATCCGGTCCCAGTGCCTTGTCAACTTTAAGTACCGACAGTCTATTCAACACTTCCTCCTTGTCAATTTTGAACCCTTCTAGTGACAGAGTTTCCTCGTCTGTTACCATGGCCTGGGTAGCATCTACCTCCTTGGTAAAGAGGCATGCAAAGTATTCATTTAATACCTCAGCCATGGCCCCTTTGTCCATGTGTAAATTCCCTTTTAGGTCCCTAATCATCCCTACTCCCCCTTTTACCACCCTTTTACTATTTATATGTCTATAGAAGAGTTTGGGATTCCCCTTTCTGTTGGCTGCCAGTCTTTTCTCATAATTCCTCTTCGCTTCTCAAATATGCTTTTTCACCTCCCCTCTGAACTTTCTGCATTCCTCTTGGTTCTCAGTTGCATTTTCTACCTGACACCAGTCATAAGCACACTTTCTTCTTTACCTTAATTTCTATCTCCTTTTTCATCCAGGGAACTCTGGATTTGTTTGCCCTACCTTCCATTTCAATGGAATATACCTTGACTGTGCCCAAACTAATTCTTTTTTTGAAGGTAGCCCATTGTTGAGCTACAGTTTTTCCCGCCAATCTTTCATTCCAGTCTGTCTGGCCCAGCTCTGTTCTTGCCCCATCGAAGTTGGCTCTCGTCCAGTTAATTATTCTTGATCCAAATTGCCTATCATCCTTTTCTATCATCATCTTAAAACGTACAATACAATGATCACTGTCTCCTAAATGTTCCCCCACTGACACTATCTACTTGGCCCACCTCATTTCCAAGAACCAGGTCCAAACAAACAGTGTGTCTTTTCTTGTTGGATTGGGCACATACTGCTGTAGAAAATTCTCCTGAACACAATCTAGGAACTTTCGCCCCTCTCTGCCCTTAATGCTACCATTGTCCCAGTCTACATTGGATAATTAAAATCCCCTGTTATAACTACTCTATAATGCTTGCGTCTCTCTGTAATTTCCCTGCAGATTTGTTCTCCTTCGTCCTTCTCACTAGTTGGCAGTCTACAGACTACACCGAGCAATGTAATTGCACCCTTTTTGTTCCTTAGCTCTAGCCACATTGATTCTGTCCTTGAAATCTCTGGGACATCCTCTTTCTCCAGCACTACAATGCTCCCCTTAACCAATACCCGCCACCCACCACCCCCCCACCCCCACCCCTCCTTTCCTATCTTTCCTGAGCACCTCGTACCCGGGAATATTTAACACCCAGTTCTGCCCTTCCTTGAGCCAGGTCTCTGTTATCACCACAATATCATATTTCCACATAGCAATTTGCGCCTGTAACTCTCTTATTTACTATACTCCTTGCATTCAGATGCATGCATAGTAACCCCAATTTAGATTTTGTTACTTTTTCCCTCACCCTGACCACCTATTTACTTACTATTCTCTTTTCTAGTGTTATCTGACTCTCCCAGAATCACAGTGCAGAAGAGGCCCTTTGGCCCATCCAGTCTGCACTGACACGTGAGAAACACCTGACCTACCTACCTAACCCCATTTACCAGCACTTGGCCCATAGCCTTAAATGTTATGACGTGTCAAGTGCTCATCCAGGTACTTTTTAAAGGATGTGAGGCAACCCGCCTCCACCACCCTCCCAGGTAGTGCATTCCAGACCGTCACCACCCTCTGGGTAAAAAAGTTTTTCCTCACATCCCCCCTAAACCTCCTGCCCCTCACCTTGAATTTATGCCCCCTTGTGACTGACCCTTCAACTAAGGGGAACAGCTGCTCCCTATCCACCCTGTCCATGCCCCTCATAATCTTGTACACCTCAATCAGGTCGCCCCTCAGTCTTCTCTGCTGCAACGAAAACAACCCAAGTCTATCCAACCTCTCTTCATAACTTAAATGTTTCATCCCAGGCAACATCCTGGTGAATCTCCTTTGCACCCCCTCCCAGTATTTTCTGAACCCTGGTATTCCCCTCTGATATTCTCTCCTGGTTCCCACACCCGTGTCAAGTTAGTTTAAAGCCCTCCCAACAGCACTGGCAAAATGCCCCACAAAGATTTCAGTTCCAGCTCTGTTCATGTGCACCCTGTTTGGCTTGGACAGGTGCCATCTCCCCCAGAGCCAGTCCCAGTGTCCCAGGAATCTAAAGCCCTCCCTCCTGCACCATCTTTCCAGCCGCGCACTCATCTGCCTTATCCTCCTATATCTGTACTCACTGACAGGCGGTACTGGGAGTAATCCGGAGATTACTAAATTTGAGGTCCTGCTTGCTAATTTTCCACCTAGCTCTCTAAATTCTGATTGCAGGAGCACATCCCCCTTCCTGCCCAAGTCATTGGTACCAATGTAGACCACGAAAACTCTGGCTGTTCACCCTCCCTCAGAAGAATGTCCTGCAGCCGCTCTATGACATCCCTGACCCTGACATCAGGGAGGCAACATACCATCCTGGAGTCACGTCTACAGGCCACAGAAACTCCTGTCTGTTCCCCTGACCAATGAATCCCCTATCACTATTGCACTTCCTTTCTTCTTCCTCCCCTCCTGTACAGCTGAGCCGCTCATGGTGCCACAAACTTGGCTCTGACTGCACTTCTGAGAAACGAGCATCCTCACCAGCTTCAAAAACAGAAAACCGATTTGTGAGCGGGACCCCAGGGGACTCCTGCACGACCCGCCTACTTCTCTTGGACAGCCTGGTGGTCACCCATTCCCCCTCTGCCTCCAGGCCCTTACGCTGTGGTGTGACCACCTCTTTGAACGTGCTATCCTCGTAACTCTCAGTTTCGCAGATGTGCCACCGTGACTCCAGACACCACTCGAGCTCTGAAACCCGGAGCTCAAGTTTCTGCAGCTGGCAGCACTTCCTGCACATGTGGTCGTCTAGGACACCGGTAGTGCCCATGGCTTCACACGGATTCCACTCGATTGAGCTGCCCTGCCGTGTTTTAACTCTAGTTCTCTTACGTTAACTTTATTCTACTTTGGATTTTTTATATTACTTTATTATATTGGCCCTAAATGTCCCTTATTCCTGGCACTTCTCAGTTAAATCCAAGTACAGCAACTTGTTTAAAAGTATTACACTTTTCTAATTTACTCACCGGGACCTACTTACCAAGGCTGCCGCTCTTCTTTGAGGAAAGGTAGAAAAGGAAAGGAGCACCTCCTCCCTCCTCACCGAACTCCCTCAGTCACCTCTGCTCTCAAACTCTTGCTGCTTCTCGCACTGTTTTTAATCGCTCCGCTAGGTGCTGCTAACTGCCTGGCTCGGGTTCCTCCTCTCACACTCTCCTCTAGGAGCTGCTGACTGCCTGACTCTCTTCCAACCTCTCCAATCTATCCTCATAGCTACAGTTTTTCATCCCAGGAATCATTCTTGTGAATCTTCTCTGCGCTCTCTCCAATGTCTTCACATTCTTCCTCAAGTATGGAGGCCAGAACTGGACACAGTGCTCCAAATGAGGCCTGGACCAAAACTAATCCTCTCCTCACACCTCATTCAAATGTACAAGTGCAGCTCATTCCCCAGAAAAAGCCTGCAATTATATAACATCTTATGTATTTTCAGAATGCCCCAAAGTGCTTTCCAGGCAATTAAATACTTTTGAAGCATAGCCACTTATTTCGCAGGCAACCAGGGCAGCCGATTTTTCACGTAGCAACACCCCAAAGGGGTAGGAGGACATCTTAATCTGATTTTGGGCTATTGTTGGGGTCAGTAGGAGAATACCCCAACTACTCTTTAAGTAATGACAGGAGATTTATTACTTGAGCAGACACTCAAGTCTGCCTGGATAGTGCCCACAGCTGCAACATGGAGTGAAATAATATGAGCCAAGCTGAAACCTCACATTCAGCCCCAATATATATGACTATCTCTTGAAGGTTTTGCCTTCATTGCCTCCCCAGCCAACCATTCCAAGTAGTAACCAAACCCATATGAAGAAATCACTCTTGACATCAGGCCTGAACTGCCAGTTTATGCTCGCGCCCTATCACATGCAAGATTAGCATTTCTGTTTAACGTATTATATATCTCTATAAAATCCCACCTCATTCATCTCAAATTTTTCAGCCCTGAAAGGAGGTTATCTAACCTTTCCCCAATGAGTGGGCAGAACAATGGCAGATAGGGGTGGAGCGAGAGGTCGTTGACTTTGGTTCTGAAAGATGAGAGACTAGGAGCTGTGGACGAGCAATGGGGTTTACGTGGATATTTACACAAATCACCCACCCCCAGCTGCACAAGCGTCAGTCTAGATTATTTCGGCAAGTTTCTGAAAAGAAATGAGTCCATGGCCATCCATCTCTTAAGTGACAACTGACCAACAGCAATATAATCCCTCTGTCAACCTCCATGGTGTGACAGGTTAATTACTCTATCAATCTTAGTTAAAGAAAGTCGAATGAACCATGAAAAAGAGCTCTCTGCTCTTGGGGTGCAAAACAATCCTAAACTGGGCAACAGCAGGAGCACCAGAACTATTCTTGTCAATCAAAGGTAGGGTCAGGCTCAGTTGTGAAGCCTTTTCCCCTCCACCTCATCCAAGGTTAAACAGCTGGCTCACGCTCTGCCTAGTCTTTAACAGGATGAACAACCACTGGAAGAAAATATCAGAGCAGCCGGTGCCTCTGGGACTGCGTCCTCATTAGTCAAAAAGTTGCAGTGTGTGGTTAATAAAATTTTCATTTATGTAGAGAACAGAGATTATTTTCAGACTATGTAATGTAGCAATTAATTTCATGAACAATTCACACTGAACTTCAACTGGTGCAAAAAAAACATTAATTGAAGACTGAATTTAGGATTAAGACGATTAGATAGATCCAATTATTCAGTGACAATAGAAAGGTACAAAGGAGATTACTGCCACTGTGTATTGTCAAATGTCCTTGACATTAGTTAGCATTAGCATGGTCCACACATAGCTAGGTCTGGCTGGGTTTCTGCTGTGGCTCAGTGGGTAGCACTCGCACCTCTGTGGGTTCAAGGGACACATCAGGGCTTGAGCACAAAAATCACCAAGGCTCAATCTGCCCTCTCAGGTGAAAATCCCATGGCACTATTTTGAAGAGCAAGAGAGTTATCCCCAGTGTCCTGGCCAATATTTATCTCAATCAATATCACAAAAAACAGATTCTGATCTTTATCACATTGCTGTTTGTGGGAGCTTGCTGTGTGTGAATTGACTGCCCCTTTTCTAACTTTACAACAGTGACTTATGCTTCAAAAGCTCGTCATTGTCTGTAAAGCACTTTTGAGACGTTTGGTGGTTATGAAAGGTGTTATCCAAATGCAAGTCTTTCTTTTCTTTCAAGATTGGTAGGAGTCGAAAGGCAGAGAACAAGAATTACTTAAATCCTTTGAGGCTATCTGATAGCATACAAACCTGGTAGTTTAAAAATTCCTAACGCTTAACTTCTATAATATCCTGAAATGTTGACATAATGATAGATTTGGATGAAAACGGCTCCAATATTACAATAATTGAGGGCAGCGAAAGCAGAGAAAGTTAATAAATCACAATGATTTTTAACAATTACTTGAGTTCAGTGCCCAAGGCCAGGGCAGGGTTGAAACATGTGTCATCATTAATCAGGGGGACACAGCCAAGTCTAATTCTGATATACCCCAACATGTTTTCCTGAGTGTCGCTGGCTGCCAAGTGGGAATAGGGACCCTGTAGTATGCTTAGGAGGAAGTGCAACTTTGGACCTATGGGCCCCAAAGCTCTCCACCACTGGGATTTTCCTCAGGTCATGCTTGAGCAAGAGGTTGATTGCCAAGGTTAGTCAATAACTCCGTTATCACTGCATCATGTGACCACCAGGATGGTAGATGAACGAGATGGACCATGGTCCTCCGTCATAGAAATATAGGACTTAGAAGCAGGAGTAGGCCATTCGGCCCTTCAAGCCTGCTCTGCTACTTGATAAGACTATGGCTGATCTAGTTGTGGTCTCAACTCCACTTTCCTGTCTGCCCCCCACCCCCCGTAACCCTTTAACACCCTTGTTTACCTAAAATCTATTTAACTCAGCCTTAAATAAATTCAATGACCCAGTCTCCACTGCTTTCCAGGGAAGAGAGTTCCATGGACAAGTGATCCTCAGAGAAAGAATATCTCATCTCACTCTTAAATGGGAGATCTCTTTTAAAAAGTGTCTCCGAGTTCTAGTCTCTCCCACAAGGGTTAACATCCTTTCAGCATCCACTCTGTCAATTCCCCTCAGGATCTTATATGTTTCAATAAGATTGCCTCTCATTCTTCTAAACTCCAATGGATACAGGCCCAACCTGTCCAACCTTTCCTCATAAGACAACCCCTTCATCCCAGGAATCAGTCGAGCGAACCTTCTCTGCATTGCTTCCAATGCAATTAAGGAGACCAGAACTGTACACAGTACTTGAGGTGTGTTCTCAACAGTGCCCTGTTCAACTGTAGCAAAACTTCCCTACTTTTATATTCCCTTCCCCTTGTAATAAAATTCAATTTGCCTTCTTAATCACTTGCTATACCTGCATACTAACGTCTTGAGATTCATGTGTCTGAACACCCAGATCCCTCTGTACTGAGTTCTGCAATCTCTCTCCATTTAAATAGTGTGCTGCTTTAATATTCTTCAACCTGGAATTGTGACAGATAAAAGCAAAAAATAAAAATACTTAAACCTGACAAATCTCTTAAAAAAAAGTGACCAGACTCCACGTGCCAAGGTTTGAAAGTGCCTTGAACATAGTCCCCTTTTACTATAGTCTCCACTGCAAGCAAGAAAGATGCAGATAACATGGGCTGTAAGCTCTGGCAATTGAAGTTCTGACAATAAAATAAGTCCAAAATCAACCAAGTTTTAGAACAAACAAGTTTTTTTTAATGCTGCCATCACATTTTGTTCAAAAAAATAAAGTACAAGAACTACTTTCAAAGTTTGCAAGGTCAGGAATAGTAAAGGGACAATTGCCCTACCCTTTGCTTAAATTAGATATAACATGACTTAATATTACATACAGCTACTGGAGTGGAAAATGTTACGAGGTATTTTGGATGAATTGACCTGGATCATCAACAGGTCCCTGTGTCACAATTAAAAAGGCACCTCACAGAAGTACCCTGGCAATCGGGTACGTAACATATTCTGTACCATCTAAGAGGCAGTGGTGTGTGAACAAGAGCAACTTTTACTCAAGATACAGCGGTACACTGTGCCTGTGGGTCTCACTCAGTGAAGCAGTGCTACAAAAGGCCAGAACCAATATTTGGAGCATCATGCATATGTAGTTAACCCCTTCAGTCCGGAGTACAAATTAACACATAACATTGTACTTTTCTCCCCTCTTCAAAACCCAATTCTACTCTTGCCATGCTACATAGATAATCCTAAAAGAATGTTTTTAGCCAGGTAGCTATAACCAATTTCTACTGGACCGCTTTAACATAAAGGAGGGTTCAATGTTCACACTTAGAGGGTGGCCACTTTTCCTGGCATTTGTGATGCATGTGCACCTGAATTGTTCTATCCATTCACCTGTAGACATCAAGTTTTGCTTACCCCTGGTATGGCACAAGGTCACTAACCCTCCCTAACCAAAGTGGCCTGAAATATCATTGCTGACCCTCTAACTGTACAGATCAACGGAACACAACGAAGAAGTGGGAGGATCCCCATCTCGACACCGCTTTGAAATCAGTCTATCACCCACCATTGAATTCTACAGTGGAAGGGAGTCTGAAACAGCTCCGGCTCTCAGCAGCCCATAATTAACTTGGATAGGTCACTTGCACAGACATGTTAACAGAATTGTGCTCAAGATCTAGCAGTTCATGGAAAATGGACATCAAATTCAGAGTTATAAAGTGTGTGGTGTCAGTGCCAAGGTTTGTACCCAGTTCAATTAGAGTGTACACTAAGCTACCACTGGTCTGCAAAGGGTTAAAAACATATGCAGCCCATCAGGGACTGACACCTGTTGTAAAGCAATTACTAACTCCTTTACTTAGTAACAATTAACCAAAAAATGGCCTCATATCATTTATCATTCTCCTATGATATATACTGCCAAAACATTTCCTTCCACTCCATATAACACTCCATCACTGAGACAGTAGGCAAAGTGTACCACGAACAAACCAGTCAGTAGGAAGTTTATTAGCCAAACATAAGTAAGCTGACTTACTCTCCCATTTTTCCCTGCCTGCCACTCAGTTAATGCGTCTCCTTCGACAGACGCAGCAGAGATAGGGAGATCACAATTTAGTCACTGGACTGGAATCAACTCTGTACTCGGGTAAGCAACAATAGCCAGTGATCTTGACAGCAGTTGTATTACTCAACAAAAGTTAGGCAGTGTTAGGAATACTATTGCATAGCAACACAACTCTTGGCGGGATGTCAAGAACTCCTGTGTGAAGCACAATTAGAATCATTCAGGGATCAGAATCATTCTCTGTCAGAATTATACAATGACACACCGTTAACATCAGAGGATGTTAAAGAAAAAGGCCTTGGAATCTTGATCTATATTTGACAACTTTGCCATGTAACTTGCCATCCAACCGTACATTCTTGAGTGTGGTAACACTCTTATCAAGTGTGTTCTAACATCAAACAGTTTTAGTAAATATTAAACTGTTTTTGCAAGTGAACTCTATGGGCTGGCTAGAAAGATTTGTTTGGCATGGTGGTTGGTACCCAAGTAGGATTCGTGTACACCTGATTGCCAAGCACAGAAACACAATGTCCCTTTAAGTCACCTTTTATAAGTTTAGGATAGTCTGTAACACCCCATTTACAAACTCTCTAAGGCACACAACAGCGCAGAGTGTCAATCGCAAAGACAACCTGCTAAAGGATTGCTGAAATGTACAGTGGTTTTCTTTTCAAAAAAGGAAAAGGAACACAGAAAGACAGGGAATGAGGGTTTGCACAAGCCTGGGACAGATACATAATTCATCCCCAGGGTGGGTGGATAAGCATGTGATTGAAACATAATTTCCTTAGAATACTGTAAATCACTTCTGAGAAGTAAAACTTCCATAATAGACTCCCAATATTGTCAAAGGGATTTCATAATTAGAAAATGACAGTGAACATTTTTATCTCACAATTCATGATTCACAATAGCCCAAGTGTACATTTTAAAGTGCTAATCCCTCCTACAATGTAAGTCAGTTAGAAAAGATTAGACAGGAGTTCCTACAGGTTTCAAAATTCCTTGAGGAGCAACTTTCGACGCTAAAGTTTTAAACAGACTACGTACAATACTAGCAGAATGAGGCAACCTGAACAGTATGCCAATTAGTATTAGGGTTTGTTTCACTTACTGGTCTATGCAGCTGAAGAGGTCTTTGATTCTTAGCCTCAAGAGCAGAGGCGCTAATTAGTTCATTATTACAAACTCAAGCACCCTGTTCATTGAGAATGCTGGTGAAAGTCTTATTGCTCGACTTTGATGTTTTGTACTCTGTCTGTGCACAATAATAGCATTGTATCTTCGGATGTTGCAGACTGGTACAGTTTTGGAAGCGTGCAAGATATTGATTTTGTCGCATTCTTTGAAAAAACACAACTGAAAATGTTATTAAATATGGTAAAAGTAAGTATTATCATGAAGGGATGAGGGGGGTGGAGAATAACGCAAAGGGGGGAAGTTAAGGTTTTTAGAGTAGATTAATCACCAGTGAACTTCATTACTGTACCTGTCTACAACAGTTAGAGTGCTTTAAAAAATATAAAATTACCAGTTACAACAGGTTGTTAAGCGTTGATCTCAGTTACTGGACTTTGTAAACAATTATCCAAAATACTGTATATATACACGTATATATACATATAGTTTTCAAAAGCAGTTCTTTACAGTGACCCCTTCAAGCCATCAGAAAGGAGGAAAGAACATGGAATATCAACGACAAAACATAATTTTGAACATGAAACAAACGCCAGGTGAAGTAATAAAAAAATCAAAAATGAGAAATAAGGATCTAGAATGTTCAGCACCCTGCAGGAGCAGTTTCTAATGATTGTGATAATTACTTTTTTTTTAAATTAAAAAAAGTCAGTTGTATGTCCTACAAAGTCAATCTCAAGTCTCTGCGGAGGATCATAATTTGGTGTGGTGGCCTGAGGTGGGCAAAGTGGACCTAGAGGTCGACGCTGAGGCAGAAGTTGAAGCTGCTGCATCTTCTCCCTCCCCGAGCTCATCCTGCAGCTCCTGGCTTACGCTGGTCTGCAGTGCCGCAGGTGTCAGCCATTCTTTCGGCAAGCAACTCTGGAGAAATGGAATACAGGAACTGAAGTGAGCCAGCCGGTTAACCCAGCGAGGTATCTCTTTTCCACAGAGAATCTGTTGTAAAAGAAAATAGAAACGGAATGTCATTTTAAAATAGTTTCCAAATTTGATTTTCTTTAAATGTAGTAAAATTTGTTATTATTCCAGGGACAAATCAAAATGCTGCTTTGCAGATAGCTGACAAGCCTTCTGAGGTTAGGTTGAGCATACCAAGGCAAATACTTTCTTCCCTCAAATTTTCTCCTCCATTTAACTCTCTGAAAAAGCTGGCTGTCCTGCAGCACCTTGTTCAAGTAATTATTCTTCCCATGTAACATAAAGAGAGGAATATTAAAAAGGTAAAGGGAATGAGCAGAGTGGGTCTGCACTTGGTAGTCCACTGGTGCAGACCTTGAGCACTAAGAGACATGACAGTTCTGTAGCACTGAACGACTGCAGATGCCGAGTGTCAGGAGGCAGTTCATTATGGAGTGTATTACATCCAAATCTGATGCTGTTCTTCCACCTCATGCACCTCCTGCAGGGATCGACAGAGAGCAATCAGGAGTAGGAATCCAGCACCTTTTTTCCCTCTACCACCGTAGAGCTTCTGCTGTAACCCAGGACGAGATCAAGTAATCCAGCAGGCTGAAGATGAAACATGGAATATTCTGGGTTTCTGTGGCTCAATTCACAGTGGGCAGCATGCTCTCTAATAGTGTCATCATGAAGCTACATCAACATTAAACCCAGTTTAGATCGACTAACCATCAATTATGCTCAAAGGCTCTTATTATCTTTGTACAGGCACTGTTTGCCTATTTATATTACTGTAGTTATCAGGACATGTGCTAAAATTATGGATGAGTTACATAATCAGGAGCTTATATTGACCTTGGCTCAGTGCCAGCACTCTTGACTCTGTATCAGACGCTTTCGGGGCATAACCCCACTCCAGAGACTTCAGCACATAATCTTTGGTTTAGTAACAGTTAATGGGGCATTACCAATGAAGGTCACAGCAAGGAAAAATAACAAAATTAAAAGCATTATATCTGAATGCACAAAGCATTCATAGCAAGATAGGCAAATAAATAGCACAAGTAGAGATAAATGGATTTGATCTAGCAGCCATTACATGATGTGGTTGCAGGTTGACCAAAGTTGGGAGCTAAATATTCCAGTGTACAGGATCTTTAGAAAATATATACAAAATGGAAGTAAAGCCCTAATAATATAGGATGAGATAAAGGCAGGAGATAGAAGGATGCAAAATTAGTATGGAAGGAGCTACGAAATAACAAAGGACAGAAAACATTTATAGGAGTCATTTATAGGTCCCTAACAGTAGTTGTTGTGTTGGACAGAGTATAAATCAGGTATCTTAGAGGAGCATGCAAAAGTGTACTGCAATAATTGTGGTGGACTTCATACAGACTGTGCAAACCAAATTAGCAAAAGTAGCTTGCAGACAGTTTTCTAGAACAACATGTCAAAAACCAATTAGGGAACAGGCTATTTAAGAACTAGTATTGTGCATTGAGACAGGATTAATTAGTAATCTTTTGGCAAAGGATCCTCTGGGGAAAAGTAAACATAATATGATAGAGTTTTATATTAAGTTTGGGGGTAATGTGGTTAAGTCTGAAATAGTGTGTAGAATTTAAACAATTTTGGTGGTATGAGGGCGAGTTGGTTGAGGCAGACTGAAATGCTGGTAAATGGGTGATGACAAACATGTAAAGGAATAAATAATAATTTTCCATCAAGAAACATTTCCTCAAGGCATAAATCTCCACTGGCAAAATGGCACAGCCATGGGTACCAAGGGAAACTAAGGATAGTATGAGATTAAAAGAGTCTTACAACATTGTCAAAAAGAGTAGAAATTCTGAGCATTTTTTAAAAAAGTCTGCAAAGGATAATCAAAAAATTGGTGGAGGGAGAAATACAATGAGAGTAAACTAGCAAGAAATATAAAACAAATTGTAAGTAATTTTACATGTATGGGAAAAGACAGGGATTAGCGTAAGCAAAGGTAGGTCCTTTGGAGGCAGGGGCAGGAGAAAATAATAATGGGGAATGAAGAAATTACAGATGTTCAACAAATAGTGTGGGTCTGTCTTCACAGTACAGAACATAAAAGGACACATTGGAAATTGTGGGGAATCATAGGGCCAATGAGAGTGAGGAAGTTAAAAGCAGTTATTAGCAAAGAAAAATTCATGGGACTAAAAGCTGCAAACCCCCTAGACCTGATGGCTTATACCCATGGATTTTAAAAGAGATGCTAGCAGAGATAGAGGATGCCTTGGTTTCAATCTTCTAGAACTCTCTAGATTCTAGAATGCACTCCTGGATTGCAAGGTAGGAAAAGTAACACTGCTATTCAAGACCGGAGAGAAACAGAAAACAGGGAACACTAGATAGGCCAGTTAACCAGGCATCAGTAAGCAAAATGCCAGACTTTATTAAGGATGTTGTTAACAGGGCACGTGGAAAATCTTTGCTGGTTCCTTTGCTCCTCCAGTTTAACATACGGACTTGCATTCACAATCTTGTTCAAGCTAGCCAAATTTGCACATGACATTAATCTTTTTGGGGGATGCATGGGGCAGAGAAGGGGACTAGAATCAGAAGATGCCAGCAAAATCTTATGAAGAAAACTTGTCCAAGGATGTAGCTGGGCTGATTAGAGGTAAATGAAGTTTAATAATATACAAGCAAAATACTACATATATTGGAAGAAAAAGGTAGGATGCACATGTAACTTCCACAGGATTGTATCTGGGAGTGGTTAATCCCAAGTGTTATGTTGTCAAGTCCTGAGTTCAAATCTCCAGAAACTGACAGGTGGTCTGGCTCAGTATACCTAGAATACTAAGTGCAATTCTGTTCACTGCATCATAAAAAGGCTATGCAGGCTCCAGAGGTTGTGCAGGACAAAGCAGCGAGGCCAATCCTTAATGTTACAGGTATGAGCCAAGCCTCTTTAGCCTCAAACTGTTTTTTCCACAGTTAGGCGTCAACAGAACAATGTAAACTCAGGAAAGATCTTCCAGATATTGAGGGCAGACAATTGGGCACAGATATTATCCTCTCTAGCTCCTTTTCCTCAAGTGCTGGTTGCTGCATGGATAGAGTCAGAAAGTCATGGGTCCAAGCCCAGATAGCTTCTTAATCTTGGAACATGTTATTCATAAATCTTTACTACTGGCAGCAGCAAACTCCAATTTGCATCTCTCTGATCCAAGCTCACACCCTTGACTTCAGAAAATCTCTGTGCTCAAACAGTGATTCCAAGTTGGCATTCATACCGGGGGAAATGGCTTCAAGCAAAGTCTACCGGATGCTTAGTAATTATATTGCTTGCTGGAGCATGCACCAGCACATACCCAATAATGTATGTGCAGGGGAAAAGATTAAATCAGCAAGCTAGCCTTTAGATGGTTTGCAGGTGAAGTATCAAAGCAATAATTACTTTTACATCTCAAGCTTAACTGCCTTATTCTATTCAATGTATCAAATAAATATTTGGTGTAAATAAAAAAACACTCTTACTAGTATGTGTCAGAATTATTTCAATAAGGTGCTTTGTTTTGGGGACACCATTGCCTGATCAAAAGAGAACCATTTTCCCTCTAGGTTCTGCTAAAGCCACTTTCCAACCACTTCGCAGGAGCTAAGTGTAACCTAAAATGACTGCCTTCCCATGGAAGAGAATGCCTGGCCTCTTTTTAAACTGACTATCTTTCAATGACCAAGTTCAAAAACTCTGTGTAGGTAGCTGTAGGCACAAGCCACATTATTGCAGACATTGATATTAACATATGTCACATCAACGAATATTTTTAAAACTTGTATCAAACTGAAGACAAATTATATATTTTTTCAAATTATCAACACAACTGTTCTAAAGCTAGGTTTGGCTCACCTATTTCTCAGTTCATTGAACAAAATTGTCCAGAAACCTCCTCAGCAAAGTTGACACTAGGATAATTATCCATTGGGATTTAATCATGGATTGCATAAAGGAAAATACATATAACTTGCATTTATGCAGCAACTTCCAGGTCTTCAGGGTATCCCGAGTGGCTCATAGATATTAGTTACTTTAGAAGTGCAACCACTGTTGTTCTGGAGGGAAATGCAGCAGCCAATTCGAACACAAGGTCCAATAGCCAACAAGATTTTACTGGTCGAGGGGTGCAATTTAGCCAGAATACTTTGAATAGTGTCATTGATCCTTTCACGCCCACCTCAACAGCAGATAGTAGCTCACTTTAGGATCTCATCCAAATGCCATTATAGCATTCCATTAAAATGGCACCATTTCTAGACTCCTCAGCATCCTTCAGCTCCACATTTGGCTATAGAGCCTACAACTTCTTTGGCCCTACACCCTGGAAAACACTCACTAAGCCCCATGCCTGGCCAAGTGCTTTGGAATGTTTTGTTAGAAACGCTATACAAAAGCAATTTGTTGAAATGTCAGTTTATTTTTTGCACCATTCCTAGGGTGAGGGCACCAACTAAGTCAAGATGACACTTGCATTTGAAAAAGAGCAAAATAAAGGGGTTACAAAATGTACCAACCAGGTTCAAATTAGTGACAAAGGAATTCAGGAAAGCAGCGTGCCTGTGTCATGCAGAGCTACATAAAAACAGGGTAGTTACCAAGTACAGTTAATAATTATATTGCCAGTTATTTTCCAAAAATCTAAAAGAATGCACTGATTTACTGGCTCTTCAACTGGAGACAAGCCGCGTTTCAATCCTCAAGATTCTCATGTGGAACAAAAAGGCTGCAAGCGATTTATTTTGGTTACACAAGACTTTGAAATTCTTTTTTCAAACACAGCTGTGTCTAAATTGCTAGTGTAATGCAGTGTAGCAACTTCCAGTTTAAAATTCTAATGCTATAATAATTAAAAGGCAAAGGAGAAGTTTGGCAAAAGCACAAGTGTATAATTGTAGAGTTGCAGAAAAACAATTCTCATTCTGAGATGCCAAATGGGAGGCCACCAAGAAAGGATGACCAACTCAAACTTGACTATACACTATGTGACCAAAGTATTTATTTTTTTGTCCATGGTGGTTTAATTATTTTCTGGCTACCATACACACTGGATTAAATTTTGATACATAGTGTATTTTTCCAACAGCAGATTATAAATTATAGTCTGGGAGGCAAAATGGCCATAGAAAAGTTATAGTACAGAAAGGGGCCATTCAGCCCATCATGTCTGTGCTGGCCAGAAAAAGATGAAAAAGAAACTAGCCGCTCATTTTAATCCAACTTGAAATGCATTATTCCCAAGAAGCATTTTTGCTACCTTTCACTTGGGTGTCAATTTTGTCAGCTTGACATGCCAATCGACTGAGAAATGCCACTATACAGTGTGGGAAAACAGTAGTTGGAAACAATCTAATGCAGTTAAAAGTAGTATAGTGTTTAACTAAAAGCAGAAAATAATGTGTAACGGAAATATCATTTTTTCTAATATTACTGTGGGAAACAGAAGCAGGCTTGTGGGGGCTGTGTTACGACTGATTTAATTGGACTGAAGACAGTCAGACTGCAAGGTTTAAATCATCAAAGGGTATAGGTGTAAAAGCAGGCATTTTGAAATGGAAATAATCGAGCTAACATTTGCATTTATAGATAAGTTGAGAGGTTGTTTGAATTTCAATGGGGAATTAGAAGGTGACAAGGCAAATGGTTCCATCTTGCAGCAGTTCATAGGCAAACAAGCAGTGGGGATATCGTGTTTTATTGACCCAAAAGCAAAAACAAGATGGAAACATGAAAGATCTCATATCTGGAAGGGTATGAGTTTCAAAGGAAGTTTAAAACAATGGATTTGAAGAACAAAAGGAGAGAAAATATATTTAGGAAAAGATTGAAAGCTGTATGAGGAGTGGCCATGTGAGATCTTGAAAGGTGTGCTGTGTGAAGACAGACTTATGAAAGATTAGTCTCTAGCCACCCCAGGGAAGTGCTTGCTTGTTCCAGAAAGCAAGGTGTTGTTAAAAGCCTTGGAATTCCATTGCCGAGTGAGAGGAAGAGAGGAGCTGTGAAATACTTTCCTTATAGCAACAGTGGGTGCCTTGTGGTAATGTTACTTGATGCTTTATAGATTAAGGATCTATTCGGACCTGGAAAAAGGTTTTTATTTTGGGAATCTAGTTAAGTAGAAGTCTTTTGGGAAATGTTGTAAAACTAAATTTAACTATGTAATTGTATTCTTGTGTGTTTAAGTTTTCTTTTATTAATAAATATTTTAATTTAATATTTAAAATCTCCCAAAGTGGTAGTGGACTCTTTACTTCTGACTTCAATGCACACCTTCTGGTAATACAAATACAAATTGCAAATCGTTGTGATAGCTTGGCCAAGTTTCCCTTTGGGATTTGGTCAGCCTGACAATGACCAGCTAAATCATAACAAATTGAAACACTCAGGAGGTCAGGTGGTGGAGGAGGAGGAGGAAGGGTTAACATCTCAGGTGTTGCAATGCTTAATCAGAATTGGTTCTTGCTACTCCATGGAGTGACTAAGGCAAAGGAGTACAGATGCATGAGGGGAAGCCAAATATCTAAATAAGGGAGCAAGCAATAGAAGGATATGTTGCTAGGTTAGGTGAAGCAAGGCGGGAGAAAACTCATGTACAGCATTAACACTGCCATCGGCCTTTGAGCCAAAATGACCCATTTCTATGCTGTAAATTCTATACAAGATCTGAAACATTAATCTTATCTTACTCTCTACATAGATGCTATTTAACCTGCTGACTGCTTCCAGTGTTTTCATTTTATATTTCAGATATCCAGCTTTTTTGCTTCACTGTTCATAATTCCTTTTCTCTTGGGATATCTTCCAAGAGCTTTGAGATTGTATAATTGTTGAATTGCAGCCAAGGAGCTATCAGTCTAAAGCCAACAGTGTCAGGGATAACCAGGGTGAATCACCACTTAAAGACTGAATAAGCCCACAATTCAAGGATCAATCTTTTGTTTAAGGTTTGCTCCCAAGAACTGACTGGTTTTAACACTTAGGGGAGAAAACTTTTTAATTACTATAAGTTAAACAACTGTATGACTATTGATCATTTACCTGTTTAATGGGCAATTAATCTGCATTGGTTTATAGCCTAAGCCATAGTCCAATAGTGTTTATTCTTCTGCCTTTCTGAAGTTGAAGAGATCACATGGCGGCTCATGACACATTTGAGTAAACCAAAATCCAGTACAAGGGTTCTCTGCCTGAGCCCTATGTTAAACTAAATATTGTCACATATAGGCATATATGAATCTAGATCTGCTTAAGAGAGTGGGAGATAATGTTGAATCCAAGAGAGTACCTCGTGTAAAATCATTTCAAAAAAATTAATTAATTCACAAAGATAAACCTAACAAAATTTCAATTGAATTCAGTTTGGAACCATTTCTAAATATTTCTTTCTGGTAAAATCCATCGGTTTTGGCCAAAATTTTTCAAACTAATCTGCCACTAAACTTTTCCTGCTGACTACCAAAATTAGAATGCCATTCTTGATCCAAGGGTCTGCCTAACCTTGATCAGCATCTCCCAAACCCATGATCTCCTTCGCCTAGAAGGACAAGGACAGTAGAAGCATGTGAACACCACCATGTCCAAGGCACACACCATACCAAGTTGGACAAATAATCACTGTTCCTTCATCGGTGCCAGGTTAAGATTTTATAACTCCTGATCCAAATGTATTTTGCGTGCGCCTTCACCACGTGGAGTTCGGGGGTTCAAGGTGTTGGATCATCACCACCTTAGGTGCAATGAGGAATGGGCAACAAATGCCAGCCTTGCCAGCAACACTCACACCATGAGAAGAAATCTAGATCTAAATACACTCTGTGGGAAAGGATGTACAAGTTTTGCATGTCCATTTCATTTGTCTATTTTTTAATATTTGAAATTTAGAGTTCAGTGCAACCTCAGCAAATTGTTAACAGTGCTTTCAAGGTTGTTCAGTTGTGGGGAAACTGGCCAAAATAAAATATTTTCAGGTTGGCGTGTGGGCACAATCGGCGGGTCCGGGAGTGGCTGGGGAACGGACCGCCGACCGCGATCGGCCCGAACCGCGATTTCATGCTGGCTGGCCAATTAATGGCCAGCCAGCATGAAAGTGTGCGCTGAAATCTTCAGCACTGCCAGGATGGGGGCAGGAGGAGGGCAGGCACTGACGTAAGCATGGATGTGGGCGAGCGCTGAATGAAAGCTCCCTGTAGGCAGAGAGCCTCACAGAGCTGAGGACTTCAAAAGTACTAAATAAAGATTTTAAAATCAGAACAAAAATGCCCAAGCATCACAAGCAGTCACCTGAACATATAAATTATAAAACTGCTGTCCATAGATTTTTTTTTTAAATTTAATAACTGAAACCTCATCCCGCCCTTTGATGAGGTTTCATGAAAAATGCAAAGGCCGCCTGGCCGATTAATCCGTCTGCCAACCGTGAGGTTAGACAAACCATGAAAAATCGGGGACAATTAAAAATTTAATGGGCTTAATTGCCCTCTTAATTGTGGGTGCGCTTCCGACTTTTGTGCGTGCCCGCCAACCGAAATATCGTGCGAGTGCGGGATGCTCACCCGACATCATCGCACACTATTTTACACTTGAGCAGATCAGGTGCACGCCCGCACGCTGACCTGAAAATTCTGCCCATGGTTACCTTTCACCCTCAGACTTACAAAATATGTAACTTTTAAAAAGTGGTTTATGACACTCCTTCACAGCTAATTTTTAAAGTCTGGTATTTTGGCAAACTGGCAGAATATTTAAAATATGCCACAAAACTGGAAACTGAAGAAAAATTTAAAATACTTCAAAATAATCAGAGCTATTTTTCAAATGTTTGTGGACACCCTGATTGACGTGGTATCTAGATAGAGGCTTAATTAAAAGCCTTATAATGACTGCACCAAAGGAGATCCTGAAGAAGTGCAGCAAAGGAAAAGTCATATGATTACTAAAAGCATGATTTTCATAAAGGTAGGAGTTCATCCTTGCCTTGTTACAGGAACTGCTTCATGAGATAAAACAGAAGGGGCAGAGACTGTCAAGAAGCTGCACTGACTTTGAATGAAAACAATTTAAATTCCTGTCTTTCCTATTTCCATTCAAAATAGCATGTTGCTCAATGGCTGCAAAGGATTGCAAAAGAATGGGAGAGATATTACTCAGATGGGAAGCTCTCATCACATATTTCCTATCCTCCCCCCCTCCCTTTTGACTCATGAGCAGCTCCTTTAACGAGGTATGGATAAACTCCAGCACAGGTAAAGACATGATCTGCTTTGCAAAATCTGGGAGGTCAAGAGTTGAGGGGAGGGCCTTGTGACAAATATCTATTGTGAAATCTCAAAATCCCATTCTTCTGCAAACTTCAGGCTTTTAAATCCCAGGTTTTGGGCTGCCAATCAATATCTCCCCCTTCTCTTTTAACCTCGAAGGTGTTCTGTGTTACGAGCCGTAACTATTTATCTTGGTTTTTGGGGAAAAAAAGAGTTCTCCCTTTGCTTTTGTTGTGAAAGTTGCAATACAAAAAAAGTAGTTAAAGTTGTTGAAGTCACATTCAAGTCAGGATAGACAAACAACTAATCTTCCCTGCACTCCATTCCTCTTGAAAAAGTGCTAGAGTGCTTATCCTTTATCAATTAAAAATACATATTTATAACCAGGTATAACATCCAGGCCTGACATCATATGCTCTACTTTGAAATCAGTATTGACACAGAACAATTTCCAAACATCTCTCTTTTCAACAGACTGCTGGCACCTCTGGAGTAATAAATCAACTTTTATCCAACAGTGCAATAACTTTTCATTTATAGAGCGCAACGGTTTCACATGAAAAATCTCCTATAGGTATGTGTAGGATTTCAAAAAAGACCAAACTATAAACAAAAATAAAACATGCCGGCAACTATGATGTGACCTCCTGGTCAGGGCCTCTCACTGGGCCTCTAATTTTTCCATTGAAGATAACAAGATCTTTTTGCAACATTAATTCCCCAGCAAGAATGGACAAGCCCTCTACAACTTACTTGTACTTGTATTTTAGGAGTTTTACAATACTTCCCAAAAACAGCAACAGCCACCATTTGGTCTAAAATTGAATAGGCAGATGCAGTTAAAGGTATTATTTTAGATAAAAACAAAAAACTACTGCAAATGCTGGAAATCCAAAACAAAAACAGAATTACCTGGAAAAACTCTGGCAGCATTGGCGGAGAAGAGTTGACGTTTCAAGTCTGCTGAAGGGTCATGAGGACTCGAAACGTCAACTCTTTTCTTCTCCGCCGATGCTGCCAGACCTGCTGAGTTTTTCCAGGTAATTCTGTTTCTGTATTATTTTAGATGTCTTTTTTTTTGATTCACCAGGTTAATCCCATTTACAACTCCAGGAAGGTTTGAAAACCGTGGGACATCCCACAAGTAAACCTACCACAGTTCTGCCAGTTTCTTTTAATTAAGAACACTGACGCAAACATTTCCCTTATTCCAATTTTGTCATCTGCATTCCTGGTTTGAGCAAAACACAGAGTATTCTCTCAGCCAGATAGCTGACCTCCTTGTTGGCAGTAGCCAAAGCTAACTCTTCAAACAATCACCAGGAAATACACAAGCATGGAAAACTCATCCATTATTTTCTTTCACTCTAAAGAAACTATTAGCAGCATGAGAGAGATTGGGAACTTGCTGGCACATAAAATTTATTCCCTTTGGAATACAAATGCATTGTCCCACATTAAATAAAAAGCTGAGTGGATAAAAAGAAGTGCTTTGCCGCTGAGTGGAAGCAGCGCTTACAAAATGTAAATTTTGCAAATATTGCAACTGGTTATGATACACATGATTACGTGACTAAGCAATAATTAATGAGAAGGTGTGGAGTGAGCAAAAGCGACAATACCAGACACCTTTCTGAACAAATTACTTGACACAAACAAACCCATACTTCAATTAATTGTTTGCAGAATGCATTGAAGTTTTTAATGTTACCAAGAATGCAGTAAAACTCGCTTTCTTCAATGCTCAACATGTTTCAGGATATCATCTACGGTGTGGTTAAACCTCTGCAATTGGTACGGACATTAATCAATACAACATTAAAACCATTAATGCTGCATTACTGCAATGAGTAACCAAAAAGGTCCCAGGCTTGATAGCTACCAATGCTGAGTTTGCTGACCTAACAACAACTTGTATTTATATAGCGTCTTTAATGTAATAAAACATCCCAAGGTGCTTCAGAGGAGCATTATCAAACAAAATTTCACCCCGAGCCACATTAAGCAATGTTAGAGCAAAAAGTAGTTTTTATTGTCTTTAATTTTAAGAAAAAAAGGTAGCGGTGGAGAAGTTTAGCAAGAAAATTCCAGATCTTAGGCCTTGGCCACCAATAAGAATTTTAAGAATAAATTAGATAGATACATGGATGGGAGAGGTTTGGAGGGTTATGGACTAGGTGCAGGTCAATGGGACTAGCGGAATAATATTTCGGCACAGACTAGAAGGGCCGAATGCCGTTTTCTGTGCTGTAGTGTTCTATGGTTCTAATAGTGGAGCCAATAAAATTGGGAATGCTCAAATAATCAGAATTAGCGGAGCACAGAACTCTTCAAATTGTGGGGTTGGAGGAGATGGGGAAGGGTGCAGCCATGGAAGGATATGAAAAGATGGATGAGAAGCTTAAAATAGAGACGTTGTTTAACTGGGAGTCGATATAGGTCCTTCAGCACATGGGTGATGGGTGAATAGCACCTGGTATGAGTTAGAATACAGGCAGTAGAAGCTTGGATGACCTTACGTTTACAGAGGGTAGAACAAGAGAGGCCAGCCAGGACAGCATTGTGACAGTCAAGTATAGACATAACAAAGACAAAGCGAACGAAGGTTTCAGCATCAGATGAGCTGAGGTCGGGGCTGAGACAGGCGACATTACAGAAATAATAGGACATCTTAGTGATGGTGCAAATATGTGGTTGGAAGGTCATCAAGGGATCAAATAGGACACCAAGGTTACCAACAGTCTGGCTGAGCCTCAGACATGGAGGGGAGTGGAGTCAGTCTTTAGGGAATAGTTTGGAGCAGGGGCCAAAGGCAAATGGATTCAATCCTCCCTATACTTAGGTGGAGGAAATTTTTGCTCACCCAGTAATAGAATTTAGAAACAGCGAGGTCAATGTACCTTAAATGGGTAGTGGTGCATCAAAGAGCCCAAGCAAAACTGAAGTCAATGTGTATCAGGGGGAAAATTCTCCACTGGTTGAAGTAATACCTAGCACAAAGGAAGGTGGTTCTGGTTGCTGGAGATCAATCATCTCAATCCCAGGTAGCGGGTAGTGTGCTAGGCCCAACCATCTTCAGCTGCTTCATCAATGACCTTCCCTCCATCATAAGGTCAGAAGTGCGAATGTTTGATGATGATTGTGCAATATTCAGCACCATTTGTGGTTCCTCAGATACTGAAGCAGTCTGTGTCCACATGCAGCAAGACCTGGACAACATTCAGGCTTGGGCTCATAAGTGGCCAGTGACATTCACACCATACAAGTGCCAGGCAGTGACCACCCCTGGCAAGAGAGAATCTATCTCCTTTGACATTCAATGGCATTACCAACGCCAAACTCCCATTATCAACATCCTGGGGGTTATCGTTGACCAGAAACTGAACTGGTCCAGCCATATAAATACTGCGGCTACAAGAGCAGATCAGAGGCTGGAAATTCTGAGGCAAGTAACTCACGTTCTGACTCCCCAAAGCCTGTCCACCATCTACAATGCACAAGTCAGGAGTGTGATGGAATACTCTCCACTTGCCTGATGAGAGTGGCTCCAATAACATGCAGGGAGTTCAATACCATCCAGGACAAAGCTGTCCGTTGATTGACACCCGTTCCTCCAACTTAAACATTCACTTCCTACATCATCAACGTACAGTGGCAGCAGTGGGTACTATATACAAGACGCACTGCTTCAACTCACTAATGCTCCTTCGACAGAGCCTTTCAAACCTGTGACCTCTACCACCTAGAAGGACAAGGGAGACAACGTATGGGAACACCACCATCTGCAGTTTCCCCTCTGTTCACACACAATCCTGACTTGAAACTATATTGCCGCTCCTTTACTGTTGCTGGATCAAAATCCTGGAACTCCCTTTCTAACAGCACTGTAGGTGCACCTGCACCAGATGGACTACAATGCCTCAAGAACTCACCATCACCTTCTCAAGGGCAATTGGGGGTGGGCAACATATCATTACTAGCGACTCCAACATATCATGAAGGAATAATCAAAAAAGAATAAATTAGGGGCACTTCAATTGGTTTCAGTATCATGGTGTTAGGAAAGGCAAAATAGACCAGATTTCCCTGCTCCTAATCACCATCAAGAAACCATTGTAGCCAGAGCTAGTGCAAGAGTATTAGGCACCCTAGGCAAACCTTCAGCCTTGTGTCACCT
Organism: Cetorhinus maximus; assembly: GCF_964194155.1. NCBI lineage: Eukaryota > Metazoa > Chordata > Chondrichthyes > Lamniformes > Cetorhinidae > Cetorhinus > Cetorhinus maximus. The sequence goes on from NC_135892.1 coordinate 105,192,344, forward strand.
CCCCACAATTAACTTCATAAATAAATATTATGCATTAGTATGAATAAAAATTCTGCATTTATAATTACAGATTTATTTCACATATTGTAAAACATTGTACATTTTCATTGTTCTACACTATTCACAGGATATGTACTAGAAGTAATGCACATTATAATGAGTAATATGGCTCACATGATGTAATAATATGTTCCTGCAACAGTTACCAGATGATTTTGTGCAATTTACATAATGAATCATCATGATAGACTGGGCTAGATTAAATTACCTTTATCGATATTATTTACTGGTTCGCAATTTTTGAATAGTCATGTAGATGTACAAATTTGCAACACTGTTGTCTAAGCAGAATGAGGAATATAATATGAAATTTTGAGAAAGACTGCAATATAAATAAATGGAAATCTATGAATGTCAGTATATGTGAATGTATATCAGTGGATCTAGACTTTTCATTCCAACTGCTGAAAGCTGTTTGTTTCCTTATGTAGTTTCACGATTGGTTCATTAAGTTTTTTGTCGCATTACATCTATGGGTCAGAAAAGGATTTAACTAAGTATCTAGCTCATGCAAAAATTTAAAAAACATTTTTAAAAATAAGTTCTCTTCAGTTTTGTAAATTTTCTTTCCAGAAACAAGACTCCAGTCATGGCATAATCCTTAATGTTTCCTTTTGCCCTATGATTAACATAAAGCTTTGTGAAATTGTTATATAGAAATATCTCTCAACACTATTTTACTAAAGGTTGAACATCTTTACAAAAACTTTTAACAATTTCCGATGACGTTTATATATTTATCAACCAAAGTGAAAAAAGATTACGTCAACTGTTTCACAAAGGAGACGCACGAAGAAAAATCCAGAACACTAATCCTGCTATCACTGTCTGAATTACACAAGGGTGGGTAAACAAAGTTGGGTGTGAGGTGGGGGGGAGGGAGGAGAGTGAGAGAGAGAGAGAGGGAGAGGGAGGGAGGGAGGGAGGGAGGGAGGGAGGGAGGGAGGGAGGGAGGGAGAGAAAAAGAGATAGAAAAAAGAAAGGGCCAAGGGAAAAAAAATTCGAGTTACTTTGCTGTTGATATGTGAATTCCAAATGCAACAGCCAACTAAAACAAAACTCAAATGAAATTAACTCTGTGTGGTTCTGTAAATTACAATGTACTTGCCTCAGATATAGCTGAAGAAAAATGGTTGCAATTTTTGTGCATTAAGTGATACGCATTTCCCTTGTATTCCTTTCCAAGCTCCTCCACAATGCGCCCCACATCATCCTCTGTAAAATCAGTGCTACCCATCACAATTGCTTCCCTATAGAATGCAAACAGGTTAAGTGAACTCTTACAGGAAAGTAAAGAATGCTAATCTTGTGCAACAAATTCTATAACACTGAATTCCATTTATTTCATAAATGCTTTTTTCACTGAACTAGAGGTTCTTACTGGCTTAAATTCCCCAGATGGCTCCAAAGTTATCAGAAATATCCTGTTCTCCATACCAGTCTAGTTTTCTTGGGTTTAGAAGTGGCTATGGTACAAAGCAAACTATTCACATGCAAAAATGGTCTTGTCCACAACTCATTCTAGCCAAACGTGTACATATAACCTCACCAAGCACTGTGCAGACTGATTTTAAATGTTAAATACAATTGTGTTACTCCCAGTCATAAATATTACCAGTATTACCAATATTTCTAATGTACCAGGATTATTTTATGGTAGTAAACAGGTCTTGCAGTTTACCCTCCCACTTTTATAGTCACAATTCTAGAGTCACGCAAATGGGAATAATTTTCAGTGCCTTTATGTTGTAGAGTGTTAAATCCAAAAGGGGAAAGTGTAATCAAAATACTGGAAAACACCACTTCAATTGAACATAATTTCAAACGTTTTGGTTCCTTTTGCAAGTGTTATGTGAAATTATCTTGGACGTGGCACCAATTTGAGAATCATTCTGTAGCGTACTAGTGCAAACCACAGCGTCTCTACAGAAGTAACATTGATTCATGAAGACAAGGGCAATTTGTACCAGGTGGGGTTTCTGCATTTTCTCTTGGGCTGGGTATTATTTTAAGAGCACTGATTGATAGGAGCTAGGTACTGTCATAAGATCAATGTCCTGGAGCTCCTTACATAACACAATCACAGGAACACAACAATTAAAAGACTGCTGAGTTCCATGGGCACCAAGTTCTCCGAGGCATTAGCGATGGGCAATAAATGCAGTTCCGCCACTGTTGCCCACATCCTAACAATAAATGAAACATTCTATAGTCACCACCCCAATCCAAGTCAAATTTCACTGCCTTCAATTTGAAGGTCTTAACCTCCATTTCGAAATCCCATTCCACTCTATCTTCAGCTACATATACCAGCGCACACACTTTCATACTCTGGTCCCGATTGCAGGTTGCTTCTCAACAGCTCCCAATGTACCAGTGAAGGCTGACCTTACCCTCTGAAAATCCCATAAAATCACTTTGCCTTGATACCCATCTAGTTGTGACCAAAGAATAAAACGCTTTTTGTTGTGGGGTGCGGGGAAACAAATTGGTGCTATGGCATTTGTCCTGGGCCTTTAGTTATACAGCAATAGATGGCACTGCTCATCAGTAACTACACTAATAATTGTGTGCGCGCTTTGTATGTGGTCTTCCCCAGAGTCCAGCAAGCCACCTTTACTCTTAGGCGTATGATGGATGCTTAATGAAGAATGGATCCGTTTAATTATTGAACTTTCAAAAGCATGAGAAATAACATAATTCTTGCCTATATGACTTACTTAAATTTGAATGTGTCTCCTAGTTCTGTTGAATCTCCAGGACTGATCTCGAATACTCCTGAAAATGGATAAGGATGGCCACCATAGGCAAACTCTGCAGAAAACAAAGTGCCTTTACTAACAGATTTAGTTTTAATCTACATTTTGCTTTGCAACGGCATTGACCTAATCTTATCAAATTGGCATTGTCTATAGTTACTTTGTTGAAATTTGAAGCACTTAGAAGCAGGACAACTTGCAAACGACATCCATTTTGAGCTACGAAATGGGGAAGTTTATCAACTCTCAACAATGTGTGATTCACTACTACTATTTATACGCAAGGTTCTCAATTACAACATCCATTACAATGTAGAACGGGACTAAATTAAAATCAACATTTTGCAGAGAAAGGTTGTGGTATATATTGCAAATTGCAGATTCTGAGAGCTTTAAATGCAACTGTTAATTTAAAGTGTTGGTTTTAAATATCAGTGTCCTTAGGGATTTTTTTGCCTTCTCAGGAAGGAGGTAGGCAGAACAGTAGACCAGTACAGAGCAGGCAGAGACAATCCCAGAACCATGAGGTATTACAAAGCAGCAATGAAAGCAGTTAAGTAGAAACCGATACCCAGCACTGACCCACAATCTATGAGATAATGCAGGATAAAACATATGGTAGTAGGCGCTGCAGTAAGCTGAGGCAGGGGAGTGCAATGCTCACCAGAAACTTCATAGACAATGTCAACTATGTGACTAAAGAAATGTCTAACAGAAATGTATAAGCATTTGATCAGATACATTTTAATCCAAATAAAAAATAAATGATTCAGTAAAAATCATGGAGTTTTTACTTTGTTTAATCCTTACCTCTGCCATATACTTCAATGCCTGAGTGGAAGACCCCAATTCCCAGTGATGAGGTGTATTCATTAATCCAGTACTAGAAACATAAAACAAGCAAAAAGGTTCAGAGAAATTATAAGTATCAGTTAATGACAGCTCAAATTTGGGAGAAGCATTTTCTAATCTTGAATACTTTACAAAGATCAACACTAAGATTCACTTCATTCAAGTAGTTCAGTAGTACGTGGTTAATCTGCTCACCAAGTGTCCCGAAAGCATACAGTGTATTAAAAGAACGCAGGCTAAAAGGTTTTTAAAAAAGGCATAGGAGAGCCAAGCCAGCACAAAAGAAAATGTGACTACATTTTCCACGGATGATAAGCTGCTTTATAGTATAATGCTTGTAGTCTGAGAGTTGTTGACAATGGATAGAGATCAATCTCCTTTTCAGTCCATGAGGCAATAATTTCATGAAAAAGCATTTTTGCTAAAACTTTTATTTGACGAGGAAGAGCCATGTGTTACTTTTTATCTTCTTGAAAAGACAAGTCCAACAGTCGGAAAGAGTTTAAATTTGAAAAGTGGGTGGTAGTGGATAAGAAACAATAGTCAGGAAGGAATCAGAAAATATAGCAAGACTAAGGAATGAATTAAGATATATTTACATAAATGCCAAAGAAAAATAAAATGAATGGTTTATACAAATAGATATTCAATTTTTGTATCCAGTCTAAATGAGGAGGCTGAATTAGGAATATATCTGCAGTACTATAGGTGGATCAGGAGGATACGTAAAGAAAAAAAAATTATTGAAGGTATACTGAGAGGAAGTAACTGGGAATTTTGAGAGGATCTGGAAGGTTGGAAAGAAAGTTCGTGGTAGAAATTTGTTTTCAGGCCACCACAAAATTGAGGTAGAGATAAAAATAGAAAATATTGGAAATGCTCAACAGGTCAGGCAGCATCTGTAAAGAGAAACAGAGTTAACGTTTCAAGTCAATGACCTTTCCGAAGTAGATGTGTGGCTGCGGATTATAGGCCAACGAGGGCATCGATGATGGGTGAGTTGCACTTGGTATGGAAAAGGATACAGAAGCAAAGCTTTAAATGAGCTTAAGTTTACGAAGGGAAAAGGAGAGAAGAATGGCTTACAGCGACAATATAGTCAGGTTTCATACTAACAAAGGCGTGGAAAAGGGTTTCAGAAGAAATTAGTTGAGGAAGAGGTAGCGGTTGCTGAAATGATGATGATGAAGATGATAATGAAAGTGATAATGAAGATGAAGATGATGATGAAGATGATGATGAGGACGATAGGACCGCAGATCAAGGTTGAAGAGTACATTGTGAGCAGCCTGATTTAGCGTGCGACAGGGATCAGGTGGGGGACATAATTGTAACCAAGCATATGTAGTTTGTGGCCAGGGACCAAAGATGATGGCTTCGGTCATGTCAATATTAAGCAGGAGCAAATTCAGGCTCATCCATGACTGAATACTGGACAAGTAGTTTGACAACACAGAAGCAGTGGTGAGGTCAAAACAGGTGACAGAAAGATAGATCTGTCATTAGTATATATGTGGAGGCTGACCACCAAGTCTCCAGATTATGTCTCCAAGGGGTTACATGTAGATGAGGAAGAGGAGGTGGCAAGGATAGGTCCTGGGAGGCCACTGAAGTAAGAGTGTGGAATGGGAGTAGAACCTATTACTGTCGAAGCTCTGGATCCTCATGACGTAGACCAGCATTTGCACTAGGAAGGTAGGTATGTACGAGGAAGTTCATTGCACTCAAAAAAAAGTCCTTAAATGTTAGGTGAGGGAACTCACAAGTGGAAGGAAAGATACATTAATAGTTTTGTTTGTAACTCGTAGGGATGCAGTAATAAGCAAGGCTGAGGTAGGGAAACATTTAGTGTTTAGTGACCATAAAATTATTTATTTTAAGTTGAAATGAGGACAAAACGTAATAAAGACGTTAATCAGAAACTGGATTTCAGATGAAAAACCCAAAAGGGGGTGAAATGTTGCATGTAAATAATAAAATGGCAGGGACAATTCAAAAGGGAAAGAAAGAGCAAAAGAGAACGGATGAAGAGAGAAGTCAAAAGGAAGAAAGACAGAAAAAAAATCTGATAATTAGAGAGAAAGAACAGGACAAGGTCAGTTATAAAATCAAGTAGAAGAAAGCCACGAAGCATAAAAGAAAAACAGTGAATAAACAGAGATAAAGGAAAATAATGTAGTATCTTTATGTATATTAGAGGCAAGAGAAGGGTGCAAAGGGACATTTGACCAGTAAAAGTGGAAGTTTCTATCTGAGGACAAGGGAATAATTAAATTAGTAAATGGCCACTCAGCATAGCAAGGGCACAGAGTGTACTCTAGTTTGGGGACTTCCATGCCTCAGTAGCACCACTACTGGTCGAGTTGACAGAGTATTGATGGACATAGCTGCCAAACTGGGCCTGAGGCAGATGGTGGAAGAACCAACACGAGAGAAAACCTGCTCAACCTCATCCTCACCAATCTATTTGTCACAGATGTATCTGTCCATAACAGTACTGGCAGCTGCAGCCATCGAATAGTCTTTGTGGATACTGTCTTCACATCAAGGTCATCCTCCATGATGTTGTGTGGCACTGCCACTGTGCTAAATGGGACAGATTCAGAACAGATCCAGTAGTGCAAAGCTAGGCACCGTTGAGGCACTATGGGCCTTTAATAGCAGCAGAATTATATTACCACCACAAACTGTAACCTTATGGCCTGGCGTATTCCTCATTCTACCTGGACACCATCAAGCCAGGAGACCAACCCTGATTCAGAGGGGTGTAGTAGTACATTCCAGGAGCATCACCAGGCACAGCTAAAAGAAAAAAAGTGCTAACCTCATGAAGCTATAGCACAAGTCTACACGTATGCTAAACCACTGAAACAGCATGCTAGAAAGAGATAAGCAATCTCAAAACCAAGAATTCAGATCAAAGTTCTGCAGTCCTGTCACATCCAATTATGAATGTCAGTATGCAAATTAAGCAACACAAGGAGGGGGCTCCACGAACATCCCCAAACTCAATAATGGCAGAGGTCAGCACCTGTGCAAAAGATAAGGCTTCAGCCAGAAGTGCCGAGTGGATGATCCTCCTCTACTGTCTCCTGAAACCTCCACCACCACTTATGCTAGTTTTCATCCAACTTGATTCACTTCATATGATATCAAGAGAGTGATGGAGGCACTGGATACAGTAAAAGCTATGGGCCCTGAGAACATCTTGGCTTGGTGCTGAAGACGTGTACTCCAAAACTAGCCACGGCCCTCACCAAGCTGCTCCAGGACAGCTACAACACTGGCATACCCAACAAAGTGTATGTCCTGCCCATAAAATTTAGGACAAATCTAATCTGACCAATTATCACCCCATCAGTCTACTCTCGATCAAAGTGATGGAAGATGTCACTGACAGTGCTACTAAATTGCACCTTACCACCAATTATCAATTTGGTTTCTGCCGGGCTGCTCGGCTCCAGATCTCATTACAGCCTTAGTCTAAACATGGATAAAACAGCTGAATTCCAGAGGCGAGGCAAAAGTGACTGCCCTAGTAAAATCAAAATCGATAGGAATCGGGGAAAAGCTCTCCACTGGTTGGCACAAAAGAAAGGTGGTTGTGGCTATTGGAGGTCAATATCCCAGCCCCAGGGTATCTTTGTAAAGTTCCTCAGGGTAGTGTTCTAGGATCAACCATCTTCACCTGCTTCATAAATGAGCTTCGCTCAATCATAAGGCCTGAAGTGGGGTGTCAGTGGCTACAAATCTGGTGGATGGTGAGCCAGTAGATGTTATCTATATGAATTTCAGAAAGGCCTTTGTCAACTCAAATAGCAGACCCCGGGGTGATTTAAAAAAATATAGACCTACTTTTCTGAATTCTCTCTGAATTAAACTCATTTTCCCTTAGCTTTTTAGTTTTAATTATTCAGTACTTTCTTGAAAGCTATAAATCAATTTTACACCAATCACAGCTTATGAAAACGCTTCTGACAAATCTTCCATATTCTTATATCTGAAAATAAATTCTTCTAAGCCCCTTGAATTGAATGTGTTTACCTTGAGAGTAGGACGTAAGTGAAAAAACTTTGACTATGTTCACTTGGATTGTGAAAATACGCTGGAGTACAATTTTTACTTTCGAATTTGCATGGAGAAAGTTGCTTGAGTTTTAAACACCATAGTGAAGTAGAGGTGGTGGCTGAAAAAGGAACATTTTTAAATAATAGTTTAAGCATGTCAACTAAGAAACCTACTGGCATAAACATTAAAACCATTTGGTTTAAGTGAGATTTTTCCAATACCTGTGCACTAAATATACCCAAATATCAGCATCTTCATGGAATACAAGAACTTTAAATAGTGCAAAATGAAGGATTTTTACAAAAAAAATTCAAACTAGTGTTTTATGGTGCTCCCCTTAGTGTGTTTGGAATAATTATACAGGCTAAAAAGATCAGACTTGTTGCCTGGCTTGTGCATAGTTAGCTCAATCTGGCTGCAGTGGCTTGGGATGGAGGGAAAAAAAAAAATCAGACAGCATTCCTACTCCTGATCGCTATCCAGTAAGCCTGTACATCTGGTGAAGACAGGATTCAACTTGTCTGTATTTCCCATTGACGTCAAACAGCAGAACACCACCCCTTGTTAAGGTTTGTAAGTGAATGGCAACCATTTGTGCAAGGTATAAATGACAATTAGTGAAATTATATTGTGTAATTGGGCAAATTGTGACCACTAACAATCACATTTACAATGTACACGATTAATTATTCAAACTACATATTTAAAAAAAGGTCACATTGAGATGATAGTTTAAGGCTGCAACCAGTTTCCTAACTGAAAGGAAAGTTAAGGGAAAAAAAAATTGATGTTAGTACTCTTGCCAGATTCATATAATGACTGTTGTTTTACATTTTGCACCAGAGAGTGACCCAAGACACTGTCAGAACTGCCACACTGAATAACAAACAGCACCGAAACTAGACTCTTGATTTTAAACACTAAGCTATGAGTCTTGCGATTGCACCATACTAGTCCATCACTATTATTCTGTAATGGTTTGTCTGTGGTTATCACAGTGGCTCTAAATTCAGTAAACTCAAACTTATCACAATAGTGGTCTACACTGTAGATGCACCACAGGACAAGCTTTCAATAAATTCTGACCTAATAATTACAATTTCTTGCAGCATTAGCTAAGATTTGTCAGCTAAGAAAAGGGTGCATTTTGAAAGAACAAGCTGGTAGTATATGCCACTATGATGCAGAAGTTCCAAGAAAATATGGCGAGTAAATTATGCCGCTATTTACACCACTTAATTAGTTGGGCTTTTGTGCTGCGTCAAATGCCTTTGCCGAAAAGGCTGAAAAGCTAATTATCGCACATCTGCCCCTCATCAAAACCAATGGCTGCTTGATTTTAGAACTAATGAACTGAAGGAATTGGATACCTCTATCAATGAACTGGCATAGACACTGTGGATCAAATGGCCTCCTTCTGAGATGTACCTTCCTATGATTCTATGACTGAGCCATTACATTTGAGCAACATATTGCTGAAGTTGAGAAGCAATTAAATACATTAGACAGCACGCTAAGTTGGGGAACAAGTTTTAGATCAGATGTCCCACAGCATGGGTGCACCTGGATAAGATAAGGAAGAGGCAATAGGGTAGGGAACAATGACCAAAAGGTGTAATTGGAAGAAATGCAATCAGGGTGAGAACTACTTGAGGTCAAAATTAAGCAACTACTTCACAGGTCTGGGGCAGTGATCCAAGGATCTCACCTGAGTTCTGGGTTCAAAGATCACTGCAAGACTTAAGGTGACACTTCAGTGCAGTACTGAAGGAGTGCTACTCTATTTGGGGTGCCGTCTTTTGGATGAGAAGCTAAATGCCTAGTCTCTCAGGTGAATGGAAAAGAGTCCAGGCAAAATTAAGAGGGAGCAGAGAATTGTCCCCAAGTCCTGGCCAATATTTATCTCTTAACCACCATCATTAAAACAGATTATCTGGCTATTTATTTCATTGCTGTGTCTAGGATCATGCTGTGCACAAATTGGCTGCCACGTTTTCCTACATTACAACAGTGACTTGCAAAGTACTTTGGGATGTCGCAAAAGGCATGACATAAATCTAAGTTCTTCCTTAATCCATACGGAAACTACTGACTGAGACAAGGGTTATGATCAGTGATAACAGAGCTAGCAAGGAAGCTAAAAAGGTTAATGTTAATATTCTCAGAAACCACAACCTATGCCACGCACAGCTCGACAGAGGGAGATTATACAGCAGAAGGCAGAAGAGTGAGAAGATGAGTAATGTAGGAAGGGGGGCTTCAATTTTGTGGGTGTTAGAACCAGCTGTGGAACAGCAGTTTCTGCAGGAAAGATGGACTCTACCCAAACTAAACTTGGCACCAAAAATAGGTAGTGATGTGGGTGGCAGTTTAAACTGAGATGCTCAGGGAAAAATCACCGAAAAGAAAAACAGATAAGGCAATTTATCTCGCAATCTCCAACATCTTCCAGTTCTGAAGAAATGTCATCAACCTAAACTCTGTTTCTCTCCACACAGATGTTGCCTGACCTGCTGAGTGCTTTCAGTAATTTTTGTTTTTTATTTCTTAATTTATCTTTCTGTCCTTTGTGGGACCTTGGTGTATGCCACAATGATTAGACTTCACTAGTACTTAATTTTTTTTAAAAAACCTTGCTGTTTAAACTGTGCTGTTCAAATGCAAACTCTATTTCTTTCTTACAAAAATTGAATTGGCCAGCATTGTGGTATTTACATACAAATCTTAGAAATCAAGTCAGTGAACTAAATGCAATAATGAGAATAGAAGGAAGTGATGAAGGAAACTTGGTTTCAGCCATACAGGTCTGGAAACTACATATTCATAGCCATAAAACTTTCAGGAGAGATTAAATGGAAAAAAAAGTAAGATGCTTCTGTGAATTGAGTCAAAGAAAAGCATCTTGAAAGTGAAGAAATGGTAAACATGTTAAAATTACATTATTTTGCAGCAGGTGAAAGTGAGACTCCAAGGATATCTGAGAGGATGTGAAAGATCCATTAGTGGAGATAAAAGTTCAAAAGAAGTGGATAACAGAGAAGAAAAATGGGTCTAAAAGCTGTAAATTATCCAAGCCCAGATGGTAATGAATATCAGAATACTGAGGGGCTAGGCTGGTAAGGAAATAGCAGCAGCATTCACCATAATACTTCCAACTGCTTGGAAATGGAAACTGTGCCAAAGGCCTGGACAGTGATCAATTTTACAGACCTGGCAAGGGAAAGGAGTTATAATAAGAAGAATTTTTATGGCAATTAATCTTACGTTAACTGTGCACAGAATTCTAGAAAATAGTCAAAACAAGGCAGGGGCTAGTCAGCATGGATTTGTAAATGATAGGTTGTGCTGAATTAATTTAATTGCATCTTTCCAGAAAGTGTTTGAAGGGGAACACACTATCAAGTGCATACAGGAATTTGAAAAGGGCCAAATGGAAATGTTGTGAATATTAAAGCACATGGCTTTAAAGGCAAATCAGCTGCATGGATAAGAGGTCAGAAAGGAGAGGGTAGGATAAGTGGATATTTTTCAGATTGATGGGCTGTTGATAGTAACATGCCCCAATGACTTTTGCTCCTCGATATTAAACTAAGAGGAATGGAAGACGATAAGAAAGACTATGTTTTCGAAATGTCATTTTAATTCTCTGTACCACTCCCATAAACCTCGCCCTCCTACAATGTTCCAATGAAGCACAAAATAAGCTAGAGAAGTGTGCCTCATCTTTCAGTTAGGCTCTTTAGAGCCTTCCTGACTCAGAGTTTAATAACTTCAGATCATAACCTCTGCCTCTATTTAGTAATTATTCTGCTGTATCCATTTATACCTCCTCTAGGCTCATCTTTTGTTTTTTTTTGTTTTACTTGTTCCATTACCATCTCCTTTTCCTTTGCACCATGACCCCTTCTGCCATTTAATTTTTCCTGGCTTCCGGCTTCCACCCTATCACAGATCTACTCTTTTGTTCTTTCAACTGCCACTCCTTTCCCTGCCTCTGTACGCGCTTAACCCTTGTTACATCTCTAATTTTTCCAGTGCTGATGAAAGACCTGGAACGTTAACCTTGTTTCTTTCCCCACTGATACTCAGCAGGTCAGACAGTATTTTCAATTTTGCGTTTCAGATTTCCAGTACCAGTAGTATTTTGCTTTTTTTTATACGAGAGTAAACACAACAGATTGGAGGATCTCAGGAACAAGTGTGCAGTGTACATAGAGTTAACATATGTAGTTCAATGCAGAATATTGTGAAGTAGAACCCTGAAGAAAAATAGTAAAAGAATGTATCCCCCAAACTAGAATGGAGGAGAGAATGTATGACATAGATCCTTAAAGGTGGCAGTGCATGTAGAAGAGGCCATAAGGAAGTAAATAGATTTTGGGTTTTATTTATAGGAACATTGAAAAAAGGGAGTGGTACTGAATTAGTATGAGGTAGTAGCTAGGTAACAGTTGGACTAGTACATGCAGTACTAGGTAACCCGTTATAGCAAGGATATGGGAATCAGGACCAGGGAGAGAAATCATGGGTCCCGCAGCTTCTCCTGTTCCCGGGCCCCTTATCAATAACCCCCACCTCCCCCCTCACATCCTTTGGGTGCCCAGAATTGGGAACCATAGTCACAGTGGAGTCGAAATGTTTCATATAGGTTTAGCAAAACTTCTTGGCTTGTGCACTTTTTGCACACTATATATAGAGTGCGACTTTACAGAGCGAGCTAAGAGTTTGGTGAGTGACGGAGTTTGGTGAAGGAGGAAAGGAGGTGCTCTTTTCTTTTTCTACCTTTTCCTGCCTCCAGTATTTGGTTCTTAATTCGATACAGAGGAAGATGCTGTTTGGTGAGTAACTGTTAAGTTATTCTGGTTATAATAAATAGTAAAAGTTAAAAGTATGACAGGGGTTGCTCAACCGAGTTGAATATGCATACTGTAGAATGTGGGAAGTCATGGATGCACCACATGTCCTAGGCAAACATCTGCAGGAAGAATCACTCGCTGTAAAAGCTTGAGCTCTGGGTTTCAGAACATGAGCAGCAGCTGGAGTCACTGCAGTGCATTCGCAAGGCAGAAAAGTATGCGGACAGCACGTTTGGGGAGGTGTTTGCCTGCATGCTCCTAACCTGCAGTGTGAGAGAGAAAGGGACCACCAGGCAGTCGAAGAGAACCAAGGCAGATAGTACAGGAGTCCCAAGACTCTTGTTTACCAACCAATTTTGGGCAATGGTTCCACTCTCACCCACTCACACTCAAACCCAAAATTCTCCATTTTCTCTTCCTAACTCTGCCTCCTCATCCTTCAGCAGTGAATCTACAATGCACATTTCCTCTGACTTTTATATCCTTCCTATTTGAGGGTGCTCAAAACTACACAGTAATCCCAACGACAGGCTAATTATGGTCCTGTAAAATTCCTTTATTTTGTATTCTATACTTCGAGACACACCAGGACTTGTTTATTTTACTTTTTTTATTCATTCATGGGAAGTGGGCTTCGCTGGCTGGGCCAGCATTTATTACCCATCCCTAATTGCCCTTGAGAAGGTGGTGGTGAGCTGCCTTTTTGAACCGTTGCAGTCCACGTGCTGTAGGTACACCCACAGTGTTGTTAGGAAGATGTTCCAGGATTTTGACCCACTGACAGTGAAGGAACGGCGATACATTTCCAGGTCAGGACTGACTTTTAGGGGGCCTTCCAGGTGGTGGTGTTCCCATCTATCTGCTGCCCTTGCACTTCTAGGTGGTAGTGGTCATGGGTTTGGAAGGTGCTGTCTAAGGGGCCTTGGTGTCTTCTTGGGGTCTTCTAGATGGTACACACTGCTGCTACTATGCGGTGGTGGAGAGAGTAAAAGTTTGTGGATGTGGTGCCAATCAAGCGGGCTGCTTTGTCCTGGACAGTGTCAAGCTTCTTGAGTGTTGGGGAGCTGCACTCATCCAGGTTAATGGAGGGTATTCCATCACACTCCTGACTTGTGCCTTGCAGATGGTGGACAGACTTTGGGGAGTCAGGAGGTGAGTTACTCGTCACACGATTCCTAGTCTCTGACCTGCTCTTGTAGCCACAGTAATTATATGGCTAGTCCAGTTCAGTTTCTGGTCAATGGTAACCCCCCAGAATGTTGATAGCGAGGGATTCCGTGATGGTAATGCCATTGAACGTGAAGGGGCAATGGTTACATTCTCTCTTGTTGGAGATGGGGGTCATTGGCTGACACTTGTGTGGTGCATTTGTGTGGCACGAATATTACTCGTCACTTGTCAGCCCAAGCCTGGATATTGTCCAGGTCTTGCTGCATTTGGACATGCACTGCTTCAGTATCTGAGGAATCGCAAATGGTGAACATTGTGCAATTGTCAGCAAACATCCCCACTTCTGATCTTATGATAGAAGGAAGGTTGTTGATGAAGCAGCTGAAGATGGTTGGGCATATGACACTACCCAGAGGAACTGCTGCAATGACGACCTGGAACTGAGATGACTGGCCCCAACAACCACAACCATCTTCTTTTGTGCTAGTTATGACTCCAACCAGTGAAGTGTTTTTCCCAATTCCCATTTACTCCAGTTTCACTAGGACTCCTGGATGCCACACTCAGTCAAATGAGGCCTTGATGTCAAGGGCAATCACTCTAGCCTCACCAGTTCAGCTCTTTTGTTCATGTTTGAACCAAGACTGTAATGAGGTCAGAAGCTGAGTGTCACTTGGTAGCACTGTTGATGACCCCTTCCATTACTTTACTGATGATCGAGAGTATACTGATGGGGTGGTAATTGGCAAGGTTGGATTTGTCCTGCTTTTTCTGTACAGGGCATACCTGGGCAATTTTCCACATAGCCGGGTAGATGCCAGTGTTGTAGCTGTACTGGAACAGCTTGGCTATGAGCGCGACAAGTGCTGGAGCACAAGTCTTCAGTATTATAGCCAGAATATTGTCAAGGCCCATAAACTTTGCACTATCCAGTGCTTTCAGCCGTTTCTTGATATTACGTGGAGTGAATCAAATTGGCTGAAGATTGGCATCTGTGATGCTGGGGACCTCCGGGAGAGGCCGAGATGGATCGTTTACTCAGCACTTCTGGCTGAAGATTGTAGTAAATGCTTCAGCCTTATCTTTTGCATGGATGTGCACGGCTCCCCCATCATTGAGATTGGGGATATTTGTGGAACCTTCTCCTCCAGAGGGTTATTGTCTGCCACCATTCATGACTGGATGTGGCAGAGCTTGGATCTGATCCATTGGTACCGTCATTCAAGGTAGATGTCGGGTAGTCTGCCTGGTTCCATTCCTTTTTTGTGATTTTTGTAGCGGTTTGATACAACTGAGTGGCTTGCTCAGCCATTTCAGAGGGCATTTGAGAGTCAACCACATTGCTGTGGGTCTGGAGTCACATTTAGGCCAGGTTTTTACAACAAATCGACAATGGTTTCATGATCATCATTCGACTTTTAACTCCAGATTTTTATTGAATTCAAATTTCACTATCAGCCATGGTGGATTCGAACCCGGGTCCCCAGAGCATTACCCTGGGTCTCTGGATCATTAGTGCAGCAACAATACCACTATGTCATGGCCTCCCTGGCCCTGTTGACTTGTGTTCCATCTTTTTAAGAACCTGTATATCTGCACAATAAGATTCCTCTGCTCCATTTAATTAATGTCTTACGTTTTTCAGTTCTGCATTTCCTGTCCCTATTCTTACTTCCAAAATCTATCACTTCGCTTTTTTCTACATTGAACTGCACCTGCACAATCTCTGACCCTTTCTATGTCCTATTGGTGTATGTCCTGCCACAGTCTTTCACAACCGGCACTCACTCACTGATCCATGGGCCTGGGAGGTTTGGAGATTAACATCGCTGAGGAGTAGTTCAGGATGGCAGTGATGGTGGCAAGAAGCACTTTCTCTCCACCTGTCAAACACTCCAGCTGGGCATGGAATGTAACACTCCACATTGCCCTGGGCCATGCTGTTGCTGCAGACGCTGCTCCTCCTCCTGGCCTCCCTGTTCCGTCATCTCAACTCCTGTAGCTCTTTGGTGGGTCAGCACAAATGGCTGTACAGACTCGAGCTCTCAGTCCAGGACAATCGGATCTCAAGTGCTGGGACTTTATCCCAGAGCAGAGCACCCACCGCACCCGTGTGCACAACCACATCGATGCCCGAGGCAGCCACAGGAGGAGGGGGCGGTGCTGCCTGAGCCTGGGTCCCCAGAAGGCATGACCCTAGTGATTAGCACTGTGTGCACCACCCTCTTCTCTTCCCAAGCCCTGATCAGAGCCATTAAAATGGTACAACAAAAATTAAGTAAAATTATACCAGAATGAAGTATTGAAAAATTGGGGCTCTTTTTCACTGGGAGAGAGAAAGTTAAGTGGGGAGGGAGCAGAGCTAGATAGATTCTTGATTAACAGGTTAGAAGTAACAGAAAGGTTATCAGGGGTAGGCAGGAATGTGGGGTTGTGGTTACATTCAAATCAGCCATGATCATATTGAATGGCAGAGCAGGCTTGTGGGACCGAGTGGCCTACTCCTGCTCCTAATTCATATGTTTGTGTGAAAATTTATCTGCTTTCGATTATGAAAAGTTGAAAGAGGGCCATGTTTCCATTGGTTGAGAAATCAGTTAGCAGATAGTCAGGACTATAGCTAAAAGGAAAAATAGAATGTTAAGGGGGGGGGGAGATTGTGGTGTCGTGGTACTGTCACTGGGATAGTAATCCTGAGGCTAAGGTTAATGCTCTGGTGACATGAGTTAAAATCCCACCATTGCAGCTGGTGGAATTTGAATTCAACTAATAAAATCTGGAATATAAAACTAGCCTCAGTACTGGTGACAACATCAACTGTCATCAATTGTTCTAAAGACCTCATCTGGTTCATTAGTGTCCTTTAGGGAAGGGAATCTGCCATCCTTACCTAGTCTGGCTGGCATGTGACTCCAGACCCACAGCAATGTGGTTGACTCTTAACTGCTCTCTGAAATGGCCTAGCAAGCTGCTCAGTTCAAGGGCAATTTAGGGATGGGCAAATGCTGACCTTGCCAGTGGCACCCACATCCCATGAAAGTAGAACAGGGAAAAGAAACTTCTTTCTCCATATGGAGAATTATTAGAACATGAAATGCTTTAACAAGTAGTAGAGGTATAATTATAACCACTTGCCTTTTAGATAATAGTAACTATTTTAAATTAAAGAACATTAAAGGATGTAGGGAAAAGCAGGTAAATTAAATTTCATAGCTCCCAATGAACATGCAGCACCAGCACAGGAGCATTAGACCAAATTGGCTTCTGCTGTGCTGTAATTTCTGTCACTGTGATTTTTAGAAAAAAATCCTTGCAATTACAAAAACACAGTCTTATCTTCATACAGCTGGGGATTCAAATTTCCTACACCCTCAGAACCCAAATTCATCAGCTACCAAACTGCCTTTGGTGCAAGAATTGCGACCTAGCGCACTGTGGAAAATGAGCAAGAGATCAGTATTGCATGAGGTGGAGCAAGAGGTTGGTGCTGCAGTGTTGAACAAAGTATACTGTATGTGTGCTGCTCTCAGCTTCTGTTCACTATGTTTTGGGTATGAGTTTCTGATATAAAATCAAAAATTGCTGGAAATATTCAGCAAGTCAGACAGCACCTGTGGAGAGAAACTCTTAACATTTTAGGTCGATGGCTTTTCATCAGAACTGACAAAAGACCCGAAACATGAATTTATTTTCTCTCCACAGATGCTGCCCGACTTTGAGTATTTCCTGCATTTGTTTTTATTTCACATTTCCAGCATCAGCAGTATTTTCCTTTTGTACCGCACTTGTGATGCTGTTTCCAAACAGACCAATGTTGCAAACATAATCAAGAAGCACTGTACTCATAATGCAGTGAGCAGAAGCTTAAATATAGAGCAAGCCCCAGCCACATCACATGTATACATGTGTAATCAGCAAGTATCATGTAAAAGTCTATCTCCCTCCAATTTAATTTAAAGCAATCATAACAAAGGGAAGGGCAATCTGGGAGTGTTCTTAAGTAAATTCTCCACCCTTGCAAATGGAGATATATATTTTATTCCACTCTATATAGCATCGATGGTTCATTCCACACTTTAAAATAGCAGTCTTATATTTCACTCTCTACTGTGTATTAAAAAAAGGCTGCCATTCAAACATAGCACTGAGTGTGTTGTATTGCCGGATGTCCCTGCTGCCTTTGAAAGATTACAGTCCACTATTTGAACAACAGCAGTAAGTCCTCCCATTGCCACGGCCAATACCCCTCCCTCAATGTCCACCAAATTTTTTCTGGTCAATCATCTAATTTGCTGTTTATGAGACCTTGAACAGAAATGAGGTGCAGTGTTTGCCATATAATAGCGACTACATTTCAAAGCGTGAAGCACTTTGGCAAGTTGCGAGGATGTGGCAGGATGCATATCAAGCTCTGTTGTTTAAAGAAATTCCCCATAATGTCAGTAACACAGCTAAATTTTCAATGCAAAATACCATGGCTTTCCTTGCACCCAACTTTAGAATGAACATTATGAATGGATCTTCCACACCCTAGAATAAGAACTGCCATACTAAGTTTTTTCCCCCCCAAACGAAAGATAAGTCATCTACTTAAATGCACTATTTTCTTTTTCAATCAGGATAACACAGGATATAATGCAACATTTATAATAGGCATTTTGCATTGGGGAAACGTAAGCATAGAGGTGGACGTCACTGAACTAGAAATCCAGAGGCCCAGGCTAATTATCTGGGGACATGGGTTCAAATCCCACCATGGCAGCTGGTGGATTTTAATTCAATTAATAAATCTGGAATATAAAGCTAGTCTCAAATATCATCAATTGTTGTAAAAACCCATCTGCTTCACTAATGTCCTTGAGGGAAGGAAATCTGCATGTGATTCCAGACCCACAGCAATGTGATTGACTCTTAACTGCCCTTTAAAATGGCCTAGCAAGCCACTCAGTTCAAGGGCAAAGAGGGATGGCAACAAATGCCAGCCTTTGCCAGCGGTGCCTAAATCCCATGAAAAAATAAAAACAATTGTCTATATTGGCAGTATAGCGATACAAACACTCAGACTGAGACTTGACAAAATGTGTCTGCAATGCTATTTACTATTTTACAAATTCAGGTCCCATAATAATCAAAATGCATTGGGTACAGACTGCATCTCCCTCTTCTTCAAAAAGTAATTAATTATTCTAAAACTCTCAGTAGTTTCAGACTTTGAGGAGACCCACCATTTCAAATCTGTGCACTGTTTCCAAATCATTCTGGTGAGCTCGGTCACAGGGAAGCTCTGATTTCCTCCCTAAATAGCTCAAGATATTAACAGAAGACAGAATTTCAGACTGGCAGGAGATCCTAGGTGGTGTAACGGTTGGCAGGCTTGCTCAAATTACAAGTTCATATATAAACAAGAAAAGCTGCTCTAGAACATATGCAAAGCATTAATATAGCTTAGTTAACAAGAGCAGCACGTAAAGAATGCAAGGACCTAAAATGGTAGGTATCCATGAGATTGAAAATGCTGCACAGAAGGTTTCTTAAACAAGCAGAATTCACAATTATACTGTATCTGATCAAGACCTCGAACTGCTTCACAGTCAATTAATTACTTTTTGAAGTGCAGTCACTATTGTTGTGAAGGATCTATTTTTAAAAAAAAGATGTAGTGAACGGGGAAGGGGAGAGGTACTTTTTGAAGTAAGTTTTCATCCTTCTTTAATCAAGTTAATAAAAACGACTCAAATAGAAAGCAAACATTTAGTAAGATAATTCATAACACCCTCCACAAGCACCAGCACAATTTAAAAATTCATAATTTTATACAAGATACAAGTGAACAATTTGGAAGTCACAAATGGCACATGCAACCATAAAAGCAGATGAAAATGGATAAAAATGCCAGCTTCGCAACAGAAAATAACATTTTGAGACCTAGGAGCAGCACACAAGACTGTTGTGGCTAAATGACCCAAACGCATTGGCTTTTTGTCTCAGCAGTCTCCAAAATCCTGAACAGAGGCAAGGCTGTTTTATGATAAACTGAACAGGATTAGTAGTGACAGAATGAGAACTGTAACAATAAATTCTAGGAAAAGCGGAGAACCCGTTCAGTACAAGAACCTCCTACAAAGACTACACAGGAATACTTACAAATAGCACGTTTGGTTCAACTGTAACACTCTCATTTCTGAGTCAAAAAGTGATGTTAAAGACCATCTCCAGAGACTTGAGCACAAAATCCATGCCGACACTTCAGTGCAGTGCGGAAGGAGTGCAGCACTGTCTGAGATGTTGCTTTACAGATAAGATGTTAAACTGAGGTCCCATTTTCCCTCTCAGGGTAATCTTTAGTGAATCTCTTCAAAGGGCCTCAGAGCTCGCCAGGTGTCATGGCCAACACTAATCCTTCAACTAACACCACCAAAAACAGATGATGTGGTCATTTACCTTATTGTAGTTTGTGGGATCTAGCTTTGCATAAAATTTCTGTTGTACTTTGTTACGTTGCAACTATGATTACATTTGTCAAATACTTATTTTGTTGTGAAGCACTTGGGATGTCCGCATATGAAAGACACTACATAAGTTAGTTCCTTACTTCTTTCCGGCAAAACACAGAGTAATATAGAAAAATAAGACAATCAGTAAAAGAAAATTTGAGACATATTAAAATGTAGCACATCAAAAATATGATGCATAAAGAATCAAAAGCAGATTTTAATTCTACAGTTACTGATGGAAAATCTGATGCACATAAAACATCCACCCAAACCATGCAGATCCTAAAAAACAATTAATGAAATCAAAATCCCTCCAAGTTTTTTTTAAAAATTCATTCATGGCATGTGGACGTTATTGGCAAGGCCCACATTTATTCCCCATTCCTAGCTGCCCTTGAAACTGTGGTAGTGAGTAATGTTCCCTATAATGTCCCTTTGCTGAGCACAACCTGATTAATGCGCTTTTTTCTATTTGTTCATGGGATGTGGGTGTCACTGGCTCGGCCAACACTTATTGCCCGTCCCCAATTACCCTTTATAAGGTGGTGGCATGCTGCCTTCTTGCAGTCATGTGTTGTCGGAACACCCATGGTGCTGTTAGCAAGGGAGTTCCAGGATTTTGACACAGCTACAGTGAAGAAACGGCAATATAGTTCCAAGTCAGAATGTTGTGTGGCTTAGAGGGGAACTTGCTGTTCCCATGCATCTGCTGCCCTTGTCTTCTAGGTAGTAGAGTAGAGGTTGCGGGCTTGAAGGTGGACTTTGTGGACCCTTTAAGATGGCTGCATGATTACACATGTCTGCATCTTAAAGGGGCCACTGTTGGGTGCAGCTCGTTAGTCCCATGTTGCAGTTTTACGATTACTATGCAGCCATACAACTTAGGGAATGTTGTTGGTTAAGCCATCTTCTTGAACTGTGACAATCCATGGTGGTGTAGTTACATCCAGAGTGTGGTTGGGTAGGGAGGTCCAGAATTTTAACCCAGTAACGATATAGTTCCAATCAGAATTGTGAGAGACTTGGTGGGGTACTTGTTGATGTTGTTCCCATGCATCTACTGCTCTTGCTCCTTCAGGTGCTGGAGCTCCTGAGTTTCGAAGGTACTGGTTCTAGCTGCACTGGAATAACTTGGCTAGAGGTGTGGCTAACTCTGGAGCATAAGTCTTCAGCACCACTGCCAAGATGCTTGTAGGAACCTATAGTCTTTGCTGCATCCTGTGCTTTCAGCTGTTTTGTTATATCATGTGCAGTGAATATAATTGGCAGAGGTCTGAGATCTGTGATGGTGTGGGGTCCGCAGGAGGCTGTGATGGATCATATGCTTGGCACTTCTGGCTAAAGATGGCTGCAAATGCTTCAACCTTGTCTTTTGCCAATTGTTCTGAGCTCTTCTCTCGTTCAGGATGGGGATGTTTATGGTGTTGATAGTATGTTAATTATATTGTTGAGGTACACAGGTGAAAGGCATTGTTTAATTAAGTATTTTGGGCACATATATATAGGGCACAACTGACACACACGGGTAGGAAGAAGCGGAGAGGGAGTCTATGAGACTCAAAGTCAATAAATTCTCTCAATAAAGAAAAACTCTGTCTTGGTTTTGACTTCACCAACTGGCTTGGATTCTATTAGCACATGGAGCTTCCCCCTCCTATTAGTTGTTTAATTGTCCAACACCATTCATGACTTGATGTGCCAGGACTGCAGGGTTTTGACCTGATCATTGGTTGTGGATTGTCAGTTGCATTAAAATTATAATTACAATTCTTCCATTAAAGAATATTCCTGGTCGTACGGCATTTAGTTTGGGAAAAAAAAACAAGATACCACAGGAGCAAATCACCTGACCATCAAATGCAACATCCCACACTCAAACATTTCTTTTAAACTCAAAATATAAGTACTATTGCATATATCATCTGTGTATATAGGATACATGTTAGGGAATGCGGCTCTACAGAGCGTAAAGTGCACTGAATGGCATTGGTAATACCATATGCAGTTTACGTGCCACAGAATGCCAGTTCTTGATATATATTCCCATTTTATTTTATACAACCTCATTAGCTGGATTTGCACTAGGATGATAGAGTTGAGCAATTTTGGAATTGATGATTTGTGGGGCTTTCAGTAATAGATCTGCTCAGACAAGAACGAAATTGGGCAATGTTATGGAAGTGGAATAGGCGGTCTTGGCAATGGCATGTGTGTGGTCAGAAGTTCATCTCAGAGTCAAATATAACACCAAGGTTGTCAATGATCTGGTTCAACTGCACAGTTGCCAAGGAGAGGAATGGAGTTGATGGCTTGGAAACGGAGTTTGTGGCAGGGTCCAAAGGCAACCGTTTCAGTCTTCCTGATATTTATCTGCTGTGATGCATCAGGTTAATATAGGATAAGTATAGGTTCAAGGGTAATAATGTCAGGCTTATGTCTTGTGGTGAACTGTAAAACCACAATCTTACACAGAATTATGGCAGGCCTAGTGATTATCTTCACTACTTGTCTCAGAAATAATTAGTGACAGCTAGGCCACCCATTTCAAGCGACTAAGTAGAAGGTTCATAAGCTGTTGTAGCTTAAGTCAGTGCATATGGGTTCATTCAATGGAATTGTTAGCGTTACATTGTCCCAAAGATATCTTCAATGTGTACACTTCTCAAATTTATACTTGGTAATACTGACACTTTATTAGCAATATATCAAAAATATTTTGTCACCTACATAAATCATCCAAACCTAAAGAGGCTATGCCTACGAACCCAGAAATCCTACCTGTTTACTACCACCTCTGTAATGTCACTTGACTCTGTTTTATCCATGGTACCACATTTCCTCAGACCTTACACCCAAAGTTTCCTAACAGGTTTCATAGTCATAGAGGTCTACAGCACAGAAAAAGGCCCTTCGGCCCATCAAGTATGCACCAGTCAAACACGTACCTAACTATTCTAATCCCATTTTCCAACACTAGAAACCTTGAAACCTTATGGAATTTTTCCCAAAAATTTACATTAACTAAATCTACTGTACTTTATTTATCCAATGTGTCATTTCTACATTTTTAAAAAAAATTATTAAACATGATTTGCCTTTAATCCATCTGTGTTGGCTGTCATTGATTAGTCCACGCATTTTTACATGCTGGCTAAAAGTCACCCCAGTAAATTAACAGTCACCTGGTTTATCTTTTTCTCTGTTCTTGAACAAACTTGTATAGCCTATTTTCCAATCTAACAACATAATTTGCATATGTAAAGAGAATTTTAAAATTGTGACCAGAATCTGTGATATTTCATCTCTGACTGTATTTAACAATCTAGGGTATACACCATCACGATCCAATGATATATCGGTTTGGAATTACCCTCAATTTTGCAAAAACAATTCCTCCTCTACAATTACCTCCCCAAATATTCTACTTCCAGCGTTTGTTAAAACTGATGGAAAATATTCCAGGTCTCAGTTGTACTTTAGCTCGCCACAATTAAGACTCCATCCTTCAAACTGCTAATGCAACCATTTTCAGAATCACCCATTTAACAAAAAAAATTAAAAGAATACCTGGTTAGGCGCAAGATTTAGGTTAAAAATGTATACAGATTAGGGTGACTGAATATGCCATGAAATGATTTATGAGCAATTATGACCACGGAAGGCATCAAGTAAAAATTGTATGATTCATTTTTGCCCAATTTAACATTTCTGAGGAGAAAAGTTTGGGGTGGAGAAAGAGTGAGAAACTCTGAGGAACATGTCCTCAGAAGGTTGAATGTGTTGGATACAACAAGTCATCTGTGCAAGGAATGCACATGATTGTCTTTTCTGACTTAAAACTTTCCAACAGCAGAACCTAATTCCACCATACATAGCACACTTCACACTTAAAATGCCCAATGCGTTGAAAAAAAATTAACGAAACACTTGCAATATACGAATTAGAACTTGCAAGAGATATGCAGTTCAGTTCTCTTCCTTCAAACTAAAGCCATGTAACAATCAGCCTCTTGTACGGTTTACAAAGATTCTTGTAGTTTGCACTGCTTGTGATTTTTGTTGTCCAAACACAAAATGACTGAATTACTAATATACTATTATGTAAACAGAAGGCACATCAGGAACTGTAGGTTTCTACAAATAAACTATGCGTCATTACAGAAACAACTCAGTGAGCAGGATTCAGGTCCTTATTTTCTGCAAATTGGTTCTGAATTCCTTATAGAAATGACTCAAATCCTCAATAAGATGACCGTTTCACAAACAATTTTTGGGATCCATTATTCTCTATATTGACGTTTCCTGTTAATTGTGAAACCATTTTGCTCATCAATGCCATCAGAATAATTGCTCACAATCTTTAATCAATGTCACTGCAACACTATTTGTCGTTATTTTTAGAACTAGAATAAGCCATTGCCGCTGCAACCTTGCCATCAATTTCATCTTTCTCCTTGGCTGCTATCCATATTAAGCAAACTATTGTCAACTTTGACATTGTATTTCGCCCTGGGCTGAGCTGAACCCATATCGTTCTCATCATTTAAGACCATTTACTTCCACCTCCATAATATTATCCACTTCTGCCCACTGGGAATGGGCAATAAATGCTGGCCCAGCCAGTGAAGCCCACGTCCTGGGAATGACTAAAAAACCCTCAGCCCATCTGCTGCTGAAATAATCATCCATGTCTTTTATAACTTCTAGACTCAACTATTGCCATGTTCTCATGGTCAGCCTCACACCCTCCACATTCTAATCTTCAGCTAATTCAAAACTGCTGCCAATGTCATACTTTCATCTGACCTACCTTTATTGGTTTCCGATGTCTCCAATTTAAAATTCTCCTCTTTATGCTCGAATTCCTTCATGTTATTCCTCCCTTATGTTGTAACCTTCATCCCCCAAACCATTCATCCCCATGTCCCCTCCAAGAACTCTGTTACTCTGGCTTTGGCCTCATGTCTATCCCTCCCCCTACATCCACTGATGTTGTCTGTCCCGTCAGCCACCTAGGTCCATAATTGCTCTGCCTCTCCACCTTAAGACCTACCTATATATTAAATTTAAGTCCCCTATCATCATGTTTGAACTCGCACCCATGTTTGTGATTAGGCTTCAGCATAGCGCCGTGGGATGTCTCTCTACACTGAAGTGGCTATATGAATGCAAATTGTTATTACATAAACAGTTTTAATTTATTCAGATTATTTTATAGAAGTGCTACATGGTAGAAAGCGAGATTGAAGCTGTAATTTAATCACAGGATTCAAATTACAGTCCTAGGCAATTTAATCCTTGGATCATCCGAATGCCTGTAGCATACTTTGGTACATAAGCATCTACTTTTTTACAAAGCTGCCTTCTTTTGGAAAAAAAATACTGTGCGCTTAGAATTCAAGATTCAGTAATAGTTCTAATAAAGCACATTAGTTTCCAGAAGCACACTAAGAGAGATGGGAACAATTGGCACTGAAAACAGAAGTAGCCTAAGGAGGCATGAGACAATTTTTGAATTGCAATGTGCTCAATTTCAAATAAGCTGGAATATTTGGTATTTTTAAGGTAAGAAGGTAAATCTAAAGCAGATTGCTTTAGATAGAAACCCCAGTCCAAAATGATGGGAACCACCATCCATTACTACCCACAAGCTTTTCAAAGTGATCCTGTCCATTAATGATGGACTCCAGGTTCAGTATAGGAAACAGCACTTGGATAGATCTAGCACAGGGCTACACATACATATGGTTTCTATGACAGCAGACTGTAGTGACGTGCAAGGTTCGTAATTTCTCATACAGCCCAGGTTTTCCTGTTCACAAATAGTCACCGTGTTGATTAATTTTGTAACGGACTCTATTTCCTGTCTGATCTCTATCCAGCAGCATTTCTCAATATTGCTCAATTTGATTATAATAACCACATGTACTTTCATTCGTCCTTCTCTGACATGAAACATAAATTCCAACAATTGCCTTTATCATTAGGATTCTCATTGTTCCAGTCAAATAATAGGATCTTATACTAATTACTAAATCTGAAAACACATCATATTGAAAAGGAAAAAGGATAGTTAAAAAAGTTTATGCATGCATTTGCTTGGGTCTCATGAACACACAGAATTCTATTAGTAGATAAAATTTCAACCAGCACAACATGTTGACTCACACAGAGTGAACAGCGGAGCCTCCACAGACAGACATGCGTGTTTCAACAAAACGGCAAATTTTAAATCCCAGTTAACAGGTTCAACTGAAATGAAAAGAGTCCAGATTATCATGGGGAAGGGGAGAAAAAGGAAGAAGCATCAGTTTAACATCAAGCATTATACTGTGGTATATTCCACCTTACTAGCTGAAGAGAGCTGCATGATAGGAAACAGCTCTTCTGGGGAAAATAATTGAAGAGGAAAATAAGGGGAAGGACAAAGGTGGCAACTCAATTTCTACCTTTTCTACAACTTCAAATCCTGTAAAATAAGGAAAGCCAAGCTATCATTTTTCTAAATCAGGTTTTCATTAACTAGAACTTTATTGGACTTAAGAGAGGAGGTAGGGGCTCAGAGGTAGAAGAACATCGCCAGTTGAAAGTAGAATTATTGAGTAATAGGGTCCTTCCTAATAGCACTGTGGGTGTCCCAACACCATATGGACTGAAAACGGTTCAAGAAAAGGTTCACCATCACCTTCGCAAGTGCAATAGGGATGGGCAATAAATGCTGGTCTTGCCAGCGACACTCACATCCCATGAAAAAAAAAGGAGCATTCAGTCCAAGTCCATAGCAACTCTCTGTAGAGCAATCCAATCACTTTCATTCCCTTGAAAATGTATTTCCTTTTGAAATCATTCATTGTCTCTGCTTCCACCACCCTCGTAGTCAGCGAGTTCCATTAGGTGTGTAAACAAGTTCTTCCTCACAACCCCCTGCAACTCTTGCTCAAAGCCTTAAATCTGTGTCCCCTTGTCCTCGTACCACTTGTAAGCATTATTCACAATGATCACGAGGCAGAATTGTTAAATATAGAATGATAAAGGACAGAAGGAGGCTGTTCAGCCCATCCTACCTGCCCTGGCACTTTGAAAGAGCTGATAAAATAAACAGTCGCAATGCCTTGCCCTTTTCCAATAAGCTTGCAAATTGTTCCCCTTCTTTGAAGCTTTGTCACTGAATCTGCTTTCAGGCAGTGTTTTCCAGCCATAAACAACCTCCATGTAAAAGAAAAATTCTCATTTCACCCCTGGTTCTTTTGCCAACTACTTTCAGTCTATGACTTTGATTATTGACCTTTCTGCCACTGGAGACAGTTTTCCTTAAAGACTCTATCAAAACCCTTCATGATATTGAATAACCCTACTGAATCACTCCTTAATCTTCTGTGCTCCACAGATGCTGCCAGGCCTGCTGAGTATTTACTCCCCGATGTTAGGAAGCAGCCTAAGCCCTCGACCTACATTATCTAATTGTTGATCTGCACAGCCTTTCTCCCGCAACAAACGTGGCTTTTGAGCTACTACGCATATAAGAGCTCGGTGCATTTGCTCATAACCATGAACAATTTGTGGGACTGGAGTCACATATCGTACAAATAAGTTATTACAGTACTGCTTTAGAGCCAACATTACTGTCTTGAAAATTCCCCTCACACCACTACCAGTAAACACTCAGCTAAGTCCAACATACTCAAAAACACATGGTTAGAGATTTGAAGAATCATGTAGACATGAGGTAGCACAGTACTACAGAGCTGCCCAAAGTTTCCATTCTGTTCTATTACACCTCCTGCACTTATAAACCCTCCTAATTTAGCATCCAAGAATAATCTATGTAGAATATAACCATAGCAAAGCTCTGGCGGCACATCATCATCTTTCCACTCCTCAGGTTTGTTCATAGGCAGTTCCAACTAGATATTTCTTTCCTCACTGATATTTTGGTAATTATCAATGGTCTGTGCGCGTGCTAGCAAGTCAGGTTTACAGTTCAAGGGTACTGAAGGGAGTGATGAACCAGCAGGAGGAACAAACCAAATTTATGACATTCTTTCCAAAAGAAAATTGTAACAAAGATCTAGAAGGAACAGAATGCCGGATAACTAATCAGTTAGCCTCACATCAATAATGGGCAAATTGCTCATGGTCATAATAACGATTAGCATAAATGAACATTCAAAAAAGATTTAGTCATAGGGTCTTTGTGAATTTAGAAAGATGTCATACTTAACCAATTTTATAAAACTTCTTTGGGCAATTTATTGAACATCTTGACAACAGGAATGCACTGAAAGGTTTTTATTTGGATCTTCAAAAAGCATTTGATAAGAAATTATGAACATTAAGGGCTACTGTACTGAAAAAGGTCACATCACTGCATGGATAGAGGGATGACTGAAGAGCAGGAAGGAGGGAGTAAATCACTGTTACGTCATTTGGGAAGACCACTAAATTTGACCAACTCACTTGAAGAGAAACATAATTAGGCAAGATAGCATAAGAGACAAACTACGCTACAACAGAATCACTCAGTTTAATCACCATTAGATTCAGTATCAACCAACTTTATTTTCAAAACATAACCAAAGCTAAATCAGAGCCAATCTCCCATGGTGTGAATAATAGAGAATGACTTATTACACCATACTGTCAATCTTGGGACAGAAGATTTTTGTCAGCCTTACAAGATCATTAAAATACAAGTATCTATATTAATACTTTTCTGAAAACCTTCAGTGCATCTCTGCTCGGTGCAATTTCTTCAGCTTGTCTATCCCAAATATCCTCTTGCTTCATTGGTCCAACACCTTATATTTATATTTAGCACCTTTAAAGTAATTAAACTGTCCCAAGGCACCTCACAGGAGCACTATAAAACAAAGTATGACACTGAGTCACATAAGGAGACATTAGGTCAAATGACAAAAAGCTTTGTCAAAGAGGTAGGTTTTAAAGAGTGTCTTAAAAGAGAAAAGTGAGGGAGAGGTACAGGGAGGGAATTTCAGAGCTTGGAGCCGAGGCAACTGAAGGCACGGTCACCAATGGCGAAGCGGCTAAAATCAGGGATGCTCAACAGGTCAGAATTAGATGAGCACAGATATCTCAGAGGGTTTGGGGCTGGAGGAGATGACAGAGATAGGGAGGCAACATATTTCACTCACAGAGGCATCAGCTTGTGAAGTGGGAGATTGGTCGTAACCCTGACCAATGAGATATAGGTATGGGTAATTGATACCAATCGGGACTCAATACATTTAAAAAAAACACTAAGATAAAAGCAAAAAACCGCGGATGCTGGAAATCCAAAACAAAAACAAAAATAAAAATACCTGGAAAAACTCAGCAAGTCTGACAGCATCTGTGGAGAGGAATACAGTTAACGTTTCGAGTCCGTAAGACTCTTCTTCAAAAAAACACTGGCCCTGAGCTACTTGGAACTCCCAACACACTGGCTACAAAAACATCCCATGCCTCTAGCTGAACAAAATGATGGAGCCACCAGAAATGTGCATATAACACAAAGAATTAAGTCTAGGGCCACCTAGATAAGATTGCATTTTGTTCATCAATACCTCTATGTTATTGCTCTCCTTAGGAACTCCAATGTACTCAAGAATCGGGAATAGGAGCTGGTAACACTTGGCGAAACCTCCAGTAATGTTAATAAGCAGATAACAATGTTCAAAATTAAATTCTTAATTTGGGTTTTAATTACCAGATTTTTACGTAAATAGTGTGTGCAGAGTATACAGCTTTCTTTATGTAACTTATGTGCAGCTCATATACCTTTTGCTTTCCATATTGTCTAATAGTGTTCCAAAACAAATCTTTATCAAGAGCAATGCCATAACAGCTCCATTCATTACTGTAAATGTGCGCAATGAACAATGTGTCACAAAGAAATAACAAATCACTCTATTCATTTGGATTATTCACTGACACTTTTCAAGCAGAAATTATTCAGCCAGTCTCACTTATAGAGATATTCATCCCATGAGTGTACATTCCTAGACATAAACTATACCTATAGGGAATGAGCCCTGACAGTTCCTTATAGTTTGAACTGTCATGGCACCTACTGGATGTATCTGTATACATGAGAATCCCACCATTTCAAAGCTATTATATGCTGAAAGTGGGGAATTTGATTGTAACTCTGATAGTTCTTCTATGTAGAAGTGGTGCAGCCACACAGGGAGTGGGGAAGCAGAGCTGAGCCAGAAGGAATCAGCCAATGCCAAAAATCCCAAAGTAAAGAGAGGGGGACCGGACAAGGATTTGGTGAACGCATCCCACCCGCACACAATGACTCAGGTAAAGGTGATCTTCTTTCTTTTAGTCCCCAGTGTTCGAAAGTTATGACTCTTATATGCAAGTACATACAGGCAGTCTTTGGCAGCTTCATCAATCACCTTCCCTGCATCACACAGTCAAAAGTAGGGATGTTTGCTGATGATTGCACAGTCTTCAGTTCCATTCACAATTCCAGATGTGAAGCAGTCTGTGCCCACCGGCCGAGGCACTGTCGACAACACCTTCAGTCACTTTGCTGATGATTGAAAGAAGACTGATGGGGTGGTAATTGGCTGGAGTGGATCTGTTCTGCTTTCCATGGACAGGGCATACCTGGGTAATTATTACAATTTGGTAGTGCCCTGGTTGCCACTACTAATGCCAGTATTTTATTCCAGATTTATTGAATTATTGAAGTATAGTAATACAAGATGCACTCCACGTGATATCAAGAAATAGCTGAAGGCACTGGATAGTGCAAAAGGTATGGGTCCTGACAATATTCCGGCAATAGTACTGAAGCCACGTCCCTAGCCAAGCTGTTCCAGTACAACTACAACACTTGCATCTACCCAGCTATGTGGAAAATTGCCCAGGTATGTCCTGTACACAAAAAGCAGGACAAATCCAACCCAGCCAATTACACCCCCCCCCACCAAATCAGTATACTCTCGATCATTAATAAAGTAATGTAAGGAGTCATCAACAGTGCTATCAAGTGGCACTTGCTTAGCAATAACCTGCTCACTGATGCCCAGTTTGGGTTCCACCAGGGCCACTCAGCTTCTGACCTCATTACAGCCTTGGTTCAAACATGGACAAAAAGAGGTGAACTCCTGAGGTGAGGTGAGAGTGACTGCCCTTGACATCAAGGCCGTATTTGACCAAGTGTGGCATCAAGGAGCCCTAGCAAAACTGGAGTCAATGGGAATCAGGGGGAAAACTCTCCACTGGTTGGAGTCATACCTAGCACAAAGGAAGATGGTTATGGTTGTTGGATGCCAGTCATCTCAGCTCCAAGACGTCACTGTAGGAGTTCCTCAGGGTAGTGTCTTAGGCCCAACCATCATCAGCTACTTCATCAATGGCCTTCCTTCCATCATAAGGTCAGAAGTGGGGATGTCCGCTGATGATGGTACAATGTTCAGCACCATTCGCGATGATCCTCAGGTAATGAAGCAGTCCATGTCCAAACGAAGCAAGACCTGGACAATATCCAGCCATTTGGTGACAAGTGGCAAGTAACATTCACACCACACAAGTGTCAGTCAATGACCATCTCCAACAAGAGAGAATCCAACCATTGCCCCTTGATGTTCAATAGCATTACCATCACTGAATCCCCACTATCAACATCCTGTGGGGCGGGGGGGGGGTTACCATTGACCAGAAACTGAACTGGACTAGCCATATAAATACTGTGGCTACAAGAGCAGGTCAGAGGCTAGGAATCGTGTGATGAATAACTAACCTCCTGACTCCCCAAAGCCTGTCCACCATCTACAAGGCACAAGTCAGGAGTGTGATGGAATACTCCCCACTTGCCTGGACGAGTGCAGCTCCCACAACACTGAAGAAGCTGGACACCGTCCAGGACAAAGCAGCCCACTCGATTGGCACCACATTCACTCCCTCCACCACCAACGCACAGTAGCAGCATTGTGTACCATCTATAAGATGCCCTGCAGGAATTCACCAAGGCTCCTCAGACATCACCTTCCAAACTCACGACCACTACCACCTAGGAGGACAAGGGCAGCAGACACATAGGAACACCAAAGGAACACACCAGGAAGTTCCCCTCCAAGTCACTCACCATCCTGACTTGGAAATTTATCGCTGTTCCTTCACTGTCGCTGGGTCAAAATCCTGGAACTCCCGTCGTAGCAGCACTGTAGGTGTACCTACACCACATGGACTGCTGCGGTTCAAGGCGGCAGCTCACCACCATCTTCTCAAGGGCAAATAGGAATGGGCAATAAATGCTGGCCCAGCCAGCGAAGCCCACACCCCATGTATGAATAAAAGAAGAATTTACGTTCCCCAGCTGCCGTGGTGGGATTTGAACTCATGTCTCTGGGTTATTAGTCCAGGACTCTGCATTTCTAGTCCAGTAACATAACCGCTATGCCACTTTTCCCATTATTAAAAAGAGAATTAAACAAGTAGTTGAGAGAGACGAATATACAGAGAAAGGACGGTGAAATGAGATCAGCTTAAGTAACCCAAGTTGATGAGCTAGAACCAGCACAGTTCAGGCAGAAGCAATGGTCATCTATGTTGTAACTTTTGATTCCATAAAAGACTTTTTAAACACACTGCAATTTTATGGAATTTTTCTCCACAGGAACACATATCTGCACGGACTATGTATTCTGATGCCAGTATGCCGTACAGCAGATAACTGGAGATATAATTGGAAACATTGAGAAAGACAAAACAAGGGGGTTGTCTCATTTATACTATGGTTAGAAAACACATCTTGAACACTACGGGCAATGCGTCTGAAATGTTGATGTGCAGCATATACATCTAGATTGTTCTCAGACTGGCCAAGCATTACTGATTTGCTTCCAGATATTTGAATTATAATGCAAGGAACAGCCAACATGGCTGCTAGATTGTCTATGACACAATTTATTACTCAATGCCAAAATGTAGCAAATAATCTGTTCAAGTGCTAGGAAATGCTCAACTTTCTCTCCAATTCTTTCTCCTTATTTCTTTGCCCCTTGGAAAAACATGGACTGTTGCCACAGTGTATAAACCCTGGCAGCTCTCTGCGCCCTCACCCAAATAGCCATTCATCTTGACTGAGCACCAAGAACTACTGAATAATTTGGAGGCTATTAAATCTCAACTGAGCCCTTATCTCACGACTTCCACAGATATCCATTTACCAGATGTTTCCAAATGGGGACGCAGAGCAGAAGCCCTGGCTTGATTACTTAACTCTACTGGTGTTATAGTGGTATTCTCGTCCCATACCATGAGGTAAATCAACTCAGCACAGCCTTGGGAGTCAAGCCAGCAACCTTCTTGCCCACTGCCTAGTGGATAAGTGGTGCACCATGTGGCTATCACCAAGCTAAAAAAAGAGTAAAATTATGAGAAATGGTCTGAGTTACAAAAATCACCTCTGACGTAGAAGGTGCAGGATCCAAATCCAATCACAATATTCTCACTATACTTTCGACAGAGTTTCACTCAAGTAACTTATAACATGTTTACATTGCAGAATTACTGCAACATGATGTGACTGCCTGTGTTCTGAATTCAGTCAAATTAAAAAAACTACAGGACATATTCGGGGACTGGTGACATCAGTGGAACAAAAGTTCAACAGCACCTGAATGCATGTTACCTTAAAGTGAAGAATATGGGAATTATGCAGCTAATTTTGAGTTTTTGACGGGATATTGGCGTGGCTGGCAAGGTCAGCATTTGCTGTCCTCCCAAACTACCCTCAAACGGAGTGGTTTGCTGGGCCATTTCAGAAGGCAGTTAAGGGTCAACCTCATTGCTGTGGATCTAGAGTCACATGTAGGTCAAGCCAGCTCAGGATGGCAGATTTCCTTCCTTAAAGGACATTAATGAACCAGGTGGGTTTTTAATGACAATTGATGGTGGTTCATGGTCACCTTTACGGAGGCTAGTTTTCAATTCCATATTTATTAATTGAATTTAAATTCCACCAGTTGTCACGGTGGGATTTGAACCTGTTACACAGGGAATTAGCTCGGGCTCTGGATTACTAGTCCAGGTGACATTACCACTGGCTATCATCTCCCCATTGCACAGTATTTCACCCATGACAATTAAAGATGGGTCATTCTTGTATTCAAAAAAAAAAATCACAACAAGCTTTCTGCCAATTTTTAGCGGAACAAATGAGTGACTCAAGCACTAAAATAAACTTTAAAATTTTAAGGTGAACTAACTCTAGAAACTGCGTAGCCATTACTCATCCAGAATAAAACGGTAATTTTGATTTGCAAAAGTATGTACAGCAAAATATGTCCCACTCAATTTTGCAAAAATGGTTTCAGTTACAATGTGCCTATTATTTTACTGCACAAACTGTTTAATGTACAGTACAGTGTCTCCAAACTGGCAACCTTGGGACTGAGGCTGTGCCGGATTTCGGATCTTGCCAGGTTTCAGGTTGGGCAGCTTGGGCTAAGCTGGGTTGGGTGGGATCAAGGGTCGCTCAGAGCGTGGGAATAGACCGGTGCATGAAGCGGATAACTAGTCAGGCGCCACACCACGCCAATGTGAGCGGCACCTAGCCAAACTGTCCAGGTAAATTAGGTTTTTTTTAATTTTACTCAATTAAAATTGATGCATGGCATATTCTAAAAAATGCCCAGTTTTCAGACAACTGGATTTGAGACACTGTACTGTACAAAACAAAACTGTACTCCAAATATTTACCATTCAATATTGTCCCTATACTTGGAAGGCATTGACATTTGTAACCTAGATTGGCTGCTTGAAATCACACAGGTGCCCAAGTACAGGTAATTCTGAAACCGGCAGTAACACATGATAAACATTTGCTTAAAAGTCAAGAGCTTAACTTTAACCAAATGACACGTGCATGTTCTTTCACATGGAGGTTTCCCCTAAATCACAATCCAACTTCACCATCATATCCTTGGACAGGATAGGCTGTAGGCCCTGCACAGCAACCCATTAAGAACTGTCCTTACTGAGCCTGCACATGATCAACAACAAACACTGCCAGATTTGTGTTTATGCCCAGGAATATTTTGCTTGGAGGTGAAGAACAAATCACCTTGTGAGGGGGCAAGAACACACCCTTATTTATTTTGCATTCTTGCTGCAGAGTCATCTCGGTAATAAAAGCAACATATTAGCTGCACCCTTGCTGGTCTAAGTTTCAAGATATTCAACTGATATGGCAACTGAATTCCTTGTGTCAGCAGTGGCTCAGTTGGTAGCACTCTCACTTGAATCACAAGGTTCCTGGTTCAAGTCCCACTCCAGACTTCGAATACAAAAATCAAGGCTGACACTCCTGTGCAGTGCTGCACTGTTGGAGGTGCCGTCCTTCGGCTGAGGTGTTAAACTGAGGCCCCATCTGCCTGCACGGGTAAATGTAAAAGATCCCTTGGCACTACTTCGAAGAACAGGAGGAGTTATCCCTGGTGTCATAGAGGTCTACAGCACAGAAAAAGGCCCTTCGGCCCATCGAGTCTGCACCGGTCAAACAAGTACCTAACTATTCTAATCCCATTTTCCAGCCCTAGGCCCATAGCCTTGTATGCCATGGCAATTGCACATCCAGATACTTCTTAAATGTTATAAGGGTTTCTGCCCCTACCACCCTTTCAGGCAGCGAGTTCCAGATTCCCACCACCCTCTAGGTGAAAAAATTCTTCCTCACATCCCCTCGAAACCTCCTGCCCTTTACCTTAAATCTATGCCCCCTGGTTATTGATCCCTCCACCAAGGGGAAAAGTTCCTTCCTGTCTACCCTATCTATGCCCCTCATAATTTTATACACCTGAATTATGTCCCCCCTCAATCTCCTCTACTCCAGGGAAAATAACCCCACTCTATCCAATCTCTCCTCATAACTAAAACTCTCCAGCCCAGGCAACATCCTGGTAAATCTCCTCTGCACTCTCTCTAGTGCAATCACATCCTTCCTAGAATGTGGATTTCAGAATTGCACGCAATACTCTAGCAGTGGCCTAACCAGCGTTTTATACAGTTCCAGCATAACCTCCCTGCTCTTATATTCTATGCCTTGGCTAATAAAGGCAAGTATCCCATATGCCTTCTTAAGCACTTTATCTACCTGTCCTGCTACCTTAAGGGACCAGTGGACATGCACACCAAGGTCCCACTGACCCTTGGTACTTCCCAGGTGTCCTGGTCAATATTTATCCCTCACAACATCACAAAGCATATTGTATGCGTCATTATGACACTGCTCTTTGTCGGAGTTTGCTATATGTAAATTGGCCGCCACTTTTCCTGCATTAGAAGCGTGACTATACTTCAAACAAAAAGTACTCGATTGGCTGTAAAGTGCTTTGAGATGTTCAGTGATTGTGAAAAGTGCGACATAAATTCAAGATTTTCTTTCTTTCTGGGCACTAGAAGAGAAAATAAACTATAGTGGGGTAGCACTGGAAGTAAAGCCATTCCATCGTAGCTCAAAACATTACAAGTTCCAATCCCTAACCAGGTCAGAATGGAAACTTGGTATGAACACAATGTTCTTCTCCTTTGATGCTGCACTCATCCAGCAGTCCACATGGGAATTGTTAGAAGAAAATTTAGATGTTTAAACACTTCTAAGCCATGTCTCTGACCCCTTCCCTTTGGTTTTGAACAATCCCACTAAACATACAAGGGTAAAACACACTTTGATGAATACTGACTTTTTAAAAGTCATGTTAGTCTTTGTGGTAGATTAGTTCCTCTGCTCACTGTGTAGTGAAAGTGCAATCATGTGTTTTTTCTAATTCATTTACAACGTTGCTAAATGTTGGCAGAGCAATTCTTTCCCCAATACTTACTTGGCAAAACTTTGGGAGAAGGGAAGTGCGAACAAGATTTCCAGTTAAACCCATGTCACATCGCAACAATAAACCGATCCCATTGACTCAATCTTTGCAAAATAGGTGAGGTCATCCCATTAGAGGGGGTAGGTGAATCTTTGCTGTGGGTCTGGACAGACCAGATTTCCTTCCCTAAAGGACATTAGCGAACCAGATGGGTGTTTACGACAATCAATGATACGTTTCATGGTCACTATTACTGAGACTAGCTTTCAATTCCAGATTTTTCAAATTCCTGCAGCTGCCATGGTGGGATTTGAACCCATGTCGCCATTAGCCTCTGGATTACTAGTCCAGCGACATTACCAATATGCTACCATCTGCCAGATCAGTAGTTGACAATGCTGAGTAGCTCTACATACATTTGTAATCCCACAGGGGTTAGAAAAAAAATGGATTATTTGAGTCACACTCAATAAAATTCACTAAGGGTGAGCTTTAAACTTTGTAAAAAGCATCAGATTCAAGTTATTCAACAGGAACTAAAATTTATCTCGACTCAAAGTGGCAATGACTGAATCTCACTGTTGAACAAGTGGATGCACTGTCAGTAATAATTTAAAAGAAACATTTTAATTTGCAACAAAAAGTGCCATTCAGCTCCAGGCGAGGCTCTTTAAGCTTCGAAAGTTTCCACTTCAGCTTAAATTTCCACCATGGTTTTATCACGCAAACCATTTCACGATTGTACCACATTGCAACAGACAAACATACTGACAGTTTGAAAAGGTGAAGTTTATGGCTTTTATTCGAACAAATCATAACCCAGTCAACAATAAGACAATAAATTGCAGCGTTTTTTCTCCCCCACCCCCCGCCCCCCCCGCTGGTTCAAGAGAAAAGGAGGAATTCAACTTCCAAAACCCACAGATTTGTTTTTCTTTTTAAAAAAAAATCCAGATGAGACAAAAACTGACTTTTATTTTGCTTCAGGCAAATTAGATCCTTTTGGGTCGAATGATGTCTGTGCACATTTCATTTATATATATATATAACTATAGGTTTGAACCGGATTTGGGAGAGGAGCTCTGAGATCTGCTGCACTTTTTTTTTGGTCCCAAATTTCTTGAGTTTCCTTTGGCAGCAAAGGGACAAATTTCCTGAGGCGGAGCTGAAGGGAAGGTAATTAATGGTTATTTGAACATAGACACCCAGACACACACACACACAGACACAATGTTAGTCGCTGAGTTAAGTTCCCGAGTGTAATAGAGAGAGGGGGGGGGGGGTCACTCACCATGTCGTACACATTGAGGATCACCAGCTCGTTGGCCATTCTCTCCCGGTCAGTCGGTCAGTCGCTCGAGCGGGCGGCGCGGGCTGGGCTTTCTCCCTCTCTCTCCTCCCTCACCCCAACCCGCGGCTTCCAGGGGCTATCCTCTCCCCCCCGCTATTCCTCCTCCTCCTCCTCCTCCAACCCCCTGCCCTGCCCGGCCCTGTTCCCCCCCACCCTCCTCCGTCTCACCGGGCGAGCCGCCGCCGCCGCCGCTCCTCCACCAACGGCGCGCGAGCCCTCCTCGATCACCGCATCCCCGTCCCCATCGTCGGCGGACAAAAGGCGAAGCCGGTTCTTTACCCCTCCCCGCGGCCTGGCGGCGCTACAGCGGGAAGAGGAGGAGGAGGAGGAGGTGGCGGCGGTGGTGATGATGACGACGATGGACATCCGGACCGCGCCACAGGCCAGGGGCGTTACAGCAGGAGGTGGTGTTGAGGAGGGAAAGCCAGACCTCCTCACCACCCGGGGGCGCTACAGCAGGTGGTGGAATTCCAGTCCTCCCCACCACCCGGGGGCGCTACAGAAGAAGGACGTCGCAGTGACGATGGAAATCCATCCAAACCGGAGGCGCCAGAGCAGGATGAGGTGGCGGTGACGATGGAAACTCTGCGCTCCCCACCGCCCGGGGGCGCCAGAGCAGGATGCGGTGGCGGTGACGATGGAAATTCTGCCCTCCCCACCGCCCGGGGGCGCTACGCAGGAGGAAGTTGGTGGTGATGGAAATCCAGTCTCCACCTCCCCCTCCCGGAGCAGGAGAAGGAAGTGTTGATGGAGACCCCGCCCCCAGGAGGAGGGAGCGACTGCGACTCGCAGCGACCGCCCCACAGAAGCGCAGGGCTGAGGAAATCGAATGCATTCGCAGTCAGGGAGAGAACACAGAAGGTTACAGTGTAGACATCTAAATTAGGATTACAGTTGTCATTAATTTTCACAATAGTCTATATGCGCAAATAGAACAAGTTCCAATGCCACCAAATGCATATGTAAAGCTGAAGATGAATCTTGTATATATAATTGAAGGTGTTTTTCTCCAAATGTAACAGTCCAGCCATTCACTCCAGATGTACCAAAGGGTTTCAGCGAACCGCAATCAGTTAGGTGCTGCCACTGGACTACACCTAACACTTAGTTCCGCCAGAGCAAATGGAGTTTTCTGATAAGCAAAACATTAAATGCTGGAAGTGGCACAGCAAGTTAGGAAAGCCCGGAAAGAAAAACATGACATTCTGGAAAAACTCAGCAGATCTGGCAGCATCTGCGGAGAAACAGTTAACGTTTCGAGTCCGTATGACTTACTTCTTCAGATGCTGCCAGACCTGAGCTTATCCAGAATGTCACGTTTTTTTATTTCAGATTTCCAGCATCCGCAGCATTTTTGCTTTCATTTCAGTACCTGGAAAATACCTTTTCAGGTGTGCAACAGCTTTGACACAGCAGCCTTCTCTGAAATGATGAGAACCTCTCTTCCTCTTTCAAATGCTGCCTAATCTCACTGTGGACCATAATATCATCCTGATATTATCTCTATTGGTTCAGGTTTCCAGAATCTGCATTTTTAAACCCTATTTCCATTTCCTACCACGTATCCTTTTATCTTCACTTAGCTCGACGTGGCTGTGAATTCTGCTCCAATAAAAGAATGAAGATACTGGCAATCATGTAGGTTGTTGCATAAATAATTGGGGATTTATTTCATTTCTTTACTGCTGTGAGTTTCAGTGTCCCCATCGCGATGACTACGGTCACTACAGAAGTTGCTAGAAGGATCCATGGCAATCTACCTTTGCTGAAAGTCCTTGAATTGTGATGCCATTTTTGAGTTTCCTTTCCAGAGTGCTGCCAAGAATAAAACCAGAAAGTTAGGGGATCAGGGTACAAGACAGTGCTTTATTGTTATTACCTGCATAAACTAGAAGTAAACAGTAATCAAGAAATTAGAAGGGTGATTTGTTGCAAAAAATGATTTGTTATAGTTTCATAGCCTTTGGGATTTAATTGTGCAATCTGTGAGGCAGTAAATTGTACAACAGGTGGATGGATAAAGGCAGAAATTTGCAGGTTATCATATCAGTTCAGTTACCCTAACATTCAACTGTATCAGGGAATGGAGGACTGGCAGGTTGGTCAGACAAAAGTTGTCACCATTCATTCAGTCTCATATCCTCATTGTTGCTATTTAGTCCTAGTTCTTGGTTCTGTTCAGTCACTACCTTTTTTCATGGATCTGTGAAGCTTTGTAAACAATTAGCTGCTCAGGCATCAGGAAGAAACTTTTTTACTTGTCACTATTTACTTGTGACTGCTGACACCCTATCTTGGGGACCTGAAGAGGACTTTGGCCACTAGTTTAATATAGAATCATAGAATGGTTACACAGCACAGGAGGCCATTCTGCCCATTGTGTCTATGCCAGCCCTCTGCAACAGCAACACTCAGCTAGTCCCATTCACCGCCTTTTCCCTGAAGTCCTACAATTCTCTTATGTTCAGATAATTATTTCCTTTTTGAAAGCAATGATTGCTTCACCTCC
Source organism: Cetorhinus maximus (assembly GCF_964194155.1). Taxonomy (NCBI): domain Eukaryota; kingdom Metazoa; phylum Chordata; class Chondrichthyes; order Lamniformes; family Cetorhinidae; genus Cetorhinus; species Cetorhinus maximus. The sequence goes on from NC_135892.1 coordinate 105,233,289, forward strand.
ACCACATTCTCAGGCACAAAAGTATTTCTTCATGTTGCTTTTGGTTCTTTCGCCATTCACCCTCAGAATGATAGTGCAGTTCCACATACTGAGTCAATGAGGAGTTAACCCATAGGGAACAAGATGGTTCCAGGTCTCTGCGATGTTAGCCAAACGCAGCAAGGAAAGTAATGGGCTTGAAATAAAAACAGAAGCTGTTTCTGCATGTCTGACAGAGTTAAATGTTTCAGGTCAAGGACCTTCAGAACTAAAGGGAGATGGAAATTTTGACCAAGTGAAGGGGGGTGGGGGCGGGTGCGACATGGTGGGGGAGGGGGGAGAACAAAAGGGAAGGTCTGTGATAGGGTGGAGGACGGGAGAGATTAACTGACAAAAGATTTCATGGTACAAAAGGCAAAGGCAATGGTAATGGATGTAGTAGAGAAGCAAAAGATTTACCCAGAGTGAGTGTGAATGGCAGAATAACAAACAGCTGTGTCTAAAAGCAAAAACATGAAAATCAAGATGGGGGGGACAGAGTTCATGGTCTGAAACTGTTGAACTCAATGTTGAGTACAGATGGATGTAAAGTGCCTAATCCAAAGATGCAATGTTGTTCCTCAAGCTAACATTGAGCTACACTAGAACAGTGCAGCAGGCTGAGGATGGAGATGTCCGTGTAAGAGCAAGGTGGAAAATTAAAATAGAAATCCACCAGAAGCTCAAGGACATACTTGCGGACTGTGTGGGGGTGTCCCGCAGAGCAGTTACCCAATCAGTGCTTGGTCTCCCCAACATAGAGGAGACTGCATTGTGAGCAGCAAATACAGTATACTAAATTGAAAGAAGCAAACAACCATAGCTGCTTCACCTGGAAGGAGTGTTGAGACTTTGGGTGGTGAGGAGAGAGAAGGTAAAAGGGCAGGTGTTACATCTCCTGTGTTTGAATGGGAAGGTTGAGTTGTTGGGAGTGATTGGGGAATGGACCAGGGTGTAACGAAGGAAACAGTCCCTTCGGAACACTGACCGGGAAGGGGAAGGGAAGATGTGTTTGGTGGTGGCATTACGCCGAAGGTGGCAGGAATGGCAGAGGATGATCCATTGAATGCGGAAGCTGGTGGGGTGGAAGGTAAGGACAAGGGAAACCTTTTTGCTGTTTTGGATGGAGGGGACCTGGTGAGAACAAAAATGCGGACAATGTGTTGGACACTGTTGAGGACCCTGTCAACCAGGGTAGGAGTAGTTCTTGGTTGAGGAACAAGGAAGACATATCAGAATTGCTGTTGTGGAAACTTACATCGTCAGAACAGATGCGACAGAGACAGAGAAACTGAGAGAATGGAATGGAGTCCTTACAGGAAGCAGGGTGTGAGGAACTGTAGTTGAGATACCCGAGTCAGTGGCTTATTATGAATATTAGTTGATAATAGTTGGTAGTTTATTAGCCAATATTCAATATTCCCTGTCACTATTCCGAAAGGACCATTCCCTCTACAACATCTTGGTCCACTTCTCAATTGCCCAATTCCTCATCTCTCTCCCACAGCACCTTCCCATGCAAACACAGGTGTAACACCTGCCCTTTGACCTCTCATGGTGCAAGGTCCCAAACACTCCTTCCAGGTGAAGCAGTGGTTTACGTGCACTTCTTTCAATTTAGTATACTGTATTCACTGCTTACAATGCAGTCTCCACTACACTGGGGAGACCAAATGCAGATCAGGGTGACTGCTTTGCAGAACACCTCCTCTCAGTTTGCAAGAATGACCCTGAGCTTCCAGTGGCTTGCATTTTAATTCTCCACCTGTCTCCCATGCAGGCATCTCTGTCCAAGGCCTGCTGCATTGTTCCAGTGAAGCTCAAAGCAAACTCAAGGAATACACCTCATGTCAATTAGGCACATTTTGGACACAACATTGAATTCAACAATTTTAGACTGTAATCTCTGTCTCCACCACCCACACATCCGTGCCCCCTCCCCCCAACACCCCTGCATCTTATTTTTCATGTTTTTGCTTTCGGACACAGCTGTTCATTATTCTGCCATTCACACCCACTCTGGGCAAATCTTATGTTTCTTTACTACAACCATTAACATTACCTTTGCCGTTTGTACCACTAAATTTTTGATAGTTGATTTCTCCCGCCCTCCACCTTATCACAGACCTCTTTTGTTCTTCCTTCCCCCTCCCCGTCCCACCCTTTCACTAGCTTAAAACCAATATATTTCTATCTCCCTTCAGTTCTGAAGAAAAGTCTTTGACCTGAAACGTTAACTCTTTTTCTCCTTCCGCAGACGCTACCAGACCTGCTCAGTACTTCCAGCATTTTCTGTTTTTATATCAGGTTTCCAGCATCCACAGTATTTTGCTTTTGTTATGTACTGGGTTTGACTGTGATGCCCTCTACAGTAGGTTGTTCTAGAGAGTCAGTGTCTAGGTTTAGACGTGAAAGGGGCGAGATTTACCTTGCACAGTAATACAAAGCTCTTTTTTATATTCCATCCAATTTTCTTTGTCATTAACCTCAATGGTGGAGTGTTAAACAGCCTGCTGATACACGACCACTGGTTTTGTGCTAATGTTTCCCCTTGCCCAACTCTTGGAGATTTAGTGAGGCAATCAGCACCAATAGAACCTTGTATAAGCAGAAATGAGTCTATCTGTTAAAGAACAGTTCTGAAGAACAGTTACATTCGACTCGACACATTAACTCTGTTCCTCTCTCCACAGATGCTGCCAGACCTGCTGAGCTTTTCCAGCACTTTCTGTGATGATAATGTGTTGCTGCTTCTGGATTATCCTTTCTTCATGATATTCCATGGATTTCTCACCTCATTTGAGAGTTTTAGACAAGTGCATGTTTGTAGAACAACTAGGGACAGTTTTCTCTGAAAACCTAATGTAGGAACGGGGGTAGACCATTCAATTCTCGAGCCAGTCCCAGCATTAAATTATATCGTGGCTGATCTGTACCTCAACCCCATAACCCTTGATACTTTTACCTAACAAGAATCTATCAGTCAGTCTTGAAAACTCGAGTTGTCCCAGCATTCACAGCCTTTTAGAAACTAGGAGCAGGAGTAGGCCATTCATTACGATCATGGCTGATCATCCAACTCAATAGCCTTCTCCCGCTTTCTCCCTTTTTGGGTGTGAGAATTCGAGATTTCTACTGCGTTTTGTATCTCCTCCTGGATTCACCCAGCAGATGAAATAGTTTCTATTTATCTACCTTATCAAATCCTTTTAATGTCTTGAAGACATCAATCAGATTGCACCCCTCAATATACTATACTTAAAGGAATGCAAGCCAAGTTTATGCAAGCTGAGCTCATAATTTAATCTTCTAAATCCAGCTATCATTCTGGTCTGGATGCACATGTACCATTTTAAATATCAAAATGTCTCCAGTGTTATTGTTCAAGGTAAGCCAGAGGATATGCTGCTTTGTAAGGATGGAGGGGTTTATACCAAGCCAAACATTAAGTACTATTTTGGGTGGGAGGATCTGTGTCTCTTTAAAGCAATAAAATCCACTTGTTAAGTAAATATGATGTAAAATCACTCAGTTTAATTGCAGTTTGGCCAGGATACTTTAAAAAATATGGTGGTCAGTTCTGGTGCCAGATCAGAAGTACCTATCATTATGTAACTACCTCTTTTTTCTCATGCTTTTTAAGTTTGTTTGCATCTGCAATAAAGTTTCATTTCTGCATGTTCTGTTTTTAATATATGTTGTAGATAGATGTGAACCTCTGGAATTCCCACTACATCTCTCTGCCTCACCTTTCTCCTTTAAGACACTTCTTAAAACCTACCTCTTTGACCAACCTGCCCTAATATCTCCTTTTGTGACTCGGTGTCATATTTTGTTTTATAATGTCCCTGTGAAGCGCCTTGGGATGTTTTTGCATATTAAAGCACTATATAAATGGAAATTTCTGTTGCTGAGCCCAAGAGAAAGCTGTACAATAAAATCTCTATCACATTGTTTTAACACACAGAGGAAGATATTCAAATTACCTGCCAGAGTTGTGGTGGCTTCCATTCAGCTGTTGAACACACCTCATCGCCAAACTCATATCTGACCTGAAAAACGACACATGAACAGTTTATTAAATGTATGCTTTGTGTGACATGTAAAAGTGGCTGAGAAATTTGAGCATGCCTGCATGGTGAGAGTTGAGGCATCTCTGATATTGGGCCTATCATGTCTCAACCATGGAGCGGCTGAGAGCAACAGGCTAGTGCAACAGAAGATCAGGCCACTGCTGGCACCGTAGTGACCTTCAGCCAATGAGAAAAGCCGGGTGGGGGGGTGGTCAGGAAGCAGAGGGAGCAGTGACCCAGTGGGGCTGGCAGGGAAATTGATTTTGCAGGGAGGGTTAAAATTTTGGGGGAGGGAGGGGTGTTCCCCCAATGCGCACACAGGGCACTCCTTAAAGGTCGTACCCCTTCCTCCCCGCCTTTTAAACATTTGCCCACTCCTGCCTGCCTGCCTATGCCAACTGTATTACAGCGTGAGCAATGTATTGTCCAGGTCAACTGGCTTGTTAATAAGCTCAATTGACCCTTAATTATTTATTTAAATATGGCAGGCTGATTTTAGCAGCTGCCTACCTACTGTGTTATGGGGAACAGCTTGGTGGGGGGTGGGGGACATCGGGGGGTGGGGGACATCGGGGGGTGGGGGACATCCCTTGTATTTTACGTGCTGTCCTCCTGGTGAAAACATGCCTGGTGGGGGATGGTATAATCCAGCTCCTTGTTTCTAATTTCTGTGCAAAGAATGCATCAGCTGTTCACTCTCCACTGAGGATATGTGGTGTGAACACCTAGGACCAAAAAAAAAATTATAGAAAAGAAAAGGGAGTTGTTCATCAACAAGAGGAAAAAAAATTCCTTATCTCTTTGTAATGTCCAATACTTTTGCTTCTAGAATATTCTGGCAACATTATATTCTATCCTGTTGCTTTGTGGGTAATGTGCATGCTTTGCTTAAATACAAAACCATGGAGTATAGGTTGAAACCAGTGGCTCAGTTAAGGAAGAAACTAAGAATTCCAAAATCTGGTTCTAAGCAGTTTCTTTATGAAAGTATCTCTATGAAAGACATGCTGCACATTACTGTATTACTGCATTATTACTGTATTACTGAAAACACAAAAATAAAGAGTTCCATTATACATTTTTAAAATCTATGCAGAATTTGAAATTAGTTTACATGTTGGCAAAAGTGCTACACGTTTTGCTTACATGATAATTGAATGACCATATATTTATTCAATTGATCTATTAGCATACAGGAACAGAGCGTTCAGGGCTAACCTACCTTGATCTGACATGGAATTGGTTTGTGTTACTCTGCTTTCCCTGGTTGGGATGTGATGGAGCTTATTTGCTTTCTATTGAGGTGTGCCATGGGTCCATACTGATGTTACCAACCATCAGTTACTTTATTCACAAAAATCTATCACAAAGAATTGTTCCTTACCTGCCTCTCGATTCGTAATACTAACTCATCATTGGTCATGTTCCTAAATACCTCTGCTGCTTCCTCATGCAGTATATTAACAAGTGAAATTCCATCAGCCTAAAGACAGGAGATCAAAACAGATACAATGAAGTAGCAGTGTAGTTGGAAGTGATCTATTTATAATGAAAGTATTGGATGGGGACTAGATTGTGCAATGGGTTAGCATGCTGTCCTTTTACATTTAGATTGTGGATTCATAAGTAGCCCAGGCAGAAGACAAAAGTTTCTTCTCTCTGTCTATATGCTTTGCCTCTTCCCCCACTGAACATGTTTAAATTAAGCTTTGTTGCACAGTCTCTGACCAATAACTCAATCTTTAAAACTGTGAGAATCCTTACCTTCTAGTTTCTCCTACAATTTTCAACATTTAAACTTTGCTTAGCATCAAAACGATATGTTATTTAATTTGTCTTTTAATCTCTTCGATCTTGGTTGTGTCATACCTTGATGGTTGAGCTGAAAATGGCTATCAAATGCCTTCCAAGCACCTTGCCAATAATGAAAGTGGGAAATGATTGCCTTGTAGGCATAGCTTCAGGTAACGTTTGGGGGAAGCCTGGAGGCATCATCCTTGTGGATAAGTTTATAGATGACGATGGTTTTTAAGAAAGCCCCATAATTTTGCCACTGACAAAGTTAATTTTCACCAGCACAAGTGGCATAGCTAAGCACTTGTTAGATATTCACTCCCTCCACCACTGGGGCACCATGGCTACAGTGTGTTTTATCTACAAGATACAGTTCAGCAACTTGCCAAGGCTCCTATGACTGCACCTTCTGTTATGGACAGAATTTGTGTGGTCCCTTCCAGGCCATGATCAGGATGTTTGTGTGTAAGGTGTGTGTGTGTGTGTGTGTGTGTGTGTGTATTTCCTTACTTTCGGATATGTTTTCTTATTTTTAAAATAAATTCCAGCAGCAGGCTTTTTGGTGATTTAAAAAAATAAAGAAGATTATTTATTATTACACACTTGCCCCAGATATTTGAAATGCAACATCTCAATCGCTCATCTCGCTCACACCATCACACGCAAGATTAGATACAGGTGAAGTTAAAGCTCTTGTTATAAATATTCAATTTTTATAATTAAGTATCTATGTCGATGCAGCCTCATATCTTCTTAGTTGATACTTAGTTGGAGTGAAGGTCCTTTAGAAACAAAGGATTCTCATGAAGCTGAGAAGCCTCGTGTAGAAAAATAGCAAGCAGATTGGTTCTCGGGCAGACTTGGAAACTGGAACAAGTTCAGTACTTTGGGCTGCATCAGAAGACTTTCAGCTGTGATGGTTCAGATGTTCAGACATTTCTCCCTGCCAGATTTGCTTTGTTCATGGTGTATTTTACTGCAGTCTCTGAAAGTTAGTTTCATTCACATGACTGCAGGGTTAACATTTCTAGGGTCCAGACTGCCAAGATACAATAGCAGTTAACAATGGCCATCCACTCTTATCTGTCCCAACTCAAATAGTCTCTTTTGTTCAATATGACACTTGGAAATCAACAGTCTAGAGATCCCATAATCCCCAAATGCTGGTTCATCCTCAAACAATGAAATATGTAAACTTCATAGGTGACTGCAAAGCACCTTATTCAGATCCATGTTTAACTAAATATTGGCCACAGAATTGAATACTGTCCACAGTTTAAATGCCCATTGTCACATGTTAAGTTGCAGCCACCTTAACAGAGTTTGTGGTCACTTTGGTAAAGTATGATCTTACAGTTCGTAATATCCAATATCCTCATGCTTGTACTGAGCATGACACTTCCAAACCCACCACCTCTATTACCTATCATAACCAGGCGATTAGGCACATGGGAACATCACGACCTGCAAGTTCCCCTCAAAATAACACACCATCCTGACTTGGAAATATGTCACTACTCCTTCACTGCTACTGGGTCAAAATCCTGGAACTTCCTCTTTAACAACATTGTGTGTGTACCTATATTACATGGACTGCAGCTGTTCATGACCACCTGCTCAAGGGTAATTAGGAATAGGACCAGTGTCATGAAAGGATAATAATTCCCATATTATTATTGTGATTTATTGTAAAAGTAGGTTGATAGTGGGGTTTGGATAGTTTGTGTGTGTGTCTGTGCGCGTGTGTGCACACGCGTGGGACTTAATTGAATTGGAGACAGCTGGTCTGGAGGCTTTGATTCATTAAAAGAATCTAGGTTTGAAACGCTAAATATGTAAACATGGCTGATGTCTTAGAATGTAGGGTGAGGAGAATTTGCATTTTTAGATAAATCAGGGCAGTTTAAATTTCAAAGAGATGATAGGATGTTTACACCTAGCCAGAGAAGCTAAGCCAAGCAGTGTGTTTATTTTTCCCAAAGGTTACTGACAATATTAGCACCATGAAAAGATTTATATTATGAGAAAAGTAAAGTTCCAAAGACATATGGGAACAGTGAAATTTACATTAAAAGGAAGAAACATGTATAATGGAGAATGAGGTTGTGTCAGGAAGGCATTATAAGATCCAACAAAAGTGTGAGAAGCCTCCAGTATTTGTGCATTAAGCCTGCTGTCTACAGAAACCGAAGCTGGGAAAAGCCACTTTGAATTCTACTGTCCATGGTATTGTGTTGACTTGCCTGGATCTGTTTAAATCTATTTTTTTTCCACTGTTGCCTTAATGGGCTAGTAACTGGAAGCCAAATTAATTAGGGGTTTTAGGAGATATTATAGTGGTAATTTGTAGACCTATGTATGTGCTTGCAATCTTTTCTTTTGTTAATAAATGTTTAATGTAGTATTTTTTAAAAATCTCTGAAGTCCTGGTGGACTCTGAATTCAGGGCACGGATCTTGAAATAAATACAAATTGCAAAACCATTGTGATAGTGTGATCAAGCTTCTCTTGTGGATTTGATCCACCTGGCACACATCATCTGCCACGTCATTACAACCAGCCATGCCATGACGCTCAAATCACATGAACAAACTAAAACTTGTTTGCTGACCATTTAACTGCCTCTCTTGATTAGTTCTCTAAAGAAGCTCACTGACCTTTGAGTTCTGACAAAAAATACAAAATATTAACCTGTCATTTCAGATGCTGGGAGACCTACTATGTTTTACCTGATTTTCTATTTTGATTTTGCAGTTTGTTTTTCTTCATTGTCCAAAATCCATAATTCCAAAAAATAATTCATGCTTTGATCGGAACAATTGCAAGAACATACCTCCAAGATCTTGTCACCCTCTTTAAGTCTTCCATCAAGAGCTGCTGATTCATTTTCTCTTATTTTAGCAACGTAGATTCCACAATTTCCAGGATAACAGGGTTTATCCGCTCCTCCCAAGATGTTAAACCCAAATCCTGTAAGTGAGTACCAAGCATGAATGTAAAACAAAATGATATGGAATTGTAATATTAGGTACAATAGAACTCAATAATAATCTTGCCCTCACTGGAGATAGCAATTATCATCTATTTATACTATATTGAATCATTAAGGCAAGTGAATTGAAACATCAAAAAATTCATGGGGTAGATATTGGGTATTGTGGTGTTTGTTACTGGGCTAATAATCCAGAGGCTTGAACTAATAATCCAAGAAGTGTTAGTGCAAATCCCACTGTGACAGTTTGAGAATTTGAATTCAGATGAAATCCGGTCAGTAAAAGTGACCATGAAATTGTCTGCTTGTTGTAAAAACTTAGCTTTTTCACCAATGTTCTTTTGGAAAGGAAATCTGCAGTCCTTAATCAAGTGACTCCAGTCCCACGCCAATGCGGTCAACTCTTAACAACCTTCTGAAAAGGCCTAATAAACAAGCCCCTAAGTCAGGTCAACGAGCGATGGGCAATAACTTCCAGCAGTTCCCACTTCCTAAAGATGATTAAAAAACATTACTGGGAAAATTTGAAATTGCTGTCTGATCTTGGGCAATTGGTGAAAACACAGGGCATTAGGAGGTGAAATGGAACTTCAGAAACAAGAGCAGGCTATTCAGCCTGTTCCACCAATCAATCAGATCATAACTGATCAGTACAGTGCAAATAGAAACATAGAAACTAGGAGGAGTAGGCCATTCGGCCCTTTGAGCCTGCTCCTCCATTCATTATGATCATGGCTGATCATCCAACTCAATAGTCTGCTCCTGTTTTCTCCCCATACCCTCTGATCCCTTTCGCCCCAAGAGCTATATCTAACTCCTTGAAAACATACAATGTTTTGGTCTCAACTACTTTCTGTGGTAACGAATTCTACAGGCTCACCACTGTCTGGGTGAAGAAATTTCTCCTCATCTCAGTCCTAAATGGTCTACCCCATATCCTCAGACTGTGACCCCTGGTTCTGGACACCTCCACCATCTGGAACATCCTTCCTACATCTACCCTGTCTAGTCTTGTTGGAATTTTATAGGTTTCTATGAGATCCCCCCTCATTCTTCTGAGCTCCAGCGAACATAATCTTAATCGACTCAATCTCTCCTCAAATGTCAGTCCCGCCATCCCAGGAATCAGTTGGGTAAACCTTTGCTGCACTCGCTCTACAGCAAGTACATCCTAGTGTAGTGATACTTATGGACAGTTGGACTGGAAACTATATTTTTGATCAGCTGCATGCAGATCATTTCTCCCATCTCTGTACTTCAATTTTAAACACCGCTGAGATTTGAAGTGCTGCTGTTCAGTTCCTCTTCACCCATTTAACACTGAAGAAAGTTTCTAGCTGGCTATTTTAACAGCCGCTTTTACATTCAGCAAGCATTCAGTTCACTGGTGCTGCCTAAAATTTGCCTAAATTAAAATGCTGACTTCCATTCAACAACTAGTTCACGGCAAATGCTTTAACATGCATGAGTTTTGAAAATAGTTTTCTCATGTAACAAACCTGCATCAACCCATTTTGTCCTGCACCTTCTGTTCATTATTAGAAAGAGCTTGCATTTATTTAGCACCTTAACACCACCTCAGGATGTTCCAAAGTGTCTTCCAACAAAGGAATTACTTTAGAAGTGTAGTACTGTTAGATTCACAGCCAAGAGGTCATGATTTAAAATTCCACATGGCAGACTGAATTCAATAAATCTGGTCATTTGTGACGTAACGCCAGAAAATAACCATGAAAAGAGAGGAGAGGACAAGAGAGTAAGGTAGCATTAAGGGAAATGATAGAGTGTGGCAGGAAGGGACAGAGCATACAAACTTAAGAGTGTGCTTGCAGATAAGGCTAGAGGTTGTGAAAATAATAAAAAATAATTAAAGGCTCTCTATCCGAATGCATGCAACGCTCACAATAAGGATGAATTGATAGCACAAATAGAAGCAAACAGATATGATCTAATTGCCATTACAGACACATGACTGCAGGGTGACCAAGGCTGGAAACTGAATATTCAAGGGTATTCGACATTTAGGAAGTGTAGGCAAAACGGAAAAGGGGGTGGGGTAGCCCTGTTAATAAAGGATGAGATCAGTATGTTAGTGAAAGAGGTTATTAGTGAGAAGATCAAGATGCAGAATCAGTTTGGGTAGAGCTATGAAACAGCAAGGGACAGCAAACGCTGGTAGGATCTGTTTATAGACCACCAAACAGTAGTGGTGATGTAGGGCATGGTATAAATCAGGAAATTAGAGATGCATGTAACTAGGGTAATACAGCAATCATGCAGACTTCAACCTATGTATAGATGGGTAAACCTAATTAGCACTAATGCTGTGGATGATGAATTCCTGGAATGTGCATGAAATGGTTTTCTAGAACAGTATATTGAGGAACCAACTAGAGAATGGGCTGTTTTAGATCTAGTAATGTGCAATGAAAGGGCTAATTAATAATCTTGTTGTAAAGGAACCTTTAGGAAATAGTGACCATAATATGATGGAATTTTATATTAAGTCTGAAAGTGAAACTCATGTCTTTAATCTAAACAAAGGAAACTATGAAGGTATGAGGGGTAAGTTTGCTGTAGCAGATTGGGAAACAACATTAAAAGGTAAGATAGTAGACAAGCAATGGCTAACATTTAAAGAATTAATACATGGTTTACAACAAATGTACATTCCTTTGAGGCACAAAAACCCAGCAGGAAAAGTGATCCAACCATGAGAAGTTAAGGATTTTATTAGATCGAATGAAAAGGCTTATATAGTTGCCAGAAAAATAGTAGTAAGCCTGAGGATTGGGAAAATTTCAGAATTCAGCAAAGGAGAACCAAGAAACCTATGGAGAAAGAAAAAATAGAATACAAAAGTAAAATAGCACGAAACATAAAAATGGAATGTAAAAGCTTCTATAGATATGTAAAAAGGAAAAGTTTGGAAAGACAAATGTAGGCCCATTACAGGCAGAGACAGGAGAATTTATAATGAGGAATAGGAAATGGCAGAGAAACTAAGTAATTACTTTGTGTCTGTCTGCATGGAGGAGAATACAAAAAAACCTCTTTAAAATACTAGAGAATCAAAGGATTAGTGAGATTGAGGACCTGAAAGAAATTAGTATTAGTGGAAAAGCATACCAGAGAAATTAATGGGACTGAATGTTAATAAATCCTCTCCCTGGACCTGATGATCTACATCCCAAGGTATTGAGAAAGGTGGCTGCACTGGTGATCATCTTCCAAAATTCTATTGATACTGGAATGGTTCCTATAGACTGGAAGGTAGCAAACATGACCCCAGTATTTCAGAAAGGAGGGAAAGAGGAAACAGGGAACTACAGTCCTGTTAGCCTGACATCAGTCAGTAGTCGGAAAAATGCTAGAGCCTATTATAAAGGATATGATAACTGGACACTTAGAGAATAATGGTAGCGTTGGACAGAGTCATCATGGATTTATGAAAGGGAAATCATGTTTGACAAACATGTTGAGTTTTTTAAGGAGGTAACAAGTAGATAAGGGAGAACCAGTTAACGTGGTGTATTTGGATTTTCAGAAGGCTTTCGATAAGATTCCAAACAAAAGGTTAGTTAGCAAAATTAGAGTACATGGGATTGGGGGTAATATACTGACATGGATTGAGGATGGTTAACTGACAGAAAACAAACAGTAGGAATAAATGGGTCATTCTCAGGCTGTGACTAGTGGAGTACTGCAAGGATCAGTGCTTGGGCCCCAGCTATTTGCGATCTATATCAATGATTTGGAGACCAAATGTAATATTTCCAAGTTTACTGATGATACAAAACTAGGTGGGAGTTTGAGTCTTGAGGAGGATGCTAAGAGGCTTCAAGGGGATTTAGACAGACTAAGTGACTGGGCAAGGACGTGGCAGATGGAATTTAATGTGGAAAAATGTGAAGTTATCCACTTTGGTAGGAAAAACAGAAATGCAGAATATTTCTTAAATGGTGAGAGATTGAAAAGGTCCAAAGGGACCTGGTTGGTGAGACTGCACCTAGAGTATTGTGTACAGCTTTGGTCGCCTTACCTAAGCAAGAATATACTTGCCATAGAGGGAGTGCAACAAAGGTGCACCTCACTGATTCTTGGGATGGCAGGATTGTCCTATGAGGAGACTTGGCCTATATTCTCTAGAATCTAGAAGACTGAGGGATGATCTCATCGAGACATCCAAAATTCTTACAGGTCTCGACAAGGTTGATGTAGACAGTATGTAGAACCAGGGGACACAGTCTCAGAACAAGGCTATTTAGGACCAAGGTGATGAATTTCTTCACTCAGAGGGTGATGAATCTTTGGAGTTCTCTAACCCAGAGGTCTGTGGAGGCTCAGTCATTGAACATGTTCAAATCAGAGATGGATAGATTTCTACTTATTAAAGATATCAAGGGAAATCAGGAGAGTGCAGGAAAATGACATTGAGACAGAAGATCAGCTATGATTTAGTTGAATGGTGGAGCAGGCTCAAGGGGCCAAACACCCTACACCCTGCTCCTATTTCCTATATAAGCTGCTATGTTGTAAAAAAAAAATACTGGTGTGGCTGTGGCTAAGGATGGTGCATCCTGCAAGGCATCAAATCAGTCGCTGACTAAAGTCATCAAGAAGCTGCCCAAGAAATGGAGAAAATCTCACAAGCTGAACTATTCCACTTGTGTATACAGGGTGCTGACCCAGGTTCACCCTTCCACCAGGATCTTGTCCAAGGCAATGAGTGTCACAAACTCCTTCGTTGTTGATATTTTCAAGCGCATTGTCTCCAAGACCTCCACCTCATCTGTTACAAGTGCCACACCATCTAGGCCAGGGAGATCCAGGGCTCCATCCAACTCATGCTACCAGGGGAACTGACCAAACAAGACATTTCTGAAGGTACGAAAGCAGTCACCAAACACACCAACTCCGTTTAGGTCCACCATTCTAATGATTAACATCCTTTAGGGAAGGGAGCATGTCATTCGTACATGATGTGACTTATATGCGTCTCCACTCTCACACTACATTGTTGTCTCTTAATCCCCTTTAATTAGGGTTGAGCAATAAATACCGCCTTTCCAGTACTGCTGATATGCCAAGAACAATGTGTGCCTAAAGGCTGACTCCCACTAAAGTATGAGGTATGAGGCTGCTGCAGGTCAGAACCTTTCCTCCAAAACAATTATCTCCCTTTGAAGGGCTGAACGGTGTACTCCTGCTCCTAAGTCCTTTCTTCCTTTTGCCTCAAATTCATCTTACTTTTGTCCAAATTTCACAAATTGCTATTTGAAATCGATTTACAATACAGCATGCAGTAAAATTATACCTAATTCCTGAATTTCAAGTCTTCTGGGTGAAACAAGCAGTAAAATTAAACCTAATCACTTCATTTCAAGTCATCTGGTGGGGGGAAGAAACATAATTATCTGAAATAAATTTGTGCTTGATGAACTGCTTCTGTTTGGAGTGTACAGAATGTGAAAGTTTGGAACATGTTTCAAGGATATCATAAATCTGAGTTCCAATATCAACACCTCGTTGTCCTTTTGTCTATCTTTTGGCAATCTCCACCTATCACTGGCCCTCTATCCAGCTCTACCTGTCCCACGCCCCCTTAAACCAGCTTATATTTCACCTCTTTTCTATTTTTCTTTAGTTCTGGTGAAGAGTCATACGAACTCGAAACGTTAACTGTATTCCTCTCCGTAGATGCTGTCAGACCTGCTGAGTTTTTCCAGGTATTTTTGTTTTTGTTCCAATAAGATTGATGGACCACTCAGTTAATGCAGATGTCATCTGAACCATTCAATATTTTACTGCTCTTAGAACCTCCGTTCTATTATTAGAAAAATGAGCTTGCGTTTATTAGCCACATCCTCATTACTAACAAGTAGTAAAATATATTGTGATATAATTTATCCCATTCTCTTCGTCTGAAGACATTAGAGATGAAATTCAACTTCAGTAGGGATGCAGAGAGGGACAGTTATAGGAAAGGAAATACGGTGGGGTGTATAATGGGCAGCCAATCCACTACCACTTTTTTGTGGCCTGAAGCTGGGTTTCACCCCTATCAAATCAGTTGTTGTATGATTCTAAGGGCACAAATCACTTTCAGGTACCTCAACAAACCTACCATTGCTCCTTTGAAAATCTGAACAGTGAGTGTTAGCAAGCTATTTTGCTGTAGACGTATCATAGCCAAATTCAATTTTGTTTTCACCCAACTTCTAAAGGCTTTTTGGCAGTGATCACTGGATAGTTAATAGGAGTGGGATCCCCAACTGGACTTCCTCTCCTAAACCTGGGGTGATGAATGCAACTATCATTTAAGCCTGGTATCAATCAACTTTGCACAGCCATGGAATTAAATGGGGAACTTTCAGATGTGTAAGGCTCATTTACACTATGCCTTTAACAACTGAGCCACAGGCTGTAGCTACCCATCTCTTGCTGTCTGTTTGGTACCCTTGCTTCCAGGAAACCACAAAATTGATAATTAATTGTGAACAAAAATAAATAACATTTTTAATATATTACAGATCACAGCCTGGAGATACAGGAGTATAAATTTGTTTTAGGCAATTGGGGGATAACAATCAGCAACCTATTTTGCAATCTACCTTTTCTTTTCATTTCAATTTGTAATCTAGCATCTTAAAATTAAAGCTTAAATTAAATCCAAGAGAAGACATTTCACACAAAGGATTGTGACAATGTGGAGTGTATAGGTCTAGACAACCATAGTTGCAAAATCAATTGAGATGTTTAAAAGGGACACAGGTGCTTCCTGGGGAATGTAGACGAATGAAGGGCAGTGAAATGAGATTAACAAATGATGAAACAGACTTGTAGGGCTGAAAAGCTTACTTCTGTTTCAAGGCAGTTCGACCTCATTGTTCAGATGATGTTGACAAAATGTTTTTTTTAGAGTTACAAAGTATTATACCAGAGGCAGGACATTCTGCCCATCAAGCTTGTACCTGGTGTTATTCTAATCTATTCATTAACTTGTATTTTTATAATGCCTGTAATGAAGCAAAACATGCCAAGGCACTTCACGGAAGAGTTAGCAAACAAAATGAGACACCCAGCCATATAGGGAGATATTGGGGGCAGATAACCATAAGCTTGGTTGAAACTCTTTCGAGTTATCAACAGTCACAGATTGCAACTCGTTCAAGTACAATCATAGTTCTTGGTTTCCGGGAGTGGGACATGAACCCACAACCCTCTTGATTCAAAGGCGAGGGTGCTATGAACTGAGCCACAGCTGACACCTCTAAGCTTGGTTGAAGAGGCACTGTCTTAAGAGAGGAAAGGGAACTAGAGAGGTGGAGAACTTTAGGGAGGAAATTCCACAACTTCAGGCCATGGCAACTGAAGGCATAGCTATCAAGGGTGGAACTCAAGTGGCTAGAATTGGAGGAGCACAGTTATTTCAAACAGTTGTAGCACTGAAGGAGATTGGTAGGGGTGAAGCCAGGGGAGGGATTTGAAAATAAGGAAAGAAATTTAAAAGATGAGTTGCTTAACCAGGCACCAATTGGGGTCAGTGACCACATTGGTGATGGGTGAACTTGATGAGTTAGCACATGAACAGAGTTTTAGATGACCTCAAGATCATGGAGCGTAAACTTCCCATATTGTTTAAATATTCCTCCTATTCCAGCAACTAATTGCTTTTCAAAAGGCTTTATAGACACTGCTTCAACAATTGTGTGGCAACAACTTTCAAATTCAAACCACACAACATAAAGTTTTTTAACTCCCACCTCTTTTATATGATGTAACCATTAACATACTTTGCACCTTTGTTCCATGGTATAAAATTCCTTTGATTATGGAAGAGTGTATTATCCAACTGTGTTGCTATATAAAAATCCCTTATACAAGTAATTAAAACTTAGCTCAGATCTGTAGGGTTTCAGAACTAAAATGGCCAGCAGAACTCAAAAGTGGTTGCACATCAAACCTCAAAAGTTTCAGCAGTACAAAATTAATGAAGATTGGCTTGTTACTGCAGAAATTCTCAGTATATCATATGCTGTGGTTATAATTTAGGATCAAAAGAGATTTGGGATATTTTGGGAACTGTTCTCCTTATTGCAGTAAAGCAGATAAATGTGCTTATTTTTCACAGAATTTTATATAGATTACTCCAGAGACTTGATCATGCAATCCAGTCTAGCATTCAGTGCAGTATTGAAGGAATGCTGCAATGTTGGAGATGACGTTTCAGATGCGAAATCAAACCAAGGCGTCCGTCCTGGTCAATATTTATCTATCAACCAACATCAATCATTAGTGGTCATTATTTCGTTGCAATTTGCAGGAACTTTCTTCCTACATTACAACAATGGCTACACTTTAAAAGTACATTATTAACAGTAAAACGCTTTAGGAAATGTTATTAAAATGCAAGCTCTAATCTTTAGACTAATTTTCCTTCCCTCACGGTCTTTGTAAGGACAGAATACTGGTGTGAGAATTCAAATATTGTAAAAATGTAATTTTTTCAAATGTTGGATGCACCTTAGCAGTCCAGAGCTGCTGTTCCAGGATACAGACCGGCTAGGTCACGCGTAACAATTTATATCCATTCCGAACTGAGCACGCAGGATGCCAAAGAGTTTCTCTGCTGACCTGCATTTCCTCTTTTCAACATTATGATGTGAGATTCCGTTCTCAGGCGGAGCAAGTCTCTCCTGCCCCTGGTCACCATGTTGTAACTCCCAACCAGCTTCAGCGCTGTTGTCAGACATTAGTCAGTCATACAAAGACACTTTATTGCGTCTCTTTGACACACTCGTCGTCATAGCAGCTTCTGCACGACGATTCAAAATGACAGCGAGAGAAAATACAAAAAAAAATCACCTCTCTGTGGGTCTAATTGGTGTTTTTTCCACTTAGTCGGTACATAATCGCAACTGAGAAATTGATCCGAATTTAACTTATTGTAATTGAGCGAATTAGCCTTAAAAGAGGGATAACCTGCATGTCATATCTCAAAATAGTAGAGTTCAAACAGCTGCGAGATCGGCTATTCGGTAAAATCGTATACTGCCTCATCAAATAAAAATACGAGGTTCATAAACGCTGCAAATTTACTCCCCAGGAATCTCTTTTTAACTTGGAAGTAAGGTCTATCATTGCAGAACAAAAACAAAAATACTTGGAAAAACTCAGCAGGTCCGACAGCATCTGCGGAGAGGAACACAACCAACGCCTCAAGTCCGCACCACTCCGATGCTGTCCGACCTGCTGAGTTTTTGCAGTTTCTTAATGCATCGGTTAAGTGATTTACAATCAATTAAGTACTCCTAGATATGCAGTCACTGTTGTAATGCCGAAAGGGTGCAGCCAATTTGCACAAAGCTGTTAGGGCACTGGGAGAACTCCCTTGCTGTTGGTCAGATCTGCAGTGGAATCTTCTGACATGGCAGACAAGGGCCTCATTTTGTTAATTATTCTTTCATGGATATGGCCATTGCTAGCTAGGCCAGCATGTATTGCCCATCCTAATTGCCCTTATTTATAGGGCATTTAAAAGTCAACCACAGTGCTGTGGGTCTAGAGTCACATGTAGGCCAGGTAAGGACAGTAGATTTCCTTCCCTAATGGACATTAGTGAACCAGAGGGGTTTTTACTACAATCAGCAATGGTTTCGTGGTCATCATCAGACTTTTAATTCCAGATTTGTTTTTAATGAATTCAAATTCCACCATCTGCCATGGTGGGATTCAAACCCAGATCCCCAGAGCATTACTCTGGGTCTCTGGATTACCAGTCCAGTGACAATACCACTATGCCACCACCTATTTTAACATGTCATATAAAGGACAGTACAGCACTGTTTCATTTCACTGGAGTGTCAGTCTGGTTTATATGCACAACTCTAAAATGGGACTCGAGTCCATAATCCTTTGACTCAATAGCATAACTTTATGTGAACTTCCTTTAAATTAATGTACTCTTACTGTTGCTTACGGTGTGGTGTCCTCTATACTGGGACACCAAAGGCAGATTAGATGCCCACCTGCAAAGCACTCCTGTTGGCAAGGCAGCCTGATGTGCAGGTGAAGACGACAGTCCATGTGCTTTACCACAGGGAGGGTTATCCTGATTCATTTTACATTTATGCTGGAAGTGTAGAATTTCTGCTTTGCTTCAATGTTAAACCTGCTATGTTAACCAGTACTCAGGGCCAAATCTGATCCTGGAGCGAAGCAGAAAAGAGACTCACTGAGGAGTTAAATTTGGATGCACGCACAGGGGTTTGACACCACAGAGTACAAATTCAGTCAAACCAGTTTCCCAAAGTATTTGTTGGACCACCAGCACTTTATTTAACTCTACCTGACATTAATTTAGAATGGAAAAGGATTCTTCCCCTCTTTGGTTAAAATATTAATGTTTAATCAATGGGGAAAGAGCACCTGCAGGACAAATAGAGTTACATCACATAGCTCCTGCCTGGTTGTAAGTATGTTTCAACCAGGCTATACCTTAACAGCAGTAAGTGTAATGCAAATTCCAATGCAGAGATTTAAACATCTCATCCAGTCAACAATTCAGCGGAGTAATCAGGGAGTGCGGCATTAACCGAGGTGCTGTCCTTCATATGAGATATTAAACTGAGGCTCCGTCTGAAATATCTCTATTTGCACACAACAATGGCAGAAATCCAATCTGTTCTCGATTGGGTGTACATTGATGGCTCACAAAAGAACATCCAAAGAGAAGAAAACTCCCTTACCCTAAAGAAATTATCTTAGGAATTTAGGAACAAGAGGTCATTTAACCTAACAAAACTTTCACCTTCATTTAAATTTATGGTTAAATTCCACAAAGAGTAGTTTTCATTACCCTTGCGTGGCATGAATGTTACTTGCATGTGCCAGGCAATGACCATCTACAAAAAGAGAGAATCTAAACATCTCCCCTTGACATTCAATGGCATTACCATCAACATCCTGGGGGGGTTACCATCCATTCATAGTTCACGTAAGGTCTACCCTCAAGTGCCTGAAATCTCCTGGGTCAACCGATGACACTGACAGCATTGTGCACAGGAGTACACACCTGTGGCAGAGTGAGACCTTGGCACTTTAGAAGTTTCCTGTCAGCCATGCTTGATGCAGATTGGTGCCCCTCAAGCTATAACCATTTGTCTCTTCAATGGAAATAGGAGTTACCACTGACTAGAGAATTAACTGGACCAGCCACAGAAGTACTGTGGCTACAGGAACAGGACAGAGGCTGGGGATTCTGTGGTAACACATCTCCTGACTCCAAAAGATGATGGCTTGTGACATGGTGGTCAACTTTGTTAAGCATCGCCTGGTGTGCCTCAGGCACCCAACTCTGGCATGGGAGTGTCTGCCGCATTTGCTGCGAGAAAGGCAGTGGGCAGAAAAGGTGCAGATTCACTGACCTGGGCCCTTTTTTTGGCCAAGTGAGCTTTTCGTTTCTGCTTGCCTCTTCCAATGCCCTTCCAAACAGACAGTCAGCCTCAGAGGTCATGGTCATCAGCGACAGTCTCCCAGTTGTCAGCATCAATGTCCGTTATCTTGCTTGCAGGTGTCCTTGTAGCGGAGGTATGGACGCCCAAGAGGTCATGACCCAGTGGCCAATTCACCATACAGAAGGTCTTGGGGGTAAACGGCCGTCATCCATCCAATGGATGTGGCCGAAACAGTACAGATGTCACTGGCTTAGCAATGAGTGTATGCTGATGAAATTAGCACACTCCTGGATCTCTGAGTCGGTGACATTGTCCTGCCAAGAGATGCCAAGGATATGTCTCACACAGCGAAGGTGGAAAGTGTTCAGCCTTTTTTTCTGCCTAGTACATTGTCCAGGTCTCACCATTGTTGAGGAGTGCACTGAGGATGCAGGTTTGGTAGACGCATATTTCTTCATTTACATTTCTCTTGCAGCTGCTGAACTGAGTAGATCATGTCAATTGTAGATCTTCAAGATAAAAGCAAAATACTGCGGATGCTGGAAATCTGAAACAAAAACAAAAATAGCTGGAAAAACTCAGCAGGTCTGACAGCATCTGCAGAGAGGAATACAGTTAACGTTTCGAGTCCATATGAATTCATCAGAACTAAGGGAAAATAGGAATGAGATGAAATATAAGCTGGTTGAGGGGGGTGGGACAGGTAGAGCTGGATAGAGGGCCAGTAATAGGTGGAGGCAAAGAAGAGATTGCCAAAGATGTCATAGACAAAAGGACAAAGGGGTGTTGATGGTGGTGATATTAGCTATGGAATGTGCCAATGGTGTGACATTAAGGGTGGAAAGCAGGATGAGCAAGTGACAGATAGCCTTAGTGGGGGTGGGGTATACAAAACGTTAACTATTCCTCTCTGCAGATGCTGACAGACCTGCCGAGTTTTTCCAGCTATTTTTGTTTTTGTTGTAGATCTTTCAAGTATGAAACCACACTGGGATTTGAGATAGATCCACTCATTCAAGATCTGCAGTCTGACAAGGGCAATATGGGCAAATACTTTTCCCATGATACTCAGCAGGGAGATGCCTCAATAATTGTTGCATTTGCTGTGGTTGCCCTTGTTCTTGTACAGGGTGGCACAAGGCTATGCCACTTTATTTTTGAAAACATGACTTTTCAACTTTCAACTGACTGGAAATGTTGCAATTTGAAATGAGACAGAACAAACTACTTAAAAATGCAAGGCCACCTTCCGAGGTGAAGGTGACAAAGCAAACAAGACAAAACAAGGAATGTGAAGAGAGGGATATTGCCTATAATTCAGAGAAACCCATCATATCTAAGGAAGAGACACTAAAATGCAAAATGCTAGATATTGAAACAATGGCTGCCACAGACAGAGCCACCCAAAATCTCTTGGAAGTACACTTGGGTGAAGTACAACAGGCCAGACTACAGCCACTGCAGAGAGATTGCAAGTGACACAGATAGTGGTAAGAATGTTTTCAGCAGAGGAAATAGGCTGAAAAGCTGTGCTGTTTCCCTCTTCCTTTTGGAAAAAGTGGTGTCACCCACTTTGAGAAGTCAACTACCAGAAACCTACCAGCGAACCGAGATCTTGTAATAATTACAATGTTTTCTACATCTGACTGTACTGAAGAAAACAGCTAACCTAAATCAGCCACAACGTTTAAAATCTATGCCTCATTGAAAATCAAAGGACACTTCCTCATATATTCTTTTAACTTTTTATTGGACTTTAATTTCCCTTATTTCTGATACCTGTGTGTGTGACCTCACGTTATTATTTTTCTCAGGTTAAGTGATTAATAAATTTGCTCTTTCTTTATCTCAAGAAAACCTTGTTTGATTGACTCCTTATTTCTCACTGCATAAATAGGTAAATACATTCTGATTTGAAAAGGACATATCCTTGTGAAAAAGAAACTTAAACCTTTGTTGTGACCAACTGAGGAGGTTCAATACAGGAAGCCTGTTCACTCCTCCTCACCTGGTCATAACAAGGGTCACAATTTTTGCATCATGTATTTCCTGAGGCACTGCCCCCTCTCTCCAGCATAGATAGAGGAGTTGGTGCAGATGCTGCAGAAGTGCTGATTTCCTGTGCTGGAGGAGTTCACGTGGTAAAGCATCAGCACCTATGGCAAGCAAGTCAAGCTTTGTAGGTTCGATATCTAGCTCTGCCATGACAGGCAGTTTTTCTATGGTGTCTAGAGCTTCTTTGGTGACAGTATTCTCTCTAGAGTACAACTCAAGGCAGTGTTCCACCTATTTCTCCAACTGTCTATTTCAGTCAGCAATTACCTTCCGTCTTTGTTTTCAATGGAGCCAATGGACCTGTTGCCTTCTTGATCCTTTCGTACATGCCCCTGACATTCCCTGTCAAAAGGCATCTGGATATTTTGGCAGAGTTGTAACCAGTAGTCATTGGCACACCGCAAACTAGCAGTTTGTTGGACTTTACTTTGAACGCACGAAGAACCATTCAGAGTTTTCTCACTCAAATCTCTCTTGTAATTAATAAGTAGACCACTTGGCTTCAATTACAATCACAGTAATGTTAGCCTTACACCAGTCAGCACTTTTCTGCTCATTGCCCATATCTTGAGCGTGTAGTATTGTAGATGGTTTCTCAAAGTATGTTCTATTTCACTTCTGCACCGTGTGGGAATGCTGGAGAGCACCTGTTCAATCGAGTTGCAAAACTTTTGGTTTTTATCTGAATAGTCAGTATGGCTGATGTTGATACAAGAATGGCATTTCTGCTTTGAATGAAAAAATCTTGAAGAATTGCATCCTAACCCAGATGCACACTAGGTAGTGATCTGTATCTGCTTGTGTTGAGAATGATAATCAGATCCAGCTGGTGGCAATGCCCTTATCTTGGATGTCTCCTGGACAGCTTGTGGCATGGTTTGTTCTGAACACTCATGGCAGCAGCAAAGCTCAAGTAGTCTCTGTCCATTTTCATTTATCTTTCATAGGCCATGGTGTTCAAGGCACGAGGGCCAGGCCTCATGATCTGCGCTCACAATGCGTTGAAATGCCCCAGTAGGAAAGATGTTCTGACTTAGGGATTCTGCTGATGCCAGCATAAAGCACCTCATAGAACTGGTCTTTTGCCTCTGTAGTGGAGCACGTTGAGAGGCGGAGAGGATGCCTTCTGAACCATTTGTGGAAGTTTTATCACCTACAGTAATGAGTTCTTTACAGAAAAACCTACAACTTGCTTATGCGTTTCCTCTGAACTCTTCCCCTGCTAGAACACATTTTTCTTTGATCCATTCTTTGATCCACCGAGAGTGATCTGCTCTCATTGAGCCTGGTCTGTTGTAGCCTACAAAGTTCCATGCTAATCATGGCTGTCTTGTGCTCATTATTGACCAGCTGCAAGTCATTGGTCAGTCCCATGCACATGGTCCTGATGTTCCAGCTAGCCAATTTATCAAGCTAACAGTTATCATCTTTCTTTTCATTTGCTTAGTGCGGTGGATTCTGTCCATTTGTAGAGCAGAGACTCAGGACTCCAATGCACCATTGAAGCAGAGGGACCATGTTGGGTCAGCACCTTACTAGACAGGGGCTGCTGTCTTGAGATGGGCAGTGGCTGACTAGTGGGACATGATGGTCCCTCCCAATGTCCAGGACAGCCCATAGCACCTGTTCTCTAAACTAATCGAGTTGGGAGTGTCACTTGTAACTGCTGTCCCCCATGTCGTGTTAATGTGCTGCAGAGAAACTAGGGTGCCCTCTCCAGGGAGACACTGGGTTGCCCAAACATTAGAGTCCTCCTCTCAACCTCCCCAGTTGAGTCCAAAGGAATGCAAAGCACTATGTTTGGCACCGGCTTGGTTGGAGTTGCCAAAAAGATGACATATTTAGACGTTAGTCTGCCTTTGGGCTCTACTCCAGATTTTTTGTCAGGATTTACTCCTTTAGTCTTCCTGAGCTATCCACAAGGCATTGGAGCTATTTGGCCATAGCTGTGGGTTTAATTCTTGAGTGCCAGGGCATTTCCACATGCCAGTGGACCTGCATACTGCCTATCTTCGTGGGCCAAGCCTCCTCAGAGTTCCTCTGAAGCTTTAGCCTGGGGCTGCAAGTGTCCCAGTTTCTGTGTGTTGCTATGGGGAGGTACAGCTGATGACTTGCCAACGGAGAGGCTCTGAACTAAAGGAAGAGACTTACACGTTTAGTTCTCTTTTTCGCACTGCTGCTAGCCACCAGTGTGGGCTGAAAATGAGAATAAAACTATCACATAAAAATGGAAAACATGCTAACTCTCTCCACCCATCATATCGATCTGTTGGACACACTGACTCCCACAAAGCCTTTAACATAAGAATGTAAGGAATAGGAGCCAGAATAGACCATATGGCCTGGTCGAGCATGCATTGCCTTCAATGTGATCAATTATGGCTGATTTCCGAATTCAACTCCACCTTCCTGCCTGCTCCTATATTACTTGATTCCCTGAGAGGACAAAAATCTATCTTAGCCTTAAATATATTCAACAATGGAGCATCCACAAACCCCTGGGATAGACAATTCCAAAGGTGAACATATAAACATATGAAATCAGAGAAGTAGGCCATTCGGCCCCTCGAGCGTGCTCCACCATTCAATAAAATCATGGCTGTTCCGGTTGGGTTTTGAATTCCACATTTCCATCTATCTCTGATAACCTTTGATTCCCTTGCCTAACAAGAATCTATCTACCTCCGCCTTAAAAATATACAATGACCCCGCTTCACTGCCTTCTGAGGCAGAGAGTTCCAAAGTCGAACAACCCTGAGAGAAAAAATGTCTCCTCATCTGTCCTAAAAGGGAGTCCCATAACTTTAAAACAGTGCCCAGTGAAGAAATTTCTCATCTCAGTCGTAAATGATTTGCCCCTTATCCTGAGACTGTACCCCCATTTTCTAGATTCTTCAGCAAGATGAAACAGCTTTTCAGTGTCTACCCTGTCAAGACCCTTCAGAATCTTGTGTGTTTCAACGAGATCACCTCTCATTCTTCTAAATTCCAGACAGCATCAGCACAATTTACTCAGCCTTGCATCATAGAACAACCCTCTCATCTCAGGGATCAACCTAGTGAACCTTCACTGCACTGCCTCCAATGCAAGTGTATCCTTCGTTAAATATGGAGACCAAAACTGCATACAGCATTCCAGATCCCTATATAATTGCAGCAAGACTCCTTTATTATTGTATATCAATCCCCTTGCAATAAAGGCCAAAATGTCATTTGCCTCCCTAATTCTTGCTATACCTGCGTGCCAACTTTGTATTCCTTGTACGACTACATCCAAGTCCCTTTGAACATCACTATTTATAAGTTTTCACACCTTTTAAAAAATATTGTTTTAGTCTTACGAAGTGAATAACTTCAGACTTACCACATCTATCACCTGGTTGCCCACTCAACCTGTCTATGTCTCTTTGCAACCTTTTTTTGTCTGCCTCACAGCTTGCATTCCCACCTAGCTTTATATAGTCAGCAAACTTAACATTACTGTCTCTACTCTAGGTCGTTAATATAGATTGTAAATAGCTGAAGCCCCAGCAACGATCCTTGCAGCATTCCTCCACTAGTCACAGCCTACCAACTTAAAAATGCCTTGTTTATCCCTACTCTTTGCTTCAAGTCTGTTAACCAATCCTCTATCAATCCTGATCTATTACCCTAAATCCAGGAGTCCTTATTTTGCATATTAATCTTTGTGTCCTACCTTATTGAATGCCACTTACAAAGCACGAGTCATGAGTGATTACTTTCCCACATGCTTGGATGAGTGCAGTTCCAACAACACAAGATCATCAACACTATTCAGCACAAAACAGCTTGCTTGATCAGCACCCCATCCACCATCTTAAATATTCACTTCCTCCAACACCAGTGCACTGTGGCTGCAGTGTGTACCATCCACAAGATGCACTGCAGCAACCCATCAGCTTCTTCAACAGCACCTTCCAAACCCACAAATGCTACCATCTGGAACAAGGACAGCAGGCACATGGGAACACCAAAACCTACAAATTGCCTTCCAAGTCACACACCATCCTGACTTGGAAAAAAATCGCATTCCTTCACCGTTGCTTGATTAAATCCTGGAATTCCCTCCTTACACCACAAGGACAGCATCAGTTGAAGCAGGTGCTTATCTCCACCTTTTCAAGGGTAATTAAGGATTGTCAATAAATGCGGGCCTTGCCAGCGATGCCTGCATCCAATGCACAAATTAAGTTATTTCAGAAGAAATCAGTGTGATATGATATCACACATATTTCAATTATTGTTAACTAAGGTAAAGATTTCTGAAGAAAACAATAAAGGTTCACCAGCAGCAGTGGTCAATGTTATTTCAGTGCCATAGCAGATTAAACCTCTTTATTGGAATCATTCAGAAACTTAACCAATTGAGCTTGCAACAAACCTGTGGGTTGCAGTGCAGACCTTACTGACATAAAGTTTGCTCTTTTTAAAAGTTTTCCTTTTTGGTAAATACAACTGGCAAAATAATAATGATTTTTTTTGAGGGGGTGAATTTGAATAATTATTGCATTATCATGTAATAATTCCTATGTACAAAAATCAAGAGAATATTCAAGATTCACAATCTTATTTATTAGTTAGAAATAAACAATGGATAGCCAAACCTATGCTACTACAGCTGTCAATGAGTGGGAAATCTGGGCAGATTTCCTGTTATTTTGTACAAAAAGCCATGTTACTCCTCAGAATCTGAATTCTATCTTCATGCAATATAAGACAGTAATTCTGCCCATTATGTCCACGATATGCAAAAGTCACTGAATATGACTTTGACCATAAATTGCAGTCAAGTGATTGTTAGATGGAGATTTTGAAGTTTATGTTTGATTGCCTTTATGATCAGAAAGACATTTCACAATCTTGCTTTTTTTCCATATTTTACCTGTCGCTGTTAAAATCGTTCAGGAGATTTGTGCGGAAAGTGTGTATCAGTGTTGTATCTGACAAAACTTTTACAGTTTTCAATGTCAGATGGCTGATGAGCCAGTTGTTTATGTATCCCATACTTGTGCTCTTAGATATTTCCAACATATGTTTATGTGCTCAATTTGAGCTGTTGAAAGATGCAGGCTGTAAACTGCTCCACCATCCATCCAACGAAAATGACAGATAATGCAAACCTCCTGCTGCTATTCAGCACTACTGTAAGAGGAAACAAACCATTAGAAGGCATTAAAATAAACACAGGACAGGTTCAGGAACATAACTATGTAACAAGTAAGTATATTTTAACATTGGGCCTTGAACTAAAATTACCAGTTAGGATTTTGAATTATTTTTGAAGGTCCCATGCCATTACTAATTGGCAGTCTGGTGCCTAGAGATTGGAGGCTCAACACAGTAACAGTGCAGAAAGAAAAAGAAAATTAAAAGATGGTGCACTGTTATTGTGGGAATGGGTGAAGATAAAAATAAGCTGTTGACAAGAGACACATAAAAGCAAAGAACTTGCACATATATTGCACCTTTCACAACCTAACAATGTCCCACGGTCAGAGGCTACCTCTGAGCCCAGGCTGACATACAAGGATAAGAATAAGGAAAAAAAATGCAAAGTAACTGCATAAATTCAGCTTAATAGATAGGAATAAATGAAAATGAAAAGTAAAAGTTGGTATTTCATGAGTTTCATGGAGGTAAAGAGAAGAATTTCTAACAGACCAGCAATTGATCTGTGCTGAATATTTAAACATTAACACTATCTGGTTAGGGTGACAGATCAGAGTTTAGCCATGTTTAATATCTTAAGAATACCTGCACAGTATATATTTTTTGTGGAGAGGGGCTGTGGAGGTTGCAGGTTGTGCCAGTATATGACCCCTGTAAATTGATTTCTGCTCGTTGGCAGAAGTGATCTCAAAGTCATATGGTACATATAACGTCTGGATACAGACTGCAGCATCAATGGCATTGATATATTAAGAGATGGGAGAAAATTGGCAAAGAAAAATTGGTAAGGAAAAGGGTGTATTTTACATGCTGTATTTTTTTTTTAATTCATTCATGGGATGTGAACTTCTCTGGTTGGGCCAGCATTTATTGTCCATCCCTAGTTGCCCTTGAGAAGGTGTGGTGAGCTGCCTTCTTGAACCGCTGCAGTCCATGTGGTGTAGGTACACCCACAGTGCTGTCAGGCAGGGAGTTCCAGGATTTTGACCTAGCGACAGCAAAGGAACGGCAATATATTTCCAAGTTAGGATGGTGAGTGACTTGTCGGGGAACTTCTAGATGATATTGGTCGTGGGTTTGGAAGGTGCTGTCGAAGGAACCTTGGTGAATTCCTGCAGTGCATCTTGTAGATGGTACACGTTACTGTACCTTGGTGGAGGGAGTAAATGTTTGTAGATGTGGTGCCAATCAAGCAGGCTGCTTTGTCATGGACAGTGTCAAGCTCCTTGAGTGTTGTGGAAGCTGCACTCATTCAGGCAAGTGGGGAGCATTCCATCACAATCCTGACTTGTGCCTTGTAGAGATGGTGGACAGGCTTTTATCTCAACAACTGTGAAATGAATGGTGAACTACTATCCAAGTTTTTCACAAGTACCAGTAGAAAAAAAAACATTCAGCAAATTACTTTTTCTGATTCCATAAAGTGTGGCAAGTCATATCACTGCAAATACAGAAAAGAAGTAAAAGAATGAGGGCTCAGAATCAAGGAAACTTGAAGGACTTCCACTCAGGGGAACCAGGGTGGTCCTGCACTGAGAATGCTGGGATATATCTTACCACCTTGTTCCAGCCACTGGTGTGGCTATGCCTCTTCCCTAGGGCTTGCCACTGGACAGCTGATGGGCTTGCCTATTTTAGGTGGTAGACACTTGTAATACACAAATCGGAGTTATATGACGTACAGAGGGCCCCATTTGCTAATTTAGGACTCAGACTATATTATTTCACTCCTGCTTCCAAGTCCATTCCTTCCATAGATCAAGAGTGAAAAATTTAGCATTCGTCTACAATGTCAGTTGATACTTGAAGACCCTAGACACAAAATCTTTTTTAAAAAAACTCATCCAAGTTCTTTGTCTTTTGAGCGTGGGCAGATGCAGAAGACATTTCCTCACCATTAAAATTGAAGCTTGGAAAAGGGTACGAACAATCTAACCTAAGGCAACAGACTCAGACAAATCTGAACTCTGCACAAAGGGAGCGGCTTCAACCATGAATATTCATACATTTAAAAAAAATAAATCTACATCCACTTAGCTTTTAATGATAAAAGTTATCAGATGGCTGTTCTTCAAAGCCAATTAGCCTAATTTACAGTAAATACAAATTGCTGTTACAATTTTGAATTAGCTGTAAAACTGATTGTCAGCACATTCAAAATCTTTTTAAAGAGTTGATACGGGAGGTGGATAAGTCAAGTGGGTGCTGTTACAAGCAACAGTGAAATACAGTTAACACAGAAGACTATGCCATTAACATTTCTTCAAAATATGTTAATTAATTAATTTGATATCATGAGCAGATTACCTCTGACAGCTTGTGCATTTGATGCAAGAACAAAGAATTTGATGAGGTTAATGTATAGTGGTGAGTAGTCATGTTCCCAGATCACAGCTGGAATCACAAGGAGTTTCCCATAACCAGACAATAATAAAGCTATTAGTAACGTGTTGCGATTTGATTTTTTCTGGATGAAATCATCTTTTGTTAACCACAAGAAAAAAAACGCCCCACTCAGGAATGCTGCCAGCTCTAAAAATAAAAAAATAACATTACAGCATATTTGTCTTCTTTTTTTGCAGAACTGTTATAAGCGGTACTTTTTTCAAAAATACTTTAATTTATATACTGCTTCTAACATTGTAAAATGTACCAGGCTGCTTCACAGGAGCATAAGCAAATAACATTCAACACAGAGCCACATAAGGAGATATTAGGTCAGGGGACCAAAAGATTGGTCAAAAAGAGGTAGTTTTTAAGAAGTGCCTTAACGGAGAGAGAGGTAGAGAGGCCTAGAGTTTGAGGGAGGGAATTCTACAGCTGAGGGTCAAGGCAACTGAAGGCACAATTGCCAATGTTGGAGCGATTAAAATCTGGGATGTGCATGCGGCCAGAGTCAGAGTAATGCAGAGATTGCAGAAGGTTGTGGAACTGGAGGAGGTTACAGAGATAGGAAGGAACAAGCCGATGAAGGGATTTGAGAATAGAGATGAGAATTTGAAAATCAAGTTGTTGCTGGACTGGGGCCAATATAGGCCAGTGAGCACAGGGGTACTCGTGAAAGGGACTTGGTGTATTAAGATACAGGCAGACATATTTTGGGATGATCTCGAGTTTATGGAGAGTGGAAGGTAAGAGGTTGACCAGGAGGACATTTGAATTTTCAAGTCTAGAGGTAATAGAGGCATGGATGAAGGTTTCAACAGATGAGCTGAGGCAAGGGCAGAGATGGCCAATGTTATGGAGGTGGAAGTAGGTAGCATTAACGATGGAGTGGATTTGTGGTTGGAAGCTTGTCTTAGTATCAAAAAGGACTCCAAGATTTTGAACAATCTGTTTGTGGGATAGAATCAATAACTAAAGAATGAAGTTTATGGCGGTGACTGAAGACAATGAATTTAACCTTCCCAATATTTTGCTGGGAGGAAATTTCTACACATCCAGTATTGGATATCAGAAAAGCTGAGAGACAAATCAGGCAGTGGAGGAGTCAAGAGAGGTAGTGGTGAGGTAGAGCTGAGTGTCATCAGTGTACAATGTTTTTGGATGATGTTGCCAAGGTGCAGCATGTAGATGTGAGTTTGGAGGGGACCAAGACCACGCTAATCCTTGCATGGGCTCCAGAGGTAACAGTGAGGAAGCAGGAAGAGAAACCAATGCAGCTGATTCTTTGGTTATGAATAGTTAGGTAATAATGGAACAGATGAGGTATAACTTGTACAAAGTATAACTGATGATTCAATTCACTTTTTGAAAGTTGTCTATTCCTCATTTCAATTAAATTCAATTATCTGGTAATCTGAATTTGTGAGAGAACATTCCCACTTTAAATTGTTATTTACATAACCTTAATTCAAATTAGTGGATAATTTTATGTTTTTACTGCAAAAAGCAACATTGTTGTAGTTTTTTCTTTCTAGTTCACCTGCTTTGTCCAGGTCACCTTAACTGTGATAAGATGGGTACGTGATCTGCATTTCACATTTGTAACAATGTTGCTTAAAGTCCATTGTCAGAAGGGCTATTGTGGTCTCCATTGACTTCCTGTCACCAATTGAGGCACAGAATTTCTTCCAGCAGCATGGGAAAGACTTAGAATTCAAAAGCATGCAGGATCAAATGTACATCTTCTATTGGGGGTGGGTGGGAGAATGTAAATTATGAAATGCAGAGGAAGAGAAATG
The DNA here is from genome assembly GCF_964194155.1 of Cetorhinus maximus. Lineage (NCBI taxonomy): Eukaryota > Metazoa > Chordata > Chondrichthyes > Lamniformes > Cetorhinidae > Cetorhinus > Cetorhinus maximus. The sequence goes on from NC_135892.1 coordinate 105,265,054, forward strand.
GGAGCTGAATATGTCTCAATCTGTTACAATCAAACTGGACTTTATTTTATTAAAGCAAGAACAAGGTCCACATATATACATTATATCTGCTCAACAGGGTTGAGACACGAACAGGTCCCTTCCAATCCAAATGTTAGATATTCTTTCACTCATGAAGGATGAGCATTTAAGATGATTTTTCTTATAAAGTAAAACAAAGTGATCTTACCCAAACTAGCTAATCCAAACATTTGGTAGAAGTCCCACTCTTTGGCATAACGAATTATATCTGTAGGATCAACAGTTTGCTGTGAATCCTGCAGCTGTGACCACCTAAGATATGCTTCACACAACAAGCAGAATATGCATAGCTTCCAATGAATCTGAAGGAAAAGGTTACCAAAGAAATCATTGAATTAACCATGTTCATATTTTAAAAGGCTAAACAAAAAGATTTATGCATGAATAATGGAAACTGAAGGAGTGTGTTTCTTGGTGCCTTTTAACAGAACACTCAATACAGAGTTAATGCCTTCAGGAAGAAATGGTAGAAAATTGTGAAGGGAAATAAGACAGCATATTGATTACTGTGACAAGAAGGGTGTTATCATCAATAGTTAAATTTACTAGAAAATAATCAGTCATATGATGCACAACAAGGATACTTGTATTGTATTTTCTTGTAATTACCGAGGAACTCACTGTGAAGTAGTACTAAAATTTAAAAGTACTTACATTAATCTTGGTATTGAGGATTATATGCCTATAAGCTTGAACTTTACATAAAATTGCATCAATGAGAATGATCACTGGGTCATATTCAATATACTTGTCAACCGGTTTCTGGCATGACTTCTGAAAGTAAAAATTTTAATTATTTTTTTCAGTCCCACTGATCTATTATTTGCTCTATTAGGTTAACATTTACTGGATGACATTTGTGGATCTGTAGACAAATTATATGACATAAGCACTACAGTGACCCTAGAGCTATAATGTCATTGTATATTAATGAAAAAAAGCACTTTGATTAAATGAAATAAGAGCTAGGAATGTAAGAAATAAGAGTAGATAATTACTAAAGTTAAAAAAATGTAACAGTGTGTGAAGTAAATTAATTGCACAAAAAAGAAAATGGATGTGGACTTTTATGTAGCACAGGCCAAAATTTAAATTACGTGCCACTCTCCCACTTGGGAGTTCGGAGTCTGTCTTTTTAAAAAATTCATTCCTGGCGCAAAAGAGTGCTGCATTATCAGAGATGCCATTTTTTAGATAAGACCTGAAACCAAAGCTCCACGTGCCTTGTCCATCACAAAGAGCATGGTGTTTGCCCAGCAGCTGGGTCAAGATTTACCCTTCCACCAACATCATCAAAACAGATTAACTGACTATTTGTTCTATTGCTGTTTGTAAGACCTTAGAGTGCACAAATTGACTGCCAGGTCTCCTTACCTTACCAATGCTCAAAGAAAAGGAACAATCTGGCTGCGAAGCACATTGGGATATTTTGAGGTTGCGAAAGTTGCTACATAAGTGCAATTTCTTTCTTTCTTTCATAAAGATCTGGGGGGGTTACTTAATTGGGCCAGCCTATCAATAATGTAGCTACGATAGCAAGGGAGAATCTGTGACAAACTGATTTCCTGCTGATGCCTCAATGCTTCTCCACTATCTAAAGACTCAAGAAAGGAGTTTGATGGAATACTCACCACTCACCTGGAATTGGTGCACGTACAAAAACACTCGGAGCTTAACCATTCTGGGCAAAGTAGTCTGCATAATCAATGTCCCAATTGTTGAACTGAATATGCCCCCAACCACCCCCACATTTGAGTCACATACCACCATTGACTTGGACCCAGATAAAGACACAAGCTGCTTTTATACAATGCCTTTCATGACCTCAGGACCTCCACAATACTTTTCTGTCAACAAGGCACTTTTTGGAAATGCAGTTACTGATGTAATAGCATCATAGGAACAGGAGTCGCCATTTAGCCCCTCGCGCCTCTTCTGTCGCCAGTCAGAGATTATGGCTGATCTGCGACTTAGCTCCATGTACACATCTTTGCCCAATATCCCTTAATAAATTTGACAAAAATGTATCAATCCCAATTTTAAAATTAAGTGATCTAGCATCAATTACCATTTGCATAAGAGAACTCCAAACTAAATGTAGAAAACATGGCAACCAATTTTCACAAAGCTAAGTTCAGCAAAATAAATGACCACATATTGTATTTTAATTATGTTATTTGACGTTAACTTCCATCTGGACGCTGGTGAGAATTCTCCTCCCTTTTAATAGTGCCATGGATCCTTTACATCAAGACATCTTATCCAGAAAAGGAACCTCCAATAGTGCAGTGCTCCCTCAGTACTCCACTGGAGTATTAGCCTAGATTACGTGCTCAAGACTCTGGCTTTGCACCCACAACTCAAGAGGTAGGAGTGCTTATGCACTAAACCACAGCTGACACCGTTGCTGGGTCTATCCTGGAAATCTGGACCAAACACTCTGTGAGGGCACCATGATCACAAGGACTGCAACAATTTAAAGAGAAGGCCCACCACCAGCTTCTCAGGACAAAGATGAGCGATAAACGAAGTCTTGGCTCAAGATCCCAAAATCAAATGGAGAAAAGAAATGAACACATGACTTTAGACTCCAAAATAAAAGTGGGGAGAATGGATAGTCTATGTTTTGTATTCACGCCATTAGATAATGGTGGCCTAGCTGGCGACACCCACTTCCTGTGAAAGAATTTTTTTAAAATCTGAAATTATAGAAATTTACAGCATGGAAGGAGGCCATTCAGCCCATCATGTCCACACAGGCCAACCATTAGTCAGCCTCAGCCCACTTTCCAGTTCATGGTCCATAGTCTTGTGCGTTTACAGCACTTCAAACACTTACCCAAGAATTTTTCAATGTTATGAGGGTTTCTGCCTCCACCAACCTTTTAGGCAGTGAGTCAGTTCCAGATAGGCAAGATATGGGCTCATGGAGTTTGGGGTAATATACTAGCATGGATAGAGAATTGGTTAACAGGCAGGAAACAGGGTATTAACAGGGCATTTTCAAGTTGATGGGCTGTGACTAGTGAAGTGCTGCAAGGATCAGTGCTGGAGTCTTAGCTATTTACAATCTACATTAATGACTTAGATTAAGAGACAGAGAACAATGGATCTAAGTTTGCTGTTGATATAAAGCTAGGCAGAAAGGTAAGCTGTGAGGAAGACACAGAGGCTGAAAAGAGATATAGACGGGTTCAGTAAGTGGGCAACAAGATAACAGATGAGGTACATAATGTGGGGAAGTATAAAGTTGTTGACTTTAGTCATAAGCAAAGTATTTTTTTTAAAGTGTAAAACTTAAATGTTGACAATCAGAAGAACTTGCATGTCAAGTCCCAAGTGATAAGGGACACAGAAAGTTGGCATACAGGTACAGGAAGCAATTAGGAAGGCAAGTAACATGTTAGCCTTTACTGCAAGGGGATTGGGGTACAAGAACAAAGGAGTCTTGTTACGATTGTACAGGGTTTTGGTGAGACCACATCTGGAATACTGTGTCGTTTTGATCTTCAGACTTAAGGAAAGGTACACTTGCATTGGAGGTGGTACAGCAAAGGTTCACTAGATTGGTCCCTGGGATGATGGGGTTGGCCTATGATGAGAAGCTGATTAAATTCAGCCTATATTTTCTGTAGTTTAGAAGAACGAGAGGTGATATCATTGAAACATATGAGATTCTGAAGGGACTTAACACAGTAGATGCTGAGAGATTATTTCCGCTAGTCAGGGAATCGAAAACACAGGGGTAATGTCTCAGGATAAGGAAGAACTTCAGTTACTTGGCTAGATTGGAGAAGTTGGGATTGTTTTCCTTGGAAAACAGAAGGTTGAGAGGAGAATTGATAAAGGTATTCAAAATCATGAGGGGCATAGAAAGAGTAGATAGCAAGAAACTAGTCCCACGATGGAAGGATCGAAAACCAGAGAGCACAGATTTAATGTAATTGGTGAAAGAAGCAATGGAGACATGAGAAAAAGGTGTTCATTCAGCAAATGGGTAGGATTTGGAATGGACTGCCTGAGAGTGTGGTGGAGGCAGAGTCAATTGAGGCATTCAAAAGGGAATTGGATTGTTATCTGAAAAGGAAGAATGTTTAGGCTACAGGGAGAAGGCCGAGGGAATAGCACTAGGTGAACTGCTCCTTCAGTGGGCCAACACAGCGACAGCTAGCCGAACTGCCTCCTTCTATGCTGTAACCATACTATGTGATTCTACAGATGGCACTTTGGGGGGGGGGGGGGGATTCTGAACTTACACATATGGTTATCTTGATGATGCCATGGCTGTAGTCCCTGTGCAGTTCCGACGCCTCCTCATTGCATTCAACGCACCGGTACGGCGGCGCCGACATTCCGACGAACGGCTGTTCACTTTCAAGAGCGCGAGGCCCAGACCAACCGTCCGTCCCCCACCCCAGCACCTCGCAGTTGCCTGGTTACCAGCTCGCGGCGCTGGGAGCGGTGGAGAGGTCGTTGGAGAGGGCGCCGCGCAATACCCGACGGGAGATGTAGTCTCCCTCCGATGATGTAAACTCGCTTTCGACTCGGGAGAACTACATGACCCAGAGGGCACTGCGGCAGTGCCGCCACTTCCCCTCCCCCCTATGTTTCGAAGAAGTAGCAGGGCAAAAAAAAAAGATGGCAGCTGCCAGTCAGCGAGTCGCGGCGGCGGTTGTTGCTCAATTTTTATTGTTTTCTCTGTGTCGTTCGGCATGGGCCGAATACTTCTCTTCCCTCTTGTCCTTTAGTAGCAATAGCCAGATGCAGAAGCAAGGCTGCGTCACTCAGTCTGAATTTGGGAACTCGGAAGACTTCGTGGAGTGCGGTGAGAGCCTGGACTTTTATTTTTTGCCACGTCCTTTTTTTTGCCCATTGCGAATTCTTTCTGATTTCCGCATCCGCAGTCAGGACAGGTACCTGCTAAAGTCACTGTGGCGATTGGGTCCAGGCAGGGTGGCATTTATGGATTTATTTTCTTAAACATGCATTCCATATACTCTGAAGTTTCTGGGGAAAAAGTGACATTTATAAAAGCAGTTTGGGCTGTTCTTGTGCACAACAAATCAATGGTTCAGTTTTAATGACTGTTCAAAAAGTATCTGATCTTATTAGTGCATTCTTCATTTCCTCATCCCTTTTACAAGCGCAACAGCAAATTGAGCCTTTAATGTAGTGAACATGTCAAGGTCCTTCACGTGGTCACCAATTATATAGGAAAAATACGGGCGGTGATCAAAAGCAGAGGCAAGAAGGTTTTTGAAGGTAAGAGAAATGGGAAACTACAGGGATTGACGGAGGGAGTTATAGTGAGGTCAGCGATGGGTGTTTTTTAAAATCAAATGTGACTATCGGAAAAGTCAGTTATGACTTCAAGGTTCAATTGGAATTCTCAATAGTAAATAGAAACATTCATTTGGTAAAGCAGTATATCTGCTGTCACGGTAATGCAGAGCATGGACAACAGGTGTGTTGATCCTGGACGCTTTGAGCTGAAATGTGTACACTTTGAATACTAGGAAAGATATTTATATTTTGTCCTAAATGGTAAATTTGTCTCCAGTGTCTTATTAGAAGATAAGTGACACTGTTATTAGTATACTGAAAACATAACTGTAAAGAATGTCAGTCATGTGGAGAGGACAGCTGCTGTTAGCCAATTTTGTTTACTGCCTCCATTGTGAAGGATTGGTATTTACTGCCGATTCAGTCACCTGTTTGTTGGTGTCTATTTTAAAAAGGCACCAGGTTTATGGAAAATTGTTAGCAAACTATTTGTCATTTGTTTATGTACAATGATGAGATACTAATGATGTTGAAATAGAAACAGAAACTAGGAGCAGGAGTAGGCCCTTCGAGCCAGCTCCGCCATTCATTATGATCATGGCTGATCATCCAACTCAATAGCCTGCTCCCGCTTTCTCCCCATACCCTTTGATCCCTTTCACTTTCAATTGACTGCATTGTTCTAAAAGTGATACAACTTGTATTTATATATCTTTATGAGTTCGTCTACCATTGCAAAATAAAAGGGATTGTAAGCTCTTGCTTATTGCCATGGAATATTTTTTTGGCTACTTTCTCAGGAGTGCAGTTTCACTCTGTTTCGCTATTTGTGTGTGTGAGCTTTGACTATGAATGTTGAGAGGTTAGTTGTGCAAGATCACAGGACAACCATGAGGGGTGGGAATTCAGGCTGTTTTCCCTTCTCTAATCCAAAGAGCTGAGGGAAATTAGGAGTTGCCCTCTTGCTGCTCTGATTGGGGGGTGAATCTTTTGGGTGGTGTATTCCACATCAACACAAAGTAAGACCTGCATTTATATTGTGCTTATCACAACCGCAAGAAATCCCAAAACGCTTTAACTTTTGAAGTGTAGTCATTGTTTTAATACTGGAACTTTTCATTCATGGGATGTGGGCTTGGCTGGCTAGGCCAGCATTTATTGCCCATCCCTAATTGCCCTTGAGAAGGTGGTGGTGAGCTGCCTTCTTGAACCACTGCAGTCCATGTGGTGTATGTAGGTACACCCACAGTGCTGTTAGGAAGGGAGTTCCAGGATTTTGACCCAGCGACAGTGAAGGAACGTGATATATTTCCAAGTCAGGATGGTGAGTGACTTGGAGGGGAACTTCTAGGTGGTGGTGTTCCCATCTCTCTGCTACCCTTATCCTTCTAGGTGGTAGTAGTCATTGATTTGGAAGGTGCTGTCGAAGGAGCCTTGGTGAATTCCTGCAGTGCATCTTGTACACTGCTGTTACTGCGTATCGGTAGTGGAGGGAGTGAATGTTTGTGAATGTGGTGCCAATCAAGTGGACTGCTTTGTCCTGGATGATGTCAAGCTTATTTTGTGTTGTGGGAGCTTCACTCATCCAGGCAAGTGGGGAGTATTCCATCACACTCCTGACTTGTGCCTTGTGGACAGGCTTTGGGGAGTCAGGAGGTGAGTTATTCATCACACAATTCCTAGTCTCTGACCTGATCTTGTAACCACAGTATTTATATGGCTAGTCCAGTTCAGTTTCTGGTCAATGGTTGATAGTGGGGGATTCAGTGATGGTAATGCCATTGAACATCAAGGGGCGATGGTTGGATTCTCTCTTGCTGGAGATGGTCATTGCCTGACACTTGTGTGGCACGAACGTTACTTGCCACTTGTTAGCTCAAGGCTGGATATTGTCCAGGTCTTGCTGTATTTGGACATGGACTGCTTCATTATCTGAGGAGTCGCGAATGGTGCTGGACATTGTGCAATCATCAGCGAACTGCAGTGACTGATTTCTACATCACAAGGTACACAAACAGCAATGTGATAATGACCAGATAATCTGTTTTAGTGATGTTGATTAAGGGACAAATATTGGCCAGGACGTGATGAAGAAGCAAAGTATGCTTTGCTTCAAATTATGCCATGGGATCTTTTATGTCTACCTACGAGGGCAGATGGGAAGACTGTTTAATGTCTCATCTAAAACACAACCCAGTAACAGACTAGTTAGGCTTACTGGAGAAAGACATGGGAAGCTTTTGAAAAGCTTATTTTCTCCTTTCTACATTTTTGCTTTTACTTCCTGAATCTAGCTGAAAGGAGATGCACAAGAATAATAAGGAATTATTCATCTAACTCACCAATGAAGAGCACTTGTCCTCTCATCAACACTCCCCACAGCAACCTCAAATTTATACCATAATGATTTGGCAATATAGCACTGTTTGCATTTGTAGCCCATTCCTAATTGCTTGGACATAGTAAATGTTGATCCTCCTGCTATCAGTCTTGGATCCCTTTCTCACAGCATTTAGTTCAGCACCATTTATCAATTATATTGATTGGAAATAGATGCATCATGGCCCCTTTGGAGTTGATATGGCTCTCATCTGACTTGCCCACTGATGGAAGATTGTAACAAAGCTAATCCTGAGCTAAACTAAGTTAAAACTGTAGATTCAGTCATGTACTAGCTGAGCTGGGCAGTACTGCAGTTATCTAGATAGCAGTTAATTGACCTGTCATTATTGGCACATCAGTGGAACCTGGAGGACTAGGTGGCTCCTTGCCTATGCCCAGGTAACCCTGTCATCCAGTAATCCAGTTATGATCTTGGCTGGATAAGTAGCAGGAAGCTTAACCAAATGCTCCATGATAGTAAGCTGCCTGGTTTTAGTTGTCTAATCTTCAGCACCACAACTGCACGCGTTTGAGGATCTGAGCTTTGGCTCTCGTTAACTGTATCTAAGATCTCCAGACTTGGATAAGAGTATGCACCGTTACGGTCTCGGTAGAGACCAATAACTTTCTTTTTAAAAAAAATCCAAAATCCCAGTTATTTACTAAAAGAATTAAGCCACAAGATTCCACAATTTAAAACAGAAGACTTTTTAACAATACAAGAGTCAAACAAAGCAAACACTAAATAATGTCTTAGAAAACAACCTATACTCAAACCCAGCATCAACATATGTCAGACATGAATTCGCAAGCAAATTGTGGTCGATTATAAACTATAAATTACACATTAAATTGCAGATACAACTAAGACAGATGTTAAGAATTTTCTCAACAGTCTACTAGCATATAGATATATGAACATACGAACAAGGAGCGGGATTGGTCATTCAACCCCTTGAGCCTGCTTTGCCATTTAATAAGATCATGGCTGATCTGATAGTAAACTGAAATCTGCATCCTACCTACCCTGATAACCTATCACCCTCTTGCTTACCAAGATCTATCCGCCTCTGCCTTAAAAACATTCAAAGACTCTGCTTCCACCACCCTTCCAGAAAGAGAGTCCCAAAGACTCACGACCAAAGCACTTTCCAAAATGGCGCTTCTGACATGTCTTCCTTTTTCCTTAACTGAGGTTTCCCACCCACTGTGGTTGACAGGGCCTTCAACCATCGTGCCTCTGCCCTCCCTCCCAGAACCATGATAGGGGCCCCCCTTGTCTTCAGTTTCACCCCACCAGCCTCTGCATTCAAAGGATCAAACTCTGCCATTTTCGCCAACTCCGGCATGATGTCACAGCCAAACACATTCCCCCCCCCCCCTCCTCCAAATCAGCATTCCATAGGGACCGTTCCCTCCCGGATACCCTGGTCCACTCCTCCATCACTCCCAATGCCTCATCCCCTTCCCACGGCACCTTCCCATGCAATCACAGAAGGTGCAACACCTGCCCCTTTACCTCCTCATCGTCCAAGGTCTAACCACTCCTTTCAGGTGAAGTTGTGCTTCTCTTGCACTTCCTGCAATTTTGTCTACTGCATTCACTACTCCCAATGTGTTCTCCTCTGCATTGGGGAGACCAAACGCAGACTGGGTGACTGCTTTGCGAAACACCTTCAGTCTGTCCGCAAGCATGACCCAGACATTTGCCATTTCAACACACCATCCTGCTCTCATGCCCACATGTCCGTCCTTGGCCTGCCGCAATGTTCCAGTAAAGCCCAACGCAAATTGGAGGAACAGCACCTCATCTTCCAATTAGGCACTTTACAGCCTTCTGCACTCAACATTGAGTTCAACAACTTCAGACCATGAACTCTCTCCTCTATCTTCACCCCCTTTTTTAATCCCCTTTTTTAAAATGTATTTTTATTTTTTATCCATCAATTTTCATTTTTATTCATTTATTCATTGTTTTATACCCTTTTTTAGTCCCCTTTTATCCATCTTTCCTCAACCACCGCCCTCTCCCCCACCCACTCCCTAAAGGGCCATCTGTTACTTGTTCCATGTTCTTTCATAGAGTGCCTACCCTTGTTCTGCTATTAACACATTCTGCTTCCCTATCTTTATGCCACTATCAGCACCTCCTTTAGCCCTTACCACTACCATTAACACTCCCTTTGTCTTTTTGTCCATGACATTTTTGTCAATGTCTCCTTAGCCCCCACCTATGGCTGACCTTCTTTCCAGCTTCACCTGCTCCACCCTCTTTAAAAAGTATAAATTTCATCACATTTCTACCTCTCTTTAGCTCTGAAAAGGGTCTCACAGACTTGAAACGTTAACTCTGTTTCTGTCTCCACAGATGCTGTCAGACCTGCTGAGTTTTCCAGCATTTTCTGTTTTTTACTTCAGATTTCCAACAACCGCTTAATTGGCTATTAAAAGTTCTGTTATAGTCTCTCTTTTTCAACCTCAGATCAGCATTTTACCCCACACAGCACCACAGGACAACTGGTGGTACTAAAAGTTTCATTTTCTCTCCACTTTCATTTACAATAGAGCATACAGTTTGTTCTTTTAAACCTGCTTCAGTTTAATACTCAGTAGAGAATTTTATTTGTAGATTAACCATTTGAAATGTACATAAAGTAGTTTCACTCTTGCTCCACTCAAAAGTTCTACTGATCCCAATTGCTAATCTATTTCAAGCAGTTAATAAGGTATATGGAATCCTTCATAAATAGAGATAAAAGCAAGGAAATTATGGTGAATCTTTATACAACACTGGTTCAGCCTCAAATGGAGAATTGTGTCCAATTCTGGGCACTACACTGTAGGATGGAAGAGAAGACATTGGAGAGGGTGCAAGAAAAGACTTATGAGAGTGGTTCCAGGTATGAGAAACTTTAGTTAACGTGGATAGATTGGAAAAGCTAGGCTGTTCTCCTTGGAGAACCAAAGGTTGAGAGGATATTTGATCAAGGTGTTCAAAATCATGAGGAGAATGGACAAAGTAAACAGAGAGAAAACTATTCCCATCGGAAGCGTTGAGAACCAAAGGGCACAGATTTAAGGTGATTGGCAAAAGCACCAGAAGCGACATGAGGAAAAACTTTTTCACACCGCATGTGTTTAGGATCGCGAATGCACTGCCTGTGTGTGGTGAAGGCAGATTTAATCACGGCTTTCAAAGGGAATTAGTTAATTATCTAAAGAGAGAAATTATACAAGGCTACGGTAAATGGGCAGAGTGTGGGACTGGCCGGACAGCTCTTACAGAAAGCTGGCATTGATACGTTAAGCTGAATGACCACGATCTGTGCTGTTACCGTTCTATGATTATAGGTAACTGATTACAGTTTGATAGTTCATTTGATGCAAAGTCTTTTCATGCATGTGATGTTACAGTGTAATAACGCATGTATAAATGCACATTTTAAAAATAGAAACAAATATATTTAAATATTATAGTCTATTCTGTGGAAATTTTTGTTTAGCGTGTGTTCATTGCTTTGAATATGTAAAATAGCAGTATAATGGTATGCACTTAGCCCATTGCTATACTTTTTTTTTAAAAAGTCCTTACATCACTACCATCTTATTGCAATAAAACAGCATGAATTATGTCACACAATTAAATACTTTGCAGTGCCAGGTTTTATGCAGAACAACATGGCATCCATTATGTACCAACAGCACCCCATAAGTAACATTGCGGTACTGGCAGATTTCTCCAGTCTTCAGTTAGTACCATAGGATCCTCCATGCCCACGTGAACAATCAGGGCAAAGAGACCTCTGCCTAATGCCTGATAATGAAGCTAGCTAGCAGTTAGTACTATACAGCAGTGCTGGTCTGACCCTTGACCTCTGGTTTTGTTATTCAACAGATTCTATGTAAATTCTATGTTATATGTATGTGAAAACTTTAACATTTTTTTCAGTTTTATATAGCCACAATGCTATTTTATCTTCCCAGTGGTCCTGTGAAGCTTTGCTTTTCTAAGTAACTCACGAAGCAAATATTTAAAATAAAGTGGGATTTAGTTTTTACAAAACAAGTTTGAAATAAAAACAAATAATGTCCATATTATGCAGCAGATCAGTCAGCACTCATAAAATTAAGACAGATTATGATTCAGTTGTGTACCCTTCACCAGACTGAAGGTTGAGATTGAATGTAAAAATAAAGAGAAAAGGGGTTAAAGTGTGAAGTGACTTAGTGAAAGGTTTGTTTTGCTTAATGTTTTAGAGTCTTCATTTCTGAATCCTGAAGACACTGACTGTATGCCTAGTGGGGCTCCACCATGTGAACCAGTGCTGTCCCTTGACACAGAGAAAATCCTGGTATGTTATTCTGTTTCTTTTAAAAAGAAATGGCATGGGTGGAGTAAATCCATTGTCTGAATCTGAATGTGCTTTTGTTTCATTGTTTTGAAATAGATGATTAATTCAGTCTTGGATTAAATAATTTGTACCTGCAATTTACTATTGCAGTTTAATGAGCCATAAAAATTTCAAATGAAAAGGATTAAGCCAGCTGGATCAGCTCCAGTCATAAAATCTGTTAATTTTATAACTAAATTTGTTTTATTTTTTTAAAGATATGTGTAGCATTGGGTATAGTAAGTACCAGCATTATTCAGAAATTTTATAGATTTATTTTGTCTTTGCTCCTAGACATTAGATTTTTCAGGCGCCAAACATAATTAATTTGGAATGGCCTAAATTAAGTTTGGTTTCTGGGGTATAATATAAAGAAGTAGAGTGCTATTGTTCATAGTAAATATCATAGAATCACAGAATGGTTACAACACATAAGGAGGCCATTCAGCATGTCGTATCTCTGCTGGCACTCTGCAAGAGCAGTTTACCTAGTGCCACTCCCTGCCTTTTCCCCATAGCCCTGCAAATTCTTCCTCTTCAAATAATTATCCAGTTCTCTTTTGAAAGCAGTAACTGAATCTGTCTCATTCTCACGCAGTGCATTCAAGATCCTAACCACAAGCTGTGTTTTTTTAAAAAAAAGTTTTTCCTCATGTTACCTTTGGTTCTGTTGCCAATCATTTAACTCGATGTCTTCTGGTTCTCGATCCTTCCACCAATGGGAATAGTTTCTTCCTTTCTACTCAGTCCAGACCCCTCATGATATTGAATACTTCTGTAAAATCTCCTCTCAAACTTCCTGTTCTCATCCCTATCTTTTGCAACCTATCCATGTGAATAAAGTTCCTCATCCCGAGAATCTGCGCCCTCTGTAATACGTTCACATCCTTCCTTAGATGCCCAGAACAGGGCGTAATATTCCAGTTAAGGCCAAACTAAAAAGTTTACAATAACTTCCTTGCTTTCCTATGCCCTAGTTATAAAACCCAGGATCCTGTATGCTATTTTAACTGTGCTCTCAACCTGCCCTGCAACCTTCAATGATTTGTGCACACAATTCCCCAGGTCCTGCACCCTGCACCTGCACCCCTTTCGGTTGTTCCCTTTAAGTTATGTTGCTTTTCCCTGTTCTTGTTACCAAAATGAATCACTCCGCACTTCTCTGCATTAGTTTTCATCTACCACTTGTCTGCCCATTCCACCAGCTTGCCTATGTCTTTTTGAAGTTCTGCACTATCCTCCTCACAGTTTGCAATACTTCCAAGTTATATGTCATCTGCAAATTTTGAAATTATGCCCTGTACACCAAAGTCTAGATCATGAACATATATCAAGAGTAGGGGTCCTAACACCAACCCTTGGTGAATTCCACTATAAAGTTTTCCCCAGTCTGAAAAACAGCAATTCATCACTACTGTTTCTTGTCACTCAACCAATTTTGTATCCATATTGTGACTGTCCCTTTTATTCCATGTTCCATGAGGTCACAAAGTTGCTTGAATTTTTTGATGAGATGGCAGAGAGGGTGGATGAAGATAATGTAGTTTATGTGATGACTTCCAAATATTGCAGTGTAGAAAATATTCCAGAATTGTAATAGTCTCCGGTTGAGCATAAACAGCATGTTTTAACAAATGACTAAAGCTTGTTTGTGGCTATGGAAGATCCCTTTGCTAATATGGCTTGCAAAGGCAGAAATTAGAAGCCCTCCACTAGCCACCAATATTCAACTAACGATGCAAATTGGTGAGTTTCTCCCTCTGGCCCTGTCATGCTGCTCTTGAGAGGTGCAGAAGAGAGGTTGCTCACTCTCTTGCCTTTTCTCCACCACTGGCGAAGACTGGGAAACCACTGAGGAAAAAGCACTTAATTCTCTCATTGATTCATAAGTTATTGTCTTTTGCAAGGAGCACCAGGAATTAGATTTTTTTTTTAAATTACAATAGCCTGAAACGTAATTGTCAACAGGAATTGATGGAAAATTAATCAGATCCATTATTTTTCATATCGTGAGCAGAGGCTAATTTATACAAGGGGAAGGAGTATTCAACAGGATTTCATCATAAATGGCCTCAATTGGACTATATTGAATTTTTTGTAGTAGTGAACAAATGTAAGATCGGTTAAGTAGCACAAAGTATCTGGGCTGCATTCTTTGAGGATTAGTGATGGTGATGCTGTGTCAAGATAACTTCTTGAACTATGGAAGTAACATATTTTGTACTTTGCAAAGTATACCTATAAAGTATTACGTTTCTCAATTTCAGAGTCAGGCTAAAGTATTGGCTGAACAAAAGAGGTTCCCCTTTTCTACTATCAATGCAAATACAAATGAGGAATTGGGTATGTATTAATTTGAGTTGTCAGTGACTTTTAATCTGGATTGTCAAATTAAGGAAAAGCCATTTTTTTTCTGCAGGAAAAATATTGTACTGTTTTAGCTATGTCCTATTTCCCACTGAGGTAATGGTCATAGGAGCTGCTACCAAGCAGCCACCAATGTTGTTCCAGAGCTGACTGTTTGGAAAAGTGCGAGAGCAGACACACTCTTCCATTAGCACCTGCCACTTGTGGGAAGTGCTATGCAAATCTCACAAATCTAATCTAATTATTGCAAGATGTTCTTGGATGCAGCATTTCAGCAATGGCCCAATTGGGATCAGCTGTGCTCTGAAGCAGAGTCATACAGACTCGAAACATTAATTCTGTTTCTCTCTCCACAGATGCAGTCAGACCTGCTGAGTTTTTCCAGCATTTTCTGTTTTTATGTCGGCTGTGCTGAGTTGGGTAGTTGTATTTGAAGTTGATATCTGTGATGCATTTGGACAATCGTTGGTTATAGAAAAAGTTTTAACAACCGTGACACCATTAGAAGGAAAACGTTGTTTTGCACCCTGACAATTTCTTTTGCTGTAACCTCCTGAAGGTTAGTTCCATAAATACATTACACCCTTTGATATGTATCCCAAAGGGCCATTGTTAATGTGTGAACCTCAACGGTGAAGGCCTACCTAGTCAAGGTATTTGGTTGCGAGGGACAACATGGACAAACATGATCCTGATACACCTTGCATCCACATCTTTGAGATGGTTGTTAGATAGTGATCAAGAAGCATTGTTTTTGTTTTGGGCACCAGAGCCAGTTGTTGTTGCTCTAGATCAGCCATCAGCGTAGGATAGGGATTGAACCTTGAACCTTTCTGTTTTATATTGCATTCAGTTTTTAGTTAATGAATTTCACTTTCAATATCTCTTCAGATTTGACAGAAAAATACCATCAGTAAATTTAACGTTGTTTTGCTGTGTCTTTGCTGATTTTGAATATTGTTGAGTGTTGATGACCCTATTGGGCTACTGACTGCCTGTGCTAAGCTCAGTCATTCCAGAGCTGAAATACAGTCGTTGAAATTACCCATTTGCTGAATTTTCCTCAGTTAGTGACTGTTGTTGCTGTTAAGAATTATTCATTCAGTTATTAACCAAGGTGCTGATCTTTAATTTACATGTGTTAAATCCATTTCCCTCGTAGTCTTG
This sequence comes from Cetorhinus maximus, assembly GCF_964194155.1. Lineage (NCBI taxonomy): Eukaryota > Metazoa > Chordata > Chondrichthyes > Lamniformes > Cetorhinidae > Cetorhinus > Cetorhinus maximus. The sequence goes on from NC_135892.1 coordinate 105,280,704, forward strand.
CATTCAGCTGGCCGTTTGATGTTGTCAGTGCTTAATTGCTTAAAAATTACAAAAAGAGGAAACAAAATAAAATAGCATTCAGAATTCATTGGAAATGAATTGCAACATCACTTTAATTTTAAAAATAATTCAAAATCTGTGCTAATCCATATTTGTTTCTTCCCAGCATTTGGCTATGCCTTGATTGGAAACAGCTTGTATGATGAAGCAATAAAACACTTTTCAGCACTGCTACAGGTATGTACATTTTATCAAAATTACAACAAAACTGTGACACAGCTTGAACCTTACACACTTATCGTGCGTTTGCATCATGTTTTCTGTATCCAATAGATGAGTGCCCTGTCATCTGAGAAGCAAATTTTTAACATGGGAAGACTGAGTAGTTGAATATTTATCGCTGAGCCAATATTGAATGTGATATGCATGTCATACATATTCTGTATTTTCTTCAGACCTGATAGATTAGCTGGAAAAATTGGGGCATAGGCATTGAATAAATACCTCTGATGGGATACATTCAATTTGAATATATAATAATTAGGTGGTAAACTACAATTGGTGTCAGTCATAATGACACAGAAGGTGTAGCAACTGTTTACAATGCAAATTTGTCTGAAACAGCTACATTTCTGCTTCTTGCCTTTCCTTTATTATTATGTCTGAGAGTAGGGAAACCCGGAACTTGTGGGTGCCATCTACGGAAGGGGAATAGCGTATGGAAAGAAGGGTTTACAGGTCAGTATTTCTCCTGTTTGAATTAAAGCCTGAGATGTGATCTAGGAAAGCTTGTGGTATTTCTATGAATTTGTCGTGAGCTTTGATTTTTGCTTACAAGTTCTGAATGATTTTTATGCAAGCCCAATAAGTTAATCTATGTGGTAAAGGTAGGTATAAACAAATCTATTTATGCCAATCGTTGTTTCTTAATGATTGACCACCATCTACCACGATAGACTCAGAAATGCTCATATAAGCATAAGGGAGGGGGACCAAAGGGAAATGACCCGCACATGGGATATATGGCACAGAAACAGGCCATTCAGCCCAACCTGGCCACGCTGTGTTAATGCTCTACTCAAGCTTCCTCCCATCTTTTCCTCATCTAAATCTATTATCGTAACCATCTCCCTCTTATGCTTCCCGTTAAATGCACCTATACTATTCACTTCAACCATTCCCTGTGGTAGCAAGTTCTGCATTTTCACCACTCTTTGGGGAAGGAACTTTCTTCTCGATTTTCTTGGATTTCTAGGTGACTATCTCATTGATGGCCTCTAGTTATGCTCTGCCGCACAAGAGGAAACATTCTGTACGTATTCACTCTATCAAAACATTTCAGAATTTTAATGCTCTCTAAGGCACCCCTCAGACTTTTTCCAAGAGAAAAGAGAGCCAGCCAGTCATTTTCCTGATATGTATACGCATGCATTTCCACTATCATCCTTGTAAATCTTCTCTGTAACCTCTCCAGAGGCAAGCAAAACTGCCCACACTACTCAAGTGTGGTCTGACCAAGGTTCGATACAGGTTTAACATAACTTCTCTACTTTTCAATTCTATCTCCCTAGAAATAAAACGTCAAATTTGGTCTGCATTTTTTATGGCCTTGCTAACTTGTGGCACAACTTTGTGATTGGTGTATTTGTATTTGGATTCCTTTGTGCCTCTACCCCATCAAGACTTGCATCTGTCAAGCAATAAGTGACCTACCTGTTCTTCCTACCAAAATGCGCTACCTCACATTTATCCGTGTTGAACTTACTGGAGAGTGCCGGTATTTGAAGTGACTTTTGTGTTTCAGGATATCAAAAATGCTGAGCTTGCCCTCTTTGAGTTGAACAGAGTTATAACTTTGGAACCGAATGCACCCGAGGTATTTGAGCAGAGAGCAGAGGTAAGATTTGTGTTTGTTCAATGACTCCTTGTTTATTTCTGATGACATGAATGTTGTTATGAATAGCATTTAGGAAGGTTTACATGCATATCATGATATTGGATGGTGGCTCTGTTTTTTGACTCTGCAGATTTTGTCCCCACTGGGTCGAATTAGTGAGGCATTAAATGATCTCAGCAGGGCCATTCAGTTGCGACCATCAGCACGTTTGTACAGACATAGAGGCACCCTTTACTTTATATCGGAGGTATGTACGTAGGTGATTATGCTTCTTGTAGTTATCAATAATTTTTCTATTATGCTGCAGTAACAAGCTAATAACCCAGCCATAAAAACTAACTTTAGTAAATGTTATAAATATTGTTTGATACATAACAAAATTTCAGCCACAGTTATAGAAATATAACTGAGATCTAAACCCTGCAGTCTAGCAGAGGAGGAGCTCATCCAAATATATAAGATGTTGAAAAATATAGAAAAGGTAAAACCAGATTACAATTTCAGAGTCTGCAAAGAACCTTATGACCATAAATGACAGTTCGCAAGACTCACATTAAAGCCGAATTTTTGAGGCAGATGAATTTTTATACACTTGCCATATTTGCTCAAACATTAACATATCTGAAGACGAGCACATTTGATGGATCAGCTGGTTAAAGAAATGTGTTTTTTTTTCAGCGTATCTTCACAAATACATACACTTTTTAATTTCCCCATTTGGGTAGGTTAGCCAGACACAGCATGGATGCCCTCATATCTGATTACAGGTCTATACTAAATTAACTGCTGTCACCTGGAATGATGTCAGGGATGTTACAGTTTGGTACAGTGCAGTTGGTGAATGGAAAATTGGTCAGAGATGACACCCTGATCGCTATCCATCAATTTTGACTATAAGTGCATGGATATATATGTTGCATGAGGATTAGGCTCTCTCTGAAGAAACACCCTACAGGCACACACTAGGTTGATGCATGAAGAAATACTAAAGGGCAACCAGAAAGTGTGGAACTGTAACCAGGAAAGGGAGAAGAGAGGGGGCTGGTGTGTGAGTAAGTACACTTATTGCAAATAATATATTGGAAGAATTGAAGTTTTATTGACAATGGACTTCAGGATATTTTTCATTTCCCTCTTCCACCATGGGCAACTGTGCCCTTTGGCATGAAGGCATGACTGATTAGGATCTCTCGATGTGTGACAAAGCACAATGGCGCTCAATCATGCTGAACTCCATTGTAAGGAAGATATGCATTCACATATTAGAATTGGGAAAATAGTTATTTCTGCTACCAATTTTTTTTAAAAAAATTCTATCAGTTTTATTATCAAGCTTTCAGTAGGTTTTTAACTTTTGTATGATTGTATCATCCAGGATTATGCAGCAGCACATGATGACTTCCAACTGTCCTTAGAAATGAAAAAATATCAGCCAATTGCGATGTTGTACAAAGGTCTAACCTTCTATCACAGAGGTATGCTGAAGGTGAGTGTATTATGCAAGAATAAGGAATTTAAACCAGGTCTGTCTGCTTTAGATGTCTGTTTAAATCCAGAATTACAGATATCGTTGAAGGGTCAATTTTGGATTAGATGCTTTAAATGGCTGACAAATTAAAATCTATATGTTTTTAGGTAGCAATGTTTCCACAATTTATATGACCACATCATGAGCTAGTTGCCTCACTTTCCTCTGGGAGAATGGAGTTGGCCTTTAAAAATGCAACAGTGATGAACATTCATCCGTAGAGGTGTTACCTGTTCTTCTTGAATTTCAGTTCCTGGGTCAATTCACCGTCCATGCTGGCTTTAATCTCCTCTCCCTTGATCTTGAAAGAACTTGTACCTCTAAATAATATGCTCATATCTGGGAGCTATAGCTATATGATTTTAACTTCTGGAATTGTTGTCTCTGTCATATATGTACTTAGGATTTTGCAGCTATGCCATTTTACACATATTTGACATAGTACTCCCGCAGCTTCTACAAAGACTACTACAAAAACTACTAAAAGAATTTTAACTAAATAATCCCTGAGCAATGAAGCACTAGCACCTTGACGTGCAAAGTTCCTTGTTTACTCTATAGCTTCAAAAGTCTTTGCTAAGAAAGAGATTGCACATAGGTGTACTTAAGGCAGAGCCTCAGTGCCTGGTACAGCATGTTTTGTTTTATTGACCCTTCCTGGTTTAATTAGCATTAGCTCTTTTCTTTCCTAGAATTCATTCAGACTACCGACTGCATCTGGAGGACTCATTTAAGGCAATTCTTAGAGCATTTCTCCAACACCCTCCTTCAGCTCCGTGCAATCCCTATGATTGAGACAGGGAGTTCACATTTAGGATCACAGCTCAAACTGACATCTTACTAATATTTGCTACAGTGTATTGAGACTCAGTAATTTGGGCCACAATGTTGCCTTAGGTATTTTAAAATCTATCCTCTTCTCTTAGTGAATAGTGTAAATTACTTGCGGTTTGTGCGATAATCTGCTTGATAGATGTAAATAATGAATTAGAGAAGAGTTCTGCTCAAAGATAAAAATTGGCAGATTTGTATTTGTTCCTTGTGACTACATGGTAAACTGAAGAGTCTTTTTGTTCTTTTATCTTGTAGGAAGCAATTGATGCTTTCAAAGATGCCGTTAAACTCAAAACGGATTTTACAGATGCTTATAGAAGTCTAGGGCAAGCCTACAGGTTGGTTTGGTTTTAATTTTGGAAAGGGGCGCAGTAATTTGTAGTTGATTCTTTTTGGTAATAAATTAGAACAAATATGAAGGCACCAAACCAGCATCTGAATATTACTGTGGTTTGATCCACAGATTGTTTTACTCTCCAGTTGCTCCTCCATGGTAACTTTTTTTTTTAATGATCCTGTTTAAACAAAATCAAGAGTTATATTTTTGTACCCTTTAGAGAACATCAGCTTTGGCTGGACATAGATAAGAGCATACGAATTAGGAGCAGGAGTAGGCAACTCAGCCGCTCGAGCCTGCTCCGCCATCCAATAAGATCGTGGCTAATCTGCTTGTAACCGCAACTCCACATTCCCTTCAGCTCCTTTGAGCTAATTTTCCAGAATGCTAAATCTAATATCTTCCCATTATAACAGTTCTTTTTTAATGAGTCTACTTCAATCATCCATCCTGTTAACCTGTTCATTTTATTGACTGCCTCTGTCAAATTTAGAGTATTTGTTTTTGTGCTCATGGGATGTGGGTATCAGTGGCAAAGTCTGCATTTATTGCTCCACCCTCTTTGTCCCAAGAAGGTGGTGGTGAGTCCGCCTTGACAGTTGAGTGGCTTGCTAGTCTGCTTCAGAGGGCGGTTAAGAGTCAACCACATTGCTATGGGTCTGAAGTCACATGGACCAGATCAGGTAAGGGCAGCAGATTTCTCTCCAGAAAGGACATTAGTAAACCAGTTGGACTTTACGACAATCTGATAGTTACATGGTCACCTTTTATATTCCAGATTTTTTTGATCAACTGAATTTAAGTTCCCCAGTTGTCCACTGAGGTTTGAACTCATGTCACAGGATCAAAAGTCCAACTCTCTGAATTACTACTCTCACAACATAACCACTTTTATCATGTCTTGTGGATTCAGACCCTCTAGCTCACTACTTGAGGGTACATGGCCAACTGTAGCTGCAGTTTCCTTACCAAACTGAACAAATGCAGCCCTCAAATGATTACGAATAACCAGTTCGGTGGGAATGATACCCATGAAAGCAACTATTCTAAGCAGATATTCTAATTGAAGTAAATTCTAAGCTCTAAATATGGCATCTTATGCATTGTTATGACCAAATTTGTCTTACTAATCATAACTTTTTTGTATTTTGAAAACAAGGGGAAACTACTGATCCCAGAAGCATAGAATCCCAGTAACACTTCTAGGATTTTAAAATTAAAAGATTTATTAACAAGAAGATAAAGAAGCTTATTTAAACATACAAGACTAAAACTACACAGTTGAAACAGCCTCACAAAAAATTCCCCCAAAAAATACCCACTTGGTAAGAACACACAAGTAAACTACTTGGATCCCTTATAGATTTTTAGCTATAAAAATCCAGTAATATTACCCAAGACAAAAACTGCTGCTAGTTTAATAAAGTAGACCACATGACTTCTTACCCTCTTCCACTCTGCTGTGGAAATCCAAATGAAGCTCAGAAACAGACTGCTTTCTGAAAACAAAGACTTTTCTGGCTTGAAACTGGATTGCTGCTTCACATTCACAACTTTTCTTAGCACGAAGCTGGTCTCAGGACATCTCCCCCACACAGCCACCTCAACTCATATAAACATCTTTCTTTAAATATCTTCTTTTCCCTTTCAACCTAGACTCAATTGTCCTAAGCACCTCTTTGAACTCAATTTTTCCAAAATATAAAAATCTATCTTCCTATTGCCTCCAATTTCACATCAAATAAAATTTAATAACCTTCCCTTGTTTACTTATGAAACCTTTGTAAATTGTAAAAGCCCCTTAAAATCCCTTTAAAATTGAGCAGCTGAAAAGTCAAGCCCTTACCTATCACCTAATGCAAATTTCTTATTTACTTGTAATTTCAACATCATCATAGTCTCTCATTACAAATGCATGCATCTAACATCTTTACCTTTCATCTCTCAGCTCCCATAGGCAAGCTGTCTTTACTAACCTTCCCCTAGTTTAATTAACCATGCGCGCATGCGCACACACACACACACACACACACAGCCTTCTTTACAGAATACCACCATATTTCCCAAAATATTGAAATAATAACATAATAACATCCATCTTCACAGTGTTCACCCTCCACCAAGAATCCTCCCTATGTTAAAATCAAAATTCAGTCTGCTACTCTAGCTTGTTCTTTTCTAGAATCTCAGAACTGAATTTTTTTTTTACTTTCCCTCACCCTGTCGTCTTTCAATCTCCCAAGATTAAAAATCACAAGTTCGACCTTGTCTAATCGCTACTTCGTGAAATACCACATCTCTTTTAACTTTTTTCAGCCATAGGCTTGTCCTCTGTGATGGGTTTTAGCCCTTCCTCTAGGTTTCTCAATATTTGAAAAATGTTGACAGCATTGATATTAGTTCTGTAAACTATTTTTTTGCACATAAGTTTAATGAACCAATTAGATGTTAAACAGGGGGGTAGAAAGAAGGAAATTGAGAAACGCTGGTCTGTCTGAAGTACAGATAATAAATCAATATTTAATATTTAAATCAATATAAATCAATATTTTATTTTCAGTGCTAAATTTCTGTTCACATTTTGAGCATTTAGGTTTCATTTGTCATAAAATAATTTGCACCTGTACAGTTATCAGTATCATGCCTATAATTTTAGAATTTTTTTCTTTTTAACATGTCTGGCCTAGGTTGTGGTATTGTAATATTTTTCTGTTCAAGTTATGCATAAAAGAACAGTGACATTCATTAAAAGTTGAATTAGATGGTACTTAGTAAAATTTGTAACTCTCTAGTGCACTGCTTGCTTCATTTTATGCTCCCTTCGTAACAGGTGCACAAGAGATGTAAACTACTGCATCTGTCACTTTCACAGATTGCTTAGTTGCAAGCTCAGACCTCAGTTCAGGAGCATACAGCTGCTTTCTTAGCCCAGCTATATTCCCTGAGTGTTCTCCAAGTGAATTGGGCAGGAAAATCCATCCCAAAGCCTTTGAGAGAGCTCAGAATGTTGAATTAGTTTACAAAGTTAAAACTGAAGGAGGACAGGAAGGGATTATATATCTACTGATACTGAACATGCTAACAAGCTTGAAAAATTTTCCAATCCTGATATGAGTGGGGGTCTCTATTTCAGCCAATGTGTTTAAAATCAGATTGGCAGAGAAAAATATAAGAAGGTTGAACTATAAAGAATTATAGGATGTCATGCTTTGGTTTGTGTGCAATACTTTGAGCGGTACAGGCACAATAAATTAAGTGTTATGTTACTGGCTCCTCGTTGTTCTCTAGCCAAGACCGTGTGGATGTATCCAGTTGCTGACTCACTACTAACATTGAAAAGCTTCAAAGTGAACTTTTAAAAGGGATCATTCTAGACTTTGCTTTGCGCCAGTTGGAATTAAATTGTAGCCAGCATGAAGGTGAAGCACATCCTGTCTAAGTGTTATTCAGACAACTTTGTACCTGATTTAACCTTCCGGTTTGTCCTCCAATGTCAGAACTATTTTGTACTAACAAATGGTGTTTATTATAAGTGGACTGCCGCCTTATTTGCCATAAGCTACTCATGATAGTGGCAACTTTTTCAAGTTTATGGGTAACAGATATATTTATTGGAAAAGCTGGCGTGAAAGGCTGATGCATTCTTTTGCGATGTTGCATTTTTCTGTAGAGAACTGGGTGACTTTGAAGCAGCTATGGAAAGTTTCCAAAAGGCACTGATATTGAATCAGAACCACATTCAGTCCCTTCAGTTGAGAGGAATGATGCTTTATCACCATGGTAGTCTCCAGGAGGCCTTGAAGGACTTTAAGGTATAGGATCTTTGAAGATATTTGAATGTTTTTCAAATGATGTATAAAGTGTTTTAGATTCATTTCTCCTCCTCCAACTCTGTTTTCCCCCAACCTCTGCACCCCACTATCCTGGCATGGAGTACTCTGGGCCGAGGGAATCTGAAGGTATCTGGCTTTTTCCCTGACCTCTGCCAATGCCTCTACCAATCAGAGTCCAATTGCTAACCAATCAGCACACTCTTCTCATACAGTATAATGTTGTTGCTTCCCCTGACATTGCTATTCTTGTGATTTGTCCTGATGCGTGCAAGACGAAAAGCTTTGACAAAATGTCTTTATGAATAAAAACGTAAACACATTTCAGCATACCAACCTATAGACGGTGTCACACGCCATTTTATATATGCTGATGACTTATGTGTCACTGATTTTAACACCGTGGAGAAAACGCTTTCTGAGGCCTTGGAGGGACTAACATCCTACTATGAAAAAAACCACCTTCGCGTAAACCCATCAAAGACACAAGTTTGTGCATTCCATCTCAGAAACTGTGAAGCCAAACACCAGCTTAAAGTAAAATAAAAGCAAAAAAACTGCAGATGCTGGAAATCGAAAACAAAAACAAAAATACCTGGAAAAACTCAGCAGGTCTGGCTAAAAGGTAGAGATAAAACAATGGATGGAAATACACTTAAAAATAATGGAAGTAGGTGGGAAAAGAAAAATCTATATAAATTATTGGAAAAAACAAAAAGGAGGGGGAAAATCGAAAAGGGGGTGGGGATGGAGGAGAGAGTTCATGATCTAAAATTGTTGAACTCAATATTCAGTCCGGAAGGCTGTAAAGTGCCTAGTCGGAAGATGAGGTGCTGTTCCTCCAGTTTGCGTTGAGCTTCACTGGAACAATGCAGCAAGCCAAGGACGGACATGTGGGCATGAAAGCAGGGTGGAGTGTTGAAATGGCAAGCGACAGGGAGGTCTGGGTAATGCTTGCGGACAGGCCGAAGGTGTTCTACAAAGCAGTCACCTAGTCTGCGTTTGGTCTCTCCAATGTAGAGGAAACCGCATTGGGAGCAACGAATGCAGTGGACTAAGTTGAGGGAACTGCAAGTGAAATGTTGCTTCACTTGAAAGGAATGTTTGGGCCCTTGGACGGTGAGGAGAGGGGGAATAAAAGGGCAGGTGTTGCATCTTCTGCGGTTGCATGGGAAGGTGCCGTGGGAGGGGGTTGAGGTGTAGGGGGTGATGGAGGAGTGGACCAGGGTGTCCCGGAGGGAACGATCCCTGCGGAATGCCGCCAGGGGGGTGAAGGGAAGATGTGTTTGGTGGGCCAGCTTAAAGTAACCTGGTGTGGAGCAACACTGACGCATTGCGAGCACCCTATCTTCTTCGGAGTCACCCTTGGCAGATGCCTCACCTTCAAGAACCACATCGAAAAGACAAAGGCAAAAGTGAGCGCATGAAACAACATCCTGAATAAGCTCACTAACACAAAATGGGGAGCAAGCTCGGAAACATTGCGAGCCAGTGCACTTGCTCTTTGCTATTCCACTGCTGAATACACCTGCCCTGAATGGGAAAGATCTACTCATGCTAAGAAGATGGATGCCGTTCTGAATGCAAGCTGTTGACTTATCACAGGTTGTTTAAAACCAACAAACACCAACAGCCTATATATCCTGGCGGGTATCGCTCCCCCTGATATAAGAAGAACGGTAGCCAGCAAGAAAGAGCAACTCCGTCAAACATCAGATGAGAGGCACCCTCTACATGGTCATACACCTACACCCAGCCGCCTAAAGTCAAGGAAGAGCTTCATGAACAGTGTTGTTCCATTACAATCAACCCCATCTGAAGCCCGCATCGCCTTGTGGAAAGACCGGCTCGCCAGTCTCGAACAACCCCCAGCGATGGAAATTCTACCGGATGAAAGCCTTCCCCCAGGAGCTAATTGCAACTGGGCAACCTGGAAGTGCCTTAACAGACTTAGGACTGGTGTAGGTCATTCAAAGGTGTCACTAAGCAAATGGGGACATACAACCAGCCCGACAACTTGTGAATGTGGAACTGAGCCACAGACTATGCAACATCTTCCGCAATGCCTATCGCTAGAGGAACCCTGCACTGTTGCAGATCTTGCCGAATTCAACAACAAGGCGCAAAAATGTGTCCAGTTCTTGCTAGGCCATGTATATACTGTCCGTGGACACGATAAGAAGAAGCATACTTTTGAGGACTGCTGTGGCCATTTGACCAAATGCTTTTTATGGATGACATTGACATGAAAAATGTGATCTCATATCTGGCACCAGGCTATTAATAAGGCATAATGTATGATACCTCACTTGAGTTGAGATTCTTTGGTAAATATCAAAGGTACTTAAATCTCCATGTGTTATCTATATGTTGGAAAATGAAAATCCGCATTCCAATTTGGAGGTTTAAAGAAATCGTGTCATTTGTCTTAAATTACAATTGATAATGCATTTAAAGCCTGGTGTTAAACACAAAACCTAGATGCATCTCACCAACAGGGAAAATGGTCACTTCCTCCCCCATTCAAATGTCAATGTGTTGATAAGTATCAATGTGGTTTTAGCCCCCACAATAGTCCCGCTGACGAAATTGTCAGTGTATAACCCCTTACAAACCACTGCACAGTAGTTTGACCCCTCAATAGTAAGTGTGATGCTTAGCAGTGCACCCTTATGCTTTCTTTGCTGCACTCTCAACTCTCTTAATCATTGTATCAGCCTTTGTTTCTCAATTCCAGTCTCATTTAGAATCTCCATATCCATGCTTCTGCAAACCCGGAACATCTCATTTCCACTGACATCTCATATGTCTACTCTATTTCTGTTCTTAGCTGCCTGCTCTGCATGTTTCAGCTTTCTTTACACCTCTTGATCCGTGTATCTAACAAAAACCATTAGCTCCACCGTGTGCATGCTGTTTATCCACTCTGACCACAGCAACATATCTGAGTTGAAATTGAAACGCAGGAGAAGTGTCTGCTCTCCCGAGAACTGCTGTGAATTTCTAATGTTTTATGAAGATAAGAATAGAAGAACATAAGATCTATCTTTTGTTCTTCCAAGCATTTCTAATCTGCTTCTCCTCCTTCACAATCTCAGTCACTGCTCATTATTGATTAACATTTTTATCTTCACTTTTTCTATTGCATTCCACCTCCAACACATAATTATTGTAACAACAGGTTGTGCTCCAAAGTGGCCACACCCTGCCTATATATAGATCCATAATGCCATGTTGCTCCAGTTGATAGCATGCCCTCCCCTCCTCCACTGTCAATTCCCTCTGCCCCTGCTTTTCTTTCCTGCCCTGCAACCAAAACAGGAACATAAACTTGATCCATTGGCCAAAGCTGGCTCCTTGATATATTTCTCCACACTTATCCCATTCACTTCTCCAGACTATGCCACTTCATCCATGCAGTTTTTTGATTCTACTGTTACTAACCTATTTTGTCTATTTTCAGATATTTTATCAATTTATACTATCTTCATCGGTTCTTAGTTCACTGTTACCAATTCATGTCTACATCTTGTCTTCTGCTTAAAACAGCGTATTGTCAGTCTATAAATAGCCATCCGTCTGTCAACTGCTTTAGTTGGTTCTAAGAATTTTGTATTCTTAAGTGGCTAATTCTCTCTTCCGTACCGTTCCACTTTCTGCATCGGGTGACCTTCTCAACACTTAAATTTCTTCACTAATGCATACTGCAACTCTATCAACCCCATATAATACATGAATGAAGTATGTTTAGATGCCTGCCCATCACCTTAAACCATTTGCAGCACTATCTTACCCTGTAGTAGTCTTCCAGAAGCCATATTAAGTTAACTGAAACACTACATTGTGGGGGTTATTGTCTTCTCACACCTTGAACTTGGCATGTTTTACAACCTTCGTTCTTAGTAACAAACTTTCTTTGGTTTGAACATCATCCCTGCATGCTTTCCCAACTCTTCAATTTTCTCAAAACTGTTACTGCCAATTCCTTTGTGCAAGTACAGTGAAGGAACTAGAGACCTGTTTAATATTGTTTAAGTATCTATTTCTACAAATACTGCCACAGAATTTATGAAGCCTAAGAAATTAACTCAGCAAATATGCTTGGTTCCCTTTTTAAAAAATTAATATAGGGATGCCTGCAGTTGGAACCGTACAATGAGGTTTGCCAGTACATGAGAGGCCTGGGCCACGTTGCTATGGGCCAGTTTTATGAGGGAATCAAAGCTCAGACTAAAGTGATGTTAAATGACCCACTTCCAGGTCAGAAGGCAAGTTCGGAGTATCTCAAAGTGAAATACCTCAGAGGTGAGTTGCCCTCTGTTATGCTTTAAGTCTAATCTTCTGACGCTAAGCCAGATATACTTTAAAAAACAAACACCATTGCGGATATTTTCAAGGTATTACTCCCAGCATATTGGGAATACTGAATAGATATTGTGTTCTGTGACCTTACTGTATTAATTTAAGCAAATTGTTGCACAGCTTAGTCCATTGTATTGGGGTTTGTTATGAAAAGTCAGTATTGTAAAATTTGCTTATTTCATTGTTCTTATGAAATCTATTGCAATGCAAAACACTGGAGCTATTTATACTTAACTAGCAGTACTTCAATCCTTAAATAACTGTTAAATTTTAAAAACCTTCTCAGTCCTATCTTATCTGCATGAAAGCTCCTTGATTGATGAAAAAAATTGGGGGCAAAACAAAGCAGAAAAAGAGCAAATGACAGATGACTGGTTGATAATGAAAGTGAGGATTGGGCTGAATATAGAAAGTTACGAGAGGAAATTAAAAAATCAAATAAGTGAGGCAACAGGAAAATATGAGCAGGAACTGGCAGCTAATATAAAAGGGAACCCAAAAGTCTTCAATAGGCATATATATAGCAAAAGTTAGTAAGAGGAGGGGTGGGGCTAATTATAGACCAAAAAGTGGATCTACACATGGAGGCAGAGGGCATGATGAGTATTTTGTATTTGTCTTTACCAAGGCTGGAGATGGTACCAAAGTCACAGTGGAGGAGGAGGTAGTTGGATGAGCTAAAAATTGGTAAAAAGGGGGTATTACATAGAAAGACTAGCTGTACATTAAGTTGATAAGTCACCAAGCCTTGATCAGATACATCTGAGGACATAGAGAGAAATGAGGGTGGAAATTGAGGAGGTACTGGCCATAATTTTCTGATCCTCCTTAGAGACGGTGATGGAACCAGAGGACTGGAGAATGGCAAATGTTTTACATCCTTGTTAATAAAATGGTGGTAGGATAAACCAAGCAACTGCAGGCCAGTCAGTTTAACGTCGGTGATGGGAAAGCTTTTAAAACCAATAATCTGAGACAAAATTAACAATCATTTGGACAAGTGTAGATTAATTAAGGAAAACCAACACTGATTTGTTGAGGGCAGATCGTGTTTAACTAACTTGATTGAGTATTTTGATGAGGTACTAGAGGGGATTAATGAGGGTAATGTGATTGATGTGGTGTATATGAACGTTCAAAAGATATTTGATAAAGTAGTAGTCTTGCTAGAAAGCTAAAGCCCATGGAATAGAAGGGAAAGTTGCAGCATGGATATGAAGTTGAAAAGGGCAGGGCAAGTTAAGAAAGTGGTTTAAAAAGACATATGGGATCCTGGACTTTATATGTAGAGGCATAGAGTACAAAAGTAGGGAAGTCATGATGATAAAACACTGGTTCAGCCTCAACTGGGGTTTTGTATCCAATTTTTGGCGCCATGCTTTAGGAAGGGTGTGAAGGCTTTAGAGGGTGCAGAAAATATTCATGGGAATGGTTCCAGGGATGAGGTACTTCTGTTAGGCAGATAGACTAGAGAAGCTGGGGCTGTTCTGCTTTGAGAAGGTTGAGAGGCAGTTTGGTAGAAGTAGTGAAAATCATGAGATGTCTAGATAAAGTAGAAAGAGAAACATTACCGTGAAGGTTTGAGTACCAGACGACACCAATTTAAGGTGAGTCGCAAAAGAACCAACCACATGAAGGAAACGTTTTTTTATGCAGCCAGTGGTTAGGATCTGGAATACACTATCTGGAGGCAGATTCAGCCCTGGCTTATAAAAGAGAATTGGTTAAGCAGCTGAAGAGAGAAATTTTGCAGGACTCTGGGAACTGGGACTAAGCGAGTTGCTCTTTCAGAGAGTCAGCTGTAACCATTCTATGTTTTTCTATGTAGCTACTGATCATGCACAGAAGGGCTATTGTCTTTAGCTTCATTTTCAAATGATCTCCTCCATCACTTTACAGTGTAGATTGAACATTGTCAGCTGTAGACTGACTGACCATTGAATTTAAGAGATTAGCATATAGTTTCATTTAGATGAGCTACTTATGCTAGTTTAGACTGCCTCCCTCCCTACTTTTCTTTTCAATTCTCATTCCTTATTTCCTCTCAATTGTTTATGCCAGCTTTTCTCTGCTCCCTTCTCCTGAAAGTAATTTCATAGCTGTAGGTTACCCTCCTGTCATTCACCCTAGTGGCCATCATTTGTGCGATTGTTGGCACATGTAGTTCCAGCAAGGATTGCTTGATAATCGTTGTAAATAGGAACATTGGTGGATTTTTCTTTTTAGCCTAGAGTACTGAGGCTAATTATAATGTTGCCTTTGCAAACCTCGCTCGAACCTGGGACATTCCTGATCTGTGCAGCTCGTTCACTATCAGGGCAGTGACCTTTTGTTACTACTTACAACAAAATAGCTGCTGTTGTTTCTCCTACTTTGTCCTTTTTGTGCCTCACATGATCCCAGAGATGGGAAGAGGGCTGGTAAGCCTCTGCTAATTCCATGAGATAGGCAAGAGTGCATAGCAGTGATTATCTGATTTTTGCACTCCATCCTTATGATGGGTACCTAACTTGCTTGATATTTCTGCACAGGAAAATGCAGCTGAAATTAAACTTGCCCTGTGCACAAACCTACTCATTCATAGAATCATGGAATAGCACAGCATAGAAGGTGGCTGTTTACCCCTCATTTCTGTGCATGTCATAGTTTGTTGGAATTCTAACATGTGCTGTCAAGGTCACCACCCCACCGGCACTCTTCATTTTGGTGAAACTGCTTTCGAAGACATTAGCTCAAAAATTTCAGCAAAGCCTGTCACAACATTTTAGAGACTTTAATAGTTAGTAATGCACCAATTAATGCATTATACGGGCTTGAATTTTGTGGGAAATCTGAACAAGTCTTGAATTAGCATGGATGCTTTTCTAAGCACTTTGCATATTGTTGCTTAACCCTTTGTAGAATATTCACGTTACTTACATGCACACCTCGATCTGCCGGTGACAGAGTACAATATAGACCTTGACCTTCCTGGTAATTTCAAGGATCATTGGGCCAAAAACCTTCCCTTCCTTATAGAAGACTATGAAGAACAACCAGGATTACAGCCTCACATAAAGTGAGTTTGATTCTTAAAAAAAAACTACTACAGCGTAATATTGTCAAGCTATTGATTGTCTTCTGCTTCCTCTGTCAGACCTTTTGTTGGGTGTGTATGATGTTTAAGGGTGGAGCTATTAGGGGTGAGTATGGGTAACTATTGCAAGGGGCTGAAAGAAATGAATACACTGTGTCTTCGAAGAATTGAAGAGATTTTCAGTGCACCATCAAAAGATATTAAGGAAATCAAGGTGCTGTGCTTCCATATTTGATAGTGGGAGGCTGAATTGGAGGCTGTGAGGATTGAGAGCATGCAACTTGAAGGAAGATGAATATAGACTGATAGGATTGAACGCAGCTTATTTAGAATAGGATTTTTTGGACTTCTCATGATTGCTCCATGAAGTTAGCTAGTGCAGAGTGAAGTTTTGCCAACCCGCAGATCCCAGCTTCCAACTGTGCTAAGTAAATACACAAATGGTGTTGGCATTCCTGACTTATGAAAGGAAAAATTGAGAACAATTTCTGTTCCTGATGCTGAAACTTCAGAAAGCTGTCAATGTCTTCATGAGGTGATTGGAGGGGAGCCATTTGATCACGAGAAAAGAAAGAAAAGATGGCTTTCCAGATCACATTAGCTTGTGGTTCTCAAAAATTTGTCTATTTTGAATATTATTGTACTTATGTACTCCCTGTGTATACTAAGCTTGATTGAAAACTTTTGTTTTTCTAATCACAGGGATGTTTTACCTCAGAACTTTGAAAGCTATGGTGTAGAGGTCCAAGAGCTAATTTGCACTGCAGATCGCTTGGGTTCCCTTATGCAGTATGACACACCTGGCTTTCTTCCAAACAAAAGAATACATAGAGGTAAGCTGCAAGGTGCTCAAGCTGAGGAAGTGTGTTTCGGAATATTCTGATGTGCTTTTTGAGCCATGTAGTGACTAAACTTGAATCTGCTCCTGCCTTCGTAACATTTCGCACCCCTTTTAATAACAAAAGCAGTCGAAGCTGCAGTAGGCCATTGGGCCTTTTGAGCCTCCTGCACTATTCAACAAGATCATAGCTGATAATTTACCTCATTCCACCTTTTCGCATTATTCCCATATCCCTTAATTTCCTTCATACCCAAAAATCTTATCAGTCTCTTGTCTTGAATGTAATTCAGCAACTGAGCATCAACAGCTACCTGGAGTAAAGAATTCCAAGATTCACAACTCGGTAAAGGAATTTCTTCTCACCTCGGTCTTTGTTGCTGTAGTAAACTGCATAAACCCAAGATGCACAACTCTGCACCCCTATTACTGTGAGTTCGCTGCAGCATGAACTGTAGTTTTTAAACTCTGTGGGTGGAATTGGGCAATATACCATCATTGAGTTTTAATGATAGGAATGACTCACCATCTCATATTTTTTCTATCAGTGGAATGCTCTTGCTGGCAGTCAGGTTGATGAGCAGTGATCTGTGTATGTTGTATATATGTTTATGGACATCTACCACCATCCAACTGGAGTAAACAGCTGCATGTAATAGTGACTGCTAAATTCGTTTATTCAATAGAAATGTCTCCGTCTATCTGGGTAGGATGGACATGCATCCTTTGAACCGCTGCAGTCCATATGGTGTAGGTACATCTACAGTGCTGTTAGGGAGGGAGTTCCAGGATTTTGACCCAGTGACCGTGAAGGAATGACATTTGGACGGTCAGGATGGTCAGTGGCTTGGAGGGGAACTTCCAGGTTGTAGTGCTCCCATGTGCGTGCTACCCTTGTCCTTCCAGATGTTAGCGGTTGTGGGTTTGGAAACTGCTCTCAAGGGAGGCTTGGTGAGTTCCTCTGGTGCATCTTGTAGATGGTACACGCTGCTGCTACTGTGCGTCGGTGATGGAAGGAGTGAATGTTTGTGGATGGGGTGCCAATCAAATGGGCTGTTTTGTCCTGGATGTTGTCAAGCTTCTTGAGAGTTGTTGTTGGAGCTGCATTCATCCCGGTAAGTGGAGAGATTCCATCACACTCCTGACTTGTGCCTTGTAGATGGTGGACAGGCTTTGGGGAGTCAGGAGGTGAGTTACTCACTGCAGGATTCCTAACCTCTGACCTGCTCTTGTAGCCACAGTATTTATATGGCTAGTCCAGTTCAGTTTCTGGTCAATTGTAACCCCCCAGGATGTTGATAGTGGGGGATTCAGCGATGGTAATGCTATTGAATGTCATGGGGCGATCGTTAGATTCTCTTGTTGGAAATGATCATTGCCTGGCACGTGTGGGGCGTGAATGTTACTTGCCAGCCCAAGCCTGGATATTGTCCAGGTCTTGCTGCATTTGGACATGGACTACTTCAGTATCTGAGGAGTCACGGATGGTGCAATCCTCTGTGATCAATCTCACTCCTGACCTTATGATGAAAGGAAGGTCATTGATGAAGCAGCTGAAGATGGTTGGGCCCAGGACATTACCCTGAGGAACTCCTGCAGTGATGTCCTGGAGCTGAGACGACTGACCTGCAACAACCACAACCATCTTCCTTTGTGCTAGGTATGACTCCAACCAGTGGAGAGTTTCCCCCCAGATTCCCACTGACTCCAGGTTGCTAGGGCTCCTTGAAGCCACACTCTGTCAAGTGCAGCCTTGATGTCAAGGGTAATCACTCTCACCTCGGGAGTTCAGCTCTTTTGTCCATGTTTGAACCAAAGCTGTAATGAGGTCAGGAGCTGAGTGGCCCTGGCGAAACCCCAACTGTGGGTCAGTGAACAGGTTATTGCTAAGCAAGTGCTGCTTGATAGCACTGCTGATGACCCCTTCCATTACTTTATTGAAGATTGAGATTAGACTGATAATTGAGTGGACTGATAATTGAGTAGACTGGTAATTGGTCCGGTTGGATTTGTCCTGCTTTTTGTGTACAGGACATAGCTGGGCAATTTTCCACATAGCCAGATAGAAGCCAGTGCTGTAGCTGTACTGGAACAGCTTGGCTAGGGGCACGGTAAGTGCTGGAGCACAAGTCTTCAGTACAATTGCTTGAATATTGTCAGGGCCGATAACCTTTGCACTATCCTGTGTCTTCAGCTGTTCCTTGATATCACGTGGAGTGAATTGGCTGAAGACTGGCATTTGTGATGCTGGGGACCTCCGGAGGAGGCCAAGATGGATCATCCACTTTGCACTTCTGGATGAAGATTGTAGCAAATGCTTCAGCCTTATCATTTGCACTGATGTGCTGGGCTCTCCAACTTTGAGGATGGGGATATTTGTGGAATCTCCTCCTCTAGTGAGTTGTTTAATTGTCTACCACCATTCATGACTGAATAGTGGTAGACAATTCTACCACTGCAGAACTTTGATCTGATCCATTGGTTGTGGGATCACTTAGCTCTGTCTATCATTTGCTGCTTAAGCTGTTTGGTAGATGAGTAGTACTATGTTGTAGCTTCACCAAGGTGACACCTCATTTTTAGGCATGCCCTCCTGCACTCTTCAAACCAGGGTTGGTCCCCTAGCATGATGGTAATGGTAGAGTGGGGGATATGCCGGGCCATGAGGTTACAGATTGTGTTCAAGTACAATTCTGCT
This sequence comes from Cetorhinus maximus, assembly GCF_964194155.1. Lineage (NCBI taxonomy): Eukaryota > Metazoa > Chordata > Chondrichthyes > Lamniformes > Cetorhinidae > Cetorhinus > Cetorhinus maximus. The sequence continues at coordinate 105,300,104 of NC_135892.1, forward strand.
GTTGCTGATGGCCCACAGTGCCTCATGGAAGCCCAGTCTTGAGTGCTGGATCTATCCCATTTAGCATTGTGGTAGTGCCACACAACATGGTGGAGGGTATCCTCAATGTGAAGACGGGACTTTGTCTCCACAACGACTGTGCGGTAGTCACTCCTACCGATACTGTCATGGACAGATGCATCTGCAGCATGCAGGTTGGTGAGGATAAGGTCAGGTATGTTTTTCACTCTTGTTGGTTTCCTCACCAGCTGCCACAGACCCAGTCTAGCAGCTGGCGCTGCTCCTGGCATGCCCTCCTGCACTCTCCAAACAGCGTGTCCTTTAGGACTCGACCAGCTGGGTCAGTAGTGGTGCGACCGAGCCACTATTGGTGATGGACATTGAAGTCCCCCGCCCAGAGTACATTCTGCGCCCTTGCCACCCTCAGTGCTTCCTCCAAATGCTGTTCAACATGGAGGAGCACTGATTCATCGGCTGAGGGAGGGCGGTATGTGGTAATCAGATTTCCTTGCCCAAGTTTGACCTGATGCCGTGAGACTTCATGGGGTCTGGAGTCGATGTTGAGGACTCCCAGGGCAACTCCCTCCTGACTGTATACCACTGTGCTGCCACCTCTGCTGGGTCTGTCCTGCTGGTGAGACAGGACATACCCAGGGATGGTGATGGTGGTGCCTGGGACATTACCTGTAAGATATGATTCCGTGAAGATAACTATGTCAGGCTGTTGCTTGTCTAGTCTGTGAGACAGCTCTTCCACAATTTTGTAAGGAGGACTTTGCAGGATCGACAGGGCTGAGTTTGCTGTTGTTGTTCCCAGTGCCTAGGCCGATGCCGGTTTAATTCCTTTTAGACTTTGTAGAGGTTTGATACAACTGAGTGGCTTGCTCGGCCGTTTCAGAGGGCATTTAAGAGTCAACCATGTTGCTGTGGATCAAGAGTCACATGTAAACCAGTCCAGTCAAGGACTGCAGATTTCCTTCCTTATAGGACATTTAGTGAACCAGGTCGTTATTTACGACAATTGACAATGGTTTCATGGTCATCATTGTTATGGCACAGCCGATGGTAAATGCTGAGCTGCTCAAATCCCAAAGAGAAACTTGAAACAACTGCCACAACTGTTTCGCTATTTGTGTAAATTTCGAGATGTATGCCTTGAATTCAGTAGTAACCTAGTCTTATAGGTTTCTTACAAAACTAAATTAAACCTTTATTAATAGAAGAAATGATTTTAAGTACACACATAGATCTACAAATTACCACTATGATAACTTCTAAAACCGCTAGTTAATCTAACTGCCAGTTACACTTTCATGTAAAACACACAGATTTTAAAAGACTCAGGCAAAGAAACACGATGCCCTGAACAATCCAATTCAAAGTGATTTTTCTTACCTTCAGTTCTTTGTAGACAGCAGCTTGAGGCATAGATGCTGGAGGCTTTTTCACACTTGTTTTAGATCTTAGAATGCCTTCCCTTACAGCCTTCGCTTCTTTATACATATTTTCCCCTTTTGAATGCAAATTCCCATTGTTTCACTATGTGTTTAGACTTTAGTTCCCTGATCATAAAAAATGATCATAGTACCAATTTTACCAGTAATCTTTGGGAAAAATAAACAGACTTTCTTAACTTCTGCTGGTTAGGTGTAATATTTCACTCCCTCTTTTGAATTCAAGCTAGCCTAGTTTATTTAAAAATGCAAATATTCTTTTACACCTTACATTCTAAACTTCCCCCATGTTTACCTACTAAACATTTCAAACCTAGCTCATACTTCTAATACATCAAAGCCTTCAGGCCAGCTGCCTTTAATCGAATTAAGTCTCCCTCTCTCACACCACTATTTTACAGTAATTCCAATAACATTACTATATCTTCCTGACATCATTAAACTCTCAATTCAAGAAATATCTGGAACTTAAATTCACCATCTGCTGTAGTGGGATTTGAACCTGGGTCCCCAGAGCATCACCCTGGGTCTCTGAATTACTAGTCCAGTGACAATACCACTACACCGCCTCCCACAGCAGGGTCTGGGCCATCGCCTCATCGCTCAGTAGGTTCAACTGCTTCTTGAGATGGTTCTAGCGGAGAATCTTGTCGCCTGGGTGGGCCAGGTTGTGCACCCTACTGCCTCAACTTCTGTCTCCCCTTCGCCCAACCTCAGCAGTAAATCCCTCAATAAGAAGAACACTCATTGAAAATTTTGCTATGTACCGGAATAGTCGATGCTTAATTTTTTTTGAGAAACAGTTTTCAGTGCCTAACATCATGGTACGCTAATGCACAATGGCACCCTCTGCAGTTTGTGAACAGAATATTTTGCTAGACCCATTTATCCCAATGATTCTGTCTGGTTGTGTTTCTAATCATCCATATTTGCAGTAGCGTTGTCTTTTTGTACTGGTACAGTGTACTTCTGGCTGAATTCTTGTCTTCAAGACCTTTTAAGTTTGAAATATTCCCTGTTGTAATCATGATTTTTGTAAAACAAAAAAAACCTAATCTCCTCTTGCGTATCTTTTTTTATAAAAAACAATATTTTCTCTTCATTTCATTGGATTTCAATCTATGATTGGCTTTCTTACCAAAGGTCTGACCTCGGCTATTTTGAGTTTTAATTCTGTGCAGTTAATAGTTCTCCGTTAAATGGTGGCCTCATATAGTTCTTTACCGTGGACATATGCTTTCTGAATATCCAACTGAATATTGTAAAGTGACAGAAGAAGTTGATCTTATTGTTGAATCTTCACAAGACACTGAAGAAAAAAGTTTGCTGAAGATGAGCCGAATATATCATGGAATGGATGGTGGATTTATCCTGGGCTCCCGGGTTCGGTGCACCTTCTGATATATTAACTGATCTCAACATGGGTAGCTGCATTTGTGCTTCTGGGCCAAGGATGTCGGGTGGAAGAAATCACTGGGTTCCCAGCAGAGAAACCATTGCTAAAAAGAAGAGATGATGGACTAAGATGAAGCTTGGATGTGAGGGCCTCTACAGTTGAATAGTTACCAACACTTGCACTTCAGCTTCATGTGTGAAAGATGTGTGGTGCAAGAAGATTTGGAACTAAGGAATAAAATACACCAATCCAATAGAAAAATCATAAATATTTATACCAAACGTGTTCTGTTTTAATTTACAACTATTTTGTGTCTCTGCAGCTATGGGACTTGCAACATTAGAAATTATGCAGGTTGTGCAACGAGCATGGTCAAATTCAAAAATTCGTGTAAATGGCAAAACAAGACTGATGCAGTGGAAGGACATGTTTGATATTGCTGTGAAATGGAGGAGGTAATGGCATACAGAGATGATAGGATTCAAACTGAGAATGGGGTGATCTTTTCAGCTACAACATATTTCAGTGCTTTCTCAATGCTTATAACAAAATATACTTGTGACTAAATAATTATAGCAGTGAACCATGTTAAAATCAAAAAATAAAAACAACAGCTGAATCTGGTAGCCGGTTGTTGGGATATTGGCCAATTTTGGCATGAAATGTCCAATCCATAATATAAATTCCATCGTTTAGCGCAGTCATCACTCTACACGTTTTGATTGACAATATAGATAAGCTTTTGGTTTGTTTAAGGAATCCTATTTTCTAGCTCTTTATTTTATCAGTGCTGTGCGTCATGTAGGAGTATGCAACATGGTGAGGATTTGGATTATACCTTGTGTGTAAATGCATCTTTGGAGGTGTTGAAATTGAAGCATTTGTCAAATTAAGTGACCTGTTCGTCAAAACTGATTGTCCCCTCAAAATAAGAACATAAGAAATAGGAGCAGGAATCGGCCATTCATCCCTTTGAGCCCACTCTGCCATTCAATGAGATCATGGCTTATATTCTATTTCAGCACCATTTTCCTGCACCATCCCTCGATGTTTTAATATGTAGAAATCTGTCAATCTCCGTCTTGAACATAACTCAATGAGCCTCCACAGCCCTCTGGGGTAGAGAATTCCAGCGATTCACCACCCTTTGAGTGAAGAATATCCTCCTCATCTCAATCTTAAATGACCTGCCTGTTGTTCTGTGACTCTGTCCCCTGGTTCTTACCATCCCAGCCAGGGGAAACATCCTTCTTGCATCGACCCTGTTGAGCCCTGTAAGAATTTTGTATGTTAGAATGAGATTGCCTCTCATTTTTCTAAACTCCAGAAATAAAGGCCCAGTTTATTTAGTCGTTCCTCATAGGATGCACCATCTGATCCATGTTCCCTAGCATTGAAATATTTGGTAAAGCTGTGGACTGGTTTCACTGGAGTTTCGTTCATGATACGCTGCATGGATGATGGCCTGAGCCAGAAAATCAGGAAGTTCCCAAGTTTAATCCATGATCCGCTATGTTAGTGGATGTAAACTGTGATAGCACCACCTGTTCAATGAGGAAAGGCAATAATCAACTAACTGGTGCAATTGAAATATAGAATAAAGACCTGGTGAAGGGGCGGGAGAGAAATCTTCCTTGCGTTCCTGCTCCAGATTGTAATTGAGTGACACTTGCAGTTTAAAGTATGTGTATGTTGGATGAGGATGCGATTGGGCATTGATGTGATGATCCTCATGGAACAGTAGTCTATGAGCACATTACGCAGCCTCAAAAATGAAGAATAATGACTTTGGTAAGGTACTGGTGGCCATGACACTTCGCATAGTGAGATATATTGTTTTAATGAGAGGATGAAGAAAAGCAAGTTTTCACTTCTGTCCCAAGGAGCCTAGGTAACTGCCATCACCAGCTTTAATTGTTGCAATCATGACACCGCTTAAATGCTGTCTATGCCTAAATTTCACTGAACCTGAGGGTCACACCGGAGTCAAAAATATTCTTGGTTCATGCTAGAAGTGATCCAGTCCCTCACGATGGAGTCGACCCTTGACTGGACAGTGCTTTTGCTGTTGTAGCTGCTGCCACAGAAAACATTGACTCACTTGGCACACTACAAAAAGCTCAGGCTAAACTGGCGGTGTTGATAAGCGGCTGACTCTGGATCATTTGGGTTTACTGCATAAGTTAATTGAGCTTTTTTTTTGCACTTCAACCATAGGATTGCGGATCCTGATCAACCAGTACTATGGTTAGACCAGATGCCAGCTCAAAGCCTAAGCCGAGGCTTCAATAATCATATAAACCTCATCAGGTATATCTTCGTTTTGCTGAACAAGTGAAATTGATTATTTCAAATCATGGAAGTTTTTAACTCTGTTTTTGACAATTACTTATTTATTTTGTTTTCTATAACTTTCTATTGGCTTTATTTTCCCAATGAAAATTGATTTTCTCACTCTGAGGGCAACATAATGGGAATGACTAAGTTGGCATGGAAGTTTAAAGGAAAGAGCACTTTGTTTAACAATTATAATGTTGTCCCTTCATAGAGGCTATGAAGAAAGAACTTGCAATTTTATAGCACCATTCATGACCTCAAGATATCCCAAAGCAAATAAAGTACTTTTGAAGTCTACTCATTGTTGTAATGTTAGGAAACATGGCTGCCAATATAAGCACAGCAAGCTTCAAAAACAGCAATGAAACAAGTGACCAGACTTTTAGTGATAAGGCTTAAAGGTAAATGTTGGATAGAACATCAAGGAGAACTCCCTTGCCCTTTTAATAATGCCATGGGAGCTTTTACGTTCTCCAGATAAACTGAGGTCCCACCTGCTCTAATGTCTCATCCGAAAGATAGCACCTGCAACATTGTAAGAATCTGTGGATTAAGGCTTGAACTCATGACTTGATGAGAGTGCTAGCATTGAGCCAAGACTGATACCCCAACCTGAGCTTACACCAGACTTGTCCAACCTTTTTGTGTGGTGGGGCCGGATTTCTGTTTTTTTCTCACTCAAAGGGCTGATGAACAGATTTCAGAAATATACATGAATTTTTTTAAAAAAAGTTGAGTATGAAGGTTAGAAACCACTTGCTGAGCAAAAGTAAAGCAATATCAAAGCAATAAATCAATTTTTTAAAAAAAAGTAATTAATAAAAATGACCATAAGACTGCAAGAGAGTCTCCAGCTCACTCCCAGTCTCATGGTGTTAACTCACTCGCCCTCACCCACTTAGTATGTGGTGGTGAAGGTGACTGAAAATCCTGAGATTGGGAGTGAGCCAGGCACACTCCCTCCCTCACTCACTCTCTGACACACTCCCTCACTCTGTCCCACACACACACTGTCACTCACTCTCCCATGCTCACTCCCTCTCTCTTCTTCACTCCCTCTCTCTCTTCTCCCCCCCCCTAAACACACACACACACACACACCTCTACCACAGTCCACTTGTCAACCAATCAGCGCTCTCTTCTCCGACAATATAAATCATTGTTCACTTTACATTTAGTATTCTTGCGAATTGTCCTGATGAGTGCAAGATGAAAAGCTTTGACAAAAAAAGTCTCTCTTTTTCAGCAATTGCCTGTCTTACCGGCATTTTGAACAATGGCTCTGGGGGCCACATAGAGAGGCTTTGTGGGCCACGATTCGACCTGTTGGACAGGCCTGGCTTACACCATTGAAGCACAGAACACAGTTTTACTCCTGTGATACTCCACCTGGCGAATTGGCATATTGAGGATGGGGACAAGTAAAGCAAAAGTGCTTATTGTGGGGTTGCAGGATGCTAACTGTTGAAACTTTGTGCTGTTCTTTGTTGGTACACAAAATAGACTAACTTGTGACATGTTTGGGTTCTGTCCCAAGACTGTCTTAATTTATTAATCCAACATGCTTGTGTTGGAGGGAGTGGAGGAAGAGGGGAATGGATGTAGAAATACTACTGTTGTCCTTGGAAAGGATATGTTCAAAAGCTATTATTGGAACAGTCTGTTGCTGCAGCTCTCGATTCACTAAAATAGTCTCTTGACTCTGGCATATGGGCCAGACATATACCCCATTATGACCCTTGAAGCCCAGTCAGCTCAGTCCCACTTATGTTTATGATTCTTGTTTGCTAGTTTGTTTAAATAATGTGAGCCCGATGGTTTGGCAATGGCTGGATGGTAGCAAGTCCTAAATCAGAACACCAAGATCTATCAGTATCAGCAACCACAAATATGTGCATGTGAATGGGAACATTGATTTAAGCGTTGTGTAGTCCCCGAGGTATGTGGTCTTCGAAACTACTGTACAAAACCTTGTCGGTCTGTATTAATCAGCGTGCACCACTGAAGGATAAAATTCAGTTTTGCTCCTGTGATAGTCAACATGGTGAGTTTCAGGACTGGTATACTTGCGGGTGAGAGCAAGTGAGTGTGAAGAAAACAGAGAAAATGTTAAATAAGTATACCACTTGTACACCATCTAAACACTCAGAACAGATCTTCTAGCCCCCTCAGCTTACTTTCGGATATAGTGATTTCCTGGTATAAGGGAACCTCCAAGTCCTGTTAATATGAGGTTTCCATGTGCTTGTCAATTGAAGTATTTAAAGCTCTTGTGTTCTGCAAATCCTATTATGTAGTGTTTATATTAGTAGTAAATAATTGTATTCTTTCTTCCCTAGGGGTCAAATCATTAATATGCGGTACCTGGCATATTTCGACAAAATACTCAATTTTATAAAAGACAGAATTCTCGTTTATCACGGGTAATTCACTTTTCTTTTATTTTGCTGGACCAGTTAAAGAGTTGCAGGCTAATCTTTCATGCTGTGTTATTCTATAATAAAAAAAAGACTTTAGCAACAGCACTTCCAAAATACAGTGTGTTTGAAGGGATCTGCAACTACAGTGGATGCTTTTGAGTTACAGCAATATAAGTATAATGGCAGCTGTGTTGGGTGGCTTTGGCTTATTTTGACCTGTTTTGTAAATGTGGAGGTGTTATTAAAGCTATTTCAATTGTTATGATTCCTGTAGAGACTGAACTTTCAATAAGATTTGAATTTCCAGTGACCAACTGAAAGGGTCACATGGCAAGATTTCAAACAAACAAAGTAAAAGCAACATTGACTTAACACTATTTGATAGGCAACTAACACTTTAAACTACAGAAAAGATATCTTCCCTTTAACTTTTTAACACAACCGAAAACCCCATGCCCCAATTAAACTCCATGCCCCAGTTGTATTTCACTCTCTACAGCATTGTAATTTTTACAGGAAATAGTCCAACATCACTTGCAGCTTCCCACAGGTTTGCTTCTCCCCGTTTCAACAAGTCGTAATGTCGAGTGACCGTCACAAGGCACTTCTCTCAGTTTCTGGAGAAGTCCTGAACCAAATACTAGCAGTAAGGCCCACTCCAGTGATTCTTTCCCCATCCCCCGGCCACACCAGGATGAATCTTCCAGACTCCTTAAATTGCCACGGCATGCGTTTCTTTGACCAGAGACAGTATTTCTTCCTGCATTTCTCATTTTTACATTTGAGAGCTTGCAGCCTTATTCCCCCTGCTGATCACACCAACTGCAGCCTTTGTGTCTCTCCCTGAGACCTTTCTCTTTTTTCCCTTTTCTGTCCAAAACTTGGAGACTGAAAGTCCATCCACTGTTAGTCAAGCTGCTTTTACCTTTGTTTTCATGTGTGAACATTTTACAATTTGCTCCCAGTAAGTCTGACCCGGGACCTCCCCTTTCCGCATGGTAACCAAGCCTCCCAATCTTGTTGTCGGGCAGAATTTGAAGCAGATCATGTGACCCTCTTTACTATTCCATTTCACCTGGAATTAGAGAGACAATCCCAAAACATTATCATCTTATAAAACCTCGCTGTCATAGCGCAATCTGCCTGTAAGTTATAGCATAGTTTCCTTTTGCAGCAAAGGAAAGCTTTTGAATGTATTATTGATCTGTAGTTCCTTACCTGAGGAACCTGGTGGAGCTCCCTACCTCAAGGACTGCCTGACCAGCCAGTAGCTTAAACAAAAGAACTATTCACTGCGGTAAAGGTCTAGTAAGGTTTGGACCTGATTGATAGATATGCCAGGTTTTAGAAAGTGGTACGTTTAGTTTACAGTATTCTGTTTCTGGATTCTGCACCCTTGTCTCTAAATCAATGGTTGTGCCTTTGACTTGATCTGAGGTCAATGATTTGGTAGGTCTTCAGTCAACTTCAAGGTCGGACTTACTTGAGCCAATTTTACCCTGTGATAAAGTTTTTACCTGTTCTTAGAATAATTCTTGGTTCCTGTCACAATATCTAAACAACACTGCTTCCTGGCAGACGTTGCTAAGTGGTAGAGAAGGCCAGGAGTTCAAACCCCACCTGAGCTTTTAATACAACAATTAATACCGGGGTCGGGGGTGGTTATGCTAGTGGATCAGTAACCCAGAGATTGAGAGTTCAAATCCTGCCATGGCAAATTATGAAACTGAATTCATTAGGTCTGATAATTTGTAGCTGGCATCAGAAAATAATCATAAACATTGTTGGATTATTGTATAAACCCAGCTTGTTCACTAATGACTTTCAGGCAAGGGGTCTTTACCTGGTTTGGCCTACATATAACTCTTGTCCCATGGTGATTGTTTTAATAATGGGTCCAAGGTTTTGAACATGCCTGCTAAACCTGATGGATTTATTGCTTTGAATTTTTTTTTGTGCCTATTTTCTCACCATTTCCTTGTCTGAGGGATTAACAATTGTTGGGCATGTTCTGTAGTGCATACCCCCTCTTCAAGTATGAATTTATATAGTTGAGTGTTGACAGGCTGTCCTACCAAGGGGACATGGCAGCTGAGCCCATCACTGCCCTCACTCAGTATCCCCCCTCGTGCTCTTTTTAGCCCTAGTCATTCATTCTGATTTGGCTAAAGAAATTTGACTTTCTTCTGCTTTTCTGTCCCTAATTCAGGGGTGTTGCATCTAGCTTACAGCAATGTGGCTAAGATGAACTAATTTAAGCACAGGCTAAGAATCTATCCTTGCAATTTCTATTCTGTAGGGTTCAGTTTAGATGCTACCATTACCAGATGGTTTAATTAAGGCAGTATAATTTCACACTTTTTAATCTATCTAACAGTGTGCCTGGTTTTGTAGTGTCTTTTAGACATCATTTTGTCTCGTGATTTCCTGCACTAGTTTCAATTGCTGGGGTAGCGGAGGGTGCAGTCAGGAATTTCCCAGAGTATTTTTTTCCCCAATCTCGTCCTGGGATTTTCTTCATTTTTTTTTTCTCTCTTTTTGCCTCTCCCCGGATATTGCGCATCAATGATGTGGAGGGAAGGAAGAGTTTTTTTTTAGAGAAAATGTTTGTCCCTAATGATGTGGGGCGGGCTTGATGGGCCAGACGGTCTTTTCCTGCTCTTCAATTTTGAATGCTTGTAGTTTTCAAGTATGTAGAAAATGACTTGGGAATGAGACTTTCTGACTTCAGTTAAAATTAAGATGTCTTTCTAAAAATAGAAGTTATTTTTCCCTCCTCTCTTCTAGTGCTAATAATCCCAAAGGCCTTTCCGAAGTGCGAGATGCCCTGGAGAAAGTGAAAAAAATTGAAGACCTTCTTCCAATTATGAAAGTAAATTTGTCAAAGAAAATGTTTTCACAATATTAAAATATTTGATATTTGTTTTGAAACTTGGACCATTAGATATTGATGTTAAGACTGCATTTCACTTCTGATACCTGGGTTTGAATGGGTCCCTGATGGCAGGATGAGTGACTATTTGACTCTGGAAGCTACTGACCTTATTTTAACTCAGGTTCCATGAGCTGGTTCTTGCTGTATCTACTGGTGTAAACCTTAAGACCTATGAGTCTGCTGCTGGGATAAGGGAGCTTGATTTAGTAGTACTGATGCCAGTATCCTAGAATCTGAAAATGACCAGAGACCTGTCTGGATTCACATCCAGTTTACAACCTCACTTTCAAATAACATTAAAATCAGTAATTTGGGAATAGCAGTCAAATCGTGAGGTTGAGGCCTGGGAACACATTAGTTGTCTACTCTGGGGAGAAACAGTAGATGGTGTAGGACATATTCTAAAAGCATTGTCTTTCCAATACCTTCCAAATTTTTAGGAGATAGCTGTTTTTTTGCTAACACTTGCTAAACTCTGTCAAAGAAAGTGCAAATAGTCAATATTTTGATGTGTCATTGCTTGTTCTGTGAATCTGTAATTTGCCAAGGTGGATTATTGGAAGATATTTGACCAACTGGTAAACCTTGCATGCATAACCTGCAACAATCCAACACTTAATAATGTGCAATTTCAGCAAATCAAACCTCAAACTGATTAAATTAGTATGGTTCAGTTCCATGCTAGACAGTGAAATTTACCAGCTGAGACACCAGGAACTTTCTGCATATGTAACCAATGCATCATTAAGTTAAGGTTCTTTGTATGAGAAAACAGATAATGTATTTGAACAGGGACATAGTGTCAGGAATAAGGGATCAATCATTTATGACTAAGTTGAGACATTTCTTCACTCAGGTTCTGAATCTTTGGAATTGTCTACCCCAGACAGTTGTGGTCGCTCCATCATTGAGCATATTCACGCCTGAGATAGACAGATTTTTGGTGTCTTGGAATCGAGGGATATGGGGAGCAGGAGGGAAAGTGAAGTTGAGGCAGAATATCAGCCATGATTGTATTAACTAGTGGAACAGGCTCGAGGGGCTGTGTGTGTACGACTCCTGCTCCTAGTTCTTATGACCTTTAAGTTTATTGGGAAGGAGGGAAGGAATTCTTTGGAAGATGCAGGTTTTAAAATTTTGGCACGACTTGAAAATTGCCAATGGTAATCTTGACATTTTTTCTTTGTTTGGAAGCAGTTCAACAGCAAAACTCGGGATGGCTTCACAGTAAACACAAAGGTGCCCAGTTTAAAAAATCAAGGAAAGGAGTATGATGGATTCACCATTACCATAACGGGTGACAGGTTGGTTGAACTCTCTACAAGTGAATAAATAATTGGTGTAAAGTTTGACTTTTATTCATGTTGTAATTATTATTGAATAGGAATGGCACATGTATAAAGACAAGGCAAGAGTTATCAAAAATACAATCCGATGTCAAGATAGAAGAGTTTATGCACTAGAGAAATGACTTTTGATGGGCCAAATGGCATTTCTTCATCTCTGTCCAGCTGGACTGATGGATAAAATTGCCCTGGCTTTCTGTTTTGTCAGTATGTGGCCTAAGTGATCTGTTTTTAGCCAGCCTTAACCCAGTTCCTAAGTACACAATACCATCCAAAATTCAGCACACAATCGGGCTGGTTACTTAGCATATATGAATAGCTGGTGTGGAGAATGCGGGTGTCAATTGGGTGCAGAAGTGTGTACGTTTTTTTGAGATTGTGCCTCCATCCCATTGTTGCAATAGAGCAGAGTATATCTGACATGAGGGTGCTGATGATTGTACTCAGTGCAAAGGACAAAGTCCCATTGCCATCCCTTGATGAGCATCAAAGTTTGTTTCTGAATTGACTTATTCTATGAAATTGTCATTAAGAAATACAATACATTAAATATAACTTTCCCTTCAATGCTTTCCGTGTCGTTTATTTTTTCACTAGAGTTGGAAACATGCTCTTTTCTGTGGAAACCCAAACAACAGAAGAGAGAACACAGCAATACCACGATGAAATAGAAGCATTGTATAAAGACCTGAGTAGCAAAGGAAAAGCATTGATACTTTCCACTGAGCTTGGGGTAAGAACAACATGGTGTTTTCCTTAAGATCACAATTTCTGGAGGCATGGCATATAATCTGAAGATTTTAAGAATATTTCTAGTTCATGGTGCAATGGGGATTATTATTTACTCTTTCAAAAGATGGACATAACTTCCCACTATGTCTCAACCTATAGTTTGTATATGATAACTTGTCCATACTTACATTCCCTCAAAATAACCATCTTAAAAGGTTACACTTTTGGTTAGGATAATAAAGTATCCACAGTATATATTCAGCTGCAATCTTTTAGTGATCAGACATGTGATATACACAGAAACCCATCGTCATGCCAAATAATCTCCAAGCCAAGCTATTTAGATATGTAGAGTTCCTGCTTGCCTAATGTGGAGTGGACTTTGGTCATTTATCTGGGCTACTTGAGCACAGAATGGTAAGGACTGAGGCGAAGGGATTTCCAACTACACGTAAAAGTAATGCTGCAGTTTAACTGTCTAATACCGGCTAGCTTACCAACAAAGATCTTCCTGCTGTAAGCCAAGCTAGGACTATTTTATCTGTAGGCTTCCAAGTTGTCTAGAATTGAGGATAAAGAATACCATTCTCTAATGACCAATCCATCCCTCCAGGTCCCATGATTTTTTTAAAGAATCAGTTTAATTTGAAGCACCTGTGAGTAGGGGAACAGTGTCAAGTCTGTGTTAATGGGGACTCGAGACACCAAGTGCCTATAATCTAACCTTGCATCTCTAACAGCAACAGAAGTGAATCTTGGTGATTGTTCAGTTTTGTCCATTGATTTTCTATTTGCAGTTTTCCTTATTTTCTAACAGTTAGACTGTTCAATTTTATTTGAGGTTTGCTTCAAGATCATGTTTGCTTTATTGAATGAAAGTTCGTTAAAATGGGAATTATTTTTGCTTTAAATCATACAACTCTATCGCTGTGGGCCATTGGAGCATCAGTGTGCAGTGGCAGCATGTATCTTCGAATCTGACATTAGATTAGACTGCACATAATTCATAAATGCAGCCTTATTGTGTGGGTATGCTGAATGGAAGTTAAAGAAGGGGAGTTTAAGTCACCTCTGAAATCGCTCTCAAGTGCCTCTAAGCAGCCAGTTCAATAATGAGGCCTACAAGCAAGTTGCCCACCCTCTCTACCCATAAGAAGCGTACTGTGCCTTCTCTCTATATTTAATTGATAAAAAACTGCTGTTTTCATGAATAATGTTTGTTTTATTTTCTCTTTAAACCAGGAGGCAGATGCAGTGTGCAACCTAATCCTTTCTTTGGTGTATTACTTTTACAATCTAATGCCTCTCTCTAGAGGATCCAGGTTAGTAGAGTATAACTTTTTGCTATTAAATGTGCTAAAGGAGAAAGTAAGTCTTAAAAAAAGTACTTTGGGAATGAGAAATGTCAGCATTGGTCAGTTGATAGGACTCCACCTCTAAGTCAAAATATGGCATGTTCAAACGCTGCTCCAATGACTTGAGTACAGAAATCTAGACAGATAGTCCCACCTCAGTAGTACTGAAGGAGTCCTGAACTGTTGGAGGTGCTGTCTTTTGAATGTGATGTTAAACTGAGGCTCCCTCAGCCTTCTTCTGGATTTAAAAGATTGCATGATGTTATTTTGAATAAGAACAGGGTATACATTGACCTGGTCAATATTTAACCCTCAATCAACAACACCAGAAGAAGATTATCTGTTCATCGTCACATTGTTGTTTGTGGGAGCTTGCTGTGTGCAAATTGGCTGCTGTGTTTCCTACATTATAACAGCGACTACACTTCAAAAGTACTTCATTGACTGTAAAGGGCTGAGACATATCGTGAGGTCATGAAAGTTACAACATAAATGCCAGTATTTTTCCTAGCAATTTGCTCAGTGATTTATTTTTCGATTGTCTGCCATTACTTTCCAGAAAGTTCTTGAAGGAGCTTTCAGGTGGATACTCGGTTTATCCCTGGACAGTTTGAATATTCATGCTGTAGTGTTTTGTGTCTGCTACCTCTGCCTTATCAGGAATGCAGCTGGTGCATTAGCAGAAAGATTAGAAACTTCTTTTAGGAAAATACAACAATTAGTCCCACTGATTTCTTGTTGAGCTTTTATTTATTAAAAAAAAGTTTGGGGGGGTGGGGAACAGGAGAGTTTTTTTTTTCTGAAAATCACTTTCAATTGGTCTCTAAACAGGCCTGCTACACTCCAACATTACTGGACATGATCCAAGCGAAGCTCCATGACCATTTTTTTTTAGTTGGAGAATGGCCATTTGTCTTGGACTCGATGAGGCGCCTATTGTAATGATTGCAACTGCCTTTCAAGGTCACATTACTGCAGAGGAGGATTGTAAAATCTGATACTGGTCAGGGGTGTAAATATTTAGCATACATGGTATGACCCTGTAGATTTACGTTCTGCTTTAAACCATATTGAATGCTTCTGTGTTTTGATGGTAATGTGCTTTGTCTTCTAGTGTGGTGGCATATTCAGTAATCATGGGAGCACTAATGGCTAGTGGGAAGGAGATCACGGGGAGAATCCCCAAAGGAAAGGTAAGTCTGAACATGTACATACGAATTAGGAGCAGGAGTAGGCCATTTAGCCCCGCGAGCCTGCTCTGCCATTCAATAAGACCTTGGCTGACCTAATTGTGGCCTCAATTCCACATTGTACCTACCCCTGATAACCTTTGACTCCTTTGTTAGTCAAGAATCTATCTACTTCTGCCTTAAAAAATATTCAATGACCCTGCCTCCACCTCGCTTTAGGAAAGAGAGTTCCAAAGATTCGCAAGCCCCTGAGAGAAAAAATTACTTCTCATCTCTATCTTAAATGGGAGACCCCATATTTTTAAACTGTGTTTTCCACCCCCCCACCCTCGTTCTAGTCTCTAAAATGGATCATCTGACCATTATTTTTAAACTCTGTCCCCAAGTTCTCTCTCACAAGGGGAAACATCCTTTCAGCATCCAGCCTGTCAAGTCCCCACAGGATCTTATATTTCAGTAAGATCACCTCTAAATCTTCTATACTCCTATGGATACAAGCCCAGCATGTCTAAGCTTTCTTCATAAGATAACCCCCCCTCCACCATCCCAGCTATCAGTTGAGTGAACTTTCTCTGAACTGCTTCTAATGCATTTATATTATTTCTTAAATAAGGACACCAAAACTATACTTTAGATGTGGTCTCACCAATGCCCTGTACAGATGTAGCAAAACATCCCTGCTTTTGTATCACATTCCCCTCGCAATAAACGCCAACATTCCATTTGCCTTCCTAAGCACTTACTGTACTTCCATACAAACTTTCCCTGATTCATGTACCAGGATATGAAGATCCCTCTGTATCTCAAGAGTTTTGCAATCTCTCTCCATTTAAATAACATTCTGTTTTCTATTCTTCCTGCCAATGTGGACAAATTCACCTTTTCCTACATTATACACTATCTGCCAAATTTTTGCCCACTCACTTAATCTATCAATGTCCCTTTGCAGAATCCTTATGTCTGCTTCACAATGTACCTTCCTACGTATCTTTGTGGGTCATCAGTAAATTTAGCAACCATCCATTTGGTCCCTTCATTCAAGTCATTGATATAAATTGTAAATAGTTGAGGCCCCAGCACTGATTCCTGTGGCAATCCACTTGTTACATCTTGCCAACCCAAAAAAGGCCTATTTATCCTTACTCCCTGCTTCCTGTTGGCTAACCAGTCCTCTCTCCATGCTAATATGTTAGCCCCTACACTTTGAACTCATATTTTGCGTAGTAACCTTTGATTTGGCACCTTATCAAATGCCTTCTGGAAATGCACATCCACAGGTTTCCCTTTATCCATGTTGCTTGTTACTTCCTCAAATAATTCCAATAAATTAGTCAAACACATTTCCCTTTCACAAAACCATGTTGACTCTGCTAGATTGCACTGAAATTTTCTAAGTGCCTCGCTATGACCTCCTTAATGACAGATTCCAGCAATTTCTCTATGACATATGTTAAGCTAACTGGCCTGTAATTTCCTGCTTTTTGTTTCCTTCCTTTCTTGACTAGAGGAGTCACATTGACTATTTTCCAATCTGATGGGACCTTTCTTGAATCTAGGGAATTTTGGAAAATTAAAAACCAATGCACCTACTATCTCAGCAGCCACTTCTTTTAAGCCCCTGGGATGAAGTCCATCAGGACCTGGGGACTTGTCAGTTTTAGATCTAATAATTTTCTCAGTACCCTTTCTCTGCTGATTGTAATTGTTTTAAGTTTCTCCCTCCCTTTCACCTCCTGATTCGCAATTATTTCTGTTATTTGTATCCTCTACAGTCAAGACGGATTCAAAATATCTGTTCAGTTGATCCGCCATTTCCTTATTTTCCATTATTAATTCCCCATCCTCACACTCTAGGGGACCAACGCTCAATCTTTTCCTTTTTAAATACCTGTAGCAAATCTTACTATCTGTTCTTATGTTTCTAGCTAGCTTTCTCTCCTACTCTAATTTCTCCCTCCTTATTAATATTTTAATTGTTCTTTGCTGTTCTTTATATTCTGTCCAATCTTGTGACCTGTCCCTCATCTTGGCGGAATTATACACTTTTTCTTTCAATTTATTACTATCTTTAACCAATTTAGTTAGTGACTGATGTTGTCTCCTTACCTTAGAGTCATTCTTTCTCACTGGAATGTTTCTTTTGAGTATTCTGAAATATCTCCTTAAATGTCTGCTGCTGCATCTCTACTGACCTATCCCTTAACCTAATTTCCCAGTTCACTTTAGCCAGCTCTGTCTTCACGCCCACATAATTACCCTTATTTAAGTTTAAAACACTAGTCTTAGATCCACTCCTCTCTCCCTCAAACTAAATGTGAAATTAAATCCACTCCTTTCTCCCTCAAACTAAATGTGAAATTCAATCATATTATGAACACTGCTATCTAGGGGCGCCTTCACTGAGGTTATTCATTAATCCTGTCTCATTGCACACTACCAAATCCAGTATAGCCTGTTGTCTGGTTGGTGCTAAAACATGCTGCTCTAAACACTTCATGAACTCATCATCCAGGCTACCTGAATATTGGAATGAGTCAAATATGGGTGTCTCCTCTACATATGTGGGAGGCAATGGCGTAATGGTATTGTTGCTGGACTAGTAATCCAGAGACCCAGAGTAATTGGGACCCAAGTTCGAATCCTGCCACGAAGACGATTTGAATTCAATAAAAATCTGGAATTAAAAGTCTAATGTTGTAATGTGGTTCAATGATGTCCTTTAGGAAAGGAAATCTGGTCTGGCCTACATGTTGACTCTTAAATGTCCTCTGAAATGGCCTAGAAAGCCACTGAGTTGTATCAAACCGCCAAAAAATCTCAAAAAAGGCATCGGTTGTTTCTGGTGCCACCTGACATCGACCTAGAAACAACACCGGAAACGACCCTGGGGGCTGGTGCCAAAATTGGCAGACTAATTAAGCATCCTCACAGAATCATACCTTACAGATAACGTCCCAGACATCATCACCATTCCAGGGTATGTCCTGTCCCACCGCAGGACAGATCCAGCAGAGGTGGTGGCACAGTGGTAAGCAGTTGGAAGGAAGGTGCCCTGGGAGTCCTCAACATCGACTCTGGACCCCATGAAGCTTCATGGCATCAGGTCAAAAAATGGCAAAGAAACCTCCTGCTGATTACCATGTACCACCCTCGCTCAGCTGAGGAATCAGTGCTCCTCCATGTTGAACATCGCTTGGAGGAAGCACTGAGGGTGGCAAGGGTGCAGAATGTACTCTTCAATGTACATCATGAAGAGTGGCTACTGCCTGAGTCCTAAAGGACATAGCTGCTAGACTGGGTCTGCAGCAGGTGGTGAGGGAACCAACAAGAGGGAAAAATGTACTTGACCTCATCCTCACCAACCTGCCTGCTGCAGATGCATCTGTCCATGACAGTATTAGTTAAGAGTGACCACCGCACAATCGTTGTGGAGATGAAGTCCCACCTTCACATTGAGGATACCCTCCATCATGTTGTGTGGCACTACCACACTGCTAAATGGGATAGATTTCGAACAGATCGAGCAACTCGACTGGGCATCCATGAGACGCTGTGGGCCATCATCAGCAGCAGAATTGGACTCAAACACAATCTGTAACCTCATGGCTTGGCATATCCCCCACAAGCCATGGGATCAACCCTGGTCCAATGAAGAGTGTAGGAGAGCATGCCAGGAGCAGCACCAGGCATACCTAAAAATGAGGTGTCAACCTGGTGAAGCTACAACACAGTACTACTTGTGTGCCAAAAAGCACAAGCAGCAAGTGATAGACGGAGCTAAGTGATCCCACAACCAAAGGATAATATCTAAGTTCTGCAGTCATACCACATCCTGTCTTGAATTGTGGTGGACAATTAAACAACTCACAGGAGGAGGAGGCAGCTTCACAAATATCCCCATCCTCAATGATGGGGAGCCCAGCACATCAGTGCATATGATGAGGCTGAAGCATTTGCTACAATCTTCAACCAGTAGTGCCAAGTGGATGTTCCATCTCAGCTTCCTCCAGAGGTCCCCAGTATCACAGATGCCAGTCTTCAGCCAATTCAATTCAGTCCATGGGATATCAAGAAATGACTGAAGGCACTGGATAGTGCAAAGGCTATGGAGCCTGACAATATTCAGGCAATAGTACTGAAGACTTGTACTCCAGAACTTGCCGTGCCCCTAGCCAAGCTGTTCCAGTACAGCTACAGCCCTGGCTTCTACCCGGCTATGTGGAAAATTGCCCAGGTATGTCCTGTACACAAAATCCAACCTTGTCAATTACCGTCCCATCAGTCTACTCTCAATCATCAGTGAAGTAATGGAAGAGGTCATCAACAGTGCTATCAAGTGACACTTGCTTAATAATAACCTGTTCACTGACACCCATTTGGGGTTTCACCAGGGCCACTCAGCCCCTGACCTCATTACAATCTTGGTTCAAACATAGACAAAAGAGCTGAACTCCCAAGGTGAGGTGCGAGTGACTGCCCTTGACATCGGGGCCACTTTTGACCAATGCGGCATCAAGGAGCCCTAGCAAAACTGGAATCCATGGTAATTAGGGGGAAAATGCTCCTCTGATTTGAGTCATACCTAGCACAAAGGAAGATGGTTGTGGTTGTTGGTGGTCAGTCATCTCAGCTCCAGGACATCGCTGCAGGAGTTCCTCACGGGTAGTGTCCTAGGCCCAACCATCTTCAGCTGCTTAAGGTCAGAAGTGGGGATGTTCGCTGATGATTGCACAATGTTCAGCACCATTCACGACTCAGATACTGAGCAGTCCATGTCCAAATGTAGCAAGACCTGGACAATATCCAGGCTTGGGCTGACAAGTGGCAAGTAACATTCATACCACCCAAGTGTCAGGCAATGACCATCTCCAACAAGAGAGAATCCAACCATCGTCCCTTGATGTTCAATGGCATTACCATCACTGAATCCCCCACTATCTACATCCTGGGGGGTTACCATTGACCAGAAACTGAACGGGACTAGCCATATAAATACTGTGGCTACAAGAGCAGGTCAGAGGCTAGGAATCCTGCGACGAGTGACTCACCTCCTGACTCCCCAAAACCTGTCCACCATCTACAAGGCACAAGTCAGGAGTGTGATGGAATACTCCCCACTTGCCTGGATCAGTGCAGCTCCCACAACACTCAAGAAGCTTGACAACATCCAGGACAAAGCAGTCTGCTTGATTGGCACCACATCCACGAACATTGACTCTCTCCACCACTGATGCACAGTGGCAGCAAGATGCACTGCAGGAATTCACCAAGAATCCTTTGACAGCACCTTCTGAACCCACTACCACCTAGAAGGACAAGGGCAGCAGATCGATGGGAACACCGCCGCCTGAAAGTTCCCCTCCAAGTCACTCACCATCCTGACTTGGAGATATATCGCCATTCCTTCACAGTTGCTGGGTCAAAATCCTGAAACTCCCCTCCTAACAGCACTGGGGGTATACCTACACCACATGGACTGCAGTGGTTCAAGAAGGCAGCTCACCACCACCTTCTCAAGGAAAATAGGGATGGGCAATAAATGCTGTGTCAGGAGGATATAATAATTTTCAAAATGTTATTGGAATTTGCTGTAGAGTAATAGTGGTGTCTATGTCTGTCTGTGTCTGTCTTTCTGTGTCTATGTCTGTCTGTGTGTGAGAGAGACTGTGACGTCATTTCTTTATTCTTTATTCATTCTCAGGATTTGGGTGTCACTTGTTGGGCCAGCATTTATTGCCCATCCCTAGTTGCCCTTCAGAAGGTGATGATGAGCTGCCGCCTTGAACCGCTGCAGTCCGTTTGGTGTAGGTACACCCACAGTGCTGTTAGGAAGGGAGTTCTAGGATTTTGACCCAGCAACAGTGAAGGAATGGCGATAAATTTCCAAGTCAGAATGGTGATTGACTTGGAGGGCGATTTCCAGGTGGTGGTGTTCCCATCTATCTGCTGTCCTTGTCCTTCCAGATGGTAGTGGTTGTGGGTTTGGAAGGTGCTGTCGAAGGAGCCTTGGTGAATTCCTGCAGATGGTACACACTGCTGCCACTGTGCGTCAGTGGTGGAGGGAGTGAATGTTTGTGGATAGGATGCCAATCAAGCAGACTGCTTTGTCCTGGATGTTGTCGAGCTTCTTGAGTGTTGTGGGAACTGCACTCATCCAGGCAAGTGGGGAGTATTCCATCACACTCCTGACTTGAGCTTTGTAGATGGTGGACAGGCTTTGGGGAATCAGGAGGTGAGTTACTCATCGCACACTTCCTAGTCTCAGACCTACTCTTGTAGCCACAGTATTTATATGACTGGTCCAGTTCACTTTCTGGTCAAAGGTACCCCCCCACCCCTCCAGGATGTAGTTAGTGGAGTAATCAGCGATGGTAATGCCATTGAACATCAAGGGGCGATGGTTGGATTCTCTCTTGTTGGAGATGGTCATTGCCTGACACTTCTGTGACATGAATGTTACTTGCCACTTCTCAGCCCAAGCCTGGATATTGTCCAGGCCTTGCTGCATTTGGACTGCTTCAGTATCTGAGGAGTCGCAAATGGTGCTGAACATTGTGCAATCATCAGCAAACATCTACACTTCTGAACCTATGATGGAAGGAAGGTCATTAGTGAAGCAGCTGAAGATGTTTGGGCCAAGGACACTACCCTGAGGAACTCCTGCAGTGATGTCCTTAATTAAAGGCAGCTGGTCTGAAGGCTTTGTTGTAACAGAAGTTAAGTTAGGTTTGAAATGTGAAGTAGGTAAACATAGGTGTAAAGGGAATATTTGCATTTTTAAATAAACCAGACTAGATTGATTTCAAAGGAGGGTTGAAATGTTTCACCTCATCTGGAGAAGTTAAGAAACAGTGTTTCGTTTTCCCAAAGATTACTGGTAAAATTGGTACTTTGATGGGTTTTATTAATATGGAGGTAAAGCCCAAATAGGTAGTGAAACAATAGGGAAAATATGTATAAAGGAGCGAAGATTGTGTGTAAGGGCAGGCATTCTAAGATCTAAAACAAGTGTGAAAAAGCCCCCAGCATCTAAGCCTCAAGCTGCTGTCTACAAGGAACTGAAGTTAAGAAAACTCACTTTGAATTGGATTGTTCAGGGTATCGTGTTTCTTTGCCTGGGTCTTTTAAAACCTGTGTGTCTTACTGTTGCCTTAACGAAAGTATAACTGGGAGTTAGGTTAACTAGGGGATTTAGAAATTATCATAGTGGTAATTTGTAGATCTGTGTGTGTACTTAAAATAATTTCTTTTATTAATAAAGGTTTAATTTAGTTTTATAAGAAATCTATAAGACTCGGTCTTATTACTACTGATTTCAAGGCATGCATCTCGAAATTTATACAAATTGCAAAACAGTTGTTTCAAGTTTCCATTTGGGATCTGAGCAGCTCAGCATTTACCGTCTGATGTGCCATAACAGCTGGCCCAACCAGCGAAGCCCGCGTTCCATGAATGAATTTTTTAAAATAGCCTTTTTCAGCAGGCGCAATAGAAAGGGTGTGGATTTTTCTGAAACTTAGTTGAAAATGTGTATAATCTATATTTTCTTCATGATGTAGTTAAAGACATGTAAAAATAAATTTCTCAAGATGGAACAAGTTTGCTTCGCATAGTGCTCCATTCAACATCCCAATCTGACAACGGATAGTGACTGAACTAGTAACGATCACCTATGGGCGGCTTTCTCCTCATTAATTTTCATCAATCATTCAACTCATTGATCTGACGGGGCACCTTTCAGTGAACAGAGAGCAAGTCATATTTTTTTCCATACCTGTTTCTCCTTTTTTTTTAATTCTGCCCTTCCTCATATGAAAATGTTCCAGTAGAGTGAGATGTCCTCCACCTGATCCAGCAAATGATTGACATGACTTGCATTTGGATGCAAGCTTGTTTGGTTGTTAACCGGGTTTAATGAGCAGGTTCCAAGATGGCCAGGAATCTTGGTTAGGGAATGGGTGGGATAATCGGTATAGGGGAGGGAGAAGGAGAGAGGAAAAGCTAGGACAAATTGATCTAACTCTTCAGAAGATGGGAAGGGATGTAAATAGTGGTAAAATGATATACAGGTGTGGAAACAAGATTGGACAGCAATTTTTTAACAAAAGCATTTTTAGTTGGCAGGATCTGAAAACTATACCAAACACCAGTTACCATGAACCATAAGGCAATAAGTATAATTTGACAGATTATTCCATATATAAAGGAAAAACCTGTTTCTACCCTAAGGAGTTGGATTTTTCAATCCATCTTTGATTGGAGAAAGTTGGGCAGTGGGAAAAAAAGTGCACATTCTGAGGAGTCACAGACTGAGGAGTTTTGGTTCACATTTCAAGTATTCTAGATTTTACCGGTAATTTGTAATCCTGTCGGCTGTCCTCACCTCAGTGCAGCACTCCTGAATTTTAAAATGGACTATTGCAACCTTCGCCTTTTGGATTTGTAAGAATTTGGAGAATGTAGTCTGTCATGTGCTAAATAATTTTTGTTTACATTTCTTAGGAAGATTAGGATTTTAATGGTGCCTGACTTCTGAGGCGGGGGGGGTAGAAAGCACAAATTGGACACATTCCAAAACATAACTCCTTTTGCTCATCTTTAGAATAGTACAGAAATGAAAAAAAAGATTTTTTCTTTGAAATATTCATAACATCACATAATAAATTTAAGTCATACACAATAGTGGTGGTTTTCTCTTTGATTTTAAGCCATCTATCCCTCACTGCAAGTTCTCCAGTTGATTGTTATAATCTGAAGCACTCCTTCCATATTTAACTGAAAAGCTTCACAGGACTTTGAACAATTCAAAGGATACTTTACTCACAAGTTTGTGCAAATATTTACCACAGATTGCTCAGTTGTATTCAGTTAGAGCCCCAGCTGAAATTAGCTTTGCTGAACACAAATTGAAGATCAAACTTTCGACTTTCTTTTTTTTAATTCATTCATGGGATGTGGGCTTCGCTGGTGGGCCAGCATTTATTGCCCGTTCCTAGTTGCCCATGATAAGGTGGTGGTGAGCTGCCTCCTTGAAGTGCTGCAGTCCATCTGGTGTAGGTACACCCACAGTACCGTTAGGAAGGGAGTTCCAGGATTTTGACCCAGTAACAGTGAAGGAACGGTGATACATTTCCAAGTCAGGATGGTGAGTGACTTGGAGGGTAACTCCCATCCATCTGCTGCCCTTGTCCTTCTAGATGGTAGTGGTTGTGGGTTTGGAAGGTGCTGTTGAAGGGGCCTTGGTGAATTCCTGCGATGCATCTTGTAGATGGTACACACTGCTGCTGCTGTGCCTAAGTACATCTCGTACTTCTCAGTAAAACACAAGGCTCTGCAAATTATCTACTTGCTCATTGAGAAAGCGATATTTCACCCTTAATGATTCTGTTATGCTCCTGTGAAGATCTGATAGGTTTTTCCATTAAAGGTGTATACGATACAAGTTGTTGTCTAGTTCATTGCTGAGGACAGTCCTGTTAAAACTTGTGGATATTTATTATTGCCTATTGACACAGATTTCCAAGGATATACATCTTATCGAAAAGATAGGCAGGTTGGCAGAGGGGGCAGGGTTGCTTTGTTAGTAAGAAATGAAATTAAATCGATAGCAAGAAATGATGTAAGGTCAGATGATGTAGAATCTGTGTGGGTAGAGTTGAGGAACCGCAAAGGTAAAAAAAACCATAATGGGAGTTATGTACAGGCCTCCGAACAGTAGTCAGGATGTGGGGCACAAGATACACCAGGAGATAGAAAAGATGTGTAAGAAAGGCAAGGTTACAATGATCATGGGGGATTTCAATATGCAGGTAGACTGGGAAAATAGGTTGGTAGTGGATCCCAAGAAAAGGAATTTGTGGAATGTCTACGAGATGGCTTTTTGGAGCAGCTTGTGGTGGAGCCCACTAGGGAACAGGCAATTCTAGATTTAGTGATGTGTAATGAGGCAGATTTGATAAGGGAGCTTAAGATGAAGGAACCCTTAGGGGGAAGTGACCATAATATGATAGAATTTACCCTGCAATTTGAGAGGAAAAAGCTGGAAACAGATGTAACGGTATTACAGTTGAATAAAGGCAACTACAGAGGCATGAGGGAGGAGCTGGCCAGAATTGACTGGGAGATGAGCCTAGCAGGAAAGATAGTGGAACAGCAATGGCAGGAGTTTCTGGGAGTAATTTGGGGGAAACAGCAAAAATTCATCCCTAGGAAGAAGAAGCATACTAAAGGGAGGACGAGGCAACCATGGCTGACAAGGGAAGTCAGGGACAGCATAAAAGCTAAAGAGAAAGCATACAACGCGGCGAAGAGCAGTGGGAAACCAGGGGATTGGGATGCCTACAAAGACCAACAGAGGACAACTAAAAAAGAAATGAGGGAGAAGATTAAATATGAGGGTAAACTAGCCAGTAATATAAAAGAAGATTGCAAGAGTTTTTTTAGATATATAAAGGGTAAGAGAGAGGCAAAAGTGGACATTGGGCTGCTGGAAAATGACGCTGGAGAAGTAGTAGTGGGGAACAAAGAAATGGCGGAGGAACTGAATAGGTACTTTGCGTCAGTCTTCACGGTGGAAGACACGAATGACATCCCCAAAGTTCAAGAGAGTCAGGGGGGCAGAGGTGAGTATGGTGGCCATTACCAAGGAGAAGGTGCTAGGAAAACTGAAAGGTCTGAAGGTGGATAAATCACCTGGACCAGATGGATTACACCCCAGAGTTCTGAAGGAGATAGCTGAAGAGATAGTGGAGGCGTTAGTGGTGATCTTTCAGGAATCATTAGAGTCAGGGAGGGTCCCAGAGGACTGGAAAATCGCTAATGTAACCCCCCTGTTTAAGAAGGGAGTGAGGCAAAAGACAGGAAATTACAGGCCGATTAGCCTGACCTCAGTCGTTGGTAAGATTTGAGAGTCCATTATTAAGAATGAGATTTCAGAATACTTGGAAGTGCATGGTAAAATAGGGCAAAGTCAGCATGGTTTCATCAAGGGGAGGTCATGCCTGACAAATCTGTTAGAATTCTTCGAGGAGCTAACGAGTAGGTTAGACAAAGGAGAGCCAATGGATGTTATCTACTTGGACTTCCAGAAGGCCTTTGACAAGGTGTCGCACAGGAGGCTGCTGAGTAAGATAAGAGCCCATGGTGTTAGAAGCAAGGTACTAGCATGGATGGAAGATTGGCTGTCTGGCAGGAGGCAGAGAGTGGGGATAAGGGGGTCCTTCTCAGGATGGCGGCCGGTGACTAGTGCAGTTCCGCAGGGGTCAGTGTTGGGACCACAACTTTTCACTTTATACATTAATGATCTAGATGAAGGAACTGAGGGCATCCTGGCTAAGTTTGCAGATGATACAAAGATAGGTGGAGGGACAGGTAATATTGAGGAAGCGGGGAGGCTGCAGAAGGATTTGGACAGGTTAGGAGAATGGGCAAAGAAGTGGCAGATGGAATACAATGTGGGGAAGTGTGAGGTCATGCACTTTGGTAGGAAGAATAGAGGCATAGACTATTTTCTAAATGGGGAGAGAATTCAGAAATCTGGAGTGCAAAGGGACTTGGGAATCCTAGTCCAGGATTCTCTTAAGGTTAACTTGCAGGTTGAGTCGGTAGTTAGGAAGGCAAATGCAATGTTGGCATTTATTTTGAGAGGACTAGAATATAAAAGCAGGGATGTGCTGCTGAGGCTTTATAAGGCTCTGGTCAGACCACATTTAGAATATTGTGAGCAATTTTGGGCCCCGTATCTCAGGAAGGATGTGCTGGCCCTGGAGAGGGTCCAGAGGAGGTTCACGAGAATGATCCCAGGAATGAAAGGCTTAACATATGAGGAACGTTTGAGGACTCTGGGTCTATTCTCGATAGAGTTTAGAAGGATGAGGGGGAATCTGATTGAAACTTATAGAATACTGAAAGGCCTGGATAGAGTGGACGTGGGGAAGATGTTTCCATTAGTAGGAGAGACTAGAACCCGAGGGCACAGCCTCAGAGTAAAGGGAAGACCTTTTAGAACAGAGATGAGGAGAAACTTCTTTAGCCAGAGAGTGGTGAATCTATGGAATTCATTGCCACAGAAGGCTGTGGAGGCCAGGTCATTGAGTGTGTTTAAGACCGAGATTGATAGGTTCTTGATTGGTAAGGAGATCAAAGGTTATGGGGAGAAGGCGGGAGAATGGGGTTGAGAAACTTATCAGCCATGATTGAATGGCGGGACAGACTCTTTGGGCCAAATGGCCTAATTTCTGCTCCTATGTCTTATGGTCTTCTTTTGCTTTGTGTCCTCAGTCTATTTGAAATGTTTTTTAATCTCACTGGAGTTGGATGGGGAGATAAGGTGAATAAACATTATTCACTTTTTCCATAACGTGAAGACTCAAGGGTCTGAAAAGCCAAACTATTGAAAGTGACTAGGTGATAATTCAACATTGTTATTTGCAAATGAGCCATGCAACAAGCACCACAACATTATGAACTGTCTCAATATAATTGTGAATTCAGATTCATGCTACCTCAATGTTGAGTAGATTGTGGTTAGTTTTAGCCCATGATGTGATCAATATTTTGCTTTTTACAAACATGTTTTTAAAAAGTGTATAAGGCAATTAAACACAAAGCTGTTGAAGCAAGTTTATCCAATGTTTTGACCTCATGGACTGCTTCGGTGGGTAACTTGGAACTTTAAGTGCCAAATATCAATTTGCAGTCAGTGTCCATTTATGTATTTATCTCCAGCTGCAGATATTGACAGACCTAAATTTTCTATTGTAGGATTTGTCCAAGAGTGAGTACTAGCACTAAGAACAGCCCTTTCCTAAACTCGACAAAATTCAAATTGTGACAAATACAGAAGAAAATCACAACTTTACTTCCATGAGCTTCGTGAGGTGCATTGTTTGAGTTCAATGGCTGCTTGGCCACAGTTTGGACACCCATGTATTAATCTGTTGACTTTTGTTAAAACGCGTTCTTTGTTAGCTAACGTTTTAGATGAGTATTTTAATCACTCTTTCATTATTTTCAGTTAGTAGATTTTGAAGCTATGACAACACCAAGTCCAGAGGCTTTCAGTAAAATAGGAAAAAGTTGGATGAATTTGAAAAGGTAAGAAATTTAGGAACAAGTTGATAATGCTTTGAGTCTTGAGTTTAATGACAGTGGGTTCCATGAAAATTGATCAGGTTTTTAACTAAAAATTGAATTTGGATTTGATATCCCAAATCGAACACTAGATTTTTTTTTTAACTTGACTAGAGCTTTTTGGCACATTGCTGATTTATACCATCATACCATAAATGGCACTTAATGATAACATAAAGTGCACATTTAGAGGAATATGCCAAGCATATCTTGATAGCATAGTGCAGTAACAAGGCGTCCCTTTCTGATCCTAGCTGAGCTGACTAGAAGAATGAGATTACATCATTGAGAGGAAAAATCTCGTGTCATGTGGATTGGTATTTGTTGAAACACAACATTCCTAAGCCTAACAAGGAGGACCAATGCTAAAGTAGCACAAGCTTGTTTTTGCAATCAAGGTTTAAATTCAGCATTTTTTGTTTTGGTATGTTTGTACTTCACAAGATGCTTTGTGCGTGTGCTGAATGACTTTAATAACCATCTCATTAACATTTATGTTTTTCCATGGAATTAGGTTTGAATGTTGCAAGCAGTAGCACATGACTATGTTCCACACTGCTCCTGTTAATATGTTTCATTACTATGTTTCATTTAGTCCTTTATTTAATCGAAGGCAATAATTCTAACGCAACAACAAAATGTTTATTATAAGGTCATTTCCAATGTTAAAATGTGACATCTGCCCTCTGTGTTTGTGTTGTTTCAGCATGGAAACTACCAAATGGAGACCATTGGTTAAAATTGCTTCCCTGATGTATGAAGGAATTGATTGTAATCCTTGTACCATTAAATACTGCAAATATCAAAGGAAATGAATCATTGACTCATTCTAACAACTTATTTTTATATACCATCTTTAATCTAATAAGATGTCCCATGGCATTTCACAGGAGCTTAATAAAATGTACGAACGTACAAATTAGGAGCAGGAGTAGACCACTCGGCCCCTCAAGCCTGCTCTGCCATTCAATAAGATCATGGCTGATCTGATTGTGACCGCAACCCCACATTCCTGCCTATCCCAATAACCTTTCACCCCCTTGTTAATCAAGAATCTATCTAGCTCTGCCTTAAAAATATTCAGAGACTCTGCTTCCACCGCCTTTTGAGGAAAAGCGTTCTAAAGACTCAATGACCCTCTGAGAGAGAAAATTTCTCCTCATCTCTGTCTTAAATAAGCAACCTCTTATTTTTAAACAGTGACCCCTAGTTCTAGATTCTCCCACAAGATGAAATATCCACTCCACATTCACCCTGTCAAGACCCCTCTGGATCTTAAAGCTTTCAGTCAACTCGCCTCTTACTCTTCTAAACTCCAGTGGATACAAGCCTAACCTGTCCAACCTTTCCTCATAAGACAACATGCCCATTCCTGGTATTAGTCTAGTAAACCTTCCCTGAACTGCTTCCACCGCATTTACATCTTTCCTTAAATAAGGAAACCAGTACTGTGCACAATACTCCAGATGTGCTCTCACCAGTGCCCTGTACAACTGAAGCATAACCTCCCTACTTTTGTAATCAATTCCCCTCACAATAAATGGTAACATTCTATTAGCTTTCCTAATTATCTGCGTACTGGCCATTTATGATTCATGCACTCGGACATCCAGATCCCTCTGAATCTCAGAACTCTGCAATCTCTCACCATTTAGATAATAAGCTTTTTTATTCTTCCTGCCAAAATAGACAATTTCACATTTGCCCACATTATACTCCATTTGCCAGATCTTTGCCCAATCACTTAACCTACCTATATCCCTTTGTAGCCACCTTATGTCCTCTTCACAATTTACTTCCCTATCTATCTATGTCCTCAGCAAATTTAGCAACCATTCCTTCGGTCCCTTCAACCAAGTCATTTAAAGAAGTTGTGAAAAGTTGAAGCCCCAACACTGATCCCTGTGGCACACCACTCATTACACCCTGCCAACCAGAGAAAGATTGCCATTTATGCCAACTCTCTGCTTCCTGTTAGCTAGCCAATCTTCCATCTATGCCAATATGTTACTCCCTACACCATGAGCTTTTATTTTCTGCAATAACCTTTGATGTGGCACTTAATCAAATGCCTTCTGGAATAAAACAAAATGTGACACTGAGTCACTTAAGGAGGTATTATGTCAGATGACTAAAAGATTGGTCAAAGAGGATAGGCTTTAAGGAGTGGTTTAAAGAAGGAAGGTGAAGTAGAGGGGTGTGAGGAGGAGATTCTGGAGAGAAGGGAATGAATTTGTTAGCTAGTGAATGAAGTTTAGAGTGGGGACTGAAAACAGTGGCTTTAGTCTTCCCAATATTTAATTAAGAAAATTTCTCCTCACCCAATATTGGATGTTGGGTAAGCAGTTTGATAGTTTAACAACAGTAGAGGAGCTGAGAGAGGTGGTAGTGAATTAGAACTGAGTGTCGTCAATGTTTGCGTGAAAACTTGATACCATGCTTTTGGATGATGACATGGAGGGGCAGCAAGTAGACGCAAAATAGGTGGGGGCCAAGGATAGATCCTTGGGGGTCATCAGAGGTAAGGGTGCAGGAAGAGAAGACATTGTAAGTGATTCTCTGGCTCTGATTAGGTAGATAAAAATGGAGCCAGGTGAGAGCAGTCCTGCTCACCTGGACGACAGTGATGAGATATTGGAGGAGGATGTAATGGACAGCGGTGTCAAAGGCTGTAGACAATTTGAGAAGGATGAAGAGGGATCGTTTACCTTCGTTAGAGTCGCATAGGATGTTATTTATGACTTTGATAAGAGCTGTTTCAGAATTGCAGCAGGGTGAAAGCCTGATTGGATGGATTGAAAGATGGGCATGGATTTGTGAGGTGAAAGCACATTCAAGGACTTTGGAGAGAAATGGGAGGTTGGAGATGGGGCAATAATTTGCAAGGACAGTAGGGTGAAGGGTTGAAGTTTTGAAGAGAGGGTGATGATGGCAGATTTAAAGGAAAGTGTCAACACCTGACTATAACAGCTGTTTACAATATCAGCTAACATGGGGACCAGAAGGGGAAGCTGGGTCAACAGTTTAGTGGGAATAGGGTTAAGGGAGCTGGTGGTGGGCCTCCTGGAAAATATGAGTTCGGAGAGGGCATGATAAGAGGGAGATAAGAGAGAAACTGGAAAAAGCTGTGAGTTCAGGACTAGGCCAGGGGAGATTTTTAGATGAAGTTTGGCCTGGTAGGCAAGTGGAAGAGGGATGCAGAAGTGGCTGCTGATTGGATAGTCTTTATCTTTGTGACAAAGAAGTCCATGAGCTCCTGACACTTATTGTTGGTGAGGATAGGGAGAGGAGTTTAAGATGATGATCTGTTGAGAAAAAATAAGTTGGGGGTTTATTTTTGCATTCCAGGATGCAGTTTCAGCAAACGAGAGCAGATCCCAATTGTGCTTTAGCGTGATCGGGTGGTGGATGGCTAAACCAGTTGTCTGCAATAACCTTTCAAGTTTTTAGGTTTATGATTGAGTGGTACTGTTTTTCATAAAAAGTGACATTCTAAACTTTGAAGCATTTTTAAAAATTCATGAACTGACTGGTGTAGTATATAATACTGTTATTTATTTCAACCCTTTAGCCTACCAGCATCGTACTCCAGTCTTCCAGCTGTATTGGAGACTTTTCCAACAAAAAGAACAATGATAGAAGTGCTTAATACAGACTCCTCTTCTCATTGTCCCAAAAACTCATAGGAGCTCCTGAAGACTGAACAAAGTATAGCTTTCTTTGCTTCATATTAAGTTATTTTTATAATAAAAAAGATGTAAAGGAATGAGATCCTTTTGATTTTTGGTACTTTTTGATATTGCTTAATTTAATATATGGAAGAAAAAACTTTAACCTCTTCATTGGATTTCTTCATGATATAAGGAATGGGTATTGCTTATTTCTTATTAGGATATTGAGAGGTATTGTACTTAAAGAACGGGTTGATAATTTATAAACAGACTACTACCTGACTACGTTATGCAAGTAATTTTATCAATGATCAAAGTGCTGACAGCAATTTACTTTCAGATCAGGTCTTTATAAACATCGATATTGGTTAACTAATTCCTGCATCAACACTGCAGGTCTGTCAAATATGTTTTCTACATGTACCTCTTCAGACTCTGCTCGTCTGCATAAAACAATTTTTAGTAACACCTCTACATTTCAGAAGCTCTACATTTTAGTTGGAGTTTTTCCTGGTTTGGTTTACTGTTTTTTGGTGGATTTTCTTCCGTAGGCCATCATGAATTGGAGGAGCATTGTGCAATTGTTGGATCTGTGACTTGAATTGCTATGAATTTATACACTTTAGGAGCTCTCAAACTAAAGCAGTTTGGCAAATAAGGGCTCAAGAGCTGTATAAGAAACCTCAACAGAGTTTCAAAGCTATCACTGCTATGGGGCATCCTAATCTGAAAAGAGATTCACTGTCATCCCCATAAACTCAAAACAAAATTCAGTTTGGGTCACAAAAACATCTCTCGCCTTATGTGATATAGAGAAACAGACAGAAGCCAACTCTTGTAGCACACGTCCATCTCGCTCTGGTGCTATAACCTCCATGGCCTCTATTAGACTTTTATATTTCAAAAGTCATGCAGACCAGTGGGCTTTTAACACACATTTCTGCTTGCAGTTTTTTGTGTGAATGGGAACTGGAAACTGGGACATGTTCACATGGGTAAGTGCAATGGCATCACTCATATGGGAAGTTTACAGCTAAATAACTGTTATAAGATTCTGAACCAATGTGTATTTTTTTAAACTAAAAAATAACTTATTTTGCTGGAAAGCCAAATTGGTTGACGTTGATTTGGTTGCCAGTAGAGTTTTTGTTGTTTTTTGTCTCAAAATAATTGCTCAGAGAGCTGTACTTTACCCCCTAAAATAAAGTGAACATGTTTCATATGGTCCAGCCATCTTCCAGAACATCTAACCTTCCATCGATTCAACTTTATGTTTGGTTCTTTTCACAATGCCACTGAGATTCAGTTTTAAATTTGCACTATATTTTTCAAACTTTTTTTGCAGAAACTCCTAATTACAAACATGCTTTTCTTCTACATTATGGTAGAACATTCAGTGGCATTTTGTATGTGTTTTGTTTACTTAAAATTAATGTTCATAATACATTTTGTAAAGGAAATTAATTTTGTCTAATTAAAAGTGCTGATCAATCTTGAGTTGCCTATTGTATGTTCTCAAACAAAGCTGTGGGAGTGGTAGCTGGTTGCATGTTTGTCAAATACAGTCAGCTACTTTTTAGAGCAAGTACTATTTCTGTTAGGGGGAAAAACTTGCTCTAAGATTTCACATTTCTATTACAGATACCTATTAGCACGCTTCTTGCAAAAGAATGTTTTGTTGCAATCTTTTTGTGCTGAAGGTCTTCTTTCAAGACATTACTTCCATTTCAGAAAAGCTCTAGGTTTTCAGCATCTATTAAACTATTGGTGGAGATGTTCCCTGTATAAGATAATCTGCTCCCTAGCAAGAAGAGTGAATCTGTGGCCCAAGAGTGATTAGGGTATGTCAACTCTGAAATTTTATTGTTTTTTTTTTTGTTTTGCCTGTCATCTTGCTAAACCACTGAGATTTCAAGATGATTACTGAACAGATGCAGATGAGGAAGGTCATTTAGCAGCCTCCTCCTAGATCCCCTTTCTCCACCACTACTGCATGCAACTGTTAAATAATTAACTCCCTGCAAGGCAGTGGAGGCAAAGTGTTCAAACTTTTGGTTGCCACAGTATTGAATGGATAGATGAATATGGCTCCCTAATTCTGTTTGTCATATTAAAATCTAGAGGTACTGGAGAGGATGCAGAAAAGATTTACAAATATGATACTGGAACTGAGGTTCTATCAGGAATAGAACAAGCTGGATCTTTTTTTCTCTTGAAAAGAGAAGGTTGAAGAGTGACCTAATATCAAAACCTTTAATTTTAGACAATATTTCTAGTTTTGCTCTTCCCCACAAGTAGAGGCCAAAAATATAGGATAATCACCAGGGAATTCATCCTTTAGCTAGATAGCGGTGAGAACATGGTGAATATTATTGTTTAAGGGGAACCTAGAAAATGGGAGATCTCATTGGGAAGCCCCCATCGTTGTTTTGTATGCATTGGTCAGGGTGTGTAATTTTCACCTTTAAGATAATTCTTATAAATGCCAGTCTTCTGGCCTGGCTCAGCAGTCAAAATTACTCCCACCCCAAGACTATTGATAAATACTGCAGTGTTAGCCTGTCGGTAATTGGTGAGCATCTCTCACTCATGTTTGGAAGTCCTTGCCACTCTGAAGAGGTTATCTGGTACAGCCCTTCTCAGAATGTGAACACAGGCAGATAAAGATAGAGACCCACCCACACACACTGGCTGTCTTAAATCCAGAGATTTTTGACTCAGACTGGGAAGGATAGGATGTAGCTGAGGTGTAAAATGCCTGGCGATTAATGAGCTGCAGTCAGTGGGGGTTTGAAGGTAGTAACCAGTCACACTTCTTAACTAATGGCTTTGGTATACTGAAAGCTGGTCCCAGTGTAGTCACAATGGGCAAACAGGGAAGGTCAAAATTCCACAGTACTGACTCCATTTTTATTTTTAGCTCCAGAACCTTTTTACACAGTGATAATGTCTTAGAACTCATTACCCACAAGGGTGGTGGATGCCGAAATAATCAATTAATTCAAAAGGAAATTTGAAGGAAATAAACTTGCAGGGCTACAGGGACCAGACCAGGTGTGCTCTTCAGGGAACTGATTAAATTGATGGCCTGAATGGCCTTCTATGCCATAAATAACTACTCTAAAAGCACATAGAGGAGGAAATAGAAGTTTAGTTAAGATGAGAGAGCATAAACACCAGCATACTGTTTGGGCTGAATTGCCTCTTTTTGTACTGCATATGCTATGTAATCACACAGGTAGCCTTTGCATAGTCATTGTCTGCAGAGTCACATGCAGTCACTGGATAAAGAGCCATTTCCAAGTCCCTTATGGTGGAGAAAGGCAGGTAAAGTGCAGACTTAACATTGTTCTCACTGAGACTAAGGCGGCGGCTGAGGTTTTTGATTGAAGATGGTATCGGGGCAAATTAGAGTGCCATATTGAATTTGTGACCTTAACTTTGCTGCTAAGCTAAAGATGTCAAAGGGAGCCTGTTATAGAGTACCATAGCAGTGAGGTAGTGAAGGGTTTGCCTGTACGGTATGGTACCTTTCATGTATGGTGCTGACATTCTTGGAATGGAACCAAGTGTCAATCTGTTCAGTTTTCGCAAGGCATTAGCTCTGCTCAAGGCCATCACAAAGGAGGTTTCAGGAACCAGCCAACTTGTGTCTTGATTACACCTCAAGTGTGGAGCAGAACAAAGGCTGTGTTGCTGGTTGTTGAAGTTCAGCAGGTAGGGTACAGCAGGCTCAAACCTGCAATAGTGGGTAGAGTGCTGAATTGAAAATGAATGCAGTTCATTAGAATAAAACACAAGATAACTAGGTATTTCAAAAATTTATCTGCAACATAATATATTTCAGTAAAAACATTAAGCCATTTGATAACTACACTTTTATACAAGTTGGCACAGCTGATTGGATAGGCAATATTATAGAAAAGGCCTGTGGAAGACAAGAATCCTCTATGATGCAAGACAGACATATCAACAGCATTTACAACCTAAATGTCAGGACAAGTAAGCTCTCTACTTGAATATGATTTATTAGTTACACTCAACAGCCTCAACATTTTAAATTATCTTAATCACTATTTATAATTGAGGTTAATAGTTGTCACACACATGAAAGTATTTAAAGTGGCTAGCTGTTGTTTGAATCTGCAGTACTACTGAACACGTTTATAATTCCAGCAGATGTAATGCAGAAATAACAAGCAAAATTTTCTGAAGGATTTTATTGCTTTAGTGTAGATGTAAGTGCATGTGGCATTCATTAATATGTCCCCAAGCGAGATGATTCAAGAATGTTTTCTTCCTATGCTAAGGAATTTACTTTATATCCATTTCAAAAGTTAAAACAACCCTGGAATGTTATTTTGTAATCCATACGGTCTTTTAAGCAATGAATCCCCCTTGCTGTTATAAAGTGATTTTCAACTTGAGTTTTCACTCATTTACATTGGATGAACTAACATGTTACTTTCTGTAAAATGTCATTGTAGCCAATGTTTGAATAGTCAGTCTAAGTGGGGCTATTTCACTTTGTTTTCACTGCAAATTTTATATGAAAATGTAGTTCTGATCACCTGACCTTCAGTACAGTCATTCCTTGTACAGGAAACTTGCCACTAATTCACTTCTTAGCACCATGGATACTTTTCCTTACTTTGGAATCCTCTAGGACAACTGATATTTAGAATTTTTTTTTACATAATGTGTGCATGCATAAATATAAAAACTGATCTGGAGTAACCTTGTATTCATCAATTTGGAAGATAGCAACTTTACACCTGCTGGGTTTTACTTGCCCTTAGCTTCTGTACTTGCATATTCAACATTGTACGGTATCAAGACTTTCCACTTATTTTCCTTCCCTTCCTCCGCTGATCTGGGGTTCTTTGCTTCGTAAAGTTACAGTTCTTCAAATATTGATCAAGAGAACCAATCCTATCTCCACTGGATGTCCATGGAATGATGAGCAGAAGCAGGAATCCTGGCTTGAAATATACACTTGAATCTCACCGTGGAGCATTTTAAAGGGTAAATTAACTCAATTCAATGTTTGCATACCCAGTTAATAATTTCAAGGGATTAATTTTCACATACAGAAAACAAATTTAAACATATCATATACTACTAACTGCAATGTTATCTTAATTGGTTGACTAGAAGAATAACTGCTGAGGATTCAGTTGAGTAATATTTTCACTTTCATCCACCTCTACTCCAGAACTTTTAACGAAGTGTTACTTTCATAATAATTGGCCAAAAAGTGGGTTTTTGGGTTGTGAAGGAAGCAGGAGAAATTACCAATTATCCAGGAAATCAAATCCAGTCTTTAGAATAGAACTACTCGTATTAATCTGTAGAGGAAAAGACAATATGAATTAAAAGTTACAACAGTTCTGACTTTAGGGTCATCACCTTTCCTACACAAAGGATGTATCTTTAAATATTATCTCACATCACTATATTTGAAGTTGCACCTTTTATCAGACTTTGCATTTACCTTGGCTAGGCTTGGAATGAAAATATTTTAATTCACAACAGCCTGCGAATGCAGCAAACCATCTGTTTATAATTCTGTGCAAATACGCTCCCAAACAGACTAGGTCAAGAGAATTCAGGCCCACCTTTTGTGAAGAATAGATAAATCAAGGGGTCTGTATAAAATCCTTAAAAATGGTGTCTACAAAACTAACATTCAAAAATGTGAAAGTTACATACCGGAACATGCCTCAACAAAAAGTTTCACAATAATGATACTTTCTTAAATGGACAGCATTATCTGGTTAGCTGTTTTGTAAGTCAATTTACCAGCTTCAACACGGAGTACAATGACATCACATCACCTATGAAATCTATTGAGCTACAATTCCTTTGTTCTCATTTTATAATCACCATCCAGAGTGGAAAAGGATTATTTGCAAAACTCCCTACAGAGCTGGTGCCAACTGCAACAATACCTTATGTTTATATAACAATTTTAACATTAAAAACTTCAAGGGGTTGGAAATTAGTAACAGAACTAACATTAAGCCATGAAGCAGTGTTAGAAAGGATGACAAAACATTTGGCCAAATGGGTTTCCCGAAGGTTTTTAAAAGATGGAAAGGCAAGTGGAAACGTGAAGAGGCAAATGTAAACTATTAAAAGGAGCTGGGCAGTGCATAAAAAAGACTGAAGGTTTAGAGAAGAGACCCAAGGTTGGGGAAGGTCAGATAAGCTGTTCCACTACCCCGGAGGGTTCTAAAGACAAGAATTTTAATTTTCTTTAAACAATGCATTGAATCTAAGAATTTTTCTAAATTTATACGCTGCAGATGTGCAAGGAGTCCCTTCCCTATCTACATACATTTTACATATTTTCACTTAAAAATGTTTAATATTTTTCTTCTTTTATGGCCACAAATTTTCAACACATTATCATTAATGTCCATAAACCTTCTAAACCTGGAAGAAAATGAGATTCAAGACAGAGCCCTTCCCCTAAACGTTATCTATCAGTATTTGAATTGGCTGGGGGGGGGGGGGGGGGGTGGAAAGAGTTGTATTGTTATGCTGCATCATTTTCAATTACTTAAAAATAACAAAATATTGCCATTCAATTTGACATTCTTCACAGATGCACAAATATTACCATTATACTCAAAAACTCTGTGGCCCATATTATATCCATATTATTTCTATTTATATTCACATTAAACCTTACCTGTGAGAAAAAGGGTGCATCAGATGCACAGGAGTCATCTCGTTCTTCATCTTCAGATTCCTTTGAAACAATCTTTTTATCTGGAGATTTCTCAGGATGGCCACGAGTGAAAACATCATCAAGTACACTGACTGAAGGCTGGCTTGTTCGAGGCCTGTCCAAATCAATAAACACAGATGAGACACTGGTGTTAATTATTCGTTCCTGCTTCTTCATCCAAGGTTTCTCAGATTTATTTTCATCTTTCTCCTTTGACAGTGATTCTTGTCTCAAGTAGGAAGGAAGTGGCTTTTCTCCTTTCTCCATTGACTTGATCTGACTTGGGGTTACACACTGGTAATCAGACTGTTCACCCTCCAGCCTGGATCTTTCAGTACTCAGTTTCCAGAAGGACGACGACTCTTCCTTTCTGGCTTGTGCAAGACCATCCATGCTTGGTGTCTTTCCATTTTGTGATGGTTTGATTGGCTGCCCTCCCTGGGATGCTTTAAGTTGGTGATTTCCTTGGGATGTCTTGACTGGCTGGCGTTGTTCACTTTGGGCAGAAACCCCTTGTTCAGAAGCAGCCGTGGAGGCAAAGTTGAATTCCATCTGACTCTGTAATTGATAAATTATTTTAACTTACAAAAAGATAAGGTGAGTCTAAGAAGAAGTACTTCTTAAGTTTAAAGTTAACAGTAATGAAGATTTTTTTTTTTGCTTTTATTCAATATAAGATTTTTCTGTAGTGGCTGCATGGAGAAGAGTGGAGCTTGTGACCACTGACGGACTGAACAGGAGCCCAGTCCACAGGAAACATGCTATAGACTAGTTACTCTGCATTCCAAGCCTTTAGTGTGCAGTGTGTTTTTTCAGGTTGTGTCTCAGGTTAGTTCAAAGCCTCAACCTCCATTTTGTTTTCTATACAGCCAATTTGGGATCAAGGGGTGCTTCTCTGATGAGTTCACCAGAGTGATCCGGCAAGGTTGAAGGATGGTCCAAAAAAATTGTCAACATTCTGGTAAGTATATTAATTTTCTTTAAAATGGAGAATTACTTTGAATCAGCGTACTCTCCCCATTATAACCTGTGTATAAATCTTTCCAATACAATAATAATACATAACCATATTCTGATTAAAAATGGAATGTATTTGGCAAACTGCAGTTCGAAGTAGTCATACGAAGCTGAAACCAAAATGTAACTACAACCCTACTGAACTCAATCTCAAAATAACCTGAAGTTAGTAACAAGAGTTACAGAATACAAGCTCATTCTGCCTGACAAGTTTATGTAACCTACCTTGGATTCTCAACAAGGGTCCACAGGAAGGTTTCAAGGGGTCTGCCAAAATAATTACATAATACAGAGCCTGATTTTTTTTAAAATTCTTTCATGGGGTGTGGGTGTCACTGGCAAGGCCTGCATTTGTTGCCCATCCCTAATTGCCCTTGAAGGTGATGAGGAGCCACCTTCTTCAACTACTGCAATCCATCTGGTGCAGATACTCCCACTGTGCTGCAAGGAAGGAAGTTCTAAGATTTTGATCCAGGTACAATTAAGGAATAGTGATATAGTTCCAAGTCAGGATGGTGTGTGGCTTACAGGTGGTAGCGTTCCCATGCATCTGCTGCCTGTGTCCTTCTTGGTGCTGTCGAAGGAACCTCGAGTGCAGTGCATTGCTGCTGCCACTGAGAGTCGGTGATAGAGGGAGCGAATGTTTAAGTTGGTGGATGGGGTGCTGATTAAGTGGACTGCTGTGTTCTGAATGATGTCGAGTTTCAAGTGTTGTTGCAGCCGCACTCATCCAGGCAAGGTGAGAGTATTCCATCACACTCCTGACTTGTGCCTTGGAGGACAGGCTTTGGGGAGAAAGTTGAGTTACTCGCCACAGAATTCTCAGCCTCTGACCTGCTCGTTACACAGTATTTATATGGCTAGTCCACTTCAGTTTCTGGTTCACAATAACCCCCAGCATGTTGATAGTGGGGGATGCAGCGCTGGTAATGGCAATGAATGTAATGGGGAGATGGCACTTGTGTGGCACAAATGTTACTTGCCACTCATCAGCCCAAGCCTCAATATTGTCCAGGTTTTGTTGCATATAGACATGGACTGCTTCAGTACCTGAGGAGTCGTGAATGGTGAACATTGTGCAATCATCAGTGAACATCCCCACTTCTGACCTTATGATGGAGAGAAAGTCATTGATGAAGCAGCTGAAGATGGTTGGACCTAGGACATTACCCTGAATACCTCCTGCAGCAATGTCCTGGGATTGAGATGATTGACCTCCAACAACCACAAACATCTTTTGTGCTAGGTATGACTCCAACCAGCGGAGAGTTTCTCCCCCTCCAGCCGCCCCAATTCCCACTGACTAGTTTTGCAAGGGCTCCTTGATGCCAAACTTGGTCAAATGCTGCCTTGATATCAAGGGCAGTCACTCTCACTTCACCTTGAGTTTACTCTTTTGGTCCATGTTTGGATCAAGGCTTTAATGAGATCAGGAGCCGAGTGACCCTGACGGAACCCAAACTGAGCATCGGGGAGCAGGTTATTGCTGTGCAACTGCCACATAACAGTATCGATGACTCAATCAGCATCAGTGATAGAAGTATGTTGCCTGAAGGGGCAGTTATTGGCCAGATTGGATTTGTCCTGCTTTTTGGGAACAGGACATACCTGGGCAATTTTCCACATCGTCAGATAGATGCCATGTTGTAGCTGCCACACACACGAAATGTAATAATGACCACATAATCTGTTTTTGTGATGTTAATTGTGCATAAATATTAGCCAAGACACCAGAAAGAACTCCCTTGCTCTTCTTTGAAATAGCCCCATGGGATCTTTTACACTTAACTGCAAGGACAGACTCTGTTTAATGTCTCACCCGAAGGACGGCACCAACTGTGTAGCACTCCCTTGGTGCTGCATTGGAGCATTAGCCTTGATTTTTATGTTCAGGTTCTGTAGTGGGACTTAACTCCACAACCTTGTGACTCAGAGGCACGTGTGCTATGAACTGAACTGACACTTTACATCAATGAAAACAAGTACCGAGCCAAAACGAACACTGACCAAGACAGGCATGTGCGTGCTTGTCGAAGACAATTGTTGCTCAGCACCAGGAACAGGTTTCATGTTAAACAAGTAAAACAATAAATATTGATGTTTAGTTGTACAATTATTTTTAACACAGAAAACATACTTGTGTTGTTACATTGAATTCTTTAACACGGGAAGGGGAGGGGGGGATGGGGTCTCAGAAGCAAAAAGCTTGGGAACCCAGATCGACCTCGTGTCTAAACAGGAGTGCCACAAGACTTGATGCCATTGCATCACCTCTGCTGTGACAAGGCACAAACAATCAGCAATTTGAAACAACATCATTAATAATTATGATCTCAGGATAAGGTACATTGATATCACAAGTTATTAGTTGGACTAATTAATTTCACAAATAAGGGGTTTTTCCTGGTGCACCTCAAATATACAGATTTCATGTACTTTACTTTTTACTATTTGATGATATCCAGAAGTTCCTCCACTAAAAAAAGACAAAAGTAAAAGTTCAAATTGCCCTTGCATGCAGCGAAGATACACTGTATGCAAAAGTGATTTCATATTTTTCAGCACAGGATTTTGTTTTGTACATGTTACATTTTATATAAGAAAACAAGTGACCAATCTTTACTATGTCAAAGAGAGACTTTGTATGGTTTACCTTCGTTTCCCAGGAGAATGGAGCTGAGTGTTCATCTTGCCATGTAATATCCTAAAATGGTAAAACAAAGTGCTTTACAACCATTTAACCATTTTTGAAGCATAGTCACTGTTTTAACATAGGAAATGCAGCAACCAATTTGCACATCTTGAAGTCCCAAACAGAAATGAGATAATGACCAGATAATTGACAGTATATTGGCCAAGGCACCGGGAAAAGGTTCCCTGCTCTTCTTTGAATTGTTTCACAAATCTTTTGAGAATGCATAGGCCATCAATTTAACCACTCGTACACCTCAAAGTGCAGCAATCCCTCAATACTACACCAAAAGTGTCAGTCTAGATTATATACTCAAATCTCTGGATTGGGGCTTAAGCCCCCAAACCTCCTGACTCCTGCTCACTGAATCATGGCTAACACCAAGTAAGGTCTGAAGTAAGCACAAAAACTTCTGCTGCTCGTCCAATTTTTTTTTCTTGTTTTGCCCTTTTCCTTCACTTTCTTTAAAACTCATTTTATCATATTTAAAATCAACCTGAACCACCGTATTACTTTATATTTTAAAATAAAGTTTAAGTGTTTCCTTGTAATATTGCAATGGTTGGGTTAAAATCCTACTAGCCTTTGATTTCACATAGGGTCTTTGAAGGACCAAAGAGATAATTTGTACACAACTCCATCTGAATTCAGAGTTGAATTTTCAGTTGTTGTTAGCTCTCAAAGAGAGAGACCATCAGTTTATACCTCAGCGCTTTTGTTAAAAATGGTTAACATAATGGCCTTCAAGAAAAAAAACGACTGAAAAAAAAGGAAAAGATGCCATATCTCAAACATTCTCACAATCCTACTTCACTGTTCTGCTACCTGCCAGACAAGGTCTAATAGTGCTCCATAAGGTATCATTCCTACTTA
This sequence comes from Cetorhinus maximus, assembly GCF_964194155.1. Lineage (NCBI taxonomy): Eukaryota > Metazoa > Chordata > Chondrichthyes > Lamniformes > Cetorhinidae > Cetorhinus > Cetorhinus maximus. The sequence continues at coordinate 105,343,389 of NC_135892.1, forward strand.
ATTTACCATCAGAAACCATTAGTAAGAATGCACGAAGCAAAAAACTGCAAAGGATTCTGTACTTTCTGTTTGATCATTTCATATCCAGTGCAAGTTTCCTGTTGTATATTTTTGCCACCATCATGATAGATAAATATGGCCAATGTACAATGTGCACAAAATGTTAAACAAACTGCAGATCAATTCTCAGTAAACATTCAGCATATTATTCCTCTGCCAGTGAAATACGATGACACTTCAATGACATGGTGTGCACCAACTGTTGTTTACTTGGACAGTATCTGCCAGCAGAAAAAAATGGTGACAAACTTGGAGCTAAAACAGATTATACACAAAACAACAATTAGTAACAAGAAGCAATTCCAAAGCTCTAATCAAACATCAGATAACAGCTCAAGTAGCAGTCATAAAGCAATATATGGTATCAACTGGATTAATTGACAACTATTTTATCATCACTTAGATGACAGCTATTATTATTGTAAATAAAGCAGAGTGGTATTGTCGCTGGATTACTAATCCAGAGACCCAGGGTAATGCTCTGCATGACCCAGGTTTGAATCCCACCACAGCAGATGGTGGAATCTTAACTTAAAAAATCTGGAATTAAAAGTCTAATGATGACCATGAAACCACTGTCGATTGTCATAAAAACGCATCTGGTTCACAATGTCCTTTAGGGAAGGAAATCTGCCGTCCTTGCCTGGTCTGGCCTGCATGTGACTCCAGACCTAAAGCAATGTGGTTGACTCTTAAATGTGCTCTGAAATGGCCTAGCCCACCATGTGGACTGCAGCAGCTCAAGAAGCAGCTCACCACCATCTTCTCAAGGGCAATTCGGGATGGGCATTAAATGCTGGTCTAGCCAGCGATACCCACACCACAATATGAATATATAAAAAAACAATTAAAGCTCTACTTGATTGCAGATGAAGATGTCTCCAATACAAAAATTATTCGTGCTTAAAAGCTGTCTAAGTTACTATCCTGAGCTACCGAACACAAAACCAAAATCAAAAACAATAGCAAGACACATATACAAGATAACATTAACATTAGTGTGCGTTGTATGACAATCATTGAAATGTGCGTTGTTAAACCTTTTTCTTGTGGTTTATGAATTTCATCTGCAGTCACTAATTAGTTTTATCCTTGTTACTGTTACCATGTACTGTATATAGAGAAACTGGTTTACATTTAAAATAGGATTAAGTGATGGAAATGAATAAATATCTCAAGTACTAAAATTACACACAAGACATATATGAAACAAAAGTAAATACTGAATTAAACTTTCAAGAACTTCACATATGTGCTTATTGAAACCACCTCTCCCCTAGTGAATAAAAGCACCACTCAATATAGTACTAAAGCATACAGCATGGAAGGTACCAGATTTAATTGTTGCTGCTGCTGTGCTGATCTCAGCTGGATGCAGCAGCAGGTGTTACAAATGACATGAAAAATAAAGGTGAGAATCAGGAATTGCAACCTGAACTCTTGATATCGCCTGCTGGTAACATGCATAAATCAACACAGGGCGAGAGCTGCCTACGCTCCCTAATTCTCCCTGCTGCCACCTTTTTTCTTCCTTAAGCACCTCAGAAGTACTTCATTGGCTGGAAAGGACTTTGGGATATCCTGAGGTCATGGAAGTCTTTCTTTAAGCCCTTGTTTCATTCTGGTGAATCTGCACTGTACCCTTCTAAGGCCAATATACCCTTAGGTCTAAAGCTGCATACAGTTCTCCATATGGGATCTGACTAAGGCTCTATACAACTGAAACAAGAGTTCCTCAATTTTGGTATTGAGACAAGGACCAACATTCCACTAAGCCTTTTTAATTACTTTTTGTACCTCAACACTAACTTATATCGATCTGGGTACATGATTACCCCACACTCTCCATAGCTCAGAGACTCTCACCATTTAAGAATTTTTCGACTTTCCAAAGTGGATGATCTCAATTTCCCACAGTGAACTCCATCTGCTATAGTTTTGCCCGCTCAATCAATCTTATGTCCATTTATAACTCCCTGCTTCCATCTACGTAGCTTACTGTGCCTCCTAATTTAGTCTCATCTGCAAACTTGGATATATACTTCTTTAATCTTTCATCCAAGCAATTACCATGTGAAAAACTGAGCGCCAGTACAGATTCCTGTGGAATACCACTTATCCCTGCATTTCAGCAAGCCTTTTCTTTTAAACTGAAACTCTCTCTTAACTCCGTTTGTTGACCATTGTTGCTTACCTATACGGATTTTAGGGACATGATGCACAGATTTTGCACTGTACCAAACATTTCTTTGAATACTTCATACTGTTGTTTGTAGGTTTACCAATTAACAGTTCAGCCCAGTTTACTGGAGTTAAATCATTTTTCATCTGTTCAAAGTTTGCCTACTTAAATTTAAAACCTTGGTTTGTGACTCTTATTTCATTCATAATATCAAATTCAATCACGTTACAGAAATAATTGCAAGATGTTCATTTGTTGTAAGATAGTTAACTTATTTTGGTTTATTACCCATCATTAAATACAGTACAACCTGTTCACCTATCGAGTTTAAAGCATACTTTTCCAGAAAACAACCCTGACTACATTCGAGAAACATTACCTTTACTACTCGGGCTGTTTGGTTTCTCCCAACTTGTGAAAATTAAAATCTCCCAATATAACCCTTTGCTTCCCTGACCTCATTATCAAGAGGTTATGAGCAATTTATATCAGAGGTTTTGCATCCTGAACTCTGCCTGTGGCGTATCCACTGCCGGATCATTCTTACTGAAATTCCTTTCTCTTTACTGCAGATACCCTTTATCAACATTGAATCATGGAATGGTTACTGCACAGGAGGAGGCCATTCTTCCCGATGTGTCCACGTCGGCTCTCGCAAGAACTCATCTAATCCCACTCCTCTGCCTTGTCCCCATTGCCCTGCAAATTTTTACTACTGCCACCCTCTCCTTTTCCCATTCTTTCCAGAAATTCAAAAGTCTGGAATATTTACTTTATTACATTTCATACAATCATGCTCAGGTTACATCATACTCTTTAAATTGAATCTGTGCTTTGAACTCCTTTGTTTTTCATGCTTTGCGCATTTGTGTGCCAGAACTCTTTTCTGGGTAACTCTCCCCACCATGCCCACATGTCCTGCTGATCTTTTTCTATCAATTTTTTTTGACAGTGTTGATTTTTCCCCTTTCACCTGACTAACTAGTTTAAACATTTTATTGCTCTGTTTACCCCTTCCACAAGCAATGGTGTCTCTCCATTTTAGGGTGAAGACTCTTCTGTCAGTACAGCCTGAAAAGTGGTCCCAGTGTCCAAGAAATCTGAAACTCTCCCTTCTACACCATCGTTCCAGGCAAACACTGACAACTGTAATCTTTCTCTCCTGTCTGGCTCAGTGTGCATCCTAGAGATTATTACCCAGAAAGCTCTACTCCTTAATCTATAATTTAGCTCCTTTGTGGCAACTTGAATCCAGTCCTATCTATGTCATTGGTCCCCATGTGAACCACACACTCTGGCTGCTTGCTGTCCTATTCCAGGATCATTTGCATTTACTCTATGGCATCCCAAATCCTAGTATCTGGGAAGCAACATACCATTCGGAACTCAGTTTCTTTTGTAAACACGATCCAAACTACTCCCAAACATCACTCGCCTATTCTTACTACCACATTGTTTCCCCCATGGGTAACCACTTGCTCCCCAGTGCCTTGCACTTTGTTTACTAATCTCCATCATCCTTTATATACAGCCTACTTTATGTGCTGAAAGCATTTACAGTGAGGCATAAACCCACAACTTTCTGAATCAAGAAATGCTGGCACTTGAAAGGTAGACAAGTCAAGATATTTTAATCAATGGCAAATTCTGCAGATGCTTAGCCCCCTCTAGTATGTTCCACCAGATCATGGCTGATTATGACCCATATTATACCTGCTTTTGCCCCATATCCCTTAGCACCTTTGGTTAGCAAAAATCAAGCGCATATTTAAAATTTACAATTGACCTAGCATCAATTGCCATTTGTGAAAGTTCCAAACTTCCACCACCTCTGTATATACAAGTGTTTCCTAATTTAACTCTTAAGGTCTGGCTCCAATTCTTGGACCACGTCTCCTTCATCCTGGAAAGAACGTTTCAATATTAACTGTTTCCCCTTCCACAGATGCTGCCAGGTCTGCTGCAGAGTATTTCCAAGCATTTTCTGGGTTTTTTTTTTAATTCCAACTTTGTTTGGTAAAAAGTTTTAAAATTGCAATAATGACTAAAATGGTAAGTGGCAAAGTGATGTTGGTAATTCCCTGCACAACTTGGCTATCTTGCATATCTATTTCTTGAAACAAAAAAAAAGCTTTGTTCAAAGAAACACTTTAAGGGAGGCAAGAGTCTTGGAAGGAAAATAAGAGAAAAACCACACAGAGGTTTAATTGTAACAGATCCAGGACACATTCCTGACATACTGCGGACTGGGGCATGATTAAAGGCGGATTAACCCTCAAGTGGGCAAACTACAAGGATGTTCTTACACTTTTTCGTTTTAAAATTGCGCCTTTTTTTTTGGTGCCGAAAGTTTTAAAGGGCTTTGTTGTCAGTCCCATTTCTGGCCCAATTTCCTTTGCCACTGGACACGGTGCAGTTTTTTAAATCGCGGTTAGAAAGCACAGGAAAAATAGCAGCGCCCACCCCGCCCCTCCCTCACCTCCTCTCCGAAGTGTACAACCTTCTGGCCGGTCTGGAGCTGCAGCCGGGGGTAACAGACCGTCTCCTCTCTCTGGCTGCGGTGCAGGTTGTACCGGCTGCGGATCTGGGGGTCCACTATCCAGTTGTCGATGATCTCCTCCTGCTGCCTGGGCTCCAGCCTTTCCCAGCGCGGCCCGTACTTCTCGCGGATCTTCTGCCTCTCCAGCATGATCCGCCGGGCCATGGGGCTGATGGAGGAGAAGTACTCGAACTTCTTCTGCTCCAGCCCGGCAGCGCCGGCGGCAACCATCGCCTCGCCAACCTCGCGACTCATCACCACCGCCGCGGACGCCATGGATGCGAATGGAGGTAACCTCTGGCAGCGCGAGCCTCCCTCAGGCGTCACTCATTGGCAAGCGGGAGCCGCCCTCAGACGTCACTCATTGGCCAGCGGGAGCCGCCCTCAGACGTCACTCATTGGCCGGCGGGAGCCGCCCTCAGGCGTCACTCTTTGGCCAGCGGGAGCCGCCCTCAGCCGTCACTCATTGGCCAGCGGGTGCTACCCTAAGCTGTCACTCATTCAGCGCGCGCCACCCTTGACCGTCATTCATTGGCCCGCCCTCTGAGCGTGGCACATTTAGCCAATTGGAGCCACGCTCAAATGTCACTCATTCAACGTGAGCCGCTCTCGACCGTCACGCGTTGGTCAGCTGGAGCCCCCCCCCCCCCTCAACTGTCGCTCATATATTGGCCAACACAAGGCCCCGTCCTCAACTGCCATTCATTCAACAGCTTAAGCCCCGCCCCTCAGCCCCTGAACCGTCACTCACTCGCGAGCCCCTCCACCGTTACCCGAGCGGGAACCTCGGGCTGACAGGCTCGGAGCACGAGTTTCTCCTCCCCCTCCCCCACCCACGTCACCCAGGCGGTGTCAGTGAAAGACAAAGAGATTCCAGAAGAACAACAGAAACAAGCCATTGGGCGACTCCCTGACATGGTGGAGCAGGAGGCTGCGGAGTATAAGGACCATTTCTACCCTTCAATATTAATATAGGCGTTTCATCTTTCTTCACAAATAATGCACATCAGCCACAACTAAGAATCACAGAACATTGCACAAAATTGGTCAACTTCCAACTCTCATTCCTCATCTGCTCTTTAAAATATTTATAATCTACATTGAGCATCAAATAGACGTTTTTTTTCCCCACAAGTTCTACCCAGGGTTTTCCTGTTCTGGGTTGGCTTTCCACACGTCTGTGGGCAGGCTGAACTATTGATTCTGTCAGGGAATATTCATCCTAACTTTTAACCAAGACTGCGAAATAAAATTGACAGGGCATAAAGCTAAATTAATAGCTGGCACTCATTAGGAGTGACAATTACTTAATCCCATGTGAGTTTTTCCAGGTAATTCTGTTTTTGTTTTGGATTTCCAGCATCCGCAGTAGTTTTTTGTTTTTATCTCTGGTTGAAATTTTAGTTTGCTGAACCTTGAGCAGCTCCCTTTTGCTGGTTATAAGTGTCCAGACATGTAATGTCAACAACAGATAAAAGCAGAATTTTAAATATTGCACATTTCAAAGCTGATGCAAACACAATTTTATTGAAGTATAAACCAATTTCATTAACAGAGTTCTACCCAAACGTTTTACTGTAATTCACAAGCCTTCTATTTCACACAGTACTGTTGAAGTATGTACATAGTCATCTATCTATTTTAACACTTTTATATTGGGAACGCTCATGCCTGAACAATTTACTGCATAATCATTTATGCAATATTTTTTTTAATATTAGGAGACAGAACTCTAATGAGGCCTGCAGCTGACCAGTCCGAGCTTGGTAATTTGTGGAATTTAGAAAGATGGCTTGGATTTTTTTTGTGGCCTGCAAAGTAATGTCCTGTAGGAATAACCCATTACGTTATAAAAACTAATGTTGAAAAGCACATGAAAATATCAGTAAAAATGCTCCTGTTATTAACTTTAAAATTTAAAGAAGTATTAATAGGATACTTACAAATTATGAACTTCAACATTGAAGTTTAAAATTGATTGGTTGTTATTATACTGTAGTTTGTATAAAGCCATGTGTGGTCACATATCATGTGGAAATCTGAGCTAATGATGTTTTGGCTTCAGTTATCCAGCACTTTTGCATTGCTATTTAAAAAAGAGTGGGTGATTGAAGAGTATTAGTTTTTGGAACCAGCTGCGTGGACTGCAGAATCCTGATCCTATACATTTCTGTGTTCATACGTACAAAGTCCAAACTTTCACATCAATGCAAAATGTTCAGGACAGTTTCCCTTAAAACATTGTCCTAATGATCAAATCCTATTCATTTTCCCTTGTCTTACTCTAACTTACTTGAAGGATTGGTGCATATAACTGCTACCGTGTCAAGTTAAATAGATTCATAAGTAGTTCTGTTGATACATACAAACATATGAATTAGGAGCAGGAGTAGGTCATTTGGCCCCTCGAGCCTGCACCAACATTAAATAAGATCTTGGCTGATCTGATTGTGGCCTCAACTCCACTCTCCTGCCTACCCCCAATACCCTTTGACTCCCTTGTTAATCAAGAGTCTATCTACCTCTGCCTTAAAAATATTCAATGACCCTGCCTCCACCGGTCTCTTGGGAAGAGAGTTCCACAGACTCACGACCACCTGAGAAAACATTTCTCATCTCCAACTTAAATGGGAAATCCCTTACTGTGTCCCCTAGGTCTAGTCTTGCCTGTAAGTGGGTCCTTTCATCATCCACCCTGTCAATTCCCCTCGGGATCTGATGTTTTAATAAGATCATCTCTCACTCCCCTAAACTCCAATGGATACAGGCCCACATGTCCAACGTTTTCTCATTAGGCAATGGTGAATTTGTTCTGCAAGTATATACTACTTAACACAGACCCCAGATGTCAATGGCATGGTTAAGAAAAAAGAAACAAAATTCAGACAAATGAGCAAAATTATACACTAGCTTTATCAAGAAATTTAATCTCGATTAAGGTGTAGTGGAATCATCAGTTCTTCTTTTCAGGAGTTAGAACAAATGTGTGTTGTACCAAGTTTGTTTCTATCAGAATATTGCAATGTTGGTGTTGGGAGGTGTTGTGGTGCCATGTGTAGCGTCCCTACCTCTGCATCAGAAGCTCTGGATTGAAGTCCCTTCAGGACTTGATGGCCACAGAAGCTGCATTGTAACGTCGGCAAACAGGTTGATTATCAGCCTGTAAATCTTTCCAATATGCCTGATGGCTGGCAGTAAGAGCGGGAGAGTTTCCTGGTCAGTCATACTGCAGACTGCAGAAGGCAATGGAAAACCACTGCAGTATTTTGCCAAGCATAATCATGGACCAATCCAATGGAAGTCCATGGTCGTCATGGATACCATCTTAGGGCATGGTATGTGGAAGAGGAGCATTAGCATGCCTTTTCCATTAAATGATGCCATACCAATTCCAGCAAACAAAAATCAAGGTTACAGTTCCCTTGAATTCAGTCGCTAATTGAAATACAATACTATCATTGAAGCACTGCCAGATAAATTTAGCTACCCGTGCAGGTTTTCCTATTGACACCTGAAGGCAAATAGTTCATGCTGGCAGCTTGTTGCACATTCTAGCATTAGAAAATTAGCTGGTCAATACCTTACTTATAAATAATGCGCGAGGTTTGTTCATCTTCTGTCTGAGAACAGCTGCTCATGTTGCTAAGTGTAGCCGGGTTTCTTTGCAATCCCTTCTTGAATTTCTTCATGCTCCTTGAGAACTTAGCCAAGTCATTTTCACAAATGCTGCTGTTTGATCAAACTTCCAACATTCCTTCAACCAATTTATGGTCATTTGGATCAACTGGATGAGAACAAAAAACTCTGCCTAGATGAGGAAGTCCAGCTATAACTGACCATTAAGTTTGAGACTTCAATTTGAATTGTCTCAGAGTGGAACACGCCAGGTTCTAACAAAATAAATAGGGTGCAGACATCAAGTGCCAACAGACATGTTGAAATTGTCTATTTCAAAATGTTGTGAACTTACTGACGTTGTCACAGGCTCCAGGATAATAGCGTTGTAATTCCTTCTTTCCTACTTTTAAATTACACTATAAAGAACTGATTTAAGAGGTTGCATAAGAAAATATCCCAAAAGCCCAAAACTTCCAGTTTGTGTAAAATTACTATGCTTGATTAAAAATCACGGATGTTCCAGGTTTATGGTTTACAGGCTGAGCTGTGGAAAAAAGATAACTTTTCTTCTTAAACTGCTTCACGGAATATTGTTTTGGAACCTACTGTCTAAATAGCTAATTACTGTAATGTAGAGCGAAGAAAGAAGGAGTTGTAACACAACATTTCATTTTAATGCCTCTTGAAGGCACTTTGCATATGATTCAATCTCCAATTATATGGCTGCAGCTCAGTATATTTTCCTGTGCCTGTATCACTCTGTTGGACAAAAAAGACAAAGATGTATTCCAGGTTAAAACTTCTGAAATGTTCTCTTATTCCGAAGAGATCATATAACAGAAGAGTAAATCATCAATCTTCCCCCATTTTTTCAGGTTAAGGAACAATATAGAAACAGGTGGATAATTTTATTATACCCCATGTGGATTCCAACTGAAGTTCCATCCTTCATATTTCGAATCTACCCAAGATTACAGATATCTCCGGGACATACAATGTTCCTCGGACGGCTGCTCTCGCCGCATCCTGATATGCACACTCAGTGCCATGCGCCGCCATATGTACACACTCGACCTCTCCAGCAGCACTGACTCATCCTACCTCAAAGCTGTCCTTGTCTCCAGTTTCATTTTATTCTTTGTTTCATCCGATGCCATAACAAGAAACCTTGTCTCTTCCTTTCAGGTGCTAAGGAACGCAAGCTCCAATAACTTATTGGTACCAACACCCATCTGGGACCCTCCACCCCTTCCCGTCCCTCTGACCCCATCCCGTCTTCTAATCCCAGCCCTTGCCGTGTATTCACAATACCCTCTGACCTTTCCCTTTCTGATGCTGAACGGTCCGTACTCGCAAAGGACTCAGTTTTATCCCCTTACACCCTCACCTCAATGAATTTGGGCTCGGCACGATGCTGAACTCTTTTTCTGTTGCCTTCATCTCCGTGCTCACTTCTCTGGACAAGAGGCCTCCCACTGTTCAATGGATCCTTTCACCCGCCTCCCTCTACCTGGACCCCTCCCTCTGGCCTCCTACCTGCTCTTAATCTTGTCATTGAGAAGTGTTGGTATGATGCTGGCCAGCTGTTTTAATTTCTCTGCTCCTCTCACCCACTCCAACCTGTCTTCTGAACTTGCTGCACTCTGTTCCCTGAGGTCAAACCCTGACTTTACTGACAAGGGTGATGTTGTTGTCTGGCGTACAGACCTCTACCTTGTAGAGGCTGAGCGCCAACTCACAGACACTTCTTCCTACCTCCCCCTGGACCATGACCTCACCACCGAACATCAAGCCATTGTTTCCAGGACTGTCATTGACCTCATCACCTCTGGAGACCTTCCCTCCACAGCTTCCAACCTGAGTCTCCCAGCCCCACACAGCCCGCTTCTACCTCCTTCCCAAAATCCACAAACAGGATTGTCCCAGCAGACCAATCGTGTCAGCCTGTTCCTGCCCCATGGAACTCATTTCTTCCTATCTTGACTCCATTCTCTCACTCCTTGTCCAGTCTCTGCCCACCTTCATTTGTGATTCCTCTGATGCCCTAAGTGATTTCAACAATTTCCAGTTTCCTGGCCTCCTCTTCACCATGGACACCGAATCCCTCTACACCATCCCCTACCAGGATGGTCTGAGGGATCTGTGTTTCTTCCTTCAACAGAGGCCCAAACAATCCCTGGCTGAACTTGTTCTCTCTCAGAACAATTTCTCCTTTAACTTGTCGCACTTCCTGCAGATAAAAGGTGTGTTTATGGGTATCCGCATGGGCCCCAGTTATGCCTGTCTTTTTGTGGGGTATGTGGAACATTCCTTGTTCCAGTCCTACACAGGCCTCCTCCCACAACTCTTCTTTCGGTACATCGATGACTGTTTTGGTGCCGCTTCATGCACTCATCTGGACCTGGAAAAAATTGCTTTTGCTTCTGATTTCCACCCTTTCACCTTCACATGGACCATCTCTGACACTTCCCTTCCCTTCCTTGACCCCGCTGTCTCTTTTCCATTCCACCAATATTCATTACAAGCCCACTGACTCCTACAGCTTCCTCAGCTGCAGCTCCTCACACTCTGCTTCTTGTAAGGACTACATCCCATTCTCTCAGTTCCTTCTCCTCCGTCGCATCTGTTCTGATGATGCCACCTTCCAAAGCAACGCTTCTGACATATCTTTTTCCTTTACAGAGGTTTTCCCCCTACTCTGGTTGACAGTGCCCGCATCCTTGTCTGACCCATCTCCCACACCTCCGCCCTCGCCTCTTCCTCCCAGAACTATGATAGGGTCCCCCTTGTCCTCACTTTTCACCCCATCAGCTTCTGCATTCAAAGGATCATCCTCCGCCATTTCTGCCACTCCAGCATGATGCCACCACCAAACACATCTTCCTCTCACCCCCCACTCCCACCCCAGCGTCAGCATTCCATAGGGACCGTTCCCTCCCTGACACCCTGGTCTACTCCTCCATCTCCCCCAACTCACCTCTTCCCATGACACCCTCCCATGCAATCACAGAAGGTGCAACACCTGCCCCTTTACCTCCTTTTTCCTCACCGTCCAAGGGCCCAAACACTCCTTTCAGATTAAACAGCGCTTCACTTGCACCTCCTTCAATTCAGTCTACTGTATTTGCTGCTCCCAATGTGGTCTCCTCTACTTTGGGAAGACTGAACGCAGACCAGATGACTGCTTTGTGGAACACCTTCGCTCAGTCCGCAAGCATGACCCAGACCTTCCTGTCGCTTGCCATTTCAACACACCATCCTGCTCTCATGCCCACATCTGTCCTGGGTCTGCTGCAATGTTCCAGTGAAGCCCAATGCAAACTGGAGGAACAGCAGCTCATCTTCTGATTAGGTACCTTACAGCCTTCCAGACTTAACATCGAGTTCGACAACTTTAGACCATGAACTCTCTTGTCCCTCTTGACCCCCTTTTCAATCTATTTTTTGTTTATTTATTTATTTTAAAAAATTTGTTTAAAATTTAATTTTATTCTTTTATTTGTTCATTTGTTAATCCTTTTTTCCCCCAAAACCTCTCCTCCACAGGGCCATCTGTCACTTGTTTTTATGTTTTGCTTTCAGAGTGCTGACCCTTGTTCCGCTATTAACACCTTCTGCTATCTTACCTTTATACCACTATCAGCACCTTCTTTACCACTACCATTAACACTTCCTTTGTCTTGTGTCCATGACATCTTTGTCAATCTCTCCTTAGCTGTCACCTGTCCCTGATCTTCTACCTCATTCCACCGCCTCTCTTAAACAGTATAAAATCCATCATATTTCTACTTCTGTTTAGTTCTGAAGATGTCATGTGGACTTGAAAAGTTAACTCTGTTTCTCTCTCCATAGATGCTGTCAGACCTGCTGATATATCATAGTTCCGAGTTATAAATTAAACTTCAATAATGCTGGATTAATATCTTCAAATACAAGGTTGTAATAGCAACACTCAGTCACATTAGAGGATTCCTGCAAACTTCTGTTTTGCTATAGAAATACTGCATTAATTCTACTGCTAACATTATTATTAACAAAAGAATGCTCCAATTGTTCTGCCAGTTCTAGCATTATGAATATATGTTAGCTCTGAAATTCTGCAGGTGTGGTTCCCAAGGCTAATTCCTGTGCCTGTCATTATGTGTAACAAGAATGACACAATGCAGAAAAGTGTATGGTGATTCATTTTGGCAGGAAGAATGTTGATAGTAGTAGTAGTAGATAGGGAGAAACTCTAAAGGAGGTGCAGCAATAAAGGGACCTCGGTGTATACGTACGTAAGTCATTGGAGGTGGCAGGGCATGTTGAGATAGTGGTTAATAAAGCATACGATATCCCAGGTTTTATTAATAGAGGCATTGAGTACAAGAGTAAGGTGGTCAGGTATAAGGCATTAGGTTATGCCTCATCTGGAGTTTTGCAAAAGAAGCGTGACATGAGAAAAAACTTTTTCACACGAGTGGTTCTGGTCTGGAATGCACTTCCTGGAAGTGTGGTGGAGGCAGGTTCAACTGAGGCATTCAAGAGGGCATTGGATGACTATTTGAATAGAAACAATGTCCAAGGGTACATGGAAAAGGCAAGGCAATGGCAATAGACCATAATGCTCATTTGGAGAGCTGGTGCAGAAATTATGTTGAATGGCCTCCTTCTGTGCCATTAAGATTCTGTGATCCTGAGTACTGTATCCAGTTCTGGGCACCATACTTGAGGAAGGGTGTGAAGGTATTGGAGAGAGTACAGAGGATATTCACAAGAATTATTCCAGGAATGAACAACAGTAGCTGTGAGGATAGATTGGAGAGGTTAGGACTGTTTGATAAAGGTATTCAAGATCCTGAGGGGGATGCACAGGGCAAATAGTGAGAAACTGTTCCCACTCAAGAGAACATCAAGATCTAGAGAGCACAGATTCAAAATAATGGACAAAAGGAGTGGAAGTGATGTGAGGAAAACAATTTTCACCCAGAAGATGGTTGGAGTCTGGAACAAACTTCCTGAAAGGGTGGTGGAGGCAGGTTTGATCGAGATATTCAAAAGGGAATTGGATTGCTGTCTGAACAGAAAGAATGTGCAAGGTTTAGGGGATAAGGCAAGGGAATGGGACTATGTAAAATGCTCTTTCGGTGATCCAGTGCAGACTCAATGGGCTGAATGGCCTTCTTCTGCACTGTAAAGATTCCATGAAAGCTGTCAGGATCATTCATCGAAATAGACTGTGGAAGAGAAGATAATTAAAAAAAAGTGAAGTTCTTTTACATTTGCGTCCTCTTGACTACCCAGGTAAAGTAGTGCACCACAAAATCTTCAATTGATGGATTGAAAGTAGTTATTCAGGCCATGAAAAGTTTTTACTCTGGACAAGCTACCATTTTGGAGTTCCCAGCATTGAACCTTCATTGTGTATCAGATCTGTGACAAGCATCTTTCACTGTAGTTTACTGAATAAGGAGGTTAGGAACATGGTCATATTTTTATCTTCTTTGACAGCTTCAGTATGTTCTTTGTTCTCTTGATGTACATGGTATAGTCCCCGAGAGAGAAAAGCATTATATTCATTTTTTGCTTTATAAACTTTACATTAGTTTATATTTTATTGATGATCTTTTAGTCAATCATACATGCTATTAGCAGGCTGAATTTTTCATCAGTCATAAAGTAATTCATTTTGCAAAATGCCCTTATTGAATGTACAAACAGGCAAGTTATTGATATTCATGTCATTATGTTGCACTTGTCAAAACATTTCAAAAGTAATTATATTTACGAGCTTTATATACACGGGTGGCACGGTGGCGTAGTGGTTAGCGCCGCTGCCTCACAGCTCCAGGGACCCAGGTTTGATCCTGGCCTTGGGTGTCTGTGTGTGTGTAGTTTGTGTCTGTGGGGGTTTCTGCCACCATCCAAAGACGTGGTGGTTAGGTGGATTAGCTTTGGCAAATGGTCCCCTAGTGTGTGTGAGTGTCCTGGGCGTACCCCCACCTAGCGCCCATTGTCTGTTGGGATCGGCTCCAACTCCCTGCAATCCTGAATTGGATGAAATGATTCTGGAAGAGTAAGTTTTATGTACCATGACCACAGTTATACAGGTATATAAGCTTAGCTATTCTGTGTTTTTTTTTTCAAAATGGAACCAGTTGAGGAAGCAATGTCCTTGGTCACTGGGAGATGACCCTACTCTTCTCAGATTAGTGCCATGGATCAATAACACACCTGAATAAGCTGAAAATGCTTCAGCTTTACAATATCTCTCCAAATGTTGGCACTTCTGACTACCCAATACTCCTTAAGTATTGCATTGTTGTGTCAGCTTATATTTTAAACCTCACAAGGGGTTTGGAGCATAGAGTAAGGAAGTTTTGCTGCAATTATAAAGATCTTTGATGAGACCACATCTGGAGTACTGTGTACAGTTTTGGTCTCCTTAACTGAAGAAAGGATATACTTGTCTTAGACAGGGTGCAACATAAGTTTGTTAGATTGAGATAAGAGGGATGTCATGCAAGGAGAGATTGAACAAATTATCCTATAATCTCTGGAATTTAGAAGAATGAGAGGTGTTCTCAATCAAGCTGGTTGAAAGGTGGTTTCCCTAGCTGAAGAGTCTAGAACTAGGGGGCACTGTCTCAGGTTAAGGGATCAGCCACTCAGAACTGAGATGAGGAGAACATTTCTTCACTCAGAAGATAGTAAATTTTTGGAATTTTCTACCTCAGTCAATTAATGTTTTAAAGACTTAGATTGATAGATTTTGGGCACTCACGGGGTATGTGGATAGGATGGGAAAGTAGAGTAAATGTAGAAGTTCAGCCATGATCTTACTGAATGACGGATCAGGTTCAAGGGGTGTATGTCCTATTCCTGCTCACATCCTTCTGACTGAGATGAATGTTACCAGCTGAAACAAGATAACAGTTGCCACTTCCCGTAGTTCTATTGTCATATTTGGTTTAAACAATGTAAACTATAACACTACATCAAGAACTGAAATGAATTGCCAAGCCCAGCAGAATTATTACTACTTTCTGAATCCTAAAGGTGACAATTACTACAAAATCATTAACATTTACATTGATATGAACGGTCCAAATGATGGTTGTAGTCAATAGCTGCAACAGAGTTCCTTAATTTGCAGCTCTGCAAACTGAAAAAGAAACAAAAAACAGTTATAAACGTAGTTCAATTCTTAAGTACAGTGAATCTTGACAAAATCATATTTGGGATTTTGGTGAAGGTTTTTATTTTAACATACATAAATATCCAAGAGGGACTATTTCTGCTGTTTAATAAATACTTTTAAATATACTTTCGCTGCAAGTCGCAACAGTGGAAAGCTTTCCTCCGGTTAGTTGAATTGATAATTAATCCCACCCTATTGGAGTTGATTCCTTCCTCATCCCTTCAAAGGTAGCTTCTTTGAGTCTAAAACATCGTTCTGTGATCCTCTTTCCTGTTCAAGCCCTATACAGAATTCAATTGTAATATAGTCACAATTACCAAGATGTTTTCATACTAGCTGACTAAATATTTTGGTTACTGATAGCTAAAGGATCACTAGCTCCCTTATTGGCTCAAGTCACTCTGCTTTATGAAACTATTTCGAAGCATTCAATAAACATATGCTACTTTTCATGTGTGCTTTCACTCTCTCGATTTAGATATCCAATTATACATTTTCTTTCTTTTGGTCTTCGCCAATATGCGTGGTGCACTTTCCTCCATTAAATAATCAAATCAAGACCACAAAGTACAACATTTAGTCTTTTACATTATTTTCTGTTCCTTATTTTTTTCACAGAATTTTCACCTACGAATTACATTTATTTAAAACCCCCATTTTCTACTGAGGAGAGGAGGTGGCTGAGGAGGGGTGGAAGATGACAAGGGTTTATTAAGTATTCATGAATTCCCTATTTCTATCACAATTCAGTTACATTAATACATAATTTAGGTTGTACTTATAGCCATGTTGTTTTGATGTATACATTAGTAATTCAGACATGTCTGAAACAGCAGAGAAATATTTGTATATTCAAACACTATTTTGTGCAGAGAGAAATTATCCCAATGAACTGCTCAATTTTAAATTAATTAATTTAATTGCTTCTTTGCCTTCACAAGTCACAAGACTAACCAAGTGATTATTATCCTCCTCTCCCACCCCACTTCCAGACTTGGAGGTAAAGGCAGAAATAAAGACTTGTGATTATATAGAGCCTTTTGCAACCTCAATGTCCCAAAGTGCTTTACAATCAATTATAAGAGTAGTTGCTGTTGTAATGTAGAAAATGTGGTAGGCAATTTGCAAACAGCAAGTTCCCATAAATAGCAACGTAATAATGATCAAATAATATTTTTTTGAAAAATGTGAAGATTGTTGAGGGATTAATATTAGCCAGTACTAAATCTCTACTTTGCACTTTCCACAACAGCACCTCAGATTGTGAATTCAATATCTTGAGGAACAGAACTGAAGTACACTGCCACCCCCTTTCCACTATGGTCAACCTCAAATTATTTTAAATATAAAGCTATTAGGAAGCCAGCTGAACTGCATTAACTTAAAAACAAAAAAACTTGCAGCGATTAATTGCATCTCCAAGGATGCCCCCAAAGGAATAAAACATTCTGTAACTGAATGTACATTTTAGAATTTAGCTTAAGTTTCTTTGAATTCTTTCGCTGGATGTGGGAGTCACTGGCAGGGGCTTTCCTAATTTCCCTTGAGAAGGTGATGGTGAGTCACAGAATCTCTCAGTGCAGAAGAGGCCCTTCGGCCCATCGAGTCTGCACCGACACGTGAGAAACACGTGTCGCCTTCTTGAGTGGTTTGCTGGATGGGAGGGCAATTAAGAGTAAACCACATTGCTGTGGGACTAGAGTCACACGTAGGCCAGTTTGGGTGAAGATGGCACCTTTCCTCCCCTGAAGGACATCAGTGAAGCCTTTTTTTTTATACGACAAAACAGTAGTGTCATAATTAATGGAACCAGCATTTTATTCTACGTTTAATAAGCAAATACAAATTCCTTCAGCTGCTGTGGTGGGAGTTGAACTCGATGCATTAGTCCAGACCTCTGGATTACCAGCCCAGTGATATAAGCACCATGCTACTGTTGCACCCCAGTATGGGATGGATGAAAAAGATGTTTAAAACTCAAAACACTTTAGGTTTCTAACATCAATGGCCTATTAGTTGAGTCAGAAGCTGTATTAGCAGAAGTCTGGAGGGTAGGACACCTGGCTTACCTTGAAACCTTAGAAATATCAAAGCAAGGCATGATAAAAGAATGAAAACAGAATAAAACATAAAAGGTGAAAATAAAGATAAAATAAAATGGAAGCAAAAGTAGATCAAAAACACAATGGAAAACTGGAGGAATTGGGAAGAATAAAAGAATGTTAAAGCATTAAAAAAAATTGTATATGACAAATTAACCCATTTTGAACCCTTTCCTCAACTTTTGCAAACGTGACTGCTGTTGCATAAGTTTTAACCGCATGGGTCAATAAACTATCTTCTAACACATTAACTTATTAGTTGAATAAAGATACCTCATAGCTTCATCTTCAAAATCATCCCTCGAAGATACTTCACTGGCACAATCCTCTATCATTAGCATTTCATTGGTTTTATGCCTTAGAAATGAAATAGATATAACGATAACACATCAAAAATATAAACTGCAAGTCTTCCTTTACTAGATCGGAGAGTTTTCTCAATAGTTTAATCAGAATTTACGACAGATTAATTAATCTTCAAAGAATCTCTTGCAAATGTTCTGTGCAAAGCCTAGTGCACAAAGCTGCTAGATAACCTCAAGGCTGAACTTGCTGTGGATTTGCTTTAATAAGAAGTCACACTATATAAGAGTCATGCAGCAAAGGTCTGACTTTTTCTCTGTTGGCCTCCAGAATAGAATCTATTTTACATACTACTGCCAATAAAGGTTTCTCCACAATAATAATGTATTAGTTTATCTTGAAACACTGATGCACATGTTTCTGTTTTCCATACAGATGTGGTATCAGATGTTTGGAAGCAGTACTCATAACTGTAGGCATAACTGAAAGAGACAAATGCATTACTGCATGTAAACCATGCACAAATCAGTCTAAAAACAAACTAATGAAAAATGTTGTAGTGTCATATGATTTGTGAACAATTGTTCAAATCTTACACTTAATTATGTTAACAGTTATGAAGAATGTATGCTCATAAGCACTTCTGTGTAAAGTTGACACCTAGACTAATCTCTAACATGGTGAATAACTCAAATTGCTGTTTGTCACCTTAAACAATGTTGTTACAGAATGTTAAATTACCCACCATAGACATGATCTTCCTCATTCTTAGAGGAATTTCACATGCAAACAGGAGATACAAGAAAAGAGACACCAAAGACATTCCCTTCAAGAGCTTTGCCACACTTGTGTAATGTGCCCCATTCATGTATGGAGCAATGTTGTGAACTGGATTGCTAGTTAACTTTCCAGGAGATATTTGAGAATTAAACGTGGTCATGCACACATTAACAGTGTCAAACAATATTGCGCCCATAGAAAGCTGAGGGACAGGAAAGATAGAATATCCCCAGAATTATGATAGGTAGCCCAACATTGCTCATCATTCATTCAATACCACATATAAATAAAGATAGTATGAAGCATTGCACAACATGAGTATAGAATACTGAGGACCTAAATGGGTAGCTTGGTCTGCTTATGCTGAGAAAATTAAGACAGAACTTGTAAATGAAGACAGTTTTGTTGTCCCAGTTGTTGCCCCACAGACTGTGCTGAGCAAAAACCTACAACCGTAGGGCCACAAACTCATTGGAACAAGGACAGAAGAGACAAAATTTACCCTGTGGTTCATGGTTAGCCAAGGAAAAACAATTTTCTAACCTATGCTTAGTAATGGGTTTACCTAATATACAGCTGTATACTTTAACGGTGTTATTTTCTTTAGTTTAGGTGGTTCCAGATCAGCTCCCAGGCTGGAGTGAAATTGCAGTCCCATTTAAGATGAATGGAGCTGCACTGGCACACAGGCAGCCCCTTCCTGAAAGTAACATTACTGGAGTCGCCTGGAGCAAGGAGACCTGAAATGGCATGGTAAGACATCAGAGTTTTAAAAAAGGCAACAAGTAAGGAAGGTTTATTTTTAAGTATCTTTACATAGACATTGAGGATATTCTTTGAACCCAATGTACTCCCCAATCCTTGACTTACCATTCAAGAATGAGAATTTAAAAGGCTTGAAATCCAAGACAATCAACTCAAGGCTAGGACTTTGCAGGTAGGTGTATAGGCAATGCAATGGAACAATTTAAATGTAACCTTCTCAGTAATACTAGGATATTGCTAGGCTATAGCTGTGGTAGCATACCATTTAAAAAATACCCAATTCTAATGATGCAATCAGTTTTCAAAATTCAAAAAAGTCCACTTAGTTTCCATTTCTCCTTATTCTGTTTAACCATAGCAGCAATTACTAAAACTTACTGCTGATGTGCAAAAGTCAGAATCAGGACTTAAACTTGCATATTATCAAAAGGTCTAATAATTGGCAAGATTTTTCATTTTTAATAAATCCCCATTGCAACCATTTACATACAAGTTTATTTCACACACTATCAGAATGTGATCTATGGCAAGGTAAAAATGATGTAGATGGACTCTGTTTGACAGCCATGTTAGTTTGGAAACTTATCCGATATTCCAAAGATAAAAGCAAAAAACTGCGGATGCTGGAAATCCAAAACAAAAACAAAAATACCTGGAAAAACTCAGCAGGTCTGGCAGCATCTGCGGAGAGGAGCACAGTTAACGTTTCGAGTCCGAATGACCCTTCAACAGAACTTAGTAAAAATAGAAGAGAGGTGAAATATAAGCTGGTTTAAGGGGAAGGGGGTGGGGGGGTGGGGGAGAGACAAGAAGAGCTGGATAGAGGGCCAGTGACAGGTGGAGATAACCAAAAGATGTCACAGACAAAAGGACAAAGAGGTGTTGAAGGTGGTGATATTATCTAAAGGAAGGTGCTAATTAAGGGTAGAAAGCAGGACGAGCAAGGTACAGGTAGCCCTAGTGGGGGTGGGGTGGGGGGAAGGGATCAAAACAGGCTAAAAGGTGGAGATAAAACAATGGATGGAAATACACTTAAAAATAATGGAAGTAGGTGGGAAAAGAAAAATCTATATAAATTATTGGAAAAAACAAAAAGGAGGGGGAAAGTCAGAAAGGGGATGGGGATGGAAGAGAGAGTTCATGATCTAAAATTGTTGAACTCAATATTCAGTCCGGAAGGCTGTAAAGTGCCTAGTCGGAAGATGAGGTGCTGTTCCTCCAGTTTGCGTTGAGCTTCACTGGAACAATGCAGCAAGCCAAGGACGGACATGTGGGCATGAGAGCAGGGTGGAGTGTTGAAATGGCAAGCGACAGGGAGGTCTGGGTAATGCTTGCGGACAGACTGAAGGTGTTCTGCAAAGCGGTCACCCAGTCTGCGTTTGGTCTCTCCAATGTAGAGGAAACCAACGAATGCAGTAGAGTAAATTGAAATGCTGCTTCACTTGAAAGGAATGTTTGGGCCCTTGGACGGTGAGAGGGGGAGTAAAAGGGCAGGTGTTGCATCTTCTGCGGTTGCATGGGACGGTGCCGTGGGAGGGGGTTGAGGTGCAGGGGGTGATGGAGGAGTGGACCAGGGTGTCCCGGAGGGAACGATCCCTGCGGAATGCCTCTGGGGGGGGGTGAAGGGAAGATGTGTTTGGTGGTGGCATCATGCTGGTGTTGGCAGAGGATGATCCTTTGAATGCAGAGGCTGGTGGTGTGATAAGTGAGGACAAGAGGGACCCTATCATGTTTCTGGGAGGGAGAAGAAGGTGTGAGGGCAGATGCGCGGGAGATGGGCCGGACACGGTTGAGGGCCCTGTCAACCACCGTGGGTGGATAACCTCGGTTAAGGAAGGAGGAGGACATGTCAGAGGAACTGACATGCTTTCTATCTTTAATTTTAATTTAATCATGCTTTCTACCCTTAATTAGCACATTCATTTAGATAATATCACCACCTTCAACACCTCTTTGTCCTTTTTTCTGTGACATCTTTTGGTTATTTCCACCTATCACTGGTCCTCTATCCAGCTCTTCTTGTCCCCCCACCCACCCACCCCCACCCCCAACCCACCCCACCCACCACCCCCACCACCACCACCCCCCCACAACCACCTCACCCACCCCCCCCACCACCCCACCCCCCACCACCCCTCCCCCCCCACCCCCCCCCCACCACCCCCACCCCCCCCCACCACCCCCACCCACCCCCCACCCACCCCCACCCACCCCCCACCCACAACCCCCCCACAACCCCCCCCACCACCCCTCCCCCCCCCCCAACAACCACCTTTTTTATTTAGTTCTGTTGAAGGGTCATTCGGACTCGAAACGCTAACTGTGCTCCTCTCCACAGATGCTGCCAGATCCGATATTCCAAAGATTGTTCAGGGCTATATGTCGATCAAGAATCAATTAAACAAAGCCGTTATTAAAATTAACATTAATCATAACATATAAAATTCTGTGGGGGTTTGACAGGGTAAATGCTGAGAGGCTATGTCCTCTCATGAGGGAACCTAGAACTAGGGGTCAGAGTTTAAAAATAAGGGGTCTCCCATTTGAGATGGGGACGAGGAGGAATTTCTTCTCTCAGAAGGTCATCAGTCACAGAGAGCAGTGGAGGCTGATTGACACAGGAGTCAAGGTTTATGGGGAACAGGCAGGAAAGTGGAGTTGAGGCCACAATCCAATCAGCCACGATCTTAATGAATGATGCAGCAGGCTCAAGGCACTGAATGGCCTAGTCCTATTTCTTCTGTCCTAATAAACGCAGTCAAATATGTACATAGGATTTTATGAATGATCACCTTAGGCAGCAGACTCTGTTGTTTCAGGCCAGGGGAGAAAGCAAAGCCTGAAGTGGTGCAGGTGGGAGGAACTTGCTCACTTACTGCAGACTGTAGGGATCGCCAGCAGTGGAGGTGTAGGGTTGCCAGCTGTGATTAAACGTATTCCTGGAGGTTTCATCACACGACTTGCCCCCACGCTCCAGCCGTGAGTCAGCCAACCCAACACATCCATCCTTGAGGCTTAGACCACCTTTCCTACGCCAATTGGAAAGCAAAAAGACTCAGTAGCCAATTGGATGATGTTTGACTATCAGCCAAACAGCCCATCTTCCCCAGTTTCAATACTTTTATATCTGTTAAAGAGAAATGTTGAAAGAAAAAGCACAATCTATTTTAACGTTCCGATGAGTTTTCTCCAGTGCTGCACACAGCAGTATCCTTCCAACTGGTCTTCAATTTCCTGGTGGGTTGGTAACCCTATGGCGGGTCCCCCAGAAGGTGGATGAGGGAAGCCACCCCCTCCAGGTTGCTGTGCAGGTGAGCGGGGAAGACGCTCTCAATCCAGGGCAGCGTTTCACCTCCGTGGCCGCCGGCATTTGGCTCCAGCGAGTCGGTCCCGCTATGTCATGACGTCACGCCTCTCATTTACATCATGACGTACGTATGTTTTGACGTAATCTGACGTCGTAACCGTGGAAACATGAACCGACGCGCCGTTCCTTTTTTTTTAAGAAAAGAATTAAAATAGCACAAATGAAGAATTGGAAAGCGACAGATCGACACCTCGTTACTTTTTTGAAGGCGGGTAAAGGGCTGATATTTTAACTGTGTATTTTCTTGTACGCTTTCCCAACGAGTATTGGGAGACGGAAGCGTTTCCGCCGGACGTTTGAGTGTGTGACTCCCTCGACCGGAAGCGGTCCGTCCGGAGGTTGGTGCCGGGTTGTGAAAAGTAGAATGAACCCGCTGCTGGTGGCGGACTTGCTGCTGCGGCTCGGTCATGGCCCGCGTTCCGCCACCACCTCCTTACGGGAGTTGTGCCGCTGGTGCCGGGAGGCAGAAGACCAGGGGCTGCCCGACGCCGATCGAGTGGAGATGCTGCGCCTCTTGGTGGAGAGGCTGGGCCCCGGCGGACACCCGGGCGACCCCGGAGGCGGCGAGTGTCGGTCCCGGGACCCGGCCGCCGAGCAGGATCTGCCGAGCTCCTTGCGGGACGTGGCCGTCGGCTGGTGCCTGCCGCTGTTGCGGGGTTTGCGCTTGGAAGGGCCGGGAGGCCAGTTCCAGGAGCCGGGCCGGAGGCTGGTGCACTCTCTCTGCGCCCTGCTCCACGCCTGCTGCCGGCAGGCTCCGCCGGCCCTGCTGCAAGACGTCGCCGGCTCTTCCTTGCGTGATCTGCGGGGCTACACCGAGGAACGGGGCAGGGTTGGCTCGACCGGGGGTAAGGAGGAGTCCCAAAGCCCGGAGTACTTGGACATTCAGGTCGCCATCGAGGTGCTGGTGAAGACGGCGCCGTTGCTTCTGGAGCGAGGGATTGGGACAGAAGAGTTGCTGTCGCTCACTCTGACCGCCGTGAAGGTGGGAGAGGATAGCGTGGCGTCCAGGATGGTCACCGGGGTAATCCCGGCCCTGCTTCCGAACCCAGGCAGCTCGGTGCAAAAGTGCCCCACCGTCCAAGACATCTGGGATCGAGTGAAACGTTGGGAAAAGACCACCACTGTCTCCAGAGTCCTGCTGCTTCTGAGCTCGCTTCCTCATCATCTGCTTCTTTGCACCGGAGACCGGTCACCCCACCAGACCTTCGACCTACGAATTTGCCCGCAGTTTTGGGAAGTGGTGCAGAGGGGACTGGTGCAGCCGGATAACACGTCGCGCAAGAGGGCTATGTACCTGCTGAAAAGAGCTGTGGATGTTTCGAACACGTTGAAGAGTGAAATCTGCTCAGAGTGCCAGGCTGAATCTGGTGCGTTGAATTATTTGTAAGAAATGACAATAGTTACTGTTGCTGGAATTGGAGGCAACAAAACCTGTTAATTCTTGATCCCCTTTTCCAAAATTCTGAAATGATTTGAAGTGATAACCCTTACCGATGACAGTGGTTATATTTTATACAGAATAAGTAAGATTTGACACGTGCTAATATGTGAACAACGGTATAAAAGCACAACAGCATTACCGTTAAGTCCTGGGTAGAAGTGTGATCTCCACATAACTACTCGTGGTGGTGGCCCCAGGTACCAGTGCAACATGCAAGGCCTCTGAATTTCTGTGCTCAGGTAATCTCCTCTTGTACTTTCTTTACACAGCAAGGCCTATGGAGACTGATTTAATCCTTCACTATCTTGCAATTATTTGAAAGACCCAATTACAAAAAAATGACATTGAACCATCTCTGCCTGCGCAAATCATGCCAAATTCTCAAGAACTCTGTATTCCCATGCTCTGACACCTATCAGTTCCTAAATATTCCAATGCCAATGGTTGGCCAAAATAAGGATAATGTGGTGGCCTTCGCAGTCAGTTATTTTGTCTCAGCTCCAATTCACTTCTGAACCTCTGAGATCCTGCATAGGTGTTTCTCTCCCTGTTCCCACGCAACTAGATGCCTGTTTTCACACTCTACTAGATTTCTGCTGAAGTTTACCTTTTTAAGATTTACCTTTCCAGACTTTCAGGGTCAAAAACATTTAGTCAATAAAGGCCCAAACCACAATTAGTACGTCAAGTCACCTCTTAGCTGCCTTTACCAAGTGCATATCACAAGCAGGAATAAAACAGTTCAGTATAAGATCAAGTGCAACAATGAAAGTAAAGAAAGTACAACCAGCCATAGTATTTAAGTTAGTTTTAGTTAATTAGCAAGAAAACCCGATGAGGGATTTTCCAGGATTCTTGTAATGTGTAAAGACTGAATGAAGTTAGTCAACATGGGTTATGTTTAACTACAATTATAGGATGTTTTGATGGAATAATGATATATATAGATTAGGGGATATGTTGGATGTGGTTTATGCAGAATTTGCAAACATTTGATAAAATGCTGCGTAAGGACCTTTGTTGAGAAAATTAAAGCCCATGACCAAAAGGCAGAAGTGACTGTGAAGATAGAGAGACAGCTGAAAAATTGGCGAAGAGTGTCCTAGTGTTGGGATCTATTTTTGTACGTGTACAGAGTCATTGTATGATCGTTACTTAGAAATAAAAGGTCCGATACCAAAGTGGGAGGAGTAGCAAAATGCCAAAAAGACTAAAGAACAGAACATAAACTGGCTAGGAGAATGGAGAAATAAGACTCCTTTTAATATGGGAAGATGAGAGAGATTGCAATTGGCAACAAGAATAAAATAAAGAGTTAGAGCTTAAATACTATATTTCTTAATGTATTTGGAGCAAAAAGGATGCAGATAGATACTTAAATTCTTAAAAACGAATAACAAGATAAAATAAAGTTAAGAAGGCAAATGAGATTTGAGCTTTTAAATCGAGAAGGGATGAGCTCAAGAGTAAAGCTGTCAAGATAACTATGTCTGGAATGATAGTTACACCAGATCTTCAGTACTGTACATGATTTTGGGCTCCTTGCTATAAGAAGAATAGAATGGCCTCAGAGACCATGTAGTTAATATTTACCAGGATGATATCTGGAGCTAGAGATAAAGTTTAGAGCATCCAGGGCTAGGTGTTCTCATAATGTGATGATTGAGGCAGGATTTAATCGACAAGTTCAAAATGATGAGGATAAACAGGATAAACATAGATTATTTGCATTGGGGCATAAATTGAAAAGGTCACAATGTAGGTACAAGATTCATGAAAAGGGAAATTGAAAAAAACTCTTTTGGAGTAATCAGAATACTTTGAAACAAGTGATGATTGATGCTAGATTGCATTCAAAAGGTTTATTTTTAAGTGGAATATCAAAATTGGACTATGTAAAATCAGCAGCGAAGCTTAAATTCAGCACATGTAGGCAACTACTATGCCAAAAAATAAAAACCCTTTGCCTTGTATGTTTTAATTTCTAGAAGAAATTAGTGAAATACTGTGCCAGCAATGCTAGATGAACACCTTTTGGTTCTATTTTCCTTTATCCCTTTGCCTGCATAGTGTCTGTAACCTAGAAAAATATCCCAAGGCACTTCAGAGAGGCATAAGGAGGTGGGGTGGTGTATAAGGGGCTGGAGCCAGAGGAATGGAGAAACCGGGGAGGGGTTAGAGGGCAAGAGGAGGTTAAGAGATTAAAGGGATGGGGAGGCCTTGGAGGAATTTAAACATAAGGATCGAAATTTAAAATGTGAGGTATTGGAGGACATTTGAGGGCAGGACTGATGGGTAAGCAAGACTTGTTGTGAAATAAGACATTGCCATTTGAGTTTTGCTTCAGCTGGTGGATGGAACCTGGCCTAAGGAGTATTGAAATAGGTAAGATTTGGAGGTGATGGGGGGAATATTCGAGACGCTAAATGAAAGAAAAGCCCTGGATTTGAAGGTTACTGAAAGCTTTTTGTCCACAAGGATCAACCAACAAGCAACCAACTAGAGATAAGGCTATTTTGGACCTAGTATTATCTAATGAGAAAGGGCTATTCAATATTCTTGCTGTAAAGGAGCCATTATGAAATAGTGACCTTAACATGATAGAGTTTTACATTCTGTTTGAAAGCGATACAGTTTATTCTGAAATGAGGGTCCTAAATCTGGACAAAGGAAATTGAGGGTCTATGTGGATTGGGAAAATACATTAAAAGATTTGATGGTAGGCAGGCAATGGCTAGTACTTAAAGAAGTTTTACATAGTCTACAGCAAATTTACATTCCTCTAAGACATGAAAACCCAACAGGAAAAATGAGTCAACCATGGGGGCTTTTGCTAGTTCTGTTGGGGGGTATTTAAACTAGTGTGGCAGGGGGATGGGATCCCAGGAGTAGGATCAGATAGGTCAGATTCAGATCAGAAAAATGGAGGTAGAACATTAGCTAGGGACGTTGTGATAGACATGGAGTTACAGGAGAAGCAAAGTTTAAAAAGTATCCAGCAAGGGAAATAGATGGGGTTAAACCGTTTATACTTCAATGCAAGGAGTATTGCAAACAAGGTAGGTGAGTTAAGGGCACAGGTAGACACATGGCAGCAGGATGTCATTGCTATAATGGAGACCTGGCTAAAGGAGGGACAAAACTGGCAGCTAAATATCCCTGGTCATAGAGTCTTCAGACACGATAGAGTAGGAGATAAAAAAGGAGTTGGGGGGGGGCTAGCACTGATGGTTAAAGAATCAATTCCAGTTGTGAGAAGGGATGATATACCAAATGGGTCAACAAACGAGGCTTTATGGATTGAGCTCAGAAATAGAAAAGGGGCAGTCACACTACTGGGAGTATACTACAGACTCCCAAATAGTGAAAGGGAGATAGAAGAAGAAATATGTAGGCAAATTTCTGCTTGTAAGAAGAGGGCAATAAAAGTAGGAGACTTCAACTATCCTAATATCAACTGGGATTCAAACATTATAAGGGGCACTAAGGGAGAAAAATTCATGCAGTGTGTCCAGGAAAATTTTTTCAACCAATTAGTGACAAACGCAACAAGAGGAGATGCAACTCTAGACCTAGTCTTGGGGAACGAAGAAGGGCAAGTGGGTGAAGTGACAGTTGGCAACCATATCGGGGATAGTGATCACAATTCAGTTAGATTTAGCATTACCATGGAAAAGGACAGAGATAAAGCAGGAGTAAAAGTCTTGAACTGGGGAAAGACAAATTTTGCAGAAATGAGAAGGGACTTGGCTGAGGTGGACTGGACAGCACTGCTGGAGGAAAAAACAGTGGAAAACCAATGGGAAACACTAAAAAGCGAGATCCTAATTGTACAAAGTAGACATGTCCCCTACAAAAATAACAGTGGTACTGCCAAATCTAGACCCCCCTGGTTGTCTAGAGGAATACAGGGGAAGATCAAACAGAAAAAGAAAGCGTACAATAGGCACAAAGAACTAAACACTGCAGATAGCCTAGATGAATATAGGAAGTGCAGGGACGAAGTAAAAAAGGAAATAAGGGAAATCAAAGAAAGGGCATGAAAAAAGATTAGCAAGTAAAGTTAAAGATAACCCAAAGATGTTTTACCAATACATTAATGCTAAAAGGTTAGTTAAGGAAAAAGTGGGACCTATCAGAGATGAAGATGGAAACTTGTGTGTAGATGCAGAGGCTGTGGGAAGGGTTTTGAATGAATATTTAGTCTCCGTGTTTACAAAGGAAAGGGAGGATGTAGATATGGTAGTCCAGGAGGAACACTGCAAGATATTGGACGGGATAGTCATAAAGAGAGAGGAAGTACTCGAACGGTTGAAATCCTTGAAAGTTGATAAGTCACCAGGGCCAGATGGATTGTTTCCGAGGCTGCTGAAGGAAGTCAGGGAGGAGATAGCAGATGCTCTGAGGATGATTTTCCAATCTTCACTAGATACAGGGGAGGTACTGGAGAAATGCAAACGTAGTTCCATTGTTTAAAAAGGGATCAAAGGAAATGCCAAGCAATTATAGGCCAGTTAGTCTTACATCGGTGGTGAGCAAATTAGTAGAATCAATCCTGAGAGATAGGATTAACTGTCATGTGGAAAGGCATGGACTAGTCAGGGATGGTCAGCATAGATTTGTTAAAGGAAGGTCTTGCCTCACAAATTTGATTGAATTCTTTGAGGAAGTGACAAGAAGGGTTGATGAAGGTAGTGCAGTGGATGTTGTGCACATGGATTTTACCAAGGCATTTGACAAGGTCCCATATGGCAAATTGGTCAGGAAAGTAAAAGCCCATGGGATTCAGGGTAATGTGGCAAACTGAATAAAAGGAGAGACCAAACGCAGACTGGGTGACCGCTTTGCGGAACACCTTCAGTCAGTCCGCAAGCATAACCCAGACCTCCCTGTCGCTTGCTATTTCACCCTGCTCTCATGCCCACATGTTCGTCCTTGGCCTGCTGCATTGTTCCAGTGAAGCTCAACGCAAACTGGAGGAACAGTTTCCGACTAGGCACTTTACAGCCTTCCAGACTGAATGTTGAGTTCAACAATTTTAGATCATGAACTCGCTCCTCCATCCCCATCCCCTTTCCGATCCCCCTTTTTTCCAAAAATTTATATAGATTTTTCTTTTCCCACCTATTTCCATTATTTTTAAATGTATTTCCATCCATTGTTTTATCTTTGCCTTTTAGCCTATTTCAATCCCTTCCACCCGCGCCCCCCCCCCACCCCCAAACCCCACCCCCACTAGGGCTACCTGTACCTTTATTATCACATTCCCTAGATAATATCAGCAGCTTCAACACCTCTTTGTCCTTTTGTCTGTGACATCTTTTGGTTATCCACCTATCACTGGCCCTCTATCCAGCTCTACCTGTCCCACCTCCCCTTAAACCAGCTTATATTTCACCTCTTTTCTATTTTTCCTTAGTTCTGTTGAAGGGTCATATGACTCGAAACGTTAACTGTATTCTTCTCCGCAGATGCTGTCAGACCTGCTGAGTTTTTCCAGGTATTTTTGTTTCTGTTTTGGATAAAAGGATGGCTTTGTAGCAGGAAATAAAAGGTAATGGTCGATGGATGCCCTTGCGAATGGAAAGTTGTCTCAAGTGGTGTTCCGCAGGGCTCGGTGTTGGGACCCTTGCTGTTTGTGTTATATATTAATGATTTGGACGTGAATGTGGGGGGGCACGATTGGGAAATTTGCAGATGACACAAAGATTGGCCGAGTAGTGGATAGTGTAGAGGATAGCCATAATCTCCAAGACGATATAGATGGGTTGGTGGAGTGGGCGGTAAAGTGGCAGATGGATTTTAACATAGAGAAGCGTGAGGTCATACATTTAGGGAGGTCAAACAGTTACAGGGATTACAAAATAAATGGGAATATACTAAGAGGGCTAGATGAAGTGAGAGATCTTGGCATACAAGTACACAGGTCCCTGAAGGCAGCAGTTCAGGTAGACAAGGTTGTAAAGAAGGCATATGGAATGCTCTCCTTCATTGGCAGAGGTATAGAATATAAAAGTAAGGATATAATGTTGGAATTGTATAAAACACTGGTGAGGCCACAACTGGAGTATTGTGTGCAGTTCTGGTCACCACATTACAGGAAGGACATAATAGCTCTGGAGAGAGTGCAGAGGAGGTTTACAAGAATGTTGCCAGGGTTAGAAAAGTATAGCTACGAGGAGAGATTGGATAGGTTGGGGTTATTTTCCTTAGAACAAAGAAGGCTGAGAGGTGACTTGATTGAGGTGTACAAAATTATGAGGGGAATAGATAGAGTGGACAGGATAAAATTGTTTCCCTTGACGGAGAATTCTAGAACCAGGGGACATAGATTCAAGATAAGTGGCAGAAGGTGTAGGGGGGATATGAGGAAGAACTTTTTTACGCAGAGGGTAGTGGGTGTCTGGAATTCGCTGCTCAAGTTGGTGATAGAGGCAGAAACTCTGAACTCTTTTAAAAAGTACCTGGATCTGCACCTTAAGTGCTGTAAGCTGCAGGGCTATGGGCCGGGTGCAGGAAGGTGGGATTAGAAAGGGCACCTGGGTGTCCTTGGGCTGGCATGGACAAGATGGGCTGAATGGCCTCCTTCTGTGCTGTAACTTTTCTATGGTTCTATGGATAACAAAAGAAGTTAAAGATTTATATCAAGGAAGTGGCTTATAAGGTTGCCAGGATAAGTGGTAAGCCCGAGGAATGTGAGCATTTCAGAATCCAGCAAAGGATGACCAAGAAACTGATAAAGAAAGGTAAAAGAGAATATGAATGCAAGCTAGCAAGTAATATAAAGGTGGACTGTAAAAGCTTCTTTAGGTGTGTGAAAAGGAATAGATTAGCAAGAGCAAACACAAGTACATTACAGGCGGAGACAGGAGAATTCATAATGGCGAACAGGGAAATGGCAGAAAAACTAAACAATTACTTTGTGTCTGTCTTCATGGAGGATGATGCAGAAAATCTTCCAGAAATACTAAGGAACCAAGAGACTAGTGAACATGAGGAATTGAAAGAAATTAGTATTAATAAGGAGGTAGCACTCAAAATTAATTGGTTTGAGGTTGATAAATCCTCTGGACCAGATGACCGACATCCCAGAGTGTTGAAGGAGGTGGCAATAGAGATGGTGGATGCATTGGTGGTTATCTTTCAAAGTTCTATAGATTCTGGGAAGGCTCCTGCAGACTGGAAAGCAGCAAATGTAACCCCACTATTTAAAAAGGGAGGAAGAGAGAAAACTCAGTACTACAGACCTGTTAGTTTGACGTCAGTTGTAGGGAAAATGTTAAAATCTGTTATAAAGAAATCTGGACACATGGAAAATAATATGATTGGGCAGAGTCAACATGGATTTATAAAAGGGAAATTGTATTTGACAAGCCTGTTGGAGTTTTTTGAGGAAGTTGCTTGGAGCATAGATAAAGGAGAAAGTGGATGTGGTATATTTGGATTTTCAGAAGACTTTCGATAAGGTCCTACACAGGAGATTGCTAAACAAAATTATAGCACATGGGATTGGATGTAATATACTGGCATGGATTGAGAATTGGTTAATAAGCAGAAAACAGAAAGTAGGAATAAACAGGTCATTCTCAGGATGGCAGGTTGTTACTGGTGGGGTACCGAGCACAAGGATCGGTGCTTGGGCCGCAGCTGTTCTCTATCTATATAAATGATTTGGATGTGGGGACCAAAAGTAATATTTCCAAATTTGCTGATGGCACAAAGCTAGGTCAGAGTGCAAGTTGTGAGGAGGATGCAAGAAGGCTTCATGGGGATTTGAACAGGCTAAGTGAATGTGCAAGAACATGCCAGATGGAATATAACGTGAAAGTGCAATTGTCTACTTTGGTAGAAAAAAAACAGAAAAGCAGAGTATTTCTTAAATAGTGAGAGGTTGGGAAGTGTTGATATCCAAAGGGACCTGGATTTTCTTGTTCATCAGTCACTAAAAGCTAGCATGCGGATGCATCAATCAATTAGAAAGGCAAATTGTATGTTGGTCTTCATCGCAAGGGGATTTGAGTACAGGAGTAAAGATGCCTTGCTGCAATTGTATAGACCCTCAGTGGGACCGCATCTGGAGTATTGTGTACAGTTTTGGTCTCCTTATCTAAGGGAGGATGTATTTGCCATAGAGGGAGTGCAATGGAGGTTCACCAGACTAATCCCTGGGATGGCGGGATTGTCTTATGAAGAAAGATTGAGGAAATTGTGCCTGTATTCTCTAGAGTTTTGAAGAATGAGAGGTGAGCTCATTGAAACTTACAAAATTCTTATAGGGTTTAACAGTATAGATGTAGATAAGATGTTTCCCCTGGCTGGTGAGTCTAGAACTAGGGGACACAGTCACAAAATAAGGAGCAGGCCACTTAAAACTGAGATGAGAAGGAATTTCTTCACTGAGGGCAGTGAACCTTTGGAATTCTCTACCCCAGGGGGCTATGGAAGCTTATTCATGGAGCATGTTCAAGACAGAAGTTGATACATTTCTCGATACTAATGACATCAGGGAATAGAAGGAAAAATGGCGTAAGAGGTAGATGATCAGCCATGATCTATTTGAATGGCAGGGTAGGCTTGATGGGCCGAATGGCCTGCTTGTGCTCCTATTTCCTTTGTTCCTATATCAATGGGTTGCAGGTTTTGCCATTTGAAGATAAATTTTCCTGACATAAATTTTGGTTAAAATATGCCAATTTCTCAGTCTCATTCTCATTTGATTTCTTTTTATTTTAGACGTGTGCCTTTTCTGGTGGTCTGGTGAAAAAAGCAAACAACTTGTACAGTTATGGGAAAATTATATTTTAATAATGGAGACACTGGAAGAAAATCAAGTGAGTAGTTCATGTCTACTTTATGTACACCTGTCCCTTTGAAAACTGCGACACCTGTGTAATGGGTAAAGTGTTCCATTCCCAAGCATCACCCTGAACTAAATAATGGAATTGACTGCTAAGAGGAAACTTTAGGATTCCATGTATCCTCTCGTAAGTGATTCTTTGCTGTTGAGAGTACTTTCACTTTCCCTGATATCCAAGTACCAGGTACCCATTAAGCTAAGAGGAACTTAAGTGTCATTATGGATAAACCATTAAAGACGCATAAGGAATTTCAGCCAACATGATAGCTAGATTTTAGGCTTTTAGCTAACATGATAAGCTACAAGAGTTGGGCAATTTTCAGTGGAGAAACACGAGTTTAGTGGAAATTTGATGGTTTTAAAAGTGATGAAGGAATTAGATATAGGTTCATAAATATAAAATCCTCCAGTTACACATTAGAAAAAGTTTCTTTGAATAATGAGTCACTGCCCTCTAAATTAGCAGGGCATGTGGCAAGTATGAATTCTTCTTCATTCTGCATACTCTGCAGTTCTTCAAAAAGAAATTGGACAAGTTCCTGAGGAAGGAGTTCATTTCCCTTTTATAGAGGGTAAATTGTGGATTAACAAGGGTTTATGGGTTTCTGTGTCTCCTGGAGCTTTGCTAAATTGCCTTTGTAATTTGGGGGCAAAATTCCCAATTTTTCCTCTTCTTTTGACTCTCCCAGGAGATTGGGAATGTGTGTGCATATAGTTGATTGGTGTACCTGACAGTCCCATTTCTGGATGAGGTGGGCTTGATGGGCTAGATATTCTTGTCCTCCCTTTTCTTTGTGTTCATATATAGGCATTATGATGGACTTAAAGAAGCTGATACCAAGCTAAATTTTTAGACAAAATGCTTCAGTGTTCATGATTTTTTAGGAATAACTGCATATGTGAGGCAGATGAAAACTTAATCCTTTCGGATTTGTATTTTAGGTTCATGTCATAAGACCAATTTTGCCACGGCTCAAGAGCTTAATGGATGCCACAGTTTGCAATGACCGAGGTAATTATAACTTCATTATAATTTTGTTTTCTCACTGCATTATTTACTAATATTTTTGCCTACTCCACTAATGCAGAACACAAGAAGTCACTCATACACTTTGGCAGGTTTTCTTTTCAGCTATAAATGCTCTTCAATTACAGAGCACTAATATCAGCTCCTAGAGCACAATGTCATCTCTCTCTTTTTTACTGCTATTTTGAGGGCAATGAAGGGAATATGTATTTCATGGGGTCATCAAAGGGGCAACTGCAATCCATTCGTCCTCGTTAAGCTAGTTTTTAAGAAATCATTTTCAGTATCAATTAATGAGGCATAATGTGTTCAGTACCATTTACAATTCATCAGATAATTAAGCAGTCTATGCTCGCATCCAGCAAAACTGGGACCACATTCATGCATTCAGACTTGGGCTGATAACTTTGCCACACAGGTGCCAAGTGAGGACCATTTTCAACAAGAGTCCAACCACCTCCCCTTGAAATGGGATTATCACTGCTGCATTTCCCACTATAAGCATCCTTGGGGTCACCATTGACCAGAAACTTAACTGGACCAGCCATGTTAATATTGAGACTGCAAGGGCAAGTCAGAGGCTGAGAATTCTGTGGAGTGACTCACCTTTTGACTCCCCAGAGCCTTTCCACCATCGAGAAGGCACAAGTCAGGAGTGTGATGGAATACTCTCCACTTGTCTGGATGGGTGCAGCTCCAACAATACTCAAGCTCAATCTGAAGAAGAGTTGTATGGACTCGAAACGTTAACTCTGTTTCTCTCTCCACAGATGCTACCAGACCTGCTGAGTTTTTCCAGCATTTTTTGTTTTTACACCATCCAGGACAATGTGGATTGGCACCCAATCCATCACCTTAAACATTCACTCCCTTCACTGCCCACTCACAACGGTAGCAGTATGCATCATATACAAAATGCACTGTGGCAACTCACCAAAGCTTCTTCGACAGCACCTCCCAAACCCACGACCTCTACCACTTAGAAGGACGGGGGGCAGCAGATGCATGGGAACACCATTAGCTGCAAGTTCCCTCCCAAATCACACACCATCCTGACTTAGAAATATATCATTGCTCCTTCACTGTCACTGGGTCAAAAGCCTGGAATTCCCTTCCTCACAGCACTGTTGGAGTACTTTCACCACATGGACTATAGCGGTTCAAAAAGGTGGCTCGCCAACACCTCAAAGCAATTAGTGATGGGCAATAAAAGCTGATCTCACTAGTGTTGCTCATGAGTGAATAAAATGTAAAACAAATACATGATGAAGACTAATGGGTTAAAGTTATCTACTAATGGTGGCAGTGATTGTAAATTTGCTAAGTTTGAGAGTTATCGGATTAATCTATTCATGGACTGTTAATTGTCCTGCATGATTCCTTTTTATAAATATGGCTTAACTGGGGCACTCCACTGGTTTTGAATTACTCTTTAGTTTGCCATCAATACACTATAATAATCTAGTTGTGTGGACAAGGGAGAAATTTTCTCTTGGTTTGCAATGCCTGTGTGCATGCATGCATTTTCACATCCCTTTAGAAAAATGCTTTATTGTTCAGAACTGTTGTACCTAATGTCCTGATTCAGAACTCTCAGTTTATCATTATTATGACTAATTATTTTGAACACCAAGCTGTGTTGGCATTTGATGTGTCAGTATATTGCCGCTTACAGTAACCATCTACTATTGCTACTGCATTCAGCCCCTGAGATTATTCTTTTAAAGAAAGATGGGGCAGTGGTTTGGTGGTGGAGGTTGGCTGTTTTCTCTACACCTAATATGATTTGCTTGGAAGTGTGAACTTTCTGAAAATGCATTTAGTTATTTGCAGATATGTGGTCAGCATTCACTCACATGATGATTCAACTCTGAGTCATTTATAGATCAGGAGGCTATTTGACCCATCGAGTCTATGGTGGCTCCCTGTGGAACAATCCAACCAGTCCCACTTGCCTGCTCTTGAGCCCTCCCACCGCCTCTGTCAGATTGCTTGTCTGGTATTCAATGTTAGCTTGAGCTAAAAAATCCTCAAGCTAAACAATGGGACAACTGAAGCTATCATATTTGGCTGCTGCACAAACTTCATACTTATGCTGTAAATTGCATCCCTTCCCTCGGCTACTGTCATAGGTGAATCTAAACTGTTTGCAACCTTGGGGCCCTATTTAACCTAAATCGACCTACTTAGACTTCTGTCCCTACCTCAGCCCATCTGCTGCTGAAACTCTCATCCACCTCCAGACCAACTATTCAAATATTTTCCTTTCTGGCCTTCCATCTCCATTCTCTTTAAATTTTAGCTCATCCAAAACTCTGCTGCCACATCCTATCATGTATATGGTACTGCTGAACCGTAACCCATGTCCTCACTCAACGTCATTGACTTTTGGATCCCAACACCTCAAATCTAAAATTCTTTTCAGTTTTAGTACTCGCACCTCCCAATGTCTATTCTTCTCCAGCCCCAGCATCCTCTTCCCACCTCAATCCCGACCTACAACCACACCCTCTTTCCCCATTTGACCTCCATTCCTTTGATTTTTGGCTCCTTGTACATCCTACCCTCTCTTCATCCCACAATGGTGATTGTGACTCAGCTATGTTGGCTTCCCACTTAATCCATCCACATCTCCACCCACCACCCCCTCTTTTAAAGGTTTTTTTGATCCTGTTTTGGCTGGGCATCTGATTTTGCCTGAATTATGCCTCCATGAAGTGCTTTGGGATGCTTTTCTACGTTAAAGGCTCTATATAAGTGCAATTTTTGCTGTTGTATTAAAAACTAAGCCTGCAGGGGCAAAACTGGCTGCAGCACTTCATACTTTACAGTGACCACATTTCAAAATGACTTAATTTGTCTTATCTTTTACTTTCAGGCAATGTACCTAAACTCTTAAGCACCTTGAGACCTCCTGCCCACCATGTTGTTTCTTCCTATGTAGACAATTGCCAATGGGTTCTGCTCGCTGCAAGAGCTCATCTGTACTCTGGCCTTTATAACCAAAGCCTTAAAAGACCAATCACTTTATTTGCAACTTACCAAGTTTATTATAGAGCAAAACAGGCATTTCTTCTGTTATGTATTAAGAGAAGTTTCACTTCATTGTACATTTTTATGTTATCTGATTTGTTTTTCTTTATTTACGATATTTTGAATGACACTTGATAGGAGGAGTAGGTATGAATATCAGAACAATCTGGCTGAGCTTGGGCAAATCAAGAAGACAATTGAAGATAATTTGAGCCAAAAAATTCTGGCTCAATTGTGGGGCCTCCAATTCAGAACAAACTGTAAAATAGTGGAATTGGTGGGTGGATTAAACTGTCATTCAGTTTCGTGAGTTTAAGTGAATTTTTTCCAGACTACACTCCTCTGAAAGGAAGTCCCATCAGTCCTCTAATCATTAGTTGTTTCATTATTCACTAGAGTTTAAAACTGGCTGTCCTAGCCTCTGAAAGAGCGGAAATGATGACTATTTTAGCTGAATTGGCATTAGGAAAGTGGTATGGAAGGGAAGAACGTTTGATTAAATATATGATATTTTAACTTTGAAGGCATTGAGGATTGAGTTACCTGGCTTTAGATTCTGAATATATAATTGTTTTATTTTAGGGAATAGAAAAGCAGAGATTGAAATTGATTAATGAATAGTTTGTATATCACCTAGGTCGTGCACTTTTCCACACGTCTTGGCTCCTTTGTGCTTATAAACGAATGTTTGAAAGCGAAAACAAAACTGCAATGAAAGAAGGCCTGTTCCAGTTTCTGGATCTTGGTGTCATGAAATACCCTTTCAGAACTCAGGAACTATGTGAGGTGAGTTTCTGAAATTTGCTACATTTGATAAGCGACAGCTTGTTGGCAGCAGTCTCCTGGTTTGCCCTACAAAAAAATAAACGAGAAAGATCATATCTTTGGTCAAGATGCGGGTTGCTGGGTGTTGTCGCTTCAATCAAGGTTCTTGATCTGGGTCAGCATCAAGTAATGTTGGCACCGTGTTTCAGAGCCTGCATGTCCTGCAACTGGAGCTTTCAATGATCAACGTTCAAGAATGCTGTTTAGTATGTCATGTGACATGGGAAGGGTGTCATGGATGTCATATAGTTGCTCTGAAGTTCCTTTAACTTGCTAATATTCTTTATAATTCATAATTTATAATTACTTGAAGGATATTTTAACTTGAATGCAGACAATCCTATTTTTTTGGAAAAATATACTTTATTCATAAATTATCTGAAAGAACATGACAAAACATTTCTAAATGGCCATCACAAAAGTACAATCATTTTCAACTTTTACACATGGATCACAAGGTGCTTCAATACAATCAATGAATATTACAGTCATTTCAATATGGTTATTACAGACAGTCAGACAACTCCAATACCATTGCACTATCAACATACATCATGTTGCACTCTGAGGTGCTTCAATACAATTAGTATTCAATGCATACATTTATTGTGAGCCATACATCCCGAGGGCCTATACCTTTCCTGGCCTCTCAGTGCACTATGGTAGAAAAGCCTTAGACAGTGACCTTTCCCCACTGGGGAATGCAGACAATCATGTATTCCTATTAAAGCTCTCAAATTATATATCTTTTAATCTTCTCTACTTTATTTTCTCTTTCTTTCCTCTTTTGCTCCCCATTTTTTCATTGTTCTGTTTTTTCCTTTCAAATCAAACAATTTATTTTAAGCTTTCAAACTATACTAATTAAGCTTTTTTTAAATTTAAGTTTATCTGTGGGCCAGTGATGGATGCTCTTTCAGAAAGTACATTTTACAGCAGGTAAGTACTTCAGTTCCTTAATTTGCTGGTTATTTGCATAATGCGTTCTTTATCTGCTTTGATATGTAACTGCATTTCTACTTTCAGATCTCCAGATCAGATCATTGGCAGCTGTCCTTTTCTAGCCGTGAAGTTACAGACATTTTTTGTTGATTTTGTAGAAAATGTGGCTGAAGAATTCAAAGGTAGATTCTTGTGAGTTGTACAACCTGTCCTGTAAAAGGTAGTCTTAACTGCGTTGTAACAATGTTTTTGATTTTAAATTTATCTGTTGTGGAAAATAGTCAAAGCTCATTGATTATAACCACTGATTTTTGTGCTCTTGTTCTACCATGGAAGATAACTTGGGCTTTATATGGTACCTGTTAAGAAGTTTTCAGTATTTAGTTGCATGAATCCCATTTGTTTAAGTCACTTAATTGGTGACCTGGAGAAATTAACTTCAGATCCATTATAATCTACAGCATTCTGTAGCTGAAGTGGACAACTAAACAGATTTTTTTTCCTGATGAAATAGTTTTATTCTGCAGCCTTGACTGTTGCACAGGAGTTGCATGACTGTTGTCATGTGTGATGGTATTGCTCCCTGTTTATATGCAAGTCAGAAAATTCTACAACAGCTATTTATATAAGAGATGAGCTTCTGGTGCCCATTGGAAGTGATTCTGTTGCTGCCTATGCGCTATACAGGCAATCAATGACCGTCTTGCAATGAGAGTAATCACTTTTTGAAGTGATAACCTTAACTATGTTAATTATGTTTGTGGTGTAATTTGAATAATGATCAGGGGCTGATGACCATAAATTTTAACTCGAAATCTGTTGCAGTTATTAGTTATTCACGCTTTTGTTTTCTCTTGTCCTTGTGTGGTCTATGCTGGAGGAAGACTTTACAGATGCTGTGCAGCACTTTATGTTGTTAGCAACCACACCAGGTATTTTTCACTATGGGAAGCATCACAGCTGAACACTAAACCTGTCTTCACCTGATACTCATGAAAAAGTCACCAGGCAGTGATCAGGAATGGAATCCATCACTGACTTCTATTTTTCTCATTCTCTCTCTGCCACACCCCAATCTCATTCCTGCTGCTGTCTCAGCTGAGATCTAGTAATAGCACAAATTTGGGATTGAGCCAGTGACTTTTCCAGCCTATGTATTGCTTTATACTGTAGCATTTATCTACTTGACAATTTCAGGGAGCTGTACTACATGATTCATCAATTTAATTTGAAAAATCATCAGTGTGCAATTATTTTACAACCAGAGCAATTAAAATGCTTTTTTGATTGTTTTCTCTGTTAGTTTGTTAATGTTTTAAATTTAGTGTATAATTAGTATGTAATGAGTATCTACAGCATCCACCACCTAAAAGGCACAAGTCAGGAATGTGATGGGATACGCTACACTTGCCTGAATGAGTGCAGCTCCAACAAAACTCAAGAAGGTCAACACCGTCCAGGACAAGGCAGTCCACTTGATTGCCACCTCATCAACCACCTTAAACATTCACTCCCTCCAGCACAAACACAGTGACAGCATGTGTATCATCCACAAGATGTGCTGTAGCAATTCTTAAACCCTCTTTTGACAGCACCTTCCAAATGTGTGACTCCTACCGCCTAGAAGGACAGCAGATGTATGGGAATACCACCACCACCTTCAGTTTCACCTTTAAGCTACAGACCATCCTGAGTTGGAACCATATTGATGCTCCTTCACTGTCGCTGGGTTGTAATCCTGGAACTCCCTCCCTAACAGCACTGTGGGTGTACCTACACCACATGGACTGCAGCGGTTCAAGAAGGTGGCTCACCACCACCTTCTCAAGGGCAAGTGGGGATGGGCAACAAATGTTTGCCTAGCTAGTGACACCCACATCCTGTGGAAAAAATAAACAATATATATGTAATTATAGTTAGTATACAACTAAATCATTAGTATAGTAATTGGTATGGTTTGTTAATGTTTTTCAGTTTTGACCTCAGCTGTGATTTGCTTCAAAGCCTCTTTTAAAGCTTTCCTTAGTGTCCCTCACCAACCTTCCACTGCCTCCCCCCCCAGAAAAAAAGACTGTTGGATTTGGATATGTGTCTATACAAACAGACCTCCAGATGTTGTGTTCAACAATTGTCAGTGCACAGATCCAGGAAACCCTGACCACTTTAAAAAAAAATGTTTTCAAGGATTATTCCCTGTTCTAATCTGACAAGCAATGCTACAGTTGAAAAGATGAAATTATACTAAGTGATATACCTTCAAATATGTTGGTGATAGAAATATTCAGATACTTGAATCCTAAGTTCAACACTTAATGGATAAAAATATTGTACTTGCATTGGCAAATGTATATTGAAATTCTTTGCTATTAATGCATTATAACTTGTCATGTTTGAGATCAAAACCTTGGAAACTGGATAGAATTTGCAGTTTGTTTAAGCCTTTTGAAGCGTTTTGTGTGGAAAGCCAAAATGATGTTTTATTTCCTTTGATTAGGTGACTTTCTCATGAAGTTGATTAAGAGCATGGCTGCCAAGCACTGGTGTGCTATCCCCATACTCTTCATCTCTCAAGCCCTAATGCACATCCCATCACGCAGAACTTGGGGAGTAGAAGGGCTTCACGCTCTTCGGTAAGGATGATTGCAGGAGACTAATTTTAACTGCACTCAGAACAATTTAAGATTCTGTGCTTTGCCATGGAACGGGGTTAGTGGTTGAGGCAGAAGCTATGTCAACATTGGAAATTGGAATGTATAGTTGAATGAATGAAAAAGAATTGAAGGGACGTGGGAACAGAGTGCGTAAATGTTATTAGAATTGTTACCTCACGTAATGGGGTAAATGCCAACATGGACTAACAGGGTTGAGACTTTTGTCCTTTTAAACAAAGCTTCAAAAGACAGAAGCTGACTGAAAAATGATACAGTTCGATGGACAATCATGTTACGATACACAAAACTATTTCATTGCAAAGAACACTTAATAATGTGAGCCTTCTGTTGTGTTATGGAATGTGCTTAACACTTGCAACCGGAATACAATGTGAAACCACTACAATATCCTTTTTGTCTGTGAAGGATCATACTTAACTAAAAGCTTTACTCTTCTGAAAAATATATATTAACATTTTCCCTTTATTTTTACATTCACAGGGAAGTAATATGCTGCACTATGACTAATCACCAAGTGTTACTGCGAGGAGCAGCTCAGTGTTACCTTCTGCAGACTGCAATGCACTTGACTAACGTGGTAAGAAATTATTACTCCTTTAACTTACACATGTAAGTGATCTCTTCATGCAACAGCTGGTGCTGGAGCCTGTGGATGTGGAAACAGGAAATGGTAGTAATACTCAGGTTATGGCAGCATCTTGGAGAGAAGCAGAGTTAACATTTCGGGCGTGTGACCTTTCACCAGAACTGGGAAAAGTTAGAGATGTGACCGCTTTGTGTAACACCTCCATTTACACCCAAAAATGACCCTGAGCTTCCAGCGGCCAGTCATTTTAATTCTCCATCTTGTTCTTACGCTGACATTTCTGTCCTCGGCTTACTACACTATTCCAGTGAAGCTCAGCATAAACTTCAGGTCGTCGTTCGATTAGGCACTTTATAACCTTCTGGACTCAACATTGAGTTCAATAATCTCTGCCCCCATTTTGTTTTGTTTTCAGTTTTTTTTAAAGACAGCAGTACACCTGCCCTAGGCATATCTTTTGTTTCTTTGTTTCATTTCTTGCCCCATTGCCATTTCCTTTGGTCCTGAAAGACTAACTCTTATGTCATTCAATCTGTCCTGTCTTTCACCGTATCATAGACCCTCCTTTTGTCCTTATCCCACCCACTCCTTGCTCAAAACCTATTACACCTCTGATTTTTCCCAGTTCTGTTCTGATGAAAGGTCACAGACCCTGAAACTTTAACTCTGTTTCTCTCCACAGGTGCTGTCATAATCTGCTGAGTAGTTCCAGCATTTTCTTTTTTAAATTTGAATTTCCAGCATCTGCAGTATTCTGCTTTTCGATCCCTGTAGGTATAGTGTAGGTTATATAGTATATAGGATTTCGTTGTGTACACTTCTTTCCTTTTCTATCTCTTCTCTGTTTACAATTTGTTGACATATATTGCACTTCATCCAAGAGGACAGGATGGCCTTGGCAGTGTACATTCACCACAAATGCTGCAGTACGGTTGAAATCAAGTAAATGATGAAATGTTCGCTTTTATGTCCGTGTGTCTCAATCGTCAGAATAAGTGCCATGAGATGGGATAAACAAATTAGAAATTGAACTCTTAGTTGAGTTACTGGCTTGCTGCTTGCTCCGCTTTAAAGCAAGATGCAAAGCTTCCCCATTTGTGTCCAGACACAAACTTGACTGTAGTGAAAGACCAATTGTTGCATTTTTTTGGAAGTGCAATCGCCAATGAGAATAACTCCACTGAGGAGTTTTAATAAACCATGTTCCAATGAAACCTACAGATAAAGCAGCTGTACAGTTTATAACTCTTGTCCAAAGTTTAAGCTCGGTTGTCCTTTCTAAAAAATTTAATCTCAATATACATAAACAACTGTTGCTCTTAACAATGGAGAATGATGGGCATGAGTTTACTGGGCTTCAGATAATTGAAGCAGAAATAGGTCACGCAGATGATCTTTCGATTGTATATATGAAAAGAAACAAAATAGAAGTTCTCAAGCATTTTCTTTTGGTCAGAGATATGCAGAAAATGGGGGAGAGAAAACAAGCCTAAAATTTCAAAGCCAAGTTTCAGCAACAGGCTAAAGCAAATTACTTAATTCAAATAATTTAAGATGAGTCTTCGTTAATTGATCTGGAAGCCTCAGGAGTTCTTAAACGGGAAACTTGTATGGATTCTAAGTCTTCTTGAGTGTAGTATAAAGCTTTGGAATAAAATGTCGTACCCTGCTTAGTATTTTGGAAACTGAAAAAATTGGCAGGTGAAGATGTGTCTGTTCTCGTCAGCCTTTAATCTTGTTCCCCGCATTCTTTTTTCTTCTATCTGTGGTTGAAATTCCATCTCCTCTATTGATCGTCAAGATTTACTTCACTTTTCCTCAAGTGTGTACTGATTTCGCACCCACTTCACATTTAAGGAGATAAGTGAGCTCTGTAAATAATTCCTGTTTAAAGCAATTATTTTAGTTTGTAAGTTGTTGTCTCTGTAATATTGCAAAAGTCTATTTTCTGCCAGTGAAGGTAAACAAGCAAGCATTTTTTTGCCCTCTTAGGAAAACGTGACACTGTCTGACATTTCAAACTTCCTGGCGTCCATTCGAACTGAAGAGGCTTTATCTCGGGGTACAAAATTGTGGATGGAGGTAGGAGAAAAAAAAAACCTAAT
Source organism: Cetorhinus maximus (assembly GCF_964194155.1). Classification (NCBI taxonomy): domain Eukaryota; kingdom Metazoa; phylum Chordata; class Chondrichthyes; order Lamniformes; family Cetorhinidae; genus Cetorhinus; species Cetorhinus maximus. The sequence continues at coordinate 105,387,773 of NC_135892.1, forward strand.
ATGGGTAGATCCAGATGTGAAGAGCAGAAACCATGTATTACTAGGTCAGCTGCTCATGTAGTTTCTGGCAACTTCCTTTTTCCTTGTATTGTGCAGTGTTTTGAAAGTCTCATCAAACACTTACATTGTTTTACAGTAGCTGCTTAAATAAGAGGAAGAAGATTAATCTACTTCCATCCCTCTCCCTGGCACCTGTCTGAGGCTGAAACAGACTTTTCACAACTATGGTGTCATATTTAACCCCAAGATAAGCTTCCAACCACACAGTCACGATGACTGCCTATTTCCACCTTGTAATGTTGCCCCTCTCCTGTCACTGCCTCTGTTCATCTGCTGCTGAAACCCTCATTCATGCCTTTCTGACCTCTAGACTTGACCTCTCCAACACACTCCGGACTAGTCTCTCATGTTCTATCCTTTCTAAATTTGAGATAATCTAAAACTCTGCTGCTTGTGCCCTAAGTCGCACCAAGTCCCATTCATCCTTCACCCCTGTGTTTGCTGACTCACTTGGCTCCTAGTGAAGCAATGTCTCAATTTTAAAAATTCTCATCCCTGTTTTCATATCCCTTTATGGCTTCACCCCTGCCTTTCTATCTCTATAACCTCTTACAACCCTCAGAGATATCTACACTCATCCCATTCTGGCCTCTTACACATCGCCGAATTTAGTTGCTCCTCTATTGACTGTCATGCCTTTAACTGCTGAGGCTCTAAGCTCTGGAATTTTCTCATTAAAGCACTCTGTCTCCCCCACCTCCCTTTCCTCCTCCAAGACACTCCTTAAAGCCTTCCTCTGAGCTGCCCTAATGTCCTTAAATGATGTTGCGCCAAATTTTGTTTGATAATGCTCCTGTGAAACACTGTAGGATGTTTTACTGCGTTAAAGGTGCGATATAAAAGCAAGGTGTTGTTCTGTTTATTTCATTCAATGCACCTTTCTCATGCTAAGAATGGAGACTTTTCCAAAGCCTTTGTAAACATTATTAGGCCACCCTGGGAAGAGTGGGATAAAGCTATTATCTTTTTTCTTTTTTGTTCTCTGTTTGTGGTAAAGCATCAATGTCAAACCAGGTTGGCTCAGATCAGGATCTGGTTATGTGGATGGTTGAGCATCCAGCTGAAAATGTCCTGAACTTCCTATCTGTATCACGAGTTGCACCTCTATCGATGTCAATGTTAATCTGCCTTTTTTCCACAGTGCATCAACTTGAAAATGCTTTCCTTGTTTTTTGATGCTTCCAGCAGTCTCCTCTTTCCATTTAAATAATTCTTTTCAACTGTAACATCTCAATATGATCTCTCCACTCTTCCAGTTTGGTCTACTATGCGCTTGCTTCTCAATCTGCTTCGTGGTTGAAAGCTGAAATTTTTCTCTCATGCCCCCAAATTCTGGAAACCTTTTGCCTTCCTACTTTCCCCATCTTTTAGATCATTATGACGGGTCACCTTTTGAACAACACTTCAGACCTCCTCACTTTACTTTCCTCTTCATCCATTCCAGTGCCTTTCAGCACCCACACCCCTCCTTAATCTTTAACAGCTTTCGCTCAAATGCACTTTTTAAGTCTCTTTAAGGGCAGACTTTTAAGTGGTCACTGGTGTAAAAATGTGTGTCTGTGATCTGTTTTGTTTTGGATTTGTGAAGTCAGTCCGCATGACTATAGTTCACAAAGGATCAGGTTACCTCCCAAATCTCCAGCTTTGCATTGATTAAGAGAAAGATCCGAATTAGATCATTTCCCAATAATGTTCAGTAGTTGCTAATTTGGGTCAGTAGGCAAAAGCCCATGTATAGCCTGTGCCAAGCTCTGCAAAAACTCTCTAACCCTGGGAAATAAAGCTGCCTGCATCCTTGTATCCCATTGAATATAGAGAATTAAGGGGTGATTAACATGTTTTGAGTATCTGAATGGGTAGATTGAGGGAAACTATTTCCTCTGTTGGGAGAACCCAGAACAAGGGGGCTATAACATGAAAATTAGGGGTAGGCTGTTCTGGACTGATGTTAGAAAGCATTTCCTCACACACAAGGTTGTGGACACCTGGAACACTCCCAAAAAGCTGTAGATGCTAGATCAATCTGAAATTTTAAAATTGTGATTGGTGGATTTTTATTAGACAGGAGCATTAGGAGTTATAGCACAAAGGCGGAAACATTGAGTTAAGATGCAGATCAGCCATGAATAGCGGAACAGGCTCAAGTGGCTGAATGGCCTACTTCTTTTCCTATGTTCTCTCCAATATAAGTCCATAAGTCACCAGTGCCAGATCTCCAGCGCTGTTTTTACAAAGTGGAAGCAGCATGAAAACTAGCTTACATGCAGGAAAATAATGATGACCATTGGTTTTAATAGGGGCAGAGCTATGACTAACTTCTAACTTCGTTTGTGAGGGTGATTTCAGAGTGATGCAGAAGTCCCAGGAAAATACTGGACGATGTAACTAATGGCGTAAGTCACTTGCTCCATAATTTCCTATCTTTTGTGCCATTTGAGGGATCCACGTCAGATCAGCCTTTACAATGGAGCAAGTTCCCAGGAAAATCTGTCCCTTAGTCACAATGATGTTTGTGTTTGATGGTAACGCAAAATGAGTGATCGCAATTGCCATCCCGTTCCAGACTCCAAATGAAAACAGTCTTCGGGTTCACTCTCTTGCTACTGGCAAGACAAAATTAGACACCACCGTGTGTTTTACAAGCAAATTGTACCACTATATTCCTGCTGGTGGTGCTGCTGATCTGCTGAGCATCATTGCTCTTAGTGACAGCACCAGTAGGATCTGAATGGTACTGCAGGTCTGAAACGCAGGATGTGGTCCCCACCATAAACCCCCATGCATTGGATAAATACAAAATAGAGCATAGTGGACAATAATTTCTGAGAGTTTATAACTTTTGTTTTGATGTTCAGTGTTCTGAGACTTCTTGAGGAGGTGACTAGGGAAGAATCAACTCTGCTGGTCACTAGATCTCACAAATTTAAGAAAAAGGACTTGCATTTATATAAAAGCAAAATACTGTGCTGGAAATCTGAGATAAAAACAAAGTAAAACTCAGGTCTGGCAGTATCTGTGGAGAGGGAAACAGAGTTAGCATTTCGAGTACAATATGACTTCTTCAGAACTGGCTTCGAAGAAGTTCTGAAGATGAGCCGTATTGTACTTGAAATGTTAACTCTGTTTCTCTTGCCTCAGATGCTACTAGACCTGCTGAGCTTTTCCAGCACTTACTGTTTTTACTTGCATTTATGTAGTGCTTTTCACAAGCACCAGATGCCTCAAAGCACTTACATCAGTGAAATAGTTTAGAAGTGTAGCCACTGTTATAGTGTAGGGAACAAGGTAGTGAATTTGCACACAGCAAGCTCCCACAAACTGCAATGTAGTAATGACCAGATAACCTGTTTTTTGTAATGTTGATTGAGGGTTTCTGGGGATAACTGCCCTGCTCTTCTTCAAAATAGTGTAGGAAACATAAATATTGTTATACTTTTCATTCCTTTTGCATTATGAATTATTTTTGTGTATTTTGTTTGAGCTCCTGGTAGCTGAAGGGTTAATTTTGATGTGTATGGCCTGTGTGACAAGTTAAATCAAGATCATGCTGTCACAGGAATCGATGATGTGAATGGAAAAAGGGAAGCAGAGACACGTGTCCAAACTATGTTACCAGCTGTGATCAAAAGATATGCTTTGTAATGTATAGATCAATGAACTTTGGAGATTTAACTAAATGAGGATACCAATTATCAAATTTGGAAAATGGTTATATTGGGAAAAAGTTAACGATGGGCTTTTTAGGTGTTAAGAACATTCTGTTCGGGTTGTGATCATAGGTCAATGACCGTTGACAAATGAAATAACAAGATCAAAATACAATGGCTAATATCATAACAGAGCAACGCCCCAGGTGCAGGGAATAAAGAACACAGAGAAGAGACATGTTGCACAGATTTTACATGAGCCGTTTATGCCACTAGTGTTGATGGAAAGCGAGAGTCATCCAAACTTGCATGTCGATTGCCTTAATTTATTAAGTGTAACTATTGTTCCTTAATGCAGTGGTGTCAGGACAGTTTATTAAGTGTCTCATCTGAAACTTATTGTCTGACCTCTGAACCTCTGACAATAGTGCAACAGGACCTTTTACATCCACCTGAGAGGGCAGCCAGGGGCTTGGTTTAACACCTCATCCGAAAGACAGCACCTCTGACATTGCAGCACTCAGTGCTTCACTAGGGTGTCAGCCTTGATTTTTCTGCTCAAGCCCTGGAGTGGGACTTGAACCCAGAACCTTCTAACTCAGATGAGAGTGCTATGAACTGGACCACAGTTGACATGAAGACAAGAAGAGAGTTAGGCATTTTTGTGCATAAGGTTGTTTCGGTATGAAACAGCTATGAAAAACAATGGTGTAAACAGAATCTCTAGTGGTTTTTAAAGGGAAGTGAATAAACATTTGGATAAATTAAAAGCATATGGAGAGATGGCAGGAAAATGGCACTTAGTACAAATGGCACAAGTATGATGGACTGATTTGCTTTCATTGGTATTGTAAAATTTGATAATTGGAGCTGTAAGTTACAAGTTTTTGTTCAGCTGTTATAATATGTCCTCCTTTGGCCAGATGTCGATATTGATGTGTTTATGCTCCTGTGAAGCACTTTGGCACGTTTAACTGTGTTATTGGTGCTATGTTAATGCAAATTGTTGTTGTAGGCTAATTGACAATGATTAGTCAATAACTCCAATGTCATTGTATTGTTTAACTATGAGGATAGTAGCAGGCGAACTAGATGGACTGTGGTCTTTTTTCATTTAGCAATTCCTGTGTTTCTAGTTTTTTCATACTTGGTGTGTGAGGAAATTTGTTGTTACAGGCCATCCAGGGCCTTGGATTAATGTTTCAGACCAAGGACAGCACCTTCAACAATGCAGAATTCCTCCAGCGCCTGTCTTGCAGGAGATTGTGTTCAATACCCTGGAATGGGACTTGAACCCATGGCCTTCTAGTGCAGAGCCATGAGTGCTACTACTAAATGACACTAAGGGACTTTTCTTCTTTTGATCCAGCAGAACTCTCAAGGATGCATTGCCTGTCCTGTTGACAGGAAAATAAAAGTTGTGTTTTACTCTGACAATGATGCCAATTGTGAATTGTCCTTTTCATTGGATTCTGTCATTGCTTAGCAGCCTTGAAGCACAGACGCATTGGTTTTGATCTTCCAGAATTGCATGGATTGGAAAGTAGCAAATGCAACCCTGACATTCAAGAAAGGACGAAGAGAACTATAGACCAGTTAGCCTGACATCAGTAGTAGGGAAAATGCTCATTATTGAGGATATGGTAACGGAGTACTTAGAACGTCACCATGATTATGCAGAGGCAACATGGTTTTGTGAAAGGGAAACTTGTTTGACAAATTTAGTCAGCGTTTTCTGAGGGTGTAATTAGCAGGGTTAATAAGGGAAACCGGAGGATGTAGCATATTTGGATTTCCAGAAGGCACTCAGTAAAATGTGATGCAAGAGGTTGTTACACAAGATTAAGGCTCACAGGATAGGGGCAATATATTAACTAGGATTGAGCATTGGTTAATGGATAGAAACTAGAGAATAGGGATAAACAGGTCATTTTTCAGGATGGCAAAGCATAACTAGTGGAGCGTCTCAAGGAATAGTGCTTGGGCTTCAGAAATTACAATCCATATTAAGGACTTAAATGAGGGGACTGAGTGTAACATATCCAAGTTTGCTGACAACACAAAGTTAGGTGAGAAACGATTATGTGAGAAGGACGCAAAGAGGCTATGAAGGAATACAGACCAATTAAGTGATTGGACAGTAAGGTGTCAGATAGCAATAATGTAATGAGGTGTGAAACTATCCACTTTGGTAAGAGCTCTGACTATGGATTGCCCCTTCTGCCAATTTCCTGCTCTTTTCTCAACTGCCGTTGGTGGCGAACGTGGAAACATTGCATGAACCTGAAAAGTGAGCAGTGGAGCCAAGTCCACCCTTGGTGCAGGCAGCCCAGTCCTGCTTCACCTGGCATCCACATCTTTCGCTGTCCAGCAGGCCTCTGGCCTATCAAGCGAAGGAACTCGGCCTTTTTATTTTCTTGTTAGGATGGGAGCAGTGGACCTTTTTAACATGCATTTGAACTTGAATGAGTAATTTCTTGATAAATCTGTTCACACTATAGGTCGATAAATTGCAATCATTTGTCCAACTTGAATCTAATTTCTTGGTTTTTGTGCATTTTTATTTTAGTTGTGCGAGTGGTTACACAGTAATGATAGAAATTTTAAGCCTGAAGAAGGTGCTGCTGAAATCCCTCTGAAGAGATCAGCCTTAAGTGTTTACATTCAGAATCTAGTGGAACAATACATGAAGGTTCCAGCGACTGAAGGTAAAAGGCTTACTTGGGGCATTTTTGTGAACTGCATTTTGTTTCCAGTATTTTAAGTGTATAGGGGAGGTCTTGTGGCGCAGTGGGTAGTGTCCCTGCCCCTGAGCCAGAAGCTTCCGGTTTAAGTCCCACTCCAGGACTTGATGGCCACGGAAGGTGTGTTCGTCATGTAGCCAAACAGGTTGATTATCAACCTATAAATCCTTCCGATTTGCCTGATGGGAGAGTCTCCTGGTCAGCCATGCTTGATGTGGAGTGGCACCCCTCAAGCCCTAACCTCTGGTGACAGGCTGGTGACCTGTTCCAGGAAAAACTAGCCATGGAAACAGACATAAGCACATGTTTTGTCTGCCTCATGTGCTACTAGACATGGGAAGGAAATAAAGAAGATTTTAAGTGTATAGTTCAATGCTACACAGCAGTCACCAGGTGAGAGGGTGAACCGGCCTCTCAAGCCTGCTTCACCATTTAATAAGACCATTGTTACATCCACCTACCTTGGCTTTACACCCTTTTATACCCTTACCTAGCCAAAAAAATCCCTAGATTTCAAGTTTAAAATTAATTGAGCTAGCATCTGCTTACTGCTTTTTTGTGGGGGAGAGTTCCACACTTCTAATTCTTCATGCAGAGGGTGGTAAAAGTTCTCTAATTTATGTCCTGAACGGCCTGGCTCTGATTTTAAGATCTTCTTTTCTTAGGCTTTCCAACTAGTGAAAGAAGTTTCTCTCTGACCCTAACAATTCCTTTCAAAATACTCAAGCAAATTATCCCTTAACCTTCCATATTTCAAGGAAGACAAGCCCAGTTTATGTAATCTCTCCTCATAATCTCACCCTTTGAACCCTGGTAACGTTCTTGGCTTTATCCTTCTTTGCTCCAAAATGGATGGCCTTGCATTTTCTCTGCGTCAAAATCTATCTACCACAGTTTAGCCCATTCACTTAATCTATCCATATATTTCTATTTTTATTAAAAATAATAATCTATCTTCACTTAATCTATCCATATATTTCTAATTTTATGCTGCTTGTCTATACTACGTTTTTTTATTTGTTCATGGGATGTGGGTGTCGCTGGCTGTGACAGCATTTATTGCCCTTGTTCAGAGGACATTTAAGAGTCAACCACGTGGAGTAGCAGACTCTGGTCTGGAGTGTCATGTAGGCCAGTGCACCAGGTCGGTTTTTACGACAAGCGTCAATGGTTTCGTGGTCATCATCAGACTTTTAATTCCAGATTTTTATTGAATTCAAATTTCTGCTGTGGTAGGATTCAAACCCAGGTCCCCAGAACATTACCCTGGGTCTCTGGAATACCAGTCCAGTGACAATACCACTATGCCACCAATCTATATGTAATCGGCAAACTTATATATGGGTCTCTTAGTATGCTATCAAAGTTTAAATGTAGTGAATAGTTGAGGGCCCAGCTTAGATCCTGGTGAGGCATCAGTAGTCACTTCTCTGCTGTCTGTCTTCCACTGCCCTAACCAATCACCTAGTCATGCCTTGGAATTACTAGCTTTTAGGATGTCTTCTGGGGAGGGTGTGGGGGAAATATGTCTTTAAATTACTTAAACATTCTGTGTGCTTTTGTTGTCACTTTAAGACTGCAGGGGTGAGATTCTTCAAAGCACTGAACTGTGGGAGTCATTGCCATGTAAAACACAGAATAAATCTTCTATTGTAATGCCAACAAGAATTAAAATACAAATGCTGTATGGTGCTTTAAATAACAAGCACTGCACTGGGCGTGCCTTCTGTAAACCTTCTGATGAGTTGTCTTTTGCCCTCGAATGCCTGTGCTCTTCTTCCACTTGCTGCTCTCTACCTCCCTCCTCCTGCTTCCTGTGTCACTCTCTACCATGGGCTTCCATTACCTCCTTTACCATTCCCTTCTGTTCCCTCCCACCTTCAAATCCAATCCAATTCCCTTCATTTTAAGTTCATTCATGGGATGTGGGCATCACTGGCTAGGCCAGTATTTATTGCCCATCCCTAAGTGGCCTTGAGAAGATGGCGGTGAGCTGCCTTCCTGAATCACTGCAGTCCATGTGGTGTAGGTGCACCCACAATGCTGTTAGGGAGGGAATTCCAGGATTTTGAATCAGTGACAGTGAAGAATTGGCAATATATTTCCAAGTCAGGATGGTGAGTGGCTTGGAGGGGAACTTCCAGGTGGTGGTGTTCCCATGTGTCTGTTGCCCTTGTCCTTTTAGATGGTAATGGGTGTGGGTTTGGAAGGTTCTGTCTAAGGACCCTTGGTAAATTCCTGCAGTGCATCTTGTAGATGGTACACATTACTGCCACTGTGCGTCGGTGGTGGTGGTGGGGTGGGAAGAGGGGGATGTTTTTTGTGGGTGGGATGCTTTGTCCTGAATAGTGTCAAGCTGCTTCAGTGTTGTCGGAGCTGCACTTCTTCAGGCAAGGGGAGAGTATTACATCACACTCCTGACTTGTGCCTTGGAGATGGTGGACAGGTTTTGGGGAGTCAGGAGGTGAGTTACTCAGTGCACAATTCCCAGCCTCTGAGCTGCTCTTTGAGCCACAGTATTTATGTAGCTAATCCTGTTCAGTTTCTGATCAATGGTAACTCCCAGGATGTTGTTAGGTGATTCAGTGATGGTAATGCCATTGAACGCCAAGGGGTGATGGCTGGATTCTCTCTTGTTGTAAATGGTCATTGCCTGGCATTTGAGTGGCATGAATGTTACTTGCCACTTGTCAGTCCAAGCCTAGATATTAACAAAAAGCTAAAAGATACTGCGGATGCTGGAAATCCAAAACAAAAACAGAATTATCTGGAAAAACTCAGCAGGTCTGGCAGCATCGGCGGAGAAGAAATCAGTTAACGTTTCGAGCCTTCATGGCCCTTCGGCAGAACTGAAGCATAGTTAGGAGAAGGGAGAAATATAAACTGGTTTAAGGTGGGGGGGGGGGGGGGTGGGGGTGGGGAGAGAGACGTTGAGGGTGTGGTGATTGTGGAGATGAGCAGATAATCAAAAGATGTCACAGACAAAAGGGTCAAAGAGGTGTTGAAGGTGGTGATATTTGTCTAAGAAAGTGCTAATTAAGAATGGAAGACAGGATATTCAAAGTACAGCTCTAGTGGGGGTGGGGTGGAAAGACTAACAAAGTTTTAGTTTTAGATTTAAAAATAATGGAAATAGGTGGGGAAAGAAGAATCTATATAAATTATTGAAAAAAAAGGGTGGGGGGGGAACGGGGTGGGGATGGGGGGAGGGGGAGTTTAAGATCTAAAGTTGTTGAATTCAATATTCAACCCGGAAGGCTGTAAAATGCCTAGTCGGAAGATGAGGTGCTGTTCCTCCAGTTTGCGTTGGGCTTCACTGGAACAATGCAGCAAGCCAAGGACAGACATGTGGGCAAGAGAACAGGGTGGAGTGTTAAAATGGCAAGCGACAGGGAGGTTTGGGTCTTTCTTGCGGACAGACCGCAGGTGTTCCGCAAAACGGTCGCCTAGTTTGCGTTTGGTCTCTCCAATGTAGGGGAGACCGCATTGGGAGCAACGAATGCAGTAGACTAAGTTAGGGGAAATGCAAGTGAAATGCTGCTTCACTTGAAAGGAGTGTTTGGGCCCTTGGACGGTGAGGAGAGAGGAAGTGAAGGGGCAGGTGTTGCATCTTCTGCGTGGGCATGGGGAGGTGCCATAAGTGGGGGTTGAGGAGTAGGGGGTGATGGAGGAGTGGACCAGGGTGTCCCGGAGGGAACGATCCCTACGGAATGCCGTCAGGGGGGGTGAAGGGAAGATGTGTTTGGTGGTGGCATCATGCTGGAGTTGGCGGAAATGGCGGAGGATGATCCTTTGAATGCGGAGGCTGGTGGGGTGATAAGTGAGGACAAGGGGGACCCTATCATGTTTCTGGGAAGGAGGAGAAGGCGTGAGGGAGGATGCGCGGGAGATGGGCCGGACACGGTTGAGGGCCCTGTCAACGACCGTGGATGGAAAACCTCGGTTAAGGAAGAAGGAGGACATGCGCCTCCGTCGCATCTGTTCTGATGACGCTACCTTCAAAAACAGCTCCTCTGACATGTCCTCCTTCTTCCTTAACCGAGGTTTTCCATCCACGGTCGTTGACAGGGCCCTCAACCGTGTCCGGCCCATATACCGCGCATCCTCCCTCACGCCTTCTCCTCCTGCGCAGAAACATGATAGGGTCCCCCTTGTCCTCACTTATCACCCCACCAGCCTCCGCATTCAAAGGATCATCCTCCGCCATTTCCGCCAACTCCAGCATGATGCCACCACCAAACACATCTTCCCTTCACCCCCCCTGACGGCATTCCGTAGGGATCGTTCCCTCCGTGACACCCTGGTCCACTCCTCCATCACCCCCTACTCCTCAACCCCCACTTATGGCACCTCCCCATGCCCACGCAGAAGATGCAACACCTGCCCCTTCACTTCCTCTCTCCTCACCGTCCAAGGGCCCAAACACTCCTTTCAAGTGAAGCAGCATTTCACTTGCATTTCCCCTAACTTAGTCTACTGCATTCGTTGCTCCCAATGCGATCTCCTCTACATTGGAGAGACCAAACGCAAACTAGGCGACCGTTTTGCGGAACACCTGCGGTCTGTCCGCAAGAAAGACCCAAACCTCCCTGTCGCTTGCCATTTTAACACTCCACCCTGTTCTCTTGCCCACATGTCTGTCCTTGGCTTGCTGCATTGTTCCAGTGAAGCCCAACGCAAACTGGAGGAACAGCACCTCATCTTCCGACTAGGCATTTTACAGCCTTCCGGGTTGAATATTGAATTCAACAACTTTAGATCTTAAACTCCCATCCCCACCCCGTTTCTCCCCCCCTCCCCACTTTTTTTTTCAATAATTTATATAGATTCTTCTTTCCCCACCTATTTCCATTATTTTTAAATCTAAAACTAAAACCTTGTTAGTCTTTCCACCCCACCCCCACTAGAGCTGTACTTTGAATATCCTGTCTTTCATTCTTAATTAGCACTTTTCTTAGACAAATATCACCACCTTCAACACCTCTTTGACCCTTTTGTCTGTGACATCTTTTGATTATCTGCTCATCTCCACAATCACCACACCCTCAATGTCTCTCTCCCCACCCCCACCCCCCCCCCCCCCACCTTAAACCAGTTTATATTTCTCCCTTCTCCTAACTATGCTTCAGTTCTGCCGAAGGGCCATGAAGGCTCGAAACGTTAACTGATTTCTTCTCCGCCGATGCTGCCAGACCTGCTGAGTTTTTCCAGGTAATTCTGTTTTTGTTCAAGCCTAGATATTGCCCAGTTCTTGCTATATTTGGACATGGACTGCTTCAGTATCTGAGGAGTCATGAATGGTGCTGAACATTGTGCAATCATCAGCGAACATCCCCATTTCTGACCTTGTATGGAAGGAAGGTATTGATGAAATATCTGAAGATGGTTGGGCCTCAGACACTACCCTGGGATCTCCTGCAGTGATATCCTGGAATTGAGATGATTGACTTCCAACAACCACAACCATCTTCCTTTGTGCTAGATACGACTCAAACCAGTGGAGAGTTTTCTCCCTGATTCCCATTAACTCCAGTTTTGCTAGGGCTCCTTGATGTCACACTTGGTCAAGCGCTGCCTTGATGTCAAGGGCAGTCACTCTCACCTTACCTCTGGAGTTCAGCCCTTTTATCCATGTTTGAACCAAGGCTATAATGAGATTGGGAGCTGAGTGCTTCCTTTTGATATGCTTGCCTAAACTGCTCATTACCCCAATTTAAATAAATATTCGATGCATGTATTACTCCCTGTATCTTCACAATTGAATAATCTTTGACAGTTTGCTAGTGCCTTTCAAATCCTCACTACTCTCCGACCCAACTATTCACCTTTGTACCCACACCCTCATTGGAAACCAAATGGCACCTTTCCTGGCACTTTTCCAAGCAACTTAACCCATTCGATCACAATGAGCGATGCCAAGCCACATCCACACCCACATTATTAAGTGCTCAATATCCTTCATCTTCGCTCTTTTGTTTTTTGGCTCTCCTACTATGTACAGTTCCTGTTGTGCATTTATATTTGCAAAAAACATAATTTTTGTGTTATATTTTGTTAATTATTATATGATGCTTTCCACATGGTGATGTGTATTCTATTTCTGAGACTGGAGTGCTGACCAATAATATTTCTATACTATACTTTGGATCTCATCCCCACAGTCATCCATGAAATACAGCAAAACTGGAGGCCAGACACTACACTGCCATATAAAGTGTTAAAGAAAATTTGTTTCAGGATAAGCCTATTATGTTAACCTAGAGTTTATGCTGATGCATAATTTATATCCTTCCAAACTTGCCATGATGCATTCATCAGGCAGCAATGTTTTGTGTTCTGATTTTCTCTTCCTCAACTCTGTAAGCGATGGTAAAGTTGAAAAGTAGAACATTTTTCTATTTTGGGCACTTAACGTCAGTATTGAGCATTCCCAGGTGAGATCTATAATGAGTCAGATTCAGAGTAAAGCCTCAACAATAGATCACAGCTACCGTCTCAAAAGAGCACCATTGTGACTTTTTTTCTCTTTCTTACTCCATTCATCCTTAAAAGAGATGAAAAGCTTAATGGATTTAGTTGGGTGGAGAGTATTTCTTTTATTCCAAGTACTCTCCCATAGATGCAATGGATGCAATTTGTACTTTAAAAAAAAATGTTTAAAAAAATCACATTTTTTACATGTTAGAACTTTGCTGCAGATGGGTAGGTTTCCTGAACTGGTCTTCAATTAACTTCGGGCCAAATTGGAATTACCCCGGACATGAAAACATGCGACTAACCTTCAGTAAGCTTCTATGGGACTGGTAATTCCAGGTCAAGTCTAGTCCGCAGTTGCAACTTCAGTTGAATTCATCATGTGTGTTTTTTGACTTAACAGGTTGATACCAGCTGACCTAGAGGTCTGAGTTGGGAAGTCAAGGGGGTGAAAAATTTGGGCCCATAAGCCAAAAAAGCTATTTCTTAATAAAGAAAATAATTAAGAATTCTAGCAAGGTGTGCTTTCTTCTATTATGACCTGAAACGAGGGGAGTTGCAGCCAGGCTGGTGCATGACTGAGAGTTGTGATGATAACCTGAAATAGCAGGGGAGCATCAGCCAAAATTGGAAATGATGTTGGTTTTTAACAATATCTTGTGGGGGATTAAATCATAGAGATAAAAAGGAATATCTTTACATATAAAATGGAAGAAAAATGTTAGAATTTGATACTAACAATTGAGAGCTTAAAATGACTTAACTGTGTACAATAGTAAAGAAATAAGATAAAAGCAAAATATTGCGGATGCCGGAAATCTGAAACAAAAACAAAAATACCTGGAAAAATTCAGCAGGTCTGACAGCATCTGTGGAGAGGAACACAGTTAACATTTCAAGTCTGTATGACTCTTCATCAGAACTAAGAAATATAGAAATGAGGTGGAATATAATCTGGTTGAAGGGGTAAAGCTGGATAGAGGGCCAGTGATAGGTGGAGGCAAAGAAGAGGTTGCCAAAGATGTCATAGATAGAAGGACAAAGGGGTGTTGATGGTGGTTCAGCCCACCACTGGCAACCATGCCGTCAGCCATGCAAGGCCTAAACTGTGGAATTCGCTGTCTACACCTCTCCAGCTCTACAACTCTCCTTAAAGCCAAACTATTTTAGACGCTTTTAGTCATCCTTCTTAATTATAGTTGCCCCATTCTTGGTGATTATGCGTTCTGTTGCCTAGGCTCCAAGCTCTGGAATTCCATCCCTACACCTCTCTATCTTGCTTTCCTTCTTTAGGACACCTCTTAAAACTTACCTCTTTGGCCAGGCTTTTAGTCATCTGACCTAATATCTCCTTATGTGGCTCTGTCATATTTTGTTCTATAATTCTCTTCTCAAGTGCCTTGTGATGTTTCATTATATTAAAGGTGCTATGTAAATATGTTGTTGTTGTTGTAATATCTCCTTCTTTGGCTCTGTATCAACATTTGTCTGATTAAGCTTCTGTGAAATGCATTGAGATGTTTTACTATGTTTAAGGAGCTGTATAAATGTGAGTTATTGCTGATAGGCTTAGGAAACTATAGTTATGAGAAGAAAATTTGAATCATTTCCATTAGAGCAGAGAAGGCAAAGTGGAAATTTAATAAATGCTTTTGAAATTATTAGGGTCTTTGATAGTGAATAGGAAGGAATATTTTCTAGTTACTTAGTCAGTGATAGAGTCGTCAATCCTCACTGAGAGTGAGGAGAGATTTGGAGAAATGTATTTTTCTAGAAGGTTGTTGGAACCTTGGTGATGGGGAAGCTTTTACAAACAATTATCCAGGAATAAATTTAATGGTCATACATTACAGCACAGAATGAGGCCATTTGGCCCATTCAGTCCATGCTGGCTCTCTGTAGAGCAATCTAATCAGTCCCATTCCTTTGACTTGGGCGAGTGTGGATTAATTAAGAATTTGTCAAAGGGAAATCATGGTTAACCAACTTGCTGAAGTTTTTTAATGAGGTAGCAGAGAGGTTTGATGAAGAACTGCAGTTGCTATGGTGTATATGGACTTCCAAAAAGTGCTTGATAAAGTGCCACATAATAGGCTTGTCAGCAAAGCTGAAGCTATGAAATAAGAGGGACAGTGGCAGCATGGATACAAAGTTAATTGCGTGATAGGCAAGGGAAAGTACTGATGAACAGTTCTTCAGACTGGAGGAAGGTGTGTAGTGTAGTACCCCAGGGTTGATGTTAGGACCACTGTTTTTCTTGATCTATATTCGTGACCTATACTTGTATGTATAAGACACAATTTCAAACTTTGTAGATGACAAAAAACTTGTAAGTACTGTGAGGAGGATAATGATAGACCTCAAGAGGGCATAGACAGGCTGGTGGAATGGGTGGGAATGTGGCAGATTAAATTTAATGCAGAGAAGTGTGAAGTGATATATCTTGGTCGGAAGAATGAGATGAGGCAATGTAAAATAAAGGGTACAGTTCTAAAAGGGGTGCAGGAACAGAGATATATGTGCACAAATCGTTGAAGGTGGCAGGCTCGGTTGAGAAAGCACTTATAAAGCCAGATGGGATCCTGGGCTTTATAAACAGAAGTATAGAGTGCAAAAGCAAGGAAGTTATGGTGCACCATTTTTAAACATTGGTTCGACCTCACCTGGAGTGTTGTGTCCAATTCTGGGCACCACACTTTAGGAAGGATGTGAAGGCTTTAGAAACTGTGCAGAAAAGATTCATGAAGATGGTTGCAGAGATGAGGGACTTCAGTTATGTGGATAGATTGGGGAAGCTGGGGTTGTTTTCCTTGGGAGGGGAAGGTTGAGAGGAGAGTAGATAGAGATGTTTAAAATCATAAGCTGTCTTGACAGAGCAGATAGGGAGAAACCATTCCCATTGGCTGAAGGATCAAGAACCAGATGACAGTGATTTAAGGTGATTGGCAAAAGAAGCAACAGTAACATGAGGAATTTTTTTTTAAGTACAACGAATGGCGAGGATCTGGCATGAACTGCCTGAGTGTGTAGTGGAGACAGGTTCAGTCATGGAAGTGTCAGAATTTCAGGTATTTTACTGTCATTTGAATTTACTTTTGCTTCTATATAATTATTTTTACAATAAGTGCTTTTCAGTCTGCCTGAGAAATCAGTAGTATACAGTGGGCATCCCATATTGTTCCTAGTATAACAGAGCAATCACATGGTGGACTGTTAGCCCTGAGGCATAGCAGTTCCTAGTCCCTACACATACATGCTTCAGCTCATAGTCAGCACAAACGGAGCAAAAATGACAAGGGGGTCCCGGTGTTGACTTGAACTGTAGCCCATGGTTGCCTCTTTTGACCAATGTTGAGTATAGGATCTGTATGAGCAGCGTAAATCTTGTATAGGGTGCAACCTGTAGAGTCTGGAATACTGCACGTATGCAATATCTCTTGCCCTGATTTATATTGCTATTTTCCTATGGGGAAAGACAATCTAGCATTTTCCCCATGGCTGCATGGATGAAAATGAGAAATTTACACTTAACGACATTGTTGGACGAGAGCAGAGTGGTCAGAAATTCTGTGAGCCACCAGGGCGCTCTATTTGAAGATAGAACCTTATTGACTAACCAACCAATTTGAATGCTGCAGTTATGTTCCATACAACAGAAATTACATTTAACGTCTGCTTGCTGTACTTTCTAGGAGAAAATGCCAGCTATATGCCAGACTGGTTTGAAGCCCAGCTTGTTGCCCGGATGATTCTCCTTGCTGCCGATGTTGAAGAGCAGTTCAGTACTGAAAGGTAGAGTCTTTTATTCTAAATGTGTGCCTAATAACCTGAATCAAAAACAAAACCCGTTTCCATATTTTTGTATTTCGTATTTATGTTTGTATATTTCATTTTTGTATTTGGTATTTCTTTGCTCTGATAGTGGGTGAGCATTTGTCAACTGCAATGAAGAGATAGAATTAATGCTCGACGGTGATTAACATGTGTTAGTACAGTGTTTGATATTTTCCTGTGTCAAATTGAACTGTGAAATACCCCCTGCAGCATAATTGAGGATTTTTGTCATTCAAAATTTGGGTTGTCATTGGTGGACATAGCCGGGGGAGCAATTTCAGGTGATTAGCATATTACACGAGGTGTATAATACATTGTTAAATTGTGTGAGTTTAAGTGCCCCACTGCTTTAAATTCCAAGTCTGTACACCACTTCTCATGTTGCATTCCCTTCCTACTTTGCTTCGCTTCTCCACTCTTTCCTCTGCGCTAATCTCCAGCTCAAGACGAGACATGCTAAACTTCATAGTCATTCTGCGGTTAAAGATTAGATATTTATATAAGGCAATACAAAAATTGAATATTTAAATGGCGGAAGCACAGAGAGAGCAATAAAGAAGGAGAAAGAGGCACTGGTTGAAAGAAATTGGCTGTTGGGGGAAGAATCTTCAAGGGAAGACAGTGGTTGATTCTTTTTTATTCCGGAAGATAGGACAGTAGGAGGCCATTCAGCCCCTCGAGCTTGCTCCACCATTCAATTAGATCATGGTTGATCTCTATCCTAATTCCATATCTCTCAGTACCTTTACCTAACAAAATATGCACTTATCTCAGTTTTGAAATTTTCAATTGACCCTTAGATTCACCAGCTTTTTGGGAACAGAATTCCAGATTTGCTTACACTTATATGGAGAAGTGCTTTCAGGCAGCATCTCTGAACAGCCTAGCTCCAATTTTGAGGTTATGTCCCCTTGTTCTGGGCTTGCCCATCAAAACTAACTGGGAAAGGGTTATTTTATTCATGGTGACTGGGACCTAATAGGATACCAGCAAGAGGGCATGCTGATACAATTTACAAGTGGGATGTGTTTGAGAGAAGTTGTGTTTGGTGGGGTACAGAGGGAAGCCCAAATTTATTCATCCCTATCACAGCCGAGCTATACTTAACTGGTAAGTGAGCTAGTGTTTGGCTGTGCATATTCTCTGCAGCATTCTGTGACTATGAAGATGAAACGTGTATATTCATGTCTCAATGAAAAATGTTGCGCCATTAAATGTAAAAACAAAAGCAATGTTCCTATTTATGTGACTTGTTGAATAAATGCTAGGCAACCTTATTTTATCAAACTTTTAGTATTGCACAATTATTGTAGAACATGGATGAGAGGCTAGAGTAAAATCTTTGACTTTTGAAAGTTCTGTGCATGAAAGTAGCTAAGCTGTTGTAAACACTATAGTTTTCCATGCATTTTGTCTATTAATGACACTATTTGCTTTTTTTTACATTTAATTTAGCGTATTTGATGGTGGGGATCAGAAGGCCTTGGCTTGTTTCTTGCATCCCCTTATAGATGCATTATGGAAGCTGAATACTCATGCCTACTTACCTGTGCTGAAAGCAGACAAGAGCTTGCAGCTGTTGTTGAAGCTGTTGGAGATGTCCCACACAAAACAACAAATAACACCAGAAGGTTGGTTAGCCCCTTACTTTAAAATGTTGCACTACATCAGCAGACATAAAAAGTTTCCAGAGGCTTCAAATAATGTGCTTTCCTTGCTATTTTGCTTCTCTTCTCTCTCACGTGCGCTCTCTCTCTCTCTCTCTCTCGCGCTCTCTCTCTCTCTCTCTCTCTTGCATGCTCTCTCTCTCTCCTTTCCTTGTTGGATTGGTGCCACCCCCAGGTGCTCATGAACCATGAGAGAGACTATACCTGTCTTGTCTGCCTATTTCCAGCTGGCAATTGGCAACCAACAGCAGCAATTCTGGCTGATTATTTTTTTCTGCCTGTCCCTTAACCCGCAGGGGCATTTGTAGCTGCCCACCCCACCATTCTGCCTGAGATCAAAAGACTCAGCACTGAATAAGGCTTGAATCTGGGGCCTTCCAAGTCTGGCCTTTGTGGCTAATCTGCGATGGTAAAGTTTGGATTATCTTCAGAACCACTGCGCAGGAAGTTGGGGACAGAGACAGATTATGCATTTGACAATCTTCTTAAGACTGAGATGAGGAGGAATTTCTTCACTCAGGATGGCGAATCTTTGGAATTCTCTGCCTCAGAGGGCTGTGGAGACTCAGTCATTGAGTATGTTCAAGACTGAGATCGATAAGATTTCTACACATTAAAAACGTCAAGGGATAGGAGGATAGGAAAATGGTGTCGAAGTAGATGATCAGCCATGATCTCATTGAATGGTGGAGTGGGCTCAAAGGGCTTAATGGCCTACTCCTCCTATTTCTTATGTTCTTATATTCTTATTCCCACTATTTCACTTACACTCACCTGACAAGAGTTGGGATGGAACATAGAGTTTGTGTGGGGTGACACAGCATCCGGTAGCATGCACAGCAATGAAGATTGCCCAGGGTACGAGGAGAAGGTGGGAGAATGGGGTTGAGAAACTTATCAGCCATGATTGAATGGTGGAGCAGACTCGATGGGCCGAATGGCCTAATTTCTGCTCCTATGTCTTATGGTCTTATGGCCTTTGACCCTGTCTCCACGAGGTAAAGATTCTAGAATGTGGCATGAAAAGGGTATTGCCAGAAGAAACAAAGTGTCTCCCAGAGAGCCAGTCATGTCTTACCAGTAGCTGACTGACGCATTTCCCAACCTTTGACAGAATTTTTTCCACTGTGCCCAGATCTAACATTCCCCCGGGACCGGGCTATATTTAATATTCTTAAGTATCCTGCCCCTCCCCTAAAACATGTGGACAGGAGATAACACAAATAACTGCCACCATATATTTAACTCATCCATATTATATTTTCACTATTGTCACCGGATACCAATTTTGCAAACAGTTGGGAAGTCTGTTCTTTGAGATTTAAGGAGAGGTCAAAGTATTAATGAAGCAGGGAAGGATGATTGTAATGCTTTCTATTTTAAGGAGCTATAATTGTTGAGATTCTATATTTGATTTGTTAGAGGCTAAATTGTAGATGGACTCATTAGCTGTTTCCTGCATTAAAAAGAGATTATGCTAATTCAAGGTACTGTACCATCAAGTCTTGCTTTTTTTTTGGGAGAGTTCAGATGTAGAAGGTTACAGGATGCAGGAAATCTGCTAAGAGGCTGCTTTTATACTCCTAGGCCATTTGAATTGCAAAGTTTGTATAAAATGCAGCTGTTAATATTTTACTGCTGACAGTGCCGAAGATTGAGTGTACTTATTCAAATCGAATGAAACCTTGCTTAACACAGATGTAAAAATGTGCTTTAATGTGGCTGCTTCTCATTTATGAATGCAGTCCAATTAATTTTGTCGGAAAGTTTAAATGAGAATACATAATGTGGTTTATTTTGGTATATAGCTTTTTGTTCGGTCCCTCTTTTTTTTCTTTCCATCAGCCCCACCCCCTCACCCATCCCAACTCTCTCACCACCCAATAGGTTTGAATGTATTTTACTTTTGGGATATGCTAAGCTCAATTTAAAGAATCCAGTTGTTTTCTCTCCTCCTCTTTAAACAATCTGGGGTTAGAGAAAGGTCGTCATGAAGTCAGATCATGTCTTTGCCTTGGGCATTGACACACTCATTTTAACAAAAGATGACAATTGGGAGAATAGCTGGCTTTGCCAACTGAGCCACCAGGATTAATTACAGAAGCCCTGTTTAAAGATAGTTTCACCCATTATATTTTAGTTTAATAAGCAGGCAGAAGCCAGTTGAACTCTTGTTCGTGTATTTAATTATTTGGTACGTGTCTTAAGTGTAGCTGATGGAGCAGAATAAATGCCCCTCCCATTAGTTGCAGTGTGTGGATTTGACTGGAATCTGTGTAAAATTTCTCATTGTCGTATTCCATTTCCCATAACATTATTGCAGAACTAGGCTGTGTATTTGAAATTTGAGTCCCTTTTACATGATGTGATCTACCATATTATTGTTCAGTATGTAAACTGTTTGTAAGGTGCATTTTATAATCTATAATTATTAAAACCAATAGAGGAGCTATTCAAGATTGAAAGACACTTGTGTTCTTTCCTTTCTGTTGTCAGCTTACATCCTCTCCTTTGCTATTTCTAAAGAAATTGTATTTTTTATACATCAGAATAAAAATTAAAACCAAAAATTTAAAGATGACAAATTAATGCATGTTTATGCCAGACCACTTGAACATATGAAAAAAATGCTTTCTTGGAAGTATTTTTGGCAAACCACTGCGAAGGCTGAAAGGCAGGATTATCTTGAAGTCAAGAGCAAGTAACGTGATTTGCTTCAATAAAATTTACATCATGGCACTGTGTGTTTACTGGGGGGAAGACTTGTCAGCGAAGAACCCAGTGCACTTGTGTATCCGAGCTCTGTGTTACAGCTATTTGATTGGCACAGTGGCGCCAAATTAACATTGTTAATGTTGCTAAACTTTTTGGAGGCTAACCTGCCAAGTTCCTCTTTTGTAACATTGTTGGAAACTGTTCTGCATGCCTTCTAGAGTAATTTCAGCCCCATTATTGTAACATGTGACTAGCAGGATGTTAGAGGGTGAAACTAGATGGATGTTGCTCTATTTGTCTGGTACGTTCTATGTCCTATCTTAAAGTGTAATCCCTGAAACCCTTGTATGCTTCTGGCGAATCTGTGCTATACCCCTTCCAATGGTCAGTATGTCTTTTCTAGGGTTCGTACTTTCTGCAATGATTTATATTCATGGGCACCTAAATCCCATTGCTCTTCCATGGCTCCTTGCAATTCTCCACATTAAACTTCATTTGACGCGCTGTGCCCTCTCACCTAGATTGTCAGTGCCCATCTGTAACTTCTGCCGTGCATCCTCATACTGTGCATCCTAATATAGTGTTGTTTGTAAATTTGGATATACACTTCTCTGTTCCTCCATCTAAGCCATTAACATATATGGTAAAAAACTGAGACCTGTATACAGAATCCTGGGGAGCATGCCACACCTTTCCAATTGGAAACAAATCCTTTTATCCCTTCTCTCTGTTTCCTACCTTGGCTCAAACAACTAGATCCATTTTCATAGATCAACCCACCACGTACCTCAAATCTATCTTTTTGTGTAGTGCATTCTGTTTCACATGCATTTGTACTGTCTGGTTTAATAACTCTACCTGGTAACATATTTTACAACTCTGGGTGAAAGGGTTTCACCTGACTTTACTGCTAACTACCCAATTTTTAACAGGTGTATCCTGGTACCAAAACTAGGAGATTTTGAATGTAATTCCTGGATTATCCTGTGGATTTCAAGCTTTAGGACTGCTTGAAGTGAAACCAAGTATCACATGCATAATAAAAGACTCTTGGGTATTGTGTCAATCTATATACAAATTTCCATATTCAGCATTTATCAAAAAACCTGATTTCTATAAGCTATTGTGATAATTGTACTCATGGATGCTGATTCAAGCATCTAATTCTCTCTGGAAAAAATGGATTTTGCTTCATCGACAGTTTCTGGTAGGGAATTTCAGTTTTGACCCACCTTGTATGCAGAGAATTTTTCTTTTAATCTTCCCATTAATGCTTTTTGTGAATATTGAACGTTGTGCTCGCTTCCTACCATTTCACCTACCAGTGTAAACAAGTGATGAAACCCTTCATAACCTTGAGCATCTCCGCCTCCTAATCTCTCAGCCATACTGAAAAAGCCTTCACTTCTCAAGTCTGTTTTCATACCCGTAACATGTTTTCTCTGGTAACACCTTAGTGACTTTATGTTGTTCCTTTTCTATTGCATTTATTATCCTTTCCCATTCTGGGATGCTTAAAAATGCACATAACCCTACGAATTGCAGCCTTCAGTCTGATGTGTTTCTGAAGAAAGAAGGGGTCAGGTATTTGGCCAAATATTTTGGCAACTGTTTAATTCCAGAATGTCCAAATTAATTGTTTTGAGACCAACGGTGGTTTTACTTTTCTTAGAGCAGACTTGGAGCAAAAGGTGTCACCGTTTTCTGCCAATCATTGGATAGATGAGCTGATGTTGGCCCCTGCCTTGTATTTGCTAATATGAACAGCATTTATGGGGTTATGACATCCAAGGGATTGGAAAGCAGTTGTTAAAAGATTGTGATTTACAGCACAGAGACCAGTAAGTGGTCATTAAAAAAAAGCCAGAGAAACAAACAAACAACATTTATAAAATTTAAGCAGGCAGCTATGGAGCTATAGGGAAATGGCGATAAATGCAGCACAAAGGTCGTAAACTGGATTGGAGATGATGGATATTAGAATGGGGCGAGTGGGAAAGATCAAAGAAGCAGTCAAAGAAAATTAAAAGGATCAGAGGGAAAACAATCTTAACACCCTGAAAGACAGCTATAGAAAGATTGTGGCAGACAGAATTGTAAATAGCTTCCTTTTTAAAGAATTGTCACAATCAAAATAACCATAGTCATCAAAATGAACCCTGAGTAACATATTGAGCATTGTAGCACAGCCTTAAACTGCTCAACTGGATGCCATTTAGCAGTGTGACTGCAATATCATGCCAGTTGTATCTCTGTTACCAGGATGGTAGCTGTGTTGCTTAACTATACGAACATATGAACAAGGAGCAGGGGTAGGCCATTCGGCCCCTCGAGCCTGCTCCGCTGCTTAATAAGATCATGGCTGATTTGATAGTAGCCTCAAATCTGCATTCCGCCTACACTGATAATCTATCAACCCCTTGCTTACCAAGAATCTATCTACTTCTGCCCTAAAAATATTCAGAGACTCTGCTTCCGCCGCCTTTTCAGGAAGAGAGTTCCAAAGACTCTCAACCCCCTGAGAGAAAATATTTTGCCTCATCCCTATTTTAAATGGCGACCCCTTATTTTTAAACGGGTGACCCCCTAGTTCTTGATCCTCCCACAGGAGGAAACATCCTCTTCACATCCACCCTGTTACGACCCCCTCAGGATCTTATATGTTTCAATCATGTCGCCTCTTACTCTTCTAAACTCCAGCGAATACAAGCCTAGCCTGTCCAACCTTTCCTCATAAGACAACCCGTCCATTCCAGGTATTAGTCTGGTAAACCTTCTCTGAACTGCTACCAATGCATTCACATCCTTTCTTAAATAAGGTGACCAATACTGTACACAGTACTCCCCCCCACAAGTACTCCAGATGTGGTCTCACTAGTGCTCTGTATAACTGAAGCATAACCTCCTTACTTTTGTATTCAATTCCCCACACAATTAAGGATAACATTATATTAGCTTTCCTAATTACTTGCTGTGCCTGCATACTAGCCTTTTGCTATTCATGCACTGAGACACCCAGATTCCTCTGCATTTCTGAGCTCTGCAATCTCTCATCATTTAGATAATATGCTTCTCTTTTATTCTTCCTGCCAAAATAGACAATTTCACATTTTCCCACATTATACTCCATTTGCCAGATCCTTGCCCATTCAATTAACCTATCTGTATCTTTTTATAGCTTCCTTTTGTCTTCTTCACAACTTACTTTCCTAGCTATCTTTGTGTCATCAGCAAATTTGACATCCCATCCATCCCTTCATCCAAGCCATTTATACAAATTGTAATCCCAGCACGGATTCCTGTGGCACAACACTTGTTAGATCTTGCCAACCTGATTAAGACCCATTTATGCCTACTCTCTGCTTCCTGTTAGCTAGCCAATCTTCTATCCATGCCAATATATTAGCCTCTAAAGCATGAGTTTTTATTTTACGCAATTACCTTTGAGATGTCACTTTATCAAATGCCCTCTGGAAATCTAAGTACAGTACATCCACCAGTTCCCCATTATCCATAGCACATGTGACTCCTTCAAAGAACTCCAATAAGTTGGTTAACCATGATTTCCCTTCCACAAAACCATGTTCACTCTGCCTGATTACCTTGAACTTATACAAGTGCCCCTCTATAGCTTCAATAATAGCTTCTAACATTTTCCCTATGGTAAATGTCAAGCTAACTGGCCTGTAGCTTCCTGCTTTCTGTCTCCCTCCTTTCTTGAATAATGAAGTTACATTTGTTATCTTCCAATCTAATTGGACCTTTCTCAAATCTAAGGAGTTTCGGAAAATTAAAACCAATGCATCAATGATCTCACTAGCCACTTTTAAGACCGTAGTATGAAGTCAATCAGGACCCGGGCACTTGTCAGCCCACAGCTGCAACAATTTACTCTGTACCACTTCACTGGTGATTGTAATTTTCCTGAGTTCTTCCCACACCACCACCCCTCCCACCCTTCCATTTCCTGATTTATAGCTGCTTCTGGGATGTTACTTATATCTCCTATAGTGAAGATTGATGCAAAATACCTGTTCAATTCATCTGCCATTTCCTTGTTTTCCATTATCAACTCTCCAGACTCACTTTTTATAGGACTCACTTTGTTAAACAGAGTCTGAAGAAGGAGTTATACGGAGTCGAAGCATTAACTCTGTTTTTCCCTCCACAGATGATGTTAGACCTGCTGAGTTTTCCCAGCATTTTCTGTTTTTGTTTCAGCTTTCCAGTATCCGCAGTATTTTGCTTTTAGCTCACTGTGTTAAATCGTTTCTTTTTAAAATATTTATAGAAACTCTTACTTTCTGTTTTTATATTTCTGGCTAGCTTTCTCTTGTACTCCAGTTTTTCCCTCTTTATTAATCTTTTAGTCATCCTTTGCTGTTCCTTATATTCTGCCCAATCTTCTGACCTTCCACCTATCTCTGCACATTTATATGCTTTTTCTTGAAGTTTGATACTATCTTCAACCTTTCTAGTTGACCATCGATGGTGTGTCTGCCCTTGGACTTTTTCTTACTTGTTGGAATATATCTATTCTGTGTGTTCTAAAGTATCCCCTTAAATGCCACTCAATACATTGAACTGGTAGAAAATATATGATTGATCTTCTTAGACAGTCCTTTGGGATCGAGAATGTCTTGCTTCCACTCCGGTTCACTGGGTTCTGAGATAGCTGATAAGATCTGTAGACTCTGCCACATGCAGGGCAGGCATGCTTGGGTGGGGTAGATGAGTTGTTTTGAGGTTTGTGTATGTGGTGTATGTAGTGTATTGAGAATTGCATTGTGCACTTTGTCCCCTTAAGGCTGCTATACACATGTACCAGGAGGGAGTCAGGAAGGAATTGATTGTTTTAACAGCATGTGCAACTCTGCTACTGAATATCTTTTTAAAAATTCTTTAACCGGATGTGGGCATCGCCTGCTAGGCTAGCATTTATTGCCCATCCCTAATTGCCTTTGACAAGGTGGTGGTGAGCCGCCGCCTTGAGCCTCTGCAATCCATGTGGTGTAGATATACCCATAGTTCATTATCTTATAGTTCCTTCTCAAAAATTTCATACTGCGTGCCTGCCGATGCCTTGACTTCACCTCTGCGTGTTCCCAACAATGTGTCTCGATGTGTTTGATGCATTCCCGAATGAACCACCTTTTTGGTCAGTCACAAGCTTGGGATTCCCATGAGTTGGCAAGGATGGTTGACCTCTTCAGAGATGCTTTGAATACATCCCAAAAGTATTTCTGTTGTCCTCTGGGGAGACTCCTGCTGCAAACAAGTTCCAAGTAGACCAGTTGCTCTGTTGTTCATTGATAGAGTTTTGTGACTGATAGTTCACTTAAAGCCATTCCAAATCCAAACAAATCAGAATATTCATAGTTTGTCAGCAGGTTGATATGATTGTAATAGAGATTTGTATTTTTAGAAAGGGCTAGCTAACCTATGTATATCCTTTTGAAACCATTAAATGGTTCAGCTCAGAATATAAACAGCTGATCTGGCTTTCTAAAATGGTTACCAGCAACTGAAGTCCCTGCTCTCAAATAGGAAAATTTAAAAAGGAATTGGAAATGGCTGTGGAAACGTAACTATCACAGTAAACCACCCAGCTTTCAACATAGGCACAGGATGGCTCCACTGTGGGGTGAAAATAAAAAGGAAGGGACTCCAGGTCAAAGCTTTCCGTGTTTCAGTGATTGGTCATGCGCCAGACATGAATATCGCCTCCTTGATTGGGAGGCTATTCTTTCTATTATCAAATTGAATGACACTTTTTTTTTTTGAAGGTCATTTAGAACACTTGGTTCAACAAGCCACATAACAAATCATGCATAAGTCACTTTAATGCAAATTTATGTTCAGTAATGAGAATTTATTTTGATTAAATCCACGTGAATGGTTGGCCGCCTCTTGCATAGTGGGCTTGTGAGCAAAGCCATTTGTAAAATAAGACTTGCTGAGTTTTGAATTGGCAGTGTTACCAAGAAGCTGAGGGCTGGCTTTATCTGTGTGACTTCTTTAGAAGAGAATGGGTTAACTCTTTCGTGCTCTTAACTATTCATCTCTGAAGGTTCCTACAGTGCAGCCATGAGGAACAGCACGATGACCATGTATAATTGTTGATGGCAACTATTCCTCCTTGCCATTGCTGCTCACATTCCATGTACAAGAAAATAAATAACCATTAGCTTTTTAGTAAACTTAATATTTTGTGGACTATTTAGCCTCTTGTGGTTATGCATAATTTAAAAAAAATGGAATTGAGCAGTTGACATGAATGTTCACATGTTTTTAGTTTTAAATTGTAGCTTTTTTCAATTTAAATGTGCAGTGGTGTGAAAATATAATGGCTACTTTCTGTCTGTGTTGTAAAGAATGAACTTGCATTTACAGCGCACCTTTCATATCCAGAAGTGCTTTTTATGCTTTTAGATTGTAATTGTCTCGTTGGATTGGACCCTGCCAGGCTTGTGTTTAACAACCACTCAGAAAGCAAATTGGAACTTTGCATTCTTACAGAGACAAACATGTTACATCCCAGTTATTTTTCATAGCAAGCCTTTTTTTTTAACAGAACATCAGCTAATCTGGCTATTGTAATGTTTACATGGCAGTGATGGGTTAATCCACAACAAGTCGATCTCAGTCTCGTGCATTGTATTTTCCAGTCCTAAATTTCAGTCCTCATTAGAAAGGGATTTCAGTCAGTATTAAGTGCAGTAGTGTGGCAGTTAGCAAAGAGCAAGCAATATACAAATAGCAATTATCTGCTTCCTTTAGAAACAACATAGTTTGCTCTAGTATAAGGGTGTTCAGCTGAGCAAGGGCAAATGTAAGATTGGGGAAACAGATAGAGGTGGAGAGAGTCACATGATAGACTGAGTACAGTAGTCATCGAGCAGCATAGAGACCGCATCCATGCAGGGCTGTGCCTTGGAGATGTATATAGTTATGAGTTGTTAATAAACACACTGTTAAACCATACAATCCTCCAGACCTCTCTGTGAGATACCAACCAACCCTTACAACATGGTGGTAGCGAAGGGTGGACCCTGAAAGCATGAAAAAGCAAAGAAACTGCACTCTGACCGTGCAAGACGTGCACCTAAATCAAAGGCACAGCTAGAGATCGCCTTAAAAAGTTCCATTGCCAAACTTGATCAAATACAGAGGCAGAGTCATAAGACCTAGCCAGATCACAAAAGGCTGAGCCAAATTTAAAGAAGAAAAAACGCTGAAAGGCAGAAGGATGATACACGGTGCAGATGAAATGAAGAACCTGAGTGAATGCAGAGCCTGAAGACCTAGCAGGGGTGAGCTAAAAAATTTAAGTTCTTAGTTAGAGTGATTTTAAAAAAGCTTCTAAGTCAGCAGCAGTCAGAGTGGCCATTTTAAAGAACACCACGAACAGCCCGAGTCCCGAGTCGGTACCTGAACAAGTAGCAGCTGCGCTCGTTCTGAACGTTATAAGTTAAATAGCAAGTAATCGGCAGTTAAAAGACCCAACAAAAGCTGGGAATTGACGGTTTCACAGCCCAAAAATGCTCAGATACTGCAGGGAAGATGGAAGAAAAAAAGCCAATGCATGGAGTCACTGCTGAGAAATTTAAAACACACAAATCATGAACGCCATTACTGCAGGAGCTTGCTAAAACCAGCAAATACGGGAAAATTCATTGCGAAGAAGCATATGGGAATGCCATCTTGGAAGAGAGAGAGAAAAAATGAAGGCTGTACTTCCCTCTAATGGAAAACAGCCCAGGATAGTAAATTAAAACTATCAGACCAATTTGAGCTCAGTCAAGAGCCAAACCAGAACCAAAATTGGGCGTCATGGAGAAGAAAATTTTTAGATTACAGGAAAGAATCAGGATTAAGTAAGAAATCAGAAGAAGAACAAGTTAATCAGTTTTTTTATATTTGTTTGGTCTATTTGCGAATGAAATAATCCTAAAACAAGGTATAGATGAGCCCTCAACCACGTTTGGTGAGACACTAAAAGCCTTTAACAAAAGTTTTAAACTCCCAAGTTGTGGAGAGCACAGACCTTTAAAAAAAGATCTAGACCACCCCTTATAAAGCACTGAAGGGGCAAGGAAACCCCAGGACAAGGGAGACAGGCGATAACAGCATTGCAGACTGGAGACCCCAGGGTGGGGGAGACAATATCTAAGCAAACCACAAGATGGTGGCAGACCATGTCAGTGCAGTGAAGTGTGTGAGCCGAAGAAAGTGGTGCAGAAGAAAGAAGAGGCTGAGAAACAGTGGAAGAAAGAGCTTTGTGAAAATGTTGCCACATTAGCCAAACTGCAACAACAAGCGGTAGTACGGAGCAAGCAGATGGCTGTGAATGAAGGAAAGCTATCTAATGTAATCCAAAAGAAACAATACCTGTAAAAAGAAAATGAAGCCATTCCACAGGAAAATATTCACATCAAAACTGATTGGAAGATTTGAAACACGAGATTTAAGCTGAGTATATATCTTTGAAAGTGCATTATAAACTAAAGTCTTCAATGAACCAAACTTTTCAAGTCCTGAACAAACAAATTTCTACGGTGTCACAAAGGCACAAAGAGGCTTTGAAGAAAACAAGTTGAATGCTGAGGAGAATGCAATAAGTGAAAATCTGAATCGTGTGCAGACTCATTATGTATCTCCAGAAAAGCACAAGGAGGAAGTAACTCTGAATTCTGTTTTTGGCAAATTGAAGAGAGAGTTGGGAAAACTCAACTAGGCACAACAGCAGGCAGAGAAAGTACTCAAAGAAGTCGCTGCCTTGAAAGACTCTTTGGAGAGTCAATACGTGCCCTGGAAAAACATGCATTCAATATCTTTTTTAACTCCAGAAAAAGCTGCATTGGAACTATCAGTAGCAACAAAATGATGTACTGAAGCGCAACCTGAGTTGGCAAGAGGTCAATAAGAAAATAAACAGTTGAAAGAACAGATAATCCTCCTTCAATATCAAATGCAAAAGTAGTACATAACCCTTCAGCATGAAGAAATGAAGACCATCTTGAAAAGCAAAAAAAGGTCAAAGACTGTTAAATTACAAAACTCAAGACAAAGCAATTGAGCTTCGCAAAGAAAAGGGAAACCTGTTGAAGGACTTTCACACACTACAAGTACCCCTTAGGTCAAAGTTTGTTCCTCTGGAAAATTACAAAGAGAAGCAAAATTAATTTAATGTCACTGAATGCATTGAAGAATCAGTTGGCAGAGAAGACTTAGCGATGTTCTACATTCCAGGAGGAAGCCAAGAGGTCCAAAAAAGAGATTGAAAAGCTGAAGAACCAGCTGAATGGAAAAGAGGGGGCATTGAAAGGAAAATCCGTGGAGCTTCCAAGCTGCGAGCGGATACTGAAACCATCCATAGCACAATTACAGAACTGAAACAAGTTAAGACTTTGCCAGAGACAAACCCGGCTAACAGTGAAACTAAAACGAAGGACAAGGGCAAAGCTGTGCTTCAGACGGAGAAAGAAAAGACAGAGAAATAAGATCGGAAAACGTAAATCCAATGCTGAAGCTCAAGGAACTAGAAGAAAAAGCATTGGATGCCTCGCAGGCACTGAGAACCATTGAGGTGTTGAAAAATGAAACGGCTGAAGTAAAAATCAAGAACCTAGAATGTCAAGAAAAAGTTGAACAGTTGCAAGAGAAAGTATATGTCCTCACAAAGGAGCATGAAGAACATCAGAAGCAATTAGCAGAAGTGAAATTACAGACGGTGAGTTCGAAGGATAGCACAGAGGAATTAGCAAAAGGAAAACTCAGAAATTACAAGTATCAAGCTAATGTGAACAGCATGAAGTTGATACTGGAACAGAAAAAGGAATTGCTGATGATTCAGAACAGTTAGTTGAATGCAGTATTAATGGCTAAAATTGATTAAATGTTGATGAGATGTGCAGTATGGAGAGCAAATCCAGACTTTAAAAACAGAAAAGGAAAATTCTAAGAAACAGATCGAGGATCTAATGAATGAGTTGAAAGAGTCTACGGAGCAATCAGTAAAATGGAAGAAAGACTCCAAAAGGAACTGAATGTTAAAGTGAAGTTGTTGAGCTTGTATAGGGATTCCACAGATAACTCTAAAACAAAGACAACTGAACTCACCAGAGTAGTTGCTGAGTTGAATGAAAAGATTCATAAGCTTGAAAAAGAATTGGAAAATAAAAGAGTAAATGAATGTTTGAGTGAAATTGTGAAACAAGTGGAAATGAAGATTCCATTTTTGAAATGTCAGCTTCCAAGAAGAACATGGTGGACCTCACAGAGATCATGAGTCCGCCCTATGAATGAATGGAGCAAACTTTCCCTTTGGAAGGAAAGGGATACGCCCATGGTATCCGATCAAAAAATACAGATTGTCGATAAAGAGAAACGAAACTCAAAGGGGTGCAAACAAACTAATCAAACGGTGACAACAAACGACTGGAAACACAGAATATTATGATTTCAACTCTAACCAGCAAAGTCAGCCCAAAGCAACTGAGACTACCACTCCAAATGCTAAGAGAACAAGATCTAGAAGAATTGTAAAGCCTCCAGACTGTCTGAATTTATAAAGAAGGGACTTGGGATGGGGGGGAGGGGAAGAAGGGGTAGCAAATAAAGATTGTATTGTAAATGTATTTGGGTATGGACTTGGGGGAGGTGTAGTGTAAGGATGTTCAACAGAGCAAGGGTTAACGTGGGTCTGCAGAAGCAGTACCGTGCACATAGTGATGTAGAGTCACATGATGGCAGACTGGGGAGAGTAGTAGTCTTGGCAGAAGCCAGTGTGGAGACAACACCCAAACAGGGCCGTACCTTGGAGATGTGTATAGTTGAGTTGTCAATAAACACTTATTGTTAAACCATACAAGGCTCCAGACCTCTCCGGGAGACATCAACAACTCTTACAACATTTGCCACAACGAGCATTCAAGAGTTGGGTTTACTTGAGGTAGAGTTTTTTTCTACATTCCTTTCGATTTGCAAGAACCTAATTCAAAATGCTATTCATCAAACTATTTTTGACGAGATCTCCTGATGTCCTTTCTTTAACCAAAAATATAGATCAAGTGGTCATTCATCAGACTTGCTTTTTGTGGGACCTCACTGTGCACAAAATGACTGCAGTATTCATTTGCATGTTGGTTGTTTGTACGTCCAAGTAGTCAATTGCATTTGACACACAGTGGGATGTTTCTGAGAATGTGATGAAGCTCTTTGTAAATGAAAAGTCCCCTTGCCCCCTCTTCCCTTCCTTCCAGCCCTGTGGCAAGCTTCTCCCTCCCTGCCTTTGGGAAAACATCCACTCAACATCTCTTCCCAATGACATGACTGAAATTGATAACATCATGTGAAAGTATGCAAATATGAACTGCATTCCAACAATCTCTAACTCAGCAAGCTGGGACTTAAAATCATCGCAACATGATTCCATCCCTACATAAAATGTTGGTGGTATTGTTGGGAAACTATACCTTCAAGAACTGTATTCTCTTTTAAAATTTGGAAGGACATTGCATTATTTGGGCACTTGGGATTTAAAAAAAAATGTCATAAGCTCACCTTGGACTGTGAGCAAGCATGCCTTTTCCAAGCAATCACCTGACCTACATGGTACTTGAGGAGGAGAGCTATTTGCTTATTTGAATAGTAATTACTTTAATGGCTGGAACAAAAAGCTGTTTTAAAGGCAAAGGCCCTGGTGATTTACTGAAAATCACCTGAGGAAGATGAGCTTTATGTTTTGAACTTGTTGTTTTGAACTCAGTTGGGAATGAACTGGGATGGGGAAAAGTTGCCCAGCTTGTGTGCTCCTTGCCTTGCCTGAAGCGGTGTGGTTATCAGTATCCAGCTAGGAATCCCCACCTCACTGGAACGTGTCTGTATTTGAAAACCTGAGAGGGAGGCCCCAAGGATTGATCCAGCTCTGTTCTCCTCCATACTGTAGCTCTGTTGGTGAGAATCTCCAGGAATCTATGGGACTAGCGATCTGTCTTCTCATGGGGTAGCTCCAGATTGACAGCATTGAAACCCTGCAAACTTTATTTTTTTTTATATAAAGTCCTTTCTTCAACCACCCATCTATGCAGAGACTCTATTTTTTGTCCTTTGTATGTGTGTGTAAAAGGGATAAATTGTTACACTTCCAGATTACCAATTGTGTGTTAACTAGTTCTTGCAACTTGTTTTAAAAAGAAATCAGTTATTCTGAGTTTATTGAAAGGGGCCTGATTAAAGTCTCTTTTATCCTGGGTCTAACCGAGCAGAGGTAAATAATTGGCCATTTTGGTGAGTGAATTAAACATTTACACTAATATGATCTGTGGAGTGGTGGGGCCAGATCAGCTATGCAATCCTCTCACTCCGGTCGTAACAGTATATTAATTTGAAATATATTAATCTCTGTGTATGCTTGCAAGATATTCACTTCTTCTTTGCCACATAATTTTAATTTTACACGGCCACACAGATTTATTTTTGGCTGAACCCAAAATTCCAATCCTAATATCTAGGGGCTGGAGTTTCATCCTGATTTGTAATTTGGGCCAACAATAAGACTATGGTTGCAACCCATAAAAATTCACGGTTCCCTCCCCCACTTCAGAAAAAAATCACCGAAATTTAAATTTTGCAATGCATTAAGAGAGTCTCTGTCTTCAAAACTGCAAAGTGCATTCAGTAGGCCTGGGTTAATGACTTGAAGATCTGCCTTTGTAATTGCCTTTCTGGGCCTGACGTTAATTGGTTGCTGTCAAGCATTCTGCAAAATGAGGTTGACACTGATTACTTGCTTTTCAGAATGTATCATGCTTAGCAATTTAGTGAACATATTCTCAATTATCAACCTGTTTTTCAAAGTTATTCATTTTTTTGTTTCTAGGCCAGTAGCGAATTACAACAGAAAATAACTTTCATCAAGTGGATTAACTCATGTAAATCATCTATTATCTTTGTCTTTAGATAGGGTGCTGAATGTACTACGTGAATGTGTCATGTCTTCAGTGGAGCAAGTCTTGGAGTACACACTCAGGAGGTTGACAAGTGAACTACAAACTGTAAGTGGAGGCATTGGCCATAATTTTTCAAACTTCCTTAGACTCGTGGATGGTGCTAGAGGACTGGAGAATTGCAAATGTTGCACTCTTGCCAAAAAAGAGTGTAAAGATAAGTCCAGCAATTACATGCCACCCAATTTAACCTCGGTGGTGGGGAAGCTCTAGAAATGATAATTCAGCACAAAATTAATAGTCATGTGGGCAATTGCAGGTTAATTAAGCAAATCCAGCATGGATTTGTTAAGGAAAACCGTGTTGAACTAACTTTTGATGAGTAACAGAGGGGGTTGATGAGGGTAATGCTGTACATGGGCTTCCAAAAGCATTTGATTAAGTGCCGCATAACAGACTTGAGAGAAAAATTATAACTCATGAAATAATAGGGACAGTAACAACATGAATTGAAATTGGTTGAGTGACAGGAAACAGAATAGTGGTTAATGGTTGTGTTTCAGACTGGAAGAAGATTTATAGTGGAGTTCCCCAGTGGTCATTGTTGGGACCCTTGCTCTTCCTGATATATACTAATGACCTAGATCTTGGTGTAGAGTGCACAATTTCAAAATTTGAGAATGATATAAAGCTTTAAGTATTGTGAACTGTGAGGAGATAGCGTGGAACTTCAAAAGGACATAGACACGCTCGTGGAATAGGCGGGCAAGTAGCAGATAAAATTTAATGTAGAGAAGTGTGAAGTAATTTATTTTGGTAGGAAGAATGCTGAGAGACAACATAAAATAAAGGGCACAATTCCAAAGAGGCTGTAGGAACAGAGGGACCTGGATGCATACGTGTGTAATTCATGGAAGGTGCCAAGTCAGGATGAGAGAACAGTTAATAAAGCATATGGCATTCCTGGGCTTTATCAAAAAGGGCATTGAGTACAAGAGCAAGAAAGTTGTGTTCACTTGTATAAAGCACTGGTTTGGCCTCAGCTGGAGTATTGTATCCAGTTCTGGGCACCACACTTTAGGAAGGATATGAAGGCATTAGAGAAGGTGCAGAAAAGATTCACGAGAATGATTCCAGGGGTGAGGGACTTCAGTTACTTAGAAAGATTGAAGAAGTTGGGACTGTTCTCCTTGAGAAGAGAAGGTTGTGAGGAGATTTGATAGAGGTATTCAAAATTCCGGGGCCTGGGATTAGATAGGGAGAAGCTGTTCGCATTGGTGGTAGGATTTAGAACCAGTCACCAATTTAAGGTAACTAGCAAAAGAAGAAATTGCGGCATGAGGAAAAAGTTTTTCACACAGCGAGTGGTTAGGATCTGAAATGCACTGCCCGAGTATGTGGTGGAGGCAGATTCAATCGGGGCATTCAAGAGGGAATTTGATTATTATCTGAAAAGGAAGAATGTGCAGGGCTATGGGGAGAAAGAGGCGGAATGATTTGAGGTGAATTTCTTCTTCAGAGAGCCAGCAGAGATCTGATGGGCCAAATGGCCTCTTGTACTACAACCATTCTATTATTCATTCAATGATTCTGGGTATATCAAATTCAGCTTAGTCATTTCTGCTCAATATAGAGTATGGTTCTCTAACTCTCTGTTTATACTGATGTGTAATTAGCATTTTTACCAAAGCAATAACTGGTACCTAGTATTATGCAAATAACATCAGATACAACAACAGCAATTTATATTTATGTTCATATATCGGTGATAGGGGAACAGGACTTGGTTTAAGTCAATTGGAGGATAGCTTTGTATGACTTCAAGTTTACAAAGGGTAGAATGTGGGAGACAAGCTGGGAGTGCGTTGGAATAATCAAGCCTAGAGGTAACAAAAGCATGTGAGGGTTTCAGCAGCAGATGAGCTGAGGCGGTTGAAATAAGGTGATGTTACAGAGGTCGAACTAAGCATTTAAGTGATGGCATGAATATGAGGTAGGAAGCTTATCTTGGGATTGAATGTGACACCAAGGTTCCGAACAGATTGGCTTAATCGCAGACTGTTGCCAAGGAAAGAAATGGAGCAGGAAGCTAGGGAATGGAGTTTGGTGTGGGGATTGAAAAATATGGCTTCAGTTTTCCTAATATTTATTTGGAGGAAATTTCAGCTCATCCAGGACTGTATGTCGGTTAAGCAGTCTGATAATTTAGCAACAGTGAAGAAGTTGAGAGAGGTGGTTGTAAGGTAGAGGTGGGTGTCTTCAGTGTACATTTGAAAGCTAACACTATGCCTTCAGATGACGTTGCCAAGGGGCAACGTGTAGATGTGGAATAGGAGGGACCCAAGGATAGAACCTTGAGGGACACCACAGGTGACCGTGCAGGATCTGGAAGAGAAGCAATTGCAAGTGATTCTTTGGCTATGATTAGATGGATAAGATTGCAACCAGATGAGAGCAGTTCCACTCAGATGGATGACAGTGGAGAGGTATTGGAGGAGGATGATGTGATTAACTGTGCTAAAGGCTGCAGACAAATCAAGAAGAATGAGGAGGGACTTTGTGACAGTCACATCAGATGTCACTTGGGACTCTGAGAGGAGTTTTGTTACTGTAGCAGTGGCAATTTAAATGCATGGCATTGAATTGGATTTTCATGGATGCTAGCAATCTTCTATGTCGCACGATGTACTGTTTTGTAAAGACAGCAGGGTTATGCCATGTAACTCATAGTATATTCGGCTGCTGCTGAGGTGAATCTGTATTTAAACTGCTGTTTTGCTTTAAGGCCACAAAGTCACATTGCTATTTTAAGCAAAGTCTGATGTTAGTCAGCGTTTAGTCAGCGTTTAATTGTTGGTGGGTGAAGAAAACTTGTAGATTGGTAGATGCTTGTCCAGGTTCAGAAGTGTATGCCTTTCTTTCTCTATTTTTAATATATATTTTTGATGCATTGAAAATTGATGTCCGAATCATGACATGCCTTGAGTTCCTACAGAAGGAAGGAAAAGCTTGCATTTAGACAGCACCTTTCAGGACGTCCCAAAGTGCTTTACAGCCAATGAAGTATATTTGAAGTGTAGTCACTGTTGCAACGTAAGGAACTTGGCCAATGATTTGCACACAACAAATAGAGATAATGACCAGATAATCTTGTTTTAGGAGGTGGTTGAGTGATAAATATTGGCCAGGACACTGAGGAAAAGCTCCCCTGTTACTCTTCAAAATTGGTGCAGTGGTATCATTTGCACCCACCTGAGAGATCAGCCTCAGCTTAACGTTTCATCAGAACGCAGACACCTCTGATAGTGCAGCACTCCCTCATTGATAGACTGTAGCGTCAGCAAAGATTTTATACTCAAGTTGCTGAAGCTGGGACATGAACTCAACATTCTGGCACAGAGAGGAGTGTGCTAACAATTGAGCCACAGCTGACAGTGTTCGGTTGAACCTCAATTAACCTCAGTAAAGATTGGAGGGGGTACAGTGCTGTTTCAGTAGAATTCAGGGTTCCAAAGGTTAAATTATGAGGACATATTGCATAAATGTGGTTTGTATTCACTTGAGTTAGAAGTTGAAGAGTAACTAATCAAGATGTTGACAAAGGAATTTGATAGGGTAGACATAAATAAACTTGTTTCTCTGGTGTGGGAATCAAGACCAAGGGGGAATAAGCTTAAAATTAAAGCTAGGCCATTTAAGAGTAAAATTAGGAAGCAATTTTTCACATAAGTAGTGGAAACCCTGGAACTCTGTCTCTCAGAAAGCAGTAGGTGTTGCATCATTTAAAATTTCCAAGATCCGACATAATCTGAGTGAATGGTTTAAGGGGCTAAGTGGACCACTTATATTCTTACGAAATCTAAACAGATTAATTGGGATAGCCTTTCAATACAATGAAAATGAAGCAGGTTCTATAAAAGGCATTTGATTTGTACGCTAGATGGTGAAAATAAAAATCCTCTCCAATTTGTCTACAAATCCATGCATCCAGCCTGTTAAATGATTTAAATAAAAACGTTAAATTCATAACAATGAAATAATTATGCCTAGACAAGTTCTCTGTTGAGAATCAGCAGTGTAAATGAAAGCTCCTTGTAACCGGACATTGTGGATTTAATTACCAAGGCACCAGAAGTTGGTATAAACAGGTGTTATGACCACAGCCGATGTTAATTGCTGCGCAAACCAAATCCCAGAGGAAAACATGGCTTACGGGTAATACACTTTTTTTAATTCTGCAAAGGAGAAGAAGACGTACTGATTTCAGCAGCAAGAAACCCAGTAACATTTTTGGGATTTTAAAAATTAAAAGTGAAAGTTTTATTAACAAGAATTAATAAAAGACTTAAGCACACAAGATTACAGTTACATAGTTAAACTTAGTCTTACAAAATATTCCCCCAGAAAGACACTCTACTTGGTCAGACCCACAAGTAAACACCTTCCAGGCAGCACTCCCTTATAGATGTTTAACTATAAAAATATAGTAATATTACCCAAGGCAAACTGCTGTATCTTTAATAAGGGAATACCACATGACCTGTAACTCTCTTCCACACTGTTGGGAAAATTCAAACCTCAAAATAAAACTGCTTTTTGCAGCCCAAGACTTTTCTGGCTTGACTGGATAACTGATTCAAACTGCATCTTCTCCCAGCCCAGAGCCACAGTTCAGCTGCTTCATCTCTCAGCTCCAACTCAACAGCTACCCTAAGACCGCAACAGTAACTCTAAAATATGTATTTTCTCTTTCATCCTAGGTTCCATTGTACTCACATCTCGTTGAAACTCAAATCCTTCCAAATATAAGATCTTTCATGTTTCCATCTTATCTTTGCTTTCGGGCTAATAAAATATAATATCCCCACTTCTATTTACCTGAGGAGCTCCTGCAAGATGCAAACATGTTTCTTTGTACCTCTGACTTCCCTTTGATATTCAAACAAACTCTCCACTTATCTAAAAATGCAATTGTTAGATCTAACCTATTCACTTGTACCTCAAACCTAACACCTCTGTCCTTTTCATGTTTTAAAAACCCTGTCTCCTTTTACCACCAGACAACCTGTCTTCTTTTAAACTCTGCCCAGCTTAATTAAGTCATACACACACGCGCACACACACACACACACACAGCCTTTTTCACAGAATAACACAATATTCACCAAAAACATTAAAAAACATATATTTCTCACACAGGGTATAAGTTAATTTCCCCTGTGGGGGAAAAAAAAAACAATTTCCACTAGGTTTATTTCAGCTAAATACAGTTCTCTAGTAGAATGATGTGAATAACCACCTGCATTTGGAATCCATGAGGAACTGATATTGCGGCTTTCTGCTTCTTAAACTTGCCATGTCTCAAAGCATTTTAATCATCTCCCTCAAGATACTTTGTGACAACAAGTGTCTGTGTTTTAAAACTACAAAAATATGTGATCTTAAAGAATTAATAAACACTGACAAACTATCCTAATTGTTAATAACCTGTTGCCACATTTTGACATTTGCAGCATACTTTGGAAAAACAGATGCCCTCTGATACTATTGTTTTCTGGGGATTAAAAATAGAGCTCGTAAGCTTCCAAAAAGCTTGGCAGTTGCCAATTTTTAACCCCAAGATAGATGTTTTGATTTGAACAATGCTGCCGAGTTTCTTGCATGATTCCTTGTGTGCTGTCTTGGCATTGGTGCTTAGGGAGGGGTAGCAGTTGTTACACACTGTGAGATAATTCCTTCTGTTAGTGATTTTGTAGTGAAATTGTAAACACGTGTTTAATGGGCTGCTGTCACTTCTGTTACGAATAGTAAGCAAGGAAATTCATTAAAGTGCACCCTGTCTGGAGATTTTTTTAAAAGTAGGATTAGAGAAGGTTTTGGTATGATTATTTGGTATGATAGTATGACTAAGCAGTGGTCATTGAACAAGTAAGCATCGAGGCCCATTTTTTCCACTCAGTTGTTCTAAATCCACAATGTTTCTGCTTAATTTGAGGTTTTGGACCTTGACAGATGTCGCCTCTACCTTGCTGTGATGAGTGAGATAGTGAAGACACTTTCAACGGTGGGCTGGACGAGAGGCTCCTGCATCTGGAGCTACATCTCTTCCCTGACGCAGGTTTCGATTCAGTATCTTCAGGCTCCCAATGATAACGAGGTACTCTATCCTTCCATTCTAATGTATATTATCTAATGTATCAGAATACTTTTACTCAACCCCACCTCCCCCACCACTTCTTACAGAACAGAATTGTCCAGTGCCAGGTCTTTGAAAAAGCCAACCAATTGGTCACCCTCCCCCTGCTCTTTCCCTAAAGCCCTTTAAATCTTTCCAATTCCAGTATATATCCAATTCCCTTTTGAAAGTTACTCTTGAATCTGTTTCCACCACCAATTCGGGCTGTGCTTTCCCGATCATATACATTGCATTACGTAGAAAAAATTCTCCTTGCCTCCCCTTTCGCAGATTCCCTTCAATATCTGTCCTCTGGTTGCCACCCCTCCTGCTAATGGAAACAGTTTCTCATGTAAATAATATGTGTACTTGAAATATAAGAACAATTTCAAATCAAATGCTTCTGCAGAAGGTTGAGGGTTTTAAAGCAGTTTATAAAAAAAGGTATTAGTCAGCCATATGGACTTCTACATATACATTTACTTACAGTTTTAATAATTAATAGGACAGCTTTAATTCTTTATTTTTGCAAAAATTTGGCAGACCTCAGAAGGCACATCGGAGTTCCAATTTAAAAATCTATTTCAAAATAAAATTTAAATTTAAAAAATAACACAGTCAGCAGATGCCATGTGTTTGGGGATTGGTAGTATTAACTTCAAATGTCCACTGACTTTTACTCCCAGATGTTTTTATTTTGATAAGGATAATTGCTGTGGTTAAAC
The DNA here is from genome assembly GCF_964194155.1 of Cetorhinus maximus. NCBI lineage: Eukaryota > Metazoa > Chordata > Chondrichthyes > Lamniformes > Cetorhinidae > Cetorhinus > Cetorhinus maximus. Next base: position 105,428,764 of record NC_135892.1, read on the forward strand.
TTTCCATGTTAATTTTCCTTTATATAATTAATTTCCATGCCTGCCACTCTCCTTTGTTTTCCCTTGTGAAAATGTCAGTGACATTTCTGGAGAACACCTTGACTGCACGCTACAGTAAGGGTTGGTATTGTTTGATGAAAGCCTTGAGCGACTGGAGCAGCCAAATTATACCCCCTCCAAATATTTCACTCACAAATTTCAATAAATAACTGGCAGATGCACAAATTTCATAGTACGATATTGCACGGAGGAAGGCTATTTGGCTTGTGTCGGCTGTCTTGGTTAGTTCCGCTCACCTGCTCTTTCCCTAAAGGCTTGTAATTTTGTTTTGGCCCCATCAAGTATTTTTGCCTTAACAGATCACTGTACCCAACTGCTACTTTAGTCTTATGCAATGCACAATGGTAACAATTTTAACTGACCATTGACCATAGTAGCATCTGGACAAGAGGAAACCGTTTCAATCTAACACTTTATGGATAACTACTTACCTTGAGTGAAATCATGAGAAATAATCAAGCCTCATAGTGTAGGACACCACAAAAATTGAAGAGGATAAAAGGGAAGATGAGATAGATCAGACAGTGGTGATTGTGTAATGTTGAGTTTGGAGACTTTAGAAACAACAACAATGTATTTATATAGAGTTGAGATAGAGGATCAGCCATGATCATATTGAATGGTGGAGCAGGCTCGAAGAGCCGAATGACTTACAGTTGCTCCTGTTTTCTATGTTTCTATGTCTTTAATTAAACACCCCAAGGTGTTTCACAGGAGCATTACAAAGCAAAATTTGACTCCGAGCCACATAAGGATACATTAGGGCAGATGGCCAAAAGCTTAGTCACAGGATAGGTTTGAAAGAGCGTCTAAAAGAGGAAAGAGAGGTAAAGAGGAGGCAAGTGTACATCAGAGGCAGAGAGAAAATCCTGAGCCAGCAGCCTGTCCAAAACAAGTTGTCTGCAGTAAGCAGTCTGTTTGCAGCAGAACCTTCTGGGCGCAGATCTCTATTAATAGTCATCTACGTACCCACCGAAACCCTACCAAACACCCAGATGATGGACAAGGTCATCCTCACCTCGAAGGACGACAGCAAACAAAACATGCTGGATATTCTCTTTGGATAAGTGTGCTTTAGAAAATGATTTAGTAATGGTTTAGAAGCTCAAAAGAATAGGTGACAAAACACCTAGAAACATTTAAACACATTGAACTCTGCAAAGCATAATTCCTGGATTATTTACTTGGCCCCTATTTTGGCAATTGTTTGCCGCTGCAGATTTATTCCATCATGTCCTCTTTCCTTTAAATAAATTATTTTAAAAATCCCTTGACTGTGACCCTTTCATGGTAAAGTACTTCCCAATATCTTCGTTATTTACCAAATGACGTCTGTATACGTAAATGCATATATTTAAAGCATTTTTTTTTACATGTTCTTACTTCAACTTAAGTTTCTTTGTCCTATGCAATGATTTGGGCTAAGAGCATCGAGGTATTTTCAGATCTCTGAGAATCCTGTTCTTAACATGCGTTTGGAATATTAATGAAGCCTGGGATAATTTTTCCCTCATTTCCCCCTTTCATCACTCTTCACCTCTACTTGACAGCATAGCTAAGATTGGGAATTTGGAAACCGTGGGCACAAGATGTCCCCTATTATGGTATGGTGGATGATTATGTTTTAAAGTTTTTCATTGTTGTAAAAAGCCCTTTGAGTTTTTGTTTAAAAACTGTCCTGCCAATAATCCTGAAGGCCCGACTGTTTCAATTGACCTCCTGGATATTTTCCTTGCCTTCTTTATTAACTTTTAAATTGGATCCTGTCTTTTAACCCTCTTGCTTGGATGCCTCCTACAGAATACCACCCAACAAATCATGCTCCCGAGTCCCATCTTGTTCGACCCTGTCAGGCAACTGAGGTGCCCTCTGGGAGTTCTTTGCTATCTTTGTCTGATTTAACTGCTGCTTTTATTTCTCTGACCTTTCTACCTGTGGCAGTGAAGTAACTGATGTTCTTCCAGCTGGCATTGAAGATATCATAACTCCACTCTTCCCTTCTGTGAGGCCCACTATACATCTTGGTTTAATCAGGCCTATTTTTCTTTCTCCTAAAAATGCTTTACTTATTGCACGTAAAAATTCTGCTTCACAATCGCCTGGCCTCTTGAAGTGCCTGAGATCAGTTTGTTTCAGTTCCAACTTCTGTGAAGTTATTTTTAGAGGTGTCCTTCAGTGGGCAAGTGAGAATTGTATGGCTTGTTTTCTCCAAGTTTATTCAAAGGCCATATCTTCATGTTTCTCTTGAGTCTAGTGAGCCGCTTACTACCTCTTACCTTTTTGGCATTATCCTAGTCCTCCTTAAAGCCAACTTCTTTGGCTTTATTAGATCTCCTCCATTTGTAAAACTACTTTGAAGAACCTCAGTTTAGTAGGAAAAAGCTCCAGGAAATTTCTCCCAGACCCTGGATGCAATCAAGTAACCTTCAGGAGATTATGGTACTTCACATATCTATCATATTTGCAACTACCATTTCTAACTTGAAGTCCTCCTTCCTCAGGAACTTGTCTATTGCCTTTAGGAAGTATTGTAGGGAATCAGTATTTGCAGCATGTTTTGGCAATCTGTCTCAGACTCACTGGGAAGATAACTGTTTCCTAGCATCTTTGTGCATTTTATAATTATGGCCCCAGTTCACCAGTCTCCTCTATGAAATTCAATTAAATCTATTTTTAAAAATCTCAACAATGTCGCTTCTAAGTCTGCATTTCTTTCATGAAAGTAAGTTAAATGTTTCTATTTTAAAACATTGATCTTGGGATGTGGTGATGCCTATTTCTAGTTATCCTGAGAAGGTAGTGGTTCGCCTTCTCAAATAGCTACCTGAGTGGCTCGTTCCTCTATTCAGAGGGCATTTAGAAGTAACCATTTGGTGTGGACTAGAGCCACGTATAGGCTGGATAGAGAGGGTGCTTCCCCTGAGTGAACAAGTTGAGTTTTTAATGATCATTTAACAGACTTCATGGTCAGTTTTTCTGGTGCTAGCCCATAAATTTATCAGGTTTATTGAGTCCAATTCCAAATTTTTGATTTGAACTCAGAACCTCTGAATTGTTAGACCAGTACCATCACCAATGCATTCCTTTACATGAGGCAAAGCATTGTTTTGGGCCCCCTCCTTGATTTTTTTCTATCTTAAAGATGCTGTACAAATATAAATTCTTATAAAGCTTTGTTAATTTTTTATGCACTTGTTAAAATGAGTTTTTTTAATCCTTTCATGGGATGTGGGTGTTGCTGGTAAGGCCAGTATTTATTGCCCATCCATCACTGTCCTTGAACAGAGTGGCTTGCTAGGCCATTTCAGAGGGCAGTTAAGAGTCAACCACATTGCTGTGGGTCTGGAGTCACAGGTAGGCCAGACTGGGGAAAGATGGCAGATTTCCTTCTCTAAAAGACAGGGAACCAGATGGGTTTTTACAATAATCAATGTTTCGTGGCACCATTAACTGAGACTGCCTTTCAATTCCAGATTTTTAAATGAATTAAATTTGAAATTCCATCAGCTGCGGTAGGATTTGAACCCTTGTCCCCAGAGCATTAGTTTGAGCCTCTGAATTATTAGTCCAGTGACATTACCACTACACCACTGTCTTCCCTGTCTAAAGCCATGCAAATTTAATGTGCCACTCTGTTTAAATTTCTTACTATTATCCAACATGCAAAATTATGAGATATGAATGCCTATAGAGTTAATCTGAAGGTAAATAAGTTCAGCTTTGTTTTGTGTCACAGGTTCTGAAGTTAGGACAACAGATCCAAATGGTGGTTGCTAGAGCTTCTTTAGCTTGGGTTTGCAAGGTTACTGCCCAGTATCCAGAGGTGCAGCTTGACTCCCTTGAGGCTGTCAAGACACTGGTCAAATCTGTTTTAATTGGCCCCTTCAACCAGAATCTTGAGAAACCTTTCTGCAATAAGCAAGATAACGGGTAAGTAATACAAACAATTTACTATTTAAAATGTGAAACTAGTGTGCAGGGAAGTCCAAAATGAATATTAAAGTTTTCCAGTGAATATTAGAGATCAGAGAAAATTAGAGGATGGAGTTTCACTGTAACTTACTTATCCATCCAAGAAGTGCTATTCTACCTACTTCAAAAGTCTTAATAATTTTTAAAATTTATTTGGTCATGGGATGTAGGCGTCACTCGCTTGGCCAGCATTTGTAGCCTATCCTTAATTGCCCTTGTTCAGGGGGCATTTAAGAGTCAACCACATTGCTGTGGGTCTGGAGTCATATGTAAGCCAGACCAGGTAAGGACAGCAGATTTCCTTCCCTAAAGGGCTTAGTGAGCTATATCTGCAATGGTTTTGTGGTCATCATCAGACTTTCTAATTCCAGATGTTTGCTGAATTACAAATTTCACCATCTGCCGTGGTGTGATTTGAACCCCAGTCTCCAGAGCTTTACCCTGGGCCTCTAGAATACTAGCCCAGTGATAAAACTTCTAGGCCACCGACTCCCCACTTGCAGCTTAGTTCTCCCAGATCCAGGTTAGCCCAAATTTCAGATCTCTACATTCACCAGTAAGCAACTCAGCTGACACCAGCTAGAGGACATGTAAGCTAATAATTCCCTGGTGTCCAGCTTGGATTAAAACCCTTTCTGGCTGTGTTTCGGAGGTATCCAAGTCAATACACTGATGTAATAGTCGTACTTGTTCGGGAAAGGAAACTAAACCTCAACAAGATTAGAGTTTGGGAGAATTGTCCATGTAATATTAAAAATAATCAGTCTTAGCACTTATTTGTTTTTCTGCCTGGCTAATTTTTTATGTTGACTGGAAGGAACTTGAAGTGAATTGTTCAAACGTTGCCAGGTCCAACACATGACCTGATATTGGCAAAGTGCCCAGTGAAGGCTAGTTCTTTTCCCCTTATGAAAAGTGATGAATGGGATGCCCCGAGACCTGCTTATACCCATTGTAGCAGACAACTCGACAATGGGCAGCATAAATAGTGGAATGGGAACAAGCGCTCTGCCTGCTTTCTTGGGTGGCTAATGACACAACAACCTATATTGTGTTGACCAGCCTGCACACCAGATGTTTTTAATTAAATTAGTGATTTGCCAGCTAATCAAAATCTGAGGTTATAGTAGAACCACACATGAATATGAAGCCAACAGTGTTTTTTTAATATATAATTCCGTATTCCTAGAACAATATTATTCTGTCCATAATAATCACCCAAGTTGCATGTGAGCTCTGAGTTAGTGCCAACAGCTCTTTACTTCACCTTACCAGAAATAAATATGCCAAGTTTTTCAACCCATCAGACAACACACTCCAGAATGGATTGCCGTGTTAAACAACAAAAATGCAATCTATTAATAAGCAAAGAGTATGCTTACAATTAACGTGATCGCACAATGGCTGCTTTTGCCATTAAAGCCCGCAGCTTTCAAATGCATTTCAAAGTATTATCCCATCTGCTGCAAATTCATCATTTTTTTCATTTAAAGTTTCATCAATCAGAAAGCTGGAATTTTAATAACAAAAAGCTGTCAGCAAATACAACAACTTGAGGAAGAATTGGTGCAGTTGAACCAAATTTGGTACCGTGGTGCAAGACGCTAGTAAGCCAGACGGTCTGATGTTTAGTCAGATGCAGTGCTGGCCAAGGCTAATAATTATGAGGCATTTATTATTGTAACTGTATAAACACTTATGATTTTACAAGTACGCATGATGTGTGACGCTGCACAACAGATAGAATCCCAAGTCCTAATCCACCCCAGCACATTAGGTGTACTGGTTTATGGTAACTTAATAAATCTAATTATAATTTTATGACACACGGCTCCCGCAGGATTTTTGGTAACGATTTGGAGTAAAGTTTGTTCATTATGGTGAAAACTTTCTACTCGCTGTCAAATGTTTTAATGTTGTTATTTTTACCTTCCCCCAGAAGACATTTTGTGAATAAGGGGACAACAAATTCTAGACGTCGGCACTCCAGAGTGCACAGTGCTGTCATGATACAAGAATTCTATCCTTGCATATTTACAGCAGAGGTCACTGGAATTGCCCAGTTATTCTGCTTTTAGTGGTTTATTTTTTAAGTTGTGGCAAGTACCTACGCTTCAAACTCCTTGTATGAGTTTGAGAGTCTAAGGCAATTTATCATTTTTGGGTGAATAGTAAGAGGCATTTCCGGAACCAAAACAAAAATAAAAATACCTGGAAAAACTCAGCAGGTCTGACAGCATCTGCGGAGAGGAACACAGTTAACGTTTCGAGTCCGTATGACTCTTCACCAGAACTAAGGAAAAATAGAAGAGAGGTGAAATATAAGCTGGTTTAAGGGGGGGGCGGGGTGGGACAAGTAGAGCTGGATAGAGGGCCAGTGATAGGTGGAGATTGCCAAAAGATGTCACAGACAAAAGGACAAAGAGGTGTTGACGGTGGTGATATTATCTAAGAAATGTACTAATGGTGACATTAAGGGTAGAAAGCAGGATGAGCAAGGTACAGATAGCCCTAGTGGGGGTGGGGTGGGGGGAAGGGATCAAAATAGGCTAAAAGGTAGAGATAAAACAATGAATGGAAATACATTTAAAAATAATGGAAATAGGTGGGAAAAGAAAAATCTATATAAATTATTGGAAAAAGGGGGATCGGAAAGTGGGTGGGGATGGAGGGGAGAGCTCATGATCTAAAGTTGTTGAACTCAGTATTCAGTCCGGAAGGCTGTAAAGTGCCTAGTCGGAAGATGAGGTGCTGTTCCTCCAGTTTGCGTAGAGCTTCTCTGGAACATTGCAGCAAGCCAAGGACGGACATGTGGGCAAGAGAGCAGGGTGGAGTGTTGAAATGGCAAGCGACAGGGAGGTCTGGGTCATGCTTGCGGACAGACCGAAGGTGTTCCGCAAAGTGGTCACCCAGTCTGCGTTTGGTCTCTCCAATGTAGAGAAACCGCATTGGGAGCAACGAATGCAGAAGATAAGTAATAAGAGGCATTTCTGGACCTTAAATGTGGGAGGAGCAGAATATTTTGTATGTTGACATTACATAATGGCTTTGCATTTCATTACATTTTCATAATTTATACTACTGTAAAATGTTAGGTTAGTGCTCTACTGCTCCTTGCTTAAAAAAACACAATCTTTTTTTGGTTTAGACTTTTAGCGGATGGATCTTCAGCTCAGGGCTGGGGAAAGATATCTACACAGTATGTCCATGATCAGTGGGCCTGCATCTATTTTATTTGGAACAAATTTGAGCAGTCATCTGAAAGTGTAGCCAACAAGAGTTGTGAGCTTTCGTTACCTGTTGTAGAAAATCCAGCACTCATTCTCCACGCCTGCATAGAAGCGGTTAACATTGTTCCATCGGACCAAGTGCTCCCCATTCTGCAATGCATGAAGATTCTCATTCCTAAGGTGAGCAAGATTAAATATGACAGATATTTGACTGGTAGGGACTAAGACATTGCTCATTTATTCCTGCAGTAAATATTTTTGCTATTTTTTTTTCTTGCAAATATAAAATATAGCTTTCATGCTCATGCTGACCAAAAACTGCATATTTGTAACTATAATTGTGTTTTTTAATCTTTGTAGGCCTGTAAATGCTCCTCCTAACAATTTGTGATAGAAATATATGCAAACTGTAATGAAATTTCAATCTTTTTATTTGACTGTGTTTTACTGTGCAATAGAACTTCTTGATTTATTCAGCTTTACAGGTCAGAAGAGTCTCTGTGTGTGAAATCTCTTGATCTAGCGTGGAAAGCTGTTCTGGACCTGAACAGTAACCAGCTGCATTTTTGGCCTACTTTAAATGCTTACATACAGATTGCCTTTCACCATCAGCTCCTTAGCATAACTGGGGAATGTGGCATTGGAATAAAAGTGAAAGAGGTAAGATATGCTTTACCACCTCCCATTTAACAAGATCCACTCTTGTGAATTATTATTATTAAATAATTCACAGAATTGTAGAAGCACTGAAGGAGGCTTTTTGGCCCATCATGCTTATCTCAGCTCTTTGAAAGGGCTGTCTGATCAGTCCAGCTCCCCAATTCTTTCCCCATAGCACTGTAAATTTTTCCTTTTCAAGCGTATATCCAATTCTCTTTTGAAAGTCATTATTGAATCTGCTTCTACCACCTTTTTTTTGCAGCACATGCCAGTGCATACCCACATTTCTCCTGATTTCTCCTCTGATTCTTTTGCCAGTTACTTTAGATACGTGTCATCTGGCTATTGACCCTCTTGCCAGTGGGAATGGTTCCTCCTAATTAAGATCCCTCATAATTTTGAGCATAAAGAGAATTTATGTTTTTGTATCAGTGGCATTTTCAGACTGGTACCAGACAAGATATTAAGAGCATGGGAACAATTAATTGTAATCCCTTTTTTCTTCGAAATTTCCAGGCAAGATCATATACGGCTTCCAACCTAAGGGAAGCTTTCAGGGTACAGCCTCAGCCAAGCTTAAGGCATAACCAAATCAGCTGTGGTTATTTTAAATCAAAAATTTTAGAGGGGCGTAATTTAATAACCCCCCCTCCCCAAGGCAAGTTTGAGGGGCAATGTGATCAGGCAGGAGGGTGCAGAGTGAAGATCCCGCTGCCTTCCCAACTTCCCCTGATCAAACTCTGGACAAGAAGGGTGGATGACCAAGACCAATTGAGGTCCATAAGTAGCCACTTAAGGGTCTTATCCCGTTATCTCTGATATTCTACCAGCGACAGGCAGGGAACTCACCATGTGGAACAAAGCAAAGCAAATCCTCCCGGGTTAGCCTGCGGCCTACTGCTGGGGGGGTGGGGGGGGTGCGCAGGGAGTGGCCTCGTTCTCAGGCATTATGTGCCCAATTGGTAGACCCGGCTATCAGGAAAAGGGGACACCTCAGGGAGGCACCCCCAAACCATTGCTGTTGACTGCCCTGCCCCTCCTCCTCCTGGCACCGGGCTTAATTCAACGGGAGGCCCGACACTGCCCAGTTAGGTGCCAGATTGGAACTAAATCCATGGGGCCTCCCGAATATGGCCACGGTGGGGTTGCCGGTGTATGGGCCCCCTTGCTGCAGCCATTAAATTCCACCTGTGGATTCTTGATGACTACATAGAAAATCTGAGCTATTTCTGGGACTTGTGTATTGCTTCCTTTTCCACTTCATTAAAATATTCGTGTAGTGGTTATAACGCTCATTGGCCCATCCTTGCCAACCGTATTCGTCCATCTTTACACAGCCTTTCTTAGGGGCTGATTGGTCAGCCAACTCTTGTGCCTCGCGTTTTTTAAAACAAATACCTACTGGCCTGAATTTCATGCTTGTTGTGTGTGCCAGGTCGGCGGGAGCAGAAGCAGATGTGGAATCTGCTCCCGGCCGCGGTCGCGTTACAAACGCGATTTCAGGCTGGGTGGCCAATTAAGGTCAGCCCAGTGTGAAACGCATCTTCTCAATGGTCGGGAAGGGCCAGGCGGGAGTCTGTCGGGCGCTGGGTCCAATGGGGACCCGGTGGGTGCTTTAAAATTGGCAGAGGCAGCTCCTTGAAAGCTGCCAGGGGAGAATCTTTGGAATCTGTCCAGGAAACCATTTCATTCGAACAATGGCCTCACCGGTGGCTGGGGGCATCAGGCAGGAGGGCAAGCCGGGTGGGCACTCGGCACCCCGTTTCTTGGACGAATGCCTCGCAGTCCTTGTGGAGGAGGCCAGTGTCAGGTCGGACACTCTAGTACCCAGGGATGGCAGGAGGAGGCCACCGCACCTGACCAAAAAAGCCTGGGAGAAGGTGGCAGCTGAGTTCAGCGGCCACAACGTTGTGCGGCGCACATGGGTCCTGTGCCGCAAAAGGTTCAACGATCTGCTGTGCTCGGCAATGTTGAGTACCGAGTTGGCATGGATCAGTGTGGGAAGTGTTAAGGGTTGGCTACCCCCCACCCCGTGGAGCTCAGGGGTGTTAGAGTCTGAGTGCCAACTGTCACTGGCCCCCGGTGCCAGGTTGGATGGTTTACCAGGCTGCAATGGTGTTGCAGGCAGAGAATGGTCAAATCAATGCTCTTCTGTCATTTCAGGAGGAGAAGCCATAACACCAATGAAAGAACTAAGACAGGTGGAGGCCCCCCAAACCTCCTCATTCTGACAAGGTATCAGATGGATGCCTTGGAGCTGGAGAGCTGCCACCCACCTCGGTCAGCCAGTTGTGGAGAGGCAGGGGTCTCTGACGAAAGTTAAAGTGCAGCACACAGAGGTGAGGGTGTCGGATTGTGCAAACGTTCTTGTGTAGCCTCATCATTAATGGGAGCCTCAAACCTGGAGTCCCCATTGATCATTGAAAGACAATAGCACCATGGTGCAGATCTCCAATGTCTCACCAGGGTGCCTGGCATGCACAATGACAGTGTGATGACTTAAACTAATGACATGTCATCATTTTCCCCTAGAATTGCCAGCTCACCCATGAACATAGGACCCCGAAGAGCCACCCTTGACGCCAGAGGGCCACTGGGCTTTGGATGCACCTGTGTCACATCCCCTCTCTGCATCAAGCACCAGCGCAGATACCAGCACCTCGGTGGGCATTAGATCATCTGCTAGAATGTCAGTGCATAGCGGTGAGGGCACTTCACACTCGCTTAAGGAGCAGGCGGAGGCAGAAAGTGCCCAGGGCGCTGGCAGTCAGAGGACTGCTGGAGACCAGAGCGATGCTGATTCGAAGGCAGATGATGAGCCTCTTGTCCATTAAGCAGCAGATGCTGGATGTCCAGCACGATGTGTGGGAGGATCTGGCAGACATCCATGAGGGTATGCATGCCATGATCTCTGTTATGGAGGAGTCCTTGCGGAGCATGAACACTGCGTGGACCCTCATCGCCGAGCACACTGCCTCCTCCATTGAGAGAGTGGCGACTCAGAGAGGCAACTCCAGGGACAGAATCTGGGGTTGCACTTGGACCTGCAAGCTCTCACGGAGGCAATTACCTCAGGAGGTCAGTGCCAGTATGGGAGATGGATGAGGCACCCAGTACCCCAGCTAGGTGCCCGTCCATTAATGGCGAGCAGGGACGTCCAGAGCGACCTCACGTTGGCGCACAAGCTGCTTGTTGTCTCTGCGGGCTCCTCACAGGGCGCTCTGGATGATGGCAGCAGCTCCTCTGCCAGTGACCGTGGCATCTGATGAGGCTTCAATGACTGGGGAGAGGTCAGCTGTGGCACTTGCTGCTCCTTCCCAGGTGGGGCCAGCACAGCCTCCACTGGTCAGAGGACGACTGCCAAGGTCATCAAGGTTAAGAAGACAGCACAGTCAGCAGGCTGCCTCCAACGCTGCTGCTAGCGAGGGCAGGGACAACACGATGCAACACTCGCAAACATAAGTTTAAGGCACCATGACCACAAGAGGGCCTGGTCACGGGTGATCTTCTGTTCTGCCATGTTTGTTAACCTGTTTACTGGTTGTGACCATTAACACCATATATTGTTACATTCCTTTGGTGTGAGTGACAACATGATATAAGTTTTGCTTTTGTCTTAATGGCCTGACTATGCGTCACTTATTTTTTAGGTGCAGGACATGTTACTATCTCATGCTGGACATGAGTGGCTCTAAACTTTATTGCACAGGTACTGAGTGGACTTTGGGTTCAAAGGAAAGTGTCACTTCAAACATTTGGGATGGAGATGGCACCCCTGGCATGAGGTGGAAGCAGATCTTTGGCAGCCTAGCTGAAGGAGCGTTGGATCAAGGTGTCCCTGCCTCCGTGAAGGATCCAGAGGCCTGCCTCTACATCTTCACTGTGCTCCTCACCGAGCAACTCTTCTGACTCACCACCGGATTCATCATCCGTGGCCTGTGGAGCTTCCTGAAGATCCTCTTCCTCCAGTGGGTCCCCTCTTGCCAGAGTCAGATTGTGGAGAGCGCAGAATGCAACCACGATTAGTGACACCTGTTCCGGGAGGAATTCTAGTGCTCTCCCTGAACTGCCCGGGCATCGGAAGCACATCTTGAGAAGACCTATGGCCCTCTCTATCACTACCCTTGTGGAGGCATGACTGCTTTTACAACGCTGCTCTGCCTCTGTTCTGGAGCGGCGGAGAGGTGTCGTAAGCCACCTTTTCAACGGATAGCCCTTGTCACCCAGCAGCCATCCATCCAGTCGAGCTGGCCTTGGCACCTGTGAGTGTCTGAGGATGTAAGCGTTATGGGAGCCGCCAGGGCACCTTGCACAGACTTTCTGAATCACAAATCACAAGTCTTGTGGTCACAAACTACCTGGGTGTTCATTGACTGGAATCCCTTCCTGTTAACGAAGGCACCCGGCTGACCCTCTGGGGCCTTGATGGCTACATGTGTGCAGTCGATTGCACCCTGGATGTGGGGGAACCCAGCAATTGCTGCAAATCCTCTGGCACACTCAATCTGGCTCGTCTCTTCCATATGGAAATGAATGAATGTCATTACCTGCCTGAACAGAGCTTCTGTCACCAGTTTGACGCAACTGTGGACAGCTGATTGGGACCCTCCACAAGGATCTCCCACTGATCCCTGGAAGGATTCAGAGGCATAGAGGTTGAGGGCCACTGTGACCTTCAGAGCCACTGGCATGGGGTGTCCACCCACACAGTTGGAGGTGATCTCAGGTCCAATCATCTGACAAATGGAGGTCACAGTCTCCCTGGGCAAAGATCTGGCAAATGGAGTATAATGTGGGAAAATGTGAAATTGTCCTTTTTGGCAGGAAGAATAAAAGAGAAGCATGTTATCTAAATGGTGAGAGATTGCAGAGCTCTGAAATGCAGAGGGATCTGGGTGTCTCAGTGCATGAATCGCAAAAGGCTAGTATGCAGGCACAGTAAGTAATTAGGAAAGCTAATAGTATGTTATCATTTATTGTGTGGGGAATTGAATACTAAAGTAGGGAGGTTATGCTTCAGTTGTACAGGGCACTCATGTGACCACATCTAGAGTACTGTGTACAGTATTGGTGACCTTTTTTAAGGAAGGATATGAATGCATTGGAAGCAGTTCAGATAAAGCTTAGCAGACTAATATCTGGAATGGGTGGGTTGTCTTATGAGGAAAGGTTGAACAGACTAGGCTTGTATCCACTGGAGTTTAGAAGAGTAAGAGGTGGCTTGATTGAAACATATAAGATTCTGAGGGGTCTTGACAGGATGGATGTGAAGAGGATGTTTCCTCTTGTGGGAAAATCTAGAACTAGGGAGTCACTATTTAATAATAAGGGGTCGCCCATTTAAAACAGATGAGGTGAGTTTTTTCACAGTGGGCCGTGAGTCTTTGGAATGCTTTTCCTGAAAAAGTGGTGGAAGCTGAGTCTTTGAAAATTTTTAAGGCAGAGGTGGATAAGTAAGCAAGAGGGTGATAGGTTATCGGGGTAGCTAGGATGCAGATTTCAAGTTACTATCAGATCAGCCATGATCTTATTAAATGGCGGAGCAGGCTCGAGGGGCTGAATGGCCTACTCCTACTCCTTTTTCGTATGGAGAGGCAGAGCATCCTTTGGTGTTGCACCTCAGACATGTTGAGGTAGCTTCAACACTGCCTGTAAACTCTGGCAGCAGGATAATGGCGTCTTCTGCTACCCCCTTCCGCCTTGGTCTACCTGCTGGCCCTGTGCCCCATGTGCCTGCACCTCTCCTCCGACAGGTTGCTCCCCTGGAAGCCACATAGGAATACCTGACCTCCTCTCCCTTCTGCCCTTCTCTTCCTCCTGAGAGGATGTGCCACCAGCGGAGAGTACAATCCCCATTACCAGGGTAGCAGAAGGTTGTCTGGTGCCTGGAAGGGTCTACACAGTCAAAATCCCCCGGGGCCTTGGAGACACCTGAAATGAAGCCTAGAAATGCTAAAACTGAAGCTCACAACGGAGATGAAGCTATCAAGTTCAAATAAGCAACCAGCAGCAAACTATCTCCTAAACTCCTCGCTGTTCACAATGGCAATGCCGCAGACCCTTTTTATCCCACCCTTGGATGAGATGTCATTAAAAGTGGGCTGCCTGCCTGCCTACTGTGCCACGATCGTGAAATCGCACGGGCAATGTAAAATCGGGATCAATTGCCTTTTTAATGGCCTTGAGCGGCCCTTTAATTGTTGGTGGGCGTGGCTCCGACACCTGCGTGTGCCCGCCGACCTGAAGATTGCTCACGTGCGGGATGACGTTGGGACACTCGCCCGACATCACCTTGCGCTATTTCCCGTCCGTTTGGGTCGGGGGCACGCCCGCCCACGAGATGTAAAATTCTGGCCACTGTTTTTCCTTATGTTCAGGATGTAATGAAGACATGAGTGGAAGGGTCAGCAGTTATTTTAGTGACTCTATGCTGGCTGTAGACCTGGTTGACTGGCAGTCAATTCCAATCAATACAATTAGCATATAAACAGAGTGCTCTGATGGCTTATCTTTTCAGCAGGATGACCTATCTCTTGAGGGGGCTTAGCCAGCTCTGTGTTTTAAGCTGTAAATACATCATTAGTATTGTAAAAATTGAATTACGTGCTTTTGAGGAAGCATTACTGCCTTGATTTGGTAGTCCCAGCCAAAAGAAGGCACCCATTTATCATCAGATGTTCTCCTGTAGGCAGGGAAAACTATTGCAAAATGGCATTGATGCAGAAGGTTGAACTCAGTATCCCCTACTACAAATATGTTGTAGCCTGAGGAAATAGGAGGGGAGAATTTATAAGAAAAATATTTGGAGGTGAACAATTTTCCAGAAAAAGCATTTCCATGTGGATAAGATAGATAGGAAAGCTGTAAGGATTATACGATCACTTCATATTATAATTAGGAGAAATGAAGCCTACATCCTCTTATTATATTGTCAAGTACTGAAGGCCTCTTGCTGCTATTTTGAATTTTGTGTATTAAACTGTTCAGTAGCTAAATAATGAAAGCTTATTCTCTCAACGCACATTTGATCTCCAGAAAATGCTGTCGTCTCTTTCTAGATGATTAAAATAGAATGTTGAAGTTTATGCAATTAGATTTAACTAACCTTCCGAAAAGCTTGGTGATGTAACCTGAGTTATGATCTTGGATTCATAGTGTTTATTGTTTCATGTTTTAGATTTCTAAAAGTAGATTATAACCATCTGCTATTACTGGAGGATATTTGTGTGTTTATCAACTTCTCCACAAATTAGCTTTGGGTATGACCTAATTCTCTGCTGCTGGTGAATTATTCATTTACTCAGTCATAGGCATAGATCTATTTTTCTGCAGATTACTGGCAATAATATCTTCATTATATTCTAATTTTCTTTTCATTGCCGATCTGTACCGACCTCTAGTTATTTTTAACTAATGGTCATTTAATTCAAATGTTTGATATGAAGAAGCAATGAATTTACTTTGCTTTAAATATGGTTTTCAGTTTATTTCTGGCTGTAGTGTAATTTGTCGTACTTATTGAAGAGAAATAACCATCTGTTTATCTGGTTACTGTTCTTTCCCTTGCTCGAATCCTTTATGTTTCCAAGCTGGAGATATTTGCTGCCACGTTGCCTTAATCAGTCTGATAGTCTGGGAAAATGATTATCTCACTATTCTCAAGCTATTCACTTACACTAAGGAGAGTCAATGACCAGTCATGCTATTGGTCTTCCCCTTCTCCCTCCACGTAGCATCAACTACAGTGGCACTCTAGGGTGAGCTGAGCTTTGATCTAACAAACACTCGAGCTTTACTTCTGATTATTGTCAGTTACTACAGGTTGGATTACGAATTCATAATTCACTCCCAACTATCTAATATTCTGTTTGTGAGTAGTGCTGTGAGGTATGCAGTACTAGAAAAGAGATTACGATGCAAAAAAAAAAACCCAAATTTGAAGAATCTAATCAAATTTTCAGTGTTCTGGCAGCAATAAGCAGAAAGTTATGTGCATTTATCACCTCCTGGTTAGGTATTTATCTCCCAGGAGGCTGTGAAGAAGAACAATTGACGTGAAACATTTTTTTTTAAAAATGCCAGCGAACACACATTGTGATTCAGCCCCAGAACCTTATTTAGTTGTCAGAATGAATGCTTAGCATGGAAAAAAAAATCACAGATTCAGCAGCAGAAGCCTTGCACAATTTTGTTACAAGCAGAGATCCATATTTTAATGGAAGTAATGGATCAAAGCTGTCTGTCTTATTTGGTTTTTAATGCTCAGCAAGTCAAAACAGACACTGATGTTTGAAGACCTGTCGGAAATGCAAACCTTTTAAATTCATGATTGCATTAATAGGAGAGTAATGAATGCAATGGAAACTGCTGCTTTCAGGACTGAAGCAAGGTTATATCTGGTCTGCTTTGGATAGAGAGTGAGATATCCAAAGTACACCAGGCCAGTTTGTTGAATAAATTCAGAATTATATAAACAATTCTTTGGTCCACCATGTTTAATCTACAGATTAAAATTCACATTATTTCCTTAAAACTAATGTTTTTTCCCCCCTACAGCTCATGTGTTACTTCTTGAATTTTAATATCAGGACCTGTTATCTAGTTGAAACATGCTGGGTGTCAGGTATAATGATGTGAAATTAGATGAGATGACTTTTGATCAAAGGAAAACTGATTCAAACCAAATGAATATTAGGAAATGATGTGTTGAGATAATTGCTAAGGTAATGCTGTCAGAATTAATATAGCAGCTTGTTGGTGTTAATCAAGCCGACAATCATTAAGACTTAAAATTGATCTGAAAAAGTTAGTATCTTTCATAATGCTTCATGAACCAATTTGTGGCCTGTTCTTCTTTCATGCATAAACAGAGAATCCCACACACTGGTGGGTTGTTTGTGCACGACAGTGGCAAGAATGAAGCATCTTTCTCTTTAATCTTTTTACAGACCAGCTATTATGTGCACCTAAACTCTGGCATATTTGCTTGCGAGCTTCCAGGATGGGTCCCTTGTTGTTAAACACTCGGTGCCTGATTGAGGGACCGAGCATTGGGAAGGGGGGTCCTGCCGAGAGCCACCTCCTGCTGACCCCACAATGACTCCCACCTCATTCCCCTGCGATTCCCCCTCCCTCCCCTGCGACTCCCCCCTCCCTCTCCCGCGACAACACCCTCCTTCCCCAGCGATGTACTACCAGCAGCAGCCACCACCTTCCTAATGGTGCTGCCGAGCAGTGAAAAAAACTGCTGGCCTCTGATTGGCTGGCAGGTCTCGGCAGGCAGGACTTCAGACCCTGGATCCTTAATATGGGGGAAGGCAGCCGCTGCCCAGTTAATGATTGGCACTTAATGCAGCAGGCCTTCCCAAAAAGAAACAACGAGGGGCTCTCGCTAGTTCTTCAGCCGACAGGCGAGACCCCCACTGCCTCCATTAAGTACCGCCCATTGACTCTTAAGTAAAAACCCAAAAATGTAACTACTGCTTTTTTTGTCACTTGCGAATTATTCACTAATGCAAACACACAGACACACATGCAGTTTTAATTGGTTAGTGGGTAAAGAGAATGATTGAGTAACCTACTCCCAGGTCGCTACTGGTACTGCTTCATAACCAGTTGCTTCAGAGGATTGTGCGTGTTCTGGATTGCTCTCTTCCCCCGCCACCCAACCTCCTTGACCCAGTATCCCACTTGGCAACTGTTTAGCATATTCTTCATCATGGCCTGGCTGAGTGGATTAAATTATGAAGATCACGATTTGAAATCATAATGATTAACTAAATATTGAATGCATATAGGTTTTTATTATCTGAACAGCATTATAAATGATCAGTACTAAGATTTTACTGCACAAACCTAAGTTGAAACGATCCACCTGATTTTTCTTGTCATTTTAGCATTTGGGAATGGATATCATTAAAAGATGTTGCGCTTATTTTTCCCCTTAAGATCTGTGCTATGAGGGAGGGAATATAGTCATATCCATGGTGGAAAATACTTTATTCAGTGTAGGGAAGCACAGATCATTGAATACATCTTGATAATTCAGCTAATTTCTTTTAGAACATTTGGAGGTGCAGAAATTGGGACCAAGTTCCCACTCTGCTTTGCTAATGTGCCAAAACCAACAATTTTAACTGTTGCTCTGAGTCCAAATGGCTCCCCAGATGATGCTGTGCATTATTTTATGAAATGTCATTTTAGAAAGGAGCTATTTAGGGAGGACACTCCTGTGATCAATATCCTGAGGCCAAGGGGTGGTGCACATATGAGTGCCAAAAATTAAAACATCATTAAATCATTCTGAATATATCTTGCCGGAGCTGTTCTAGCTCAATTTCTAATTTTGTTACCTGCTATTGGGATCGAAAAGATGATAGGGCAAAACCTTTTGGAAAGAGGCGAAAGTGTCTTTACCTAGAAGTGTGAGAGCCTAGAATTTTGCACTCGCGCAGAATCCTGAATGTGAGTGGGGTGTTGCAGAATTCACGTCCACTTGATGTGAAATGGGCTAACCTTGCTGAGGTTTCTGGAGGCAGCTTAGTTTAAATAGTCAGGTGCAGGTTAAGTGTTGGGTATTTCACTAATTGCAGTTCTCCCTATTGAGGGATAGGAATTTATGTGCTGTTATAGAATTTAAATGTTTGCAACAACTTAAAGGGGCAGTCCTCCAAGTAATCAGTTGATTCCATAACTTGCTTAATGCACCTGTGCATAGCTTTGTTTGTGTAATGTTACTCTGGCCCCCATTAGCAGCCTGGAAGGGCCTGACAGCATGGCAATTAACGGTGGCCCAAGCTACCACTAACACAGCGATTGCACCTACACAATACACCCAATGGATATAAGAACATAAGAAATAGGAGTAGGAGTAGACCATATGGCCTCTTGAAATTGCTCCACCTTTCAATACAATCATGGCTGATCTGCCTCAATTCTACTTGATTTGGAACCTATGCAATGTGCCCTGTGCCATATTCTAGATCCTACACAACATAGCCTGTGTTTGTGACATTTTCATGCTTGTTGGATATGTCCTACATTTAACAGCTTGTCCTCGGGTATTCTCGATGTTGAATGGCGATTCCGTCGAAATCATTTCGAGCATAATTTTGTTACTTCCGCAAAAACCTGATTAGATCCTGCTAACCACCAATTAACATTATACACCGTGTCTCCTGCTAATGCAAGATGGCTGTGGAAGAAGGCACCGATTCCTGTCTGTGCATGCGCAGAATACTATGTTGTCATTTGCAGGAGACACAGTGCCGGTTAGAAGCCGTTTACCCAGTTTCTGAGCCTGTGACGGACAGGCAGTCAGGACGCGGAGGCCTCCCGGTTTCCAGGGATCGGAATGGGAGGGAGGCGGCTTTTGATTCACCTGATGATGGCCACAATTCTGTTTGCAGTTCCCGGGTATGTTTCTCCCAGCACAGCACATCTGAGGACCAACAGGGTAGGCAGTTGATGGGATACAGGGTTAATTACACACCGTACCTTCCACACCACTGAGATAAGATGCTATGAAAAGACGGTTTATTGGGAGAAAGATGCCTTCCCAAAAGATTGGGGTAAAAAAGACGAGAGAAATGTTAGGGAAATCAAATGGGATGAAGGAAACTGTGGGACCCCTGAGAGATTCTGCTGTCTGCGCTGTAAGATTTTCAATTCCAGGGCCAATGATCACCTGCACAGGTGCCCTACTGCATTTCGCGACCTACTTTTTCCCTTATAAAGATGGTGGCCATGCATACAACTCCACATTGCGTAGTGTTGGCAGCAAATGCAGCCAACATTATACAGGGGAGCTGTGTGTGCTGCATATGAGGCCATATGTAGTCGACAGCTACATTGGGCTTGTGTGAATTGAATTATACTGCCAGAGGGGAACTTTGGAAGTCAAAACCTTCATCCTGCTGAACAAACAAAAGCGATAAAGGGACAGGTTCTTAAGATTTTTAATCTTCCGGATAATGTACAGCTGACTCAGTCTTCAAAGTAAATATTTTTCCGTGTATCTCCTTTTAAGCATTACCTATTGTTCTGAAATTTCTAATAATGATAGTTAAAAAGATAGTTGGGAAAATTGATTGATCTGTCGAATTTCAACATTATCATGCAAGACAGTAAAATGTCCAAGAAATGCATTGAGAAGATATGCAGATAATTCATAATGATGATAATTCTGACTGGTATCCCTACTGAGTGGTAAATATTTCATAGGCTTTACAGCACAGAAACCAACCATTCTACTCTTTATTCTTTTTAATTCTCTTTTAAAGGCAGTTTGCATTCCCTTCACACTGGATATGTGTATTACTGGTGGCACACTCATCTGAGTCAAATAAATTCAAGCCACACTCTAGAGATATATTCTGACATTTCATTGTAATGCGTTACACTGTCAAGAGGTGCCATCTCTCGGATGGGATGTTAAGCAGAGGCCCCTGTCAGCCTTTCTGGTGGATGTAAAACGTTGCAGAGTACTATCCAAAGGAGAGGAAGAGAGTTCTCTTAGTACAAAAGCAAAACACTGTGGATTCTGGAAATCTGAAATAAAAACAAAAAATATTGGAGATGTTCAGCAGGTCAGGCAGCATTTGTGGAGAGAAACAGAGTTAACGTTTCAGGCCAATAACCTTTCACCAGAATTGAAGAAAGATAGAAATGTTACAGGTTTTAACCCCTTTTGTTTCTCTCCATAGGTTCTGCCTGACCTGCTGAGTATTAACAGCAGTTTTGTTTTTTTTTCCGAGTTCTCTTGGTGCCTTGGCTAATGTCTATCCTTCAACCAGCTTTATTGAAAAACGGGTTACCTGGTCATGTATCTCACTGATATTTGTGGGGCCTCCCTGCGTGCAAATTGGTTGCTACCTTTTATACAATATAACAGTGACTACCCTTGATTGACTGTGAAGCACTTTGGGACATCCCGATGTTATAGAAGACATTGCAAAAATATAAGTTCATTCTTGCTTTCCTTTTCTAGATTACAAACAAATTGCTTGAAATATCGCAAACCAAAACTGGAGTCTTCAACATGTTAATTACTCACTGCTGCCAAACATGGCTGTCCACCGCTTCTACTGCTAAAGATTTTCTACCAGATCCTTTCGCAAGTGCTGAAAACCATGTAGACCTATTTGTAGAGGCATGTCTATTTGGACCTGTTTTTAGGAAGGATCAGAGGTAAAATGGTTTAAAATATTTTAATCTTAATTTTTTAAATAAACGCTGTGTCTTCAAATTAAAGTCAATTTTAATCTCATGCTTTTGTCATTTTGCACTTACTGCATATAGTTGTTGGAAATATGAAACATCTAAAGTATGGAATTAATTTTTCAGTTGTGTTGTCAAATGTAAGTTTAAAAAAAATGATTGTACTCTCACAAGTTAGCTCTGAGTTTTTTTTTATGTATTGTAAATTTCTGGTGGGTTTTCAGAGGATTTAAAATGTCAATTCTTTATTATTTTTGTCTAGGCTAATTCAAGATGTACACATCCATATAGAACTACTGGGAGATGAATGTGCAGCCAACGGATCCACTGAATAGTAAGAGAATAGCTGGTTTCTGAGTTAGTTGCAGGAATGGGAAGAGTTAATTTGGATGAGAGGAGAGAAATGATTCATGACCTTGGAAAATGCTCACACAGTGTGATCCATTCACAAAACAGGATTCAATCATAGTCCTCGTAAACAATTAGCCTGCAGTCACCAGTGTTGCTGCACAAAATGGGCAAGTGAAAAGGGACTATTATTTTGTGATCTTTCTGGCTTTTTATTTCAGTATTCCTAGAACAAAGTATTTACGTAGTTTTAAGTTCATCTTGAAGTACATGCTGCTTTTGTGTACTATTACGTATTGTTTATCTTTTTTGTTTTCTACCTCCATGCACTCTTTATCACTTTTGTTGCACTGTTTTCATACAACTTGAATTTACTCCTTTTTATCTGCTGCTCTTGTGACTTTTGGCTATTTCTTGATTGTGGATTTGCTTAAATTCTGTTTACACAATCTATCAACTGGAACCTTGAGCTTGAGACCAAAAATGGAACAAAATGTAATAAAATTAATAAATTAAAATTTATTTGGAGAACCACTTAGCATGTTGCTTGCAGATAAATTGGATTAAGTAGTCAGACCTCAAGAGTCTCTTATATTACCTCTCGAGAATACCCCAATCCTACAATGCATCCAGGCTGGACTTTTGAGGTGCAAGTCCCAGCACATCTCTTGCAATTTTAACATTGATAGGGAGGACCATGAAAGTGTATTGCTTTGAGACACTGAGACTCTTGGTGTTGTCACCAATTAAGAATGCCAGGCTATAGCTCCCAGCAGTGCATGTGACAGTGCACCTGGGTTAGGGATCTGGCCTTATGCCCCCTGTGTACTCACCAGCAGATAGCTGACCTGCTAATTGATCAGTCCTTCTGCTTTTCACTTCCTCTCTATGTGGTGCTTCCATACATTGTGTCAACTCTGGAGCTCTCTGTATCTCTTTCAGTTGCTGTTCTGCAAGTTTCTTGTTTTCTCTCTCCTGTAAGTCTCTCAATTTACCTTTACACTTCTCGCAAATGTTTCTTTGATTTACTCATCTTTTTTTTAAGATCCCAGGCATGTCGCAAAATGGTGGTAGTGTCACGTGTAGATAGTGTAATCTGAAGCTGGGAGCTTAGTGCAACTAAGAAATAAACTGAAGAGGAAAACATTAGAAAGGAAAGGCACTCTAATCTTATAGATAAATGAAAATAATGTCTGTGGGATGGAAATGGTTAAGGGAGCAATGGTGGGGGTGGTGTGGAGGAACGCAGGCTCAAACAAGAGAGTTGGGAAGGAGTTCAGTCTTAAGGATGAAGGGTGGGGAAGGGTTGACATTTTGGATAGAAGCTCAATGGGAAGAATGCAGGATTGTACTTGGGTAAAGCCCAGTTCTGTCAGGACTCGAGAGCAGTATAATTAAAAAAAAACAGTGAACATTTAGTTTGGGGGAATCACTTCTCCTGGCAGTCAGATTGTGATAATGACAATCTTGCCATGCTGATTGAAAAAATATGCCATGTCCTTAACTTGAATCAGTTAGATTGGTAGATTGTGATGCTGCTTCAAATTCATATTTTTTTTTAATATTTTGAAATCTCAGTGTTAAAATTGTCTCACTTTCCAGTGATTATCCACCTTCTAATAGAGCATGGACAGATTTGATCAATGCTTGCAGGTGTTTCATTTGAATCAAGAAAATTTCCCATCTTTGTTGCACAGGATTAGATGCTTACTCAGTTGGTCAGCATCACCTGTCTTACACCAAGATTGCACCAAGTGTGTTGCAACAAGGACATCTTCGCCACTCCCTAACCTGGATCGCCTGTAATTGTTACTGAAACCTCTTATTTACATTTAATGTCCTTTTAGAATAGGGAAAATAAGAATGCTCGTTCTAATGGGCTAGGCAAGACTGAAATGCATACGACCTGCATAACTTGGGTAAAGTGCTCCATGAAAAAGTAATTTGTCTTGCAACAGAGATACTTAGTAGTTGTAAATGATAATTAAGGGTAAGTAGTTGTTAACCATATAACCAGTAAGTGCTTAATAGGGAGCTTAACTGTTAGCTTTTGTTACTTCCCACTAAAATATTTTTCCTAAAGTCGCAAGGACCATATACTTGGAGAAATCTAGCTGCTCTGTTTCATGTTGTTGAGGGAAGTATCAGTGACTTTTTAAAATTTGGATTATGGTTAATTGTCCGCAGTGACACTGTAACCACGTAGCCTGTAGTTGTATTTTGCAACTTTGACACTTCAG
Organism: Cetorhinus maximus; assembly: GCF_964194155.1. Taxonomy (NCBI): domain Eukaryota; kingdom Metazoa; phylum Chordata; class Chondrichthyes; order Lamniformes; family Cetorhinidae; genus Cetorhinus; species Cetorhinus maximus. The sequence continues at coordinate 105,452,492 of NC_135892.1, forward strand.
CTCTTTTTTTAAAAAAAGTACATATTTAGAACCTATATTTTGCACTGTTTTTCTGCACCTTGTAAGTTTCCTTGCAATCTTTTTGAGAACAGTTTTCACAATCATTGCTTGTGTTATTCTCCTTAAAACATTATTTTAACACACTGAAAAGGTTCATGGTATCAATGTTTCATAGTCGACTATTAGCCAGAATGCATCAGATGAAAGAGTAGAGAGCACATGGAAACCTTTTTGCTTATTTCATGACAGCTGGGTTAGAACGACATTAGCAGGCACCTGAGAACTGATCATCTACCATAGTACACACTTGACATAGATGGGTCTTGAAATGGGGAGGTCACGTGGAAATAAATAGTGAACAGGAATTGGAAAGTATATGCTCTCAGAAAAATACCTATTTATTATATTCCTTCAGTAAGGCTGGAATTAGATTATTGAAATAGTAACATTCTTGTGAGCCATTATTTGGATGGCACTTAATAACTTCTTTAAAAAAAAAGTTGATTTTTTTTGTCATTTTACCCCCTTGGCAGTGAAAACAGAGATGATCAATCTGTGCGGATTTGGGCAATTAACTTCCTCTGCCAATTGAATGGGTCGAATTCGTTGCATAAGAAATTCATGGAGAATGTTGTCAGCAAACTCCTTGAGAAGGTAATTATTTATCTTCTGATAGGTTCTGAGGACAAGTACCATTGGCACAACATTTGCATGCATTATGATTTATTACTGACTGAGGATAAATTCTGGCACTGTGTTTTGATCGCACAAGGAAGTAAAGCATGGTTCAGCGGAATAGCATAAATGATCTTAACCATAGGACCATGTGACCATCAGCTGCTGAGAAAATTGAATTTTATATCCATATTTGAAATCTGTTATGCATCCCTCATTTAAAAAACTTACTTTAAATACCTGTTTCTCCTTTAGGTGATGCTGTGATTGGCTTTTTCAGCATTAGCGATGGCATGTTGGTTGACACATAACATCTGCTATTTTGTAATGAGAATATATCAATCACCCTGTTGTTGCTGAGTTTGGCCAGCTGTTCCCACAAATCACTCAAAATTCTTTGAGATTTTTTCCATCAAGTATTTTTTCTCCCAACTGAAACTGCTAATGTCCAAAATTTAGATTCAAGCACAATTTTTAAAAAATTATAAAGATACAGTCAAACTTATCCACTGAATCATGACTGCCTCTTTTAACACACTTATTAAAGATTTTATTTGAAGGCCACAGGCATTCCTAAAAGCCTTCATGTTTTTGTCCAGTGCTGTATTGAATTATTCAGCTTTAGCATGTGCAATATGGGTAATTTATCTGGTGCATCGGTACTATTCAGGTAGTTGTACTGATGGAATATCTTTAGATTCCAGCACTTTCTATTTATAGCTTTATTCAAATGATTTAAAAAACAAAAGGACATGATAAAAACTTAATTGAAATACTATTTATATTGAGTCTTTTTCTAAAAGATAAACGATCTGAAAAATGTGGAAAAATGACTTCTGATTACCTACAATATTGACTTTTATAAACATCAAAAAGTACATTGAGTTGGAGGAGAAAGAGGGACTGACTTAATGCACAAGTTTGAATTTTGAAGCCAACTAATTGTCCACCTGTCCTTTGGCAGTTTAAAAAGTAATTGCTAATTTTTTACACTTGAGATACAGAGATTCAAACGGCTTACACCTCTGGCACACGTGGTTAGAGAAGGGCCCACAAGTACTTTAAAGCATCCAATGTGGCAGGCAGCATGTGCAGTTACATTTCACGCTGGGAGTGTACCACACACCATTTTGGTAACACTGCCTCCTGCCATTGCAAGATAGCGGTCTGCGCATGCGCACCAGTCCACGTGTACGCTCAAGTCTAGTGACGTCACTCCGCTGAGCCCAGCCTGCTAGTATCACTCTACGCATGCGCAGACTTCTGCGCATGTGCACTTGAGGCCCGCACAGGGCAGCAAGGGGGTGGTGACATCAGAAAGAGCGCACAGGCACAAATTTCAAAATTCGGCAGTTTCCAAGGACTGTGTCGGTAGGCGTCCCTGGGGAGTGTTGGGCAGTATTTACAGGGTCCCCATCCGTTCCTCCTCAATCCCTATCTCTCTCCCTCCTCACCTCCTATACTCCTGCTCACCCTGTTCTCTCTCCAAAAGACAGAGTGTAAAGGGAAGGAATGAAAAGTTCTTCTGCAGGCAAGGACTAAAAAGCTGACTCACTGGTCACAAGTTTGCCTGACTGTGACCATGTTATGATCCAGCAGTTGGTAAAGCTGAGTTATTTAAAAATCTCAGAGGGAAACTTTAACTTAAAAATATAGGTTATGACAGTTTAAAGTTTCGAGTCCAGATGACTCTTCTTCAGAACTAAAGAGAAGTAGAAATGTTGTGAAATATATACTGTATAAGGGGGGGTGGGACAGATGAAGCTGGATAGAAGGCCAGTGATAGGTGGAGGCAAAGGAGAGATTGCAAAAGATGTCATAAACAAAAGGTCGAAGGGGTGTTGATGGTGGTGATACTGGCTAAAGGAGGTGCTAATGGTGACAGTAAGAGTAGAAAGCAGGGTGAGCAAGTGACAGATGGCCCTAGTGGGGGTGGGGTGGGGGGAGGGGACATAGTGGGAGAAAATATCAAAATAGGCTAAAAGGTGGGGATAAAACAATGAATGGAAATAAATTTTTAAAATAATAATAGAAATAGGTGGGGGAAAAAAGTACATATAAAAATTTAAAAATAAATATTTGAACAAAGGGGAGGAAAAAGGGGTGAGGATGGAGGAGAGAGTTCATGAGCTGAAGTTGTTGAACACAATGTTAAGTCCGGAAGGCTGTAAAGTGCCTAATCGGAAGATGAGGTGCTGTTCCTCCAGTTTGCATTGAGCTTCACTGGAACACTGCAGCAGGCCAAGGACGGACATGTGGGCATGAGAGCAGGGTGGTGTGTTGAAATGGCAAGCGACATCACCCAGACCTTCCTGTCGCTTGCCATTTCAACACACCATCCTGCTCTCATGCCCACATGTCCGTCCTTGGCCTGCTGCAGGTCAAATTCCCAATCTGCAAATTCCCAAACTAATTTCCATTAAGGCAACAGCAACCCATGGACTTAACCAGACACCAGGCAAAGCATTTTCGCCTCATGAATTCAAAATTATGTTCTTTTCACTTTGGTTCCTGTGGAGACAGTTGGAGGCTTACAGCTGCTTTGATCTTACATTGCCTCTGCTCTGTACACACAAAACTGCTATTGGTTATATCCAGCACATCTCATTGAATGTAAATTCTCATAGTATCACCAGCCTCTTTGAACTCCACCTCTTCTAACAATAAAACCCCTTTTATAGTACCGATTTTATCAGTAATATAAACATATTGCTTGGTCTCTGCTAGCTAGGTGCCAGATTTCATCCCACTTCTTGAATGCACTATTCAACAAAATGCAAATGCACCTCTACCTCTCTTACATCTCCAAACTAGATTACATCAAAGCACCCAGACTAGCTGTCTTTAATCCAATTAAGACACACCCACAGACTAAACCTCTATTTTAAAAGAGAAGTATTTTCCAATAATATTATATACATTAATAGCTTCATGACAGACCATCTTAATCCGTTATTGGCATTTTTTTCTGTGAGCTTCACTTGCAACTCATTGGAATAAAGCAATATTTCGTCTTCACATTGAGGATACCCTCTATTGTGTTGTGTGGCACTACTACTGTGTCAAGTGGGATAGATTTCGAACAGATCTAGCAACTCGACTGGGCATCCATAAGGCGCTGTGGGCTATCAGCAGCAGAATTGTACTCAGCCACAAGCTGTAACCTTATGTCCCGGCATATCCCCCACTAAGCCATTACCACCAAGCCAGGCCATCAGCCCTCGTTCAATGAAAAGTGCAGGAGGGGTTGCAAGGAGCAACTCCAAGCATACCTAAAAGTGAGGTGGCAATCTTGCGAAGCTACAACTCAGGACTACTTGTGTGCCAAACAGCATAAACAGCATGCAATTGTCAGAGCAAACTGATCCCAAAACCAATTGATCAGATCTAAGCTCAGCAGTCCTGCCACACCCAGTCATGAATGGTGGTGGACAATTAAACAACTCACTGGAGGGGGAGGCTCCACAAATATCCCCATCCTCAATGATGGAGAAGCCAGCACATCAGTGCAAAAGATGAGGCTGAAACATTTGCAAGAACCTTCCGCCAGAAGTTCTGAGTGGGTGATCCATCTCGGCCTCCTCCGGAGGTCCCCAGCTTCACAGATGCCAGTCTTCAGCCAATTTGATTCCCTCCACGTGATATCAAGAAACAGCTGAAGGCACTGGATAGTAAAAAGACTATAGGCCCTGACAATATTCCACCAATGGTACTGAAGACTTGTGCCCCAGAGCTTGCCATGCTCCTAGCCAAGTTGTTCTAGTACAGCTACAACAGTGGCATCTACCTGGCAATGTGAAAATTATCCAGGTATGTGCCGTCCACAAAAAGAAAGACAAATCCAACTTGGCCAATTACTGCCCCAACATTGATGTTCGGTTTGGGTTCTGCCAGGACCAAACACCTTCAGCTGCTTCATCAATGACCTTCCTTCCAACATAAGGTCAGAAGTGGGGATGTTCGCTGATGTTTGCACAATGTTCAGCACCATGTGCGACTCCTCAAATGCTGAAGCAGTCCATGTCCAAATGCAGCAAGACCTGGACAATATTCAGGCTTGGGCTGACAAGTGGTAAGTAACATTCTCACTACAGAAGTGCCAGGCAGTGACCATCTCCAACAAGAGTGAATCTAACCATCGCCCTTGACACTTAATGGCATTACCATCTCTGAATCCCCCACTATCAACATCCTGAGGGTTACCATTGATCAGAAACTGAACTAGACTACCCACATAAATACTGTGGATTCAAGAACAGGTCAGAGGCTATGAATCCTAGTGAGTAACTCACCACCTGATTTCTCAGAGCCTGTCCACCATCAACAAGGCACAGCTCAGGAACGCGATGGAATACTTTCCACTTGCCTGGATGAGATCAGCTCCAACAACACTAAAGCAGCTTGACACCATTCAGGACAAAGTAGCCCGTTTGATTGGCACCCCATCCACAAACTTTCACTCCCTCCACCACCGATGCATAGTAGCAGTAGTGTGTACCATCTACAAGATGCACTGCAGGAACTCACCAAGTTTCCTTAGACAGCACCTTCCAAACCTACGACTGCTTCCATCATGAAGGACAAGGGCAGCAGATGCATGAGAACACCACCACCTGTAAGTTCCCTTCCAAGCCCCACACCATCCTGACTTGGAAATATATCACCATTCCTTCACTGTCGCTGAGTCAAAATCCTGGAACTCCCTTCCTAGCAGCACTGTGGATGTACCAACACTATATGGACTGCAGTGGCTCAAGAAGGCGGCTCACCACCACTTTAAGGGCAATTAGCGATGGGCAATAAATGCCGGCCTAGCCAGTGATGCCCACATCCCATGAATGAATAATAAAAAAATATATTTCTACGCTATTATTTTCCCTCAGTGTTTTAGGTGCTTTCGTTCTTTAAAGATCAGAACTTTGAAAACTTAAACTGATATGGGTATAAAAAAAACGATCCTTGCAGCACGCTGATGACCTGAATCTTTGAATTTGAAAATGTGAAGGTGTTAACGTTACAGCTTGAGCCTGGCAAGTCAACAAGGAAGAAATTTTAATTAACCGCTCACTGCGAGACTCAGCTGCCTAGCTGTGATGATTTGAGCAGTGCCATATTTGGTCCTGGCTACTGCATACTCCATCTCTCTCAATGACGTAACTGAGTAAAACAGTCGAACTGCGCAAAGGCAGCAAACACAGCCTTTTGGCAAAGTCAGAAAAAGAGATGATGAGGGCTTGCAGCTGAAATGAGTGCTTAGGCCATTTGATTACGCAAATAAGGGACCTTTACAAAAGGTTTTCATATAAAGCCATGATAGCGATTTGAATACCATATTGGCTCCACACTAGAGGAAGGATTTTAAGGCCTTAATGAAAGCATAATGAAGAAGTACAAATGTGAAGAAAAATTGTTTTCTTTCATTGAAGCAATGCAAATTTTAATTTTGAAAGGATGGGGCAGAGTTGAGAGAGTTAGCCATTTCCAGTGGTTGAGGATCCTGGACTGAGGATCCATGTTTAAACATAAGAGAGTTAAAACAGCAAGAGAAACTTCATTACACAGAGAGCTGTGAAGCTGTAGAATTCACTTCCGGGATTAAGAGCTGAGGCAGAACCTTTAGCAACATTCAAGGTTAGGTTGGATAGGTGTATGAAAGAAATGAGGATAAATGGATATGAGGTGATTCGGATTATTTGCTCATGTGGAAAGTCAATCTCAGTTGAGCTAAATGGCTTGTTTGCATATTGTAACTGTTAGGCAAAAGAGATAGTTTAAGTAAGTTATATTGGTATTTGTAGTTTTTAAGAATGAGTTTTAGCTTTAAAGTTTAAGTTTGGTTTGCATTTCTGTATGTGTGTGTTAAGAAACGTCAAACTGAGTTTTAGTTTCACTTTAAAAAGGTGTCTGCATTTCTAATGAGTTTTACAACTCCTAAAGAGAAGTTAAACAAGAGTAGAAGAATTGGGCTGTTGCCTAGCTACAGGGGTCCGGAGGGGCAGGTCCCTCCAACAGACACACAAAAAAAAGCTAAAGAAACAACAGTTTTAAATTGAGCTTGAAGCCAAGGCCACAGAGAGCCTGGACACTGTGAGAGGGAGCTCTCTCAGAAAAGAACCAAAAGGTCCCAAGGCCAAAGGAGTGAGGCAGAAACAGGGAAAAGTTTCAAGTAGATCTTCTAGTCAAAGAAAGGACAGGAACCTGAAAAAGGTCCTGTTAAGTGAATTTAAGAGTGAGGGGCAGAGAGAAAAGGCTCCAAGCTTCAGATTTAGAGGTAAAAGGCTACAGAAAGCACATTTAAAGTGAGAACAGCTTGCAAGAGGCAAGAAGGTCCAAAGAGACAACTGAAGGTCTGTAACTCTTTGCTATGGGAAGATGAAGCAGCATTGTATTGTTGACGGCTGAGTTGGTGAGAGAGAGTGCGTGGAAGACAGCTTGAATACATGCTAAGATTTAGGGAAGAGGAACATCAGAAGGACAGTTCGAAATTCTGGAAGTGAATCCTTGCAGAAGGCGTCTGAGAAAAAGCGTCGGTTTGGGAGAAGATTCTAAGGCAAGATCTTGGAGAGTGGTGATTGGAAATCCTCGTGTGGAAGATGGAGTACAGCAAAACCAATTGGCGCTCAGTGTGACAAGTGTCTGGGGGGAGTTGAGGAGAGATCCATTGCATCTGGTTGAGGTGGCATCTGTCACTTGATTTCAGAATGTGTTGTGTCTGACCATAGGGTGCCAATTGGTACATGGACTGTGTACTTACTGCGAACATTAAAGTTTAAGATAACTTTTATAAGTTTGTGTTATCCTTACAAATCTGTATATATTTGTAAAGGCATAGTTGTGGGTGAAGGAGTATTGTAATATAGTTCATTTTTTCTTCAATAAATGTTTTATTCTTTTGTTAATAGTTCATTAACTGACTCCTGTGACTCTGTTCAGTAGCTACTCTCCATGTATCTAAACAAACAAATAAAATCTAAATAAGGATCTATCAAGCTGGGTTCCACTCTGGGATCAGGCTTGACCAGGGGTAACCTCAGCTGGGATCATAACGTAACTTCTAATGGGTATAGGAAACCTGAATCACAAATACAGAAGGAAACTGGCATGAATTTCTATCTGTGAGTGATGCTGCAAGAGATCAACTACTAGATTTATATGTTGTCAACATTTGTTCCCCTATGCTATTCCTCTCATTGAGAATTGAATGGATGGTAGTGTTCTTTGGATTTATTTAAAGTGTTTAAGTATTTGCAGATAGACAGTTTAATAATGGAGGCTGTCGATGACTTTGCGGAGAATTACATAATCTTTTTCTGCTCTTGTATGTTATATACTATGTATTTTTAGAACTTGCAATTTAATAGTGAGATTTGATTAAAAGGAGTGCTCCAAATCAAAAGCCTATTTATAATAATGTTTTTTGGATGTGGAATTTTACTTTTGCAATGGGTGTTTAATCAGTGTTCATAAGACCATAAGACATAGGAGCAGAAATTAGGCCATTCGGCCCATCGAGTCTGCTCCGCCGTTCAATTATGGCTGATAAGTTTCTCAACCCCATTCTCCCGCTTTCTCCCCGTAACCTTTGATCCCCTTACCAATCAAGAACCTATCTATCTCGGTCTTAAATACACTCAATGACCTGGCCTCCACAGCCTTCTGTGGCAATGAATTCCATAGATTCACCACTCTCTGGCTAAAGAAGTTTCTCCTCATCTCTGTTCTAAAAGATCTTCCCTTTACTCTGAGGCTGTGCCCTCGGGTCCTAGTCTCTCCTACTAATGGAAACATCTTCCCCACGTCCACTCTATCCAGCTAAGTTCAGCTAAGTGTTTGCACAAAGTAGTATCGCTTATCTTGTTTTGGATGTAACAGCAGAATTCCTAACTTAAACCTCTTGGCATCTTGTCACATATCACTATTTCACCTATTTCCAGGATGAAGAGCTGAGGAACACGAAAGGCCGATACTATGTAAACTCCATGCTGCATCGACTAAAGAACAGAATCTGGCAGACACTACTTATACTACTTCCTCAAATGGACCAGGTAGAAATATTATAAGCTGGTGACTATAATTTGCATTTACAAGGACGCAAAAACGAATTGGCTGTGAAGTCATTTTAATCTTTCTAAATGTTAGTATCTGACAACAGCACTTCTTTTTATATCTCCAGCACCCCATTCGAAAAGCACTTTTCAGACTGTTGATTGTCGATTTCTTCCTCTGGTAGTTCTGATTGTTGGAGGAGATAGCACAGATAATTGTATGGCGTTTGCACTTAAAAATAAAATGTGGCTGTGATGCATTGTGAATACTTTATTTGTTTGGACTGAATTTAAAAGTTCAACTCAAAGTAAATTTGTTAAGATTCACTTGGGTCAACAACTGATTAAACCCCTTTTTGACCAGGTCTTCCTGTCCACCATCTTTCAGTAATCCCCAGCTTGTATTCTCTGGAGTTTAGAAGAGTAAGAGGTGACTTGATTGAAACATATAAGATCATAAGGGGCCTTGACAGGGTCGATGTGGAGAGGATGTTTTCTCTAGTGGGAGAATCTCAAACTAGCGGTCACTGTTTAAAAATGAGGCGTCACCCATTTAAGACAGAGGTGAGAAGAATTTTTTTCCCTGAGAGTCGTGGGTCTTTGGAACTCTCTTAAAAGGTGGTGGAAGAGTCCTCGACTATTTTTAAGGCTGAGGTAGATAGATTCATGATAAGCATGGGGGTGAATTGAAGGTAAGCAGGATTGTGGAGTTGAGGTTACAATCAGATCAACCATGATCTTATTGAATGGCAGAGCAGGCTCGAGGGGCAAGTGGCCTACTCCTGCTCCTAATTCGTAAGCAGGCATGCTTTCATGTTGCAAGCGCCTGTGGCATAGTAATGTTATCTTCTAGTTGATGTAGTGCCCATGTACTTTTACTGAAACTGCATGAATCTGTTCCACAGGTTTTTCTGAGCAGCATCATTGAAACTGTTTATCGGTCTGGTTTGAGTGATAATCAGGCATCTGTAAAATACTTAATCGAATGGTTTATCATCTTGATACTACAGAAGTGCCCTGAATTTATTGATTCTTTCTGGCGATGCTTCAGTTACGTAAGTAAAACGGTATTAATTAAATCTAATCAGTCCTCTTAGTTTCTTATGCCGTTCTTGAAATCTATTTAGCTATACTGTGGAGCAGAGGGGCATCAGTAGGATCAATATCTCTCAGTGCTGCTGTTGCAGGAATTTACATTTCTCAGTCGTTAATTTATTTTCCTGTAGGGTTTCGATTTACTAATGAGATTCCAATAATGGTCTGTTGTACTTGTGAATTAAATACGATTGCTGACACCCGTGTAATATCCTCTTTATTACATGTCCGCAGAAGAGAGTAAGTGTAGAAAATAGAACAACCACTGTGTGCTTTGGCTGACACTTTTCAAGTCCTAATAGACACTGCAGAAATTTAACTTCTAATATTCTCACAGCCTTTCAGGGATCCACTGTTCCAGGTCTAAAACTTGTCACAGTTGATCAGCAAAGGTCAGTTTACAGACATGTCAGCAATAACAATAGCTTATATTAACGTAGCATCTTAAATGTAGCAAAATATCCAATGCTGCTTTGCAGCAGAATTAATGAAAAAAAGTTGGCGCCACACCACATAACAAGACATTAGGGCGTGGTTGTGGGCTGGGTCAAAGAGGTAAGTTTTAAGCGAAGACTTAAAGGGGGAGAGAGAGTGAGATGGAAAATTATGGGGAGAAATTACAGAGCTTGAAGCCTAGGCAACTGAAGGCATGGCTGCCAATGATGGAGTGATTAAAATTGGGGATGCAGAAGAGGCTAAAATTGGAGGAGCTCAGAAATTTGGGAGGCTTGTAAGGTTGGGAGAGGTTACAGAGATAGGGAGGGGATCTCTTACCGCAGGTGGTTCTGTGAATCCTGGTGCTGATCATAACATAAAAGAACATAAGAAATAGGAGCAGGAGTAGGCCATACTTGAGTTTTGGTCCTGTTTTGTTCAAATTTATTCTTAACTATTGCAAGTGAGTATTTCTGCCACCAGCATTTAACTTTCCAGTTTTTCACATTCCAAATGGCATCCTAAACTAAAAAGAATATCAGTCACAACTGAGGCCCTCTGGAGCTATTCTCTGATGTCATAGATGATAATTGTATATTAATTGGGTTTACTTGTATGCAGGTGGTGGGCCTTAACTGGAGATTTACTTGTGCCCCTACAAGCAAACTGAAACTGTAGTTGTTGGGTGAGGAGACACATCTTTGTAATGTGTATCTCTGTAAGTGAATGCTTATAAAAATGTGTAAAGATTGGCTCCAGTTATATCTTTCAGCAGCTGGCTTTCTGGAAGAGAACAATCATTGCTAGATGGTGAGGAGAGGAAGTGGTGCTGACCTTGCTGCGGCTGCTGCCTGGAGCTTAGAGAGGAGAACTGTTGCTAATGCTACTGTTGTGGCCTGGAGTAGCCAAGAAGGGAGGGACAGGGAGACAAAATCATTTTTGAGCTACTTCATTGCTAACCAAATTAGGAGGAGGAGAGAGGAAGAGACAACAAGAATTAACAACATCTGTTTTGGAGGAGGGGGAGAGACAGAGACCAACTTTTACAGCAGTGGTCTAGTACTTGGTGCACTTTTTGATAAAGACTTACTTGATGGCAGGGGGAAGAATGAAGACAGCAGTTAGAAGAACATGACGGGTGAGTTGTCATGGATTGACCAGTCCGGGACTGTGTAGGACAGGTCAGGATGGATTATGTCGGCCAGCATAAGGTGAACATGTTGCTTCTCATGGATGACTGGAATATGCCTGACTTAGAGCTTCAAGGTGTACAAGTCTGGCAGCAATACTTTCTGCTTCCTTTCTAAGGGGCACCAATTATTACCCTGTGCAGCACAGCAGTTAATGGTGTAATTGTAAGTAAGATGGCAAATCATTTCCTTTCCAATTTCATTATTCAACATTGTCGGGAAACCTTAAATAATTGGCTTGTGGCCTTTTTCATCAAGAGGTTATGGTCTTCTATGATGGTGTGAAGGGAGGAGGGGTGAATGAGAGGCTTATGTCAGAGTTTGCATTTGGTTGTGGTGCTGGAGAAGGCTACAGTGATTGGGTGGGGCAAGGCCACATTGGGGTTTGAATTGAAAGTTGAGTATTTTAAATGTGAGGTCTTAGGAAACTGTTAACCCAGTGTAAGTTAGCAAGGACAGTTTAAATGGACAAATAGGACTTATTACGAAAAAGGACATAGAAAGCAGTGTTTAGGATGAACTGAAGATTAGGGGCTAGGAGACCGACCAGGTGGGAATTCAGATAACCCAGTCTGGAAGTGACAAAGGCACAGATGAGGGTTTCAGTGGCAGAGGTAAGGGAAGATGTGGAAGCTGTTGCCAAGTGGAAATAAATATTTTTGGTGTTTGAAAGGATAAAGGGTCAGAAGCTCAGCTCAGGATTGACTAGGCCACTGAGTTTATGAAGTCAGTTTTAGTCTGGAATAGTTGCTGGGGACAAGATATGGAATGGATGGCGAGAGCAAAAGACAGTGAAAGAAGCAGGCCTGCTGTTGCATGCATTCGCTCAAAGTAAAAATGCCTTTTGTAAATCCCAGTTTGTATAGCACAGTTGACAAGTAATTGTCATCTTCATTATCTCTGTACTCTAAATCCTCAAACCTAAGCTTCCTCCCAGAAATTGGCCTAAGATATGCTCTAGTCTTCATTACTGCTGTGATCATTACTGCAGATGTTGCATTATAACAGAATTAATTGCTGTAATATCATGTGCCCTAAAAGCAAAACTATAGAATAAGATGAGCAATGGTAAATTGATGGTTGCATAAAAGGAAGGACAGTTTCATTATTTTTTTCTAATTAGTGTAGACTCATTGTATAGGGAATTGTTTTGTAAGTAGAGCTTTAAAAGGAATCTCCAGAGTTATAATTATAGCTCAAAGTAAAAAATCCTTTTATAGTTACTTGAAACTCGGTACAAAATTCTTAATTTACGTGACTATTTCAGCAGAGCAACTGAATTAGCAATCCTTCCTCTTAAATTAACCGCTGTTTAATGCAGCATATTATGACTTCTAAAGGTGTAAATTTGCTTCAGTGGAATTTGAAATGACAGCTTGGTTTCTGCTTATTCTTCAAAGCAAAATAATGGAAGAGAACATTATATTTGGAGGCTTGAGCCAACATTTTTTTGAGCTTTGGTCTGATATGTAAAGCACTTTTATGTTTTACGTAAGGAATACAGTGAAACCAGCCTGTACTGGCCTGGTAAACACATGAACCCAGTTTCCTCTGTTGCTGAGTTGGTTAAGGGAATGAGAAGCTGAGCTATGCATTTCAGGAAGTCCCCAGGTTTGATCCCTAGAGTGTTCTGAGTCAGCTGATCACAATGGAGGTGGTGTTAATGGGCCTGCAATTGACTTCAGTGACCTGGCTTATGAGAGGGGAAACATTGGTCTTGGTTGCCATTCCAGATTGCTGTTTAGTGGCCTGGTGGTAGTGGATAGTTTTGGGTTGAGGTTAGACTTGGCAATGGTACCTCCCCTAGTCAAAACAAAAACTATGCCATTCACTGTCTGGGCTCAGACTTCTTGGACGATGTACCAGAGGCTACTGGTTGCTAGCAGAATAACATCATTAAAAGGGATCAATGCCATTGGGAAAGGCAGATGTGAGAGAATAACTTGCTGGAAAATAGTGAAATACACAGTAACCTCTCTAGTCCAGAAATCTATTTTTGGAAACACCAGTTGTCTGGGATTTTTTTGAGCAGACTGAAGCAACTCAGCATCATTTTAGTACCGTACTTTGGGAGCAGAAACATGGAAGATGTAGCATTTGGATAGGTAAAACAATTTTATTACAGCTTTATAATATTTTATCACTGTTTTATGCTTCAGGTATTTATCTCTAAGGTGTTTTTCGGTTCACACACTTGTGGTTAGGCATTCTGGTGTCATTCTGTAATCCAGAAAATTCCGAAATCCAGAAATGACTTTGTCCCAAACATTCCGGACTGGAGAGGTTGCAGACAGTCTTTAAAATACAGATTTGTAGTTCATTTGTTAAGTTCAATTGAATTGAATAAATCATTTTAGTTCTCCTGTTTTGTTTTGGTTCATTTTACTGTAGAATCCAGAAAATACAAAAACCAGTATCTGTACGTTTCTGGCTGTGTTAGTTCACATCAACGTGATCCTTAAGAACATTTTAAAGAAGGTAAGCATTTCTATTTTCAGAACTAACCAGGTTAAGTATTCAGAAGGAATGTATGGAATTATTGGAATTCACACTAAAGCTTCTGTGGTCATTATGCTAATTGTGTTTGATGAATGGTGCTGATGGAGTTCTATTGTCCTGGTGACCAAGAGGAATTACACTCACTGTAAAAACAAAACAAGAAATGCTCTCATGAAGCTTATATCATTTATGCTTTCGTGCCAGTAAATCCCAAAAGAGAAGTTGTCAAAACCCCATGTACTAAGCCACGAATGAAGAATTTACAACCAGCTACAGGAATGTAGTTGTAATTCTGGAGCCAGCATTTTACAACTGTAAGTCTAAAGGCAGACAACTGAATATGAATATGTCTAACTGCCTTACAAGAACATAGAAATAGGAGCAGGAGTAGGTCATTTGATCTCTTGAGCTTGCTCTGCCATCCAATAAGATCATGATTGATCTTTTTACCTCAAATCACCTCCGCTTTTCTCCACTAACCCCATCTCTTGATTTTGTGTGTCTATGCATGCGTGTATGTGTGTAATAAAGATATTGTGAAAGTGAGTTTGTAGAGAGATGATGTGTACATTTGTGCCCATACCACCTTTTTTGACCTCTGATCTTTTTATAAGGGAGCACAGGAATAGACATTTCTTTATCTGAGGAAATGGGTGAGAGGAACAAATTAGAGGGAGTGTAATTAATGGGTTGCTTTGTGCCTCCTTATAACAAGTTGTTCACTGCTAAATTGGTGGAACTGGGGCTGGATTCTCCACCTGATCTTTTGTTTGCAGTTAATGAATAGCCCAAGGAGCAGGCAGATGTACCTCATCCACCTCTTCAGCTTTTCCAGGCTTCATGTTTCCAATGTTCTGACCCTCAGCTTCTCAAACTCCATTTAAAATCTATAATAGCACCCTCTTGTGGCCAATTATGTATGTGTACACATAAATATATAAACAAACCAGAATAAACCAGTTTCAGTCTGGCACTAGAATTCCATGTGCTGTACACAGTCTCTTTTCATCCTGCAAGATGCCACAGAATCATTGTTGTTGAGAAACTTAAATCTATTCAGAACTCTGAGGGCCATTTAGCTCATATGGCTAGAGTATGGTGCCATAGCACAATTCAATTCTCATTGGTAGTTTATGGAGACCTGCCTCCTTGCCTAGGCTTGGTTCTGTGGTCCTTCGTGGACAACGGCTAATTACCATTATCATTCAGAACTCTGCCCCCTGAATCCTATCCTGCACAAAATTTCACCCACATTTTCTCTATAATTGCCAACCAGGAGCTCTCTATCTCACAGACATTGATTTCAAGATCTCTGCTTTTGTTTGCAAATTCCTTATTGGCTTTGCTTGACCCTTTGCAATTTCCTCTAGTACTATATGGAGTACTCATGGAGCTGGATTTTATGTGCCTTTCCAGGCACATTTTCATTGAGAGGGTATATAAAATAAGGCGGGTGCGCAGCCCACCGCCTTCCCACCCCCATAACACGGTATGTGGGCAGGTGCCGAAATTGGCAGCCCACCTGCCATGTTTACAAAAATAATTAAGGGTCAATTGAGGTTGTCAACTAGCCAATTGGCCCCAACAATAAGCTGCCCATGCCAGAATACAGTTGAGGTGGGCGGGAGTGGGCAGGCCGTTTTTCTAAAAAAGCTTTTAAAAGGACAGGAAGGAAGGGGCGGGGGCCTACTGTCTTCAAGGGGTGTCCTTTACTCATCAGGAGCATTTCCCCCCTGCAAAAGATAGTACCCCCCCCCCCTTTCTTGCTACCTAGTTGCTCTCCGAAAGCCCCCACACCACCACACCCCCAGCAACCCCCCACCAATGCTGGCCAAACCCTGTCCACCCCATATCCCAGACTTGCCTCACTCCAGGATCCATTGGGCCGCCTTCTTGGACTTCTCGGCCAATCAGATTGGCCTGCAGCTCCCAAGGGCGTGACTTCCTTCCCAGTGAGGGGCGGAAGTCTCACCGTTAGCCAATCTAGCTCACCCCTCAGCACGCTATGGCTTTGGAACAGGCTTGCATGGAGCGAGTTGGCTTGTAGCCAATTTTCCTTTGGGGTGCCGAGCTGTCCGATTTTCCCCTCCCACCCCTGCATAAAATGCAGCCTCTGGTGTCTTCTGGCTCTGTGTACTGTTCACTGTCTCTCCCACCACCGTCAGTTGCAGAAGCTTCTGCCATCTTTCCCTTCCCACCTGCTGCCGCCCCACCCTGCCACACTGTCAGACTTCCATTGCAAAACTTTCTACTTGCTGCATGATTTCCCCACTTTTAAGTCTTCTAAAAACGTCTCTCTTCAACTGAACCTTTGACTAATTTCATATCTCCTCCCTCTACTCTTGTTTCAATGGTTTACCCTGGAAGTAAAACTGTAATCATTGATTAATTGACCTGTTGTTAATAGCTTTACCACAAAAATTTCTTGCGATCCTAAACCCTTCTTTCTCCTCATTACCCTCCCCACCCCACCCCACCCCATCCCACCCTGCTGGCATATATTCAAAATAATGCAAGCAAGGGAGTAACCCTACCCAGGCCACAAATGAAGCTTTCATCTCATCTCACAATGGTAAAGAATCCCTTTATTATCAAGTTCAAGATCCCAAACTTCAGGTCGGCTGAAGAATTTGCATGATTTGTTTGAGTTATTCAAGAAAAAATGCACCATGAACAGAATAATAAAATACAATATGAAAGATGCTATTTTGAAAATAACTTTAGAGACGTCACCACGACCATGTAACAGATTTAAAAATAAATTACAAGGCATGTCTTAACCTGCCATCATTAGGAAATTCTGCTCAATAAATCCAGTTAACAGGCTTTTGGGAGCTGGCCACCTCAAGGCAACTGGCCTATTCCTGACTCCATGGGGAGCACGCAGGCTGATGAGAAAACTCTTGAGCCTTGGTAATTGGTCTTCACTTACCTTAATTGGCTAACTGCCGCTTGTGGGTGGATAGACCTTCCACCCTGTTCCTGCCTCCAAAAAAATGGCCTGGGGACAGGATGGTGCTGGCATTGCCAGCCAGCGACATGTAATTGCACGCCCACCCACTTCCATCCTCGTCCCATACCGAGACAAATTCAACCCTTATAACCCTGGTAAAGTCAAAGAGTATATCAACTTGGATTTTTAAAAATAAACATATGTATTACAACAAATTTATTTCAGATGTGAGGCTGATTTTTGGAGCCTTAATTTGAAAATAGCAATCCTGGCAAAATAGGGGTTCTCTCTCTTGCAGAAAACCCCATTTGCGTTTTTATTTTTAAAAGTTGTCAGTCTTGACTGTCCTGTGCACTTAGTGTGGAAAGTGGGCCTAAGATGAACTGGGTAGATAGTGGTCTTTGGCATTTGCTTAATGAAAATAGTGACCTGGGTGGGCAGAACTGCAGATAATTATTTTCATTCTTTTGCTGGTTTAATTTTAAATGTAAGTTTTTTTTTAACAAATATTTAAATTTAAAACCACAACAAACCAGATATAAACATTAAAAAAAATTAGAAGCAAGGATTGACTCAAGATTAACCACCAGTTTGAAGTAATTTATTTCATTTTTATATTCAGTAAAATGCTGATGACTGATCCAAATTCTGTTGACTTTGTTTTTTTATTATCTCATTAACTAGGACCAATATTTGAAGAAGGCACTGAGTGTGATATTACCATGGTGTTTAACCCACAACTTCAGTGTGCGACTATATGCCCTGCTTGCTTTACAACAAGTCTGGGAGGCATGTCAACTGTCAAAGCTAGAGGGCGAGGAGCTGCACTTTTTGGCACCAATAATTGAATCCTGTCTCGAGCAAGTTGGACACAAGCAAATCACAGGGTCAGTCCGAGGCAAAAGCATATTTTTCTGTTAATAAAGTTAATTGCCATTAGTTTCAAAAGCTCTGAGGGATTATCCATAATTGCAGTTGAGGTGACACGAGGGAACATTTCTTTACACAGCAACATAGGTATCGGGAATGCATTGCCTGAAAGGAAGCAGATTCAGTAGTAACTTTCAGAAGGCATGCTGGTAAATACTTGAAGGGGAAATATTTACAGGACGATGGGGAAAGAGCAGGGAGCTGGATCCGGATAGCTCTTTCAAATAGTAGGCGTAGGCACAGGCACGATAGGCTGAATGGCCTCCTGTGTTGTATCATTCTACAATTCTATGAATACAAATTGTCTATCTGAACTCACTTTCAGCGGCTATTAAAAAAGATTCCAGAGGTATTAAAACTCGATTTATTTCACTGCATTATGTGCAGCCAAAAGGGTCCATCAAGCAGCCTGCTCACAGGTCTCTGCCAATGCTGTTGCGATGATGGCTACTGCAAGATGCATATGGGCAACTTGGGATGAATCTTTCCCCTTGTGATTCACTTCATAGACTGTGGGGAACTACCTAACACTGTGGAAAAAAAAACTAGGATAGTCCCAGCTTTCAATAGCATATCTTATGTCCATTGCTGTAGGAATGAAGGGAGTAGTGCACGATGGCCATTGGCTGGCTGAGGGGACACTGAGAATTTTTGGATAATTAACAAGAGGGCTCTGGTGCTCTTTTAATGTATGGAAGGGGAATACCTCCAAATTGTGCACCTGCGTCAAGCACTGCACGAAGCCTGGCAACATGAATGTGTGGTGCATGTGGGAAGTGGGGACCAAGCAGCATCCAAGACTATAGAAGGCCCGTCAATTTTATAGCTACTTCTGGCTTTTGCAATTTTATTTAACAAAGAAAATGCCTATAATAGCCAAGCCATAAGAATATGAGAGCTGTGAGGTTATGCTGGAACTTCGGTCACAGCTAGATTACTGCATGCAATTCTGGTCACCGCACTATAGGAAAAATGTGCTTGGACCAGACAGGCTATAGAGGAGATTCCCGAGGATGTTGACTGGACTGGAGAATTTTAGTTATGAGGAAAGATTGTGTTTTGAAACCGGGGAGGCTGAGGGAGACCTAATGGAAGTATTTGAAATTATGAGGGGTCTAGATAGGGTGGATGGGAAGGACCGATTCCTCTTGGTTGAGGGGTTTGTAACCAGGAGGCATAGATTGAGGGTAAGAAGCAGGAGGTTTAGAGGTGATTGAAGAGGAAATATTTTTGCTCAGAGGGTGGTGGGGATCTGGAACTCAATGCCTAAAAGGGTGGTAGAGGCAGAAACCTGCATGATATTTATAAAGTACTTTGTTACACACTTGAAGTGCCGTAAACTGCAAGACTATGGGCCAAGAACTGGAAAGTGGGATTATACAGGTTGGCTGTTGGCTGGCACAGACACAATGGGCCAAATGGGCTATAAAAAAATTCTGCATTTTAAAAATTAATTATGTATTTTTCAATTCTATTTCTGTAGCCTTGACAATTTTGGTTTCTGGGTCCTTTGAAGGGTTAAACAGTTTATATTTTAGCTTTGCTCTTTCTTTGAGGTAAATGCCTAAAGGTTTTATTTTCTCTTCTGTTAAGGAATGCTGGAAAGAACTGGCAGAGGATTCAGGACCATTTCTTTTTTGGAAAATTTCAACCATTGGAAGACTACAGTTTAGAGGTATAGAAGAGGTGCTGGAAATATTCCAGATTTTCTTTAATAGCTATGTTTTGGTAAAGACTTTGTTGAGGCTTCGTCATTTTAGTCAGCATGTAATAATCCCAGGTCAATTTTAATGTGAGTTAGATACAGAGTAAAGCTTGCTCAGCTTTTCTCCAACATTGTATCTTGGCTTCAGTTTAAGACAGGCATCTCCTAAAGCACCGCTGTGATATTTTCTAGTTCCCCAGTTTCATTCAACATTGGGATCTCATTGTTCATGTATGCCTTATAGAAATTTACTTTATATTGTCCAAATGCATTTAATGTGAGGTGGTTCTAGCCAGTAGATTGGAAGTCATTTGTCCATTATTATTTAGTCAGTGATGGCTTTGGCTTAGTTGGTAGCACTATCGCTTCAGTTAGAAGGTTCTGGTTTCAAGTCCCACTCCATGGCTTCAGCATAAAAATCTAGGACTTGAGCTCATAAATTAAGGCTGACATTCCAGTGCAGTACTGAGGGTGTACTGCACTGTTGGATTAGACACTAAAATGCCTGCTCTGGTGGATGTAAAAGACCCCAAGGCACTATTTTGAAGAATGGCAAGAGAGTTATCTCCATTACCCTGGCCAATATTAATCCCTCCATCAACATCACAAAAACAGATTACCTAGGATCTTTTAGATCCACCCGCTCCACACCACCACCCTGCCCCAACCCCCAGCACCCCTGGGCTTCCTCCCCACTCCTCCACTCCAACCACCATCCATCAGTCTAGACCTTCTGAGAAAACAATTGGTTCCAATTCCACGCCACCACCTGGAAGTTCCCCTCCAAGCCACTCACCATGGAAATATAATTTTTTAAAAATATTGCCGTTCCTTCACTGTCTCTGGGTCAAAATCCTGGAACTCCCTCCCTAACACCACATTGGGTGTACCTATACCATATGGACTACAGCGGTTCAAGAAGGCAGTTCACCATCACCTTCTCAAGGGCAATCAGGGATGGCCAGTAAATGCTGGCCCAGCCAGCGACGTCCACATCCTGTGAATGAATAAAAAAAAATCCTCATTTTATTCTGCACATTGCAGTCCATGCATTTTCATCTTTGTTTTTAAACATTTTTTTAATGCTACTCCTTTGCCCATGGTATTTTCTTTTGTCTGCTAGGTGCAATGGGAAATTTTTGGACAATCTGTTAGAAGCAGCATGCTCACCATGAATAAGCAGTACTTGAACTTGGTCTCCCTCATTGCTTAGAAACTGCTGATGCTGCAGAATCATACCAAATAAAGCCTAGTCTAGTAAGATAAAAGCAAAATACTGTGGATGCTGGAAATCTGAAACAAGAACAAAAATAGCTGGAAAAACTCAGCAGGTCTGACAGCATCTGCGGAGTGGAATACAGTTAACGTTTCGAGTCTGTACGACTCTTCTTCAGAACTAAAGAAAAATAGAAATGAGGTGAAATATAAGCTGTTTGAAGGGGGTGGGACATGTAGACTGGATAGAGGGCCAGTGATAGGTGGAGGCAAAGAAGAGATTGCCAAAGATGTCATAGACAGAAGGACAAAGGGGTGTTGAAGATGGTGATATTAGCTAAGGAATGTGCTAATGGTGACATTAAGGGTAGAAAGCAGGACAAGCAAGTGACAGCCCTAGTGGGGATGGGGTGGGGGGAAGGGATCGAAATGGGCTAAAAGGTAGAGATAAAACAATGGATGGAAATAAATTAAAAAATACTAGAAATAGGTGGGAAAAGAAAAATATATTAAAAAATATATATAAATAATTTTTAAAAAGGGGGATCGGAAAGGGGGTGGGGATGGAGGAGAGAGTTCATGATCTGAAGTTGTTGAACTCAATGTTAAGTCCGGAAGGCTGTAAAGTGCCTAGTCGGAAGATGAGGTGCTGTTCCTCCAGTTTCCGTTGAGCTTCACTGGAACATTGCAGCAGGCCAAGGACAAACATGTGGGCATGAGAGCAGGGTGGTGTGTTGAAATGGCAAGCAACAGGGAGGTCTTGGTCGTGCTTGCGGACAGACCGACGGTGTTCTACAAAGCGGTCACCCAGTCTGCATTTGGTCTCTCCAATGTAGAGGAGACCGCATTGGGAGCAGCGAATGCAGTAGACTAAATTGAGGGAAGTGCAAGTGAAGTGCTGCTTCACTTGAAAGGAGTGTTTGGGCCCTTGGACGGGGAGGAGGGGGAAGTAAAGGGGCAGGTGTTGCACCTTCTGCGGTTGCATGGGAAGGTGCCGTGGGAGGGGGTTGAGGTGTAGGGGATGATGGAGAGTGGACCAGGGTGTCCCGGAGGGAACGGTCCCTACGGAATGCCGACAGGGGGGTGAAGTGAAGATGTGTTTGGTGGTGGCATCATGCTGGAGTTGGCGGAAATGGCGGAGGATGATCCTTTGAATGCGGAGGCTGGTGGGGTGATAAGTGACGACAAGGGGGACCCTATCATGGTTCTGGGAGGGAGAGGAAGGTGTGAGGGCGGATGCGCGGGAGCTGGGCCGGACACGGTTGAGGGCCCTGTCAACCACCGTGGGTGGAAAACCTCGGTTAAGGAAGAAGGAAGACATGTCAGAGGAACTGTTTTGGAAAGTGGTATCATCAGAACAGATGCGACGGAGGCGAAGGAACTGAGAGAATGGGATGGAGTCCTTACAGGAAGCGGGGTGTGAGGAGCTGTAGTCGAGGTAGCAGTGGGAGTCGGTAGGCTTGTAATGGATATTGGTGGACAGTCGTATCGCCAGAAATTGAGACGGAGAGGTCAAGGGGAGGAAGGGAAGTGTCAGTGATGGACCATGTGAAAATGATGGAGGGGTGGAAATTGGAAGCAAAATTAATAAATTTTTCCAGGTCCAGACGAGAGCATGAAGCAGCACCAAAGTAATCATCGATGTATCAGAGAAAGAGTTGTGGGAGGGGGCCGGAGTAGGACTGGAACAAGGAATGTTCCATGTACCCAATAAAGAGACAGGCATAACTGGGCCCATGCGGGTACCCATAGCCACCGCTTTTATTTGGAGGAAGTGAGACTAGTTTAAGGAGAAATTGTTCAGTCAGAGAACAAGTTCAGCCAGACGGAGGAGAGTGGTGGTGGATGGGGATTGTTCGGGCCTCTGTTCAAGGAAGAAGCCATGTGTCACCATTAGCACATTCCTTTGCCCTTTTGTCTATGACATCTTTGGCAATCCCTTCTTTTCCTCCATCTATCACTGGCCCTCTATCCAGCTCTACCTGTCCCACCCACCTCAAACAGCTTATATTTCACCTCATTTCTATTTTTCTTTAGTTCTGATGAAGAGTCATATGGACTCGAAACGTTAACTGTATCCATCTCCACAGTTGCTGTCAGACCTGCTGAGTTTTTCCAGCTATTTTTGTTTTTGTTAAAGCCTAATCCAGTGCTGGGAGAGAAGGAAGAAGTGTGCTACCCAAATCAACAAGAAATTTGCTATATATTTTCAGTTCTACATGTATAAGTGAGTGAGGAAAGTGGAGTTGAGATAGAGACTGGCCATGATCTTATTGAATGGCAGAACAAGCTCAAAGGGCCGAATATAACCTATCCCTGCCCCTATTTCTTATGTTCTTACAAACATGCATGCTCAAGTATCATTGGAAGTTTATAATTCCAATTTTGCAAACAGTAACAGCACATCTACTCATTGACTGGAGTATTTGATTGTTTATAAAGAACCAGTCATAACTAATTAAAGTCTGCCAGTGGTGCTGGCTGAGGCCATCTGTTCCACTGTTAGTGGAAAGTAAGCCTAATAATTGGCAATCAATGTTTAACTGACAATTAACCAAAGATAAAATGCAACTTTTTTTTTAATTAATAAAGTACAAGCGATTTTTAAAAAATTAATAAAGTACCAATTATTCCCAATTCCTTAGCTTTACTTTGTAATTTGAAAAACATGAGATTACAGCTTTGGTTGTTGAGCTCTTCTTCATAGTTCATGCTTCTCCTCCTGCTCTCTCTCTCTCTCTCTCTCAGACAATATTTTACATCTTTCCAAGCTTATCAGTTGTGATAGAAGATGAATGGATTCCCGCCTGGAAGTTTAACCGTGTTATGGATCTCTTCTCCTCCAGTTCTTCAGTTAATGTGTTTAACCCTAGGAGTCAGATTTGTGATGTGAAACTAACAGACTGGATTCAACGAGACAAAGGTAACATTTATTTTCCCTGCTGTAGGTTTTGAAATAAACATGTACTTTTTCAGTCTGAATATATATGTGTGTATGCATATAAATACCCAGTGGGCAGTCTACTCACATTTCCTTTATGCCACTGTCTGAAGGAGGCTTCTACATTGTACTAATGGCATCTGATTCTTGTGTGACCAACTTTACCATGGGAGTAAACCTGCTGGGATTCAGCAAGACTAGCAGTGAGGATGGTAAAAATTGAGTTTCCTGGTTGCCCATCATAACAAAGACCATCAAATTTATTTCTGTGTTTCAGTTCGTTGTGTAAGACGCTGATGTTGGCAACTGTGATGCCACTAGCACAAATCTCACCAAAGTGGGTGGCACATTAGCATGCAGTGGAGCTTCTGTACTAAAGCAGCATTCTTGCCCCTCTTAATTATTAAGGTTTGAGCTGCCAACCTCTATGCTGATTCCTAAAGGAAATATTTAGCCTCTGTTGGTAGCTACCATCATTTACGCACAGAATACATCTCACTGCTGGTGGTTTACCAGTGAGCTAACTCCATTGTCATGAGAAAGGCCAAGAATTGCATATCCCTGTCACTGAGAGCTACACAGGATAAGATCTCATGGTGTTGGGGGTGACATATTAGCGTGAATAGAGTATTGGCTAACTGACAGGAAACAGAGGCAAGATAAATGGGTCATTTTCAGCTTGGTAAACTATAACTAGTGAAATACCACAGGAATTGGTGCTGCGGCCGCAACCATTTACAACCTATATTAATGACTTCGATGAAGGGACTGACTGTATTGTAGCCAAATTTGCTGACGATACAGAAATAGATAGGAAAGCAAGTTGTGAGTAGGATACAAGGAGTTTGCAAAGTGATATAAATTGATATAGACATTGCATTGGAAGCAGCTCAGAGAAGGTTCACTAGTCTGATTCTTAGGATGAAAGGGTTGTCTTATGAGGAAAGGTTAAACATGTTGGGTCTATATTCACTGGAGTTTGGAAGAATGAGAGGTGATCTTATTGAAACATGTAAGATTCTGAGGGGACTTGATAGTGCAGATGCTCAGAGGACGTTTTCCCTCAGGGAATGTAGAACTAGGAGGCACTCTTTAAAAATAAGGGGTCTCCCATTTAAGATGGAGATGAGGAGGAATTTCTTCTCTCAGAGGGTCGTTAGTCTTTGGAATCCTCTTCCACAAGGAACAGTGGAGGCCGGGTCACTGTTCAAGGCTGAGTTAGACAGATTTTTGATCTATAAGGGAGTAGAAGGTTATGGGTTGCAGGCAGGAAAGTGGATTTAAGGCCACAGTCAGATCAGCCATGATCTTACTAAATGGCAGAGCATGCTTGAGATGCCAGTTGGCCTACTCCTGCTCCTATGCATTATGTTCTTATGTTCAATGTATTGTCACTTTGCGTTGTTTTTCACTTTTCTAGTAAACATCAGGTACTACTAGCCTATGTCCTGATTATAGAAACATAAAAACAGAGAAAATAGGAGCAGGAGGAAGTCATTTGGCCCTTCGAGCCCACTCCACCATTCAGTATGATCATGGATGATCATCTATTCAATGCCATACTCCCGCTCTCTCCCCATATCCCTTTAAAGTCCAGAAATCTGTCTATTTCCTTCTTAAATATATTCAGTGACTTGGCCTCCACAACCTTCTGTGATAGAGAATTCCACAAGTTCACCACCCTCTGAGTGAAGACTCTCTTCATCTCAGTCCTAAATGGCCTAACCCGTATCCTGAGATTGTGACCCCTTGTTCTAGACCCCCCCCAGCCAGAGAAAACGTCATCCCTGCATCCAGTCTGTCCATCCCTTTCAGAATTTTATACGTTTCAATGAGACCCCCTCTCATTCTTCTAAACCCCGGTGAATACAGACCTAGTCGACCAAATCTCTCCTTATACGACAATCCTGCCATCCCAGGAATCAGTCTGGTGAACCTTTGCTGTGCTTCCTCTATAGCAAGTATAACCTTCCTTAGGTAAGGAGACCAAAACAACACACAGTACTCCAGGTGTGGTCTCACCAAGGCCCTGTACAGCTGCAGTAAGACATCCTTGCCCCTGTACTCAACTCCTCTTGCAATGAAGGTCAACTTGCCTTCTTAACTGCTTGCTGCACCTGCATGCTTTCAGCAAATGGTGTACAAGGACACCCAGGTCCCTTTGTACATCAACATTTGCCAATCTATCAACATTTAAATATTACTCTACCATTCTGTTTCTCCTACTGAAGTGGATAATGTCGCACTTATTCACCTTATACTGCATCTACAATGTATTTGCCCACTCACTCAACCTGTCTAAATCGCCTTGAAGTCTCTTAACACCCCCCTCATTGCTCACATTCCCACCAAGGTTCGTGTCAGCAAACTTGGAAATATTACATTTGGCTCCCTCATTCAAACCATTGGTATATATTGTGAAAAGCTGGGGCCCAAGCACTGATCCCTACGGTACCCCACTAGTGACTGCCTGCCCCTCTGAAAAAGATCAGTTTATTCCTACTCTATTTGCTGTCTGCTAACCAATTCTCAATCCATGCCAATATATTACCCACAATCCCATGTGCTTTAATTGTACACACCAACCTCTTATGTGGGGCTTTATCAAAAGCTTTCGGAAAATCCAAATGCACCATATCCACTGGTTCTCCCTTATCTATTCTGCTAGTTACGCCCTTATTTAAGTAGGGAGTGCCAGAGTACTGGGCCCAGGCAGCTGGAGGCACAGTCGCCAGTGATAAGGGGAATGAAGTTCTAGTGTAAGTCAGGGAGGATAGCACTGATGGGTGAGTGGGATTTTGTCTTTGGGATTATGCAGGATACAGTCAGCCAAGTCTTGGACAAGCTAGAGTTTATGGAGGGTAGAGAAAGGTAGGCGAGCCAAAAGGGCATTTGAATAATGGAGTCTAAAAGTGACCAAGACGTCGATGAGGCTAGTTTTAATTGAAATGATACAAAATTGTTTCTAGATTTATGTTCTAACAGTAAACCTTAACTGTGTCCATCTAAGGCCATTCCATCTGGCAGAGACATCTTTCATTCATCATAAAAATCAGTAATCAGTACAGATGATGGAGGCTGTTTGGTTCATCAAACTCATTCTTGGTCATATTCAAAACTTAGACTCCAGAGATGAAAGGAATACATTACACAATTATATTCAATTCCTTAAGAGGTTGATTGTCGATGACTTTGGGCTTTAAAATAAATTCTAACGCACTTTTTTTCTCTAAATGAACACACCTGTCACAAGATAACCTGATCCTTTCCAGTGGACGTGGTCGAAATAGTCTACATATGCTGTCTTTGCTATGATGCCATAAAATTTAAATAACTTGCCAAGATGTTTCTGGATTTTAATAAGTTCCTGTCATGAGCTACTGGATTCACTTCAAAAGTGATTGTACTGGGAAATACTTGTGTCAAGAAAAGCATAAGAATTTATAGCATTTTAAAAATACCATTGCACTCCATCTGCCCAGTCCCAATGGCTTTCCTTGGATTTGTTTCTGTTGCCAGACTTCTCAATTCTTTAGAAAAATTTTCATATTGCAAGCTGCATGTGGTTCTGATTGTGTGTCCGTAGAATGGAATTATCATCTAAATATCGAAAAGACTTGTATCTATAAGCACTGCAGCAGATGTTAAACATCCATTCTAATTATTTTTAACTACCACAACCGTAAGAGGGCAATCAGAGAAGAAGTGAAAATCCTAAAAGATGCAAATAGGCTTGAAGCTGAGGCGAAACATAAAATAGTAAATATTCGGAATGATTACCACCTCCCAAGAGTTCAGAAGCAAAGATATAATGTAAGCTACTTACTTCAGAAAAAAAAAAATCTGAAGTAATATAAATGCAAATCTGAAATCTTAGGCAGGTTAATAGGGCTCAAAACAAATAATCACTTGGTGTAGGTGGTATTTATTCCATATTGTTAAGAGACAAGTTAGGAGATTTGTGAAGCCCTGACAATTGAACATGTTTTAAATTGAGACATTTTCGTATCCATTTGTAATTTTCTTATAATTGTGCTGCTTTTTGACTCTCATGTTCATTTTCTAAATTTATTTAGTTTTTGAGTTAAACAACACAATAGCGTTTTATAGGTCAGACAGATGATGTTCGGTATAATTTCAGATGGTCGATAATGTATCTGCAGTCAAATGCCAATGTTAATTTTATGCTTGGAACAGCATTCAGTTTTGCATTCAATATAACATTGCTGTTTAATTGGGTGTTGAGGGATTCAGGTGCTTTTGACTCTACACTTTCTTTGTGTAATATAATGTGTACAGGTCTTAAAAGGCAAACTTGAAGACAGGATTCATATGAATCAACTGCTCTGGTACGGTACAGCAGCATAGTGGGTTTTGTTTGTGGATTAGTCATCCAGAAGCCCGGGCTAATATTCCAGAGAAAGGAGTTTAAATCCCACTGCACTAGCTGGGGAGTTTAAATTCAGTTAATTAAATAAATCTGAAATAAAAAGCTAGTTGTCAGTAAAGTTAACCATGAAAGTAAAGGACTGTTTTAAAAGCCAAACTGATTGACTAATGTCATCCTTACCTGATCCAATCTATATATGACTCCAGACCCACACCAATGTGGTTGCCTTTTAATGACTTTCTGAAAATGGCTTAGCAAGTCACTCAACTGCCATGGTCAAAAATTGCCATGATGGACTTCAGCTCACCACTACCTTTTCAAAAGACAATTGAGGACAGGCAACAAATGCTGGCCCTGCCAGCAACATCCACATGAATGAATACATTTTAAATTTTAAAATAACAATATTCCTGTTTTTGAAAAAAGAGGTGAAGAATTCAATCTAGTGGCCATGTGCATCTACCCTGGTGACATTTGCACTATCACCATGTGATCAGAGTTGCCAGGGCCATGTGGGTGGTGGAAATTAACTTAGAAAATGGCAACCACCTAAAGCAGTTGGATTGATCGAAGCAAAACAATCACTATGATATTAAAATGTTGTAGGTCATATACACTCTCGCAGCTTCAAACACAGACCTCATTTGACCTCTTTCCAGGAACAGGGAAAGCACAGAGAATGACAAAATATTACATTGTATGACCTCTGTTTTGTACCTTGTAAAGAACATATCTTTTTATTTCTGTTAGACTGTTGTAAAGAACATATCTTTTTAATTTCTGTTGGATTGTGGATTAAAATTAAAATGGCTGCAGTTTGAAAGACATGTCCACTGGAACAGGATGAGAGATATATACAATGTTGCAGCCCTGGAATAGAGTGTGCCATGAAAGACAGGATGGAGCTGGAAAGGAGCCCAGGACCAAGGGAGCTGCCTGGCAACAACATTTTAATTGGCTCCTGACCAGCTGACCAGGTTTTGTGTGAGAGCAGGGCAGCAGAATAGCTCCTAGCCTGAAAGGAACAAGACCTAAAACCTCTTTCTCCTGCATGTGGAAGATTCCAGTAATTCCACAATAATAGCTAGCTGGCTTTTTCTTCTCATATCTCTATAACCTGCTTTCCCTCTGAAAACCCCTGTCAAGAGGCAAAGGGAAAAATCACTGTTAGAGACATTGAAAGGCAAGCGCTCAACCAGTGAACCACCTCATGTCATCAACAAGAACTGAAAGGAATTTGGAAGACACCAATCAAAATCAACCCATCGAATCCTGTACTCCGGAATTGGTGCTATTGACCTGTTTTATCCCACCCTTAAAATCCATGTTTTTGTGTGTCTTATACGTCTTGTATGTGTGTGTATTGGGATTTAAGAAGGGGTAGAGTTTAGGTTATAGAGTTAGAAATTAGCAGTTCATATTTCTTCCTTGTGCCATTGGTTAATGACAGTTGGTTTAATAAACAGTTATTAATAAGTTTACTAACCTGATAGTCGTATTCTGTTAACCTAAATTAAACAATTTGGTGGATTGATCAAACTTTTTTTCATGGGGAGCAGTGGGGCATGATAATGCAGCGCACTATCCCTAGTGGGTCGTGACAACCTATTAAGTCTATATTTCATACTGATTCTGTTGACTTTCAGACATTCTCACTAAGAGTAACACCAGTGAGAGACTGGAGGGAAACATGTATTGGTTTATTTACAGTTTGTAAAGTTATCCATTTTTTCTCCTCAATGTAAAGGAAATTAAATTTATCACAGCTCTAACCATCTTTTCAAAGTACAGTTACCAGGTTCGGCACTGCTTCAGTTTAATATATATAGGTTTCCTTCAAAGAGAGTCTCACATGAGCATTTAAGTGGAAGCAAAAGACTATGCTTTGGAAATATGCTTGAAATACACAGCAGGTGTGTCACCGATGCTGTAGTTATTGGGTAGTTTAGGCAGGGGAATAATAGGCTCATGGTTCAACGGGTGATGATTTTGCAAGGGCCCTGCATTAAACGTTATGGACTCTGTTACTTAGGTGGCAGTTCTGATGATATTGAACTTTTAAGATTCTGTGAAATTTGACATGGTATCATAAGCCGTTCTTTTTAAAGCATTTGATAACCATTTGCAAAAGGTATTATATAAAAAATATATGCCAAAAATAAATTATTCTTTTATTCTTTCATGGGATGGAGGCATCGCTGTCTAGGCCAGCATTTTTATTGTCCATCCCTAATTGCCCTCGATAAGGTGGTGGTGAGCCGCCTCCTTGAGCCACTGTAGTCCATGTGGTGTAGATACAAGCTCAGTGCTGTTAGGGAGGGAGTTCCAGGATTTTGACCCAGGGACAGTGAAGGAACGGCAATGTAGTTCAATCAGGATGGTGTGTGGCTTGGAGGGGAACTTGCAGTTGGTGGTATTCCTATACATCTGCTGCCTTTGTCCTTCTAGGTGGCAGAGGTCATGGGTTTGGAAGGTGCTGTCAAAGGAAATGTTGGCATTCATCAAAGTCGGCATTCTCAGCACTGACAACGTCCAGCTCCATGGGTGGATTCCCTGTAAATACACCAATATAATTTTTGGCATATTTTTGATTCAGGAAGATTATACCTAATTGATGATCCTCCAGCTGTGAGCTTTTTAAATATTACTCAGTAACTGCAGGTGTAAATTTACTGGATCTTCAAACCTTTTCTTTTGGAACTATACATATCCGCAGACTATGGGAAATTCAGTGGAGGCTGAGGGGTAACCTAATAGAGGTCTTCAAAATTATGCAAGGTATTAATAGAATAGATACCAAGAGAATGTTTCCACTTTTGGGGAAGAGCAAAACTAGAGGCCATCAATATCAGATTGTCACCAAGAAATCCAAGACAGAATTCAGAATAAACTAGTGCGACCCACAGAGTGGTGAGAATGTGAAACTCACTACCAAGGGGAGTGGTTGAGGTGAATAGTATAGATGCATTTAATGGGAGGCTAGATAAGCAAATTTGGGACAAGGAAATAGAGGGTTATGCTGATAGATTTAATGAGGAAAGATGGGGGGGAAGTTCAAGTGGAGCATAAACATCCACATGGACTGGTTGAGCCAAATGGCCCATTTTTGTGCTTTGCATCCTATGTAAGTAAATGTACAGACATATTGATCCAAATGGGATACATTTCTTCAGTGCTCACTCACTTTGAGCGTGTTGTCCCATGTCTGACGTATCAATAATTACTTACCAAAGAATTTTTGTACAACTTTTGTTGTTCTTCTAATAGTATAGGGGCACTGTGTTGACTTGAGCCTCAGCTTAGGTTCAAGAATCCCTTCCTTCTGTTTCCTCTACTAGTTAAATGACTGGAGATAAGAATATACTTACACTGCATACTAAGCATACACAGAGCTGAATTTTATGTGCCCCTGGCAGACGTGTTTCCCTTGCGGGGAGCATGTAAAATGGGGTGGACGCACATCCCACCACCTTCTTGCCCAACCCTGAGCTGACTCCCACAATATGGGGGCGGGTGGGCACCCAAATCAGCAGCCTGCCTGCCATATTTAAATGAGCAGTTAAAGGTCAATTATGCTTGTTATCAAGCCTGTTGACCCTGACAATATGCTGCCCAGGCCATAAACGTTTCGCATGGGCAGCAGGGCAGGAGCGGGAAGGCCAATTTTTGAACTGAGATGTTTAAAGGGAGGGAAGGAAGCGTGGTTACACTTCGGGGGCTGCTCTTTGCCGATCGCGGGGTGCCCCCCCTAGACTGAACCCCCCCCCCACCCTTCCTTCCTACTTGCTCCCTCCCTTAAAACCACCAAACACCCCCCACCCCCGCTGCCCCTTTCCTTAACCTACCCAAACCCTCCTGGCCCAAGATCCCAGACTTACCTGCTCTAGGGATCTAGGGCCTTGGGGTCCTGCCTTCACCAGGGGTCTCGGCAGCAGCCAATGACACCTTCCTGGTGCTGCCGGGACTGATGGAGCTCCAGCCAATCAGATTGGCTGGCAGCTCCGGAGGGCGGGTCATCTGATCCAAGACGGGTGGAAGTCCCAGCCCTCTCTAGCGATCCCCGCAGCGTGTCATTGCTGAGGGGCAGATCTGTTGGCTCCACACTGGTGTGGTTTCTGGTGGGGGGGCGGCTGTGCTGTCCATCCCACCATATTATGCCGCCCACTGACATGGACAGACTGTATTGTGGTCGAATTTGCTGATGATACAAAGATAGGTAAGAAAGCAAATTGTTGGGAGGATACAAAGAGTCTGCCAAGGGATGTTAGATAGGTTAAGTGAGTGGGCAAAAGACTGGCATATGAAGTATAATGTGGGAAAATGTGAGGTTGTCCACTTTGGCAGGAAGAATATAAAAGCAGAATATTATTCCAATGGAGAGAGACTGCAGAATGCTGCTGTACAGAGGGATCTGGGTGTCCTTGTACATGAACAAAAAGTTAGCATGCAGGTACAGCAAGTAATTAGGAAGGCAAATGAAATGTTGGCCCTCATTGTAAGGAAGTATAAAAGTAGGCAAGAATTGCTACAGCTTAACAGGGCATTGGTGAGACTGCAGCTGGAGTAATGTGTACAGTTTTGGTCACATTTATGAATGAAGGATATACTTGCATTGCAAGTGGCTCAGAGAAGGTTCACGAGGCTGATTCCTGGGATGAAGAGATTGTCATGAGGAAAAGCTGAGCAGGCTGGGTCTGCGTTCATTGGAGTTTAGAAGATGTGGGAGGTGATCTCATTGAAACATAGGGCAGAATCTCGCCCTTGTTGGGCGAGCTTGGCGGGGGCAGTCGGGAAGCTGACTTGATCGGGGCCGGAAGGCAATTTCACACTGGCGGGCCAATTAAGGTGGGGGAGGGGGGTGAGGGGGTGGGCGGCGAGCGTGAACTTGGCGCATGCGTGTGAGTGCATGCTTCATAATCTCCGAGGCACAGAGCTGCCTCAGGAACATGATGCATTTTCAAAAAACAGAGAAAGAAATAAATAATGTGACTCTCTCACATGAGTAGGGGCACGTTATTAATTAAGTTTTAAAATTTTTATCTTATTTCTATTTAATTTGGAAACCTCATCCCACCCGTGGCTTTGTCGCTTGCCCGTCAAACGTAAGGTTGCTTGGGCAGCAAAAAATTCAACTTAATTGATTGTTTAATGACCTTAACAGGCCTTTTAATCGTCGGCGGGCACGCTGCTGACTCTGGCGCGCTCCTGCGACTGAACTGTCGCGCAATTGCGCATTGACGTCGGCACACTCGGTCTACGTCAGTGTGCGTCATTTCACGCTCGAGCGGGTCAGGTGCACGCCCACCGAGCTAAAAATTTTGCCCATAAGATTCTGAAGGGGGCTTGCCAGGCTAAATGCTGGGAGGACATTCCTCTCATGAGGGAATCTGGAACTGGGGCACAGTTTCAAAATAAGGGATCTCCCATTTAAGATGGAGATGAGGAGGAATTTCTTTCTTCGTGGGTTGTTACTCTTTGGAATTCTCTTCCACAGAGAGCAGTGGAGGCTGGATCACTGAATGTATTCAAGACTGAGTTAGACAGATCGACAAGGGAATTGAGGATTATGGGGGACAGGCTGAAAGTGGAGTTAAGGCCACAATTGGATCAGCCATGATTTTATCAAATGGCAGAGCAGGCTCGAGGGGCCAAATGGCCTGGGAAAAATCGTTGCTTAAATAGTATACAGGTAAGTTAACTTGAATGTCCCAAGATTCATACGGTTGCAGAAGCAGTGAAACTGGGTTCACTATACCAACTCATCTTACAAAATTCTGTGATAAAGACTTTGTTAGCGGTGACTTTCCCCTCAGCAGCGATATTTGCTGTTTCAGTCTCATGATAACTGAATTTTATTTTCCAAAGCTGTGCGGTGTTTTAGATCCACCTGAGGTAGTAAAACTTCAAAGAACTTATCACTCCTTGTATTTGATGGGGTTTGCTTAGGCATTCTATATACCTTTTGTGACATATTTGAATATGTAAAAAGGCTTTACACTATTCAATACTTTTTGAAATGCAATTTTTCAAAACAAATGATTGCAGGGAGTGGGAAAGTAATGGCAAAAAATGTGGCTGCTGCAGAATGAGTGATTGGAGCCCTCTCCAGCCCACAGGAATTGCTCTAAGTTAAAATAATGGTTGATAGCGGGAGAAGTATTCTCCCCCCCCCCCCCCCCCCCTAATTTTTGAAGTAGTTTTCTCCCACTCTTCTTTTGGGGTGTGGTTCAATGAGCGTTGCATATCTTGTCTGGTGACCATTCCTGGCCTGAGTGTTGACTCTTTATAACAACAGTGAGTGAGTGAAGAGGTGAAATTGTGGCTAAGTCCTCCCTAGTTTTCGCCTGAGGTCCACACGTGTGCATTTTCTAGCAGGATGGCTATCGGGAGCAGGAAATCCGGCTGATTATTGAAGAGTTTTACTTTAAATTCTTGTGTAGACATCCAGAGGGGATGGAGGAGGGAACAACCATGGAGTTAATATGAAGGCCTTTTTTGCTGATGAGTCCTGTTTGGCCCCTCCAATACCCTTGGAGTTGAATGTTCTGAAGTTTAACTTAGGCTTGACATTGTTGAAAAAAGACATGTCGAAGCTTTTCGTCTTGCACTCATCAGGACACCTTGCAAGAATAACAATATAAGGACAAAACAACAATTTGTACTGTATAAGAAGAGAGTGCTGATTGGTTGGTAAGTAGACTTTGATTGGTAGAGGCATTGCCTTGGAGAATGCAACAGCGAAGGTGACTGACAGTGAAGTGCCAAGCATTGTTTGAAATTTAAACCAGGCAGCTTGACCCTGGTTGGCCAAGGCATTGCCCTGAGGAATGAGTCAGTGAATGACTGGCATTTTTGTTTTAAACATTCATTTACGGGATGTGGGCGTCACTGGCTAAGCCAGCATTTATTGCACATCCTTAATTGCCCTTGCAAAGATGGTGGTGAGCTGCCGCCTTGAACTGCTGCAATTGTGCAATTGACATGGTGTAGGTACACCCACAATGCTGTTAGGGAGTTGCAGCATTTTGACCCAGTGCCAGTGAAGGAATGGCAATTTATTTCCAAGTCAGAATGGTGAATGGCTTGGAGGGGAACTGCCAGGTAATGGTGGTGGTGTTTCCATGTATCTGCTGCTCTTGTTCTTCTAGATGGTAGCGGTCATGGGTTTGGAAGGTGCTGCTTGGTGAGTTTCTGCAGTGCATCTTGTAGATGGTGCACACGGCTACCACTGTTCTTCAGTGTTGGAGAGAGTGAATGTTTGTGAAAGGGGTGCCAATTAAGCAGGCTGCTTTGTCCTGGATGGTGTCAAGCTTCCTGAGTGTTGTTGGAGGTGCACTCATGCAGGCAAATGGAGAATATCCATCACACTCCTGACTTGTGCCTTGTAGATGGTGGACAGACTTTGGGGGGTCAGGAGGTGAGTAACTCGCTGCAGGATTCCTAGCCTCTGAGCTGCTCTCGTAACCACAGTATTTATATGGTGAGCCCAGTTCAGTTTCTGGTCAATGGTAACCCCCAGGATGTTGATAGTGGGAGATTCAGCGATGGTAATGTCATTGAATGTCATGGAGCGATGGTTAGATTCTCCCTTCTTGGAGATGGTCATTGCCTGACACTTGTATGGCTTGAATGTTACTTGCCACTTGTCAGCCCAAGCCTGGATATTGTCCAGGTCTTGCTGCATCTGGACGTGGATTGCTTCAGTATCTGAGGAGTCGCGAATTGTGCTGAACATTGTGCAATCATCAGCGAACCTCCCCACCTCTGAAGGTCATTAATGAAGCAGCTGAAGATGGTTGGGCCTAGGACACTACCCTGAGGAACTCCAGTGATGTCCTGGAGCTGAGATGATTGACTTTTAACAACCACAACCATTTTCCTTTGTGCTAAGTATGACTCCAACACCAGAGTTTTCCCCCTAAAAAAATCCCAGACTCCAGTTTTGCTAGGGCTCCTTGATGCCACACTCAGTCAAATGCTGCCTTGATGTCAAGGGCAGTCACTCTCACCTCAACTCTGAAGTTCAGCTCTTTTGTCCATGTTTGAACCAAGGCTGTAATGAGGTCAGAAGCCGAATGACCCTGGCAGAACCCAAACTGGCCATCAGTGAGCAGGTTATTGCTAAGCAAGTGCTGCTTTATATCACTGTTGATGACCCCATCCATCACTTTCCTGATGACCAAGAGTAGATTGATGGGGTGGTAATTGGCCGGGTTGGATTTGTCCTGCTTTTTGTGTACAGGGCAAACCTGGTCAATTTTCCACATTGCTATGTAGATGCTAGTGTTGTAACTGTACTGGAACAGCTTGGCTAGGGGTGCAGCAAATTCTGGAGTGCAAGTCGTCAGTACTATTGCCAGAATATTGTCAGGGCTCCTAGCCTTTGCAGTATCCAGTGCCTTCAGCCGTTTCTTGATATCACGTGGAGTGAAGCTAATCTGCTGAAGACTGGCACCTGTGTTGCTGGGGACCTCTGGAGGAGGCCGAGATGAAACGGGTGCAATGTGTGCACATGTTCTTTCTGTCTGCAAAGGGCAGGGTCCTGAGTATTAAAATATGTAGCTTCCAGTACGTGCAAATGCACCAGACTCTGAGCCCAACTGACAATCTTAAATTGGTTGTCAGTGTAATTTTTAGCACACTGAGGATTATTTAACAAATTTCCTTACTTATCCTAATGGCTCCATCCTGCACTGAATTCACTTTTTAAATGGAGCAGTCAAATGAACTCCCCTTCGTTGATGCACTACTTGAGAAATCTGCCAGGGGATTCTCTACCACGGTCCACCACAAGCCTACCTTCACTAGTCAATAAACGTGTTGGGATTCTTGCTGTTCCACACACTATAAGATTGGTCTTAGCGGCAGCCTTGTAAATAGGGCCCGAGGCATTTGCTCACCATGCAAGCTTGATGCTGAAATAGGGCGCATCAAAGGCATCCTGCAGGATGGCTACCCTGATCAGATCATTTCACGCTGTATATCACACAAACTCATGAACGGGGCATAAGGCTGTCACTTTTGGCCCTGAAAAGTGTCCAGTCTACCTCAGATCACCCTGGACGGGCAAGGTATTTCAAAAATTTGAGCAACAGGTGAAGCTATCTGTTTCACGCTGCTAGTATGCAGTAGCAATGAGAGTGATATTCGCCACTAACAAGATGTTGCCGTCAAGCCAAAAAGACGTTCTGCCTGTCACACAAATGATATATGAATTTCACTGCCAGTGCGATGCTAGGTATGTAAGCTGTATGTCCCAAAGATTGGCGGATCGTATCAAACAGCATGTTCCAGCTGCTGTTCGCAACGGGAATGGTACAGATCGCACTCAACCAGCCCGTGCTTGCAAAACTTAAAACACAGTGTTCAGCATTAGATGTGATTCTGCAATTGGACAATGTTTGCGAAATAATCCTCAGTGTGCTAAGAATTATGCTGACAACCAGTATAAGATTTTAAATGGGCTCGCAGTATGATGCATTTGCATGTACTAGAAGCTACATATATTAATACATAAGACCCTGTTCTCTGCAGACAGAAGGGACGTGTATACACATTGTGCCTGTTTCAGCTAAACAAAATGAGTGACAGCCATTCACTGATGCATTCCTCAATGCAATGCCTTGACTAAACGAGGTCAAGCTGCCTCATTTAAATTTCAAACAATGCCTGGCAGTTAACTGTCAGTTACCATCAGTGGTGCATTCTCCATGGCCTGGACCAATCAGAGTCCACTTGCCAACCTATCAGCACACTCTTCTCATACAGGTGTATTGTTATTCTTGTGAAGTGTCCTGATGAGTGCAAGATGAAAAGCTTCAACTTGTCTTTTTTTTTCAGCAATGCTCAAGTTCTGCACTACCAAACGACTATTGGCTTGATATGTTTGACTATTATCAGTTTGACTTCAATACATTTTCCGCTCCGTTCTTTGGAAATAATTTCCATTCCTTAAAATTTAAATATATATCTCAGTTTTAGCTTTGATTTCTTTGTGCTGCTTTGATTTCAGCTTAATCTCTCCACTGATGTTCTGTATATAGCTGGATGTTTAAGACGACTTTGCAAATTGTAATTTTGCTTTCTCTAATCATCCACCAGGCTTACTAGCGTGTGTTCAGTTTTCATTCCAGCAGATATGACCTTGCTGAGCTGTAATATTCAAAATGCTAAATACAGACTTATGACATGCTTTAATAGTCTTCAAGCAATATAAGAATCAAACAATGTGAAATGGAAATCAGCTTCCTTATTGCAAAGAGAGATCAGCTCTCAAAATAGAAACAGCAAGATAGAACTTGGTAACACTGCAGCAGGTTATTCTGACACGGCAGTTCTGCCTATTAAAATATTTGTGTAGCAGACAGATTTCAGTTTATCCAATTCTGGCAACATTCACTAAATCCAAATAGTAAATACCGAACTTTAGACTTGAACAAAACTAGAAAAGAACATTAAGTGGATTCAAGGTTCTTCAATCAGGTGTACTTTGTGTAGAATTTGTCACTGTGAAGAGCAAAGTTGGATTAGCTTCGCCATAAACCATACAAATTTACACAGAAGGAAGCTATTCATTTTGTCTTTATGCCAGAGCAGTGCAAAACTAATCCCACTACTCCATTTTTTTTGTCTTGCTACTTTCCTTCAGTTTTTACTTAAAATCCAATAGTCCTAACCTCAACTACTCCCTGTGGAGATGCATTCCATGCTCCAAGAATCCTCTGCATAATTAAGTGGATGGAATCATAGAAGTTGATCCTGAGGTTACTAAGGAGGTTTTGTTGAACTTATATAAGACACTAATTCAGCCTCAGCTAGAGTATTGCATCCAGTTCTGTGCTCTGCAGTTCAGGAAAGATGTGAAGGCATTGGAGAGAGTGCAGAAAAGATTCCTGAGAATGGTTCCAGGGATGAGGAAATTCAGTTATAAAGATAGACTGGAGAAGTTAGGACTGTTTTCCTTGGAGAAGAGAGGCTGAAAGGGGATTTGATAGTGGTATTCAAAATTGAGGGAAACTGTTCTCACTCATGAAAGGATCAAGAATGAGAGGACACAAATTGAAAGTAATTGCCAAAAGAAGCAAAAGCAACATGGAAAACTTTTTCATGCAGTGAGTAGTTGTGGCCTGCCTGAGAATGTGGTGGAGGTTCAATCAAGGCTTCAAAAAAGGGAATTAAACTATTAACTGAAAAGGAAGAACGTGCAGTGTTATGGGAATGATCCTAGATTAATTGCTCTTTCGGAGAGCCAGTGCAGATACGAAGGGCCAAATGGCCTCCTGCACTGTAACGATTCTGTGAAGACATTTCTTTTAGTCTCTTCCCTCACTCTCCATGAGTAAAGAAGTCTCTGACCAAATATATACGACATTGGTGAGGACACACCTAGACTACTATGTACAGTTTTGGTCTCCTTACCTGAGGAAGGACAAACTCACCCTAGAGATGGTGCAACAAAGGTTCAGCAGATTCATTCCTGGGATGACGGATTGCCCATGAGGAGATGTTAATAGGCTGAACCTATATTCCCTGTAGTTTAGAACTACAGAGAGGTGATCTAATTGAAACTTGTAAAATTCTTAAGGGGCTTGACAGGGTAGATGTTTCCCCTGGCTGGGAATCGCGAACGTCGGGCCACAATATCAGAATATGCGGGTGGCCATTTAGGACTGAGATGAGGAGAAATTGCTTCTCTCCAAAGGTGTGACTCTTTGGCATTCTCTAGCCCAGAGGGCTGTGGATGCTTAGTCATTAAGTGTGTTCAAGACAGAGGTGTTTTTGGGTATTAATAGATATGGGGATAATGCGGGAAGGTCGGGTTATAGAAGAATAGGCTTAATCATATTAAAAGGGTGGAGCAGGCTTGAAGACCAAATCCTGCTATTTCCTGTGTTCTTATGGCTGTAAATTGAATAACCTTGGTTAATATTAGTTCTTTAAGATCTTTGACTAACTCAATTTTTATGGGGTAAATGAAGTCCCTGCAGCACACTATAAGCTACATTCTACCAATACAGAGAAAAATCCATTTGACTGCTGCAGAGATTTCTTTCCTTCAGCCGTCCCTCTATCCATTTTATCTTTTAACATATCCAGCTGCATCTTTAGAAGTCTCTTCTATCACATTTTATCAAATACTTTTTTGAAAGTTCAAGTATAGCACATCCACGATATTCCTTTTGTCTGTTGTGAAAATGGATGTTATTTTAATATTTTGGGGATATGTTGGTATTCTGTAAAGAAGGCTGTGTGTGTCCACAATTAGTTAAACTGGGGGAAAGATTAGTAAAGACAGCTTGTCTGTGGGAACTGAGAGATGAAAGCTAAAGGTGTTAGATTTATGCATTTGTAATGAGAGGCTGTGGTGAAGTTGGAATTATAAATAAGTAGGTTGATTTTTAAAATTTGCATTAGGTGATAGGTAGGGCCTTGACTTTACAGCTGTTAACTTTTGAAGAGGAGTTTAGAAGTGACAAGGATCCTTTACAACTTACAAAGTTTTCATATATGAACAAGGGAAGGTTATTACATTTTATTTGACCCGAAAGTGGAGATAATAGGAAAACATAAACGATTTTTATATTTTAGAAGTTAAATTCAAAGAGGTGCCTAGGACAATGGAATCTAGGATGAAAGGGGAAAAGGATATCTAAGGAAAGATGTTGAGCTGAACTGTGTGACTGTGTGGGAGAGATGTCCTGAGATCAGATCTGTGCTGGGAGAAGGTCTGAAAGTGGTGAATTTGAATCAGCCATTGAGTTTTCAAGCCAGAAAAGACCTTGTTTTCAGAATACAGTCTGTTTCTGAACCTTTCTTTTGGACTTACACAGCAGAGTGGAAGAGAGTGAGAAGTTGCGTGGTATACCTTATACCTTTACTAAAGTTACAGCAGTTTTTTGCCTGGGTAATATCACTGGATTTTTATGGTCAAAAATCTGTAAGGGAGCTATTGCCATATAATTTGAGTGTTCTGACCAAGTGCTTTTTGCAGGGGGTGGGGGGGATGTTTTGTAAAACTTTTACTGTATAACTTTAATCTTGTGTGCTTAAGTTCTTTTTTTATTCTTGTTAATAAATCTTTTAGTTTTAAAATCCTAAAAGTGTTACTGGGATTTCATGCTTCTGGGATCAGTAGTTCTTTTTGTTTTCAAAATACAAAAAAAGATTATGATCAGTGAAGACAAGTTTACCCCTGGGATTTGGCTTGCTCAGCAAATAACTTCAGCTGTGGTCATAACAGTGTTCACTCAGCACTTTTCTCATATAACTTATTGGATTATTAAAGCATGAGCTGCCCTTTACAAATTATTGTTCACTGCCATTGTTTTTAATTTGTTACTAATGATATCCCTCATATTGGTCTTCTGCACTTTCTACTGATTTGAGGCTTTCGGCACTATAGTTACTTGATTTATTCTTTTTCTGAACAATCAAGTAAGATTTAGTCACCCTCCAATTCTTTCAATGAAATGGATAAGATTTCTCACGTGTCGGTGCAGACTCGATGGGCCGAAGGGCCTCTTCTGCTCTGTGATTCTGATTTCCTCAAACTCTAGAATTGGAAGCTGAGCTCAGTTTGAAGAGGGAAAGTGCACTGACAAGCTTAGATTCGACTGCTTTACACAGCGGGAGTGAACATGCTAAATTTTTATCAGGGAGGCAAATAGTGTTGAAAAACCTAAGGGAGGATTCGATAGAAATTTGAGGGCTATTAGATTTTGGATCTGGCCAAAGTTGGTGAGTCATTTCTATGACCTTATTGCAGAAGAATTTTGGCACCTCTGCTATCTATGCACAAACATCTCTCAATGCCCTGTGATGTATACTGTCCAGGTCGACATAGAATTACACCATGGAAATGGGTTATTCCACCCAAACAGTCCCTGTTGATCGTTATCCTCCACAAGCAGTAGTACAGATCTCATATGCCCGTGCTATTCCTCTTTTTGTCAACCATCTATCTAACCATAACTTCTTCACTGTATTCCACAAACTTTGCAACCCTCTGAGTTGAAATTTTAAAAAATAATATTTTCTCTCCTCCATAAATCTCTAGCATTCAATCTTATATGCATACCCCCTCATTTTGGACTTTTCAATAAGTGTCAATAATAATAACAGTCTGTCCCTATCTATCACCCCCATTCCTTCATATTCAAATCGCCTAATAATCTCCTTTATTCAAATAAAAACAGCTTCAATATTTTCAGTCATAATTGGCGGCTTTAAGTCCCATTTATCCTTTTAATGCTAAGAATGGGGGGGGAAAATGTGCACTACAATTTAAAAACTGAACTCCCAAAAATAAAGCCACATAAATCCTACGTGACAAATTGGGACATGTAAAATGAAAATCCACCTGATTCTGACCCTGGAGTAAATCTTAGGAGGTTAGATTTGTATACAGACTACGTACTGTTCATGAGGTCGAAACTTGAAAAGAAGTGCCAATATTGGGAAAATGTAGAATAAAATATACATGTAACTACTCAGCAGTAATTTCAGTAACGATGGAAATTTATGTAGTATATTTACTGTTTATGAACTTAGTTCCGCCTTGAAGGAACCTGTGTCCTTTCAGTCCAGAAGTGGCATACTCCCTGGGCACAGTCCATCGTCTCCCAAAACAGACAGATGCCTCAAGTGTGAACAAAGTTTCTTCCCCTTTTAACTGCCCATTGTTGTTCACTTTAGTTTTGTTTTCAGGGGCTTCCAACAGAAGAGCAAGTTAACCCGACCTTTTGTAAATAGTCATTTGGTAGTACAGAACTTGAGTATTGCTGAAAGAAGCAACATGTTTAAGCTTTTTGTCTTGCACTCAA
The DNA here is from genome assembly GCF_964194155.1 of Cetorhinus maximus. Classification (NCBI taxonomy): domain Eukaryota; kingdom Metazoa; phylum Chordata; class Chondrichthyes; order Lamniformes; family Cetorhinidae; genus Cetorhinus; species Cetorhinus maximus. Next base: position 105,495,387 of record NC_135892.1, read on the forward strand.
CAGGACATTACCAATATAAGGGGAAACAACAATTTATACTGTATGTGAAGAGAGTGCTGATTGGTTGACAAGTGGACTCTGATTACTAGAGGTGTTGTCATGGAGAATGGTGACTGACAGTTAACTGACAAGCATTGTTTGAAATTTAAACCAGGCAGCATGATCCTCATTGGTCAAGGCATTACCCTGAGGAATGAGTCAGCAAATGGCTGTCACTTATTTTGTTTAGCTGAAACAGACACAATGTTCTTTCTGTCTGCAAAGAACAGGGCCCTGTGTATTAATATAGGTAGCTTCTAGTGTATTATCTTTTACTTTGGTAAAGAAGTATTAATAGCGTTCACAAAACTAAGCATTTATGTCCAATATAGGTATTTAATAAATCAGTCTATTTAATAAATCAGGTAGCCTAAAGCTGGCTACCTTTCCTAAGCACAAACTCATTGTTGGTTGCAAACATTTGACAGGATATGGCCTAGCTGAAGTAGATCAAGATACTGAATGGACAGATGTACAAAAGAAGATAATGCCATGGAAGAATAATATCCCAGACCAAGACCTGGAGTTGATCTATCAGGAAAGAACCTCAAAATCTGGAAAATCATCCAACAGCAGCCTAATTATAGTGGCATCACTTATTGATAAACCTACTAACCTGGGAGGTAAGTAATGTTTCAAGTTTTTAAAAGTATTTTTACCTGCTATATTTAAGTGCATTTCCCACCTGTGACTTTGGGTTCGATTGATGCCTAAAGCTGGCTACTTTCATGTATCCATTTTACCACTTTAACATATCCATTTGTGCGCCTTTGGAGGAGGTGAAACACATAAGGAAGAAGGTTAAATTGCCTACCAAAGAGAAAATTCACCCTGTCCACCTACCTATGGGTTTCTGACCTGTGCTGCTTGGACTTTTTTGCTTTGGTTTTGTTTCATTAACTCTTCGGCGCTCATGCCTGCAAAAGGCCTCAGTAACAACGCCAGAACATAAAAGGCAAAACTACATGTTTAGCAGCCATTGTTTGGCCCCATTCAGATGAAGGCCCTTTCTTTTGCATGAGGAGATTAATCCGCAATCAAGGAAAAAGGAGGACCATGCCAAATATATAGCAGATCCACATCTTGGGGTTACATAGAAACATAAGAAATAAGAGCAGGACTAGGGTCATTTGGCCCTTAGAGCCTGCTCTGCCATTCAATATGGTCATTGCTGATCCTCTATCTCAACGCCATACTCCCGCCCTCTTCCCATACCCCTTGACGCTTTTAGAGTCTAGAAATCTATCTATTTCCTTCTTAAATATATTCAGTATCTTGGCCTCCACGCCTTCTGTGGTAGAGAGTTCCACAGGTTCACCATCCTCTGAATGAAGAAGTTTCTCCTCGTCTCAGTCCTGAATGACCTACCCCATATCCTGAGACTGAAACCCCTTGTTCTAGACTCCCCAGCGAGAGGAAACATCATCCCTGCATCCAGCCCTGTCAGGGTTTTATACCTTTCAATGAAATCCCCTCTCATTCTTCTAAACTCCAGTCGACCCAACCTCTCCTCATATACAATTTTACTATCCCAGGAATCAGCCTGCTGAACCTTCGCTGCACTCCCTCTATGGCATGTATACCCTTTCTCGGATAAAGAGACCAAAACTGCACACAATACTCCAGGTGTGGTCTCACCAAGGCCCTGTACAGCTGCAGTAAGACATCCTTGCTCTTGTACTCAAGTCCTCTCACAATGAAGGCCAACACGCCATTTGCCTTCTTGACTGCTTGCTGCATCTGCATGCTTGCTTTCAGTGAATGGTGTGCAAGGACACCCAGGTCCCTTTGTACATCAACATTTGCCAATCTATCACCATTTAAATAATACATTCGAACTTGGTTCTAATCTATTATAGTGGTTTGGAGAAAGCACTGCTGTTTCGTTCTTGATGCTCTTCCATTGGATGTAAGTATGGAACACAACGACAACTTGCATTCACATAGCGCATTTAATAGAATGAAACGTCCAAAGACATTTCACAGCACTGAGCCATTTATGAACTTATTGGCCAAAATTTTTCCCTTGATGGGCGGGCCCCACTGGCTCGGCGGCGGGCGGGCAGCTGAACTCCACCGCCAAAACGGGGCCCGCCGCCATTTTGAGTGGGCGGGCCAATGAAGGCCCCGCCCAGCGGCCTGCCCGATAGGAAGCGCTATGTGCTTCCTGTGCGGGGGGGGTGGATTCCCTATCTGTCAAAGTGCGCTCTTTCGCGCATGCACATGAAAGAGCGCACATTTCCCTGAGACTAAGTGCTGTCTCAGGGAGAATACTGACAATGTAAAAAAACTTGAAAAATATAAAAATTATTAACATGTCCCCCTCATGTGACAATGTCACATGAGATGGGAAATGTTAATAAGAAGCACATAAACTTTATTAAAGTTTTTGAAAACGGACATGAAACCTCATCCCGCCAGTGGATGAGGTTTCATGTATTTTCAGAAGCCCGATGGGGCTCCTGGCCTGCCCGCCAACCTTAAGGTTGGACGGGCAGGGCCTTTAATTATCTTAATTATCCTGTCAATGGCCTCAATTGGCCATAACCAGGTCAGCAGGCGGACAGCTGATTTCGCTGTCCGCCCGCCTTCCTCAATATTTAAATGGACCAGGATGATGTCGGGGGTTCCTCCCGATGTCATCTCGTGTCATTTTCCTGTCGGTGAGCAGGCCCCGCCCCCAAATCGCCGACAGGAAAATTCTGCCAATTAGGCGAGATAACCAAAACTTTGTCAGAGGTAGATTTTAAGAAGCATCTTTTTCAGCTTTGTTACAATGAGAAGACCTAATTCAATATATGTACATATGTGCCATATCTCCATTTACCAATAGAATTCTCCATGCTAGTAGTTGAGGTCCGTGGCTATTTGGTCATCTATTTTATCTTAATCAAATAAAAAATAATTTTCATTGATAAACTGTATACACCAATGGAGCTAAACAGCATTAATGTGAAATAAATCAGACTCTTTTGAAGATTAAGATGGCATCATTCATAGTACGTCAAATATTATGTTTGTACTAAACGACATGGCTTAATTTATCATGGCCATGGGAGCTGATCAGCATAATGTAAGAGATCATTACCTTGTTTATGCTCAAAATTGGAGCTGACTCGGTAAAATTATAATTCAGACAGTCCAGCTGCTGCTTAAAAAATTACAAACCTGTTAGAATTAGTGACTTATTGCTGTGCTATCTTTGTTCTGATTGAACAAAGTTTGGAGTTCCTGCCACTCGTGGGCTCCAGCTTTTGAATTTGTAGCAACAAAAAATAAAGCATATCACCTGTCCTCCATCATCAATGGTTTTGTAGCACTTAGTTTGACTCTGGCTTCTCAAACGAACCAAAATGCTAAGAGACTGGATAATCAAATGCGACTTTCCCAAATTAGTTTCCTGTTAACATGGAAGTTTCAACTCATTGTGCCAGTTCTATTGTTAGCTGCAATATCTGCTATAATCCTATTTCCCCCTCCATCCTTTAATATTTTTCTTTGTGCCTAATTCTTTCAGATGCTATTATTCAATAGCCACTTGTAGTGATGTGCACTGTATTCTGAAAAGCATTTCTTCTGACCACCTTATTTCGTACTGATTCTCAGTTTGTGTCCCAATATTCAATTAAGCAAGCAAAAACTGGAAAGAAAAGCGAGCCAACAGAGATATAGGTTTATTCCCAAAGGGAAGGGGTATCTAGAGGGAGTTCTTTGGTGCAGAGTACTCCCCTTAGACTTCCATTACACTCAGAAATAGAAATTATGTTTATCTGTACCTTTTTTAAAAATTTACTCTTCATTCCACTTTTCGCTTTGTTAAACAATCTTTCCAAATCGCGTTATAAGGCTGGTACGAGGCAGGATAAGGAAGGGCTAGGGTTCTCTTTTCTGACATTGTCACCTGACTCTCTCATATCTGCCATCCCTTCCAAGTGAAGTGCCCAGCCAGTACAAACAGGGCTGTTCCCTGCCATCTCAAACCTGGATTCTGGTTTTTGAGTCCAAGCATAAACGTGCAGCAAATGCCAGGGAAATAGTAGGTGGCAAGTGAGATTACTGCAAGATCTAGAAACCTGTGGGAGGTGCTGAATAACCCGAGGACTGAGACTGTGCAGCTTATTTACATGTGAGCTGTTTCGACAGTCTGAATTCCAAAAATTATGTTTTTGTTTCTTTTTTGAGATTTGTCACTATTTTGGTCGTATGTCATTTTTTTTGACAATTTGTATATTGTTTTCAAAACGACCAGCAACGACTACAAAATATCTTTGTGTATTAAATTTCACTTATAATCTTTTTCCTTGTGCCACAAGCTACAGTAATGAAATAAGCATCAAAAATCCAGCCATGTATATTAAATCATTACATTTTTAAATTGAGAGAGACTTATTTCAGATTGTATAACACAAGACAATTAAAATCATAGTGTGCTATTTCTGGGTAAAATAAAACATGATGTGTTCGTGCTGCAGCTGCCAATTCTTCATTGAAACACTTGTAAAGGGCTTTGAATTGAATTTGCAGGCTTCAATAGTTCTGCCACAGTCCAATGAGCTTTTAATTTATTTGATTTAATATTACGTACTCTGTATTGAATTTAATTCTGGTAACTGACTTTGGCGTTCTAAAACTTTCGGTATTAGCTTTACAGTTCCAGAAGTTTTTGAGGTGATTTCTTTACCTTGGTAAGGGGATGGTGTATGTATGATTTTTTTTCAGGGCTGCGGATAACACTGTTGATGGCTCTTTGCTTTTCTATTGTTCTGCTTCACAGTTCGTTTACAGGAATTGTCTTTGGTGTTGCAGTGCGGGAAAGTTCTGACCATTTTAAAACCTGAAAGGGGCTGCACTTGTGCTTATCTGTTTAGCTATGTCCTCCATGAAAAACTGACCTGTTGATGTTGGGGGCCGAATTAAATTTATTTCAACAAACATCCCCCTAATTAAATTTAGGTGGTTTTATTTTATTATCGACACTTGACCTGCATTGTTTTCTCAAGTGTACCTTTGAAATCACTTACAAGGCACTTATAATTTTAAGTCATACATGCTGTCCTGGTCGACTTTTTAAAAAAATCCTCTGCGCTCAGCCATCATTATGCTTCGTGTAAAGTTATAACAACTTGGACATTGAAAATGCCTTCACATTCTAGAAATTTGGCCCCAATAAGTTTCTACAATAGCTCGGTGGGTTTTTCCATTGAGTAGCTGAGTCATACACACTCGGAATGTTAAGATTTCATTGTTTTTCTGTCCTTGTTTATCTGATTGCAGCCAAACCAGTGGTAAGAATGCCACAGTGTTCCTTGCTTGCCCTTGGTTATGCAAGTGAAAATTGGCGAAGGTTCCAGTTTCTGATCCCTGTTGAAAGGTGATGGACGTGAATTTTAGTGTTGGCTGTGATGCTCCATGAAATGGAATGATCTACCGACACTCACAGTCAAAGCTCGTGCTTACATAATGCAAGCTCATGCTTGCAAAAAACAAAATAAGTGATGGCTTGAGAAGTGGGAAGGAAAATTTGATAGTGGAATAAAAATGCTCAACTCTGGGAGCACATTGCTGTTTGTAGGACCTTGCTGTTGTGCAGATTGGTTGCTACATTTCCTTCATTACAAAGTGACTGTACTTCAAAAACACTTCTTCAGCTATAAAGCACTTTGGAGTGCCCAAGGTTGTGAAAAGCACTTTGTAGATACAAGTTCTTTATTTTTTTCTCTGTCACACAGCATGTTTGAGATCAGGAGCTCGGTGGAATGAAGAATCAAATTCTGCCTTCAGCACTATATGTTGGTGCTTCAATGCATTGTGCCACCCTTACAAATGTTATTTGTCTGAAATAATTTGAGAACTGCATGTTAGCTTTCATGAAGTTTTGAACTTAGTGTAATGTAAACAACTGACAGGCTCTTCCTTAGTTTCTTTTTTAGTCTCTCAAGTTTTTCTGCTTATTTTGAGCTTTTGTTTGGAGATTTTTTCATGACACTGAGCTTTTATTTTTGATGCATATTGAATAGAGATGAGCTGAAAGCAGTTAATTGAATTTCTCCCTATACTTTGGGTGTTCATTACTTTGATTCAGTGTTGTCTTTGATAGCCTGACTGTTGTGTGTTTTTTCCAGGCTTGTGTCGGACAAGTGAGATATTTGGGGCTTCTGCACTAGTTGTGAACAATGTGCATTGTGTGAACGACAAGCAGTTTCAGGCCCTCAGTGTGTCTGCTGAACAGTGGCTACCAGTCATTGAGGTGGGTGCAAGGTTCTATGTGTTTACCCTCTTTTTGGTTTCATAGATAGAAATGAAAGAGTGGTTCCATACTGCAGACCTCTAGACATGGAAATGGGCTTGAGATGCAAGCCATCTGGTTATCCCTGCAACAGCATATGTGGAATCTTGCCTCTTCAAGGTGTAGTTACAAACATAGGAACATACAAAATTGGATCAGAAGTAGGCCATTTGGTCCCTCGAGTTTGCTCCGCCATTCAATAAGACCATGGCTGATCTGTTTGTGTTTCGAATTCCATATTTCCATCTACCTCCGATAACCTTTGATTCCCTTGCCTAACAAGAATCTACTTACCTCTGCCTTAAAAATATTCAATGACCCCACCTCAGGTAAAACTGCATGATGGCCGGGTATGGGCCCGATGCTCCAGCACCTTCCATTTTCAGGGCTAGTTGATTCAATTGGACAATTAAACAACTCACTGGAGGAGGTGGCTCCACAAATATCCCGATTCTCAATGATGGAGGAGCCCAGCACAGCAGTGCAAAAGATAAAGCTGAAGCATTCACAACAATCTTCAGCCAGAAGTGCCGTGTGGATGATCCATCTCGGCCTCCTCCGGAGGTCCCCAGCATTACAGATGCCAGTCTTTGGCCAATTCAATTCACTCCACGTGATATCAAGAAACGGCTGAAGGCACTGAATACTGCAAAGGCTATGGGCCCTGACAATATCCCGGCAATAGCACTGAAGACTTGTGCTCCGGAACTTGCCGTGCCCCTAGCCAAGCTGTTCCAGTACAGCTACAACACTGACACCTATCCGGCTATGTGGAAAATTGCCCAGGTATGTCCTGTACACAAAAAACAAGACAAATCCAACCCGGCCAATTACCACCCCATCAGTCTACTCTCGATCATCAGTAAAGTAATGGCAGGGATCATCAACAGTGCTATTAAGCGGCACTTGCTTAGCAATAACCTGCTCACTGACGCCCAGTTTGGGTTCCGCAGGGCCATTCAGCTCCTGACTCGTTACAGCCTTGGTTCAAACATGGACAAAAGAGCTGAACTCCCAAGGCGAGGTGAGAGTGACTGCCCTTGACATCAAGGTAGCATTTGACCGAGTGTGGTATCAAGGAGCCCTAACAAAACTGGAGTCAATGGGAATCAGGGGGAAAACTCTCCACTGGTTGGAGTCATACCTCGCACATAGGAAGATGAGTGTGGTTATTGGGGGTCAGTCATCTCAGCTCCAGGACATCACTGCAGGAGTTCCTCAGGGTAGTGTCTTAGGCCCAACCATCTTCAGCTGCTTCATCAATGACCTTCCTTCCATCATAAGGTCAGAAATGGGGATGTTCGTTGATCATTGTACAAGGTTCAGCACAATTTGCGACTCCTAGATATTGAAGCAGTCCATGTCCAAATGCAGCAAGACCTGGACAAATATCCAAGCTTTGGCTGACAAGTGACAAGTAATATTTACACCACACAAGTGTCAGGCAATGACCATCTCCAACAAGAGAGAATCCAACCATCTCCCCTTGATGTTCAATGGCATTACCATCACTGAATCCCCCACTATCAACATCCTGGGGGTTACCATTGACCAGAAACTGAACTGGACTAGCCATATAAATACTGTGTATACAAGAGCAGGTCAGAGGCTAGGAATTGTGCGACGAGTAACTTGCCTCCTGACTCTCCAAAGCCTGTCCACCATCTACAAGGCACAGGCCAGGAATGTGATGGAATACTCCCCACTTGTCTGAACGAGTGCAGCTCCCACAACACTGAAGAAGCTGGACACCGTCCAGGACAAAGCAGCCCGTTTGATTGGTACTACATCAACAAACATTCACTCCCTCCAACACCCAAGCACAGTGGCAGCAGTGTGTACCATCTACAAGGTGCACTGCAGAAATTCACCAAGGCTCCTCAGACAGCACCTTCCAAACCCACGACCACTACCACCTAGAAAGACAAGGGCAGCAAATAAATGGGAACACTACCACCTGGAAATTCCCCTCCAAGTCACTCACCATCCTGACTTGGAAATATATCGTCGTTCCTTCACTGGGTCAAAATCCTGGAACTCCCTTCCTAACAGCACTGTGGGTGTACCTACACCACATGGACTGCAGCGGTTCAAGAAGGCAGCTAGCCACCACCTTCTCAAGGACAACTAGTGATGAGCATTAAATGCTGGCCCAGCCAGTGAAGCCCACATCCCGTGAATGAATTAAAAAAAAAGACCCCACCTCCACTGCCTTCTGAGGCAGAGTTCCAAAGTCGCACAACCCTCTGAGAGAGAAAAAAAAAATTCTCCTCATCCCTGTCCTAAAAGGGTGACCCCTAATTTTAAAACAGTGCCCCCTAGTTCTGGACTCACCCACAAGAGAAAACATCCTTTCCATGTCTACCTTGTCCATACCATTCAGGATCTTATATACTTCAATCAAGTCACTCCTCACTCTTCTAAACTCCAGTTGAAGCAAGCCCAGTCTGTCTAGCCTTTCCTCATAAGACAACCCGCTCACTCCAGGTATCAATCTAGCAAACCTACCACTACAGGGATTCATAAGATCTGATCAACTCATGTAAGGTTTAGGAAATGCATATCTTGTCGACCAAGAAGGCTCAGAGAATATCCAAGTTACTCTATCAGGTTGAAATGGCACATTAATTGAGTAGAATCTCAAAGAAATGAGCCACATGGCTTCAACATTGTACCATGACAGAGGCCTGTTTAGGGATTTTAATGTAGAAGCTTTCAATGAAAGGGAAGGCAACAGTCTGTATTGGGTCCAAGTAAGGGTTTATGTGTAATATTTAAATCAAAATACCATGAATGCTGGAAATCTGAAATAAAAACTGAAACGTGCTGGAAATACTCATCAGGTCTAGCAGCATCTGTGATGAGAGAAACAGAGTTCAAGTTTCAGGTCCATGGCCTTTCATCAAAACTGGGTAACGGTAGAAATGTAATAAGTTTAAACAAGTAAATAAGAGGAGGGTGAGGAAAAGAACAAAAGGGATGGTCTGTGATAGGGTTGAGGACAGGGGAGATTAAATGACACGAGGTTTCATCGTGTAAGGCCAAGGGAGTGATAACAGGACAAGTAAAGAAACAAAAGCTGTGTCTAGAGGAGGTGTGAATGGCAGGATCCTGAATGGCTGCCGCCTGAAACAAGATGAAATGAGAGAAACGATAGAAAAAAACCAAACCAGCAAAGAAATGCAGAACAAAATGGGGACAGAGGTTAAGATCTAAAATTGTTGAACTCAACATTGAGTCCGCAAGGCTGTAAAATGCCCAGTTGAAACATGAGGCACTAGAGTTTGCATTGCGCTTCACTCGAACACTGCAGCGGCCAAGGACAGAAAGGCCAAAGTAGGGTAAAGGATTAAAATGACAGGTGATAGGAAGGTTGAGGTCACTTTTGCAGACTGAGCTGAGGTGTTCCGCAAAGTGGTCTCCCAGCCTTTGTTTTGTCTCGCCAGTGTAGAGGAGACCACATTGTGAGCAGTGAATGCAGTACACTAAATTGAAAAGAATATAATCACTGTTTCACTTGGAAAGTGTGTTTGGGATCTTGAATGGTGAGAAAGGAGGCAAAAGAGCAAGTGTTGCATCTCCAGTACTTGCACGGGAAGGTGTTGTTGGAATGGGAGGGGGATGTTGGAGATGACTGAGAAGTGGACCAGGGTATCGCTGAGGAATGCTGAAAGAAGAGTGAAGGGGTGGTGTTTGGTGGTGGAATCATGCTGGAGATGGCAGAAATGATACAGGTCGTCCATTGAATACAGAAGTTGGTGGGGTGGAAGGTGAGAAAAAGGGAAATCCCTTTGTGGCTCTGGGAGGGAGGGGAAGAGGTGAGAACAGAGGTATGTGAAGTAGAACAGACACAGTTGAGGGCCCTGCCAACCACAGTGTGGAGGACATCCTCTACATTCCCTGAGGATGTTTCCTCTTGTGGGAGAATCTGGAAGTAGGGGCCACAGTATAAAAATAAGGGGTTGCTCATTTAAGACAGAGATGAGGTGAAATTTTTCCCCTGAGGGTTGTGAGTCTTTGGAACTCTCTTCCTCAAAAGGCAGTGGAAGCAGAGTCTTTGAATACTTTTAAGGCAGAGCTAGATAGATTCTTGATTAACAAGGGGGTGAAAGTTTATCGGGGGTAGGTAGGAATGTGGAGTGGAGGTTACAATCAGATCAGCCATGGTCTTATTGAATGGCGGAGCAGGCTTGAGGGGTCAAGTGGCCTACTCCTGCTCCTAATTCGTATGTTTATAACGTATATAATCCTTGGCAGGTTATTTTTCAAATGATCTTAATGTGACCGCCTAATAATATAATACCTCAAGCTTTATTGAGCTTCATTATACTCTGATTGAAAATAGTGTCTGAATTATTTTTTGATTTTATTCCAGGCTTTCTGGAAAAGCCAGTAAGTAAACCATCCAAAGAACTGACCTAGACAGCAAGATATATTGCTAGGGCTCTATTAAGTACCTTTAGTGTTTAAAATTAATGTTTACATTTAAATCTTTGTTGTTTACTTGTGGCATTTAAATAATTCTGACACTCTGCCATCACCCACAAATATGAATCTTTAACGAATCAAGTAATTGAACTTATATTTTTTTAAAAAGCAATAATATTGGCTTCCTGAAGTGCATTATATTTCTGTATTTTTTTTAAACTGTGTGTGAGAGAGAGAGAAATTTAGATGATCCTTTTAAGGTTTTGTTGTAGGATAAGTAGTTATATGATGGATTTATTTTAATAAAGGTTAGTAAAATCTTCCAGCGTGCAGTTTTTCAAGCGTGCTATAGTAAGACTTTAGATATATTCACTGAATTTAATAAAGATACATGATAGATTTTAAGTGAATAGCCATGGGCTTTATGACTCCATATTGCTGCAACTTTCTCTTGTAATTCTGGAATGTGCCATCTTGCATTTTGATTCCAAAAACAAGCGGTTAATTGGAGATAGGATGTTTTGGAAGTGCTTACTAAGGTTCTCTGTAAATCTGGTTAAGTGGAGGTGGGAATTACTAAAAATGCCATTCACCTGCACATTCTATTTTTGCATCCATAACGTACCTAGCTATTGATGTAGGCATTAAGGCATTCCTGACACTTACCAGTATCTCTTTCAGGAAACAGCAGACTGAACTGCTCACTCTGAGCCTGACTGTGTCAAACTTAAATACTGGTGCAATAGAGCTGATTGCTTTTGGAGTGTGAGTTGGCATGAATGATGCCTGAAGAGTAACCGGCAGGAGAGCAGTCAAACAATGTAAATCTGCCGCAGGGTGTGTTTTGTTTAGGCATTCATGTCTGGCAGCTGGTAAGAAGGTGGAATTAGGTTTCTAAGAGCGTAGGATTATATCTGGTACAGGTCAATTAAAATGCTGTAGCTTTTGAGTTTATGTTAGAAAATGTTACCCAATAGAAGGGTGAACTTCTTGTTTATCTGCAGCCTACGAACAACAGGCAGGTGCCTGAATGATTTTTATGTGCAGCATGTGATATAAACTAAGTAAGTGAATAAAGTAACACATAAACCAGAATTGAACTATTAAATAGAAATTTGAGTTTAGACAATGGGCAGAATCTTCTGATGGTAACAGCAGCGAATGTTGAGACGTTTGCTGGTGTTGCGCTTTGGGATCCTATAGAAGATCCGACCCATGCATATCGCTGTTGATCTCCTCCTTCACCTCATTTCCACCCACCACTCCCCCAACGGGCTCATACTTCCCAATTCCTGGCTCTTATCCGCCTAAGGTCGGAAGATTCAGCATTGTTGAGGATGCAGGGCAAGGTTGGTGGTGAGTTTTGTCTGGTGAAAGTTAGTATTGCCAGAGTTGGAGGAGGGTGAGCATTGTTGGGGTCAAGGGGTGAGCATTGACAGGGTGTGGGAGGGGTGGTGAAGGTGAGCATTGTCAAGGGTTCAGGAGAGTGGGGTGAGCATTTTAGGGTGTGGGAGGGGGCTGAAAATTATTGTGGCGGGTGCAGGAGGGAGGGTGAGCATTGTTAGGGTTATGGGGGAGGGGGGTGAGCATTGTCGGGGCTGTGGGGTGTGGTGAGCATTGGGGAATGTGAGAGGGGAGTGAGCATTGTCAGGGTTGTAGGGTGGGGTGGGGTGAGCATTGTTGCGGTGCTGGAGGTAGGGTGAGCATTGTCGGGGTTGTAGGGTGGGGTGGGGTGAGCATTGTTGCGGTGCTGGAGGTAGGGTGAGCATTGTCGGGGTTGTAGGGTGGGGTGGGGTGAGCATTGTTGCGGTGCTGGAGGTAGGGTGGGGTGGGGTGAGCATTGTTGCAGTGCTGGAGGGAGGGTGAGCATTGCCGGGGTTGTAGGGTGGGGTGGGGTGAGCATTGTTGCGGTGCTGGAGGGAGGGTGAGCGTTGTCGGGGTTGTAGGGGGGGTGGGGTGAGCATTGTTGCGGTGCTGGAGGGAGGGTGAGCGTTGTCGGGGTTGTAGGGTGGGGTGGGGTGAGCATTGTTGCAGTGCTGGAAGGAGGGTGAGCGTTGTCGGGGTTGTAGGGTGGGGTGGGGTGAGCATTGTTGCGGTGCTGGAGGGAGGGTGAGCGTTGTCGGGGTTGTGGGGTGGGGTGGGGTGAGCATTGTTGCGGTGCTGGAGGGAGGGTGAGCATTGTCGGGGTTGTAGGGTGGGGTGGGGTGAGCATTGTTGCGGTGCTGGAGGGAGGGTGAGCATTGTCGGAATTATAGGGGGTGGGTGGTGTGAGTGTCGTCAGGGGCGCGGGAAGGAGGGTGAGCATTGTCGGGTTGGATGAACAGTGTTGGGGTGTGAGGGCTGGGTGAGTAGTGTCAAGACGATGCGGGGGGCTTGTGAGGAGGTAGGGTGAGCTGTGTTGGGAGTGACAGGTAACTATTCTTTATACTCCATGGGCTGAATTTTAATGGAAGGATGAGGTGTGTGGTGTGGATACATATTGCTTGACCCTGGAGGAAACGTCAGCTGACAGCTGATCCAGGAAAATAACCCCGACCTGCAGCAAAATGTGCTGCCATTCAGCTTAAACAGGTGAGAGTCGGACTCTCTGTCTCCCCTCCACCCCCACCCTCAGTGGGAGGAAGTCCCGTCCTTGAGAGCTGCCAGTCACCCTGACTGCACTTTAGTGCCAGAGCTCAGTAGTGGCTGGTGCCAGTACTACAAGGAGGAGCATGAAGAAGTGTGATGCCAGCTGGGGACAGGTAAGTCCCTGGCTTTTAGGGAAGGAGGGATCCAAGAGCCCAGGGAGTGGGGATTGGAGGGATGGTGGTGGGTTTTGGAGGTTAGGCAGCAAGGAACGGAGGGGTGGGTGGTGCCCCCGATGCGCACAGGGATCCCCACCCCCACCGAATAATGTGCGCCCTCTTCCTTCATGTCCTTTTTCAACTTGTCCTCAAAGTTACCTGCTTACTCCTGACTGCCTGCCATCACCCTCCAACCCCCACCCCTGCCACTGCCTTTGCAGGTTTGTGCTGATGCCAAAGTGTCCCTTAAATTTGGTCACTCTGCTGCTGATTTCGGCTCCCAACCACCTAAAGCTTTATGGGGATAGCTCTGAGGTGGTGGGCTGGGCAACTCTCGTATTTGACGTGATCCCTTGCAGAAAAGACAACAGCAGGAGCCCATAAAATCCAGCTCCATTTTCTGGTAGTTTAATATAACTGACAAAGCCTTGGACTCCCCTACAAATCATGCTGCTTTCCTGACTGACTAACAGCATGAGGACTACTTGATTTATTTATAGAGTTAAAATGGTGGTAAAAATCATTTTGCATTCTAACAGCTAAAAAGTTACAAATAAATCTTTTATTTATTGAAATATAAAGAGATACCGTTAGAAATCAACGTTATTTATTAATTTGTCTGTCATTAGCTTTAGTTTCAAAAGTTCCAGCTTATTTCAAGCATTTTGATTGCGTGACTTTTTTAAGAGGACAAATCAGAAGAAAGGTTCGTGCATATAAATGGTTCCGCATCATTTAACTTCCCCTGTTTATAATGAGCAAAGCAGAAGGAAAGCTTCTGGACTGTCACCTGGCCACCAGGAAATATCAACAAATTGGCCAGTGCCTTTTGTGTTTGTATTTTATGCTTTAAAACTGCTTTTTAGTTGCAACCAAGCACATTCCCCTGATGTGTTGTCAAATCCAGTGACTAAATGAGGAAATATTTCACACAGCCCATAATCACCATTCATAATATCAATCAAATCATAATGGAGGGAGATGTAAAAATTGTTTCTGTGAATTTAATTTCTTGGGGGACATGTGCGCGAGGGCTTGTTATGTTGGGGCATAAAAGTAGCCAATGCCCAGCCAGATATTTTGCTGTTTTACCAAGTTTAAGGATTGCACCTTTTTATCATCAACCTCACCTCTTACTAATTAATTTAAATCGAGGCTTATCCAGGGGCTGCAGTTTCCGTTCTCTGAAAGTCTCCTTAATCCACAAAAGCTTTAGTGTCAGCATTCCTTGTTGAAGACTGGTAACCTACTGAGCGCCTGCAGTTTGGGGTCTCATTGCAGATGTAGCATGACACCATAAAGTCAATTTAATAATGTGGGGTGAGTGACGTTGAAGAAATTTGAGCTGTGAAGTTGGTCACTCCATTGCTGAGTATTAACTTTCCAGCTACAGTGATGCCTGAGAGCTGCTGGGCCCTTCATTTCTCAGTTGAACAGAACTTTCGACATGAGTCATTGTCTAGCTGAATTTAAGTTTACAACTTTTGCCACTGTTGAGATCTATGCATTAGTTTATTGTTGGAGATTAAACAAAGAAAAAAATGAATGCTAACAAAAATACATGAATACATAAAGTACAAAGATACATGAATACAAAACGGATCTACAGTCTCTTTTTTTTTTAAATCGTCATGAAAGTGACTCGAATCTATTGTTTCTTCCTCCCAAGCAAAAATAAGCCTGTCAAAAATATTTTAAAGTATAAAGAATTTAGGTGATCCTGTCTTCTGTTTATATTCCAGAATCCCTTCCAATATTATTGGTTTTATTTCCACTATCTTTAAATCTGCCATACAGGGAAGATTCAGCAACAAGCAAGAAATTACACTTAATCATTCCCATGCAAATGCAGTTATAACAAAGCTGTGTTCCTGATTTTCATATTCTCACCGTGTCTTTCCAGTGGAAGGTTGATGCAAACTAGCCATGACAAAGCTACATGCCAAGTGTCCATAGCCAAATTCAAAATAATAAACCTACGCAAGTGTTACTGATGGCATTAAGCTACTAGAGGCACACAGTGAAATGTTGTCAATGCTTTGACATATTGACGCTAGATTGATTACAGAAAAGCTCTAACAATGTTCAAGCCAGCAGAGTGAATGGAACATAAACTTAGCTGTTAAAAAGAATCGCATTTATAGAGTGCCGTCACAACCACAGGACGTCCGAAAGTTTCTTTTGTAGTATGTAATACTTTTGAAGTGTAATGTAGGAAACGAAACAGCCAGTTTGCATATTGCAAAGCCCTACAGACAGCCATTTGATGATGACCAGATCATCTTTTTTAGTGACATTGTTTGAGGGATAAACATTGACCAGGACGCTGAGGAGAATTCCTCTGCTCTTTTCAAAAAAAAATGATGGGATCTTTTACATCTACCGGAGAGGGCAAGCAGCAAGGCCTCGGTTTAACACCTCATTTGAAAATCAGGAGCTCTGAAGGTGCAGCACTCCCTCACTGGAGTGCCAGCCTAGCTTTTGTGCTCCAGTCTCTGGAGTGGGGCTTGAGCCTGTTACCATTTGATTCAGAAGCAAGCATGCCACCAACTGAGTTTAGTTAGTTTCGTGAGCCAAAGGATATTGAACAAATCCATTCTGAACTTTGAAACTTGTGGTTCAGATTTGCGATTTGTTGGAGGGGCCAAAAGCCACGGTGACAGCATAATTCAAACTTCCTGTCTAACTGTTTTTGATTAAAGGTTATCAGAGGGACACGGGACACTTTTATTTTTAGGTGAGCTGTGAAAACAAAGATAAACTATATTCGGATGCTGAACAGTTAAATGTGTGTACAGCCTGTATAGGAGTGGATGGTGGGGGTGGGGTGGACAAAGGTTTGCACCAACGATTCTCCTAACCCAACGCAGCATTGCCGACCTCTGTAATGGGAACTAGCCAGGTTACCAGGCACTTGCTCACCGAGAGGGCTAGAAAAGGAGGGGAAGTCGGCCTTGCAGCCTATTTCACTGCATTGTTGGTGCAGGCCAGGCACACACACAGCTGCAAGTGGTGCATGGTCCTGAGGAAATCTGAAGACCAGGATAGAAGAAAATTGATATAGCAAATTATATTTATATTGCGCCTTCACCTTGGCAAAACATCCCAGGGTACTTCACAGGACCAAACAAAAGATATGGCACCGAGTGACATAAAGAGATATTAGGACAGGGGTCAAAGAGAGAGGTTTTAAGGAGCATCTTCGAGGAGGAAAGAGGTGGAGAAATTTGGGGAGGGAATTCCAGATCTTGGGGCCTAAGCAGCTGAAAACCTGGCCGCCAACGGTGGAATAATTAACATTGGGGATGCGCAAGAGACCAGAATTAGAGGAGTGCAGTTATCTTTTTTAATCAGAAAAAATAATTTAACCCTGCAAAAAAAAAAAAAAAAATTTGTTCTTCAGCACAAGTCCCGAAAAGATGAGACTGTTCCTTACTTAAACAGGAAAACAGAAGCCTCAATGTAAAATTGTAAACGCATATACTCATTTTATGATGATCATTCAGCCTCCCAGATATGGAGGCGATGAATGTATTTCCATACTAAAAGGCAAGGGGATGACTCAATGGTATCACCAGATGGTTGGTTCACTGATTACTTATCTTTAAGCTAAAATAAATCCTCCGAGGTACCCATTCCAGATGCACTGAATATATGCCATGTACTTTCATAAAGATGGCTAGATCTCAACAGCTTCAGAGTTTGTGAGTGATCATGATAACCAGATGGGCGGATATAGCTGATTTTGCATAGCAAGGCATTCAATTGCTGATCTTAGAATTTACTGATATTCCTCATGGAAATTCTGCGGTGTTGGATTGCTTTTTCTTTGCATTTTTCAGTGATCCAGCTTCAAGGAAGCACTAGCAGAAACTGGGAGCTGTTGATTTGAGGGACATGGGGATCAAGTTAAAAGGAGGTGAAACTTAGAGTAGTTCCTCACTGAAAAGTGAGGGAGGGGGAGCAAATGATATTAAAATTGCAATAAAATTACTTTGTTTCCTGCTTATCTTCAATCACTTCATTTTACAGGTGAGACCTGCTCAGTTGGTTGAGTACCTGCAGCGAAAGAAAACTGAAGGGCACACAATCATTGGAGTGGAACAGACAGCCAACAGCCATAATCTTGCACAGTATAGCTTCCCAGAAAAAACATTGCTGTTGCTAGGGTGAGTTACTTACTAAAAATAGTCTTGGCAGCAGGTCCCTCAAACATGTTTCAAGGAGCTATGTTTTTGAATTGTTGAACTTAACAGAAATGATTGAACGTGGCCTCCTTTCATGTACCTGTGATTCAATAACAAAGGTAGGGCATAAAAAATAATTAAGCTGCATTTTTACACATTCTCACGTGAAAGGGATGTTTTGTTCTCGGTGCAGTTTTGTCTATCTAAAAGCAGCCCAGTGCACCTCAATCATACTTCCTTGTGCTGATTTCAACTAAGTGACAATGTTTTCTTTGGCTCATTGGATATAGAACCAACAAAAGACAAAGTAGACATCCCAAAAATCTCCAAGCTAGAATGGGACTGAGACAAGCCAAGTACTACTCCTACTATAAGTTTAAGGGGTGCTTTGTTTGCAGCAGAATGTGTCTCTGGCTCAAACATGCATCAGAAGGGGCATGGGGGAAGTTGGGGCGGCACTCAGGCCAGGAGATTCCTCCTCCCTCTGGGATCTGCCGAGCAGCCGGTATGTTGGCAGAAACAAAGCGTTGCATCCAGCTGGCCAGCAGATGTGAAACTCTTGGGTGTCTAGCTTAGGGCTCTGACCTGGATCCCCAAAAGAAGTACAGTGCTGCTTCTTTGTGAAAAATATGGAATCTATTGATGCACAAGACTTGCAGGGTTGGTGGCAGAGGTTCCTGGTACTATGGCTAGGATTGAAACCCTGCAGATTTCTAATGCTAGAATGCTAAAGCTGTTTTGTTTTGTTTTTTTTGGCCTTGCACTTGTCTTTTTCCACAACCCTTCCAACCCAGCATCACCACAACTAGTGCTGCCAATAATAAAATATTTGCCGAGACATTGTTTGTTAGGGGTGCTCCCACAAGTGACTTTTCAAATTTGTGGCTGAGCTGGATGTAGGTCAGCAACATTTCAGGTTTATTCCCCATTCCATGCTGAGCTAGTCAATCTCAGCTGCATGATAGCAGGGACTCTGAAATAGACTGCTCAGTGCTTTTAACCACGGGGCCTCATTCTTCATCACAATTGGGCTTCCACATGTGAAATTTGGATTATGATGAGATTGGGCTCAACTGTGATACCTCTTTTCTTCCTCATACTATCTAAAAGCCTGCATACATTCACCTGAGGCACACACCAGAATAATGTTCACTTGGGTAAGAAAATGGCCCAGATTTTCCTGGGGCCGTGCACTGGTGTTTCTACATCGGAGTCCTTTGAACAGCACAAAAGAAAGAGGAAATTATGGAGTAAGTGAGCTTAATGCCATTAGTTACATATTTAGTTGTATGGTCCTTGTGTATTGCTGAAAAAAGAGACATGTCTAAGCTTTTCGCCTTGCACTCATCAGGACACTTTGCATGAATACCCATATAAGGGGAAAACAACAATTTATACAGTACGTGAAGAGAGTGCAAAACGAAAAGCTTCAACATGTCTCTTTTTTTCAGCAGGATCCATATTTTTCTGAGACTTCTGCACCACTCTGAAAACAGTTAGACAGTAATTATCATAGCTCCTGTCCTACTGAAACCTGATTTTTCTGCACTTAAGTAAGCTTTTACGCCGCTGCCACTTGGACGGTGTGATTTTATTGTCCTAAGGCTGTGTTTAATTCCCAATTAAAAATGTATTACTGTTAGAAGGATTGAACAAATAAGATCTTTTGAGTATTTACTTCCTGCACCTGGGGGATTCTGATTCACTGCTCTTTTGCTGTGATGTACTCTTAAGTAAAAAGCCGGCAAAGTCCGGAACAAGTTAGCAACAGCGAGATCAGTGCACTAGGCAGGGATATTTATGTTGTATTATGTCAGCAATTGTTCACCGTTGCAGGGACATCTGGGCTGTTGGTGTCTGACAGGCACCGACAGTGCCGGCGCTACCACTGGGCGCTCGCCTAGGGCGACAAGATTTGGGAGAGGGGGCGACAAAAACTGCCTGCTTTTTGAAACCCAGCATTTTAAACAAATCAGTCCCATAATTCGTCATCATTAACTAAGGGAGAAAGAAACTCTCAGCTGCCATTATCATGAGGCATTACCAAACAGTGACATCACATCCAGCGCACTACAGCCCAGTCAAATTCAAACCGCCTTCAACGGGGGAAAGAAAAAGCCAGTAGGACTTTTTTAAGGTTTACCGCAAATGTTCTCGCGTTATTTCTATTAATAATTGTGACTGGAAGTTAAACAGCAGAGCTTTAGCCCACAGCCCGCTCGTTGCTCACGTGTGTTCACACAGCAGGCAGTTTTGAGTTCCCAATATGGAAGCAGTGAATACCCATATTAACATGCTCTCTAAGCCCAACTCTCTGTTCCGCATAGGTGCCGCTCCTATGGATTAATAGTTCATCAGGGAAGTTGCTGCCTTCAGTTTTGGCTGGGGGAGAAATAGTTGATGAGGAAAAGAAACGTGACCTGCGTCATTGGGAAAGCTAAGGACCTACACAATACCTTCTGCGAATGATGAATGTAACAGCAGATTGACATACAGCAGTTTGCTGGCCCAGCATTGTACAATCGGGTCAGAGGTTAAGACAGTCTCTTGTGCACATCCTGATGGATAGCTACAGAGAAAGGCTGGCAAAGACCCAGACCCAATCACCAATCCAACGGAATGCAATGTTGCATCAAAGTCCTTCAGGCAACAGGAAAGCTACATATTTTCACAAAAATGTGTACTCCTTTTAGCTTGCTTCACAACTCACATAATTTTCAAATTATTTAAGCTTCGTCCTCTGCTCAGCAGAAAATATGATAATTGGATTTTTGCCTGAGATTAATAATAGTGCTTCATGATGCTCAATCGGCACGTGTTTGGCTGAAATAATCCTGCTACCTTCAGAGGACAAAGAATTTTCTTTTTAGCAGAAATTATCAGAGCATATACCGGTTCCAGTGGATTGTCAGTTGCTATGTCTTATTTTCACATCTGTAACTATTTTGAGTCAAGCCATTAACCCCTTCCTCATTTTATTTTGTACATAACGAATAGTTTTTTTATTAGTAACTTGCTGCCAACTAGTCATCAGAATACTGTGGTACCCTTGATTCTGTATGCCCTGGGGTAAGAAATCAGCTCTACTGTTCCCTCACCTACTTCACATTCCTTGTATCTTTGTCCCATGCAATTGTAGGAAAAATATAATTTTTTAAAAAGGCTATGGATATGATAAACTAGAAAATAGCATCCGCAGAAGCCTTTAACTTGCTCTTAGCTCTCATTTAGAAATTGCACACTATGTAGATATTACTGGCTTGGTTTCATCTTTGTTTGTCTTCGGTTACACAATTTAAGATTCTAGCCAGGCATTACAGACCAGATAAAATTGGTTGTTTCATGTGTGTGCATCATCAGTATGTATTAAACTCCCTGTATATATTGGGAAATACTCACCTCAACAGTTGTATCCTGGAAAATTGAAGATAGGCCATTAATCCTTTCAAGTGATTACTATATAGAAATACTCTGGCCTTCTTCACTGAACTAATTGCAATGCGTAGTACCATTGATTCACAATGTAAATAACCTGTGAATTTAGTTGAAAACCCAACTTGATAAAGTGACCTTGGTTGGAGTAATGTATTAACATTATAGTCAAAAGAGTTAGTTCAACGAGATTTCATTCAATCACAAAGTCATTCATTCTAACGAAATAGAGTATGGACGGTGGTAAGAGTTCTTTGTATGTGTGTGTCTGTTTCTGTCTTTGAATGATGCTATTGCTTGCCGGTGTTTTGAAAGTGATTTAACGTTGTTTTATACATTGCAAAGTACAGCAAAAGAGAGTGCACTACAAATAACACTTGTCAAACTCGTACGCTGCGTAAAGGTAATGTGAATGAAGTTTGCTGTCCATGGTTGCCAAGTTGATTAGGTTTACTAACTGGAAGCGGATCATATTTCAACACAAAAGGGAATGGCTAGAGCGTTTAATAAAAAGAGTGGGTTAAATAAGCACCATTTCGAAATTAAACTATTTTTAACCAAGAAGCTTTTATTTCTGTAAAGTACTGGCTGCCAGAAACTGTGACTGGTTTGAATAAGTAAATGAGAAGGAGCGCTGGTTGTTCGAGAACTGTGCAGGTACATGTTAATCTACAGGGGCAGGGAGCTTGCCCTAGCATAATCTCCTCCCCCTCATGATGAGAAAAAATTTGCAGGAGTCTGGGAAAAAGAGAGGGGCGTGGAACTAACTGAGTAGCTCTTACAGAGAGTTGACATGGAGACGACGGGCTAAATGGCCTCCATCTATGCAGTAACCATTCTATTAGACTGACCACAAATGTTAAACTTCACCAGAAACAAATATCCTGCAGCTTGTTTGCAAATCATTTTGGAAAGACACAAATGAAAATTTGCATACATTACACGCCAAGTGTGGCATTTTTGGCATTTTCTTCAGCCGACCCTTTACCTCTAAGGCTGGTGGGGAGGTGGTGCAGGTAATAACTTGAATCCCAGGCTTTTGAAAGAGGTTGAGGCCTACAAGTGGAAAACGCTTGAATATATTACTCCCAGACACAAAATAAATTACTATAATTTAGTTTAATCATTTTATTATGAAATTTATAAATTTTAACACATTACTCATGCTTCAAATATTGTTTTAAACACTCATCAGGAAGTTGAAGGGAAAAAAAATGGTGGTCGGTTTGTTTTACAGAGATGTTCTTTTTCTCACTGCCTCACATGTGCACACACACCCCTGTTTTAATTGGAGGGAACAATTCTACAACTTAATTCAGAAACAATGGTCTAAATTTAATGTAGGTGACACAAGTTCACTCCACGGGTGGGAAACCTGTGTCACCTCTCCCAAGGGGTACCCGACGCTATTTTAAGTGCAATGAGTCACTTAAGAGGGTGACTTCAGGGCTCCCACTGAATTGATTCCCCAAGAGAGCAGAAATCTAATCCCAGAGTGCTGCCAGAAAATCAGAGGCTGGCACCATTATATTACATGTAACAGGCCCGGGAGCAGTAGCTGCTGCTGGTAATTCAGTGACGCCTTCACCAGGGAACATTACTAAATCCCTGGATACAGGGGCAAGTGTGGGTGGGTTGGGGGTCATGGGGAGCTGGTCACCAAAGGGAAGGGAGATTGGATGCAAGGGCAGGTGACTACTCCCAGCGCCCTACGACCCCCCCCCCCACCCCCCACTTCCCAATGCCAGGCATGCCTTGGAAAGAGGGATACTCCCCCCAGCCCCAGGAGACCATTGGAAAACCTGAGAGGACTTCCTGGGCAGCTTTCAGGAGGCACGGGTAACCTGCAAGTTTGGGAGAATCCCTGAGCCACCAGAAAATCCCAGTGGGTTCGGTAATCATGACCTTAAAGAGGCTCAATACTGAGCCTAATTAGCCAGCGGGTGAGTTCACCGCATTAGCCCATTCCCACTGACTAAATGGGGGTCAGTTTTCCCACTGGGAGGAATGGCCACATAACCTTCCCCCGTTATTATGCGGCCCACTCACCACTTAGCCTGGGGATGGGGGCGGTGGGGTGGTCTGTACTCCATAAAATCCTGGCCACTGTTTTAACTCCTAGCATTGAGCTTGTTTGGCTGAAAAAACAGATCCTTCATTATAATCAAAGCTGGAAATCTGAAAAAAAACTGGAAATACTGGGAATGTTCAGTAGTGACATTCCCCATTGACTGCACGTGTGCACGGCCAAGCAGCCATACAGGCTGCTGGTAAGTTATTTGTTTTAAGGGGGCATTGCTCAGTAGATGAGGCAGCATCAGCAGTCAAATGTTCTGATGAAAGGTTGGAGTATTAACCCACATAGTACCCAGTGGCAGGCTGATCCATTGTTGGGGGCATCAAACAAAGCCCATCCATGTGCACATGCTTCCAGCAGGATTACTGTCAATACTGATAAACAGCTGAATCCTGCCTGATATTTCCTCCACCTTTTAAGGTCAGTTGGAAAGCTGCTCCCTTTGTGCTACTGGGATCAGTTCAACTGTGCATAATCTAACCCTTAGAATGTCCTAGTCAGTGTTGTTCAGCTACTCAGTTCCTTAACCAGCTGAGCTACTGAGGGAGCCCAAAGCATTCAATTGTTTGATAATTATGATGTGGAAAACCTGTTCTCTCGGCGCAACTTGCTGGTTTTATAATTCATGTTCAACTAACGACTCTTGATTTATGAAATGGGGTGCTACTACTTATACTGTTAGATACAGTTCTATCATAACTTAGTTGTGTGTTTTCGGAGTTACAGTGAGCTCCTTATACTTCGTGCTTTAAAAAACTTGAATTGTCCAATAATTTTAACTAAGTGATATAAATAACACGCAAAATGAGAACACCATGCAAAACATTTAAATTGCAAGATAAGTTGCATTAAGCGATTTTGAATTAAAGTAGCTTAATCCATAATTAAAAAGCCGCCTTTTTGTGTGTGTGACATTTTCAATGTTTTATGGAGCCCAACAACTAAAAAACAAATTAAGAACATTCAATTTATTGAAAATTTGATATTCAGTTAAGATGAATTCAATTCTTACACATCTGTGATTTTTAAAAAATAATTTTTTGTTACAGAAATTCTTTTGCTGTACCAAAGGGTTTTTATAGTTCCCTGAATGGCTCAACAGGTTTACCTGGTTACTAGATTCCACAAAATAGCGGAACCGTAGTGACAGGGAACGCCACAAGGTTGTTCCTTGGTCTCTACTGAGTTAGTTTGACCTCCGTCATAATGCTGTTAGTGGTGCTGCAGTTGGTCTCATCATTATTTTGGGACAGCAAAGGGAAAGATCAGCGGAGCTCCCCATTCCTGATCAGTATCTCGTGACCTCTGCTGAAGTTGTGCAGGTGGATGATACCAGGTTACTTATCATGGTTAAATAGCCTCTCGCCAATTACTGACTAAGTAATGCTTAGACTTAGCTGCTTGGATGTGACTGATACCATAGACTGAACTGTATCTCAGTGGAGATTCAATTCCTTCAGGAGAGATATAGAGAAAATCGGTCAAAAAAGGGAAATGTGCTTATCTGAAAAGCTGGAAAAATGCTTTAGGATTCAACTGTCTCAAAGCATTTTTAAAAATTGTGCTTTTTTTAATTGCTTGTTTAACGTGTTTCTCAATTTTAATTTTATCAGCTCAGTGTTTAGGGAGCATTTGCTGTATCTTGCCTGGGCATGTAATACATACACAGTGGATTTATACCTTGAGGCACCACTGCTTTCAATTTTCTAGAATATACAAGATTACATGCAACATTCAAAATGTGTTGACCCGTTTAGAGAATGAAGGGTTCTGAAATAAATAACTAGGTAATGTGGTTAAAGCAAACAGTACATTTGGGTTGAAGAAACAATTCAATGGGTTTCTTGAGAGAGATGGGATTGAAAAATATGGAAAGAAAGTAGTATGCACAATTGACCTGCCAAAAAGGCACTAATTTCAGCCTAATACAATTTTCCATTTACTGTAATACTGTTATCATACCACAGAAGTTTATAGCAAAGAAAAAGGCCCTTTGGCACTTTGTGTCAGTGTTGCCTCTTTGTCAGAACAATCCAAAACCAAACCCACTGCACTGCTTTCTCTTTATAGGTCTATTCTTCCTCTGTTTCAGATATTTATCTTCCCTTTCTTAAAATGATGGTCTCTGCCTCAACAATTACCAATGGTAAAGTATACCATGGTGTAATATCCCTCTGCATATGGGGCATTTTACCTAACCCTTCTTGTTATCCTCTATTATAAATTGATGATCACTTGTCACAGCCTCTGCAACCAGACCATTGCAATATAAAAAAAACTTGATTAAATCTCCATTTAACCTTCTCTGCCCGTATCTCAAATCTCTTCTCATTACTATGGTTTCTTAGCTCTAGTATCTTTTTGGTGAATCAATGCTATATGCTCTCTCTGAGTTCAATACCATTTCTATAGTAAGGAACTGGAAACTGAACATAGAGAGACGGTGGCGCAGTGTCACTGGACTTGCAATCCAGAGACCCAAGCTATAATGCTCTGGGGGCAAGGGTTCAAATCCCACCACAGCAGCTGGTGGAATTTAAATTCAAATAATAAATCTGGAATTGTAGAGCTAGTCTCAGTTAATGGTGACCACAAAATAATTATTGTAAAACCCATCTGGCTCACTAATGTCCTTTAGGAAAGAAAATCTGTCGCCTTTACCTAGTCTGGCCCACACGTGACTCCAGACACACAGCAATGTGGCTGACTCTTAACTGCCCTGTGAAATGGCCCAGCAAGCCACATAGTTCAAGGGCGATGAGGAATGGGCAACAAATGCTGGCCTTGGTCAGCGATGTCCACATCCCATCAAGTAATTTTTTTTAAATCCCATTGTACAAGTTTATCATAAATTGTTATATGCCATGTCCCTATTTATAAAAGTTTCGTATTAAGTCACATGTATAATGGTGCATAGAAAATTAAAGAGATAAGTAATCAACTTTATTAGCTTATTAATCCCTTTTAATTTTATATAAGTACTCATCTTGTTTGGGAGTGCATTAATATGCTACTGTAAGATTAGGAGCAGGAGCATTTACTAGATGCAAGAAAAATGTACAGAATGCTAAATAAATTCCATCTTTTCCTTTCTTGCCCGAACCCCCCTATTCCTTTCTCTGAAATGGGTTTGTTTATTGCTTCCCTGTGGTAGCCTGTCATAAAGACATATTCTGAGCCATGTTTTAACTCTCTTACTCTGTTGATGGCAGAAATCATATCGTTCGCACTCCAGAAAAAATATTGCACTATTTAATACGGGGCAGAATTTTACGTACCTTTTACATTTGTAGGCGGAGGGTAACCATAAAATTTCTTGAATAACCTTATGTACAAACACACAGAGTTGGAACAGAAGTAGGCCATTCGGTCCCTTGAGCCTGCTCCGCCATTCAATAAGATCATGGCTAATCTGTTTGGGTTTCGAATTTCACCTTCGCATCTACCACCCATAACCTTAGATTCTTGTTTGGCAAGGAAATCAATCTATCTCTGCCTTAAAAATATTCAATGACCCTGCCTCCACCGCCTTCAGAGGTAGAGAGTTCCAAAGTCGCATAACCCTCTGAGAGAAAAAATTCTCCTCATCTCTGCCCTAAAAGGGCGATCCCTAATTTTAAAACAGTGCCCCTTAGTTCTGGACTCACCCACCAGAGGAAACATCCTCTCCACGTCCACCTTGTCACGTATACTTATATACTTCAATCAAATCGCCCCTCACTCTTCTAAACTCCAGCGGAAACAAGCCTCATAAGACAACCCGCTTGTTCCAGGTATCAATTTAGTAAACCACCTCTGAACCGCCTCCAACGCATTTACATCCTTCCTTAAATAAGGAGACCAAAACTGCACACATTATTCAAGATGTAGTCTCACCAATGCCCTGTACCTTCCTACCATGTTCCTGCCCACACCAACCTCTCCACAATTTTATGTTGGGCCAGGTGAGGCCTAGGCTGACCGACCCTCCCTTGCCTCAATTGAGGCCCTTAAGTGGCCAATCATTGACCACGTAAGGGCCAGTTCCCACCCAGCCTCAATTTTCAGGCTGGTGGGAGGAGTTCAGGGGCGGAGGGAGGCCCGAAAATTAACCTGCTGAGACCTTGGGAGGGAAGGGGGGAACGGGCACCTCCATCAGCAACCTCCTTTTTCACCCACCCCACCCCCTCCACCCCACCCCACCCCCCCACACCTCGTCTCTCCAGCGACACTCCAAGTGTCCCCAGGCATCACTTACCCTCCCCGCCCTGAGATCCCCAAAGCTTACCTAGTTCTGGACTCTTGGGACTTAGGCTCTGGGTACTGCTTGTAGTCCCAGTCCTGCCCAGTGCAGCTTCTGGCACTGCAGGGACTAGAGATGTGCTGTTGAGTGTAGAGGTTATTAAGTAGCAGGGCCAAGATGGTTGGAACGTACACAGTAAGAGCTGAGGGCTGGTATTACTACAGAAGCATTTGTGCAGAAAAAACTGACCACAGGTAAATAAACCCACCACGTGTGTTGCATGGAAACTAGCGTGTCCATTTCAAAATGTTTATCGAGAAGCCTTCCAAAAAACAAAGCATTGTGACTATATACTTTGCTGTCTTATTGTTGGGAATTATGCTTCAGTTTGATTCTCAACACTAGAAATTGCAGCAAGTCATAAAGGGTAACGAACAGCTGTGTAGATTGATAGCCCTTTAACCTTGTAGCAAGTGAATAGGTCTTTATCTCTATCATCTGATGAGTGAAGCAGATGGCATATATTACAGAGTTGATGCATCCATGCAAATGATAAATGTCACATTTGATTAGCGGAGTTTTGAGCAAACATCTTATGAAACATACAGCAACTTGATCTGAGAAGTCAACAGATACAGCATTCTTAATCAATGCGTCATTAGTATGCAGTGAAAAAAAATTGCTGACGAGAAGCGGAAGTTTAAGTTAACTGTAGCTGATAAATATAATTTGAGTGTAAAACTACATCTAAAATTATTTGACTGAGTACACAAAGCCCAATTTTTAAACCCAGCAGACACACCAGAACAGAACTGCTGTATTTGGCAGGGACCTAATTAAAGTGTGAAAATCATGGTCAAGTTGCTTCACTGGTGCTACAACACCATTTTAACTTCAAATCATGGGAGGCCTGCACAAATCAGGGGATCACCATAGCCATCGATGAGGCCAGAAGAAGCCAGGATAAGTGATTATTTTTTTGTTACTTGTGGAGTGATTCCTTGAGGTCCAGGGGGAGTATGAACATACGAACAAGGACTAGGAGTAGTCCATTCAGCCCTTCGAGCCTGCTCCATCATTTACTAAGATCATGGCTGATCTGATACGAGTGCATCTCTGGTCTCTGCAAGGTGTCCTTGGGTCTTTCCTTTTGTGATCTTGCCTTTCACTCACCAACCAAAATCGGCCTTGCAAAACTCCCACCTCCTGCACCCCTGCAACTAATGATTACTGTGTACCGAAGACTGTGGCAGAGGCCTACCCAAGCCTTGAAGTCAATCTTACCAACTCCTAACAGAAATGAATAAGTAATCAACCAAAGGGGTAGGAGGTTTGGAGGGTGTACCACTGTTCCTTTAAAAGTTTGATATCACAAAGAATGTGAAAAAACCCTATGTTTATATAGCACCCCCATCCTGAAAATCTATATGAAAAGCTGAAAAAGTATGATTGCCAAAGTGTACTGTCTGCATTTAAATGCCCAACCATGAAAGGTAAGCAGTCGTCTTTGGCAGAATCTCGGGATCGAGGATGACTTGCTTCCACTCTGGTTCCATGGGTTCTGAGATGGCTGATAAGTCCAATGCACGATCTGCAGACTCTGCCAAATGCGGGGCAGGTGCTGCTTGAAGGGTCGGGCAGATGAGGTGTTTGGAGGTTTGTGCGCTCTCTCCAACACCTCATCTCTGCATAATCGTGACGTAGGGTAGAATTTTCCTCTCCGGAGACTAACTGCATTGGCGGGTGGGATTAGTGGTGAGTTTCCCGCTGTCGGTGGGTTGTGTTCTTATGCCCAATCTTCTGCTTGAAACCTCATTAATTATGCATTGGCGAGCTGCTCACTGAATCATGTGGTGGGGCGGGCACTGATTCGTCCGTCCACCATTACCTCATGGGGTTAAAGTTCCTGGCCCAATTTTAAACACCGCCCGAACGCACACACACTACTCTCTGCAGCCCAGCTGTGTGGTCAGAAGTTCCAGAGATGGCCCCAAGGAACAAGAAGAGTGCACAAATGTTTAGCCACAGCTCCTCGCTCCATCAGCATCGGGAGGTACTTTTTCCCAGGGATGGATCCAGGAGGTTCCCCAGCTCACCTCGCTGGCCCGGGAGGCAGTCATGAAGGAGGTCAGCTCCGCGAGCAATCGCCTGAGAAATGCCATCCAGTGCAGGAACAGGATGGAATGATCTTATCAACACGACCGGGGTAAGTCAACAGTCAGCTCACTCCAAACTCGCACTCCTATAATGGCATTATGCTCTCAAAGCGGCACACAGCTCGGGGACCTCACACAATATTAGTGGGGGAGATATCAGCATTGAAAGCCTATTCACCAGCATCTCATCTATCACCCGGCACAAACAGCATCTTTAGCCCTTACTGGGGAGGGGTCAGCACACACAGTAGGCATGTATGCTTCCCAACCTCTGCTCCATCCCTTCTCATCACATCCCATCCATTTGTCTTCATGCAGGCCAAGCTTGCCCACAACAGGAGGGAGAGATCTTAGGAGGGAAGGTCAACATCGAGAAGCTCTCCAAATTCGAAGGATGCTGTCGAATTGGCAGGGAGGGCAGAGATCGCTCCTGTGGTGAAGGCGAGATCAATCTATCCCAGCAAGCCAGTACGGATAAGCCCTCCATGAGTTGATCACATCCTGACATTCTCAATGAGTGATTTTCAGTCTGTTCATGAACTAAATCTATCTTCTCTCTCACATGCAGCAGTGGGTCGAGACACACCAGCACAGGCAACATAAGCCCCAGCCCACAGGCCATCAGAGGAGGATGCTGAGGAGCCATCTGAAGAAGACCTGTCACAGCGTTCACCTGCACCCTCCACTATCGCAGAGACACCCCATTGGGTCATAGATCTATATTAGGCTCGGGATCACTTTCTAGAGAACACCTCAGACACATCTCCACAGCAGTCAGAGGCAGTGACAGCCCAGGATCTGGTACTCAGAGGACTGCTAGAGAATAGCCAATCGCTGAGTCCAAGTCAGATGATGAGCCTCTGGAAGCAGCTATTGCTAACATGCTGGAGACGCAAAGACAGGCAGCGGAACATCAGGCAGAGTTGCAAGAGGCAGTTAACAGACTAGAGCGATGGATGGAGGAGTCCATCCGCCTTCTGTCTGATGTCGTGGCTCCAGCATTCGAGCACCTTGAGGTCTCTGTGGGAAGGGTGGTGGCCTCCTTGGAGACCTTGGTCCAGCAGGTTCTGACGGATTTGTGCTCGGACCTTCACTCCGTCGCTATAACGATTGGTGGTATCCATCAGTAGCCAAGAGGGGGCGCTGGGCACCTTGACTTCCCTCCAGGTTCCTCTTCTCAAGGACTCAGGCAGGAAGCAGGGAGCAGGACCAGCAGCTGAGCACCCAGGGGCCATCCACTCAGGTGACTCCAGTGTCCAGCCGATCTCAATCCCCTATGCCTGTGACCCCATCACCTCCAGCTGCACAGGCTGAAGAGGGTGCACCTGCTTCACAGCAGGAGACCCAAAACAGGCCGGTGCCCTCCAGGCCTCAGCCCTCCCAGAGGATACCTGCCAAAGTCATCAAAGACATGGCATAGCAGTGGGCAGGCTGCCTCTATCTCTGCTGTGGATATCTGGGATCCGCCAAGACATAGCGGTAGGGCTAGAAAGATTTATCATTTTGGGTCACGGGTGTTCACTCACTGTATATATCATGCACCTTCGTAAATACATTTGCTCTTCATGACAATGGCCTTGTCATTTGAATGCATTGTGCATACACATCTATGTGGCCTCTTATTGCAAGGGTGACCCAAGTTTCAAGTTTCCACTCCGTGATCACCTCCCTTTGTGAGCCTCACATTCATGTGATGTCTAGCTGACTCCTGGTAGTTACTTGTCCCTTGTCTAATGTCAGGGAGCTGTGTGAACCTCTTTATTGAAAGTGACTGCAAATTGCATTAGGAAGTGACATTCATTAAAACACACCATCGAGTTATGCATGCTCAAATTGCATTGGAGGGTTACCACTCATGTTGTCTCATCATCAAATAACTGTCTTGATTGTGTCAAAACACAAGAGCTGCAGCCATGATGGCCTCTCCTGCCATGTGCACAGCTCTGTGGCAGCAAGATGTGACTAGGGCATGATGAAACATGAGGGTTGGAGATCCAAGGCCTAATGCTGATCTTGCTCTCAACGTTAGTAGTTGTAAAAGCCTTTTGCATCACTGGGATTCCACTAAGAGACAGGAGAAATGCGCTTGGGTACCCTTGCCTACACTTAACTTCTCCTGAAACCTTGTAGCTATGAGTGTGTCACAGGCATGTCTTCTGCGTCTTACGGCTTCATTGCACCCTCATGTGGAAGCTCCCCACATTGCCCTCTTCAGGTTGCTGCTCATCTGATTCTTCATTGTCTGAGGAGCTCTCAGTTTCCTCCATGTCTCCCTCTTGCAAGTGATCTCCCCTTTGAAGCACCAGGTTGTGTAGGGATACCCTCTCTGGAGAGTACTGCAGAGCCCCACCTGAGCGTTCCAAACATTGGAAGCACATCTTCAGGATGCCAATGGTCTGCTCAATGACGGATCTTGTCAAACTATGCGCCGTGTTGTATCTTTCGTCCGAGGCATTTTGAGGACGAGGCACGCTGTCATCAGCCATCGTTTCAGCGGGTAGCCCTCATCACCAAGCAGTCAGCCCTGTAAATGCCACAGCCCTTCAAACATCTGGGAACCTGGGAGTGCCTCAGGATGTATGAGTCATGGTACTCCCAGGGTACCTGGCACAAACGTGCATGATATGCTTCTGACGGTCGCACACCAGCTGAATGTTTAGTGAGTTGATGAACATCAGGGGCTGCTACCATAGAGCTCTCAAAGCCATGTGTGCAATCAATCGCACCCAGTACTCAAGGGAAGCCAGAGGTTACCACAAAACACAGGAATCTAACAGCCTGGCTAGCTTCACCTAGTGTGAACTTTACATGTAGAGGGCATCCGTCACCTCCTTGATACATTTATGTATTGAGGACTGAGAGATGCTACTTAGGTCCCCTGTGGATCCCTGGGACGACCCTCTGCAAAAAAAAAATCGAATGCAGCAGTGACCTTCAAGGACACTGGCAGGGGATGTCCCCCCTCCCCCCCAGTCTATGTGGCGTAAGTCCCTCCCGCAGAATGTGGTAGCCTCTTGACAAGCGTAGACGTGCATGGCATTGTCTCCTGCTCATTTCCAGATAGGAACAGCATCTTCGTCGGCAAGTCACCTCCGTGGGACATGTCTGACTTCCTCATTTTCCGGGTCTTGCTGGGGCCTCTTGGACCATGGTCCTCAGGCTCCTCTTCCCCTCCTCAATCGGATCATTGCCATCAAGAAGATGGCATTGAGTACAGACTCCATTATTCAATCTTCCTCCTTCCTGTGGACAGATAGATCCAACAGATTAGAGAATAATGGTCAACTATAGTAGACCTCCCAATCACTGCCAGAAAGCCACTGTCATGCCCTAGAGCTGCATTTGTGCTATTCGCCTTTCCCTGATCCAATGTTCCAGTTGACGTGCAACCTCACAGATCTAGGTGACCAAGATGCCTCCCCAGCTATTTAACGTCTTAATCCCAGAGAGGTTGGAAGAGGTTTGAGTACATCCAGGATACATTTAACTTTACCAACTGCACTCCTACTATGTCCCATCTGATAAGCTGATTATGCCTAACCTGCACTTTTGGAATGACTGGATGCCCTTTGGCCTGTTAGCCATGCCAATTGCAGAAAGCACAATTAGGTGCTTTCATTGATCATCTTGCAGAGATCCAGCAGCTGTGCTGCCATCATGGTTGGCTGCATCTTCCATTCTCACATTCCTCTCTGTTAATGCTCAAATTGATCAACTTCAATGTGAACTCAGTGACTCCTGCAGTCTCACGTTAAAGCGCTCCAAATGTTAGTGGTTCCAATTGCACCTTCTCAATAAACTCTTCCTGAGTTCTCAGCTCAGACTCCATTTCCATGTTGTTACTCCAAACAGTGTGAGGGTGTCCCCTGTTAGGACTCCTGAGTTGAGCCGTGGGCTCTTTCCACACTGCCTCAGCCATCCTCCCTTCTCCAGTTTCGATTTTAAACTGCATCATGTCTTCGGGGTCTCAAGATGGTGGTACTGTATTTTTACTTTGAGACCCGTTTCTACCCTCCCCCTGTCAGTTCAGGTTCCCAAATTTCCTGGAACCTCACCGTCTGCAGATAGACTTCCCTCCGGTGATTCTCCAGCCTCTTCCAGTAACCCTGGATCCCATTGTCACTGTTGTGGACATTCCTGCCCTTCCCAACCTCCCCGCCCCCCCTCCCCCCCCCCAAACCCACCCCCTTGCCTCATGTGGACCTTGCCCCTCCCCAACTTGAGGCTGTGTGCACAGTCACATAAAGAGGTGCCCCCACCTCCCAACCCAGGAGGGTTTCAAGTACCCCTCCTTTTATTACATTTTCCCCATTTACAGGCTGCAGATGCCTCCCCTAACCATGACCATCCCATCTGCAGCCCAGTACTGAGCCAGATACCCCCATCACCACTGACTGTGAGACTATGACACACTTTGCCCATCAAGCTGTGCCTGATTCCCATTGAGGCCTTTCCCCTTCCTGGAGTGGGAATTCCAATGTGTATGCCATACATAGCCCACAGAGCCCCAGGACTGCCTTTGATTTCTCATCTTGACCTCTTGGCATCAGTTCAGTGACTGACTGTCTTTCACTCGGCTCTCTCTTCAATGAATGACCACAAGATCGCTCCCCTCCCACTGCTCCATGAGTGTCTGTGCAACCCATCTCTCTTGTGTCAGCCTCCCCCCCTCCCCCGGACTCACTCGAGTCTCTGTACAACTCTTCCCTGTTGTGCTACACTAACCACCCTCCCTTCCATACTCTAGAGTCTGCGTGCATCCCCTCCCCTTCATGCAAATCTAATCCCATCCACCCCTTTCTGTGTCTGCATTCTACTGTTCCATGTCAGGCTCCAACTACTACGCCCCCAATCTTCCCTCAGCCTGCCATCTTTCCTCCCCATACCTGCACCTCAACCCTCCAAAACCCCCTTTAACCTCATGTCTCTGTCATCTCCCCACTTGTTTGTCGCCGTGCTGGTCTCTGTTTTAGAATGCAGCCCTGCCTGAGACTCGCAGCATACTGCCGGAGTAGTGCAGCAGTCACGGTGAGCAGCCCAGCTCAACACCCGAGGCAGTCACGGTGAGCAGCCCAGCTCAACACCCGAGGCAGTCACGGTGAGCAGCCCAGTTTAACACCCGAGGCAGTCACGGTGAGCATTCCCTCATACATCCCCAGCAGTGTAGGCAAACACTGGCATCACTGAGGAGTCGGAGCAGCGCTTTTGCAGATAGGCTTTGAATGTTGCACTCACTTGACAGTCAGAAGTGAAGCGAGGGTGGACAACTGCGCACCACTTATATCTGGTTGTGATTTAGACCAGTCTAATTCCCCACTGGTGTGGCATGGAATTGGGAGGGGGGAGCGTGATTCCGGCGAGTTGTGTTTTTAATGAGTATTCATGACATGCTAATGCATGCAAATGGCGTCCTTGACGTGGATCAGCAGGAAAGCTGATTGCCATCATCCCGTCATGAAAGTGGCGAGGGGAAAGTTCTGATCGTTTTTCTGCTAATGAGAATCTGATTTTGGCCTCACTCCAAATTTTCCGCTTCTGCCCACCACGAATCCTGCCACTGGCAGGACCAGAAAATTTCCCCCATAGTTTTTCAATGTGTTCACTGTCTTCCCAAATAAGCCTTCTCCATTTTATTCAGTCACACGCCTCTTCAGAGATGCTTTAGGAATGTCCTCAATGCGTTTCCGCTGTCCTCCTGGGAGTTTCCTGCTGGGACTGAGTTCCGAGCAGAGCGACTGCTTCAGGGGTCTGATGTCAGGCATACCAATGACACATCCTGCCCAGCAGAGCTAGTTTTGAGTCATTAGCACCTCGATACTGGGTATATTGCCTTGGGAGAGGACACTGCCGTTGGACCGCACATTTTGTCACCAGATTTGGAGGATCTTGTGAAGGCACCATTGGTGTATTCCTCCAGTGCTTTGAGGTGCCTGCTGAAGCTTGTCCAGCTCTCTGAAGCATACTGGAGTGTGTGGATCACTGCTGCCCAGTAAACCATGACCTTAGTTTCAGGTTCGAGCTCCTGGTCCTCAAATGCTCTTTTCCTCCGTAGGCCAGAGGCTGAGATGTTTCGAGGTAGAGAGACCAAGGATCTCTTCACAGATGCTTGTTATGGTGAACTTTAGGGTTGACCAGGCACTATGGGCACCCTGGAGCTCCTGGTGGCCAGAGATTGAGAGGCTGGTAGTGAAGCACTGACTGAGAAAGGCTGCCTTGGGGTATCTTTGAGGACTTTGATAATTTTCTTGCAGGATTGCCTCTGTCGCTTCTGCTGTTTGAGGGCCAGACTGATGGTAGGTTGGATAAGGTGGTGATCAGTCCAGCAGTCATTGTTGCTTGTCATGACGCAGGTGATGTGGACACCTCTGCAGTCCCCTTGCTTGAACAATGACATGGTCAAGCAAGTGCCTGTGTTTGGACTGTGGGTGTTCCTATGGGGGTCTTTGCTTGTCTTGCTGCTGAACAAGGCGTTGGTAGTAACAAGGTCTTGTTCTAGACATTTTGTCAGGAGAAGCACTACCCCTTCCTTGTCAATCACACCCTTGCATCCTTCCTGACTCTGGCATTGAAATCTCCGAGAAGGATGGGTTTGTTGCCTGTTGGGACCCGCGCTAGGGATTGCTCCAGGTCAGTGTAAAATCCTTCCTTGGCCTCACCGGTTGTTTCAAATGTAGGAGCATATGTGCTGGTGACAGTAGCATGCTGATTTATTGTTATAGTGAACTGGACAGTTCTGAGGCTCTCCCTTATCCCACAGAAGGATTCGCTGAGGCACCAATCATTTCATATGGCGAAGCCTACCCCATGGAGGCGTCATTCCTCTTCTGGAAGGCCCTTCCATAAAAAACTATACTTGCTGCCTTGTCCCATCTGTTGGCCTTCTCCTGCACAATATGTCTCACTTAGGGCGGCAATGTTGATATCGAGACGCCCAATTTCCCAAGCTGTGTTGGTGGTGTGTTGCTTAGGTCTGTCACTGTCACTCCACGGAAGATAAGCAGTTCGTGCTTTGTGACCACATGAAAATTTCACATCTAGGTTTCGAATAATATGTACAGGAAGCCAGTAGAGATTACCAGAAGAGATCCTGCCACGATGCTGCCTCTGCCTCAACCTGTGGAAAGGCTAATGGAATGTTGGCCTTTTTCTCAACCAGTTTGGAATACAGAAGAGTAGAAGTCATGCTTCAGTTGTCCAGAGCCTTAGTCAGACTCTGTTTGGAGTGCTGTGTTCAATTCTGGGCATAAAACATAAGGAAAGTTGAGGTACAGGTCCACCTTGATAGCTCGAGGGGCTGAATGACTCATTCATCTTTCTGTTTCAGCTCCTTAAAGCTGACTCTTCATATAGTACAACTGTTGCACACCCCTTGCACTCAGTCACCTTATGATTGTACTTCAAAGCTACTTTTCAAAAACAGAAGATGTATTTCTTTCAATGCGGTGGCCAATGATGCAATTTTAAGCGGTTTAGGATTTTCCATTTGTTGAGTCACAGCTTGTACATAGTGTGCAGCACACTGATGTAATGGGTATTAATTAGGACTGAGAATACCTTGTGAATATTATATCAATCCAGATTTATCAGGATTTTTAAGATGCTAGCCAGTCACCTCTAGGCAGAGGTAAGTTACTGCTAATGTTATCATAATGAAACTACAGAGAGTTTAAGGAGGATAGTGTATTCTGGTCACAGACACAAAAGATGTAATTTGTGACTTTGAAAAGGGTTGTGAGAAGCGGCTGGATTGAGCAGAGTTTTGGGGGAGTTGGGCACAAGGCTGGGAGATACAACATGCAAGGACCTAGAGAGGAAGGGGAAGCTAGAGAGAGTGTTGTAGTTGGATGGGGCCAAACAACTAGAGTGAGTTTTCAGAAGCAGGGGTGATGCATGGGTTTTTTTTAAAGTAGTAGAATACTAGCTAAGAAAAGGAAATCATTAACAGTGCATAGAGAATCCTTGTATTTTGCCAAATTATATTACACATTAGGTTAATACAAAGGGTGGGGGAAGTCTCTGAGAAATATGGTGCAATACATCAAAAATCTTTGGCTACATCAAATAGGCTCATCATTTTAATCTGAGGGCTTCTACGTACAACTTCTGACAATGTTGATTGGAATATTGTACTTTTTCTGAAGGAATATTAATATCCTTTCAAATCCCAAATTGATAGTTTCAAGCCTTGGAAAATTACTTGTGCCTGCTTTAAAACAAAGTACGACCTGGGTATATTTTAAATTGTACATTAATGTGATTAACAACGTTTTATTATATTTCTTTCCATGAGATTTATGTAAGTTACACATGCAAGTCAAAGTGTAAGAATATGTATTATGTTGTTGTTACCAATCTGCTTTTCTATTGTGCCTCTGTTAAGTACTGTGCAATGCTTCTCTACATTAAACATGCTATACAAATGCAAGTTTTTGTGCTGTACCATTGAGCAGTGGGACATGTGATTTGCCTGTAATTCATACTGAGCCTGATTATATTGAATTCCTCATCTCAAATGCCCCTGGCAGGGAGAGATCTCTTCAAGGGAAGTAGAAAATATCACTATTGTCTGTTTGTTCTGACACACCTCCTAGTGGTAGATTACCTAGTTGTAATGGTGTGAGCCTCAGAAAAGTTTGGCTGCCTGTTACTTTAATTAGGAAATGCTGAATGAGAAATGGGTGGAAGCACTAAAAGGAGAAGTTTCTTTAAGCATGCTGTCTGTTATGACGTGGCAGATGATGTGTGCCAGGCAGATCAAATCCATGATGGAAACTTGATCACACAGTCAGAATGGTTTTGCAATTTGTATTTTATTTCAAGATGCGTGCCCTGAATTCAGTAATAATAAGTCCATCAAGACTTTTTTTTCAGAAAACTAAATTAATATTTATTAATAAAAGAAAAGATTTCAAGCACACACTACATATGTCTACAAATTACGACTATAATAACTCCTCAAACCATTAATTAATCTGGCTTCCAGTTACACCCCCATTAAGACGACGGTAAAAAAATAGATTTAAACAGATCCAGGCAAATCACCACAATACCCTGAACAGTAGAATTCAAAGTGGCTTTTCCCAGCTTTGGCTTCTGTAGACAGCAGTTTAATGCACAAATACTGGAGGCTTTTCACACTTTTAGTAGACCTTACAATGTCTTTCTCTCTGACACACAGCCTCTTATCCTTTATACATGTTCCTCCCTTTTAATGCAAATTCCATTGTTCCCATATGTCTTTGGAACTTTACCTTTCTCATAATATAAATCTTTTCATGGTACTAATTTTCCTTTTGAGCTTTAAACTCTGGGACAATGCATCTGCAATTAGATTTTCTCATCCAGCGACATGTATAATCTGTAGATTAAATGGTTGTAATAATAAACCCCATATGAATAGCTTTTCACTTTGGTCTCAAAATTTGTCCAGAAACTTTAAAGGATTGTGGTCTGTATAAACAATTGTTTCTGACGAATTGTTTGCAACGTAAATCTCAATGCTGCAACGCTAATACCAGACCCAGAGACTCCTTTTCGATCGTTGAATATCTTCTCTGTGACATATTCAACTTCTGTGAAAAATACCCTATTGGTTTCTGAATTCCAGTATCATCTTCTTGTAACAGTACAGCCCCAATGCCTATATCGCTTGCGTCAATGGCCAACTTAAATTGCTTGGCATAATTGGATGCTGCCAAAATTGGTGTCATAGTCAATACAGTTTTTAAACTGTCAGATACCTTCTGACACTCCTGTGTCCATTGAAACTTCTTGTTCTTCTTCAATAGTTCAGTCAATGGAGCAACCACACTGCTAAAATTTGGGACAACTTTCTGGTAAAACCCACTCATGCCCAGAAATCTTAAAACTTCTCGTTTTGTTGTAGGCACAGGGAAATCCACGATAGCTTTGCCTTTCACATCTCTTGGAGCCACCTTACCATGTCCAACGGTATGGCCCAGATATGTAACTTGCGCTTTTGCAAATTCATTTTTAGCCAAGTTCTTCACCAAATTAGCTTCTTGTAGTCGACTAAATAATTCTTCCAGACGCTGTAAATGCCCCTCTCACGTTTGACTGAAAACTATCAAGTTGTCAATATAAACAGCACAATTGCTAAGACCTGCAATTACTTTGTTTGTCAGTCTTTGAAATGTTGCAGATGCATTTTTCATACCAAATGGCATGACTTCAAACTGATGTAGTTCAACTGTTGTCACAAAAGCCGATGCCTCCTTTGCTCTCTCTGATAACGGTACTTGCCAATATCCTCTCAGCAAGTCCATCTTTGTGATAAACTTTGATTGTCCCACCTTCTCAATGTAATCCTCCAACCGTCATATAGGATATGAATCTGCTTTTATCACTGCATTCACCTTCGATAGTCCACACACAGTCTTTGTGTTCCATCCGGTTTCGGTACCATCACAATAGGCGAACTTCAGTTAATGCAACAAGACTCAGTGAAGTCATTTTGAAGCAAGAATTCAATTTCTTTCTGTACTTGTGATAACTTTGCCAGATTTAATCTATAAGGATGTTGCCTTATTGAAGATTAAATTTCTACACTCACATCATGTGTAGCTAAATTTGTCCTCCCTAGCTTATTCCTACAAATAGCTTTGTGTGTCTGCAAAGCAACTCCAAATCACTTTGACACTTGCCTGGAAGGTAACTCAATATTACATTTACATTTTCAAATACCCCCTCATTATGCAATTTGATTAGAGGAAAATCAGTTTCAGAGTCCTTCATTTCTACCCTCCTTATCTATCACCACTAATACCTCCTTTTGGTCCTCTTCCCTGTGAAAGTACTTTTTAAGCATATCTACATGAGACACCCTCTGCTTCTTTCTTCTATCTGGAGTATTTATTAAATAATTTACTTCACTCAGTTTCTTTTCAATCCCGTACGGCCCACTAACCCTTGCCTTTAACGAGTCATCCAGCAGTGGTAACAGGACTAACACTTCTTCCCCAGCAACAAAACTACGAGCTGTGGCTCTCCTATCTGCCTTCACTTTCATCACTTGTTGGGATATCTTTAAATGTTCCCCAGCTAACTCACATGCTCTGTCCAATCTTTCTCTGAAGTTTGATACATAATTCAGGAGAGTAGTTTCTGAATTTTGACCCACCAATTTCTCATGAATCAATTTCAATGGTTCCCTTACCTCATGACCATAGACTAGTTCAAAAGGACTAAATCCAGTCGATGCATTAGGAGCATCTCTAATAGCAAATAAGAAGAATGGAATTCCTCTAACCCAATCCTGTGGATAGTCCTGACTATATGCCCTCATCATAGTTTTTTAAGTTTGATGGCATCTTTCCAAAGCTCCTTGTGATTCAGGATGATAAACTGTTGACTTAAACTCTTTTATCCCCAGGCTGATCATTACTTTCTTAAACAACTGTGACATGAAATTTGAACCCTGATCTGATTGTATTTCTTTTGGTAAACCATATCTTGTAAAAAAAAATGTAGCCAACTCTTCCACAATTCCAGACCCACAGCGATGTAATTGACTCTTACATGCCCTCTGAACTAGGGCAGCTAGGGATGGGTAATAAATACTGGCCTGGCCAGCGACACTCACAACCCATGAACGAATTTTTAAAAATCCCCTTTGTTGTAATATTTCTCAAAGGTATTGCTTCAGGAAACCTTGTACATACATCCATTATTGACAGCAAGTACTGATTTCCACTTTTAGTCTTAGGAAGGGGTCCTACACAATCAATCATGACCCTAGTAAAAGGTTCTTCAAATGCTTGAATTGCAATTAAAGGTACCAGCTTAATCACTGCTTGTGGTTTCCCTATCACCTGACATGTGTGACATGTTCTACAGAATTTAACAACATCTCTATGCAATCCAGATAAATAAAAATGCTTTTGTATTTTCACCTGTCTTTCTAATTCCTAAATGACCCCCACTGGAATTTCATGAGCTATTCTCAGGATCCCATTTCTATATCCAAACAGTATAACAACCTGATATACTTCCCTCCAGTTTTCATCTGCTGAAATCTGGTACAGCCGCCACTTTCTCATTAACAAATTACTCTTAAGGTAATAACGTTCTGGACTACATTCTGCCTCTGTTTCTGAGTAAGCTGTCTGATATAACTGTTTTATCTGTGGATCCTTTTTCTGTAATGCTACCAGCTGCCTTGAGCTAAACAGCTCAGCTGGATTATCTTCCATTCTTTCTTCCTGAACAATCTTATCACAGACAGTGTCAGCTAATTGAATTTAAACACCTTCTCCCTGCCTTTTAACTTACTTTTCTTCCTGTTTCAACCCGTGAGCTTGTGCTCTTATTACCACACAATCTGGAAATAATCCAGGATGCTCTTTCTGCAACACTTCTATTGAAAACACCTCTAGAGGCTGCTCAACTACCATAGGTATAACCCACATCTGTGACCCAGCTATATCATTACCTAAAATAAATTGATGCAATGAGCAATTTTTCCACTACTCCAACAATTACCTCACCTGTTTTCCACTTACTCTTTAAATTTACCTTCCACAATGGAATAGGTTTAGCATCTCCATGAATCCCACTTGTTATCATCTGTTTCTGCAAAACTCCCTCTGAGCAACAAATGTCACTATCCCACAACATTAAGGATTGATCAGCCCCGTGTCTCTTAAAATTTTAATATCTTTATCTACTCCACCCTGTACACATAGAAAGACTTCCCCTTCACATACAAAATCTTTAAATATTTCTGCAGCCTGCTCCTCAGAACTCCCTTGTGTGGGTAAGTTGTGAACACATTCCCACACCTTTACTTCTCACTGATCCTTCCTGTTTTACCTGTACACAAGCCACTGGTTTTTCCTGTGCTTGAACCTCAGAACCTACGGTGCTTTTACTTCCAGAACTTTTCTACATCTCAATAATTCCAACAGATGTTCCCTGTAATTTCCAGCACACTGACTTTGTGTGCCCAGCGTTATTACAATGAAAACACCTCAGTTTTCAAGTATCACTTCTGCCCTCAGCACCTTCGTTTTTAGTTTGAAAAAAAATTTCCTGGGAATTTCCACCTACTCTTCTCTGACTACCCACCTTCCTTTCACCTTCCAACTTTCTATCCTCCTCTGATTTAAAAGGGTGACGAAGAAAGGTTTAGATCTATGAACTAACTCATAATCATCAGCTATTTCTGCTGCTTCTCTGACCGTTTTAATCCTCTGTTCCTCCACATGAGTTCTCACTACCGAAGGAATTGAATTTTTAAATTCTTCCAAAAGAATTACTTCTCTAAGAGCTGCATATGTTGCCTCTGTCTTTAATGCCCGTAACCACTGGTCAAAATTACTTTGTTTTACTCTCTTAAACTCAAAAAAGATTGCCCAGGCTGTTTTCTCATATTCCTAAATTTCTGCTTGTATGCCTCAGGAACCAACTCACGTGCACTCAAAATAGCCTTTTTTTTTTACCACATCATAATCCACTGACATTTCTTCTGACAGTGAAGCATAAACCTTATGTGCTGTACCCATCAACCTAGATTGTAACAACAACGTCCAGTTTTCTTGTGGCCATTTCATCTGTTTAGCTATCTTCTCAAACGAAATAAAGAACGCTTCCACATTTCTTTCTTCAAACTTCGGAAGAGCTTGCTCAGATTTAAACAGCTCCCCACTGGGTTTTAGGTTAACATTTTTTTTTTTCATCTTCAGAACTTTCCTCAGCATCTGATGTCTCTTTTTTTAAAGTCCAGCATTTTAAGTCGGTACTCTGTCTCTTTCCTCCATTGCTAACTTTTTCCTCTGGAGATCAAATTTTTGCATTTCCATTTCTTTTTGAAATAATCTCTTTTCCCCTTTTTCTGCTGCCTCCATTTCCAGTTTTTTCATTTCCAATTTGTTTTCTTTTGCCTTCAGTTCAAGTTTTTTCAGTTCCTTTGCTTGTTCAAATTCAAGCATCTTCATTTCTAGCTGAAATCTCACTACCTCCAGCTGTGACTCACTCGTGTCAGGTATCACTTCCAACTTTTAAATGCTGTGCTATCGCTTCAACTATGTCTGCTCTCTTTGCCCCTACAGTTAACCTCAACTGCAACTTATCTGCCAACTCTGTTAACTTACTCTTCTTAGTTACTTCTTGTAACCCAGTCAGAGTTATATCCTCTACTTCCAAAAAGTTTTAGCCATGGACACAAGCATTTTTGCAGTCTCACCAGTTTAAAAATCCCTCACACCAACTCCTGAATTCAAAGTGCTTCTCGTACTCATAACCGTAAGATTCAACAACTCCAAAGCAACCAAGGGATTTCAAATATCCTGCAAAGAGCCTCCAAGTTGTTTTAAACAACAGATGATGTGTGCCAGGTGGATCAAATCCGCGAGGGAAACTTGACCATGCAGTCACAACTTTTTGAAATTTGTATTTTATTTCGAGATGCCTGACCTGAATTCAGCAATAATAAGCCCACCAAGACTCGAGATTTTTTTTAGAAAACTAAATTAACATTTATTAACAAAAACGATTTCAAGCACATACATAGGTCCACAAATTACTTTTATAATAACTCCCAAAACCCCTAATTAATCTGGCTTCCAGTTACACCCCCCTTAAGGCAACAATAAAAACATAGATTTAAACAGATCCAGGCAAGTGAACACAATACCCTGGACAGTAGAATTCAAAGTGGCTTTTCCCAGCTTCCATTTCTGTGGACAGCAACTTAATGTACAGATACTGGAGGCTTTTCACGCTTCTGGTAGATCTTACAATGCCTTTCTCTCTGACACATAGCCTCTTCTCCTTATACGTGTTTCTCCCTTTTAATGCAAATTCTGTTGTTC
This sequence comes from Cetorhinus maximus, assembly GCF_964194155.1. Classification (NCBI taxonomy): domain Eukaryota; kingdom Metazoa; phylum Chordata; class Chondrichthyes; order Lamniformes; family Cetorhinidae; genus Cetorhinus; species Cetorhinus maximus. The sequence goes on from NC_135892.1 coordinate 105,539,828, forward strand.
CCATATGTTTTTGGAACTTTACCTTTCTCATAGTATTAGCACCATGCAAAGATTTATACAATCAGTAACCTTTAGAAAAATAAACACACTGCTTGGCCTAGCTTCTCTGGCTAGGTGTAACATCCTACCATCTCTTTGAAATTCAGACTACCCTGGTTTATCTACAAATGCAAATTCTTCTCACCTTGCATTCTAAAACTTCGGTCATGTTTACGTATTTAGCATTTCAAACCTAGCTTCTTTTGTTGAGTCAAAGCCTCCAGACCAGCTGTCTCCAACTCAATTAAATCACACACACACACACACACACATACAAGCTATCCAAACCCCATGATTAACCTACTTCTACAATAAATCACAATAATATTATGTGAATTTCGTGACACTCTCAGAAAAAGACTGCTGTGAACTGTTGACACTCTGTGGCCACAGCTCCCTGATTTCTTTGCCCACTTGTTGAGTCAAAGACCTTCACCGCCTGAGATGAGTAGGCATAATTTCATATAACAGTGCATCAAGGTGAACGATACAGGCATAATTTCTCTCGGCCTGTTCAAGCAGCTTTTCATTGGCAGGGCCTGAAGTGCATGGAGATAACCAACAGAGATAAGGGTCCATTCCATTTAATCTATCCAGAATGAGAGTACCCTCTATTGTAGCAACTATTTCTTTAATGGTTTCAGGGTTTTATCTCCATTACTCTTGTCTGAGTTGCACAATGAAGATCTTCTTGATTTCTCCTGAATTTGCCTTTTAATAGTTTGAGCCTGATCCCTCTGTCCTACTCTATTTAATTTAAAGCAATACTTTGCACTTACCTTTTCCATATGATCTGCAGTTGTACTGACTTCTATAGATCAAGAACGGGAGATGATGGTATAATGTTAATGTCACTGGACTAGTAATGCAGAGGCCCAGGCTAATGCTGTGGAGATACAGTTCAAATCCCACCATGGCAGCTGGTGGAATTTAAATTCAGATAATAAATCTGGAATATAAAGCTTGCCTCAGTAATGGTGACCATGATGACTAACATTGTTGTAAAAACCCATCTGGATCACTAATGTCCTTTAGGGAAGGAAATCTGCCATCTTCACCTGGCCTGGCCCACATGTGACACCAGACCCACATCCCATGAAATAATTTTTAAAAATTCTTGAACCTTCTAACCATTGGAGTTAACCATTTTTTAAAGCAGGCAAGGATAAGGAACTGAAAACAAAGCAGCAGAAATATTCAGCTGAAAGTGACTACTCAGTAGTTACATGTTACTGAATGCAAATGGCAAAATCCAGTTGTGTGAATTGAATTCTTCCGATCCATCATAATAACAGAGCCAGTTGTATTGTGTTTGCTAAGGACTGCCCAAATGCATTTTCACAAAATGGAGATTCATAGATTTGAATCTAAATGCTGTTGTAGTCCAGGTTAATGGTACTCTTTTTATTATAGGAGTGTAATTTATTTGTTTTTGGCGAGCTGGATTTGTACCAGGTAAGACTTGCTTACTTACTTACTTAGACTTTGTCCCGCATGGGACTGGAGGAACTATGGGCAGCAAGATTCTACCACTGGCAATGACCCTTTGCAGTCTGTTTTGCTGCAGCCCAGGTGGTATCCCGGTTGTGGAGGTCCTTCTTGATTTCTTTGGCCAGCCCTGTCGTCTTCTGTCTGATAGTGTCCATTCTACTGCCACTCCGGGAGTGTGTCAGGGAGGCGCAATATGTGTCCTGCCAGCCTCAGTCATCTCTCCCTCACAATGTCCCACAGGTGCCTCTGACCAGTCCTCTGTTGGTGATGCTATCTCTCCATGTGATTCCTAGGATCTTGGAGGCAGCGCTGGTGAAAAATGTCCAATTTATGTGACATCTTGTTTTCACCAATGTCTCACTTGCATAGATTGCGGTTTGTACTACTATGGACATGTAGAGTTGCAGCTTCATGGCCATTTTGATAGTGTTGGATGCCAAGATTCTAGAGTCGCTGGAAGACCAGTGCTGCTTTGCCCGTTCTTGTGTGGACGTTGATCTCTACATCACCATCCGTAAGAAACAATGGTTGAACAGAAAATAAAAGGCACTTTAATGTCATTCATCCCATACAGAGAAAACTCCATGGCCTAATTGATTTGAACAAAATTTCACTAGAAGAGATGCTTCTGGTCATTTTGTCTAATAACTCAAATAATTTCTTTCATTTATGCTGTAGGAAGGTGTTCCAGAGATTATAAAAGACAGACCAGAGCTGGTTGAGTCATCATTACATATCACAATTAAAAGGCAAATAACTCAATTTTTTTTTCATTCTTATTTGTTGGATTTTTGGGTTTCACATGAGATATTCTTTTTCGGCTGGGAGCCCTTGCCCACTTTCATAAGCAGACTTTGTGTCCTGTACAAAAACAGAGTGTTTCTTTCCTTGTTCAATATTTAGGGCTATAGAGTGAGGCCCAGGAGTCGAAGTGCATTCGATCAGGCTTACTGCATTACATTCAAGCATCAGGTGACCAAAAAAGTTGATAAAAAGGGGGAAAAAAATTGAATGAGCAAACTGGCCAGGGATATAAAAATGGATTGTAAAAGCTTTTACAAGTCTATAAAAAGGAGGAGAGTAGTTGAAGTAAACGTTGGTCCCCTAGAGGCAGAGACAGGAGAAATTATGGGGAATGAGGAAATGGCAGAGCCATTGAACAATCATTTTGTGCCTATCTTCACAGTAGAAGACACAAACTATATAGCGGAAATAGAGGATAATCATGGGGCTAATAAAAGGGAGGAACTTAAAGTTATTAATATCAGCAAAGAAAAAGTATTGAAGAAACTTAAGGGATTGAAAGCCAACAAAATCCCAGGACCTGATGGAGACTTCTAAAAAGGGTAGCTGCAGAGATAGTGAGTGTATTGGTTATGATTTTCCTATTTTTTTTCTTGATTGGGAGTCTATTATTAAGGAAGTCTTAACAAAACACTTAGAAAATCATCGTATAATCAGACGAAAGGAAATCTGTTTAACAAATTTATTACTAGTTAAGATTTAACTAGTAGGATTGATATAGAGTAGCCAATAGAAGTAGTATACTTGGATTTCCAAAAGGCATTCGATAAGGTGCCACGTAAAAGGTTAATAGGCAAAATGGAGTTCGGGATGATATATTAACATGGATGGGCAGGAAGCAAAGAGTAGGGATAGATGGGGCATTTTCAAGTTGGCAGGCTGTAACTAGTGGGGTGCTGCAAGTGGTCAGTGTTGAGGCCTTGGCTATTTGCCATCTATATCAGTGACTTAGATAGAGAGCCCAAGAGTAATGTATGCAAGTTTGCTGACGATACAAAACTTAGTGGGAATACAAGTTGTGAGAAGAACACAGAGGCTGCAAAGAAATATAGACATGTTAAGTGAGTGGGCAACAAGGTGGCAGATGTAGTATAATGTGGGCAAATTATTCAATTTGACAGTAAGAATAGAAAAGCAGAATATTTTTTTAAAACCTCATGGAACTCCTAAAAGTTTAATGGGCCTTTGTGTACTCCAGGTGTGGACTCACCATTGTGGAGTTTAGGTCTCCATATCAATGGAAAGATATGCTTGCATTGGAGGTGGTACAGCAAAAGTTCACTAGATGAGTGAATTGGGCCTGTACTCTCTGGAGTTTAGAAGAGTGAGAGGTGACCTAATTGAAAAGCACAAGATCCTGAAGAGTTTCACAGGATAGATACTGAGAGATTTTTTTTCCCCCTGGTTGAGGAATCAAGAACGCAGGAACACCATCTCAAGATAATAGGTTGATGATTTAGAACTGAATTGAGAAATGTCTTCACTCGGAGGGTCCTGAATCTTTGGAATACTCTACCCCAGAGGGCCATGGATATTCCATCATTGAATATATTCAAGGCTGAGATAGTTAGATTTTTGATCTCTCAAGGAATTGAGGGTTATGAAGAGCGGGCAGGAAAGTAGATTTTAGAAGATTATCCATGATTGTACTGAATGGTGGGGCAGGCTAGACAGGACATGTGGTCTCTTCCTGCTCTGATTTCTTATGCTACATTTTTATGATCTCGGCTCCAATTTAGGTTCCACCAAAGCCACTTGGCTCCAGACCCCATTACGGTCTTGATCCAAACTGCCCTTGATATCAAGACTGCATTTGACTGAGTGTGGCATCAAGGAACCCTGGCATAATTAAAGATAATGGGAATCAGGGGGAAAATTCTTACTGGTTGGAATCATACCAGCACAAAGGCTGTGGGTGTTGGAGGCCAACCACCTCAGTCCCAGGATCTCACTGCAGGAGTTCCTCCAGTAGTGTCCTAGGCCCAACTATCTTCAGCTGCTTCATCAATGACTTTGCTTCTGAGTCAAAGTTGTGAGATTGACCTCTACTACAGATACTTCTATGCTTAACCTAGGTTAACACTTCCATGTAGTACTGAGGGTTTGCTGCACTGTAGAAGGCGTCAAACCTTCAGACAAGATGTTAAATCAAGGCTCCGTCTGCTATCTCAGGTAAATGTAAAAGATCCCAAGGCACCAATAAAAAGCAAGAGAGCAAACAATGGCAATTTTCTAACCAACATTCATCTCTCTACCAACACCAATAAAACAGATTATTTGGTCATTTGTCTCCTTACTGTTTGTGCAACTTGTATAAAAGTGATATATAAATGCAAGTTTTTTTGTTTGAAAACAGACCCTTGATAAACCCTCAATACTTACGTGACTACTTGAATTCTCTTAACTGTACTCATACTGAGAGCCTTAGGCATTGGCTTCTTGTTGCAATATGACCAAAGTATAGCCACATTTCCTTTGAAGAAATCCCAGAACAAAGAGAATTAACAATAAGTTTTTTGTTACACTGCATTTACAAGATTTGACATAATACTTTAAATACTGCCAAACAAATAGGTCAGCATAGTCCCACATGATGTTTGTAAGTGAATGGATTGGTTTGATTCCTTCCTGAGAAACTCAGCCAACCTTTTGCAACCGTTCTGCTCAGCCTGTTGTTAATTCTACATTAATGTTTAATTGTATGCAGGGGCTGAATTCTCCAGTCGGCGAGCGGAGGCAGGGCCTGCTCACCGGTGCGTAAAATGACGTGGTGATGTCGGGCGGGCGTCCCGACGTCACCGCGCGTCATTTAGATTTCCAGTTCGGCAGGCGCGCAGCTAACTCGGCTGCACGCCCGCCGAACTGTCAAGGGCTTATTAAGGCCTCTTTAAAAACTAATTTAAGCAATTAAATGAGCTGCCCGCCCAACCTTAAGGTGAAGAACCCAGGTGGCCTTCGCATTTTTCATGAAACCTCATCCACGGGCGGGACGAGGTTTCATGAAGTGTTTTAAAATTCAATAAAAATTTTTACAATAATTCTTTGACATGTCCCAGCTCTTGTGACAGTGTCACATGAGGGGACATGTTTTAAAAGTTTTTAATTACTTTATTTCAGTTTTTAAATGTCAAACTGATCTCCCCTAAGCCACCTCTGTTCCTTAGGGAGATTTCTGCGCACTTTCGCGTGCATGTGCACCGGCCCCGACTCAGGGAATTACCCCCTTCTGCCCACACAGGGAGCGCTCAGTGCTTCCGGCTGAGTGTCACGCTGGGCCTGCCCATGTAAAATGGCGGCGTGGCGCCAATCGGTTCATGCCCGTCCCCGCACAACACCCCCAACAGGGGGATAATTTTCCCCCAGATGGTGGGCATTAGCTGGGTATTCACTTGAGCATCGATTTAAAAATAGACACATTAAAACTGTTGTTGTTGGGTTAAGAAAGAAAGTCTTGCATTTATATAGTGCTTTTCATGACCACTGTTGTCTCAAAGCACTTTACAGCCAATGCCACACTTCTGAAATGTTGGCATTGTTGTAACATAGGAACTATATGCTTGTAATGTATAATTCTGTAAATAAATATATAAGTGTGTAAAGATTGGTTCCTCCACCCACAAACTTCCTGGATTAGAACGTCCACTTTTGCAGATAACTTGTTTGTATAATAATTAGGAATTACTGCTGGACAGAATGAGTCCCAATTTTAATTCTGTGTAAGTGAATGGGCTTTGAGTGAGTTAAAATCTCGTCCAATGACACGGACAGCCCTGAGCTTAAGAGCTCATTATTAAACCACCCTTTTGTTCCAGTTTCAGGCGCACATTGATGTCTGTGGCATACAAAACTATAATGTGTATTATTTGGGGCCAGCTAGCAGTTTTACCCTGGATGTGCCCTGATCAGCAAGAAAGAATTTGGTCATAGACAAAATTCATAATTTTGTCATAATAGATTTACCAGAATCTCAGCTATTTTTAGCGCACAGGTTTGTGTGTTTAACTCTTATGTGTACTGTATTAACAAATAGGTTTACATTAAGCTGTAAAACAAATGGCAAAATAGTGCAGATGCTGGAAATCTGAAATAAAAACAAAGTGCTAAAAACACTTGGCAGGTCAGTTAGCAGAGAGATAAGTAGGGATTAAAAGTTTTCGGTCTGATCTAAGGTCATCGACCTGAAAAAATAACCCTGTGTTGCTCTGTGTGCTACTTGATCTACTGAGATTTTTCTAGCATTTTATCTTTTTTGAACAATTAGATTCATCTAGCAGAGACAAGAGTTTAACACAGACGCATTAATCAATTTGATATAAATGGCATACGGGAGAAGTTAAGCCTCATCGTATTGCACCTTTTTATGAATCCAACTTTATGCCCGTGCTTTAAATTGCTCTTGGCTGTCCTCAGCAATATTTGTTACCAGGGTTATGATTCAGCAGTCTCTGGACAAACAGTGTTGCTGTATGGAAAACTGGAAAGTTAATCTGAGTTCAGGTGATGTGTACGTCATGTACAATGGAAAAAGCAAGAGGTTAATTAGGCGGACAAAAAATGGAATTTGAGTTACCAGAAAATGAATGTATGTGGTCCATCTGAAAGCTTTAGTTATACAAACAGCAGTTATCAACTGCTCCTTTCGTGTTACGAACACAGGTTTTAGTAAACCTTTGCAGAGTGCATTTTTTACTTTCATCACAAAATAGGTGTCCAAGCTGGTAAAGGAACATTGTATCATGCTGATCTTTATTTATTTTTAATATCCTCAATTTACCTGATATGCCAGTTTTTATTTCTTATATTTTTGCGCAAAAAAATCCTTATTTGCCCAGATTGTTGGCAGTGGAGCCTTTATGTTATTTTTCATTTCACAACCGTCTAACTCTAGCCTTTGGGAATATTGCCAGGGCAATATTCTAAGATGCCAGAGTGCTGTTCACATGATTGCCTTTCTCATAATTCATGTAAAAATGACCACCTTTGACCATGGGAAAAATCTTCCCCCGTTGGGGTGGGGAGTGCAGGAGCAGGGCATGTCGCCATTTTACATGGGCGGCCCAGTTAAGGCCCGCCCAGCATGATGTCTGCCAGGAAGCGCTATGCGCTCCCTGTGCAGGTGGGGGGGGGATTCCCTGAGCCAGGAGTGTGCTCTTTCACGCATGTATGCAAAAGAGCGCACCGATCTCCCTGAGGCTAAGTGCTGCCTCAGGGAGATCGGCTCCAAAGTTAAAAGCGTTAAAGAAACAATATCAAAATTTCCCTAACGTGTCTCCTCATGTGACACTGTCACATGAGTTGGGACATGTCCATCACTTTTACTGAAACCTTTATTAAATATTTTAAAACCCTCATTGAAACCTCCCTAAGGTTGGACGGGCAGGTCCATTAATTATGTTAAGTACTTTTTAAATGGCTTCAGTAGGCCATTGACAGGTTGGCGGGCGGACAGCTGATTTGGCTGCGCCCCTACCGACCTGAAAATGGAAATGATGCGGGGTGACGTTGGGAGTTCCACCCGACATCAACCCGTGTCATTTTACACGTCGGCAAGCGGGCCCTGACCCCGCTCGCCGACCGGAAGATCCTCCCCCACGTTTTTTTTTTCCAGTTGCTGCCTTCAGTTTGCAATTTACTTGTATTGCTACATAGAGCCATTGCCAGTAGATTTAAGAGTAAGTGAATAAGCAAAACCATACCTTTGTTTCTATCTCCCGGAGTTTCCAAGCAAAGAAATCACCTATTGGCTGATTAGGAGATTATTTTGCTCTCTTATTTAACAAGGAGGAAATCCATAGCCAATGTTATGGATAGTTTAATCTCACTTTGCTGCCAAGTCTTGCTCCAACCTCTGAGACGATTACTGGGAAGAGCATCTGTAGAGCTACATGGCGCAATCTCCATATTTCTATTAAACAGTAATATTTGCGGTTTTGTTTTGAAGGCAACTGTTTATATTTCATGTAAAATACCTACCTACCTTCCTCTTCAACTTGCTATTTAATCAGAATGGTAGTGGTGTATGTGCAGGACGTAGCAGGAAAACGACAGTGAGTTTGCTTATCGAGCTTTCAGCCTTTAGATGCAGGGAACTTTTACACACACCACGCTCAGCAACTCAGTCATATTCTATCTAATTTGTAAGAATTGGTTACAGAGTAATTCTGAATTGCTATCACTATATTAGCTACAAGTTTGTACTGTGTGTTATTAGAAAGAAAAAAGAAAGATTTAGATTTGTATAGTGCCTTTCACTCTCGGAATGTCCCAAAGTGCTTTACAGCCAGTAATGTATCTTTTGAAGTGTAGCCACTTCAAAATGTAAGAAACGCGGCAAATAATTTGTGCACAGCAAATTTGCCCACAAACAGCCATGTGATATTGATCAGATAATCTGTTTTAGTGATGTTGGTTGAAGGATAAATATTGGCTTGTGCATGTCCTGAAAAAAGGGTCAGAAAATACAGTAAAATATAAAATTTAAATAAAATATTTAAATACAGTATTGGAAAGAGGCAAGCACATAGGTGACTTATCATCAAGCATCATTACTGCTCTTGCTGGCCTGAGGTTGCTTCTTGTGGCATATCAGAGGATTATTCCTTCAAACATAGGGTTGACAAGGTGGATGATTTCAATTTAGTAAGATACCCCTCAATAATGTCAGTTAAACCACACAGCTCATTTTAACATTCATTTTTTTTAAAACTCATTTATTGCCCATTCCTAATTGCCCTTGAGAAGGTGGTGGTGAGCTGCCTTCTTGAACCGCTGCAGTCCATGTGGTGTAGGTACATCCACAGTGCTGTTTGGGAGGAAGTTCTGGGATTTTGACCCTGCGACAGTGAAGGAACGGCAATATATTTCCAAGTCAGGATGGTGAGTGGCTTGTGGGGGGGACCTTCCAGGTGGTGGTGTTTCCATCTATCTGCTGCCCTTGTACTTCTAGATGGTAGCGGTCATGGGTTTGGAAGCTGCTGCCTAAGGAGCCTTGGTGAATTTCTGCAGTGCATCTTGTAGATGGTACACACTGCTGCCACTGTGTCAGTGGTGGAAGGAGTGAATGTTTGTGGATAGCGTGCCAATCAAGGGGGCTGCTTCGTTCTGGACAGTTACAGCTTCTTCAGTGTTGTTGGAGCTGCACTCATCCAGGCAAGCAGGGAGGATTCCATCACACTCCTTACTTGTGCCTTGTCGCTGGTGGACAGACATTGGGGAGTCAGGAAGTGAGTTACTCGCTGCAGAATTCCTAGCCTCTGACCTGCTCTTGTAACCACAGTATTTATATGGCTAGCCCAGTTCAGTTTCTGGTCAATGGTAACCCCCAGGATGTTGATAGTGGGGGATTCAATGATGGTAATGCCATCGAATGTCAATAGGAGATGGTTGGATTCTCTCATGTTGGAGATGGTCATTGCCTGGCATTTGTGTGGCACGAATGTTACTTGCCACTTGTCACCCCAAGCCTGGGTATTGTCCAGGTCTTGCTGCATTTGGACATGGACTACTAATTTTTGTGTTTCTAAATGTTTTTGGGGGCTGGTTCTTAATATCTGTAGAGTTTATAATATTTTTGGGTTGTATATATGTTTACAGTCCATCTCCATAACAGCATATTTTCTGTATTAATGTTTTGGGTCGATCATCGACTTGAAATGTTTAACTCTATTCCTCTCCACAGATGCTTCCTGACCTGCTGAGTATTTCAGCACTTCTTGTTTTATTACTATAGTAATAAAGGAACAGGAGTAGGCCATTTGGCCCATTGAGCCAGCTCCACCATTCAGTTAGATCATGGATGGTCATCTACCTCAAGGCCACTTTCCCAATGCACTATCTCCATATCCCTTGATGTCATTAGCCTCCAGAAATCTATCAATTTCTGTTTTGAACATGCTCAATGATTGAGATTCCACAGCCCTCTGGGGCAGAGAGTTCCAAAGATTCACCACCCTCTGAGTGAAGAATTTCCTCCTCATCTCAGTCTTAAATGGCCTACCTGCTATCATGAGATTACGTCCTCTGGTTTTAGACTCACCACCCAGGAGAAACATCTTATCTAAATCCACTCCGTCATGTCTTGTAAGAATTTTGTAAATTTTAATGAGTTCACCCTCATACTTTGAAATTCTAGGGAATATGTACCCAGTCTCCTTAATCTCTCCTCGTACGAAAATCCCACCATCCCAGAGATTAGTCTAGTAAACCTCAGTTGCACTCCCTCTATTGCAAGTGTATCCTTCCTTAGCATATTTTATGGGCTTCTGTACTGCATTCATTTCATTACAAATATACCTTGAGGCCTATGAAACAGACAAAAGCTTTTATTCTCAGGTCTGCATCCCATTTAATCCACGTGGGTAGCTATATGAATTGAATGCAAAGATATTTGCTTAATGACATCTTCAGTGTGAATTTAGAGGAAGCAGTGGCATTTTGGTAATGTCACTGAACTAGTAATCCAGTGGCCCAAGTTAATTATCTGGAGATGTGGGTTCAAATCCCATCGCGGCAGCTGGTGGAAATTAAAAATTCAATTAATTAATAAATCTTTAATTAAGAGCAAAATCTAGTCTCAGTCATTCTGACCGTGGCCTGGATTTTCATCCTTGAGGCAGGGAGGAAGAGTTGGGAAAATTCCCAGCTTGTCCTGCCCACCTTGAGAGAAAGTGCCCACAAAGATGAGAGTTTCATTGCTGGTGTGGGTGGGTGTGGGCTGGAGTCAGGCCAGCTGATCTGGGAAGAAGTGCAGAGGCAGCAAGAGGAGCTGCCGGGTGTGGAGGTGGCCTGTTTAAAAGGCCTGCCTCAGTGCTGTGATCTTTCTTGTCCCAATAAAAAGAAAAACATTTAGGCCCTCCATCCCTCACATCCCCTTCACCTTGCAAACACTCCCAATACCCCATTCATGCCACCTAATGCCCCCCCCCGCAAATTGTGTCTCATACTCCCATGCCAAGCATACATAATAAGGCTTGGCTGAGAGCCCAGACAGCTGCCTCCCAGAGGAAACATTGTTTGATTGACAGCTTAGGCGCTCTGATCTCTGCTGTCAATTTCACAGTGCTTGTTTACACAAGTTAAGTAGTTTCAAGAGTTTGTGGTTTTTGAGACTTCAAAAGACCTGCATGATACATTTATTAGCTTGGAACATAGAAAGTTACCAATGAATTACTTTGAAAAAAAATTTATTTTTCCACATCCCACTATACATTTTGGGTTCATTGGTTCTAGAAAGTATACAGTGGGTCACTGGGCATGGAAGTGTCATAGCTTGGCATAGGGTATATAAGGGGCCCTAGGGGGTGGGTAGAGGAGTTTGGGGGCATGAGGAGGATCTTTTGAACTTTTAAAAGGTTGCCTCCTGCTTAGTAGGGTTCACAATTCCTCTTATGTACTGTGAACCACAACTCTTTAAAGACCTGGCCCGACTTTATGCCTATCTCTGCAATGGAGCTAGCCAGGTCAGGAGAGCCAGATGCAGGCTTTTGACAGAACCAGCCTGCACCCTTTATAGGCACTGCCAAAAATCAGTCAGCCTGGGATGGGGTTGGAAATCTCAGAATCAGGTCCTGCCCACCATTTTTAAAGGGCTCACAAGTCTGTGAAAATCCAGGCCCATGAATTCATGCCAATGAAGCTGAACCACCTAGTGTATTTGAGCGCAAAAGGTCTTAAGGGAGATTTGGGTGAAGGTAACTGAACTTGTCCACACAGCTACCCGTTGAACCCTTTAGGGTGGAAATCTGCTGCCCTTACCTGATCTGGCCTACATATGACTGCAGATCCACAGCGATGTAGTTGACTCTTAGGTGCTGTATGAAATGACCACGCAATATCCTGACTTAGAACTATATCGCAGTTCCTTCACTGTCACTGGGTTAAAATCCTGGAACGCCCTAACAGCAGTGTGGGTGTACCAACACCACATGGATTGCAGTGGTTCAAGAAGGCAGCTCACCACCACCTTCTCAAGGGCAACTAGGGGTGGGCAATTAATGTTGGCCTAGCCGGCAGTGCCCACATCCCATGAAATAATTTTTTTTTAAATGTTAAAATAAGGTAACATTGAAAATTGTACATGGTCAAATTAGATATTTGCATGAAATAAAATTGAAGAATTTCTTCAGGCATTTAATATTTGTGCGTAATTTTCAAATATAAACATCACACTTTAGAACTGCGGAATCGGTATTTTTTGATATTGTGATAGTTGAGCTGTAGGATTTCTCCCTGCTGCTTGAAGACTTTTGTCCTCTGTTTTTATATTAACGTTTTAAAAAGTCTAGTAATTTTCTTTCAGGGGTTTACATGTTCAATTTTATCTCCCTAGGAATGAACGAGAGGGAATTCCAGCCAATTTGATCCAGCACCTTGATGTGTGTGTGGAAATCCCACAGTGTGGTATCATCCGATCACTCAATGTTCATGTTAGTGGAGCTTTGCTCATGTGGGAGTACACGCGACAGCAGATGATGAAGCAAGGCATGAGACCATAAACTGGGACTGCACAAAAGTGAAAATTAAAGAGATTGCTTCTTGTTAATATGTGTTTTGTCACTTATAAGTCAATAACACTGTGCCACTAGGAGCAAGCATCTAAGGAGGAAGTCTACAAATCCTTAGATAATCTGGTGAAAATAAAGTGCTACTGGAAGATTGGCTAGAGACAGTGACCTTACCGTGGACTGCCTTGGATATACAAAGCCAAATGATTAGACTTCTTGTATCATTTTAATATTTATGTGCAAATAAGAATATTTTTATAACATCATTTCCTCCTGGATAGGAACAGCAGTGGGCCATACAGCCCCTCGAGTCTGTTTTACCAGTTAATTGCATCATGGCTGATGTTTCAACATTTACCCCCTTTAACACCCTTACCGAACAAAAATCTATCAATCTCAGTTTTGAAATTTTCAATTGACGTGCTTCAACAACTCCTTGGGAGGAGAAAAAGAGTTCCAGATTTCCACTTTGTATGGAAAAGTGCTTGCTGCCATCACCTTTGGAAGGTCCATCTCTACTTATGTCCCTTTGTTCTGGACTCTCCTACCAGAGGAAATAGTTTCCCTCTAATGTGATATTTTTGAGTAGACTTGCACAACAGTTGCTACCCTTATTATCTTTTGAGTGGGCCTTACCATCAGAATTCTGCTTTTTGTAGGCCAAAGCAGTGCAAAAAGTTGTGACAAATAAGGTTAATGTAACTATTTTAACGTGTTTATCTATAAAGTTTCTATGACTATCAATTTTTTTGCAGTATGTTTTAAATCACAAATGTTCATTTCCAGAGGAATATAATTGAAAGGCAGCAAAGTTCTGTTAACTTGTATAGGACCTTGGTTATTCCACACTTGGAGTACTGTCAAATTTTGGTTTCCATTTTAGGAAAAGGATATGGAGGTACTGGAGAAGATGCAAGAAAGATTTACTCGAATGCTAAGGTAACAGAGAGATTATACCTATCAGGAAAGATTGAACAGGCTGGGTCTCTTTTCTCTAGCAAGAAGAGACTGAAGGAAGATCTGGGATATTTTGAGATGCAATAATAGGTCTCCAAGATTATGAAAGGGTTTGATAGGGTAGTCATAGAGAAGATATTTCCACTTGAAGGCAAGACCTGAACTAGGTGCCATAAATATAAAATAGTCAATAATAAATCCAATAGGGAATTAGAACAAGCTTCTTTATCCAGAGTGGTTAGAACATACAGCTTGCCACCATAGGGTGTAGTTGAGGTGAATTGTAGAGACGCATTAAAGGGAAAGCTAGGTAAACACATGAGGAAGAAAGGAATGGAAAGATATGTTACTGTGGGCGGAAGGAGGCTCATGCAAAGCACAAACACTGGAATAGATCTGTTGCGCTGAATGATCTGCTTTTGTATTGTAAATACTTAGTTGTTTTTTTAATGACCACCAAAGGAGCATCCCTGTTCTACAGGATAATGGTGATTTTCCTTGGCTGACAACTTCAGCTGCATGTGTGGTACCCAAAATATAACGACTTATAAAGAATGTGGCTTATTGTGTCAGATAATCTCTCTATGCACATCACTTTTAATGAGTGAGTTTGAAGTGTAGTCTGTAGTCACTGTTATGGAGCCAAAATGCAGGTTTAGAGGGTTCAACGGGTAGCTGTGTGGACAAGTTCAGTTACCTTCACACATCTCTCTTAAAACCTTTTGCACTCAAATACACTAGGTGGTTCAGCTTCATTGGCATGAATTCAGCCCCTTAACACCAGCTGGCACAGAAGCTACTCCCAACCAGTTGCCTCAATTATGCCTTTTATACTTCCTCTCTGAGAAAAAGTGAGACCAAATCTAAAGGTTTTGTCCGAGATCCTTCACAACTATTTAATTTCTAGAAAGAGTCCTTGTGAGGTTGGGTGGTACAGTGGATTAACACTCAGTAATTTCAGCTTCTTGAACTGAGGTTTGAATCCAGCCCAGACTGATGGGATGAAAATCGTATGCTATAAGGGTGATATATGAAATAAGTTTGGGGTCGCCTCAGTCAAGCTCCTAATGGCGTGCTCCTACAGTACAAGACTGTCGCTAAATTGGCGGTCTGATGACAGAGCTGTAGCATTGGCTGGGGTAAGGTCATTAGCCATACTTCACAAAGGAACCATTGACATCCATCTCCATTAGAGAGAAACAAGTGGTTATGTATCGTTTGACAGGCCTTCATGAACTACCACAACCAGTATGGGGATTGAACCCATGCCATTGGCATCATTCTGCAACGAGCTAACTGACCCCTGACTAAGGTAGGAAATGAAAATGTGTCTCAAAATAATAGGGGATTCATTTAAAGCTTGGCGTTAAGGCAAATAAAAATTAAGATGTACTTGAATGAGATTTAATCACATCTGATCTAGGAGTGCTTGATCCTGATCCAAGACCAAAAACCAAATAAGTGTTCCATTTTGCAGCATTAACCTCCCTCAATTCGAGCACAGGGTAAAAAGATAAGTTCTGATTGTGATGCTACAAAATGTGGTATTCCCTGTTTAAGGTCAGTGCGTTGGAACTTTATTAAGGTTTCTGAATTCAAAACCAGTCTTTTTCATACCTGCTTTTAGTTTTCTCAAATTAGTTGAGCTTTATCCAACAGTGATTAGAGTGATAGTCATTACAGAGCAAAAGGAAGCCATTCAGCTCATTGTGTCCATGCTGGCTGTCTGAAGAGCAATCCATTTAGTCCCAATTAACAGAATAGACAAACTGGAATTAAAAATGGGCAAATTTGGTGCTATCATTTAACGCCATGGTGTTAAGAGAAACAAATCGAACTTAAAATTGCATTTTATATAATTTTGACTGTACCTTTTTTAAAACACGATTCAGTATGTTCCACAGTGTTTGTACAGAAACACTCAGAATTCAGTGTGAAATTGTAAAATATTTTTCATGAACTGATTTGAATTTTTAAAACCTAACCACAGCTTTATATTCTTTACAGTTTCACACATGCAAACTTCCATATATGATAAATGACCAGAATAAATTGATGATGATGTTGTTTCAAAGTGCTTTGTGACCATCTATATTTGAACTTCCTTCCTGAGCCCAGAGGAATCAGGTCTCTCTCTAGTGTTTGTGGACTTTGGGTGGAATGAGTTTGGCTGCTATCAGCTCAGGTTCACAGTGGGCCCACATCACAAGACTGCCTGAAATTTAATGGTCTCACAGCTCGTGTGGGAAATGGAAAGACTACAATGGTGTGGAGTAAGAGTCGCTCTTCTGTCAAATGAATTGGGGGGGGATTAATATGGTATAGCATCAAGCTGCTGTACTACTCGGACCCATTAAAGTCAACATATGAATTAATTTCTCCAAGAATGTGTCAATCTTGCTTAGTTCTAAGGATGCCGGCTAGAGAGATGGCCATTTTGTACTGACCTATATGCTGATTCGATCACCAGACTCCTCATATTTACACTGGAGATTGAACTGCTTGAATTGTAATTTAAGATGGGCTAATTGCTTCAGTCAGCAAAGTGGCTCTCACTGACAGACTCAGCAGGTCTCTGGCCAGCTGTGGTTGCTCAAATTAACAATTTCATTTATATTTTTCATTATGACCTCTACGAGGAAAGTATTTCATACTGAAAGCACAGCCTGACCCTTCAAAACAGTACTATTTTCTTTTTAAGGTGCAGTGCTGGGCAGGATAAATCTCCTGTCCTTTATAACAAGCTTCGCAATAGTTGATGTGACAAAAACAAAATTGTTCTATTCACCAACATGGATGACACACAGCTCATTTGGCACAAAATCCACCAAAATTAAATGTAATGAGAAGAAAGTACTTTTGTTCACCTTTCATATCCTCAGGAGGTCCCAAAGCAAAGTGCTTCTGATATGTAATAGCTGTTGTCATGTAGCCAAATGCAGCAGCCAACTTGTGCAAAACAAGGTCTCGCAAAAATCAATGATAAATGACCAGATAATCTATTCTTTAATTGTTAATTTGAGGGATAAATATTGCTCAGGACACTGGGAAAGCTGCTTTGCTCTTCTTCCACTCGTGCTCTAGGACCTTTTATGCCTACCTAAGAGAGAAATGGAATCTTAATTGAATCTCTCATCAGAAATATGGCACATTCAGCAGTGCAGCATTCCATCAGGGCTGCTTTTATTCATTTTTGGGATGTCAGCATCATTGGCAAGACCAACATTTGTTGTCCATTCCTAATTGCCCTTGGGTAGATGGTGGTGAGCTGCCTTTTTGAACCACAGCGGTTCATGTGGTGTAAGTACACCCACAGTGCTGTTGGGAAGGGAGTTCCAGGATTTTGACCCAGCCACAGTGATATAGTTCCAAGTGAAGATGGTGTGTGGCTTGGAGGGGAACTTGCAGGTGGTGATGTTCTCATGCACCCTTGTCCTCCTGGGTGGTAGAAGGTCAAGAGTTTGGAAGATGCTGTCGAAGGAGTCTTGGTGAGTTGCTGCAGCGCATCTTGTAGATGGTACACGCTGCTGCTGTGCTCCAGTGATAGAGAAAGTGAAAGTTTAAGGTGGTTGATAGGGTGCAGATCACACAGGCTGCTTTGTCCTGGATGATGCTGAGCTCCTCATCCAGCAAAATGGAGAGAATATTTCATCACACTTCTGACTTGAGCCTTGGCGATGATAGGCAGGCTTTGGGGAGCCACCACCTGCAAGTTCCCCTCCAAGCCACACACCATCCTCACTTGGAACTATATCGCTGTTCCTTCACTGTGGCTGGGTCAAAATCCTGGAGTCAGGAGAAGAGTTACTGGCTGCAAAATTCCAAGCCTCCAACCTGATCTTGTAACCACTGCATTGAAGGAGCATGAATGCTGAAGTATAAAATGCCAAAACAAAATTGGGTTGGAATGTTTAGTTGGGTCTGCCCAACTACAATCAAGACCCTGATGGGTAACTGTACAGTGCTACGTTATACAGACTAGAAGATCCAAGGTTCAGTCAGTTTGCACTGGGTGAGTTGATTTTAACTGGTGCCTTATAATTAGCCTCAGTGTCTTTGAGTTGGGTCAGAGAAGGACTATGAGGCTGAATTCTGAACTGAGAGCTGAGTCATGAGAAAATATTACCTATCCTGTTACTGTAACTGCTGAAGAGGAGGAAGGGAATTAATCAGTCTCGCTGGAGATTTTAACATTATGGAAGACGTTGATCTAGGAAAGTTGTGCTTTCACACATTGGATTTATGGTTTATGGGGGATGGTTTGAAGGTTAAGGAAAATTTTAACATCTCTTTTTCCACTAAGGATGACAGAATTGAGGAGCTGGTTAGCAGCAGCAGTGGTAGAACGGGAAACTGTAAGTTAATTTAAAGAAAGAAGAAGGGGAACTGTTATTAGTAAGAAAGATTTGGGGCTATTACTTCTGAATCTAGATGGTCCAAAAGGTTGCTAGGTTACTACTATGCTCTAATTCTGATTGCTATTAAAACCCTCAGGGAAAACACACACAACTGCTGGTTTGTATGTCTGATAAAAGCACAGTCAGACTTGACAGAGCTGCCGTCCATGTTTGAATAAACTGCCACTTGCCTGTGGTGCTCTACTCCAGCAGGAGTTGACACATCTTGGAGATGGAAAACTAGAATGTAATACACTGCTTTCATTTGTAGAAACAATCCATATATTTATAATTATTGGGTCTCTTTCTCAATATTGCTCTTATGCATTTCAATTGATCTCCTTTGCCCAAGGCAGTCTTATTAACCAATGTAAGTTTTTTTTATTATTTCATGGGGTGTGGGCTTCGCTGGCTGGGCCAACATTAATTGCCCATCCCTAATTGCCCTTGAGAAGGTGGTGGTGAGCTGCCTTCTTGAACCGCTGCAGTCCATGTGGTGTAGGTACATCCACAGTGCTGTTAGGGTGCTCCAGGATTTTGAATAAGGATTCAGCCCAAGCCTAAATGTTGTCCAGGCCTTGCTGTATATGGACATGGACTACTTCAGTATCTGAAGAATCGCGAATGGTGTTGAACATTATGCAATCAGCGAACATCCCTACTTCTGACCTTGAGGGAGGGAAGGTCATTGCTGAAGCAGCTGAAGATGGTAGGGCCTAGGACACTAACCTGAGGAACTCCTGCACTGATGTCCTGGGATTGAGATGATTGACCTCCAACAGCCACAATCATCTGCCTTTGTGGTAGTTATGACTCTAACCAGTGGAGAGTTTTCCCTTGATTCCCATTGGCTCCAGTTTTGCTAGGGCTCCTTGATGCCACACTCAGGTCTTTTAATTTTACCTCTCCTAACAATAATCTTTTCATTCCACCAATTTTATTTTTGAATAGTTTATTCAGCAAATGCAAATTTACGCTTTACCTTTTAATTTATGTTTATCTAATTAACACCTCAAACTACTGTACATCAAAGTACCCTGACTAGCTGGCTTTAATCCAATTAAGATAAACACAGGCGCAAGCCCAATTTAAAATAATTTCCAATAACATTATAGACTTCAATATCTCTTCATGACAAGAGGAATAGGTGACTTAGAGGAGGAGATGGAAAAGAATGATCAACCAGCATTGCGATGATCCTAAGTAAAATGGGAGAAGTTGAAAGAAGAAGAATGGCAGCTTGTACAAGGAACGCAGAAAGTTAGCATGCAGGTGCCACAAGCAATTAGGAAAGCAAGTGGCATGTTGGCCTTTATTATTGGGGATTGGAATACAAAGATTGAGAAGTCTTATTACAATTGGACAGGGTTTTAGTGAGAACTTTTAGTTTAGTCAAATGCTGCCTTAATGTCAAGGACAGTCACTCAACTCACCCCTTGAGTTCAGGTCTTTTGTCCATGTTTGGACCACGACTGTAATGAGGTCAGGAGCTGTGTGGCCCTGGTGGAATCCAAATGGAGTGTCAGTGCGCAGGTTATTGCTAAGCAAGTGCCACTTGATAGCACTGTATATAACTCCTTCCATCACTTTACTGATGATCAAGAGTAGACTGATGAGGTGGTAATTGGCCGGGTTGGATTTGTCCTGCTTTTTGTATACAGAACATACCCAGACAATTTTCTATACTGCTGGGTAGATGCCAGTGTTGTAGTTGTACTGGAACAGCTTGGCTAGGGGCACGGCTAGTCCTGGAGCACATGTTTTCAGTACTATCACCAGAATGCTGTCAAGGTCCTCAGTCTTTGTAGTATCCAGTGCCTTCAGCCGTTTTGTGATATCACATGGAGTGAATCGAATTGGCTGGAAACTGGCACCTGCGATGCTCGGTACCTCCGAAGGAGGCCGAGATGGATCATCCACTTGGTACTTCTGGCTGAAGATGTTTGCAAATGTTTCAACCTTGTCTTTCGCACTGATGTGCTGGGCTCCCGCATCATTGAGGATATTCATGGAGCCGCCTCCCCCAGTGCGTTATTTAATTGTCCACCACCATTCACGACTGGATGTTCAAGTGTTCCATGGTCTCAGGATTGGCCATGTAGTTACTGACTTTGTGTTACATCCTATATTGAATTGCACTTGGAGGTATCTGCAAAAATATTTTCGACCTTATACGATTGTAGAGGCGAAATGTGTGTTAAATCATACATCAGATAACCTAAATTTAAGGGTGTTTCTAATTGTGGCTTTACATCTCTTCCAGAAGTCCATTTTGTAAACCATTACAAAAAAGTTTATTTCTGTAATCCGTAATAAAGGAAATATCCCGAATGTGTGAACACATGTATCTAACTGACTTTTAAAACCTGTGTATCCTATTTTTTTGCAGCACAAAGGATTGTTTGATAAAGGACAAAATATTTTTACAGCAGCATTTCACAAATGTTTTTATTTGTATAAAGAATCTGTATATTTGTAATGATAAAGTAAATTCTCCCATATTTTTATGCATTTTGTTTGATCTCCCTTGCTTAAAACAGTCTTTTTTAACCAATGTAAGTGCTCAACAGTATCAGGATTGGCAATGTAGATACTGACCTTGTGTTTTGTCCCGCCCTGAATTACAATTGAAGGTATCCATCTTGACAAATGGAAAAATATTTAGGTTTTATGCTAGTGGGGAGGAAATGTGTTGGAGAACAGATTATGGAAAAGCAACCGGATGAACCACTTAGCAGCGGGTGAAGCTAATGCTGAATCCTCACAAAGCTGTTCCAATGTTTGAAAAGGGAAGTGATAAATAACTAGGCTGTTCCACTGTAAACAAGTGATCATTGTCCTGCACTTGAGAGATCTGAGAGAGTTATGGTCAGGGAGAGATTTGAGAGAGCAGAGGGGGAGAGAGATTTGAGAGTGCAAAGGGGAGAGATTTAAGCGTGTGAAGGGGGAGAGAGGTTCGAGAAAGTGGAAGGGGAGATTTGAGAATGTGAAGGGGGTAGAGTGAGGTTGAGAGTGGGCAGGAAGTGTTTAAACTGCAGGGTAGTGAAAAGAAACACCTGCCTTTTCACATGCTTTAGTTTTGCAGCTTTAATCAGGCCTCAAAAGGTACGTCAGTTAAGCAACACCCACCAGTAGAAGAAAAGGGTGAGCATTTAGCCCGAGCTCCATGGCAGCCATTGCTGTGGAGCTCACGACCCCAAAATCTCCCACGGTTTGGGAAGCCCTGTTCTAGAGGTATCCAAAAATCTAATTAAATAGAATCAGGGGATTACTACTGGAGCTGCAAAGTACTGGGGTAGAAACAGAGTGAGCTATAAGCAATCTCAACATGTTGCAGTTCCAGCAACCTTTAAATTACTTCTCAAATGGCTGGAAGGTGTTTTTTTGTATTTTTAATTTATTGGTTTTTCGCGAGAGGAGGAATTTGATTTCTCTTTTTTTGCAGCAATCGCGGTGAAAAGCAATATTGATTGATAAAAGGGGAAGAAAAGGCCTTTATAAACATGTGGTTTTAATAAAGTAAACAAGGAGGCGTTGTTTCAGGTGGCTAAAGGCTTGGTAGCCGGAGAACACAGGTTTGAGGCGATTGGCAAAAGAACCAAAGGCGGCATGATTTTTTGCACAGCGAGCTGTTGGGATCTGAAATGCACTGCCCGAGAGAGAAAGTGAAGCAGATTTAATGGAAACTTTCAAAAGGGAATTGGATAAATATTTGAACAGCTAGGGGGAAAGAGCAGGGGAGTGCAATTAATTGAATAGCTCTCCCAAAGAGCCAGCACAGTGATGACTGGTCCAATGGTGTATGATTCCATAAGGAGTTCTGACACATTGTCTTGAACCGATTGATTAATGTGACAAAGGTTATTCAACCTACCTTAGGCTGGGCTTTCAGAGTGACCCTTGTTATAAGATCCAGAATTACCTCACCATTAGGAGACTGGGAACTACAACTCCCAGCATGCCTCAGTGGGGCTTCCGTGCGTGCACGCACTGGGAGCGAGCTGCGCATATGCAGCACAGCATTTTGGAGCGCTCAGGGCGTCTGTGTGAAGAGAAAAACATAGCATGAATACCCCAATCATGTGACCAGGAGTGGAGCGTCATAAAGGAGAAGAGTCCCCGGCAGGGGACAGGGAGAGATCCCAAAGGAAGTCCGAAGGTGAAGGTGAAGACTGGAACCCCTCGTGAGAGAGACAGAGTTTCAACAACATTGGTTGACTCTCAGTGTTACTGACGTCTGGGTGGGTTGTTGAGAAATCCGTGGAATCTGTCTTGGTTGCATCTGCCATTTATTGTGTAATGTGGCATGTTCGAGCGGTTTGCCTGTTAATGCACATGTACCTCATATTAACTCTGAATGTTAGAGTATATGAGATCTTGTACGTTATTTTATCCTGATGTCCTTGTTTAGTAGAGTTTATTTTTGTTTGTTCAAAATCCATGGAATCTTGTGGCTTTGTTCTCCTATCAAGTGTCTTAAATCTCAAACTTTGTCTACTTTGAACAAAATGTTATTGGTCCCTAACTGGATCTTACCAAACATATGGGGGGGTGGGGCGGTGCTGATCCAGGATCATAACACCCTTTAGTCCACTATCACTGCATCGAACCATTTTAAAATTAAAAAAACACAATTGATTCTATGGGGTTTTAGTTACAGGGTGAGGTTGGAAAGGCTAGGGTTGTTCACCTTGGAGCAAAGGAAACTGAGGGGAAATTTGATAGAGGCGTGCAAGATTATGACAGGCTTAGATAAGGTAGACAAGAAAAACCTGTTCCATTAGCTGATTGTACAAGGACAAGGGGGGCTCAGATTTAAGATTTTGGGCAAGAGATGCAGGAGGAACGTGAGGAAGATTTTTATGTACTGAGTAATAATGACCCGGAATTCACACAATGATTTCAAATGAAAATTGGAAGGGCACTTGAGGGAAATAAACTTGCGGGGTTCTGGGTATCGAGCAGCAGAGTGAGACTGACTGGATTACTCTGTGGGGAGTCAGCGCAGACTCAATGGGCTGTATGGCTTCCTTCTGTGCTGTAAATGACTCAATGATTCTTAAACCCTATGGCTTTCACTTCCACTACCCCATTCGGGAATCTATTCCACGTGTTTATCACTTTGAGTGAGAATTTCTGAATTTTTGGCTTAAATTTGTCTTTACAGGTTAGTCTTGAGTTCATCTTTCAAGTTAGTTTAGCCCTTGTTAATGTTTAAGATGCTAAAGCAATTTTCTAATTACAGCAATTGCATTAATAAAGCACTGTTAAATGTCAAGAAACGTCCTCCAGGCCCTTCAGTAAGGTGCAAGAATAAAAAAAAATGAGGGTTGAGCCAGAGGGAGATACTGAGAGGGGTGACCAAAAGCTTGGCCAAAGGTTTGGGTTTTAAGGACTGGCAGATTCAGAGGTGGTTGAGGAGAGAACCCCAGGGCATGGAGCTGAGATGATTGTGTGAAGGGGTGGTGGGGGGGGGGGAGGGGAGCTGGTTAGTGGGGTGAGGCACACAATAGAGGGTGAATAAAGGAGGGTGCACAGGACCCTGGAGTTTGAGGAATACGAGTCTGGGTCTATTCCCATATTCATTGATTCCCTTAACATCCAACAATCTATCCATCTCATTCTTGAATTTACTCAATAACGGAGATGCTCAGCTCGGGTAGAGAATGCCAAAGATTCAGACCCCTTTGAATGAAGAAACCTTCCCTCATCTCAGTCCGAAATGGCTGACCTCTTATCCTGAGACTGTGACTCATTCTAGACCCTAGTCTCTCCTGCCAAGGGAAACAGTTTCTTGATATACACCCCTCAGAATCTTACGTGTTTCAATAAGATCATCTCTCGTTCTTCTAAATTCCAGGAGTCAACCTCTCCTCATAGGACAACTCTCTGATCAGGAGTGCAGGGAAATAAACACCTGACAATGTTCAACTGCATACCGTTTACTTGCCTATCTTTAGTAAATAAAGTCAATTAGTGATCCAAAGCCTGTCTTTATTTGAAATGCCTAGTCCACTGTTTGGAGAAACATGTTATATTCTAATAGCCAGAATACATGCAGCAGTGAGGGTTCTTTTGTTTCAAGCCCTGGTTGCGTGATTGTTTATCTGGGAGGTGGATTCCAAATTACAGGGGACCTGACGTCCTTTTAATGGGAGCAACCGATGACATGCTATCGAAGGTTTACACCTTGCACCCATCAGGACATCTCACAAGATGAAACAAACAGTATAAGGAACAATTTATACTGCATGAGAAGACAATGCTGAATGGTTGGCAAGTGGACTCTGATTGGTGGAGGCGTTGCCATGGAGAATGCAGCAGTCTTTCTCTTCTCAACACTTTGGAGAGTGAGACGGACTGAATGTTTCAGGTCGATGACCTTTCATCAAAACTGCGAAAAGTTAAAAATATTACAAAGGTTGTAATCAAGTGAAAGAGGGGAGGAAGAGAAAAAGGAACAAAGGGGAAGGTCTGTGATTGGTTGGAAAGCAGGAGAAACTAACTGACATGATTTATGGAGGCAAGGATTATGACCATATGTTGAAACTAATGCATTGGTAGAAAGAAATCATAGATTGGCTTGTTTGAGAGTGGGCCAGGAGGTAGCAGGTGCTATATAGAAGCTAGGGCATATTGGTGGGATAGACCAAAATTCACCTGGTCCTGCTTGATGCAGATGCCACATACATAAGCACAGTGCAACATTAACTAACGAGTATTTATATGAGGTAGACATGCAGCCATAATTGATAAAGAATTTAACTGGTGCCTGATCAGTAGACATTAGACTCAATCAGTCACCTGAATAGTTTTATTACCTCTAACTATAAGAGGCTTCAATACTTTCCCTCTTTTACAGAGCTATTTACATGTGTAGGAAAACAACATAGATGCAGTGAAAGGAGAAGTCAGCTAAGTATGTGAGGGAGAAAAGAATAGGCTGAGATGAAGTAGGGTGGGAGAAGGCTAGAGCGGAGCACAAATACCAGTACAGACCAGTTGGGCCAAATGGTCTGTTTCTATGCTGTAAATTGTATGTAATTCTGTGTAGTAGATGTAGAGCGCACTGCAGTGACATTCCTTTAGGATTGTTGTAACAAGGAGCTGGTGTGTACACGCATTGGGTTGAGTGGCCTCCTATGCTGTAACCATTTATTTATCAGTGGCTTGTGTTAATTATGTTTGGTAGGACAAAGTGTTGTTCCTTGCAATAATCTATTACTCACAGTCATCTATCGAGATTTGTCATGAAACACCTCAATAGTCTCATTGCATATGTGACTGCACTGTATAAAATTAAATCGGAAACTGTTTACATTGTAAATTGATTGAAACCAATGCTGAGTTGGTAACTCCCATACAACACAATCACAGAAGTGGCAGAGCATACTTGGCCTTCAATTTGAGAAGGCTGACAAAGCAATGTGCAAGATTTTTTTTTAAAAAAAAACCTTCCTGTTAACCACAGCGTGAATTAACTTTGTTGGCATTTTCGAAAAATAATTCGGAACCAGTTAATTTAAATAATTAATATCTTGTTGGACAGATAGATCATATGCTTCTACGAATTCCGGGTGCCTTTGATGTTTTTGCAAGTTTGGCAAACACATTCAAATTAATTTTTCAGCATGTGGCAATATCTCAATGTAATGGTTTCTCTCTGATTTATTTGGGGGAAAACTGTTCAAGTGACCGTTCAGGATTCTGAAGATAGAAGCGTCTGTCTTCAGCTCAAGACATTGGCCCATATTATTCATAATGCATCTGAATTATATGTTACACATTGGGCATGCAATAAAATATTGGGAAGTGAAGGAATCTCAGAGCATTTGTAAAGCTTATTTTAGTCTCTTGAAAACCTATTTGAGCACAGAGTAAATTTAAGGAACTTAATTTCCTTCTGTGCAGTGAATTCCCACAGTTTACACGCATTCTGTTTGAGTAGTTAACCTGTACGTTAAGTGATTATATCAATAGGTACATATGAAGGCTGCACCCTTTGAAACCAGCAATATCAATGTGAGTAGGGGGTATTGTGCATATGCAAGAATTCTAGAGTAAGGTTTCAGGGTTGGTGGTGCGGCCTATATATACATCAATATCCACTTGAACCTTATGTGTTTGGGGATTATTCTCCAGACTTGATCTCCTGAATGTTTGCATTGTAACCACTAATGTATCTTCTTGATTACCATAAGTCAGATAATAAAGGCAATACTGACTGTTAGGTCACAAAGTACATTAATCTGACCCTAAGGAAGAACAGTCTGTAACTTAGCCTGTTCCTTTAAGGGTACATGACCTTACTGACAAAAGCAAGTGTATCCTGAAGCAATCACTGCATAATTACTCTTCGACACAGTCAGAGGTCAAATAGAGGGTATGTTACTGTAGTTATATAAAATTAGACAGCCATGTGCCAGCAATTATTTCAGTGCGTTTATCAAGATAAACACTCCCAGTACCAAAGAATCCTAGGATGGATACAACACAGAAGGAGGCCATTTGGCCCTTCGAGTCCGTGTTGGTTCTCTGCAAGAGCAACTCAGCTAGTCCCACTCCGCCAGTCTTTCCTTGTAGCCCTGAAAATCTTTTCCCTTCAGGTGCCGATTCCAATGCCCTTTTGAACGCCATGATTGAATCGGCCTCCACCACATTCTCAAGTATTCCAGGTCCTAGCCACCCGCTGAGAAACTGGAATATTTTTCTACTTCTCACCTTGCGCCAACCCAAGCAATGGCTCCGCATTTATAGGTGCAGTGTTTTTGTCAGGGAGGGAGGAAAGCTGATGGCTTTCAGGCAAATGAGAGAAATAGGGTTATTATGACCTGGCATTCTATTAAATTGAGATATTACAGAGTTATCAAAGTGAACCAATTGCACACAACTTGTAAACCTGCCATCTACCTCAGAGGGAACCAGACTTCATCAAAATGCAGATGGGGAGAAAACATGCTTGAAAGCTGAAACATTGCACAGATCTTTAAAGAAGAAAAAGGTAAACGCTTTGGGCTAAGATATAAACAATGGAGGCTGGAATTTTCCAGCCCTGTTGACGCCGGGCGTCATGACGGGCAGGGAGGGGCCAATATAGCGAGAAGGCCAAACATTGGCTTCATGCTGGCGTGAAAGCATCGCGGGATCATCGGCTGGTGTCCGCCATGCGGAACGCGAATCCCGCTGGAGGCTGGCGTGAACCCGATTTGCATCCCGGTAATGGGATGCAAAGTAAGGCCCGACCGGAATCACCCCTCCACCCCAGGTTTACGCCATTGCGCCAGTGGGAAAACATGGCAGCCCAGGACACACCTGGACAAGTGTGATGTGCAGAGTCCGGGACTTACCGTTAGGGCTTTGCTCAGATTGCGGACACACAAGGAGCAGAAGATGCCGGAGCCCTACAGCTACTGGACCCCGGAGAAATGTGCATCACATGTTGGGTGGATTCTCATGGACATGGTTCCGCCGCAAAGCAGCTCATGGAAGGTGGGAGGTCTCCATTGATGTCTCGGGTCTGCTTCAGAACATCTCGGTCTTGGCCGTGGGCTGCTACGGATGAGCGACGGGGGGGGGAGAGAAAGGTCTAGCTGTGAGGGGAGAGGAAGGTGTACCGGGGGAATGATTTTGGGTGGCAGGGATGACGGTGTTGGGGGGGGTGTGAGGTTGGGGGGGGCAGGCGAAGGTGTCAGTAGGGGGGTGAGTGTGTGAGGGGGTCGAAGGTGTTGGGGGGATGAGGTTGGGAGGGGGGAGGGAGTATGGGGGAGGAGGGTGTAACAGAGGCGAATACGGCAAGTGGGGAGGTAGGTGTAAGAGGGGACGAAGGTGTAAGGGAGGGAGTTCGGAGGGGGTAAGGATTTCGGATGAGGGATGGTGTCTGGGGGGAGGAGGGAATTCGGAGGGGGGAAGGTGTCCAGTGGGGAGAAAGATGTTCGGGGGAGGAGGGAGTAAGGGAGGCAGAGGGAATAAGGGGTGAGGGATGTCCAGGTGAGTATGCAAGGGAGGGGCCTGTGGAGTCAATGACTGCCTCCTTAGGAACGAACTGATAGTGGGTGCGATAAGAGGAAGTGGTGAGTATTCCGGGGGTAGAGGAAACTGGAAGGGTGGGAGAGTGAGGGTGCGCAGTAGCAGTAGAAAGGACAGCGAGGGTGGTTGGTGGGGTCTCGGATGCAAACACGGACCCCAGGGTCAGGAGAGAGGAGGTCGAGGAGGTCAATGTAGATGGGGGTGGAATTCTTAGGAAGGTAGGGAACATGCATATTCTCTGGACACCCTGGAAAGAAAAGAGTTCAGGTTGGTAGATGATGGTGGAGAGGTGGAAGGTGATGCCAGTGGGGGTGGGCAGTGATGGGGGAAAGGACATGGGTAACTGGGGTAGGGGAAAGGACGGAGGGAGTTAATCAGAAACTTAATGGCTACCATTGTTGTCGAAATCGAAAGTGGGCGGAGCCTCATGTTGGACGGGCACAGGTGCTGCATGGGAGTGTGGTCAGGAGGTGGGCGGAGATACAGGTCGGCTCAGGTGGAGAATTGAAAGGGAATCCCAGCAGACAGCACTGAAAACGCTCGGGACAGTAAGATGAGTGTGATGGATCAAGGCTCTGCATACGTGGGAGAGGCTTGCACGAGGTTCTGAAAGGCCCTGTCACACACACCTCTCCCTCCAGAATCACTTGTGGTCCAGCTGCGTGCAGCTGAACAGCTAGTGCGGGGTGGGGGGAGGAACGCAGTGGGAGGATTCACAAAGCCTGTCAATGAAGCTGAAAGACACCATTACACATTATTCAGTGAAAATGAATATATTTTCAGATTATAAAGTGACAGAATGTGCTCACCTGTGCACCCAGTTGTGATCAGAATTTCTTAACTTTTCTAGGCCTGCCTCTTCTTCTAGGTGCTGCCCTGACATCTGCAGCAGGGGTGGAGACAGCCTGTGCAATAGTTGGCCCTGTTGCCTATGATGACTTTGGCGTGCATCCTCTGGAGAGCCAAGGACTTGAGGGCCTCAGCTTGCTTTAGTCTGTCCTCCTGTGGGCCAGCTGCTCCCTCTGTAGTGACAGAGGATGAGGTTAAGGAGTCACATGCAAAGGGGACTTGGAGTGGAGAGACAGCCCCTTAGATTTCTGAGTGGATAACCCAGGGACGTCCAGCTGCAGCTCCTCTTCCCTTTGGATGCTCCAGGGCCCTGGCCTGACTACTTTAGGGGAAGGAGCACCTGGAGGGACATTGTGGTGCCCTGTTTCCCTCTCGCATTACCACTGCAGGAACTCACCCATGTCTACCGCAATGGAGTGCAAGTCTGCACTCATCTCCGTGTTCTGCTGGACGAGGGTCACCGTAGCCTCTGCCATTCTTCCCATGGAGACCTCCATACATGCACATGTGGGCACCACGTCATCAGAGAGCAGCAGACACACTCCTCCGACTTGCATGCCACTCTGTTGAGGGCATCCAACAGCTCTGCATGATGTTCCCCTGCCTTCTGCTGACTCTCCACGATGAGTTGGAAGGCCGAATCCAGAGCTTGTCATCTGACTCAGACCTCCCAGATGCTGCTTCCCCAGCAGTCCTCTGAGTGCCAGGGAGCTTGGCTGAACCTGCCTTCTCCTGCTGCGGATACATGTCCATGCGGTGTCCACCAGATTGTGAACCCGAGCCTGCTCTAGATCCAGGTCTCACTGTGGTGTGTGTTTCTGCGATGGTGGAGGGTGTGGGTAAGCGCTGTGACGGGTCTTCCAGGCTGCTTATTTCCAGCTCTTCAATGGAGGAGGTGTCCTCTTGGCTGGTGGTGAGGACGTGGATGTAGCTGAGGGACTGGCTGGCTGAGGGTGTTGGTCACTTGGCAGAGCTCCCTGTGAACCACAGTAGCAATAATTAGTGCATAGCAGCAGAGTCAAAAACAGGAGAGGGAGCACTCACAGTTGTGTTGAGAGAGGGATGATGTAGTGTAGGTGTTCGCCATGGGTGTCACGTGGTTGTTCGCCACTGACTTCACCATTGCCGCAGGCACAGTCCACGTCCTCACCAGTCAGCACAAGGGCACACTCCTCACAGTGAGTGAGGGGCCTAATGTGGGCCACTCCACCCTTGGTCTGGGACCTCTCCCTGCTGTTGTGAGCCAGGGAGTTAGTAGTGTTGCCCCTTGAGGTGTGAGATCCCTGTGTGTGTGTGTGTGTGTGTGTTGGGTTTGTGAGTGTGTGAGTTGAGAGCGATGAGGTGGTTGACCTACCCTGGTGGAATGGGTGAGAGTGTTCATCCTCTTCCTGCACTGGATGGCTGACCCACTCTGTGCTCCAGTGGCGCTGACTGTCGCTGCCACTGCCCCCCAGACCGAATTGGTGATTCTGGTGGACTCCTGTGGCTGGAGCGAGGTAGAGAAGTGCGTGGTGGCCTTCCACTGCATACAGCAGGCGCCCCGGGGAGGTGTCACTAAATCCGGGGGCTGCCGTCTTCTTTACGTTCGGGGCCGCCTGTCACCTGGAGCAGTCCTGGTCTAGGGGTATGAAGCAGGCTGCGCCCTGGAGCGCTTTAAATATGGTGCCCGGAACGAGGAAGCACTGAGGTCACGGCCTAGCGGGCAAATCCAAGCCCGCCCGCCAGCGATCCGGACTGCTTCCCATGAGTGCATTATTAATGAGGCGGGACATGCTGGGAATGGAACAATACAGTGTGAAAACCCACCATTGCGGCCGGCAGGTAAAATGACTTTTCTCATGCCCTCTACCAGACTAAGTGCAAACCTGGAACGATTCCGTCTCTTATGGTATTTTTTAAAATTTTGAGGCCAACCGGAATAATACCTGCTCATCCTCTACGTAGAAGTTAAGGCGTACCATAGCATAGTGGTTCTGTATTGGACTAGCCATTAAAATGCATCGCTAGGGTTGTTGAATGGAACAATCAGCCCTGCCAGATTGGCCTGAAGATGTTATGTTGTGCAACACTGTTTTAGCTTATTGTTAGTTTCTAAAGTCTTAAAGGGCAGGTTGTCAGCACATAAAATGCTTCTTTGTTCATGGATGTAGGTCAGATAAAGGACATAAGATAAAGAGAACTCTCTTAGTGTGTGGAGATGCTACTGAGTTTAATTTATCATCATTCTGTTGCAGGTCAGTGTGAAGACAGATAAATATACAAATGTAGGGGAAAACCCTTTGGGAAATTTCTTTCCAGACTCTGAAGGTGAATAGCCCATGCTTGATGCTGGGTTTAGAGAAGGATAAATGATAAAATGGTAAAATTCTTGATTATTCCCAGTCATACTTCATGTGTAGTAAGACGGCAATGGATCATCTTAACATGACTGGCAGAGAGTGTGGTGCAGGATGGTTCAATTGTTACTTTCAAAAGACAACTGGATAATTATCTGAAAGAAAAGGAAAATGCAGGGCCAGGGGGAAAGGCTTGGGAGTGAGACTAGCTGAGAGAGCCAGCAAAGGCACGATGGGCAAAATGGCCTCCTTCTGTGCTGTAACATTCTTTGATTCAATGATTCTACGTAAATAAGCCCCTACCGATGAACTAAGCAAATCTGATCATACTTATTACCCGGACCATTTCACTTTACTGTGGAGCGAAGCTGGCTAGGATTTGAAACAACTTCACCTTATTTACTGTCAACTCGAGAGCGTGAAAAAAAGAACGAGTATTAAAAGGTAAAGTTTGTCCAGATGGTAAGAATATTTGTTTTCTCAATAACCTAGTGTCAGTATTCCTCAGTGGTGAGTAAGATGGATGGGTAGCTGGGGTCAGTTTGAGGGGCTTTTAGTCACTGTAGAATGGGGAGCATCACATGATTCTATCTGAATAGTTAGATATATGGCTCGAACATGACACACAGGGGATAGTGAACGAAGACAAATGGGACATTCTTATTTGTATCATTTACATTTAAAATGCCTGGGGTATTTGTTTAATATCACTGTGCTTTCCAGCTTAAGATGGCTGGGTGATAAATGAGACTATTCCATCTTAATGGCAGTAATATATTGATTACACATACTAATGCACTGGATGATAACGGTAAATCAGTTAAGATCTTTATTTAACCAAGTGCTGTAAAGTTGTGTTTGTCAATCCCAACGTCCCAAGAGATTTCTGAATAAAAGAACTATAAATGATAAATGTATTTACTAGTACAAGGTGTAGACTTGAGCACCACATTTTAAAATGCATCTAAAACAGGAACTGTTGATATAGTATTATCTATAAAGTTGATCTGAAAGCTTTCTATCCAGAAGTGAAACTGTATTATGAATAAGTTAAAGGTGCTAACAAATTCCAAATGTGACTTGTATGTGATATTATTTGACTGCACTATCTTATTTTCTGAAACATCTTCACAACCCAACTCGGGAGATAAAGCAGTAAACAAAACAACAGGCACTATGACTCTCAGTTGCTTGACCTGTCGAGAGATGCATTTCAGAGAATCATGTGACACAGAGGAAGGCCATTCAGCCCATCATGCTTGTGCCAGCTCTTTCAAAGTGCTTTTCAATTGGCCCCGCTTCTCCACTCTTTCCCCATAGATCGGTGAGTTTTCTTTACAAGTATATATCTAATTCCCTTTTGAAAAGCTACTATTCAATCTGCTGAGTTTCCTGCTTTATGACACTTCAGAAGTCCTTCATTGGCTGTAAGATGCTCTAGGATGTTCTGAGGTCATGAAAGGTATGATAAAAATGGAGGTTGGTTCTTTCAGATTCTACAAGTCTCCGATGTTAATTGATGTCAAGGTAACTGTATTTATTTTACCAAAAAGTAAGCTAACACTTGTACTTATATTGTGTCACTTTATGTGGGCCAGTAACTTCTCAGGCCCTTCACATACAATGGAATAGTTTGAAGTAAAAATGCCGACTCATGTGACACATTAAAATCCCACATATATCGATGAAGAATGACCAATGAATTTTTTTTGTTGGTTACAAATAGAAATGCTGGAAATGTTCAGCAGGTCATGGAGCGTCTGTGCAGAGAGAAATAAAAGTTAACATTTCAGGTCTGACGACCTTTCACCAGGACAGTGTTTTGGCAGTGTTGGATGAGAATTTTAAGCAAGATCCCAGGAGAATTCCTTCCTTTGCCCGTGATTCAGTAGGTAGCACTCTCTGAGTCAGAAGCTTGTGAGTTCAGGTGTCACTCTCACTCCAGGACTTGAGCATAAAAACTGAGGTTACCACTCCGGTGCAGGACTGAGGAAGCACTGCTCTGTCGGATGTGCTGTCCTTCAGATGAGACGTTAAACGTCTGCCCTCTCAGGTGGGCGTAAAAGATCCCATGGAGTTATCCCCAGTGTGTTGGCCATTATTTACTCTTCAATCAACATCACTAAACCAGATTATCTGGCCATTATGACATAGTTGTTTGTGGGAGCTTGCTGTGCACAAATTGGCTGCCATGTTTCCAACAGTAGCTACATTTCAATTGTACTTCATTGGCTGTAAAGTACTTTGGGATGTCCTGAAGTTGTGAAAGACACTATTGGAATGCAAGGCATTTTCTTTCCTTTTCTTCGAATAACGTAATGATATCTTGAACACCCACCTGGACCACTAGAGTATGCAATCAAGTTCTCATTTTAATACAAACTTTTAAATTTTTAAAATTTTTTTCAGACCATGAACTCTGTGCTCCATTTTGATTTTTTTCCCCCAGGTGCCAGTTTGTATCTTGTTTTCATGTTTTTGCTTTCAGAACTGATCGTTATTCTGCTATTTACACCTACTCTGGACGAATGCTTTGTTTCTTTACTACTCCCTTTGCCTTTTGCTCCATGACATCCTTGGTATTTAGTCTCCTTCGCCCTCTAACCTATCCCTGACATATGAACATACGAAATAGGAGCAGGAGAGGACCATTCAGCCCCTTGAGTCTGCTCCGCCATTCAATAAGATCATGGTTGATCTGTTTGTGTTTCGAATTCCACCTTCCCTTTTGTTCCACCTGACCCCTCCCCCGATTTTCAACAGCATAAATCCCATCACATTTCTGCCTTTATTCAGTTCCAATGAAGAGTCATATTGAACTCAAAATAGCAACTGTTTCTCTCTCCACAAATGCTGTTGGACCTGCTGAGTTTTTCCAGCACTTTTTGTTTCAATTTCAGATCTCCAGCATCCACAGTATTTTGCTTTTATCTCATTTCAATGCCTTATGTAAAGGACTGCACCTCTAACAATGTAGCTAGCACTCTCTTAGCGGTGCACAAAGGTGGCAAGACAGGTAGAGAGAGCTGTTTCTTAAGCATACAGTATTCTAGGCTTCATTAGAAGGGACATAGAGTACAAGAGCAGGGAGGTTATGATGAACTTATATAAGACACTGGTTAGACCTCAGCTGGAGTATTGTGCACAGTTCTGGGCGCCATACTATAGGAAGGTCGTGAACGTATTGGAGAGAGTGCAGAAGAGGTTTACAGGAATGATTCCGGGGATGAGACACTTCAGTTGTGAGAAAAGATTGGAGAAGTTGGGACTGTTTTCCTTGGAGAGGAGAAGGTTGAGAGGAGACTTGATAGAAGTTTTCAAAATCATGGAGGGGTCTGGACAGAGTAGATAGGGAGAAACTGTTCCCGCTCATAAACAGATCGAGAACCAGAGGGCACAGTTTTAAAGTGTTTTGCAAAAGAAGCAAATGCGAGGTGAGAAAAAA
Organism: Cetorhinus maximus; assembly: GCF_964194155.1. Classification (NCBI taxonomy): domain Eukaryota; kingdom Metazoa; phylum Chordata; class Chondrichthyes; order Lamniformes; family Cetorhinidae; genus Cetorhinus; species Cetorhinus maximus. The sequence continues at coordinate 105,574,674 of NC_135892.1, forward strand.
CTTTTTCACATAGAAGTGTGGTGGAGGCAGGTTCAATTGAGGCATTCAAGAGGGCATTGGATGATTATCTAAATAAAAACAATGCAGGGTTACGGGGAAAAGGCAGGAGATTGGCACTAAGTTTAAATGCTCAGAGAGCCAGTGCAGACACGATGGGCCAAATGGCCTCTTTCTACACCGTAACATTTCTGTGATTCTGTGATTATTTTTCTAAAAGGAATTCTTGGGATACGTGCATTGATGATACTGTTTATTGTCCACTCCTACTCGCCCAGTGCTTGATATATCTTTGCAGAGGGCAATTAAGAGTCACATAAAGGCTCCACTAAGGGGTGAGGTTTTTCAATTATTTGAAGAGACCAGATTGTTCTCCTTATAGCACAGATGGTTAAGGAAATAGAGATGTTCAAAATTGGGAGAGTTTTTGATAGACTATATTTCCACTGGCAGGAGGGTCTGTAACCAGGGACACAGATTTAAGATAATAGGCGAACAATCCAGAAGAGAGGTGAGGAGAATTTGGGCTTGACATCAATTCTGTTTTTATGGCAATCTCACAGCTTCATTGTCGTTTTTTCCAACTTTTTTCTTCCAGATACTGTTCTTAAAAACTGAATTCAAATTTGGAAAACTACTATGAGATACATTCTGGAATATTAATCCAATAACATAACTACTACTTTACCATAATCCCATGTGCAATCTATTCATACTTTGGGACTTAAACCACAAGCTTCTGACTGAAAGGCACAGTTCAATAATAAACTATTATTTATTTATTCTCAGTGCTGAGCTCTTGGTAATATACCACAGCACCTTCATTGCTGTCATTGGGATTTATGATAATGGCTAATTCCACAGAATTTTATGATTCTTTAAAATTATAACTAAGCAGTTTAAATGTAATTGTTCAATTTATTTACTTGCATTTACTTAAACCCCACCTATTTATTTAACTTTTTATTTAAACCGTATTATAATTGCTTTCCTTTCAATTAATTATTGGCCGCCTAATTTAAATGAAAGAGATAGAATTATTATGCACCAATCTTAATGCTTCTCTGTTCCAGTCAAGCGTGTAAGTGTATTACGCAGAACATTATAATTTAATTGAACTGAAAGGCTGAATTAGCGTATACTGGTGCATAGAATTATATAGCACAGAAGGAAGCCATTCAGCCCATCATATCTGTGCTGGCCCTTTGAAAGAGCTATCCAACTGGCCCTCCTATTGGATCTGCCCGCATCACCATTTCAGTCAATGCACACCAGACTATAACAACTCATTGCATAAAACTTCTCATAATCTCTCTACTGGATTGTTCATCTATTATCTTAAATCTCCCTCTCCAAGGCTTTGCCATCCTTCCTAATATGTGGTGCCCACAATCAGACACAGTTCTTTGACTGATACCTAACCTGCAAATTGTCAGAGTGTCAGCTGTGATTCAAGGAGCTCTTATGGTTTTTTTTTTCATTCATGGGATGTGGGCTTTGCTGGCCGGGCCAGCATTTATTGCCCATTCCTAGTTGCCCTTGAGAAGGTGGTGCTGAGCTGCCTTCTTGAACCGCTGTAGCCCATGTGGTGTAGGTACATCCACAGAGCCGTTAGGGAGTTCCAGGATTTTGACCCAGCGACAGTGAAGGAATGGCGATATATTTCCAAGTCAGGATAGTGAGTGACTTGGAGGGGAACTTCCAGGTGGTGGTGTTCCCATGTATCTGCTGCCCTTGTCCTTCTAGATGGTAGTGGTTGTGGGTTTGGAAGGTGCTGTCTAAGGAGCGTTGGTGAATTCCTGCAGTGCAGTGGGTAGCGCCCCTGCCTCTGAGCCAGAAGCTCCGGGTTTGTAGTTCCACCCCAGGACTTCATGTCCAAGGAAGGTGCATTCATATTGCAGCCAAACAGGTTGGGCGTCAACCTGCAAATCCTCCAACACACGCCAATGGCGGGCAGTAAGAATAGGTGAGCTCCTGATCAGCCATGTGATGGAAAAAAGGTTGGAGCCTCAACCATCACTATCCATAGCTCCAGACTACAACATGCATGTGAAGTGTATGTTGGCAGGGCAACCCGGACTCCCTGAGTGAACAAGAACACATCACCAGCAGCTGTGGTTCAGTTGATCGCGCTGTTGCTACTGGGCTGGAAGGTTTTGGGTCCAAATTCCACTGCAGAGACTTCGGGCAGAATCATCCCAGATTTGCAGTGGGTGGGAAAAAGAAAGTTTTAGCTGCTGGCTGCAATGGCAGCTTTTCACGCTGTATCATCCCAATCCCACCTCATTAATCTTGCATTCCTGGGGAACACGCCATTTCACTGGCGGGCAGCCTCCGATTTGCCCACCACGCCATCACTATGCCGCTTCCTCACGCCAGGTGCCATATTTAAAGTGCAGCTGCGCTCACACCTCTTAGTGCTTCCAGCCCAGGGCTGCTGCACAAAAACATGCCCCCCGAAAGGCAAGAAGACTGCAGCCCCCCGATTCAGTGATGCACCCTTGGAACACCTATTGGAAGCCGCGGAGACGCGCCGTGATGTCCTCTCCCCCCTGCTCCGGCCCCAGGATGGGCAGTAACATCACCAATCTGGCTTGGGAGGTGGTGGCAGCGGTGGTCAGTGCCAATGCTCTGCAAAAAGGACAGCTACCCAGTGCCGAAAGAGGATGAATGATCTCCTCGGTTACGCCAGGGTAACTCACTCTTCTCATCACTCTCAACTCGCACACTCACAACCTATCAGACATCCACAGGGATCTCACTCACTGCCAGTTCTAAGGACATCACCGTTCATTCACACTCTCACACACACCTTCATTGTCCTCAGTCCGTCCATGGGACCACTCACCATCCACACATGCCAGGCACACTTATCACCTGGCCTGGCAGGCGTCCTGCTTACACTTTCTCCATTTGTATTCATGCAGGACAAGCTGACACACAACAAAAGGGAGAGGTTGCAAACTGGTGGTGAAAGGCCTGAAATTAAGGTCCTCATGGACTTTGACAATAGAGTCATTCAGCTGGCCGGCGAGGATCTGGACCGGTCCTGTGCTGACAGTGAGGTTAGCGGTGCTCTACCAAGTGAGGATCCAGCAATGCAATATCCATCAGACAACCATGCTGTGACTGATGTGTCCTGTTTCACAGGCCACTGCCATGCCATTATCTCTACTTGCTTTCGCAGGCACATCTGACCAGGGAGTCCACAACTCAGGTCCTTGACTCAAGCCTCGAAGGCAGCTCAGAAGATGAATCAGCTGAAACCCTAATTGAAGACCCATCACAGCGCTCACCCACACCCTCCACCAGCGCAGAGACACACACCTCGATGCGACCAAGCTTTAGAGTAGCCTCGGGGTCACAACCTGGTGAGCACCTCGCACTTTCTGATCCACAGCAGATGGGGGGCAGGGACTTCCCAGGTTTCTAGCACTTGGAGCGCTGTTGGATGCCAGAAATCTGCTGAGTCCGAGTCAGATGACAAGCCTCTGGATTTGGTCATATCTCAATTGCTGGATCTGCAAAGGCAAGCTTGGGAACATCAGGAAGGGATGTCCGCTGCACTCCTCTTGCCCTCATGATGAAGGAGTCTGTCTGCCTTCAGTCTGGGGTGATAGTGCCTGCATGCCAATGCATCAAGGGCAACACTGGTAAGATGGCAGCCACCATGGAGACCTTGGTCCAGGACGCCACTCCTGCACTGCTGCATGGGCTGAACTCCATCGCTGATGCCATAGTTGGCCTCCAACAGTGTCAATGCGAGAGGGGTGTGGTGCAGCTCAATCTCACTCCCGCTTCTCCTTCTCCTCAAAGAATCAACCAGGGGCCCTCGGGCACCCATATGGAGGAGGATCAGCAGGTTGCAGACTGGAGCCCTGGGGCCACCACCCAGGTGACTCCGGGAGTGTCCAGCTCACCCGAATCCTCTCTTCCTGTGACCCCAGTAAATCCAGCTCCACAGACTGAGGAGGCTGCCACTGCCACAAAGCAGAACCCCAAAAGCAGACCGGGGCCCTCCAAGTCTTAGCCCTCCAGAGGACGCCCATCAAGGTCATCATAGACAGGATGTAGCAGTCAGCAGGCTGCCTCCACCTCCGCTGTGGATGTCAAGGGAGCACCAAGACGTAGTGGCAGAGTTAGGAAGGTTAAGAAGATGTAGTTGCACAGCCTAGGCATGGCTGTTAATCACTTGTACATAATGTTCACTTTATTAATAAACTCCCAAGAATGTCTCCTTGCCTTTGGCTTCTTGTTCTGATGAGCAATGTTCGTGTTACTCAGATGTGAAACATTGGTCCCTGCACAAGATAAAGGCAGGTGTCTCAGTCCAGGGCCTCTTCCCTGTGTTTTGTGCAACCTTCCCAGCACACTGATGGGGCGCCTTCACAGTCACTGGTCACATCAGCCATGCCTGCACCTCAATGGGACGTTTCATTGCTGCCAGAATGTCCTGGGCCATCGGCACAGAGTTTCGTCATTCTCTCTCTGTGCTCCCAGCACCTATGAGGTGCGGCTGGCACCCATCCCATCAGCATCTGTGTCCAGTGACAGTGTGGCGCGGCTCCAAGCATGTCAATGTGGCTGCATCTGAACTGTCCCAGCTGTGGAAGAATGGTCACTTTATACAAGGTTTCCCTAATGTGTGGCTGATTCCCTCCCCCCACGCTGCACATGCTTGTGCACTACCATCAACCACAGTGCAGCCCTTGCCCCGGCACCGCACTGTCAGCCAGCTGGGAAAATGCGACTTGCCTGTGCCCTTGTCTGAATGTGTGGCGCATCAACCTTGAAGTCCAACAGGTGACCCTCGCGAACGCTGTGCAGCGTTACTGTGCACTCACCTCCGAGTTCCCCCTCAATGTGCAGCCTGCCAAGTGCACGCCTTATAAACGCTGTTGTGAAACACGTTGGCATGCAATCACTCCAACGTGCTCAGCTGATCCAGTGTGGGGGTTGATTCCGAAAAGCTGGGCTTATCATGATGTGCAGGTGTATTTCAATGAAATTCCCAATGTGCGGTGGTGGGAAACACGGCCTGCCATTGACGGATGGAGCAGATGATTGCAAACTAGTTTCATGACATCGTGAAACCGATTTTTGGCCTTCCCGCCATATTGTCTGCTCATGCCCGCCATGATGCCCGATGCCAACCAGCAAGAAAGATTCCATACCTTTTCAGGCTTAAAATTTAGGTTGACACTCACCACCCCGCAAACCCACAAAAAAACTGCATTTATATATCATCTTTCATGGCCTCAGAATAAACCAAGCATTTTATAGCTAATCAAGTATTTTTGAAGTGTAGTCACTGTTGTCATGTAGGAAACATGGCAGCCAATTTGCGCACAGCAAGCTCTCACAATGTGATAATGATCAGATAATCTGCTTTCATGGTGTTAGTTGAGGAGTAAATGTCTGCCAGGACACCAGGAAGAACTTCCCTACTCTTCTTCAAATAGTGCCATGGGATCATTAAGCCAACTTGAGAGGACAGATGGGATCTCAATTTCACCTCTCATTGTGAAGCCAGCACCGCTGACAGTGCAGCACTCCCTTACTAATGCAATGTGTGTGTCAGCCACTGAGCCACTACCAGTACAGTGATTAGTTGGGATATACATTGCAATAATCAATAAAGAATTAGTTTTAATCTAGTTGGCAAAAAAAAGTTGTTTTAAGCAGCACCCATTTATAAAAAGCTCACTTCTAGAATGGAGGCATTACGCTAATTATTCATAACTGCATGGAATTAATGTATTTAATTCAGATTCAGTAGCTTTCTTGTATGCAAAAATTTAAACCCAGCAGTAGATAGGCCAAGAAAGTCACATTGTGTCAATTAAAAATATAAATTTGCCTGTCACATTATCATTTTTTAATTTTTATGATTAATAATTCATCTCATTCCATCTCCTTAGGTTGTCAAGCTCCATTTAATTCTTTTTAAATAAAAGATGGACTCAGACCAGCAGAATTACATGAGCCTTTTCTCTGATGAGCTACGTGCTGCGTTGTGAGGATTCCATTAACATCCAGCTGTGATTCCTTTTCTGTTGGTCAGGTGCCCACAGAGCTCAGTGGGATTGTACCTTTCAACTCAGTCCTTGTCACCTTTAGACTGAAATATAACTGAGCTTATAACTGAGAATGTAACTACCTAATAAACTCCTAATACATAAATGAATGTTTAATTTTTGTATTATACATATTTATATATATATATATATATGTGTGTGTGTGTGTGTGTGTGCGTGTGTACATATATAATGTACAAGCTTCTGACGATTTTTACTCTTACTCATTGATCTGACAAGAATCTTTTTGGGAGTGTTAATTCTAAATGACTTACTACTATAGTTTTATTTGAGTATAAGATTACTCTGCAAAATGCAAGTTAATGCTTCAAACAAAACATGATCCAATATTGGTATTTAATGGGTTAGCACATTCACCCAAAATGATCCCATCCACTTTAACAAAAGATTTTCACAACAAGATCATTGATTAAATAATGACAAAATAATTCAATTGATCACACTGGGCGATTTCAAAACCCACTTTGAAAAAGATTAGCTATGTGATAAGACCAAACGCAGTTACAACACAGTAACAGGCCATTCAACCCATTGAGTCTTTGCAGCAGAATCTTTGCTTGATTCAGTCTGACATTATGAAAATTCCGCTAGGGTTGAGTGTTTTTTTTTGGAATCAAGGATGTGGTAGGCAACGGCCGATGTGCTGTCCTTTTTTTTTTCCCCTTTCCATTTCTTCACTTAATGCATTAACCTTAAAGAAGGAAGAAAGCTGCAGCCAAATCCCAGGCATGAAGAAGGTAACCTGTGATAATACTGAATCCTCAGGCAGGAGATATTATAAGACCCCTGTGGCAGAATCCTTCAGCAACATTTAATTAATCTGGCAGTCAGAGATGTCACTGGAGAGCCAAGCACTGGAAGATGCGAAAGATGTTTATTAGCAAAAAGTCAGATGCAGGAGGACTATATTTAGATGCGTCGTTTTATGGATGCAACAAGGCAGCATTTGCAGTTTGGGAATATATTTTCAAAAAGTTATTGAATGTGGATAAATGAAAGAAAATGTCCTTTTGACTTCCACCATTGTTTGACTGACACCAGCAGAAAGTGGTTTGGGTCTCCACTTCTACGTGTGATGATTTTACAGCTTTCAAGCAGGTTGAAGTCCATTTTCCCAGTGGATTCCAAGCCAACCACACAAACCTGCCTGTAATTTGGCATTAATTTCCACTAACTGGACAATCTTATTCAGACAAGGTCATATAGACAGTTTGATATGAGAATTGGAGTCATCGTCTCCAACGTTTACAGTCAGTGTTAACGCGATTTGCCCACTAAGAAAGAGTGAGCAATAGAACTGCTGTGTGGTGTATACAACAAAAGAGTGAATTGTCTCCAGGTCTCTACCTCTGGATCATTGTGATTCTACCCACTGATCATTGCAGACATGGTTTGTCACTACAATTTATTGGTCCAATTCAACAGGTGTCTTTGTTATGGTGCAAATACAGTCAAAAGCATTGAAAAGGGCTAGTGGCAACTAGTGAACATTAAAATCATAAAAGATATGCTAGTAGGGTGAGATGAAGTTGGGGTGGGAAGAGGCTCGTGTGGAGCATAGACACCAGCATAGACCAAATGGCCTGTTTCTGCGCTGTAAATTCTAGGTAATTCCATGCAAAAATAATAATACAATTCACTTTGAAACAAAGGTGGGCACATAGCCGGAGATAGCAGGGATGCTTAACACGTTGTAAGTGTTGTAATCCAATTCAATGGTAACGGTGCCACATAAGGCATAGGTGGAGGGGTCTGTATCATGTTGGTGGTGTGGAAAGGGTACTGCTCTGAGGACTCATGGGTTTAGGTTGTCGGGGCTGTGCAGGAAGAGCTTTGATACACCAGAATCCACAATGTTCCAGGTGTTAGCTGAAAAAAAAGCAAAAAAAATTCCTTCAACCAATTTACCACAGTATCTCCTTCCTCATTCCCCACTGTCCCCAACGCCACCACCACCCGCCCCCCCCACCCCCCAATAAAACGGTCTCAACTTCTCACTTAAGAGTCAAAGGGAACGGAGGACCACATGTGAGGACAGCCTCTTGGATCCTCCATCACTGCCTTACTGAGAGTTTGTAAATGTGAAATACATCATGAGGGCATGAGCTGCCAAGGTTGATTCTGCCCCACTCAACCACAATGCCTTGTGCATCACAATATAAAACCTCTGCACTGCACCCGGAAGCCATGTGATCTCCTGCAAGAGGTAAGAAACCAGATTTAAAAACCAATCCAGGGGGGTGGGGCAGGGGAAGAATCTGGGAAATTCCTCCTTCCTTATAGGCTCAAGGGGCTAACTAGCCCCCAACAGTCCAGTCCAGCAGGTCATTAAGAAGGCAAATGGAATTTTGGCCTGTATTGCTAGGGGGTTGGAGTTTAAAAATAGGGAAGTCTTGTAACAACTGTACAGGGTGTTGGTGAGGCTGCACCTGGAGTACTGTGTACAGTTTTGGTCCCTGTATTTAAGAAAGGATATACTGGCATTGGAGGCAGTTCAAAAGAGATTCACTAGGCTGATTCCTGGAATGAAGGAGTTGACTTATCAAGAACGGCTAAACAGGCTAGGCCTTTATTCATTAGAGTTTAGAAGAATGAGGGGCGATCTTATTGATTCTGACTCCTTGACAGGGTAGATGTTGAGAAGATGTTTCCACTAGTGGGAGAATCTTGAACTAGGGGACATAGTTACAGAATAAGGGGACACTCATATAAAACGGAGATGCGAGGGAATTTTTTTCTCTCAGAGGGGAGTGAATGTCTGGAATTCCCTACCTCAGAGAGTTGTGGACGTTAGATCACTGAAAGTATTTAAAAAGGAGGTAGATAGATTTTTGAAATATCGAGGTGTTGAAGGCTATGAGGAACTGGCACGAAAGAGGAGTTGAGGCCTGGGGCAGACCAGCCATGATCTTATTGAATGGCGGGGCAGGCTTGAGGGGCCGAATGGCCTACTCCTGCTCCTATTTCTTATGCTCTAGGCGACCACTCTGTTCCTTGTTAATGTAATACACACTTACTCTTCTGAAACATTTGCATACATGTGGGAGGAGAGACCTACTTGTGATCCATGGAATAACCCTAAAGGGTAGATTTTAAAGAAAGCATTTTTAACGAAACAGCACTAAGTATTGGGGGTGATTTACCGAGCAAAGCAATCGATGCAAAAAAAAAATTGTGTTGTTCAAAGTATAGTTGAACGCTATGCTCAGTGTGTTACTAGAGTAGGGCAGTTCAACCTTTAGTCTTCATAGGCTGCATATGCACAAGCCACAGGGCGTCAAGGCCCTCAAACACAATTCAAATCCATCTTCCTATTGAGGTGGATGCATCCCATTTAGCTCCTACTAATGCTTGCTGTTCCAGTTTAGGCACTAGGGCTAAAATCAGCCCGTTCCAAACTTCCACGGCCACAAATTGGGCAAAATCATCAAAAAGGGAAATAAAGTAAGCACAAATATTACCATTTGCCGCGCTTCTCAGCTACTCCTGTCAGCCATTCCCTCTGTTCTTGCCCATCATTCTAAGGTTTTATTAATTTTAAATGGATAACTTTTACAGGAAATTATTCAGAAACTTTGATTATTGCATCATGGAGTAAGAAAAGGCGGAGAAACCAAGCTTCACTTTCACCACGGGAAAGTGATAAAAAAGTGAATATAATATAATGGAAATAATAACACGTCACCTTGAAGCAAAGCTGACCTCAGCTCCTAACCATAGGAAACATTCATAGCCAAGATACATCATCGAGACAACGGGATTGATTCCAGGGAAAGTTAAGAGGAGATATTCGTTGGAGGTTTGTCACAGTATGAAGGATTTTGACAGGGTGACTAGGGAAAGGCTAACTCCTCGGTTTGGTGAATAAGTGCTGAAGAGTCATTAACTGTTACTCAGAGAGTGAGGAGAGAAACTAGAAGAGATTTCTTTGCATAGGGGTACCTGGATGAGTGAGGTCCAACAACATTCAAGAAGCTTGACACCATTCAAGACAAAGCAGCCCGCTTGATTGGCACCACATCCACAAACATTCACTCCTTCCACCACCAATGCACAGTGGCTGCAGTGTGTACCATCTACAAGGTGCACTACAGAAACTTACCAAGGCTCCTTAGGCAAATCCACAACCACTACCATCTAGAAGGACAAGAGCAGCAGATACATGGGAACACCACTACCTGGAAGTTGCCTTCCAAGCCACTCACCATCCTGACTTGGAAATATATTGTCGTTCCTTCACTGTAGCTGGGTCAAAATCCTGGAACCCCCTCCCTAACAGCACTGTGGGTGTACCTACACCACAGGGACTGCAGCAGTTCAAGAAGGCAGCTCACCACCACCTTCTCAAGGGCAACTAAGGATGGGCAATAAATGCTGGCCTAGCCAGTGAAGCCCACATCCCATAAACAAATAAAAAAAAAGACTGTTGGAATTATGGATTGCTTTATCATGGGGAAGTAGTTGCAGAAGAGACCATTTCATCTGTTAAGGGGAGATCAGTTAAGCATTTGAAGAAAATGAAGGTTACAGATCAGCATGATCTCACTGAATGGTGGAATAGGTTCGTGGGGCTAAATGTTCCTATGTCCTATATTCCTATGAGACACAGGGAAATGGAGAAGCAGCAGGGCTCTTAGTACAAAAATTTCCATGTTTGTGGGCGTGATTTCATCCATAATGTACATTGATCACCTTATATTTTACCTATTGGAAACTGGTTTCTCTTCAAAACATTCCTTCCATTGTTTATCGCCTGGCTTCAACATTTTTCAACTTTCAACATGCAGCTTGTCAGCAACATATGGAAAAAAAATATTTGTCAGAATCTTTTTAATGAAGGCTATTCCTTAGCTAGAAGCAGCTCCTTTCTTCATTTCACAGTCACCTCATTTTCAGAGCTGATACGCTATCTGTGCTAAGCTTAATTGATTTTACTCAGCTTTCTCTCAAGTGCCCTTTTCCCCAGACAGACAGAATGCTGTAAATATAAACAGGACCAAGGGACTGACAGAGGAACAGTACAAGCCCTAACATAATAATTACTGTGAATAATGAAAGAAAGCTGCTCTCTCCAATTTCCAATCTGTTCACCCCTGCCGATGCATTCAATTTCTTTCTCTGCGGCACTGATTCCAATTTTGTTCCATCTTCGCACCTCCTCCAGTCACCTCCCATTTGTCCAGCAGACTGGGTGTCACCCAGTGATGCTCACTGCCCCTTTCACTTCCGTTACCCAGGTTTGAACCCAGTCCAGCCTAGACGGGATGAACTGTTACAGCCCAGCTTGGTCACAGCAAGAAGCACAGTAATGCACCAGTGAGCATTCAATTGGCATTTTCACTCAGGAGGTAGATGTAGCAGAAAATGGAAAACGTCGCTGAAGGGGGTGTTCTTCTGTGGATGGAGGTGAGGCCTGCTCCAGAGCTTTGTAGGGTGTTTTACTACATTACAGGTGCTATATGAAAGAAGCCATTGTATTAGTTTTTTTTTATTCATTCATGGGATGGGGGTGTCACTGGCTAAGCCAGCATTTATTGCCCATCCCTAATTACTCTTGAGAGCTGAATGGTTCACTAGGCCATTTCAGAGTCTACATGGCTGTGGGTCTGGAGTCACATGTAGGCAAGACCAGATAAGGACAGCAGATTTCCTTCCCTAAAGGACATTAACCAGATGGGTTTTTACAACAATCAACAATGGTGTCATGGTCATCATTAGACTTTTAATTCCAGAATTTTTATTGAATTCAAATTTCACCATCTGCCATGGTAGGATTCGAACCTGGATCTCCAGAGCTTTTCCCTCGGTCTTTAGATTAGATTTAGATTCTGTTGAAGGGTCATGAGGACTCGAAACGTCAACTCTTTTCTTCTCCGCCGATGCTGCCAGACCTGCTGAGTTTTTCCAGGTAATTCTGTTTTTGCTTTAGATTACTAGTCCAGTGACAATACCACTACACCATAGTACAGGGAGCTTTGCTCAACGTGACCATATTATATCTGTTTCCCTCCATTACAACAGTGACTACACTTCAAAAAAAGTACATAATTGTCTGTAAACCAACTTGGGAGGTCCTAAGGTCATGAAAGGCACTATATAAATGCAAGTCTTATTTTTTATGTCAGCCATTCTTGACAATTCTGAGGTCTCCAGCTTGACTGAAATGCATCAAATGACACTGCCTTAGTTGTGGTCTTAGGATTAGACTGCCCTATAGCTGGTGGTGCAATAGCTATTACATTGCTATACCAACACCTTGTGGCGATAGAAACTTAGAAAATAGGAGCAGGAGTAGGCCTTTCAGCCCCTTGAGCCTGCTCCGCCATTCAATATGATTATGGCTGATCCTCTATCTCAACGCCATACTCCCGCTCTCTCCCCATACCCCTTGACACCTTTAGAGTATAGAAATCTAAATATTTCCTTCTTAAATATATTCAGTGACTTGGCCTCCAAAGCCTTCTGAGGTAGAGAATTCCACAGGTTCACCGCCCTCTGAGTGAAGCAGTTTCTCCTGATCTCAGTCCTAAATGGCTTAATCCGTATCCTGAGATTGTGACCCCTTGTTCTAGACTCCCCCAGATAGAGGAAACATCAGCCCTGCATCCAGTCTGTCCAGCCCTGTCAGAATTTTATGTGTTTCAATGAGATCCCCTCTCATTCTTCTAAACTCCAGTGAATACAGGCCCAGTCGGCCCAATCTCTCCTCATGTAACAGTGCTGCCATCTGAGGAAGCGTCCGATATTATCTGGAATTGTAAATGATTATATGCTGACAGTGTCTTGCTAGATTTATGATCACAACAGACTAAATGGAGCATGAAAATCCAAACTGAAGGTGAACCGAACCCAAGGCAAAGCAGAATTCAAAATCCCAGTTGTGTTTTGCCAGCCAGGAGGATGTTCATTCCCGGTGAGTGGAATCCAGGTGAGTGTTTCGTAACATCCAAGCTAATCACCAAGTGGAGATCCCATTGATACCTTTCAATGATTTAGAATGAAGGCAAGGGTTAGCCTGCACCATGCCAGGACACAGCGATATCATCAGACAATGCACTACAGGCTGCAGAATCTGGACATGACTGATTTATTTATAACTGCAGTCAGATTCACCTAACCCTGGGGCAACACAACTACAATAATTTTCTTGGTCTTTTCAACTGCTGCACTGTCAGTGTTCAATGTCGTCTGGACTTTACCTGAATTTGGGAAAGGTGAGACGTCAAGGAAACCTTATTGAAATGTTCAAGGTTATGAGGGAAAGTGAGAATGATCCTGCTAACTTCTCCCGCTTATGAATTTGGGATGGCTGGTACCTGAACCAATGACTTGCATTTATACAGCACCTTTAAACATTCCAAAGTGCTTCACAGGAGCATTATCAAACAGAGTTGACACCAAACAAAATAAGGAGACATCAGGACAGGCGAAAAAACATGGTCAAAAACATAGGTTTTAAGGACCGTGATCAGGGAGAAAGACGTAGAGAGATGGCGGGGTGTAGTGGGGGGAGTTCCAGAGTTTAGCTTCCAGGCAGTTGAAGGTCACCAATGGTGGAGAGGTTGAAATAGTGATGTGCAAGAGGCTAGAATTGGAAGAAGGCAGATAGCTTGGCGGGGGTTGGACTTGAGGAGATTACAGAGGTACGCAGCATGGAGTGATTTTAAAACATGGATGAGGAATTTAAAACCGAGCTGTTGCAGGATTGGGTGTCAATGTTGGTCAGTGTGTGCAGGGTTGTGCTGCTATCGTTCAAATTCATTTGGACATAACCTGAATTTGAGAAAGAGGAAACTTCAAGGAGGCCTTATTAAAACTGTTGAAGGTTATCAGAGGAAACAACAAAGTCAACTTCCCCTTCTTACTATAACTCGTGATTGCTTGTATTTGAACAGGTTACACTGTTAGTAAGAGAAGGAAGGAGATGAACCTGAGCAGGAAAAGACCACCCAAGCCTGCCCACACACTGTGATGGCTGGAGCATCATGACTAAACACACCAGTCCTAACCCCCCCATCCCTACCTCCTACCCATTCAATCTCCCAGGAGAGCAGAAAAGTGACAGCTTTGAAACAGACTGATAACAGCAGAGTTGAGGAATAAAAATTTATTGGAGCAAACGACATGAATTGACTCATGAGACATTTAGGTGAAATCTTTAAGGGATTGAATAATGTGTTGAGAAGGTGGATAAGTGAGGTCAGCTATTGCCAAGAAGGGTCTGTTTGGTCTGAGGGCCTTTTCCCGTTACCAAAGATTTTTATGTTCATAGAATCATACAGCATAGAAGGATTTGCCCCAGCATGACTGCGTCTATAATGGTTGTTTTCTTTCACAAACATGATACTGGATGAGGTAGACTGCTGCCTTACTGAGGGACAGTTAAATGACCTGTCAAAGCATGCAAAAATCTGATTACCATGGCTATCAGTGAACTGCTTATTTTAAATATTTGCACAGTGTTATGATCACCCCTGGACAAGCCTGATCCCAGAGCGGAACCCAGCTTGATAGATCCTAACTTTTATTTATTTAGATACATGGAGAGTAGCACAGGAGTCACAGGAGTCAGCTAGTGAACTATTAACAAAAGAATAAAACATTTACTGAAGAAAAGATGAAGTATATTACAATACTCCTTCATCCACAACTATACCTTTACAAGTATATACAGATTTGTAAGGATAACAAAAGTTACAAAAACTATCTTATACTTTAATGTTCACAATAAGTACACAGTCCAAGTACCAATAGGCACAATGTGGTCAGACACACCATACTCGGAAACCAAGTGACAGAGGCCACCTTAACCAGATTCTATGGATCTCTCCTCAACTCATCCCAGACACTTGTCGCACTGTGAACCAGCCAGTCTCACCGAAGTCCATCTTTCACATAAGGGTTTCCAATTTCCACTCTCCAAGAACTCGCTTTGGATTCTTCTTCCAAACTGATGCTTTCTCTCAGATGCCTTCCACAAGGGTTCACTTCCAAGCTTTTGAACTCACCTTCCAATGTTCCTCTTCCTTCGGTCAGCGTATGCATTCGAGCTATCTTCCATACCCTCTCTCTCACCGACTCAGCCGTCAACAGTTTTCACTGCTTCACATGCCCATAACAAAGAGTTACTGACCTTCAGCAGTCTCTTTGGACCTTCTTGCCTCTTGTAAGCTGTTCTCGCTTTAAATCTGCTCTCTGCAGCTTTTGTCTCTTGAAATTTGAAGCTTGGAACCTTTCTCTCTGCCCCTCATTCTTAACTTCACTTATCAGGACCTTCTCCAGGTTCCTGTCCTTCCTTTGACTTGGACGTCTTCTTGGAACTTTCCCCTATTCCATTCCCCTGGATTTTAGGGTTTTTCCTTAGCGTGGGACTGGCTATCTGTCCCTCTTGCTCCAGTCTCTCTCTGGCAGCTACTTTCAAAACCAACTTCAGCTTGGAGCTGGCTACCTGCTCCTTCCAGGCTGCTTCTCTGGCAGCTATCTTCAAAACCAGCTGAATTCCAACAACTTCCAAAGCAAACTGCTGTTTCTAGCTTTTCTGTGTGTGTCTGTGTGAGGGACCTGCCTCTCTGCACCCCTGTTGCTAGGCAACAGCCCAATTCTTCCATCCTTGTTTGTTTACCTTAGCTGCAACAGTTGTAAAAGCCTCGTTAGAAATGCAAGCAGGGCTAGAATTTTACATCCCGTGGGCGGGTGTGCGCCTGACCCAAACGGGCGTAAAATCGAGTGAGATGACGCCGGGTGAGTGACCCAATGTCATCACGCACTTGCGCGATATTTCGCTCGGTGGGCACGCGCAAAAGTCGGAGGAGTGCCCAACGACAATTAAGCGGGCAATTAAGCTCATTAACGGCCCAATTGTCAGTGATTTTTCGTGGCCCCGTTCAACCTCATGGTTGGCGGATGGGCCAATCGGCCAGGCGGGCTTTACATTTTTGATGAAATCTCATCCAAGGGCGGGATGAAATCTCCACTAGGATTTAAAATAAAAAGAAATATCTGGGGACTGTTTTTTTTTTATGAGGCCTGCTTTCAGGTGCTTGATTGTGCTGCATGGACATTGTGTGCAGTATTTTTCTGCTTTCTTTTATTATTTGGAGGTCTGCAGCTCCCTGAGGCATCTGCCTGCCTTCAAGGAGCTCAGTGGAAGCGCTCCCCAGTACCCACAGTGACATCGGCACCCACCCTCTTCCTGCCCCCACCGGCAGTGCTGAGCCTTTCTCCGGAAATCGCGGTCAGGGGACGGTTTCCCATCAGCTCCCGGGCCCGGCGAGCGCAAAATTCAGGCCCACTTTTTAAAAGTGAAACCAAACCTCAATTTGACTTTTTCTTAACACACAGTTGCAGAAATACAAATCAAGCTTAAACATTAAAGCTAAAACTCACTCCTAACACTCAAAAAATACAAATGTAGCTTACTTAAACTGTTTCTATTTCCTAACAACAGACCCATCCAAGGCAAGACGTGTCGCCACCTGCAGCCTCACAATATTTAGTCACAACAGATCTCCCTTAGGTCTTTGGGACTGGATTAAAAATCCTATTCCAACAGCGGAGTTGAGGAAAGCAATTACTGACATGCAGAGAATGAAGACCCCAGGCAATGATGGTGAACTAGTCACGAATATTTAAAAATAAACTGCCTTTCAAAATAGATAGATAGATGTGGGCAGATGGAGGCTAGGTGAGCGGGATAGATAAGTCTTTTGAATCCAGGGCTCTCTTTTCATGTTTCTGATTTCATTTTAAAACATTTTTGTGAGCATTTTTCCAACTGAGCGGAACAGGCAGAGAAGGGCAGCCAAAACCTGGGGCAGAATTTTTAGGTTGGAGTGCGGGTGCACGCCTGACCCGATCAGGCACCAAATCGCGCGAGATGACGTCGGCAAGTGTCCCGACATCATCCCGCGCTCGCCCGATATTTCGGTTGGCGGACGCCCGCGAGTGTCGGAAGCGCGCCCACCGACAATTAAGAGGGCAATTAAAGTTGCTAAGGTTCCAACAGTCCCCGATTTTTCGTGGTCCGTCCAACCTTACGGTTGGCGGATGGGCGAATCGGCCAGGCGGCCTTTACATTTTTGATGAAACCTCATCCATGAGCGTGGTGAGGTTTCTGTTATTAAATTAAAAAATAATAAAAATGTATGGGCGGAATTTTCATCATGTATATGTTCAGATGACAGATTCTGTTGCGTGGGCATTTTTTTCTGGGTTTTAAAATCTTTATTTAATTGCTTTGAAGTCTTCAGATACCTCAGGCCGTTCTCTGCCTTCAGGGAGCTTTCATTCAGCGCTCGCCCCCATCCCGGCAGCGCTGAGCATTTCAGCGCACGCTTCACGCTGACTGGCCGTTAACTGGCCAGCCAGCGTGAAATCGTAGTCGGGGGCTGATCGCGGATGGCGGTCCATTCCCCGGCCGCTCCTGGGCCGCCAATCGTGCCCGCACGCCAACCTAAAAGCCCTGCCCCTAGAGTGAGAGTGTGATTGAGATAGGGAAATATAAGGAGACAAAGAGGAGGGGAGAAGGGGATAGAGAGAGAAAGATGCGATGAACCTAAAGAAGCACTTTTTAATTAATTAGTTCTGGAGATGGAGGCATCGCTGGCAAGCAGCATTTATTGCCCATCCCTCATTGCCCTTGAGAAGGTGGTGAACCGCTGCAGTCCATTGTAGTGGTTTTTGATACAAATGAGTGACTTGGTAGGCCATTTCAGCGGGCAGTTAAAAGTCAACAACATTTATCGGAAGTCTCAGACCAGCAGACTGCCTTCCCTAAAGGGCATTAATGAACTAGTTAGGTTTTTATAACAATCCAGTAGGTTCAGTCACCATTTCTAATGTTATTGTCTTAATTCCAGTTTTATTTAATCAGCTGGATTTAATACTCTATTTAATTTAATGGGTTTAATGGAGGTGACGGGAGTCTTGGCTGCTGGCTGGACAGCCGGTCAGAGCCACATATCGCCTCTTTTAGGGAAGGCCCACCTTACTAAGTGTTCAGGCACAATGAGACATGAGAGATGAAAGAGCACCAAAGCATGAGAAAAATAAACACGGAGATAAATAGAAGTGGGAGGAGATGGAGAAAAAAATCCATGGCCAGAATTTTATGTCTCGACCCGTCCGGCTGTGAAATAGCGCGAGATGACGTCGGATGAGGGCCCGATGTCATCGCGCACTCGCACGATATCTCTCACAGGCACGCTTCCGGCAGCCACGCGCACTGGCTGACAATTAAGCTGGCGATTCAGCCCATTAAGGAGGCAATTGAAAGCGATTTTTCGCGGCCCGTCCACTTTTACGGTTGGCGGACAGGCCAATCGGTCAGGCGGCCTTTACGTTTTTGCTCAAACCTCGATCCAGGGCGGGATGAAACCTCCGTGGGGAAATAAAATAAAAAGAGATATCTGGGGACTGTTTTTTTTTATGAGTTATGCTTTCAGATGCTCGATTGTGCTGCATGGACATATTTTGCAGCAGTTTTTGTTGTTTGGTTTATTCTGTGGAGGCCTGCAGCTCCCCTGAGGCAGCCGTCTGCCTTCAGGGAACTCGGCGGAAGCGCTCACCAGTATCCACGGTGACGTCAGCGCCCACCATCTTCCCGCCCCCTACCGGCAGCGCTGAGCCTTTCTCAGTGTGTGTTTCACACTGGTTGGCCGTTAATTGGCTAGCCATTGTGAAATTGCAGTTGGGGGTCCGTTTTCTGACCGCTCCCGGGCCCGCCGATTGCGCGAGCCCGACGAGCGAAAAATTCAGGCCCATGTTTTCTTCCCGACGTAACAGCAGTGAGTTCAACACACACCTGAACCTCACAGCAGCCTAAATTCAAAATTGTAGAGCTGTGCTTGGGCTCACAGTAATCAAGCTCTGTGCACAAATTTAAATTATCATTAATTATCAGTTAATGGTGATACAACAGTTATTATGCACTAGTAATTACAGTTGTTAATGTTAGCAAACACAGAACAGTTTCATATAAAATTGCGGTGACATTACTGCGGTATTTTTGCCCACTCGTATCATAGCTGAATTTATTTTTAAGAGAGGTGTCACCATTAAGATGGCTTCTGCAAACTACATGCTAGGAAAGTTCAGTTACACGGAGGAGCTGGGGTTGTTCTCCTTGGAGCGGAGAAGGTTAGGGGGAAATTTAACAAATTCACAAAGGGTTTTGATAGAGAAAGTAAGGAGAAACCGTTTTCACTGGCAGGAGGGTCAATGGCCACAGATTTAAGATGATTGGCAGTGACATGAGGAGAATTATTTAGGCAGTGAATTATTATGGATTGGAAGGCATTGCCTGAAAGGATGGATGGGTAGCAGATTCAATAATAACTTTCAAAGGGGACTGAGGCGAGGTCTTGTGGCTCAGTGGGTAGTGTCCCTGCAGCTCCAGGTTCGAGTCCCACTCCAGACTTGATGGCCATGGAAGGTGCACTCATAAAGCAGCCAAACAGGTTGAGTATCAGCCTGTAAAGCCTTCTGATATGCTGATGGCAGGTGGTAAGAGTGGGAGAGTCTCCTGGTCAGCTATGCTTGAATGGCGCCCCTCAAGCTATACCAGAACACAGGAAATAGAAGCAGGAGTAGACCACATGGCCCATCAAGCCTGCTCCATCATTGGCTGATCATTGGTTTCAACTCCACTTTTCTGCCTGCTCCCCAGAGCAGTGAATGAGAGAGAGAGACAGGGCCAGCAAATACCCAGGACAGAGAGACATGGCGGGAAAATACCCGAGCGAGAGAGAGACAGGGCCGGGTAAATACCCGAGAATGAGAGAGAGAGACAGGGCCAGTAAATACCCAGGAGAGAGAAAGGGCGTGTAAATACCCGAGAGAGACAGGGCCGGGTAAATACCCGAGAGACAGAGCCGGGTAAATACCCGAGAGACAGAGAGACAGGGCCGGGTAAATACTTGGGAGAGAGAGACAGGGCCGGGTAAATACCCGAGAGAGAGAGAGGCAGGGCTGGGTAAATACCTGGGAATGAGAGAGAGAGACAGGGCCAGTAAATACCCAGGAGAGAGAAAGGGCGCGTAAATACCCGAGGGAGACAGGGCTGGGTAAATACTTGGGAGAGAGAGACAGGGCCCGGTAAATACCCGAGAGACAGAGAGACATGGCCAGGTAAATACCCGAGAAAGAGGCACAGGACCGGGTAAATACCTGGGAGATAGAGGGAGAGAGACAGGACTGGGTAAATACCTGAGAAGGAGAGAGAGAGAGACAGGGCCGGGTAAATATCCGAGAGAGAGAGAGGCAGGGCTGGATAAATACCCGGGAATGAGAGAGAGAGAGACAGGACCGAGTAAATACTCAGGAGAGAGAGAGACAGGGCCGGGTAGATACCCATGGGAGAAAGACAGGGCTGGGTAAATACCTGAGAGAGAGAGGGACAGGGCCGGGTAAATACCCGGGAGAAAGACAGGACCGGATAAATACCTGGGGGAGAGAGAGAGAGAGACAGGGCAGGTAAATACCCGAGAGATAGAGAGAGAGACAGGACCGGATAAATGCCCGAGAAGGAGAGAGAGAAACAGACAGGGCCGGGTAAATACCCAAGAGAGAGCGACAGGGCTGGATAAATACCCAAGAGAGACAGAGCCGGGTAAATACCCAAGAGAGAGAGGAAGACAGGACAGGTAAATACCTGAGAGAGAGACACACACACACAGCCGGGTAAATACCTGAGAGAGAGAGAAAGACACACACAGCCGGGTAAATACCCGAGAGAGAGAGAGAGAGACACAGGGCTAGGTAAATACCCGAGAGAGATGGGTGGGTAAATACCCGAGAGCGAGACAAAGGGCAGGTAATTACCAGAGAGAGAGAGAGAGACATTGGGCGGTTAAATACCTGAGAGAGAATCAGGACCAGATAAATATCCCTTGATTCTCTGAGAGAGCAAAAATCTGTCTACCCCAGCCTTAAATGTATTCAATGATGGAGGATCCATAACCCTCTGGGGGAGAGAATTCTGATGATTTACTACCCTTGGATTGAAGTAATTTCTCCTTATCTCAGTCCTAAATGATTGTCCCAATATCCTGAGACTGTTGCCCGTGTTTTAGGTTCCTTGACCAGCGGAAACAATCTCTGTGTCCACCCTTTCGGGCCCCTTCAGAATTTGAATGTTTCAATGAGATTGCCTCTCGTTCTTCTAAACTCCAGAGACTGTAGGCCCAATTTACTCTAGCCTCTTACTATTGATTTCGGCGAGAGGCTAGCAACCTGTTTCAGGGAAAACAAGCTATGGAAGACTGATGTAAGGATGTGCTTCATCTGCCTCATGTATCTCGAGATGCAGGAAGAGAATCAAGAGAGAAAGCGAATTGGATAAATACCTGCAGAGAAAAAAAATTACTGGACTATGGGGAAAGAGTAGGGGTGTGGAACTAATTGGATAGCTCTTAAGAGCCAGCACAGTCACGATGGACCGAATGGCCTCCTGTGCTGTAACATTATATGATTCTATAATGGTTTCTGTTTCTTTCAAGGAAAAAATCCATCTTAATTATATAATTGATTACTAATCGACTGAGTATACAGCTGCCAAACATACAGAATAGCCAGAAACTATTAACGTCTGTTAGGGCTCATTAATCAATTACATAATCTGATCAGGATAGCTCTACTGTAGATAGCACCTGACAATGACTAAAGGGCCTAGGCAGCAGAAAGCATGCTCACCAATGATGGAGCAATTAAAATAGGGAATGCTCAAGAGGCAAGAATTTGAATGAGTACAAATATTTCAGAGGGTTGTGGGGTGAAGGTTACAGAGATGGGGGTGGGGGTGGTGAGGCCATGGAGGGAATTCAATATAAGGATGAGAAATTTAAAATTGAGGCGTTGCATGACCTGGCAATTTGGGTCCATAGTGAGGCCAGCAACAGGCCCCAGGTAGGTCCTGGGATTAGAGGGGGGGGGCGCAAATAGGGATGTCAGGGTGGTGGGAAATGTCAGACAAAGGAACAGGGGTAGGCCACTCAGCTCCTCATCCTCCTGCCATTCAATAAGATTGTGGTTGATCCAAATGTATTGAACACAGAAAACAAATGTGTCTGTGTTTTGATATTCATTGACCATTTATTTTTCAAATAAAGTGCCTCTCATCTCCTAGGGCAGAATTTTTGGCTTGTCGAGCGGGCGTAAAATGATGTGCAATGACGTCAGGTGAGTGTCCCGACGTCATTGCACGATATTTCGGTCAGCGAGGGCGCGTGCGAGTTGGCAGCACGCCTGTCAACAATTAAGCGGCCTATTAAGGCCCTTAGTTAACTAATTGATAGGAATTTTTCGCTGACCGTCTAACTGTTTGGTCAGCGGGCGGACGCAAAGGTCAAGCGGCCTTTGCAATTCTTGGCGAAACCTCATCCATGGGTGGGATGAGGTTTTGTCCAGCGATTAAAAAAAAACTTTTTGCACTCGTATTTTACATGTCCCTGCTCATGTGACACAGTCACATGAAGCAACATATTTTCATTATTTTAAAATTCTTTATTTTTATTGATAAAATTCTTCAGCTCCCTGAGGCAGCTCTGTGCCTCAGGGAACTTTTACTGTGTGCACCCATGCGCTTGCGCTCCTCCTGCCCCGACCCCAGTAGCACTGAGTGCTGCAGCACTCGGCCAGCCAGCATGAAATCGCGGTCAGGGCCCGATCTCGGGCGGTGGGTCCATTTCACGGCTGCTCCCACTTGCCCCCGCTGAGTCCACCCAACAACCAGAAAATCCTGGCCCTGGACTGAGTTTTCAAAGAGCTGGAGCAAGACACAAGGTTGCGAGTCTTTATTCTGGATAAGGGAAAGTTCAGGAAGGATGTTGTTCGGGTCTTCAAGGTCTTTAAAGGAACAAAAGCCGGAGAGCCCAAGGCTTGTTCCAAATTGGGCCTCAGGCTTCATCACCATAATTCTGGTGAGTTACAGAGATTAATCAGATGTCTGGAAGCAGTTCAAAGCACACTCCACAGCAAAAACAAGAAGTTCTATTTATAAAGTGCATTTAACTAATTTTTGGGGGTCTGGAGGCGCAGTGGGTAATGTCCCTACCGCTGGGCCAGAAGCCCCAGGTTCAAGTCCCACTTCAGGACTTAATGGTCACGGAAGGTGCATTCAAACCACAGTCAAACAGATTGGTTATCAGCCTCTAAATGCTTCCAATATGCCTATGGCGGGTGGTAAGAGTGGGAGAGTTTCCTGGTCAGCCATGCTTGATACAGAGCGGCACCCCTCAAGCTATAGCCTCTGGTGACAGGCTAGCAACCTGTTCCAGGAAGAACTGGCTATGGAAATAGATATAAACATTTGGATTTGACTGTCTCATGCGCCAATAGACACGGGAAAGCCTCTAAGTCTAACCAATTTTTAGGGCCTAATGCCCGTTTCTCATGATAAAACATCACATATTGATGAGCATAAGAAGTGAGGAAGTGAAATGTGTTGGTCAGGACAGGGTTGAGGAAGCACATTGTAGCCTTTCATGGAAGAAGTAAGTGAGCTGATGGGGAAATGAGGAAGGAAGCTATAAAGGATGGGAAGTATAAAGACATCAGATAGGAGTTTGGGAAAGTTGCAGTGGGGCTTAAAGGAGGTTGTGTTACATACAAACTAGGAGCAGGAGTAGGCCACTCAGCCTTCGAGCCTGTTCTGCCATTCAATAAGATCATGGCTGACCTGACTGTAACCTTCCAGTAACCCTTCGCCCACTTGTTTATCAAGAATCTATCTAGCTTTGCCTTGAAAACATTCAAAGACTCTGCTTCCACTAACTTTTGAGTAAGGGAGTTTCAAAGACTCACTACCCTCTGAGAGAAAAAATTTCTTTTCATCTCTGTCTTAAATGGGTGACCCTTTATTTTTAAATAGTGCCCCCTAGTTCTAGATTCTCCCACCAGGAAACATCCTCTCCACATCGACCCTGTCAAGACCCCTTAGGATTTCAATTAAGTTGCCTCTTACTCTTCTAAACTCCAGAGGATACAAGCCTAGTCTGTCCTATCTTTCCTCATAAATAACCTGCCCATTCCTGCTATTAGTTTAGTAAACCTTCTCAGAAATGCTTCTAATGCTTTTACATCCTTCCTTTAAAAAGGAGACCAGTACTGTACACAGTATTCCAGATGTGGTCTCGCCAGTGTCCTGTAAAACTGAAGCATAACCTGTTTCAGTTGTTGAAGCCCACCACCCAAAAAAGTGCACTGGAAGGACAACAGGAGCCAAGTTTACATCATTAAATAGGACTTCCATGTACTTTTGGCAAGACTAGAGCAGGGAAATGAGAGTGCTTCCTGTTAACAGGATCCAGGCTTGTTTGTGAAGCCAAAATCAAGACACAGGGCATTTCTTTATTGAGAGAGCTTATTGATTTGTTCAGTCTCACAGCTTGCCTCCCACTCAGCCCAGTGTCCCAGCTGCCCCCTATTTATATGTGCCCAAAGACAATTAATACCTATCAACCCTAACAGTGTAATTGACAGTAACAAACCTTAACAATGTAACAATGTCATTAACAAACATTAACAATGTATTACAGACACAAGGGGAGTTGTTAAACAGTATTAATTTCCCCTCTCCCAACTGGCTGTAAGCAGTGACTCTTGATAAGCAGTGACATATTTCCCAACCTTTTGATTTTGGTGCAATCCAATTTTCTATTAATAGCCCCATAGCAAACTCGAGATAGGATGAACCCAAAGAGTTAGTTTATATGTACACACTCAAAACATGAAAGGAGCATCGCAACTTTGTCTCCACACTCCGAAAGTAAAGAGAGGGATAGAGAAACAAAGGATTTACAGTGCAGAGACCACAGAAAAAAGAAATATTGTTTTACATGGGTTCCAGAGTTCAGAATCAAAATCCAGTGAGGTATTCCTTCACGGAGGTCGGTAGGTTGAAAACCATTGCTGTATAATTCACTTTTCCAGTGGTGTTGACGTCACATGATGAGATAGGTGCATAGAGATGAAACAGTCTTGCAGGTGATGTTACAGAATTTCCAGTAGAGGCAGTGTAGATGGGGCCCGGTATCCAACCTGGGCAGAGTTCCTTTTCTGAGAGGCTGTCAGTCAGATGGTAAACAGCAGATTGAGACTATGCAGTTCAGCAAAGCAATATTACTGTTTCAACAAGCCAGAGGCCCATGCCACATGACTCCCACCTCTCCACACTGTCTTTGACAAGGGATGTGTATCCCTCGTCTGGATCCCTGAGATTGGTAGATGTCTCAACTATTAAGAATTGAAAGGAAGATTGTAGGGCCCTTTGTCTTAGCAGATGAGCAGACTTGTGTTGACCAGCCTGGGTTATGAAGGCCTTTGAATTTGGCCTGTGCATTCCACAGAGGGTCGTTAATGGCTCCCAGAGATAACGATGTGCAAGCTTCCCCTTCACAGAGGTCATGTATGGGGAAATGGAACTGCGGAACACGGCGAGATCGAAGAGGTGACCATAATTATGAGTGAGGGTAAGCTCATGTGGGTAAGAGTGAAGTTGAGAGGCGCGAGGAGGAATGGAAGTTGGTAGGGAAAGGTGAAGACAAATTTAAATGAAAATGTAAATTATACAGAATGCAGTCATGCAATGAAAAGGCAGAGCTTGGATTTGAAACAGAGTCTGTGCTGAAACAATAGTAGTATGTCAATGTTGTGACACCATCAGTGTATTAATGTAGCTATTTTTCACATAGCATTTCCATTTTATTACTTGGCTGCGTTTCAATTGATTTTAGTAAGACCTCTGTGTTTATCCAATGTGCTGTTGGAGCATGTGGACCCTATTGCTTTAACTGAATAATCCGGTTTTTTATGCCTCTGCTGTTCAATGCAGTACTAAAGGGCAATGTGTGTGTCTATGCCAGAGTCTTTGTTCGGCTATTTTGATTGGTCCTGAAGTGGAATAAGATCTAATTTTTTTTTTATAACACAGAGGCATCAAGAAAGAGAGTGTGAAATTCTCTTGTTGAATTAGATAAAGAGATCTGTGAGGAATTCTTCACAGGGAACACAATTACAGATAGTCAGACTGAAGCCTTTGTGATTTAGTGCTTGCCCATTCTGCATCAGCTTTTCGGATATCACAGCTGTGAGCCTTGATCATACGCTGATGATTAGAAGCAACGATTATTGTTCAATAATTGCCACAGCATTTCTATCTGCTATTTATAAATCACGAGTTAGTCTGAAGGAAATAACATTTTCTGGTGGATGAGACGAGAGGCTGTGCCATTCCTGCATTAGCTATCAGAAATAATCTGGAAATAATCAGAAATAATCCATCACCCCCTACACCTCAACCCCCTCCCACGGCACCTTCCCACGCAACCGCAGAAGGTGTTACACCTGCCCTTTTACTTCCCCCCTCCTCATCGTCCAAGGGCCCAAACACTCCTTTCAAATGAAGCAGCACTTCACTTGCATTTCCCTCCTTCCAGAAATAATCTGGGACAATCTCCTATCTTTTGCGACCTCGAAAAACTTGCACAAACTCAGCTGCCACATTCCCTGTCTGGCACTCAGTCTCAGTTGCTGATCTCTCGCTCGCCTCATTGTTACTCCATGTATTAAATTGAAAATCCCAATTTCTCGTCTCCAAACCCATTCGGAGCCTTGCCCTATCTGACTCTTCCATTTTGACTTTCCCTCCTGCTATGGGTCTGTGGGTAGCACTCTTGCCCCTAAGTCAGGAGGCCGTGAGTTCAAATTCCATTCCAGACACTTGAGAACAAAAATCTAGGCTGACACTGCAATGCAATACCGAGGGTGTGCTGCACTGTTGGAGGCGCTGTCTTTCAGATGAGATGTTTAACTGTGGCCCCATCTGCCCTCTTAGGTGGATGTAAAATATCCCATGACACTATTTCCAGGAAGAGCAGGGAAGTTATCCCTGGTGTCCTGGCCAATATTTATTCTTCAGTCAACATCACTATTCAATTATTCCATCATCATCGCATTGCTATTTGTGGGAGTTCGCTGCTACATTTCCTAAATTAAAACCGTGGGCAGAATTGTCCCAGATTTGCACAAAGCGCAGTAGCGGGCGGGATAAAAGTTGTTTTACCCGCTGGCTGCAATGGTGAGTTTCCGCAGCACATCGTCCCATTCCTGGCACGTGCCGCCTCATTAATAATGCATTCACGGGAAACACGCCAGATCGCTGGTGGGCAAGCTCGGATTTGCCTGTCCCACTGGGACCTCAGCGCTTCTTCACTCTGGGCGCCATATTTAAAGCGCTTCAGAGCGCATGTCTACTTCATGCCTCTAGACCAAGACTGCTCCAGGCGACAGATGGCCCCAAAAGCAAAGAAGACGGTAGCCCCCAGATTTAGCGATGCCTCTCTGGGGCATCTGCTGGGTCCATTGGAAGACTGTCACAATGCCCTTGACCCCTGCTCTGGCCGCAGGAGGTCCACCAGAGTCACCAATCCAACCTGGGAAGCGGCGGCAGTGGTGGTCAGCCAACCAATGCAGGAAGAGGATGAATGGCCTCATCCATTCTGCCAGGAAATGTCAACCACCTCATCACTCCCAACTCACACTCCCAACCCATCACCCAACACACAGGGATCTCATACCTCAGGGGATAACACTCTCACATCTCCATCAGACTCATACCCTCTGGAGCCCGTCCATGGCTCCGCTCACCACACAAACATTCCACACAGTGCCATGTGTCCCGCGCACACTCTCTCCATCTGTTTCCATGCAGGAGGGGCTGGCTCACAACAGGAGGGAGAGGTTCCAGACCAGTGGTGGAGTGGTCCACATTAGGCCCCGCACTCATTTTTAGGTTCGTGCTATCGTGCTGACTGGTGAGGACGTGGATCGTGCCTGCAGCAATGGTGAGTTCGGCGGCGAACACCCACATGAGGATCCTGCACCACATCATCCCTCTCTCAATGCAACTGTGGCTGCTCTCTCTCTCCTGTTCTTGTCACATAATCTTGACCCTGCTGCCATGCACTGACCATCTCTACTTTGTTTCACAGGGAGCTCTGCCAAGTGAGCACGCCCTCAACCAGCCAATCCCTCAGCTCCATCCAGGTCCTCACCTCCAGCCAAGAGGACACCTCCTCTGTTGAAGAGCTGGAAATAAGCAGCCTGGAAAACCCGTCCTAGCACTTACCCACATGCTCCACCAGCGCGGACAGACGCACACACTGCAGTGGGATTAGATCTAGAGCAGGCTTAGGTTTGCAATCTGGTGGTCACTGCACAGACATGTATCCGCCGCAGGAGAAGGCAGGTTCAGCCGAGCTCCCTGGCACCCAGAGGACTGCTGGGGAACAGACATCTGTGAAGACTGAGTCAGATGACGAGCTTCTGGATTCGGCCTTCCAACTCATCGTGGAAAGTCAGCAGAAGGCATGTGAACATCATGTAGAGCTGTTGGAAGCCATCAACAGAGTGGCAGATGAGTTAGAGTAGTGCGCCTGCCTGCTCTCTGATGAAGTGGTGCCCACATGTACATGCATGGAAGTCTCCATGGGAAAGATGGCAGGCGCCATGGAGACCCTGGTCCAGCAGAACGCAGAGATGCACACAAACCTGCACTCCATTGCAGTAGCCATGAGTGAGTTCCTGCAGTGGCAACACGAGAGGGAAATGGGGCACCTTGATTTCCCTCTAGGTGCTCCTTCCCCTCAAGGAGTCAGGGCGGGGCCCCCGGGCGCCAGAATGGAGGAGGAGCAGCAACAACTGGACACCCCTGGATCATTCAATCAGGAATCTCAGAGGCTATCCTCTCCCTCTGAGTCCCCTTTGCCTGTGACCCCCTCAGCATTCATCCTATGTCATCGCAGATGGAGCAGCTGGCCCACAGGAGGACAGCCAAAGCAAACTGGGGCCCTCAAGCCTTCAGCTCTCCAGAGGACCCATGCTGAAGTCATCAGAGGCAACAGGACCAACCATTGCACAGGCTGTCTCCACCCATGCTGCGGATGTCAGGGCAGCACCTAGAAGAAATGGCAGGCCTAGAAAAGGTAAGAAATTCTGATCACAAGTGGTTGCACGGGGAACACATTTTGTCACTTTATAATTTGAAAATATATTCACTTTCACTGAATAATGTGTAATGTTGTCTATCAGCTTCATTAACAGGCTTTGCAAGTCCTCCCACTGCATTCCCCCACCCCCAATCCACTAGCAGTTCAGCCGTACGCAGCCAGACCATGAGTGATTCTGGAGTGAGAAGTGTGCATGTGGCAAGACCTTTCGGAGCCTTGTGCATGCACCCTCCCAAGCATGCGGAGCGTTCATCCATCACACTCATCTCACAGTCCCAAGCCTTTTCAATGCTGCCTGCCGACTGCCTCTTTCAGTTGTCCCCCTGAGCTGACTTGTATCTCCTCCCACCCACTGATCACACTCTGATGCAGCACCTGTTCCCGCCCAGCATGAGACTCTGCTCCCTTTCGATTTTGACGATGGTCATAGTCAGATTTTTGCTCAACTCCCGTCCTTTCCTTTCCCTCAATTACCCATGTCCTTTTCCCATCACTGTCGAGCACCCTGACATCACCTTCCACCTCCCCATCGTCACCTATCAACCAGAACCCTTATCTTACCAGGATGTCCAGGTGAACGTGCATGTTCCCTATCTTCTACGAATCCCACCCCATCTACATTTATCTCCCCAACCTCCTACATCCCACTACCAGGGTCCGTATCTGCCTCCAAGTCCCCACCAATCACCCTCGCCGTCCCTTCTACTGCTACTGACTCACCCTCGCCCTCCCGGCTTCCTCTGCCCCCTCTCATACTCACATTCCCTCCTACCACGCCCACCCTCAGTTCGCTCCCCAGGAGGCACTGACTTCACAGGCCCCTCCCTTGCATGTTCACCTGGACATCTCCCACCACTTACTGCCTCCTCCACCTTTACTCCCTCCTTCCCCCTGGACTCCTTCCCTTTTCCAAACTCCCTCTTGCCCCGGGACACATTCCTCCCCCCGGACTCCTTCCCCCCTCCGAATTCCTTCCCTTACACTTTCCTCCCCATTATACCTACCTCCCCACTTGCAGCATTACACTCTCCTCCCCCTGTACTCATCAGTAGCAGCCCATGGCCAAGACTGTTATGTTCCGAAGCCAACCCAAAACATCAACACAGACCTCCCACCTTCTGAGAGCTGCTTCATGGCAGAGCCATGTCCATGAGAATCTATCCAGCATGCGATGCACATATATGTCCAGGGTCTGGTAGCTGTAGGGGTCCAGCATCTTCCGCACCTCGGATGTCTGTGATCTGAGCAAGGCCCTAACGGTAAGTTCCAACTTCTGCATGTCACACTTGTCCAGACATGTTCTGGGCCGGCGTAACGGTAAGTCTGATGTGGTGAGGTGATTCCAGTCGAGCCTTACTTTGCATCCCATTAGTGGGATACAAAGCAGATTCGTGCCGGCCTCCAGCAGGATTCGCATTCCGCAATGACGAACACCACCAGATGATCCCACAGTGCTTTCACGCTGACACGAAACCAATTTCTCGCCATACTGCTCCCCCAACACCCGCCCCCCCGCCACCCCCCATCCCCGCCATGACGCCCAATGCCAATAGGGCCAGAAAATTCCGGCAGACTACACTTCAAAAGTATTTATTTGGCTAAAACACTTTCAGATGTCCTGAGGTCATTAAAAGTGCTCTATAAATTTGGTCTTGTGACTGTGGCCTTTGGTACAGCTCCCATCTTACAAACATATGTTGTGGAAACTATTCCAAATTGAACGAATATCAATTCATCAAATGCAATTGTGTTGCCTGCTTCATTAAAGTCAAAGTTACTTCTAGCATCAAAGCACAGAAGGGCGCATGCAGCTCATAGCCAATTATCTTTTTATTTCAGCAGTTTCACACCAGTTCCAATAGGTGAAATAATTGAGCAGCCATATGCACTATTGCAGAGTGTGCAAGAACCTGGTTAAGAATTAGCCTAATTGCCGTAATCTATCTACCAGAATTTATGTAAGATAGAAAAAGAAGTTTTCATTTTATATAAAGCCTCTCACGAGCATGCATGACGCAACCAAACAGGTTGATGATCAACCTGCTAATCCTTCCGATACTGCCATGGCAGGCGGTAAAGAGTGGGACAGAGATTCCCAGCCATGCTTAATGCAGAGTAGGGCCCCTCAAGCAATAACCACTTCTCTCTCTCTCTCTGTCTCTAACTGAGAGATATCTACAGCCCCTTGTGGTCTATGGTACAGGAAGGAAACGACTTTCATAGTTTTGGTATGTCCCAGAGCGAATGAGGTAGCAAGAAGTGTAGTCACTGTAGTAACATCGATTTGTACTGTGCTTTGAATCACTTTCAATATCAAGATACAGAAGAGATTTTACAAATAAGAATTCATGGTCAGATCATTTTAATCCACGCTGGTTTAGACCATACACACAGTTATAGGGTTGCCAACCCTCCAGGATTGGCCTAGAGTTTCCAGGAATTGACGATCAATCTCCAGGACACTGCTGTTTGCAACCCTGGAGAAAAATCATCGGGACATTAAAAAAGATTTTTTTTTGTCATTTTCTTTGAACATTTCTATTTACCAGATACTAAAATATTGAAAATGGGGGGGAAAAGGCTGTTTGCCTGACAGTCAAGCAGCATCCAATTGGGTAATGAGTCTTCTTGCTTTCCAGTTGGCATAGGAAGGCAGTGCATCACAAGGATGGATGTGTTGGCTGACTATTGGCTGGAGTGTGCGGGCAAGTCGTGTGATGAAACCACCAGGAATATATTTAATCACAGTTGGCAACCCTACTTGGTTAATCCTGTTTTATTAATTCAGAGCAATTTTGGTTAATCAATACGCCTCTGTTTCCAAATATAAATTAAGTGAAATGAATACCAAACTTAAGACCCGTAATGTTCTTGGCTTCAATTCAGAAAGCATCTTCCATCAGTGGCCTCACCCAGCACTGAGTGATAATAGCCTTTTGTTTACATGGCCCCAATGCATTGCTCAGTCAGTTCTCATGCGCTGCTCAGCTGGTTAAAGTTACCCTGAAATGTTCAGCTGCTAAAAAGTATTTTTGAATGAACAGTTGACAATCTGTTTATGTTGTACAGTGTTTGCAAATGAAGGCACACAATGAAGTGTCAGATTTAGGTCAAATTAGCACAATACGACAATTAATCGCAATGTCCTCAGCAAAACATGCAAGTGATTAATTACTTGTGAATCGTCCGATAAAGAAGTGAAGAGTAACTCAATTTTACTGCACAAAGTTTCTTGAAACAATAATGCCACCACAAACTTCTCGTTCTCTATCACACTACCACTGGCTAATGCTTCTGTAGCCAAAAGCTAACCTATTTGCCCATTATTCATCATTTGATGTTAGAATTCTAGCCAGAATCCACTGAAAGCATAGTATCATAGAATAGTTAGAGCACAGAAGGAGGCCATTCAGCCTGTCATGTCGGTGCTGGCCTTCTGAAGGAGCAAGTCACCTGGTGCCACTCCCCTCCCTTTTCCCCATAGCCCTGCACATTCTTCCTTTTCAGACGAAAGTTTCCACCACACTCTCAGGCAGTGCATTCTAGATTCTAACCATTCACTGCATGAAAAAGTTTTTCCTCATGTCGCCATTGTTTCTTTTGCCAATTACCTTAAATCTGTGCCCTCTGGTTCTCGATCCTTCCACCAGTGGGAACAGTTTCTCCCTATCTACTCTGTCCAGGCCCCTCATGTTATCATATCTCCTCTCAATCTTCTCTTCTCCGAGGATAGGTCCCAACTTCTCCAATCTTTCTATGTAACCGAATCAACATTTATAATTGCAACTACGATAAGGTTAGGTGATCAGGCAATGCAGTTGCATCCTGCCAAAAATCAACAAACATTGATAGCATACTTCAAACTAGGGTGGTCGTTAATTCGTCTGGTTTTATACTGGACAGTCCGGTTTGCAGCTGATCTGTCCATTGTCAGTACCTGATGCTCCTTACGCCAGGTATTTTTAATTTGAAAATGCCCAGCCTTTAATCTTCATTGGTTAATATCAATGTCATTTAACATCACAATTAGATTGGTCCTGCAAGTGCCAGCAAAGATCCTATTGGACCTATCTGTGTGCGTGTCCTTATGCTACGCTTGATGCTTACGTCGCGATGAACGTGTAAACATTATCTTTCTCATTACTGATGCAAAATGCCCAAGCAAAAGATGCCATTCAATTCAAAATGGTCAAAGGAATATGATTTCATAGCAAAAGGCAGGAGTTGGGAAAGCATCACATAGAAAAGCACAACTTAAACACGTGAAGCGCAGGCACATCATCTTCGAGATCTCTTTTTAAATTACCTGTGTTGCCTCAGTATGATAGGGTGACTGCTGCTGAACCAGTCTGGTCTGCCACGACGTGAGGCACCACTGGTTTTATATGAGCATTGACTGCAGAGTAAAAGTCGATTAAAAATCTACAGTGACTCCTCTGTGGTGAGAGACCTGACGTAGGAAAACATAGGCGAAAACACTGAGCGAGAATGTTCTTGCCTAGTGCCACATTCTGTACAGAAGCACTTGGGTTACATGAAAGAAAAAGATTTTTTTTCCCTTTCGGTAACTTGATGCCTCAAACAAGATGCAACAAAGTGCTTCCCCTGAGATTTGAGATATGTTTGAGAAAGGAGCCCAGCATTTACTGTTGGAGTTCTATGCTGATGGCCAGAATGCCTCGGAAGCAATCACAGCAGGAATATTATCCAAACTCAGTGCCTTCAATCTCAGCCTTTGGAGACTTTCCGCTGACGATGCAAGTGTTAATTATGGAAAGTGTAACAGTGTTTACCAAAAACTGGAAGGTGCCCAGTAGGATATTACTACAGCCAACTGTTTGGCTCATAATTTGCACACTGCAACAAGGTACACTGTTGGAAACCTTGACGTCGATGCAGATAACTTCATTCTCAAGGTATTTGCTCACTTCAGCATTCCTGTGAGCAGAGCAGAGCATTTGAGGGAGTTCTGTGACTTGGTTGAAGTGAAGGAGAGAAATCTATTTAGGTACATTGCAACAAGGTGGCTTTCTCTATTACTGGCTATTGACAGAATTCTGGAATGCCGAGAACCTCTGACAAGCTACTTCAGATTTTAGTTGAGGAACATTGCCCCAAAATACTATGGAGATGCTTCAGAGATGAGGGGTTTGCCAAAGAAGTGGCTGAGCTTCACTTCTCTTTCTCAACAAAGCTCTGAATCTATTTACAGTGTTGCAGCCTTAGGACTGGACTTATGAGGAGTTGGGGAGGCACTGCGGACCTTTTTAAAATGGGAGCCGGGAACCGATTCCAGGATTCCTGACCCCATTCCCAGGATTTATGATTTTTAACAGTGTTTTTAAGGGTATAGGCTGGTTCGGGTCACGAGCCCGCATCCTGCACTCCTGACCTGACTGGCTGTATTGTGGGGATAGGCATTTCCTAGTCCTCTTCAATTTTCATGGAGTCAGACTAGTTTTTCAAAGATAAAAGCAAAATACTGCAGGTGCTGGAAATCTGAAACAAAAACAAAAATAGCTAGACTCGAAACGTCAGCTCTGTCTTCTTCTCCACAGACGCTGTCAGACCTGCTGAGTTTTCCAGCTATTTTAGCTTTTCAAAGAATCGTGGTTCACACCAATTCAGGGGTGCCATGAATCAGAGTCTGCATGAGAGAACCTTTTGAAAGGTAAGTTCTAAAGGTCCTTCTCATGCCCCCCCATGCCAAAGGATGCCCCCCACCCACCCACTATAGCCCATCATGCCAAGGGATGCCCCCAAACAACCGCAATGGCCCCTCATGCCCCTATGGCAAGCTATGGCACTTCCATACTCATTCACCCAATACACACTGTATAGAAGCAATGAATGCTATAGTGACAGTAGGATGTGAAAAAAAATCTTTTAAAAAGTCATTCACTGATAACTTTCCACTTTCTTAAAAATGATCATTTTCACTACAGCCCAATAAAAGTGTCAGTCATCCAGACCTTTTAAAGTAGCTGAAACCACAAGCACTTGAAACCTCTATCTTATTTAAATAAACATTGTGCAATTGACAGCATAGATCAGAGAGCCAATCAAGCAATATTTTCCCTGGGGTTCAGTTGTTTCAACAGGCTAATGCATTTCTGGGCTCTCAGCCAAGCCTCAATATGTATTCCCGGCTGAGAGCCCAGGCATCCTTTTGGGTACCAAAACACCTAATCCCCAGAGAAAACAAAGCTTGATTGACAGTTATGGCTCTCTGATCTATTAATGACAATTAATAATTAATCTGACCAATTTAGTGATCCTTCACTATGCCGCCTCCAATGGCTGTATATCCTTTCTTAGATGTGAAGACCAAAACTGCACACAGTATTTCAGATGTGGTCTCACCGAAACCCTCTACAATTGTAGCAAGACTTCTTTATTCTTGTCTCCAATCCCCTTGCAGTAAAGGCTGACATGCCATTTGCCTTCTTAATTCCTTGCTGTACTTGCATGCTAACTTTTTGTATTCCTTGTACAAGCATACCCAAGTTTCTTTGAACATCAACACTTACAAGTTTCTCACCTTTTAAAAAAAAATTCAGCTCTTCAATCCTTACAACAGGGAATAACTTTACACTTCCCTACATTATACATCAGCTGTCATTTTGTTTCCCACTGAAGGAATCTGCCTACATCTCTTTGCAGCCTCTCTGTGTCCTCCCCACAGCTTACCTTCCCACCTAGCTTGCTATCAGCATTACTCTCTGTCTCTTCATCTAAGTCATTAATATAGATTGTAAATAGCTGAGGCCCCAGCACTGATCCTTGTGGCACTCCACTAATCATTTCCTGGCAACTTCAAAAGCCTCGTTTATGCCCACTTTCTGTTTTTCTATCTGTTAACCGATCCTCCATCCATGCTAAAATATTACCCTCAACTCCATGAGCCCTTATTACCCTTTCTTGTGAGAGAAGGATTGGGGACAAGTTTTTTTTGGGGTTTACAGTGAATTAAAAGACTGCAGCAGTTGCCACCAGATGTGGTAGGAAATGTGAGAGACGTTTTAACTTTCTACAAAAAGAGTGACAGATGTGACTTGCCTGAAAACAACTTTCACAACAAAAAAAAAATCCAAACTAGCCTTTACAAATGCGGCGCCCTTTGAGGAATTTAGCATTGGTGTCCAAGGATGCAATCTTCTCAAGATTGACATGGGTACATTGGGCAGAATTTTACATACCGTGGGCGGGTGCGCACCCGACCCGATTGGGCGTAGGATTGCGCGAGAAGACATCTGGCGAGCGTCCCGGCGTCACCCCACGATATTTCGATCGGCGGGCACGTGCAAAAGTCGGAAGCGTTCCCGCCGACAATTAAGAAGGCAATTAAGCCCATTAATGGTGCAATTGTCTTCGATTTTTCATGGTCTGTCCAACCTTATGGTTGGCGGACGGGTGAATCAGCCACACGGACTTTGCATTTTTCATCAAACCTCATCCAAGGGCAGGAATGACGTTTCCGTTATTAAATAAAATAAAAATAAAAATCTGTGGACAGCGTTTTTATCATCTATATGTTCAGGTGCCTGATTGTGATGCTTGGACATTTATTTCCTGATTTTCAAAACTTTATTTCATGGTTTTCGGGTCTGCAGCTCCCTGAGGCAGCTCTCTGCTTGTGCTCTCAGCCTTCAGGGAGCTTTCTGTCAGCGCTCGCCCACACCCGCGGAAATGTCATCACCTGCCCTCCTCCCGCCCCCACCCCAGCAGCGCTGAGCTTTTCAGCGTGTGCTTCACGCTGGCTAGCCGTTAATTGGCCAGCCGGCGTGAAATCGCGGTTGGGGGCCGATCGTGGTCAGCAGTCCGTTTCCTGACCACTCCTGGGATGCCAATCGCACCCGCCTGCCGAGCTGAAAATTTAGGCCATTGTATGAAGCATTTGGCTTTGTGAAAAGCTTAATATCCTCCCTTGAGATGAAACTCCCATTAATTAAATAAGGCTGGAATTAAAAACTACTATCAATAGTGGCGACTATGAAACCACCAGGTTGTTATAGAAACTAGTTCACTAATGTTCTATGGGAAAGGAAATCTGCTGCCTTTACCTGGTCTGGCCTATATGTGACCCGAGATCCAAAAATATTGTTGACTGCCTTCTGAAATGGCCTAGCAAGCCACTCAGTTATATTCAAGAAGACAATCACCACCACTCTCCAGGGGCAATAAAAGCTTATCAGTAACGCTCACATTCTGTGAATGAATAAAAAAAGTACTCGTCTAATTTAAATAACACAATAATTAATTGCATCTATTTTATTTGTTCAACCACTCCTGTGGCAGGCAAGTTCTGCTCGCTGAGCAAAGAAATTTCTCCTCAATTCGCTTTGGATTTATTTGTGATTATCTTGGCCCCGAGTTCTGGACTGTCCCACAAATGAGAGATAAATAGATAGCTACTTACTAGCTTTTTACTTCTGATATGATTTTGAGCACCAATGTTTGTTGTTCTCAGTTAGTGTTCTGTGGAATAAAATATATCCGTTTTCTAAGCTAACCCTCAATATCGCAAGAACTCCATTTCTGTTCTCTCTAAAAAGAAAGTTACCCTTATTTAAATTTCTGGCTGTTTCAATTTGATTCAGACGATAAACTACAATTGAATCTGTCACTATCCCACACTCTCTCCCAGTGGATCTAGAATGCACTGCCTGAGAGTGCGGTGGTGGAAGATTCAATTGTGGCTTTCAAAGGGGAATTGGATAATTACCTGAAGAGAGAAAATTTGCAGGGCTACAGGGGCTGGCTGAGTAGCACTTATAGAGAACTGGGCCTAATGGCTTCCTTCAGTACCTGTGACCATTCTCTGATTCTAGAACGCATTTTTTGGATTCCATTGCCTCGAATCGCGGAAGATGTTCAGCTTGGCCCCTCACGGGGAAGGGGAATTTTTGTTGGATCCCCAGACCCATTGGTTCAGATTTAGACCCCTCAGTCACAGACTGGACTTTTTTCCCTAGTACTTTAGTTGTCATGGTTACAATACTCCTTTGCTGGGTTTATCCGCCTTCCTAAATTTGTTTCAGAGGAAGAATTATGTAACGAGCATCCCTGAGGCTATTCCATTTATGGGGACTGAATGGCATCGTACAGTTTATTTGTTTTATGTCAAAGTTATGCTAATGGCAATGATTTGTGTTTCTCTCCCAGATAATTGCAGTAAATTAGCATTCGATAAAGAATGGCCTAATATAAGTGTTTGGGTATTGATTTATCACATCCAAATGAACACCACGTGTCAGGGCAGGTTGTAAGTCTATAATTACTTCCCAATTTGATATTGTTCATTATTAGAATAGAGTGATTTAGTGTTTATGGTACTGGGCCTTTGAGATGTCATGAGTTCAAGTTACAAAGTATTCTGTGGGCCAATACCCAAAAAAAATCATAAAAGGCGCTGGAAAAATCCAACTTCACTAATGTTCTTCAAAAAAGGGGACCGAGGTCTCCTCAGTAACTGTTTACATTTGTGTAGCACCTTTAACCTAGAAAGACATCCCATGGTGCTTCACAGGAGAGTTACCAAACAAAATTTGACACTGAGCCACATAGGAAGATATTATGTGGCCAAAAACTTGGTCAAAGAGAGAGTTTTTAAGGAACTTTTCAAAAGAGAAGAGATAGACGGGCAGAGCAGTTTAGGGAGCGAATTCCAGAGCTTAGCCCCTTAGCAGCTGAAGGCATGTCCACCAATGGTGGAGCAGTTAAAGTAGGGGGCACGAGGGTGTGCAAAGAGAGGAATTACCGAGGTAGAGAGGAGCAAGGCCATGGATGGATTTGATGGGAATTTTGAAATCGAGGTATTGCTGAACCAGGAGCACATGTAGGTCATCGAGGTCAGAGCTTATGACCTACACATCAGGCCAGCCTTATGGCAGACTCTCGTATTTGACCTGGCTATTCCGATACTAAAAGGCATCAAGGATGGAAGATTGAATGATGTTACGGCAATGTGAACAGTTTCAAACCCCGTGGTACTGAAATACCTGGGAATGCAGGAGTCTGTTGTGTTTACAGACAATGTTCTTGCCCTTATTAACGCAAACCCTGTTAAAATACACCTTAAAGAACTGAAGTTTATCTGGTGATGAATGAACAGATTATGTTATTCACTTTATCCTAAACCTTACCTGCAAAGTTCATATAAAGTCTTTTATTTCCAACAATCACTTGTGAAGTATATTTTGCTTGTGGTTGAAATTACCCCATGAAATACACAAGTGTCACAAGTCTCTAATGCTTGCTTTTTCTCAGCTAAATCTATGATATATCCCTGTTGTAGCATCAGGGCAAAATAAAACAGCTCCTCTTCCTGTGACAGAATATAAAGTTTCACACTGATTCCTAAGGATATGACAGTCGTCATTGTCTTGGCCGTCCCTCGATTCGAGACGTCTACTCAGGTTGGCGAGTTTCTGCCATGGGTCATCATGTGACTGGACAGGTTGATTCTCGACCCGCAGATCTTCGGGCACATGGGGCAGGACGTCCCATGAGTTAGTGGGATCCAGAGCGCAGGATTTGCTTCATTTTCTTTCCTTCTCGGCTGCCGCTCTGCTTCATCATTAGGATGTTTGGACTCAAAGCATGTAGCAGTTTGATGGACATGTTGTCGCCATTTTGAACAATTGGTAGCAAGCTCCTCACAGTTATTAATGTCAATATTGCCGGGCTTCAAGGAGAGCTTCAGAATGTCTTTGTAGTGGTTTTTTTTGCCATCTCCTGGCACTCTGGCCATTTGCAATTTGAGAAAACAGGATCTGGTGGGGGAGATGCTTTTCAGCCATCTGGACACAGTGACCAGTCCATCAAAGTTGACTTTACAGGGGTTTTGCCTGAATGCTTGTGGAGCTGGCTTCAAGAAGGACAGTAGCGTTTGATCGACAGTCCTCCCATATGACAGATATGATAGCGGTGGTTTAGTGTCAAGAAACTGAAGACACCTGTGGGTAGATTTTCATCCTGCAACCCTGGGTGTAAAGCTGGGATTTCAACATAAAACCAGGTTGATTTTGCCATCTCCAGAACTCCTTGACTGTGATTTATTTTCTGCTTTCAATCTTTTGCCTGCGCTGTGTTCTGTTGACATATTCTTTATCTTGTAAGAGTCAATTGAGCGCTCGATTTCCTATAACCTATCTCCTGACTAAACTTTGAGCTCAAAAATATGCTGAGGGAAGCCGCATCGTAGGCATTCCATCCCATGGGACCTGTTATTCTTGACAGGACTCCATTAAGACGTTAGACCATCTGCTTAGTAATTTTTTTTAAAAGAAAAGTGCTGATTGATATCACTGCTCATGAAAAAGCCTGGTTGGCTTTTACGTGCTCATTTGTGTGCTGGCTATGTGAGTATGGACAGTACAATAACAGTCTATTGTTGAAGAACACAAATAGGACAGATTCATGTCCCTTTGTTCACCAACATACAGTCCCCGAGCTCATGGGCTTTGTAAGGTCCTTCCTGAGGTCATCAAGTCAGCAGAATTCTGTCTGTTTCGGACATGCTCTGGGTACAGTTTCTCAAGCTGTTCGAAGGGTTGAGTTTTACGGGCCGTGGCTGTGAGCGGACCTGTAAATTAGGGCACCGTGCCATCGGCGATGTACCTGCCGCCGGCCGGTCCACCCACCCCGGCCCCCACCGCCATTCTATGGGCAGCCGGGGCGCAGTTGGGTGGGTTCAATGCCTAAATTAAGGGCCTCGTCCCACTGCTGCTTCCATACATCAGGCAGTGAGTGGGGGTTGGGGGTTACAGGCAGTGGTGTAGTGCTATGGTAACCTAGAGTATGATGCTCTGGGGACCCTGGTTCGATTCCCGCCTCAGCAGGTGGTAAAAATCTAGAATTCGAGAAGATTCTGGAATTAAAAGTCTGACAATGACAACAACGGGCAGTGAGAGAGGCCTATGCCCAGCCTGGCACGTTTAATCCTGGTCAGTGAAAGGGGGGAGGGGTCCCTGCCCTCAACATGCCCCCTACACCCCGCTCGCTGGGACCTGTCAGCCTGGCCTCGGCGACATCTTGGCCTGAACTGAACTTGGCCTGGCCTGGCCTGCCTGCACTACCAAGAGTGGCCACCACTCCCTACTCGGCGCTGCCGGGCGCGCAGAGCTACAAGCCTCCGATTGGCCGGCAGCTCCATGGGGGGGCGGGGCGCGGGTCGGGCGTCCTCCTGGAGCTGGATGGAAGTCCCCACCCCGCGTGCTAATTAAAGGGCCCTCGCCCAAACAAAATTAAAGCAGGGCAAGCCAGCTAAAGGAGGTGGGCTCATTCCCCAGAATTCATGCTGGGGATTGCGGACAGGCAGCTCCTCAAGTTTTTTTTTTGGACCAGATTTTGTTGCCTGTATGTACTAGAAAGAACTTGCATTTATATAGCACCTTTCATAACCTCCAGGACGTCCCAAATCATTTTACAGCCAATGAAGTGTCTTTGAATGACTTCCTACTGCTGTAACGTAGGAGCTGTGGAGTTAATCGTCTGTCCGCCTCCAGTCAGCAGGCAGCCACGCTGCTGCTCTTCCCGTTTCTGGGAATATGCAGTGGCGGTGGGAAGGCAACAGGCTTCCTGCTTGACATCTCCTGCTGCCATTCTACCAGCACTCCCACCTCCCAGCCCATCTCCAGGGGGCTGGTAAAACTCAGCCCAGGGTGACCCTGTGTCAATATTTGCAGTATGCCCCGCAGAGAAAATCAAAATAGGTACTTTGAACTTTGGATTTAGGATTTCACGTTTGAGAATATCTCCAAAGGCTTTTGGAGTTCAAAACATGTTTACTCAGTACTTTCTTTCAATAACATAGAGGTACACTTGTCCCATTGAATTGAATGGCAAACATGGAGCTAATCACAAAAACAATTGCAAACTTTCACAATTGAGCTTCCTGTCATTACAGCTTCAAGCTGCTACTTTATATAGCATAATACATGACTGGGAGTGTATCACAAGGTGGCAATTATTCAAAAGGTCCAGGAGATGACAGTGATTACTACCTTGTACTCACTCACCATCACATTTATCTCTTATAATAAATACTAATCACGTAGCAAGCTCTCACCATTTGGAAGTTTTCTGTGGCTGCATCACGGCAGTCTACAGAATACAATACGACATCCCATTCATTACATTGTCTGATTACCTATTCTAACAGCTGACTGCAGAGCAATAGCCTTACAGGAGTTTACTGTTTTCGTCATCCTAAACTGAAGTCTATGTATCACATGGTAAAAGTTTCAATGGGATTGTCTAAAGACAAACCTGGTAAATATTTGAGCACATTTTTGGAACTTTGGACACCTTTCCAACTCAAACACCTTATGCAAAGTCACTTATACATAACCTATTGTGCCTAAGTATAAATTTCTTTAGGACAATTTCCAAATGGTGCAATATTAAAGGAGGGGTGAATGGTTCACATGAATAAATCTTTGAAGGTGGCAGGACAAGTTGATAAAGCTGTTAAAAAAGTAGATGGGGTGTTTGGCTTTATAAATAGAGACATTGGAGACAAAAGTAAGAAAGTTATGCCTAACCTCCAGGCACAAGTCAGGGGTGTGATGGGATACACTTGCTTGGGTGAGTGCAGCTCCAAAAAAACTCAAGAAACTTGACACCATCCAAGACAAAGCAGCCCATTTGATTGGCACCCCAACCACCACCTTAACATTCACTCCCTGCACCATCGATGCACAGTGGCAATTGTAGTACAAGAGTCTGGCACATATAGAGTTAACATGGGACAGAGTATAGTACCACCCACATAGTGATGTAAGAGAACACATGACCCGCACCTAGAAGTCAGTGCGGTGTTGGACAGCGCCATGTGTACCAGCAAGCATGGAGACAGCTCCTAGCTTGTACCCTTAACTGAATATTTGTAAATAGTTCTAATAGTCAATAAAGACCTATAGTAAACCTACGTATGACTACAAAGACTTCTTCAGACCGACTGAACTGTAACCAATGCCCTAAACAGGAGCAGAGTGTACCATCTACAAGATACACTGCAGCAAGTCACCAAGGCTCCTTTTACAGCACCTTTAAAACCTGTGATACCTACTGTCTAGAAGGACAAGGGCAGCAGATGCATAGGAACACCACCACTTGGAAGTTCCCCTCCAAGCCACTCACCATCCTGACTTGGAAATATATCGCTGTTCCTTCACTGTTGCTGGGTCAAAATCCTGGAACTCCCTCCCTAAAAGCACTGTGGGTGTACCTACACTACATGGACTGCAGCGGTTCAAGAAGGTGGCTCACCACCCCCTTCTCAATAGGACAATTAGGGGTGGGTAATAAAGCCCACATCCCATAAAAGAATATTAAAAAACTCACAAGGTTATCACTGGCATCTCACTCACTGCCAGCTTAAGAGACAACACCACTCACTCTCCCACACGCACCCTCACATCTCCTCCTGGCCTCATCTCCTCTGGAAACTGCCGTCTCGGCCCTCACCATCTTGAGGCCACTTGCATAGATCAACATGTGCCCCCATACACACCCTGGGATGCCCCCCCTTCCCCAAGCAAGCCCTAATCCTCCAGCCATTGAAAAGCCATCCTTGCCTTAACACTGGTCCTGTAGGCAGAGACTGCCCGTGAGCCCCCCTGTGTGCTGCTTGCAAAGCCTGTTGCTGATGACTGCAAGTGCTGCCCGAAGCAAGGTAGGTAAATGAGCCTCGAAGTCCCGAGCGAAGTGCAGGTCGTCACGTGCACGTTGTTTGTGAAACACGTTGGCATGCAATCACGCTGACATGAGCTCATGATCCATTGTGGGGGGATGATTCCAGTGAGCAGGGCTTAAAATGAGATGCTAAAGAACTGAAATTAGGTTCCTGATGTGTGGCAGCGGGAAATGCGGCCCTCCATTGACGGATAGAGTGGACGATCGCAAACTGGTTTTACGACAACATGAAACCAATTATTGGGATCTCCCAATATTTTCTGCTCCTGCCCACTATTACGCCGACCGCAAACGGGAGTGGAAAATCCCGGCTTATGATTCCATTTCCTCTATGTCGATGCAATGCAAATATTGATGATAAATTGAGAAGACTTTTATTTTACATTTAAATTTAATTAAAACTTCTATTACTTTGCACATTGGCACATTATGAAGAAAATCATGTTAAATAGAATGATGTGCCATATATTGTTTGTACTTAGTACACAAAGTTAGTTAACATGTTTGAAATTAATATCAATGTTTTGATACCACCAAATGACAGAGATTATTGTATTAATATCACATAATCAGACATATATCCATAAATGTTTGATTAAATTGCTT
Source organism: Cetorhinus maximus (assembly GCF_964194155.1). Classification (NCBI taxonomy): domain Eukaryota; kingdom Metazoa; phylum Chordata; class Chondrichthyes; order Lamniformes; family Cetorhinidae; genus Cetorhinus; species Cetorhinus maximus. Next base: position 105,619,078 of record NC_135892.1, read on the forward strand.
TCTAACTCTGTAACTTCCCCGTACTCCCCTCTCACAAATGAGGCATAAACCTGAAGCCTAAACACAAGTCAATATTATCATTGATTTATACTTTATAAATCTTCTACTTATTCTGATATTTTCTCCCACCTTCAAATAAACGCAAAAAATAATAAAATATATTTGTCTGAAATTACCAAGGTCTACATTGAACTCCATGGTTTCAGGACACTCTGATTAGTATTGTGTTCTCTTAACAATAGCAGCATTATTTATTTAGCACCTTTAACATAATAAAACATCCCAAGGCACTTCACAGGAGTGTTATAAAACAAAATTTGACATGAGCCTCATAAGGCGATATTGGGACAGATAACCAAAACCTGGGTCAAAGAGATAGGTTTTAAAGAGCGTCTTAAAGAAGGAAAGTGAGGTAGGGAGACAGAGAGGTGTAGGGAGTGAATCCCAGAGCTTAGAGCCTTGGCAATTAACTGAAGGCATGGCCACCAGTGGTGGAGAAATTAAAATCTGGGCGCTCAAGACGCTAGAATCAGATGATATCATGGAGCGTTTGGCGGCTGGAGGAGGTTACAGAAATAGAGAGGGGTGAGGCCATGGAGAGATTTGAAAACAGGAATGAGAATTTTAAAATCAAGGCGTTGCTTGACCAGGAGCCAATACAGATCTGCAAGCACAGGGGTGATAGGGAAACAGGACTTGACGCGAATTTGGATTTAGGGAGCAGGGTTTTGGATTATGTGTCAGGTGACTAAGACCTCACACTACATATTTTTGTACAATATATATAGATATCCTCATGGCTAATTTCTAAAATGTTTAAAACTGGACAACGACCTTTCAAAATGGCTGAAACTATGTGTGTCTGTAACCCTCAAATAAAAGGAGCTATCATGGCCATATCGCAGAAACTTATAGCTCATTATCTCTGAAGAGACACTAACAACCCCCTGTGGTTTGCAGAGGCCAAATTCAAAGAAAGCTACACAAAGACCATCTGCATTTCATAAGCCAGGCCTGGCCAACCAGAGACTATTCATCTGCTAGGACAAAGGGCCCCACAACCTTCCTTTCAAGTCTTAATGGTTGGAATATTTAACATTCTCGAGTACTCAGAAAAAGGGATACACACCCTTTGTCAAAGGCACTGTGAAGAAATGGGAGTCATGTGACATAGAATCCTCTAGCTTGTGTAACCAGTAACATTGCCTTGCTGTACTGAAAAAACCCTCAGTCTGCTATTTTACCATCTTCAAGCAGCGGCACAGAAAATGGGCTCTGCCCTGGTTGAATACATGGCCCCATCTACACCACTTCTTCTGGAAATTCTAGACCATTGTCTACAAGACTGATTCATCTCTGCATGCCCATTACCTCATGTGAAGTCAACTCCACTGGAAAAGTGAATTATGCCGCACTGGTTTTCAGCCAGCTGAGCTCCATGGAGGAATACCTCATTGGACTTTGATTCTGGACTATGGAACCCATGTGAGACATGTGAAGCAATAATTCTTTTCTCTGTGGTCTTTGCTCTGTAAATCTTTCTTTACTCTATCCTTCTTTTCCTGTATGAGTACCAGGGGGGCTATGTGCCAATCGCTCCTTCATCCCACCCCCACCCCAGCGTTTTGTGTGTATGCAAATAAACTAATCCTTTGAGTTCATCCTATCTTGTTTTCCATGGCCTTTTCCCTCCCTATTTCTGGAATCTCCTCCAACCCCACAACCCTCCGAGATATCCGCGCTCCTCTAATTCTGGCCTCTTGTGTGTTCCTGATTTTAAATCGCTTCACCATTGGGTGGCCATGCCTTCAGTTGCCTAGGACCCAAGCTCACCCTCTCTATACCTGTCCATCTCTCTACCTCACTTACCCCCTTTAAAACATTCCTTAAAACCTACCTCTTTGATCAAGCTGTTGGTCATCTGGCCTATTTTCTTCTTATGTGGCTCAGTTGCATTTTTTGTTTTATAATGCTCCTGCGAAGACATTTCATTACATTAAAGATGCTATGCAAAAAAAGTTGTTGTTATATAGGGCTAGAATGCATGGCGTCCAAACGTGCAGGAAACACCAACACTGGAGACATAGTAAACAATTCTGAAGACCATGAAGATGAAAAATGAGATGGTAGAATGGGTGGTAATTGTTAGGTGACACACTTTGCTGAAGAAATAGTAATAATTATACTTCGAATGGGGAATAACTGGGTGACGGAGAAGGGCAGAGTGGTCTTGTGGTGCAGTGGGTGGTGTCCCTGCCTCTGAGCTGGGAGCTCCAGGTTCAAGTCCCACTCTGGGACTTGATGGCCAAGGAAGGTGTGTTCAGAATGTGGTCAAATGGGTTGAGTATCAACCTGTAAATCCTTCCAACAAACATCTGTGGCAGATGGTGAGAGCAGGAGAGATTCCTGGCCAGCCAATGGATGGAAAGAAAATTGGAGCCTTTACCATCACTATCCATAACTCCAGGCTACAACATGCATGTTGCCACAGTGACTCAGACTCCATGTGGGTTGACTGGTGTGGATCAGGTTGGTATCAACCTGATATGGGATTTGATCACTGTTTCATCTGGGGTGCGTTTGGGACTTGCCTCCTGGTTGTGGTGGTGTGGGTCGAACCTGCCTTGGAGCAGAGAACTGAAGAAGAAGCATGAGATATAAAAATTGACATGTAATGGTGAATCTGGCTAACAGCAGAGCGTTATGACCAGATTCATTAAGATGCTGCCTGGTATAAGAAGACACAAAAATGAAGAAAACATTGACAAATTGGGGCTTTTTAAACTTTAAAACAGAGTGGATCGTGAGAAAGAGATGTTTAATATTATGAAGAAATGGGACACAGTAAATAGCAACAGACTGCTTCCAGCGATTGAGGGATCAAGAGCAAAGGGACATATTGTAAGATTAAATGTAAGAGATTTAGGACAGAGAGCAGGGGAAATATTTCATGCAGAGAGCTGCAAGGTTATGGAATGCATTGTATCAGAGCTAGTGATTGAACAAAGACCATGTCAATATTTAATAAAGTTAGAGAGGTAGTTGTAGGAGAAAGGATTAAAGGGAACAGTGTGGGGGCATGGGTTTAGGACTACTGCTCCTGTGGAGGATCAATAGCAATTGTTTGAACCAAGTGATCTTCTTCTGTGTTGTAATTTCTATTTAATTATATGTTGAATACATTGCTACAGCTGTGGCCACTGTGAGATGAATGCTGCAGATGGAACACATATGCCAGCAAGTAAAACATTTTTAAATCCAAACACAGACACTTCCATCTGGTCAGCGCTCGGGCTCCTGTTCTCAAATGGATCCAAATCTCTTTGTCTCGCAATCGTGCTGTTGTGAAAAGAAGTTCAACTCCATCTTCAAAGGGGATACTATAACAAAGTCTACATTGCAATGGGGCACAGCCTGCTCATAAGCAACCCGGGCAGAGAGTGCAAACCAAGGACAGAGATTAAATCTAACCTAATTATGTATTTTATTTCTAAAGTTTTCATTGTCTGTGTATTTAAGGTGCTGCCAAGTTGAACACTGAGTGTTCATTGTGTCTATATGTAGTCAGATTGAGGACAAAAACACCCAAGAGTTCAGATGTACATGGGAGAATTGGAAATACTCCCATGTGTATATTTGGACTATGAATGCTTTTTGCCCAGTGAAGGACAAATTTCTTTTGACATGTGATACAACCATGCGCCAATGCTTGGCTTTTCTAAAAACTGCCCCAAAACTCTGCCTTCCTTGTAAAACATTAAACTGCGAGTTAACATCGGGCAGAATTTTACATTCGGCATGTGGGCGCGCGCCCGACATGCTGGAACGTAAAATGATGCACGATGACCTAGGGCGTGCAACCCAACGTCATCAGGAACTCGGGCGGTATTTCGATCGGTGGGTGCGCGCCAGCGTCAGCTGCACGCCAGCCGATAATTGAAATGCCTATTAAGGCCATTAATTAGGTAATTAAGGTGAAGTTTACGCTGCCCGTCCAACCTTACGGTCGGCGGGCAGGCAAAAAGGCCAAGAGGCCTTTACCTTTTTTAGGAAACCTCATCCACGAGCGGAATGAGATTTCCTAAAGCTAATACCAATGAAATGAAAACTTTACTTTAAAAATTTAATGAAACACGTCCCCTCGTGTGACTGTGTCACATGAGATGAGGCATGTTTTTATTTTCAATGTCCTTAAATATTTTTTTAAAAAGCGCTTCAATCTCCCTGAGGTAGTTCCGTGCCTCAGGGAGATTGAAGCATCTTTTGCACACATGCGCGAACTGTGCTCTGGACCCAACTCCCCCTCCTCCCACACGGGTAGCGCAGTGCTACCGCTTGCGATCCACGCAGGTGGGCCTTAATTGACCCGCCCGCATGAAATCGCGGTGCGGAGCTGATCGTGGGCGGCGGTTGGCTCCATGACCGCTCCCGCTGAGCCTGCCTGACAAATGGAAAATCCTGGCCATTGATTCCCATTTTCTTTCTTCAATGCTTTCCTTTCCTCGGAAGTGTTTGGGCTGAGCTAACTTTCCCTGGGTGCCTGCAGCCTTCCAATACTTTCTACCAGAGGTCATTCTTCACATGATAGCTGAGGCATTGAGGTTCAACCGGCTGTCCACGCGGAGTGCATCACATCTGGCTTAAGCCCTGCTCCCCACCTAGTGCCCAGATATGTGTATTTTCCTGAAGGTGCTATAGGTACCAGTAGGTATCTTTATGATTATTTCCCCTGCCTGACCCAGTGTTGTTGTTGTCAACTGTAGCATTTGACTACTTTGTTATCACAAAAGCAAAATATTGCGGGTGCTGGAAATACTCAAGCAGGCCTGGCAGCATCTGTGGAGAGAGCAACAGAGTTAACGTTTCAGGTCTGTGACCTTTCATCAGGACTGGGGAAAGTTAGAAATTCAATATGGTTTTCAGCAACTGAAAGGGGGGAGAGTGGGAAGAAGAACAGTTAGAAAGGTCTGTGATAGAGTGGAGGGCAAGAGAGATTAAATGGCCAAAGGTATCGTGGTGCAAAAAGCCAAAGGGTGGTAATGAGGACAAAAGATGTGTCTAGAGGAGGTGCGAATGGCAGGATCCTGAATGGGCAACCATACAAAAGCAAAATCTGTACTTCTTTCAATTTAGTATACTGTATTTGCTGCTCACGATGTAGTCTCCTCTACATTAGGGAGATCAAACACAGACTGGGTGACTGATTTGCAAAAACACCTGCATTCAGTCTGCAAGCAGGACCCCGAGCTTCCAGTGAGCTGTTGTGTCAATTCTCCACCTTGCTTCCCCTCTGACCTTCCCGTCCTTGGTCTAACTCAATGTTAGCTCGGGGAACAGTCTTTTGACTGGGCACTTTACAGCTTTCTGGCCTCAACACTGAGTTCAACAATTTTAGATTGTAAACCCCACCCCCATTTTGCTTTGTTTTTCTTTACTGGTTTGCTTTCCCCCCCCCGCGCCCCCCACCCCCCCCATCATTTCTCTTTGATTTTCTTTCAGATGGCAGCTATTCAGGATCCTGCCATTCACAATTCCTCTAGACACATCTTGTGTTTCTTTATTTGTCACATCATCACTCCCTTTGGCCTTGCACCTTGAGACCTTTTGTCATTTAGTCTCTCCTGCCCTCCGCCCAATCACAGGCCATCCCTCTGTTCTTCATATCCCACGCCCGCCCCCGCCCCCCGCCCTTCTTTCACTTGCTCAAAACCTCTGACATTTCTAACTTTTCTCAGTTCAGATGAAAGGGCACAGGCCTGATGTGTTAGCTCCATTTCTCTCCACAGATACTGCCAGACTAGCTGCATTTTGTGTTTTCATTGTAGCATTGGACTATTACCCAAGCTGAGATCAGCTAATTCGGCACAGTCTGTGAATCAAGTCTGGGACATCGACAGAATTAATTTTATTGCTAATCCTAAGTGTCAGCGTGCTTTTTCATAGGAACACAAGGAAACATGAGATGAGAAAAGACCATTTTAGCCCATCTAGTTAATCTCTTCAAGAAACGATACTGTACATTTTCTGTATTCGCACATGGGATGATGGCATCATTGGCAAAGCCAGCATTTATTGCCCATCCCTAATTGACTTTGAGAAGGTGGCGGTGAGCTGCTTTCTTGAACCGCTGCAGTCCATGTGGTGTAGGTACACCCATAGTGCTGACAGGAAGGGAGTTCCAGGATTTTCACCCAACGACAATGAAGGAACAGCGATATATTTCCAAGTCAGGATGGTGAGTGACTTGGAGGGGAACTTCCAGGTGGTGGTGTTCCCAGGTATCTGCTGCCCTAGATGGTAGTGGTCATCGGTTTGGAAGGTGCTGTCGAAGGAGCCTTGGTAAATTCCTGCAGTGCATCTTGTAGATGGTACACACTGCTGCTACTGTGCATCGGTGGTGGAGGGAGTGAATGTTTGTGGATGTAATGCCAATCAAGTGGCTGCTTTGTCCTAGGCGATGTCAAGCTCCTTGAGTGTTGCGGGATCTGCACTGATCCAGGCAAGTGGAGAGTATTCCATCACACTCCTGACTTGTGCCTTGTAGATGGTGGACAGGCTTTGGGGAGTCAGGAGGTGAGTTACTCGTCACAGGATTCCTAGCCTCTAACTTGGTCTTGTAACCACAGTATTTATATGGCTAGTCCAGTTCAGTTTCTTGTCACTGGTAACCCCCAGGATGTTGATAGTGGGGGATTCAGTGATGGTAATGCCATATAATGTCTTGGGGTGTTGCCCATATTTTCTCTTGCTGGAGATGGTCCTTGTCTGGCACTTGTGCGGTGCGAATGTTACTTGCCACTTATCAGCACAAGCCTTAACGTTGTCCAGGTGTTGCTGCATATGGATACTGCTTCAGTATCTGGGGAATTGTGAATGTTGCTGAACAGTTTGCAATCATCAGCGAACATCCCCACTTCTACCTTGTAATCGAAGGAAGGTCACTGATGAAGCAGTTGAAGATGGTACACAATCTACTTACATCCAATCCAGTTAACCTTCTGAAAAAAAAATACAAATTTACCCCTTCCCCTCAAAGTAAATAAAATCAAGTTCCAGAATACTCATATAAAATAAAAACAGAAAATGCTGGAAATACTGAGCAGGTCACAGAGCATCTGTGGAAAGAGAAACAGATTTAACATTTCAGGTCAATGACCTTTTGTCAGAATACTTATATCCTACATTATACATGTTCAGTTTGCTTCTTTGGTGTGACAATTGCTGCAGCAATTTTTGAACCAATATTTTCCAAACATCATTAGGCCATCTCTCTATATTTGCAAACCTTAGCCTTGTTCATAACAATCCCAGTTCTTTCTTGCTCATTTTTCGAATGTGTTTTATAGCACCATGTGGTTAATGTGTTGTGGGAGAGTAACATGCGTGTGTTTATAGCCTGTGCCAATTCATTGTTCCATTCTCCAGAGATGACAATGTTAGAAATAGCCATCAAAATCTCTCCAATTCCTGATCCCATTGTGTTTTTATTCTTTTTTCAAATATTAAGTAGAATTACAGTATTGTAGAAAACAGTATTGCAATCTGCAGCAACTATAGTGAGGTTGAATGCCTCATGACATTTAATCCTGGTGATTAGTGAATGCACACAAAGACTTGGAGAAATTGTAGTGGGGTACCCATGGGTTGTGTGAAGACACTACCTCAGCCCTGGGATATTGAACTTGTTTTTTTTTTACAAAAAGTCTTTCAGGAATTTGAAAAAATGCAAAAAAGGGACCAAACCAACAAGAAATGAACACAAATGGTGGGCACTGCAATTGGAAATGATTCAATGATGATGGCACAAGGGATTGCTCAGTGTTGGTTATATACAGTACAAAAGGAGGAAATAGCAAATAATATAAATGAGCTGCTGTCACAGGGAGGACATCTGGCAAGATGGATAGGGATCTAAATAAAGATAATCACCAAAGTAGAAGAGACTCTCTCATCAGGGGATCAGTGGCTAAATCCAAAGATAAACAGTCCACCAACACTCAAAGCTAGGCTAGTCCAATTTCCAGGAGACAGTCTGCCCACCATTGGGAATTTTTTCAATAAGCTCTTTATGAGTATTGCACGGTGATGTAGGGTGAATTTTACAAGATACCCACTGAGGAGTTTTGCAGTGCAGTAGAACAACTTATCCAATGATTAATTTTAATGTCAAACTTACAAACTTCAAACAAGAACTCCCCTTAAGTAGATCTCCATGTTTAGTGTGGCCAATGTCTTGATAGAGCGCTGTTTGGAGGGTCACCTGTCACTTTCATTACTGTAATATTGTCCAACAGGAACAGGAAACTGTATCTCCAGTGCGACAAGCACTACTTCTTTAAGTGTTCACAGACTGACAAAATTAGATCACGCAAACACTTTTCTGTAATGCAAATAATGGCCTATACATTGTACAGGTCTAGACCCCAGACCTTCCCCTCCATTGTACAGGTCCAGACCTCAGGCCCCTCCCCTATAGTACAGGTCTAGACCCTGCAGACGCCCCATGTTGTAGAGGTCTAGACACCCCGACCCCTCTCCCCCATTGTACAGGTTTAGAACACCTCTCTTGTAATGGTCTAGTCCCCAGACTCCCTCCCTGCCCCCGCCCCTGTACAGGTCTAGATCCCAGACCTTCCTATACAGGTCTAGACCTCAGAACCCTTCAGTTCACCCACGAGCTTGTACAGCTCTAGTTTCCACTCCCACCTTGTAGGGGCCATGTCAGTCTAGCCCAGGTTTGAGTGAAATGCTTCACCCTCAGTCCCAGGTCATTATGGTATTAGTGCTGACACTTTTGATAACATTCTCATCTCTGAGTCAGAAGGTTGTAGATTCATGTCCCACCACTAGGATGTAATCACAAAAATCAAGACCGCCACTCCAGTGCAGTACTGAGGGGGTGTCACACTGTCGGAAATGCTGTCTTTTAGACGAGGCATTAATCCGAGGCTCCACTAACTTTTCAGGTGGATGTAAAAGATCCCATGGCACCAATGGGAGAAGAACGGGGAAGTTCTCCTTGGTGTCTTGGCCAATATTTATCCCTCAACCAACAGATGAACACAAATTATCTGGTTGTGATCACATTGCTTTGTGACGGATGTTGCTGTGAGCAAATTGGTTGCCGCAATTCCTACATTGCAACAATAACTACACTTCAACAAATATTACATTGGCTGTAAAGCCTTTTGGGACATGTTGAGGTACTGAAAAGCGCTATAAAAATGTAAGTCTTTCTTTTTATGTTTCAGAAGTACATTTATTGAAACAAAAGCACAATACTATGGATGTTGGAAATCGGAAATAAAAACAGATAATGCTGGAAATACTCAACAGGTCAGGCAACATCTGTGGGGAGAAACAGAGTTATTGCTTCAGGCTGATTTGCTACATTTATTGAAAGATGCCTTTATTGCTGCTGGCTGTACTTTGGGTCCTGTTCTGACTGCCCCTGTACATGCTCACTATCCCCTGCTGACTAACTGTCCGTTCAAGAGATGAATTCCAAAACAATGCAGTTTTGTTTAATTTTTTCATTATTTTTGTATAAAGAAGGTTATGTATTTGGGATAAGTTGGCAACTGTCAATAAACCTATAATAATATCTCCCGGTTGTGATGAAAAGTCATCGACCTGAAGTGTTAATTAACGCCGTCCCTCTCGTCATAGATGCAGTCCCAGGCATAGTGGTATTGTCACTGGACTATTATTCCAGAGATCCAGCCTCTGAGGGCCTGACTTCAAACCCCACCATGGTAGATGGTGAAATTTGAATTAAATAAAAATCTGGAATTAAAATTCTGGTGATCGCCATGAAACCATTGTTGTTAAAAACCCATCTGGTTCACTAAGCCCTTTAGGGAAGGAAATCTGCTGTCCTTACCTGGTCTGGCCTACATATGACTCCAGACCCACGGCAATGTGGTTGACTCTTAAATGCCCTCTCTGAAGAAGAGCAATTAGAAATGGGCAATAAATGCTAGCCTAGCCAGTGATACCCACATTCCTTCAACAAATAAAAAAAACCTATTATTTAGTGCCCCTCTGGGGAGCCAGCACAGATACAAAGGGCTGAGTGGCCTCCTCCTGTGCTGGAACAGCTCCGTGATTCCCTGTGATTTAGAATTTCTAGCATCTGCAGCGTTTTCCTTTGAGTTCTGTTATTTAATTCATTTCTCTTCCAGGAATACTGACCTTGATTCCCTCCAATTCAGGACTGGTGGCCGTACCTCCAGCTGCCTGGGCCCCGCAAGCTCTGAAATGTCCTCCCTGAAACCTGCCTGTGTTTCTCCCCTTTTAAGAGGTTTCCTTGAAACGCGCGTCTCCACTGTCCGAGCCTTTGGTCATCTGTCCTGACCACCCCATGGGTAGCTCAGCAAGAGATTCTGTTCCCCTGGTGAAAACTGACTGGGACCTTTCATTATGTTAAAGGCAAAAAGGTGTAAAACTGTGACTGCCGAAGGTGTTCTTGCTCTTGCTTGCTCTGTAGTTGCTGTACTTACCCGTCTGCAACATCTTCCAGCCCTAGTGAAAAGGGCATCCACCTGAGCTTTTAACTCTCTCTCTCTCTCACACACACACACACACACAGACCTACTGAGAGTCTCCAGGATTTGCTGTACTGGTACTAAATGGTTTGTCCCTTTCCTCTCCAGCCTGTCTTGGCAGTGCAAGTGACGGCGGTGGGAGTGGCGGTGGGAGTTTGCATTGTTGGCAGCTCCCCTGCCCCAAACACCTTTCGATGCCAGTGAGCAGCGGGGTGGATCGCAGACGCTGCTGGTTTCGGGAATGTGGACCGAGTAGGAGGGGAGATGGAGGATTTTTTAACACAAAATTAAAAAAAAAAAAGCCCCCCCCCACCCCCACCCCTAGGCTGGACTTTGTAGGGGAGCGTGAGACCCCCGACCCCCCCGCCAACCCTGGAGAATGGAGCCAGTGGACAGAGGGACAAGTAACTTAGCTGCTCCCAGCAGTTTGCTTGGGATTCACTGAGGGATTTCTCAGTGAGATTGGGATTACTGGAAAGCAAGGATTTTCAGAGAGAGAGAAGATGAGAAGAATGTAACAGATCATCGCGGGGGCAAGAGACAATTTTCCCTGTTGTTGTTGTTGTTGTTGTTGTTGCTGCTACTGGATTTCTTTTTAATCGCCCGGCGATCCACTGTCACTTTCTTCAGCTGGAGCTGGGGACGGGGGGGGACGGGGGGGTTGTTTCCAGACACCACCGACTCCCCGCCTCTCCTCTCCTCTCCCCAGGATCGTCAGCCGCAGCTGGGCAGCGGTGGGACAGCGGCTGCTGCCGGCCATGGGAGCGGCCGCTGCCCGGGAAGGGATGAGCCGGCGCCGCTGACCAACCCGTCGGGGACCATGGATCCGGCTCTCCCCCCGCTGCTCGGTAACCTGTCGCTGGCCGCCGCCGCCGCCGCCGCCGCCGCTGCCGGGACGGGGCAGAGCCGCTGGCTCCCGCCCAGCGCCACCACTCCTGTGCCGGGCTCCGGCTCAGCATCGGTCCCGGTCAAGATCCTGCTGGAAACCATCATGGTCCTGATGTGCCTGGCGGCGGTGACAGGTCTGCCATTCAGTAACTTCTCTCCCTCCACCCCCTCCCCTCCTCCTCATCATCCCCCTTGGCTTGTGTGCATGTGTAGATAGACGAGCTGGGTGTTGCATCAATGCAAAGCCCCTTTAAACAAAACTCTCCGCTTTATTAGCGGCTGCAGCCCAGATTGACAAATCGCTGAAAAGCAAACATTAGAAATAAAATCCATAAACCAAACCCACACAGAAACCATTCACCATAATCATTCTCTGCATGTTAAACCTGTGTGTGTGTGTGTGTGTGTAGATTTACAGATGCAGGTATTTAAACCCTGCAGGGCAAAATATACCGAAGCTGTGGGATTTGGCAAAACCAAACTGAGATGATCATCGGGGACTTTCATCTTTGGATTAAAAGAGCAAATGAGTTTGAATGATCTTGTAAAGCTTTGAAAGCCAGCTCTCCGCTGCAAGGTCTTTAGGATTGTGTTTTGACGATTCTCTAATGCAGCCGCGACTCTCCGCTTGGAAATGTTCCAGTGCCGAGATTCCTGCTATTCGCAACCTTCCCGCTGCCGCTAGACTTGGGGAGGGGGGCGTAACAAGGGGCTCGCACCCCGATTCCCTAATGGTCCCCTTGTTCCTTATGCTCATTTCATTCGATAGGGGGGGGGGGGGGGGGGGGTGGGAAAGAAACGTCACGTGAGTAATGTTGCTTAAAATGGGACATATCTGGGGTGTATTTAGGGGACGTTTTGGTTTCCCGAATGAGCTGAGTTGCTCCCGCGCCTCGCAACTGCATCTCCGAGTTGGACCCAGACCCCGCGCAGGTCTGGACCCCGATCCCTCCCCCCATTGTAAAGGTCTAGACCCAGACCCATCGTACACAGCTCTAGACCCAGACCCCTTCCGTGTACAGCTCTAGACCCAGACCCCTTCCGTGTACAGCTCTAGACCCAGACCCCCTCCGTGTACAGCTCTAGACCCAGACCCCTTCCGTGTACAGCTCTAGACCCAGACCCCCTCCGTGTACAGCTCTAGACCCAGACCCCTTCCGTGTACAGCTCTAGACCCAGACCCCCTCCGTGTACAGCTCTAGACCCAGACCCCCTCCGTGTACAGCTCTAGACCCAGACCCCCTCCGTGTACAGCTCTAGACCCAGACCCCCTCCGTGTACAGCTCTAGACCCAGACCCCCTCCGTGTACAGCTCTAGACCCAGACCCTCTCCGTGTACAGCTCTAGACCCAGACCCCCTCCGTGTACAGCTCTAGACCCAGGCCCCCTCCATGTACAGCTCTAGACCCAGACCCCCTCCGTGTACAGCTCTAGACCCAGACCCCCTCCGTGTACAGCTCTAGACCCAGACCCCCTCCATGTACAGCTCTAGACCCAGACCCTCTCCGTGTACAGCTCTAGACCCAGACCCCCTCCCCCATTGTAAAGGTCTGGACCCAGACCCATCGTGTACAGCTCTAGACCCAGACCCCCTGCATGTACAGGTAGACCCAGACCCCCCTCCATGTACAGGTTAACCCAGACCCCCGTCCATGTACAGGTTAACCCAGACCCCCGTCCATGTACAGGTTAACCCAGACCCCCTTCCATGTACAGGTAGACCCAGACCCCCGTCCATGTACAGGTTAACCCAGACCCCCTTCCATGTACAGGCTAACCCAGACCCCCTCCATGCACAGGTCTAGACCCAGACCCTTACAGGTCTAGACACCTTGACTCCTTCCATTGAGCAGGTCCAGATTCCCACCCGCCCCCAAGACTCTCTCCCCCCTCCCCCCCCCGCCACTATCATACCGGTCCAGACACCGTGGCCCCTCTCCCCCATTGTACGGGTTTAGAACACCTCCCCTGTATAGGTCTAGACCCCAGCATTCCACCCCGACCCCTGTACAGTTCTAGTTCCCAGACCCATCTTGTACAGGTCTAGCCCTCAGAAGCCCCCCATCCACTCCCCGAGCTTGTACAACTCTAGTTTCCACATGCACCTTGTAAAAGAGCCATGTCAGTCTGGCCCAGGTTTGAGTGCAATGATTCACCCGCAGTCCCGGATCTCAGCGGGTTTCCATATTCACCCCTCTTGCTGCTTCGACAACGTGGGATAATTTTATTGTTGGGGTTTGGCGTTTTTCAAAAATAATTTTGTCGTTTCAGGTAATGTGCTGGTGATCGCAATTATCGCTGTGACTAAACATTTCCACTCAGTGACCTCGGTGTTTCTGGTCAACCTGGCTGTCAGTGATTGTTTGGTGGGACTGGGCGTCATGCCCTTTGTTGTCATGTCTGTGTTTTACCAGGACTGGAACCGATACAATGTGAGTGTTATTTTCAAATTCCAGCTGTTTTGGTGCGGGCATTTTGCTTCCCATAATTTATTTTTAAAACTGGATTTGCTCGGAAGTGGCACAATCTTGAATCAAAATAATCTCTCTGCTTGAAAAGATTCAGGTGTGCTTCATTGAAAGAAAAACTGTGTCTCCAGTCAATTTTTGGAAGGGGATGATGGATAGATAAGGGCAGTAATACCACAAAGCCATGAAGGTCAAAACTAACTTGGGGATAACCTTTATATAATTTTGACCAGAACCCCAGAATAACTTTTGCACAAACTTTAATTGTAGCACATGGAAAACCTTTGTATTAAGAGTTCGATAATCTTTGCTCCAACGCTAATCATTACACCAGTAACCTTTCCACAAACACGACCTATGACAGATGGGTAACCTTTCTGTATCAACAACATGCACATTTATATAGAGACTTTAACATATCAATTTGACCAAGAGACTTCGCAGGAACATCATCAGACACAGTTTGACACCCATTCACATAATGAGATATTAGGGCCGATGACAAAAAACCTTGATGAAAGAGGTTGGTTTTAAGAATGGAGGAGAGAGAGGATGAGAGGTTAAGGGAGGGAATTCCAGCGCTTAAGGCCTAGGCAGCTGGAGACACGACTGTCAATGATGGAGCGATAAAAATTGGGGATGTGCAAGAATTGGAGGAGTGCAGAGATCGTGGAGTAAGTTATAGAGATGGGAAGGGGTTATTGTTGGTGAGCCTTGACTCAATGCTGGCTTCTCAATACAAGGCATGTGCAGATCTCTTTGACGTGAGAATTCCGAAACAAAAAAACTGATAAGAAAAGAGCATTAGCATAGTTTTCATTTAAGAAATAGCCTCCTTTAAAATTAAATTGTAATTTTGGGGTATGTGTGAAGGGAAATATCTGATGTCGTAATATTCCTCATGTCGTAACTGTTAAAGAACACTCCGGATGACCCAGTAACACCTCAAAACACCTGACACTCAATCCTTTTGAAAACGACCCTGAACTGTGAATTATTTCAGTTTTCTTGAGAATGTTTCGGAACAGATGCTAAAATTCCAGATTTGCACTCATTAGAAATGTGTATTCAATGTACCGGGTCATCTCGAGAGTTCTTTAAAAGTTAGAACACCAGCAATTTTATAATATCAGATATTTCCCTTTGCATATATCCCAAAATTACCATTTAATTTTAAAGGCAGCTTTTTCTTGATAAAATCTATGCTAATATTCTTTTCAGCATTCTGTTTTGTAGGACCCTTCAAATACTTCCCCCAAATGTTGGAGTTTGGCATTGTAATTAAATGGGTTTAGTCAAGGCCACTGCTTTGTGTTTTTACAGAAAGATAGAAGAAATTACAGAATTTAAGCTGCAAAATACTGGTGAGGAATCCAGGAATCTATGTAATAAAAACATAATATGACTCACTTAGTCACTGTAAACTAATAGTCTAGATTATAAATGGTCAGAGACATGAAAAACAACCTCCAAAATGCCTCTCAAATTCTGGAGACCCAGTCAATAAAAATGAAAATGAACTCATTTGGATCACCATAAACCAGTCACGATTCTTTGAGTTATTGTCTTTGAGGAGTCTCTCTCTCGGTGAAAGAACTGAGATTTGAAATATTAAATCACTGGAGTTTAAATGCCCGTTTTCATACCTTTGCATTATGGTTATCCAAATATATTTCTAAGAAACTGTTGTTTGATTTATGAATCAAAAAGCATTTATTTTAAACTCCCTAAAGTGTTTGCTAAAGAAAGAATGTGGCAGAATCAAATTAGCTTTTTTGATATAACTATTCTGTAGTGGAGATTTCAGTGCAGTAACTGGATGCTGATGGACATCACTCATTGGGTCTATTGCTGATCTTTGCTCCCGTCCACTAAGGATTTCAAAAATATGACTCGTAAAAGTAAGAAAAACTTGTACCTTTCACCACCACAGAATGTTTCAAAGAGGTTTGCAGCTAATGAAGTGTTGAAGTGCAGTTATTGTTAGGTAGGTAGGAAAGTTGTATGTATAGATTTTTCTTTTAAAGAATTTGTTTCTTTCAAAGAAAGCCGTGTGTTGATGTAGTGCACTATTAGAACTTTCAGAAACATCACAAATTAACTCATTGTATATGAAATGTAATGAATTGTTATGCTGACAAATCTTTGACAGCCATTTATCACGTGTCCAGATCTCAAAACAGCATTGAGATGAGTGATCACCTAACCCGTTTTCAATTATGTGGTGCGGAGTGGTGACCCATTTATGCCCATTGTCATTGGGATATGCTAAATGTTATTGGAAATGAGTGAAGGGAATGTTTTTAAAAATATAATTGTAAACTTGATTCTGCCATAATTATAAAATGTTGCTAGGCAATGTCCACTTTAATTTTTGGCTTCACATGGTTAGAGGAGGGTGGCTTTAGATATTTCTGGGATAATTTAAAACATATTTCAGTTATTGTGGTTATACTTGGATTAAATTAAGAAGACAGGTTGCACTCTATTATGTGTAGAACATTAAGGAGTGATCTAATTGAGATGTTTAAGGTGATTAGAGGATTTGATAGGGTGGATAAATTAAATCAATTAATAAACCTGGAATATAAAGCCACTTTCTGTAATGGTGACCATGAAACTATCATTGATTGTCATAAAGACCCATCTGGTTCATTGTGTCCTTTAGGGAGGGAAATCTGCCATGCTTACCCAGTCTGGTCTACATGTGACTCCAGACCCACAGCAACGTGGTTGACTCTTAGCTGTCATCTGAAATGTTCAGTTCAAGGGCAATTAGGGTAGGGCAACAGATGCAGGCTTTGCCAGCGATGCCCACATCCCGTGAAAGAATAAAGAAAAAGAAAGAGATACTATTTCCTTTGGTGCGGGAGTACTGCACAAGGGGCGTAAGCTTGAAATTGGAACTAGGCTGTACATGGATGATGTCAGGAAGCACTTCTATACACAAAGAGTTGTGGAAATCTGGAATTCTCTATCCTGCAAAGAGCTGTTAGGCTGGGAGCCAAATGAAAATTTCAAAACTGAGATTGCTAGTTTTTGTTCAGCAAGAATGCTAAGGGATCTTGAACCACGGCAGGTAGATGGAGTTAAGATAAAGATCAGCCATGATCTAATTGAATGGTGGAACAGGCTGAAGGGACTAACCGGCCTACATGCTGCTAAATGTATATCACTATAGAATAGTCAATCAGTAACATCACTGTCCATTTGAGGGGCTTGATTTTCATCCTCGAGGTGGATGGTGGTGGTTGGGAAAATTCCCGGCTGGCCCACCTGCCTTGGGAAGAGTACCTGCAAGGACGAGACTTTCATTGTGGGGATGGGTGCGGGCTGCAGTTGGGCCAGCTGAACTGGGAGAAAGTTCGGAGGCAGCCTCAGGGACTGCCGAGTGTGGCGGCGGGCTGTTTTAAAGGCCCTCCTCAGTGCTGTGGGACTTCATCCCTGGTTAAAATAGAAACAGAAAGGCCCTCCAGACCTTACCTCTCTTCACCCACTATGCCCCTTCCATGCCACCTCATGCCCCCATGCCATGCTGTGCCCCCCCAAACAACCCCTATGGACCCTCATGCCCCCATGCCAAGGTATGCCTCCTAGCCACCTCCTCTGGCCTCTCATGCCCCCCCATGCTAAGGTATATCCCCACGAGTAACCCTTATTGCGCCTCATGCCCTCATACCAAGCTAAGGCTCGTCCATGTACATTGACCCACTAGACACTGTATAGAAGCAATGAATGCTATAGTGACAGTAGGATGGGCAAAAAAAGCTTTAAAAAAAGTAATTCATTGATAACTTTCTGGGTTCTCAGCCAAGTCTCATTATGTATTCTTGACAGAGACCCCAGAAATCCATTAGCCTGTTGAAACACCTGAGCCCCAGGGAAAACATTACTTGATTGACAGCTCTGACTCTCTGATCTATGAAAAAGAGGTTTCAAGTGCTTACAATTTCAGCTATTGATACTTTAAAAGATCTGGATGATTGAAACTTTTACTGGGTTGTAGTAAAAGGAAAGTGTAAAGTTATCAATAAATTACAGTTTTTTAAAGTGTTTTTTAACACATCCTACTGTCACTATATGGTACATTGCCACTATACGGTGCATAGTGGGTGAACGGGCATGGACGTTCCTTAACGCTATGGGGTCATGAGGGACATATGGGTTTTTTGGGGGGCATATCTTGGCATGGAGGGCATGAGTGACTATAGGGGTGGATGGGGGGCATACCTTGGCATGGGGATCATGAGGAGGACCTTTTGAACTTAACTTTAAAAATGTTACCTTATGCAGACTATGGTTCAGTACACCTCTCTGAGGTGCCGTGAACCACCACTCTTTGTAAAGCTGGCACGATTTTATGAAAATTGTGGAGGATTAGTGCATGCCAATCTCCGCAATGGAGCCGACCAGGCCGGGAATGCAGGGTGCGGGCTCACAACCTGAACCTGCCCACACCCTTAAAAGGCACTCCCGAGAATCAGAAACCCCGGGAATGGGGTCGGGAATCCCAGAATCGGGACCCGGCCGCCATTTTTAAAGGGCTCCCAAGTCATCCCTTATCGACGAAAATCCAACCCGATGCATCCATTATTTACACAATCGGCAAGATAATTATGAAGGAAGAAAGTTATCCAGGCTATCTAGGTTAGTGCATCCAAAAAAAACTTACAGTCCTCCCATTATAGGATGAGGAGGAGGTCAGTCAGCCATCAAGCCTGTGCCACCATTGAATGAGATCATGGCTGATCTGACGTTTAACTCCATGCACCTACTCTAGCTCCACATCCTTTCATACCCTTGTCTAACAAAAATCTACTGATCACAGATTTAAAATGATTAATTGAGCTAACATCTACTATTTTTTGTAGAATGTTCCACACTTCTATCACTCTTTGTGGCGAGATGCCTTTCTTACCATCTCTGCTGAATGGTTTGGCATGGATTTTTAGATCATGCCCCTTTGTCCTAGACTTTCCCACCAATGGAAAAAGATTCACTCGATCTACCTTTTCAGAATCCTAAACTCCTCAATCAAATCACCCTTTCACCTTCTATATTCCAGGAAATACAAACCTAGTTTATATAATCTCTTCTCATAATGTAATCCTTGGAGCCCTGGTAACATTCTGGTGAATCTGCACTGCAGTCCTTCCCAGGCCAATATATCCTACCCAGAACTGTACACCGTACTTCAGATGATGTCTAACCAGGGCTTTAGGTACCTGCAGCAAAAATACATTAGCCTTTTTGATTATGTTGATTATGACTACTACATTTTTGTAATCTGTGTTCATTGACTCCTAAATCTCTTTGGACCCCCACCATTCCTACTTCTTTTACCATTTAAATAATACTTGGATCTATTCTTTTTTAGTATAAAATGGATGACCTCATAGTTTTTTAAAAAGTTTATTCTTTCATGGGGTGTAGGCATCGTTGGCTAGGCCAGCATTTATTGGCCATCCCTAATTGTCCTTGAGAAGGTGGTAGTGAGCTGCCTTCTTGAACCATTGCAGTCCCTGTGGCGTAGGTACACCCACAGAGCTGTTAGTAGGAGAGTTCCAGGATTTTGACCCAGTGATAGTGAAGGAGCGACGATATATTTCCAAGTCAGGGTGGTGTGTGATTTGGAGGGGAACTTGCAGGTGGTGGTGTTCTCATGCGTCTGCTGCCCTTGTCCTTCTAGGTGGTAGAGGTTGCGAGTTTGGAGGACGCTGTCGAAGGAGCTTTGGTGAGTTGCTGCAGTGCATCTTGCAGATAATGCACACTGCTGCCACTGAGCATCGGTGGTGGAGGGAATGAATGCTTAAGGTGGTGGATGGGATGCCGATCAAGCGGGTTATCTGTTTTGAAATCCATCTATCACAGTTTCACCCCGTCAGTTAATCTATCAATTACTTTTTGTAATTTTATGCTCCTGTCTACACTACTTACTATATCATCAATCTTTGTGTTGCTAGAAAAGTTGGATATGCGGCTCTCCATTATGTTATCTACATTATTAATAACTATAATGAATAGTTGAGGCCCCAGCACAGATCCCCATGGGAACGCCACTAATCACTTCCTTCCAAGTTGAATGCATATCCATTAACCCAACTCTTTCTACCTCCTAACCAATCTCTTAATGAGGTCAATAATTAGCCTTCAATTCCATGATCTTTAATTTTAGCCAACGGTCTCTTATGTGGAATGTTATTGAATATCTTCATTGCAGAATCCAATTGTTTCTTAACTAACTCCAGATTTTTTTTACTCTAATGCTGTATCTGGGATTCTGTTCCACATTTAGATCTTACCTAATGTGAAGAACTTTCTGATATCAGTCCCAAAAATTACTTTTTTACAACATGACAAGTATCCACTTGACCTACTCTCGCAGTTTAATTTATAAAGCTGAGATTGATAAATTTGAGTAAGGGCATTAGGGGATATGGAGCCAAGGCAGGTAGATGGAATTTAGATACAGATCAGCTGTGTTCTAATTGAATGGCAGAACAAGCTAGAGGGGTTGACTGGCCAATGTTCCTAACTTGGTGAAATTTTTCACTTTCATTTTCCTAGGGTCTGGCAGCTGTGCTATACATTTTTAAAAAAAATGTTGAGCACTGCGCTGGGTACCTCACACTTCATTTTGTCTGATGATTCTCCCCACACTTCCTTTCCCCTCTACAGGAAGTATTTTTGCCTATCCGGTCACCTTTAAGTCTTTTACATGAATAGGAAACTTGCTTGTTCTCTCATCTTTCCTGTGTGTAACCAACTGTCAGATAGCATCATTGGAGCACAGAAGGGGGCTGCTTGGTCCATCAAGTCCATGTATAAGAATGACCAAGATTGACTTATCCTTTCACTCTCCCTCCATTATCTTGGGATAATTTTGAAGACAGTGTGGAATGGGCAGCATTGATTCAGTCTCCAGTTCCACATCTCTCACTTTTCTCATTTCCACTGACCTCAATGGTTCAGTAGTGGATGTTTTACATTAACGTCCAGTATCAACATTAACCCCTTTTCATTCACAACAGTGCCGAATGTTTATAAATTTTTAAAACTCATAAACATAAATCTGCCTTTTATTACTTTAGACGTATGACATCATAGAAAGATGATTGTGTTGGACCATTATTTATTTTAATGAATCCTGAGATCAGTTCACTTCTTTTGAGACATAAATTTGTACTAATTTTTAACAGTGTTAAAAATTCCAACACTGTGAGGAAAATACAACAGTCCCTTTTATGTTCAACCTACATTTGGAATTGTAACATTTAGTAACCTCAACCTTCCTCCCAGAAAGTCAAGTTTGTACAAGTAAAACCAACTGGGACAAGGAAAATACTCTGGCTGTGATGGTGTTTGCTGTTCCCAAAGAGCTTTAGCAAAATCAGGCTCCTTTTACCCTATTCAGCAGAGTTTTAAGATCTGATAAATGGTTAAGTTGTTCTGATCTATCTGAACATATTAGAACATGGAAGAATGAGAGGACTTTGTTCGCTGGTATCACTCAAATCACACCGGACGGTCTTACAAGAGATCACCATGGATAGGGGCACTAGAGAATGCAAATTGCCAGCATAAACAAGCTGTTAATGTGTGTGTCACTGAGCCGGTGAAACCAATGAATGAATTTGAAGTTTGACAGCTGTAGGCCGCTTAATGTAACAGGGAGATACTGGGTTAGAGAGAAGAATGTCAAGCACCTCTTCTCAGACAAAGCCTCACTTGTTTCATTTAAAAATACAACATCTGAGATGCCAGTGCAATATGTAAAAAATGTTGTAATGTATAAAAGGGAGTGTATTATTCTTTCATTGAAACACAGCCATTCCATCAGCTAATTTTTAACTATCCTGCCACAACATAATACGATAATCTTGTTCAAAATTGCTTTTGTATTGATGCTCATTTATTTAGATAAAGTGCATCCACTTCAGGAAGTAATTTGTATGAATATATAAATGCTAGTGAATCACACACAGCTAAGTAACCTTGTGGAGAGGCTGTAACTAATCTAGGATTAACGTCAGGAAGAAATTAAAAAGGGAGAAGGAAGAAGACAGGTGAGGAAGAAGGGGATTGGGATTTCTGCACAGTAACCTTAACACTACTCATTACTGATTTCATTGTGTAGCTCTTTACTAGTACACCTTGCACTGCTCCATGAGATGTTCACTTATTCCCAAGGACTTGTTTCTCTATCTTTGTCTCCAGATGAGGCACTGTAATTTCGTTATGGATTGATCTTATTCCATACCACCACTGACGCACAGTGGCAGCTGTGTGTGCCATCTACAAGATGCACTGCACCAACTCACCGAGGTTCCTTAGACAGCACCTTCCAAACCCATGACCATTACCATCAAGAAGGACAAGGGCAGCAGACACATGGGAACACCACCGCCTGGAAGATCCCCACCAAGCCACTCACCATCCTGACTTGAAAATATATTACTGTTCCCTCATGGTCGCTGGGTCAAAATCTGGGAACTCCCTCCCTAACAGCACTGTGTGTGTACCTACACCACGGACTGCAGCGATTCAAGAAGGCAGCTCACCACCACCTTGTCAAGGGCAATTAGGGATGGGCAATAAATGCTGGCCTAGCCAATGACACCCACATCCCATAAATGAATTTTTAAAAATTGAGCCAATTTTCCCTAATGAGGAAATTATCTCTCCGAGATTTCTGACTGTCTGAGGAAAGCTAGAACTATCTGACCTTCATAAACTGGGTTGTTTTTACAGATAAAGTGGGAGGTCAGAGCATTGTTTTGCAGTGGTACTCATGATAAGTTCCTGGAGTTACTTTTAACCCCCCCTTACTTATGGCTCTCAGTTGCATTACGGTGTTTCTGGCTCTTCAACTAAAGCCCACTTGCTGTAAGATTGGTAATAGAGCCACTTAATGGAGAGATTTGGATTATGGCTCTCCTCAAAATGTTAACAGGTAATGCTAGTGTATGGCATGTGTGCAGGCCTATGCCTGGGGTTCGATGGGATGTGCATCTTCAGGATTACCTATGCAAAGTCCACTAAAATTTGCTAGCAATCGTCACCTTGACTGTTCCTATGCTCCCCTGGCTGGCCTTCCATCTTCCATCCTTCAGCAACTTGAGCTCATCATAAACTCTGCTACCTGTTTCCTAACTGCCACAAGTTCCATTCACCCATCCCCCTGTGCTGGATGACTTACATTGGCTTCCAGTGCCACAATGGCTCAATTTTAAAATTCTCACCCTTGTTTTCAAATCCCTCCATGGCCTCACTCCTCCCTATCTCTGGAATATCCTCCAGTCCCACATCCCTCCAAGATATCTGCTCCTCCAATTCTGGCCTCATGCACATCCCTGATTTTAATTGCTCCACCGTTGGCGGCCACACCTTGAGATGCCTAGGCCCTAAGCTCTGGAATTCCCTTTCTAAACCTCTCCGCCTCTTTACTGCACTCTCCTCCTTTAAGTTACTTGTTAAAGCCTACCTCATTGACCAAGCTTTTGGTTATCAGTCTTAATATTTATTTATGAAACTTGATATTAAATTCTGCTTGATAACACATGTGTGAAGTGCCTTGGGGTGTTCCACTGCATTAAAGATGCTATAGAGATACAGATTGGTGGTGGTGTTGTTTAGAACATTCTTAAAGGTACCTTACCTGTGCAGAGATCAAAGGCCTGTTGGCCAGATGATTTAAGTGAACCAGCTAAGCCTTATAGTTTGGTTCAGCACCTTCACTCAGACTAGGTGCTTACCATTATCCTCAGAATGTTAAGACAAATGTATCACAATCTGTCTAAGCCACGGTAGAAATCCAAGTCTCTAATATCTACACACAACAGGAGGCCACTCGTGGCAATTTTGGTGGCTCCATCACCTTGATAAGTTGCCCACATGAAGGCCATGGGTTTGACTTCCAAAGGAACCCTGGAAATATATCTTACCTAAACAAGGGCAGCAGACACATGGTAAGACTGCCAGCTGCAAGTTTCCCTGCGAGTCACTCACCATCCTGACTTGGAGCTATATCGCCATTCCTTCACCGTCGCTGGGTCAAAATCATGGAACTCCCTTCCTAACAGCACTGTGTTGGTTCTTTGAAAGAGCTATCCAATTAGTTCCACTCCCCTGCACTTTCCCCACAGCCATCACTAAAACCAGCATCACTTAAAATAGATTCTGGTCATTACCTCATTGCTGTTTACGTGATATTGCTGTGCACAGATGGGCTGCCGCATTTTTAAGTGACCACACTTCAAAATGTACTTCATTGGCTGTAAAGTGTTTTGGGACATCCCGAGGTTGTGAACAGTGCTATATAAATGCTAGTCTTTATTTTTCTTATCCTAATTTGCAGCCAGAAATATTAAGTTTCCATTCCTGTCCTTTTATGAGACAGGTCCGCATTATTATTAATACCAAAAATATAGCAGGTAGGAAATTCCCACAGAGGTAGAGATAGATACTCAAAAAATTGAGGGGTTGGCTCCCTACTTCCACGGGAGTTAAGTGGAGTGAGTAACAGTCCCTCTCCGGTGTGCTGCCAGGGTCTATACGCAGATAGGTGGGAACTTAAAGCTTGATTTTTGCTCAAATTGCTGGAATTTTTTTTTCATCAGTCAGTTGGTGGCTAAGTCACAAGACGAACAATTTCATCACCAACAACTCTGAATTAGCGCACATACAGCTCATTCTCACGTAGCAAAAAATCATTTGTAGCTGATAGATGGGTACCAAAAGCAATCAACAAGGCTAAGGGAATGTTTTTTTTATTATTTGTTCACGGGTTGTGGGTGTCGCTGGCTGGACCAGCATTTATTGCCCATCCCTAGTTGCCCTTGAGAAGGTGGTGGTGAGCTGCTGCCTTCTTGAACTGCTGCAGTCCACTTGGTGTAGGTACACCCACAGTGCAGTTAAGAAGGGAGTTCCAGGATTTTGACACAGCGAAGGAACGGCGATATATTTCCAATTCTGGATGGTGTGTGGCTTGGAGGGGAACTTGCAGGTGGTGGTGTTCCAACGCATCTGCTGCCCTTGTCCTTCTAGATGGTAGAGGTCATGGGTTTGGAAGATGCTGTCAAAGGAGCCTTGGTGAATTCCTGCAGTGCATCTTGTAGATGGTGTGTCTGTGGTGGAGGGAGTGTATGTTGAAGGTGGGAGATAGGATGTCAGTCAAGTGGGCTGCTTTGTCCTGGACAGTGTCAAGCTTCTTGACTGTTGTTGGAGCTGTACTCATCCAGGCAAGTGGAGAGTATTCCATCACACTCCTGATTTGTGCCCTGTTGATGGTGGACAGGCTTTGGGGAGTCAAGAGGTGAGTCACTCACCGCAGGATTCCTAGCCTCTGACCTGCTCTTGTAGCCACAGAATTTATATGGCTAGTCCAATTCAGTTTGTAGTCAATGGTGACCCCCAGGATGTTGATAGTGATGTTGGCCTTTCTCTCAAAGGGCCTAAATTACAAAGGAGCAGAAGCTGCATTTCAGTTGAACAAAGCCATTGTCAAACCCCATCTGGACTACTGCATTCAGTGTTGGACACTGCAGCACAGTGGGGAGGTAGTAACCTTGGAGGGGGTGCAGCGCAGATCCACCAGAATGTTACCTGGGCTTGGACATTTATGTTATGCAGCCGGGAGCCTAAACTTAGCTTGTAGCCCCTTGAGTTTAGATAATTGAGGGGTGATCTGATCGAGGCATTTAAAATGTTAAAAGAGTAAATATGGGGAAACTATTTTCTCTGATGAGGGAATGGAAAATAAGGGGACATAAGTTTGTCCCAGTTAGTGCTGGGCTGTTCAGGAGGGAAATTAGGAAGGACTTTTTCACACAAAGATTAGTGAAAGTCTAGAATAATCTGTCCAAAAATGCTATGGATGTTGGTGGACAATTGGAGTTTTCGAGACCGAGATTGATAGATTTTTTTGTTGGGTAAAAGTATCAAGGGATATGGAGCAAAGGCTGCTAAATGCAGATGAGAGACAAATCAGTCATGATCGAATTCAATGTTGGAGCAAGCTCGAGGAGCTGAATGGCTTATTCCTGCATGTTCCTAAATAAAAAAATCCCATGTGCTTTTTTGTTCACAGGATGTGGGCATTGCTGGCTAGGCCAGCATTTATTTGCCATCCCGAATTGCCGTTGAGAAGGTGGAGGTGAGCTCCCATCTCAAACCGCTGCAGTCCCTGTGATGTAGATACATCCACAGTGCTGTTAGGGAGGGAGTTCCGGGATTTTGTCCCAGCGACAGTGAAGGAACAGCGATATATTTCCAAGTCAGGGTGGTGTGTGGCTTGGAGGGAAACTTGCAGGCGGCGATCTTCCCATGCATCTGCTGCCCTTGTCTATGTAAGATATATTTCCAGGATTCCTTCGCAAGTTTAACCCGTGGCCCTTTGTGTGGCTAACTTATCAGGGTGATGATGGAGCCACCAAAATTGCAAATTGGCTGCTGGTCCAGCAATGCCTTAATTTTAAAATTCTTATCCTTGTTTTCAAATCGCTCCCTATCCCTGTAATATCTTCCGGCATTTCAACATTTTGAGATCTGTGCAGTCCTCTAATTCCGACCTCTTGTGCATCCCTGATTTTAATTGCTCCACCATTGGCGGCCATGCCTTTAGCTGCCAGGGCCCTCCCTGAACCTCTCCTCCCCTCCCGCTCACTCTCTTTAAGACACTCCTTAAAGCCTCTTCACTTGTAGTATTATCTTCTTAGGTGGTTTGGTGAAATTTTGTTTGTGAAGCACCTTGGGATGTTCCACTGTGTTAAAGGCACTATCTAAATGCAAGTTCTTTTATTTCAATCATGTGAAACAGCTGATGAGGTAATGCAGGAAGCTTTCCGCAGGGTGCTAGATGGAATAAGATCATAAACTGGTTTATAAAGAATGAGATTTACAGTTTATGTTGCACAAATAGGGAAGCCATACGGGAGTAAAGGCAGGAGGTATCCCCTAATTCTTGATACTGAAAATATTACATTTTGATTCCTACATCTTTTATTGTCAATTCGAGAGTCTGGTGCCTTTTTCAGAGTGATCAATAAATTCCCCAGAGTCAGGATTTTTACAAAGGGTTCAAATTTTTCCTTTGTCCTTGATTTTTTCTCCTGAAAGACACACAAACAGCAGCTTATATCTCACTGAATCTGAGAGTGTATTTGAACCCAGAAAGCGGCGATGGTTTTGTTTGCAGGTTTTCGAAAAATATTCTATTTTTAAAACAGCCGAATCTTCTTTGAACTTATAAGATTAATGTATATTGTATAGAATCATAGAATGGCTACAGCACAGATGGAGGCCATTCAGCCCATTGAGCCCATGCCAGCTCTCTGCAGGAGCAACTCATCCAGCCCCACTCCCCTGCCCTTAACCCTTAGCCCTGCAAATTCTCTCCTCAGATAATTATCTAATTCTCTTTTGAAAGTCACGATTGAATCGGTCTTCACAACATCATTCTCAGGCAGTGCATTCCAGATCCTAACCACTCGCTGTGTAAAAAAAAGGTTTCCCTCATGTCCCCATATATATACGCAATTAATCTATTATATATGTAATCTATTTATTATATGTGTAATGAATAATATATTAAATATGTAATTAATTTATATGTGCAATGAATAATATATTATAATTAATCTATTATGTACATAATGATTAATACATATTATATATGTAATGATTAGTATACAGTACCTATATGTAACAATTAGTATATATAACATATAGACAACATGGTCTGGTTATCAGATACCTGGCAGGAAGGTGTAGGAATAGATCCTCGCATTAATGTGGTGCTGTTAGTATTCTGTGCCTTTTTCAGTAGACTCCTATTAGCTGACTGTTACCCAGTGAGGCTGCTGGAAAATGTAGACATGGGAAGGTGAGGGGAGGATAGGGCTGGCCTTAGCTGTAATACCCCACCCCTGTGAGTAGCCTGTCAACTCTGCATTGTTTTGATTTTAGAAGGGAGGGTTTATGTGAGTGATTAACTGATCTTGTATCATTATTTTAATGTAGAGATGTTAGGGCATGGAACGCTTTGAGGTGGAGACCATTTTCAAAGGAGATAAACATCTGAGGGCAGAGGGTGATGGGGAAAGTGTGGGCTGGGGTGTTTGGGTAGTTGTTAACTTTTGGATTGCTCTAACAACGAGCTAGAATGGACAAGCGGGCTAAATGGTCTCCTTCTGTGCTGTAAACAGCTATGGTGCAAGTAAATCAGCAAAGGAAGCAGGGAGAGAACAAATTCTCTGCCTCTATTTCTATCCCTGTTAATTGTGTTCATTTAATTTATTTACACAATGTTACGTTGAGTCTACGGGGTGGGAGGGGGGGGCGGTGGGGGCGGGGGGGGGGGGGTGGTAGATGTGAATGTGGAATTTGAAAAACAAACAGATCAGCCATGACCTTATTGAATGGTGGAGCAGGCTTGAGGGGCTGAATGGCCTCCTTCTGCTCCTATTTTGCATGTTCAAATGCTGCACCAAAGCCTCCTCCCACCTTACTTCACCTCACCCAATCAACATATCAATAACACGTACTGACGACACCAGGGACAGATTCTGTCACTTAGGAGCCCGGCTTCTTACAACAAGAAAAATCGACGCTCAAGATATTTCGTCCAGTTGTAGCTGACCCTACGTCGACAGTGGAAGAAGTGGCAGAATGGTGGACATAAACTTTTTAGAGAAACCCAGCTGTATTGTTTCTCTCCGTGGGAACGACGGAAGCTAAAGAGGCATCTGCTGAGGCTGAGCCATGGAAAGAACCACCCTCCTGTTTGATGAATGAAGCAAACAGGTCAGAATGTCAGAGTACAGAGAAGTGAGGGGACCTGCCAGTGATGGGGGGGGGGGGGGGGGGTGTGTCGGGGGTGAGGCCCACCGCCCACAAAGACCCGGGGTTCAGTTATGAATTGGTGCCGTGAGTCCCATTGATCCAGAGCAGCAGCTGTGGTGACACTAGAACCGGCCTCCATATTCTAGAGCTAGAAAGGAGAAAGAAAAATAAACAACCAGGATTTCCGCTGCTGATTGCTATCTGGAAATATGTGGACATGGGTTAAGAACAGGACGGTCCCCCCCCCCTAGTCCTAGGAGACTACCCTTTATATTATTTGGCACCTCCCTCTTATAAAGGGTGACCAACCATCTCGGGTTTTATGGATTTGTCCCATAATCAAGGGCTGGGTTGTATGCTGCCTGGACGCTGTTTTACTCATATTTCAGGCATTTAAAGTTTGTGTATGTGTAGTATTTATCAGCGTATTTGCACTTCTCCTGGCGGCCTGATTGGACAGGTATGCGGCCCACCCCCCTCACAGGTTGGTCTCCCATACCTAAGCGTACCTTAAGTTCTCACCCCACCCCCCCCCACCCCCCGAGAGTTGGTCACCCTGCTGTTATATGATATGATCCCCGCCTCAGTCAGAAACTATCCCAGTTCCCGCCGGCACAATTCTGGTGACACGTTGCTGGACCCAGAGGCCCCAACAACCCCACCTGTTGGGAGTTTTAAGGATTTTAACTCCGTTGAGGCCTAGGGGTCAAGTCTGGAGGGGTGGGGGGGGGGGGTTGCTGGTGGCTGTGAAAGGATGAGATGATTGGGAGAAGGATTGAGAGTGAGAGAAGCGAGAGATTGCCATAGTAACCAATAGTTGGTTTGTAGATTAGAGGGGAAACATTCCTCTGATCAACTCTGCTCAAAATACCAAATTTAGCCTTTATTTTTTTTTTTGAGTGATTGTAAGGTTAGGCTGCTTAAGATCCAGACAGGGTACTCAGAGCCTGTGCATCACAAGCCCGAACTTGGGCAAATACATTTGGGGGCTCCTCAGCTGGAAAACTGAAAGCTATGGCTAAATGTCAGAGCAGATTCTATACCTGCTAAATTGGTTATCGGAGCACTTGTTTTAGAGATGATGGTGGCATTGTGGTAATGTCACTGGGCTGGTCATCCAGTCGGGCCAGGCTAATGCTCTGGGCACAAGGGTTCAAATCCCACCACAGCAATTGGTGGAATTTTAAATTCAATTAATAATCTGGAATTGAAAATCTAGCCTTAGTAATAGTGACCACACATTGGTTATTGTAAAAACCCATCTGCCTCACTAATGTCCTTTGGGGAAGGAAATCTGCCATCCTTACCTGGTCTGGCCTCTAGGTGACTCCAAACCACAGCAATGTTATTGACTCTTAACTGCTCTTTGACATGGTGTGGCAAGCCAGCCAGTTTAAGGGCAATTAGGGATGAGCAACAAATGCTGGCCTTGCCAGTGATACCCACATTCCCACAAAAGTATAAATTTTTAAAAAAGACCTGTAAAATGGGTGTAACGACATTAGGTTTGGACCCCTTGGAAACAGGAATGTTTACATGCAGAAAGTCATATAAAGTGCTTCACATCATAAGGAATTGATCTGCACAAATCTAAGCTGAAACAGGTTTCCAGGGGCTCACAGAAATACAAAGATATTTCACGCCGTTTCAAGCATTTGTACTGCCCAATGCACAGCCACCCAATCCAAGACAAAATCACAAGCATAGGGGTTAACTGATTTACTTCAGTTTGCAAACAGTTGTAAACATGACTTCATTGTCACACCCCCCCAGAGCAGAATAACTGGGAAAGTGAAACTGTTGCAGTGTATGAATAAACCACAGTCATTATTCTTTGTGATGTGACAGTACAACTTAACCAATTCCTGCTGTTTCCATCTCTAATCACCTCATAGAAATCAATACATTTGTGGTGAGATTTTTTTAATACAGTCGGAGGTGCTATCTCTCAGATGAGGGGTCAAACCAAGACTCTGCACTCACAGGTGGACATGAAAGATTCCTTGGCACTATTTGAGAAAGAGCAGGGGATTCCTACCCTGGTGCCCTGCCCAATTTTATCCCTTAACCAACTAAAAACAGATTATCTGGTGATTTGCACATTGCCGTTTGTGGGAGTTTGCTGGCGTTCAACTTGTCTGCTGCTCAATAGATTCTGGGGATGGTTACAGCCCAGAAAGAGGCCATTTGGACCATCATGTCCATACCTGCTCTCTGCAAGAGTAACTCAGCTGCTCCACTCCACTTTCCCCTATAGCCCTGCAATTTTTTCTCATGAGATAATTATCTAGTTTCCCTTTGAAAGCCATGATTGAACCTGCCTCCGCCACACTCTCAGGCAGTACATTCCAGATCCACTCATTGCATGAAAATATTTCTCATTGTAGTAACTGAAGGTATAGCCTGTCCTACTGCCTATCAGGATCACGTGATTGTTCTTGGAGACTCTGGCCAATGAGCCCTAAGCGCGGGTAATCTAAGGGTGTGTGGCTTTTCTAGTCGAGGACCTGGTTCAGGCATGTGGCTTCTGAAGAGCTCTCTGTGATCAAGTTATCTGTTTCAAGTAGAAACCTGTCCGGTACGGCAAGTCATTACATTTGGCGACGAGGGTAAAGTAGCTCTGATGCTGCACCCTGCCTTGTGAATGTGAGTACAGCAGATATTAAGAAAAAAAGAAAAGTATACTCACCAGTCATGCCACTCTTCGGCAGAATCAATCCTTACAATGCGACTGTGGAAGACTGGAGCCAGTATGTAGAGTGCCTTGGTTTTTATTTAGTGGCAAACAAAATTACCGTGGAGGAGAAGCTGAAAGCAATCCTTTTGAGTGTATGTGATAGCAAGATATACAATCTCATCTGCAGTCTGATGGCCTCAAACGCCCAATTCAAAGTCCTTTAATGAATTAGTAGATCTTGTCAAGACGCATTTTTAGCCAAAGCCATCTGTAATAATGCAGAGGTTTAAGTTTAACTCCAGAGTACGGGCCCCGGGAGAGTCCATCGCAACCTATGTAGCAAAGTTGAAGCAGTTGACTGAGCGCTGTGACTTCGGAGACACACTCAATGATATGTTCCATGACCGATTAGTTTGTGGAGTTCACAACAATGCCATTCAGCGCTGTTTACTCGCAGAAGTCAGCATCGATTTGAATCGCACCATGGAAATAGCACCAGCAACGGAAAGTGCTGAGAGAGATTGTAGGCTTTACAAAACGTACAACATGGCACTGTTCTTCAGGTGGGACAGGAACCTACTGCCAGGTGTGACGCAAAAACCAGAGACACAGTAGCGAAGCGAGAGGCAATCTCTGCTGCTAGAAAAACGAAAAGGCCTAGTGTAAGCATTTCAGCAGTAACTCTGAGGTTAATCTGTTATCCATGTGGGGGTAACCACATATTGGACACCTGCAGATTCAAGGAGGCAGAATGCTATTGCTGCCATAAGAAAGGTCACATAATAAAAGCAATGCAGGGCGAAATCGAAACAGCACATAAGGCAGCAGACCAAAATGATGGAAGTGAATGATATAACAGAACCTAAAACTGCCCACACTGATTACTATTCCTTGTACAAACTGTTTACAATCCAAGTGAATGGGAAGGCACTAATAATGGAGGCAGAAACAGGAGCCTCAACCACAGTGGTGGGAGAGCACACACATTTAAATACCTAAATGAAGGTACCCAGCCACTGAGTCTGAAGTGAACAATGGCTTAATTGAAGGCATACACTAGAGAATCCATACAGGTAAATAGCATCGCCACAGTACCTGTGTCCTATAGGCAACAGGCAGCCCAGCTTCCAGTGATCATAGTGACAGGACCTAGTTTTCTGGGCCAAGACTGGTTACAAAAAATTAAGCTCAGCTGGTCTGAAATATTTCACCTCAAAACAGGAGGAGTTCCTGAACTGTTAAGAAAATATGACAGTGTATTTTGTGACGAATTAGGAAAGTTAAAAGGCTAGCAAGCAAAAATATATGTAGATTCTCAGGCGACACACTGTTTCTTTAAGGCCAGACTTGTGTCTTACGCCCTAAAGGAGGAGGTGGATGCAGAATTGTGCTGATTCGAAAAGCTAGACATCATCCAGCCTGTCCAATTTTCAGAATGAGCAGCACCCATAGTCCCAGTGGTGAAACCTGACCAAACTATACGCATTTGTGGAGACTATAAATTGACCGTGAACAAGGCAGCCAAACTAGATAAATATCTTATCCTGAGGATAGATGACTTGCATGCAAAGCCAGCTGAAGGCAAATCCTATACCAAACTGGACATGAGCTATGCTAGAACTGGATAGCACATCTAGAGGGTATGTAACCATCAACACGCACAAAGGTCTGTATCAATATACCCGCCTACCCTTTGGAGTATCGTCTGTTTGCGCAATCTTCCAAAGGATAGAGAGTCTCTTGCAAGGACTTACCCGAGTAGTGGTATACCTGGATGATGTTTTGATCACAGCCGAACATTTGGCCAACCTGGAAGAGGTGTTAAGAAGGTTCTTGGAAGCCAGCGTACGATTAAAGAAAGAGAAATGTACATTCCAAGTTACAGAAGTTACTTACTTGGTCACAGGGTGGATGCCATGGGTTTGTATCCATTAGAAGAGAAAGTTAGGGCAATCAAAGAGGTGTCTTATGTTATAATGATGCAATGGAAAAAAAACTTTTTTTGTTTTATAATTGTTTATATATATATATTTGGTAAAGGAAATACGGGAACTATAGCTGTGGAAGTACGTGACATTATTTCATTCCAACTTTCTAACGCTTTCTGCTTGGCTTCCTTCATCAGCTTATTTTCCAATTTATTAGCAGCTACTAGAATCTCTCGGTCATAAGGACTTCCACTCCTATTGAGATTCCTAGCTTGCTCTCTAGTACTTGTTCTTATTAAGCTATGGCCTCTACTCACATTCCTCTCCCTTTCTGGACTACTACTATATGATCTTTCTCCCATACGAGCAGAACCCAGTTCGCAAGTCCGTGATTATTTTTTTCTAGGGTCATGACCACTCTCTGGTCCACTGTCAGGACTCAAACTGCGCTTTCTGGGTTTCCACATCTTTTCTTCGGTTTGCCAATCGATAGGTCTTGCCTCCTGTCCTTCATTCCTGCACATTTAGCCAATGTTTGTATTTACCAGTGGCCTTTCCTGCTCTCCCTAAGATTGTGGCATCCCTCCACAGACTGGTCCCTTCTGGCAAGTATGTTACCTTTGTTCCTACTTTGGGTAGTTGCCCTTTTGGACAAGTAGCATTATCCTGTACCTCAGTGTTTCTTTGTTCATAGTCAGTCAACCCTGTATCTGCCGTCATCTGCTCCTCACAACTACTGTGTGTGTATATATGTGAAGTGCATGGTGCCTCCTCGCATTCTATGTCCTGTTCAGAACCTGTAAAGGTATAGTAAATGCCAATTAACTGCGAAGAATGTACCCTAACAGTTTGATTGCGTGTTGCACAATTACTACTTTCCCATCACTCCCTATTACCTTGCCAGGTCCTTTCCACTCTTTCCAGCCTTCCCTTTTAGAATATACCATGTCTCCTTGTCTAAACTACATTCCCGATGGTCTTATGCGGTGCGGTAGGGCTTGCTGGCTTTTCTCTGAAAACAGCTTTAATGAAAACTTTTCTGCCTGCGTGCAAAGCGTTCAGATGAGTATAAAAGGTGGAGCTAATGCTGGTCCTTTCTAGAGCAGGCGTGCACCGCCTATGCTAGCGCCATTTGCAATTTACGATCTGGTTGATCAGCTAATATTTTATGTAACATGTTGTCTATTACCACATGGTTTCTTTCGCAAAGACCATTACTAAATGGGCTCTCAGCTGCAGTATGCATAACTATGATGTTTAAATTTTCACACATATCTCGAAATGCCTCGTTGGCGAATTCCCCACCATTATCTGTGAGAAACTTCATTGGTGTTCCTAATCCTGTTCCTATCCATTTCTCCATGACCTTATCAACAACGGTCCTTTTGTCTTTACTATGTATTACAGTGGATAGGCTAAATCTGGTTGCCATATCTATGAATTGTAGTAAAAAAAAAAAGCCCCTATCCTTGTCCCAAACTTACATGTCCATTGCCACTGCATTCTTAAACTCCCTGGCTAGTGGCTAGCTCACAACAGGATGTGGTGGTGTCTTGCAATATTTAAGACAAATTTCACACTGTGTAGTGATTTGTTTAATAAGGTCATCATATCCTTTATCGATCATTCCCACATCTCGAAGCAGAGTCTTCAGTTTCTGTGGCGTCGGATGTGCAAACTGTCTACGTAATTTCCAAATGATCTTCTTTTTGTCCACCAAATTCTTATTCTCAGCAGTTAACAAAACTTCATGAGCTTTTTGATGAGAAATCTCTAGCTTCCTTAGTGGCAAGCAGTAATGACCTGACCTAGTAAAATGTAGATCCAGATTTTTTCCAAACAAGACTGCTCTATCATTCTTCATATCTAGCGTCATCTGAGCCTTCTTCATCACAGATCGACTTAACAATAGCGGTATCTCACTAGAAACCACATCAGTACTGATAAACAGATTGAGCCCTGCTATCTTACAAGGGAGGACCACCCGTTTGAAGGACATTAACGTATTGTTATCCCCGAACCTGAAGCAGGCAGGGCTTTCATATTCCTTGACCTTCTGCCATTCTGCCTCATTGAGAGACTCCAGATAGCAGTCAAGCCAGTCCATGCCACACACTGTAGAAGTGCAACCGCTGTCCAGAACTGCACAGTTGAAGGAATCTACCATCAAGATACTCATCACCGGATTCAAACTCTGTGATCAATACATTTCCATCATGGCAGTCACCATCATCATTTTCAGTTTCAGATGAATCCGTCTTGTGGGTCACTTCAAAAGCGCGATTCCTTCGCTGTGGACAGTTCATCGCATAATGATACTGGGAATCATACTGAAAACACCAATTAACTATTCCCTGTGCATTTCTTGGGTTTAAACGCCTACGGTCACTGTCCCAGACACGCTTTTTATCTCGACTCTCAAATTGGCTAGGGTTACGACCATTTTCAGGCCTCTTGTCATTAACCCCATCTTTGTATTGGAATCTCCGTCTAATATTTGGTTGACCTCAAAATTCGGCCACCATTGAATCCTCTATCCTTTGTTTCACAGCATAGTTATTCGCATTTGCTAAGGAAGTGGCAGGGAATGACCGCTTCCCCAGAAATTATTTTAGGGCCGAAACCATTTGACCTAGGAGAGATTCTTTTCCCTGGAACTGAACCCCTGTTAGTACTAAAAGACTTTTCAATGTGGGAAATGCGAGCACAGTCCACTAATTTAAACACCAATACTGATTCCGGAATTTCAGGTTGAAATCTCTGCAGTCTCCTGTACCATTTATCAAAATCCATGATATATTCTTCCGTGGACTGATCATCTCTTTTCCTAAACCTATCAAAGGTTGTCCAAGCTTCATACGCTTCCAATAACATTCTTTTTCTATAACTTATCCAAAAATTGTAACAGAAGGTTCAGTCCCTCTTCATGATCCAACTCATCCACTTTCCATTCTGAAAATACCTTACTCCTTATCTTACTTTTGGCTGGTAATGACAACGCCAAAGCCATACCTTGCTTCTTCCGGGGTATGGAAGTAACCCGGGTCCACATTTCAACTTCAGCCTTCCTTTTTGCTGATAAGGTTCAGAGTCAGAAAAAATTTGGCAGATAGTCAAAGCTTGCGATTTTCACCGTCCTTCCACCATTCCCTAACTTAAATTGTCAGCAACAGTGCACTTCTTTTCCCTCAGAGGATTGAGACAAAAATCTTCACATACAGAAATCAATCAGCTTAAAGTTCATCCTCTGCTACCATGTTACTCACAATAAGGGGTTGTGGTGAGAGAATTAATCCAGGCTGGTCATTTGGTTCAAGCTGGTTTATTTTCAAGACAGCTCCTCAGTGCTACTGACTTCCAAATAGCTTTCACATGAAGTGTTCCAGCTGTATCTTTTTATTCTATTTAGATGGATAATCAATGCCCATCATCTGTTTAACCAGCAATTGTCTTTAACAAGGTGATTAGACAAGTGTAATTAGACCAGTGTAACTGAACTCAAGTCTTTTCTGGGCATGGTCAATTATTATAGCCGCTTCTTGCCAAACTTGACAACAGTGTTAACACCATTACACTTGTTGTTAAAAAAGAATCATCGTTGGTCATGGAATTTGCAACAAGAAGAAGCCTTTGTGAAAGTTAAGAAGCTATTACATTCATCATGTTTACTGGTGCATTATGACCCATCGAAAGAATTGATATTAACATGTGATGCATCTCCTTATGGTGTGGGAGCTGTGTTGTCACATGGGATGGAAGATGGATCAGACAGGCCAATTGGCTATGTCTCCTGAACCATCTCTGCAGCTGAGAAGGGTTATTCCCAACTAGAAAAGGAAGGCTTACCAGTGATAATTGCAGTGAAGAAATTCCACCAGTACCTGCAAGGATGACATTTCACCATTGTGTCGGACCATAAACCATTAATGGGTTTATTCAGTGAGGATAAAGCCATTCCGCGAATAGCCTCAGCAAGAATTCAACATTGGGCTTTGATATTATCTGCATATGAGTATACCTTTATGTACTGTACTGGCTTGCATATTGCAAACGTGGACGCACTCAGTCATCTCCCATTACCAGATAGCATTGCACATGCTCCAGTGCCACAAGAAGTTGTGCTTGTACTGAACTTCTTGGGATTCTTTGCCTGTGTTTGCGAAGCAAATTAGGAACTGGACAAACAGAGATCCGATTATGTCGAAAGTCCAAGACCTTGTGTTGGGAGGATGGTCAAATTCGCCAGTGTCCGAAGAGATGAGACCATTCCATGCCCGAAAAGCATCCATCCTTACACCCTTTTTTGAATAAAAGTATAACATTTACCGTTCTCCAGTCCTCTGGCATCTCCCCAGTATAAAAGGATTATGGCCAGTGCTGCCACAATTTCCTCCCTCACTTCTCGCAGTATCCTCGGATGCATCTGATCTGGTCCTGATGACTTTTAAACTTTAAGTAAGGCCAGCCTCTCTAATACCTCTTCTTTCTCAGTTTTTAGCCAATCCAGTGTTTCAACTACCTCCTCTTTCACAAGGACTTTGGCAGCGTCTTCTTCCTTGGTAAATACAGATGCGAAGTACTCATTTAGTACCTCAGCTTTTTTCTCCATATGAAAATCCCCTTTTTGGTCTCT
This sequence comes from Cetorhinus maximus, assembly GCF_964194155.1. Taxonomy (NCBI): domain Eukaryota; kingdom Metazoa; phylum Chordata; class Chondrichthyes; order Lamniformes; family Cetorhinidae; genus Cetorhinus; species Cetorhinus maximus. Next base: position 105,657,060 of record NC_135892.1, read on the forward strand.
AACTGCCCCCACCCCTCCTTTTACTAGTCTCTTACTACTGATATACCTATCGAAGGCTGTGCGTGTTACCCACAGTGATTTCATTTCAGAAAGTACTTCATTATCTCTAAAGGACTTTGGGACACCCTGAAGTTGTTAAAGGCTATATATAAATGCAAATCCTTCTTTGTCTTCCAGCCAAGCTGTGGACAGGGCGACAGGGAAAATAAGTGTGGGCATGAATAAAGATGGCACGAGAATGGTTTGAGTGCGAGGCCTCGCTTTTTATTCTGGGTAGCATGGAGCAACTGTACAGGCAGGATAAAGGGGGAATTCCTAATTTGTGGTAAGGAAACTGTTGCTCGTGACTTAAGATTGGCCTGAGGAAGTCTAACTCCTGAATTAGCCAGATTTTTGATCGACGAGGAGTCAAGGGTTATGGGGGGCAGGCTCAAGGGGTGGAATGGACTACTCCTGCTCCTATTTTTTATGATATTATGTAGCACTTCACAGCCAACAAAGTACTTTTGGAATATAGTACCAGTTGCAATCTAGGAATCACTGGAACCAATTTGCACGCAGTAAGGTCCCACAAATGACAATGAAATAAGTGACCACACCATCTGTTTTAGTGATAGATAAATAATGGCCAGGATACCAGGAGAATTCTCTTGCTCTTCTTCAAACAGTGCTATGGGATCTTTTACATCCACCTGAGATGGAAGAACTGGGCCTTTGTCTAATGTCTCATCTGAAAGACAGCACCTCTGACAGTGCAGCATTCCCTTAGTACTGCGCTGGAGTGTCAGCCTTAATTTTATGTTCAGATCGCTGAATTGGGACTTGAACCCACAACTTGGAGGTGAGAATGTGACCCAGCGATCCACAGCTGACACCTTATCACTCTGTATAAACGGCAGAGAGATGGGTTAGAGATACTATTTTCACCAAACACAGAAACCTGTTCACAAAATAGGAAGTGGAATGCCTTTTAGACCATAAGATATAGGAGCAGAAATTCGGCCCATCGAGTCTGCTCCGCCATTCAATCATGGCTGATAAGTTTCTCAACCCCATTCTCCCGCCTTCTCCCCGTAACCTTTGATCCCTTTACCAATCAAGAACCTATCTATCTTGCGCTTAAATACACTCAATGACCTGGCCTCCACAGCCCTCTGTGGCAATGAATTCCATAGATTCACCACTCTCTGGCTAAAGAAGTTTCTCCTCATCTCTGTTCTAAAAGGTCTTCCCTTTACTCTGAGGCTGTGCCCTCGGGTCCTAGTCTCTCCTACTAATGGAAACATCTTCCCCACATCCACTCTATCCAGGCCTTTTAGTATTCTTTAAGTTTCAATCTGATCCCCCCTCATCCTTCTAAACTCCATCCAGTATAGACCCAGAGTCCTCAAATGTTCCTCATATGTTAAGCCTTTCATTCCTGGGATCGTTCTCGTGAACCTCCTCTGGACCCTCTCCAGGGCCAGCACATCCTTCCTGAGATACGGGGCCCAAAATTGCTCACAATATTCTAAATGTGGTCTGACCAGAGCCTTATAAAGCCTCAGCAGCACATCCCTGCCTTTATATTCTAGTCCTCTCGAAATAAATGCCAACATTGCATTTGCCTTCCTAACTACCGCGTCAACCTGCAAGTTAACCTTAAGAGAATCCTGGACTAGGACTCCCAAGTCCCTTTGCACTCCAGATTTCTGAATTCTCTCCCCATTTAGAAAATAGTCTATGCCTCTATTCTTCCTACCAAAGTGCATGACCTCACACTTCCCCTCGTTGTATTCCATCTGCCACTTCTTTGCCCATTCTCCTAACCTGTCCAAATCCTTCTGCAGCCTCCCCGCCTCCTCAATACTACCTGTCCCTCCACCTATCTTTGCATCATCTGCAAACTTAGCCAGGATGCCCTCAGTTCCTTCATCTAGATCATTAATGTATAAAGTGAAAAGTTGTGGTCCAAACACTGACCCCTGCGGAACTCCACTAGTCACCGGCCGCCATCCTGAAAAGGACCCCCTTATCCCCACTCTCTGCCTCCTGCCAGACAGCCAATCTTCTATCCATGCTAGTACCTTGCCTCTAACACCATGAGCTCTTATCTTACTGAGCAGCCTCCTGTGCGGCACCTTGTCAAAGGCCTTCTGGAAGTCCAAGTCGATAACATCCATTGGCTCTCCTTTGTCTAACCTACTCATTACCTCCTCGAAGAATTCTAACAGATTTGTCAGGCATGACCTCCCCTTGATGAAACCATGCTGACTTTGCCCGATTTTACCATGCACTTCCAAGTATTCTGAAATCTCATCCTTAATAATGGACTCTAAAATCTTACCAACGACTGAGGTCAGGCTAATCGGCCTGTCTTTTGCCTCACTCCCTTCTTAAATAGGGGGGTTTACATTGGCGATTTTCCAGTCCTCTGGGACCCTCCCTGACTCCAGTGATTCCTGAAAGATCACCACTAACGCCTCCACTATCTCTTCAGCTATCTCCTTCAGAACTCTGGGGTGTAATCCATCTGGTCCAGGTTATTTATCCACCTTCAGACCTTTCAGTTTTCCTAACACCTTCTCCTTGGTAATGGCCACCATACTCACCTCTGCCCCCCGACTCTCTTGAACTTTGGGGATGTTACTCGTGTCTTCCACCGTGAAGACTGACGCAAAGTACCTATTCAGTTCCTCCGCCATTTCTTTGTTCTCCACTACTTCTTCTCCAGCGTCATTTTCCAGCGGCCCAATGTCCACTTTTGCCTCTCTCTTACCCTTTATATATCTAAAAAAACTCTTGCAATCTTCTTTTATATTACTGGCTAGTTTACCCTCATATTTAATCTTCTCCCTCCTTATTTCTTTTTTAGTTGTCCTCTGTTGGTCTTTGTAGGCATCCCAATCCCCTGGTTTCCCACTGCTCTTCGCCGCGTTGTATGCTTTCTCTTTAGCTTTTATGCTGTCCCTGACTTCCCTTGTCAGCCATGGTTGCCTCGTCCTCCCTTTAGTATGCTTCTTCTTCCTAGGGATGAATTTTTGCTGTGTCTCCCAAATTACTCCCAGAAACTCCTGCCATTGCTGTTCCACTGTCTTTCCTGCTAGGCTCATCTCCCAGTCAATTCTGGCCAGCTCCTCCCTCATGCCTCGGTAGTTGCCTTTATTCAACTGTAATACCGTTACATCTGATTCCAGCTTTTTCCTCTCAAATTGCAGGGTAAATTCTATCGTATTATGGTCACTTCCCCCTAAGGGTTCCTTCATCTTAAGCTCCCTTATCAAATCTGCCTCATTACACATCACTAAATCTAGAATTGCCTGTTCCCTAGTGGGCTCCACCACAAGCTGCTCCAAAAAGCCATCTCGTAGACATTCCACAAATTCCTTTTCTTGGGATCCACTACCAACCTGATTTTCCCAGTCTACCTGCATATTGAAATCCCGCATGATCACTGTAACCTTGCCTTTCTTACACGCCTTTTCTATCTCCTGGTGTATCTTGTGCCCCACATCCTGACTACTGTTCGGAGGCCTGTACATAACTCCCATTATGGTTTTTTTACCTTTGCGGTTCCTCAACTCTACACACACAGATTCTACATCATCTGACCCTACGTCATTTCTTACTATCGATTTAATTTCATTTCTTACTAACAAAGCAACCCCACCCCCTCTGCCAATCTGCCTATCTTTTCGATAGGATGTATATCCTTGGATATTTAGCTCCCAGTCCTGATCCCCTTGCAGCCATGTCTCCGTGATGCCCACCACATCATACCTGCCAATTTCAATCTGTGCCACAAGCTCATTTACCTTATTGCGTATACTGCGTGCATTCAGATACAACATCTTCAGTCCTGTATTTCCCATCCCCTTTCTCATTGTCGTCCCTTTATCTGATGTGCTTGAAGTTAGATTCCTAGCCCTTTCCAAACACTCTGTCCTATTTTGTGTTCTGGGGACTTTAATAACCTCTCCTGGGCTCTCTTTTCTTTTCAGTTTTTTCATAATTTTCCATGAAGTTGAATCCACCCCCCAAACGCTAACCTGTGCTTTGTTTCCCATTAGTCATAATTCTTGGAGTTTTACACTTTCCTCCCCTCCAACTCTCTAGTTTAAAGTCCTGTTGACCACCCTATTTACCCTTTTCGCTAGAACATTGGTCCCAGATCGGTTCAGGTGGAGACCGTCCCAACGGTACAGATCCCTCCTGTTCCAATACTGATGCCAGTGCACCACGAAATGGAACCCCTATTTTCCGCGCCACTCCTTAAGCCACGTGTTTACTTCCCTTATTTTCGTGTCCCTATGCCAATTTGCACGTGGCTCAGGTAGTAATCCGGAGATTATAACCCTTGAGGACCTGTTCTTTAATTTAGTTCCTAGTCCCTGATAATCCCCAAACAGGTCCTCTTTCCTAGTCTTACCTATGTTATTTGTCCCGACATGGACCACAACAACTGGATCCTCCCCCTCCCTCCCTCTCCAATATCCTTTCAAGCCGGTCAGAGATGTCCCTCACCCTGGCACCGGGCAGGCAACATACCATGTGGGACTCTCGATCCTGCTTACAAAGGAAGCTATCAATTCCCCTAATTATAGAATCCCCTACAACTACCACTTGTCTTTTTGCTCCCCCCTCTTGAATGGCCTCCTGTGCCACGGTGCGTGGTCAGCTGGCTCATCCTCCCTACAGCCCTGTTCCTCATCCACACAGGGAGCAAGTACCTCGTACCTGTTGAACAAGGTCAAGAGCTGAGGCTCCTCTATTCCTGAACACAGGATCCCTCTACCTGCCTCACTTGCAGTCACACCCTGCTGACCCTGACCACTGACCGAACTTGAGGTACTTAATCTACCGGGTGTGACCGCCTCCTGAAACAAAGCGTCCAGGTAACTCTCCCCTTCCCGGATGTGCCGCAGCGTCTGGAGCTCGGACTCCAGCTCATCAATTCTGAGCCGGAGTTCCTCCAGCAACCAACACTTGCTGCAGATGTGGTCACTGCGGCTCGCAATGGGATCTTACATGTGAATACTTGAAGCCATGTCAGAAACCTATTCAAAATCTAATTAGATAAACATTGGATGATGGAAAGTGTTTAAAGATGCAGGGGACAGAGCTAGCATTGGCACGATAGGCTGAAAGGACTCTGTTGTACAGTAGCTTCTCTGATTCTGCATTGTAAATTTGTTCATATTTTTAATTGGTGTTACCACAGATCTATTTATCACTGCTGTAGTGTTTGCTCTTGTTCAACATTGCAGTCCTGGTGCTGCATAAATAGCTGCTGGGTAATGTGCTTTGCTGGACAAACAGAGTGTGTAAATAGGGCACTGAGGGTTTTCCATTAGCTCCAGTTACTTGAATCCATTCAAAACCAAATGCAACAGTAGCATTTTAAAAATAGAAGCTGTACAAAATCAAACCCCATGGCGCATTCCCAAAATGCTCCTCTGGTGCCTTCAGGTTAGATTGGTCTCCCAGTGTACGTTTAGTTACAATACGGGCCTATTTCAGTTCTCGAGTTTAATGTGGTTAGTGTATGTGTACACACGATTACCCTATGGCTCTGCTCGTGTACATGATTTCAATACGGGTCCATTTGTGTACCACATTCCAGTATGGGTTTGTTTGTGTACACATGATTCCAGTACGGGACTCCGTGGACACATGGGCCAGGATATTTAGGTCACCGAGCGGGGGGTCGGGGCCCGCTCACCCACACGTAAAATGACGCGGGCAGAACTCCCGACGTCACCCCGCGTCATTTCAATTTTCAGGTCGGTGGGGGGCACAGCCGAATCAGCTGTGCGCCCACCAACCTGTCAACGGGCTATTGAGGCCATTTAAAAAGTAATTAAGCTCATTAAAGGACCTGCCCGTCCAACCTTAAGGTTGGCGGGCAGACCAGGAGCCCTGGCGGGCTTCAGAAAAAGCATGAAACCTCATCCACGGGCGGGATGAGGTTTCATGAGGGTTTTTAAAAATTTAATAAATGTTTGATTAAAAGTGATGGACACGACCCAACTCACGTGACAGTGTCACATGAGGGGACATGTCAGGGAAGTTTTATTTTTGCCCCTTCACCATTTTTAAATTTGGCGCCGATCTCCCTGAGGCTGCACTTAGCCTCAGGGAGATGAGTGCGCTTTTTTGCGCGCATGCACGAAAGAGTGCACTCTCAGCTGAGAGAATCCCCCCCCCCTCCCCACCCCCCTGCACAGGGAGCGCATAGCGCTTCCTAACGTATGACACTTTGGGCGGGCCTAAATTGGCCTGCCCATGTAAAATGGCAGCGTGCCCCCAATCAGGGGCGCCGATCGGAGGCGCGCCCCCACGCGCCTGCTGCTGCACTTTCCCCCCCGACAAGGGGAAAAGTCTTCCCATGATTCCAGTACGGGACTCTGTGTGTGTTCACGTGATTTCAATACAGACCTGTCTCTGTATACAGTTTTACAGTACGGGTCAGCTTGACAGTCATTTCATGCTGGTGCCTTAAGGGGGATGTCAAACTACAAACTTCCCTTACAAAACACTAATTGGAATTTTGCTCCCAAGGCCGGTTCGCAGTGTCAGGAAATATCTGGCAGGCCGCACCTGCCTTGGGAAAAAGTGCCCCGAATGGTGGGATCTTCGTTCTGCAGGGGGGAGGGGAAGATGGTGGGGCGGGGGGCAGGGTCGGGAAGGAGTCGGGCCTGCCACCTCCCCCCCCCAACTCCCAGATGCAAATTGGAGATGATCACAGGGGCTGCCCTGTGCTGAGGTGGGCTGGTTAAAAGGTGGTTCTGGAACTTCAACCCAGTTGTTTTCTTAAACATTAGACACTCTAGCCCTCATCTTTCACATGCCATCAACCCCTCCCATTCCCCATACATGCCAACCACCCACATGACCCCTTATGGCCCCTATGCCAATAGTGCCATCTCATGCCCCCTACCCATCCCCATGGCCCTTTGTAGCTCCTATGCCAACAGTGCCAACTCATGCCCCCTACCCATCCCCATGGCCCCTTATAGCCCCTATGCCAACAGTGCCAACTCATGCCCACCACCAACCACCCTTCGTCCTTACAAACTCCACACCAACTCACCCAGTATCCACGGTGGATAGATCTCAGGAGACATATTGGGATAAAATAAAACAAACTTCTAAATATGGAGTTTGCAACAATCTTCAGCCAGAAGTGTTGAGTAGATAGTCCATCTTGGCCTCCTCTGGAGGTCCCCAGCATCGCAGATGCCAATCTTCAACTAATTCAATTCACTTCACGTGATATAAAGGAATGGCTGAAAGCACTGGATACTGCTATGGCCACAGGCCATGACAGTATTCCGTCAAGAGGACTGAAGACTTGTGCTCCAGAGCTAGTTGTGCCCCTAGCCAAGCTGTGTCGGTACAGTTACAACACTGGCATCTACCCGGCAATGTGGAAAATTGTCCATGTATGTTCTGTACACAAAAGCAGGAAAAATCCAATCCGGCCAATTACCGCCCCATCAGTCTACTCGCGATCATCGGTAAGGTGATGGAAGGGGTCATCAATAGTGCTATCAAGCGGCACTTGCTTAGCAATAACCTGCTCACTGACGCTCAGTTTGGGTTCCACCAGGATCACTCAGCTCCTGACCTCATTACAGCCTTGGCTCAAACATGGACAAAAGAGCTGAACTCCCGAGGTGGGGTGAGAGAGACTGCCCTTGTCATTCAAGCTGCATTTGACTGGGTGTGACATCAAGGAGTCCTAGTAAAATTGGAGTCAATGGGAATCAGGGGAAAACTCTCCACTGGTTGGAGTCATATCTAGCACAAAGGAAGATGATTGTTGTTGTTAGAGGTCGATCATCTCAGTTGCAGAACATCACTGCAGGAGTTTCTCAGGGTAGTGTCCTAGGTCAGAAGTGGGGATGTTCACTGATGATTGTGCAATGTTCAGCAGCATCCAAGATGTCTCAGATACTGAAGTAGTCCATGTCCAAATGCAGCAAGACCTGGACAATATCCAAGCTTGGGCTAACAAGTGGCAAGTAACATTGTGCCACACAAGTGCCAGGCAATGACCATCTCCAACAAGAGAGAGTTTAACCATCACCCCTTGACATTCAATGGCATTACCATTGCTGAATCCCCAACTATCAACATCCTGCGTGTTACCATTGACCAGAAACTGAAATGGACTAGCCATATAAATACTGTGGCTACAACAGCAGGTCAGAGGCTAGGAATCCTGCAGTGAGTAACTCACCTCCTGACTCCCCAAAGCCTGTCTGCCATTTACAAGGCACAAGTCAGGAGTGCGATGTTATACTCTCCACTTGCCTGCATGAGTACAGCTCCAAAGCCACCGAAGGAGGTTGACACCATCCAGGACAAGATTGGCACCCCATCTACAAGCATTCACTCCCTCCACCACTGGCGAACAGTGGCAGCAGTGTGTATCATCTACAAGATGCACTGCAGGAACTCACCACAGCTCCTTAGACAGCACCTTCCAAACCCATGACCGCTACCATCTAGGAGGACAAGGGCAGCAGATGCGTGAGAACACCACCACCTGCAAGTTCCCCTCCAAGCCACACACTATGCTAACTTGGAAATATATCACCGTTCCTTTAATGTCGCTGGGTAAAAATGCAAGAACTTCCTCCTTAACAGCACTGGGGGTGTACCTATATCACATGGACCGCTGTGATTCAAGAAGGCAGCTCATCACCACCTTCTCAAGGGCAATTAAGGATGGGCAATGAATGCTGGCCTAGCCAGCAACACACACATCACATGAATGAATTTTTAAAAATCTATTACAGACTTCACTATATAAAAACCAAACCTCAATCAGGAAAGCCCACTCAATATATTTAAATCCTTTCAAGTACTTAATCCATTATAAAAACAAACATCTGTTTTCATAACTCCACAACAAACACAGCTAATCCTTTCATAATTTCTTTGAGCTGTCAATCAAACTGTGAATTTACAGCTCCCCCAGTGTGATAGTGATACCTTACTGTGGAAAGCAGTCAAACATTAGTAATGCTATAACAATAGCATTTAGGATTATGTCAACAAACAGCAATTGAAACTGCAAGCACCCATTTATTTTCAACTCACCGACACAGGTAGGCAGTTAAAGAGCTGGGAATTTAAATAATTTGAGAGCTTGACTGTTCTACATACCTTATCCACCCTCCATGAGCATTTACATCAACTTTAAAAATTCGTAACTTACACACTGTGGGATAAAGCCCCTGCTCCAGTGAAAATGGGGCCTGTTTGAACTCAGCGAGTCACAACCTGTCCCATGTTTCCCCAACTGCCACCACCCCATCCCCCCCAGAAAAATAGCATCTGTTGGAAATGGGAGCAAGACTTCCAGATCTGGGTTCCGCCTGGCAGCTTTAAGAGTCATTGGAGTCTCTGTGACCCTGCGAAAATCTGGGCCTAAGGTTTTGTGGGCTTAAAGGGAAGTCCACCTTAAACATATTACTTATATAGCCCTCTTGTCATAAAACAGTGTATCCTGCAAATTACTGTGTTGTGGGACACAAAAGGGTGTACCCTAGGAGTAACCAGGAGAGAGGAGAAGCATAAATGGCTTCATAATAACTTGAACAGCTTCAGAATATTCATAGCTGCTCCTAGTGTATCTGCTTTGTTACAGAATCCTACCATTAGCTTCCTCCAATGGCTCAGATGCTGAAGGCAATGAGTAGTTGGTTGACACATTAATATATTAGGATATTATTTTCTGGGCTTAAAGCTAATTCAGCTTTCCTTGTTGATCTCTAATGCTGAACTGAACCAATTTTAATAACTAGGAATTTGCGACTCAGGGAGCATTTTGAGTCATGTAAGCACTAAGGTTACATGATGAAGTCTTGTGCATCCCCTGTTTCCTTCACTCCACCATTGTTACATGTGCCTTCAGCTGCCTGAGCTCCAAGCTCTGGAATTCTCTCTCTGAACCTCCTTGCATTGCTCTCGCACTTTCTCTCTCTCCTATTTTAAATCGGTTTTTAAAACCCACCTCTTTGGCCAAGCTTTTGGCCACCTGTCTTAATATCTCTTTATGTGGCTTGGTGCCAATCTTTGTCTGATAACGCTTCCATGAGGTGCCCAGGGGGCAACTTTTACTATATTAAAGGTGCTATATAAATACAAGTTGCCACTGGCAATGGAAGAGTTTTGTACTAATGACTTCAGGCTATCTGTCTTTACCAAGATGTGTATCACACAATATTAGTGTATTGGCATTGTGCCATATTTTTTCCCATACTGTATTAGTTAATAAATAATCCAAAAGCATTTCTTTGAATATTTACTCTTCTGTCGCTGAATAACCAATGTGCAGCAGATTATTCAATAAAATTTGAATTGCCTTGCTGTAAATGAGAATAGTGTATGTTGGGAACTCACACTCCTGCTCTCACTGATTATCGGACGTGGGTTTAACTTTATTTCTTAATCCAGACGGCGTGCATGCAGTGCATTGCCATCTATCATTTTAACCATTAGAGGATAGTGAAGTAATTTTTTTTCAACATTACAATATTACAACGTGGAATGCTTTATCACAAGTTGTTGTTGAGGCAGGGGCAGTATAAACTCACTTAAATTGGGTATTTGAAAAGCTAGGACGTAAACGATTAAGAGGTAATGGACATACTGGATTGCTCTACATAGAGCCGGCATGGACTTATGAACATATGAATTAGGAGCAGGAGTAGGCCATTTGGCCCCTCGAGCCTGATCTGCCACTCAATAAGATCATAGCTAATCTGATCGTGGCCCCTTCCTGCCACACACTCCACATTCCCACCTGCACTCAATAATCTTTGACTCCCTTGTTAGTCAAGAATCTATCTACCTCTGCCTTAAAAGTATTCAATGAACCAGCCTCCACCGCTCTCTGGGGAAAAGAGCTTCAAAAGCTCACAACCTTCTGAGAGGAAAAATTTCTCCTCATCTCTGTTTTAAATGGGAGACCCTTATTTTTAAACAGTGTCCACTAGTTCTAGTCTCTCCCACAAGGGGAAACATCCTTTCAATCCACCCTGTCAAGTCCCCTCAGGGCCTTATATATTTCAATAAGATCATCTCTCATTCTTCTAAACTCCAATATGGATGCAGGCACAACCTGTCCAACCTTTCCTTCTTAGATAGTCCCCCATCCTAGGCATCAGTCGAGTGAACCTTCTTTGAACTGCTTCTAATGCAATTATATCCTTTTTTAAATAAGGAAACTAAAGCTGTATACAGTACTCTAGATGTGGTCTCACCAACGCCCTGTATAACTGTAGCAAAACCTCCCTACTTTTATATTCCATTCCCCTTGCAATAAATGACAACATTCCATTTGCCTTCCTAATCACTCGCTGTACCTGCATACTAACTTTTTGTGATTCATGTACCAAGATGCCAGGATTCATCTGTACCTCAGCATTCTGCAATCTTTCTCCAGTTAAGTAATATGCCACTTTTCTATTCTTCCCGCCAAAGTGGACAAGTTTACATTTTACATTCCTACATTCTCCATCTGCCAAATTTTTGCCCAGTCACTTAACCTATCTATGTTCCTTTGCAGGCCCCTCATGTCCTCTTCACAACGTACTTTCCTACCTATCTTTGTATCATCAGCAAATTCAGCAACCATACATTCGGTCCCTTCATCCAAATCATTGATATAGGTTGTAAATATTTGAGGTTCCAGCACTGATCCATGCAGCATTCCACTTGTCAGATCTTGCCAACCTGAAAATGACTCATTTATCACTACTCTCTGTTTCCTGTTAGCCAACCAATCCTCTATCCATGCTAATACATTACCCCCTACACCATGATCTCTTATTTTGCATAGTAACCTTTGATGTGGCACCTTGTCAAATGCCTTCTGGAAATCTAAGTACAGCACATCTACAGGTTCCCCTTTATCCACGTTACATACATACATACAAAATATGAATTAGGAGCAGGAGTAGGCCACTCGGCCCCTTGAGCCTGCTCCGCCATTCAATAAGATCATGGCTGATCTGAACGTAATCAGAACCCCACATTCCTGCCTACCCCCGATAACCTTTCACCCCCCCCTTGTTAATCAAGAATCTATCTAGCTCTGCCTTAAAAATATTCAAAAAGCTTAACCTTCCTACTTGTGTAATCAATTCCCCTCACAATAAATGATAATGTTCAATTAGCTTTCCTGATTTCCTGCTGTATCTGCATACTACCCTTTTGTGATTCATGCACTAGGACTCCCAGATCCCTCTGAATCTCAGAGCTCTGCAATCTCTCACCACTTAGATAATAAGCTTCTTTTTTATTCTTCCTGCCAAAATGAATGATTTCACATTTGCCCACATTATACGTCATTTGCCAGATCTTTGCCCACTCACGTAACCTATCTATGTCACATTGTAGCCTCCTTACGTCCTCTTCATGATTTACTTTCCTACCTTGTTACTACTTGTTACTTCCTCAAAGAATTCCAATAAATTAGTCAAACATGATTTCCCTTTCACAAAATCATGTTGACTCTGCCTGATTGAACTGAGATTTTCTACCTCCTTTAATAATATCCATCCATCCATCTATTTTCATGCCGCTTCTCCTGGTGAGGGCCACGATGGCAGTAAGCTGAGCAGGGCCAACCAGACTTCCCTTTCCTCAGTGACAGAATGCAGCTCCCCCTGGGGGATTCCAATATTTTCCCTACGACGGACATTAAGCTAACTGGTCTGTAGTTACCTGCTTTCTGTCTCCCTCCTTCTTGAACAGAGGAGTCACATGTGCTATTTTCCAATCTGATGGGACCTTTCCAGAATCTAGGGAATTTTGGAAAATTAAAAACCAATGCATTACTATCTCAGCAGCCACTTCTTTTAAGACCCTTGGATGAAGTCCATCAGGACCAGGGACTGTCAGCTTTTAGTTCTAATAATTTTCACAGTACTCTTTCCCTGGTGATTGTAATTGCTTTAAGCTCCTCCTTCCCTTTCAGCTCCTGATTCACAATTATTTCTGGGATGTTATTTATATCTTCTATTCGTGAAGACACATCCAAAAAATCTATTCAATTCATCTGCCATTTTCTTATTTTCCACTATTAATTCTCCATTCTCACTCTCTAGATGACTAATGCTCACTGTATTTACTTTTTTCCTTTTTAAATAGCTGTAGAAACTCTTACTATCTGTTCTTTTATATTTCTAGCTAGCTTTGTTTTGTACTCTAATTTCTCCCTCGTTATTAATCATTTAGTTATTCTTTGCTGTTCTTTATCTTCTGTCTAATCTTCTGATCTGCCACTCACCTTTGTGGAATTATATGCTTTTTCAATTTGATACTATCTTTAGCGTCCTTAGTTAGCCAGGAAGGCTGCATCATTCCCTTAGAGTCTTTCCTTCTCTCTGGAATGTATCTTTCCTGAGTATTCTGAAATATCTCCTTAAATGTCTGCAACTGCATTTCTACTGACCTATCCCTTAACCTAATTTCCCAGTTCACTTTCACTCTGTCTACATGCCCTCATAATTGTCCTTATTTAATTTTAAAACACTAGTCCTATATCCACTCTTCTTTCCCTGAAACTGAATGTGAAATTCAATCTTATTATGATCACTGCTACCTAGGGGCGCCTTCACTATGAGGCCGAGGTGTCAGCTGTGGCTCAGTTCATAGCACCCTCGCCTTTGAATCAGAGGGTTGTGGGTTCATGTCCTACTCCCGGAAACCAAGAACTGTGATTGTACTCAAAAGAGTTGCAATCTGTGACTGTTGATAACTCGAAAGAGTTTCACTATGAGGCCATTAATTAATGCTGTCTCATTCCACTTTGACTGATCTAGTAAGGATGGCAGCTTTCCTTCCATAAAGGACATTAGTGAATCAGATGAGCTTATACAACAATCAATGATAGTTGTCATGGTCACCGTTACTGAGACTAGCTTTATAATTCCAGATTTATTAGTTGCATTGAAATTCCACCAGCTGCCATGGTGGAATTTGAACTCATGTCCCCAGGGCATTAGCTTGGGCCTTGGACATTATCACTACATCACCATCACCTCAGGTACTGGAGAACTGTGTTGAATTCTGGACACAGCTACTCAGGATAGAGCCTTGGAGGGTGTGCAGTGCAGAATGATAGCACAGTTAAATAGTTTAAATTATGAAGATGGGGGCATAAACTAGGTTTATATTCCCTTGAGTGTAGAAGATCAAGGGGTGATTGAATTGAGATGTTTTAAGATGATTAAAAGATTTGTTGAATTGACGGAGTGGAACTATTTCCTCTGGTGGGGAGTCTATAATGACAATAACAATAACAAGATTAGAGCTGGGTCATTCAGGGGTGATGTCAGGAAGCACTGCTTCACACAAAGGGTAGTGGAAATCGTGACTCTCTCTCCCCAAAAAGCTGTTAACGCTGGGGGTCAGTTGAAAATTTCAAAGCTTATATCAATAGATTATTGTTAGGCAAATGTATTAAGGGCTATGGAACTAAAGGGGGTAAGCAGAGTTGTGTGTACAGATTAGCCATGATCTAATCTGGGGTTCGCTTCTAGAGGAATAGAATTGAAAAGCAGAGATGTTGTGTTAAATTTGTAAAGAACCTTGATTAAACCACATTTGGAACAAAAGAATAGAGAGACAATGAACAAAGTTCAAGAAAGATCAGGAATATTCCACAAAAAAGGAGGCTGAACAGCAAACTGCTAGAGGTCTTTAAAATTACAAAGGGATTTGATGGGGTAGATATAGGAAATATCCTTCCATTTGTGGAGAAAATAAAACCATGGTGTATAAACATAAGATAGTCACTAATAAATCCAATAGGGAATTCAGGGGAAACTTCTTTGCCCAGAGAGTGGTGAGAATGTGGAACTTGTTACCATGTGAATAGTGAGTGAGGGGCAGAAGTCCCGTCTCCAGTCAATTAACGTTCCTCAGTACGTTAAATAGCTGTGGGGCTCAGGGTGACCAATCGTCCCTCACTTTACGGGATCGTCCCATGTCTGAGTCCTGTGTCCAGGGCTACATGGTGCCAGGACGCTGCTTGTCCCTTAATTCGGACCTTTCAATTCTGGACATGAGCAGTACCATCTCCCCTCCCTCATTTGTGCACTCCCACAGCTCCGGCAGCATTCCTCGCACCCCACCCCACTCAGACGGACCCCAATGGCAGGGTGTCTCTTAATTTTCTCCACGAGAGTTGGTCACCCTGACAGGGCTGTTGTGATCGGTGGGGATGCATCTCTCGCCGACTCTTTGGGTTGCAATCCCGCCATTCGTAAAATCCAGCCCCCGTGTCATTCTAACTGAACGGTGGATCAGGTTGGGGTTGAATAGTCTACTTCTGTTGTTTGGAATGATAGGGACCCAATTTTTTTTAAAAATTCTTTCATGGCAGATGGGCATCGCTGGCAAGGCCACCGTTTGTTACCCATCCCTAATTGCCATTGAACTGAGTGGCTTGCTAGGCCATTTCAGAGGGGCAGTTAAGAGTCAACCACATTGCTGTGGGTCTGGAGTCACATGTAGACCAGACCAGGTAAGGACGGCAGATTTCCTTCCCTGAAGGACAGTCATGAACCAAGTCGGTTTTTATAATTGATGATAGTTTCATTGTCACCATTACTGAGACTAGCTCTATATTCCAGATTCTGTTTCTGTTTTGATTCTGTTTCCATTGATCTTTACTCTTCCTGTCTCTGGCTGCAGGATCTGTGCCTCTATGTGGGTTATACCTCCTCGGTTTACTGCACGGCCTCAGTGCTGACCCTGGCTGCCATAGCCCTGGACCGTTACCACGCCATCATCGACTGCTTGCAGTACAACTCGCAGAGCACCGTGCGCCGGACAGTGGCCACCGTGGTCTGGATCTGGCTGCAGTCTGCCATCAGCAGCTGCCCTCCGCTGCTGGGCTGGGGCCGCTTTGGCTACTCACCGGCCATCTACAGCTGCTCGGTGGAGTGGACAGACAGTCTGAGCTACACGGGCTTCGTGGCCGTCTTCTCTTTCCTGTTGCCCGCCTCCGTCATGATCTTCTGCTACGTACGGATAGTGAAGGTGGCCCGGGGGCACGCCAAGAGGATCCACCACATGGAGAACCAGCTGCAGCGGAGCGGGGGTGGCCGCAGCCCTGGGCCCGAACGGCCAACCTTCTCCCGGTTAATCAGCAGTGTCAACTCTCGGATCATCTCGGAGGAGCATCAGAGCGGCGGCTGCGACCTCAGCCATCACCCTCACGGTAAAAGGCCGGACATCTTCTCCAAGTACAGCTCGCCAGGCCGCGAGCACCATGGAGCTTTCCGCCTCTTCCTTGTTATTTTTGCCTTCTTCTGCTGCTGGGTGCCCTACGAGGTGGTGGGTTTGGTCCAGGCTGTGGAGACAGCGCTGAGTGGCAGTGGCGGGCAGCCCTCCCGCATCCCCCCCGGCCTGGTGACCGCCGTGCACTGGCTGGCCCTGCTGAACTCGGACATCAACCCGCTGCTCTACGCGTTGCTCAGCAGGCGCTTCCGCAAGGCCCTGCGGCACTGGCAGCGACGGCTGGAGGCCAAGGTCCACCTGGGGGGCCCCCCGCCAGCCTCCCGGTGGCGGGACGAGGAGGAGGAGGCAGGGGGCGCCGCTGCCGTCTCCCTCTTCCAGGCCGGGCTGCACTCCAACCAGAGGAGGACCAGCTCCAACGCCACAGGGATAAGCCAGCTCAGCCCACGGGAGGCCCGGCTCCAGGTCCGCTCCTGTTCCGTCTTCTCCATCAGCTCCTTCCCCCATAGCCTGCCAGACGAGCACTTGGACGACTTTCTGGCGGCTCAGATCTCCGGCCCAGCCCCTGCCAACTCTCTGCTATTTGCACCACCTGACAGGACATCTGACAGCCACAGAGACTTGAAGGATGACATCCCTGCCTCTCAGTACTTAAAAGTCCCACAGCTTCCACCAGAGACTGACACCATGCTTTTACCTTCACAAACGTTCAGTGAAAAACAGCCATCTACATATGTATTTGGAAATATAACAGTTAAGGTTGAAAACGATGCAATTGACTTGTAGATGCTTTACACTTTCAATATTGCCACGTATACTTGAACCTTGTATGTCATTTAAGGAGTTTTCTCTCCTGTAGACAATGGACGTGCCAAAGCAATGAGTCTTTTACATTGTCAGGTATTGACTCACTGATGGGAGAGACATCACTTTCTAGTACAAAGTGCAGGGTACCAGCCCATAATTGTAGTACAGGTACGATACAACGCCACCAGAGACCTATTTCACACAGGATCTTTGCTGGTCAATAGAGAGAAAGAAAGAAAGAGGCAGAATGAAGAAAGAGACGTAAGAAAAACATGTAAGATTGACATACAGGAGAAGGCCAACAGGTCCATTTTTAAAATTCTTTCATGGGGTATGGGCTTTACTGGCAAGGCCTGCATTTGTTGCCCATCCCTAATTGCCCTTGAACTGAGTGGTTTGCTAGGCCATTTCAGAGGACAGTTATGAGTCAACCACATTGCTGCGGGTCTGGAGTCACATGTGGACCAGCTCAGGTAAGGACAACAAATTTCCTTCCCTAAAGGACATTAGTGAACCAGATGGGTTTTTACAAGAATCGTTGATAGTTTCATGATATCCGTTACTGAGACTAGCTTTATATTCCAGATTTTATTAATTGAATTTAACTTCCATGGGGTTTGAACCCATGTCCGCAGAGCATTAGCCTGGGCCTCTGAATTACTAGTCCAGTGACATTACCACTATGCCAGTGTCTTTCCTTATACCTGCTCCACACTTACTACACCCCATCCCCAACCCCCTCCCCTCTTCACCCGTTGTCAAATAATCTCCTGAGATAGACAAACAAACAGAAAGAAAAAACACAATAAGGGAATAAATATTTTGGAAAATTAAACTTGCATCCATCAGTCTCTATTGAATTTGGTCAAGATCTCAGAGGTGAAAGGGCACAAGCGTGCTAACCATCTTTTGCAAATTAATTCACATTTGGTCTGTGCTAGTTGCAGTGCATTTGAAATGACTGTGTAACACCTCAAAATCGCCTACAATCCCACATGGATTGGCTTTCTCCACACTGGATAGATACATGGAGCAAGTGAGTGCTGATGTGGTGCCAATTTACACTTAACACCTTCCACACATCAACTGGATGTTCTTTGCACATCTTGCAGAGGGTTCACAATGATGTGGCTCTGCCCCTAGTTTATTGTACTTGACTCCAAAAAGAAGCCCTTCCCTTCAATCATGCCAATTTTCATAATAATATCAAAATCCTGCAGATGCTGAAAATCTGAAATAAAAACAGAAAGTGCTGGAAATACTCAACAGGTCTGGCAGCATCTGTGGAGAGAGGGACAGAGTTCATGTTTTGAGTCTAGTACAACTCTTGTTCAGAAGAAGGGTCATATTGGACTCAAAATGTTAACTCTGCTTCTCTCTCCATAGATGCTGTCAGACTTGCTGAGTTTTCCCAGCATTTTCTGCTCTTATTGTCAATTTTCATGTTTTGTTTAATGGGCTATAAAGGAATGTAAACTTTTTTATGTGGTTAGAGATATGAGATCGAGGAATGGAAGACCAGCTCCACATTTCAGTTCAATATCCTAGAGCTGAACTGAGACAAAGGACAAGGTTGGGACTCACTCACCATTCACTTGCACAGCGTTAAAAATCAGGCCCAAAGAGTGAGGTGCATTCTAAATCACTTAGTGTTATTTGTTGTATGATTACTTCATTAGCTGGTAAATTAGTATGTTTTGGATGAGATAAATAAGTTATTCAAGTCTTGTGGTGACTGTTCAGAACCTGCGGTATAACAGCTAATGGTCATGAATACTGATTCTAGGGCTAAATGGCCTACTCTTGTTCCTATGTACAAGCATTAATGGTCAAACACTAATGAGTTAATCAATTAAATGACATTCCTTTGCTATTGTAATAGTAGTGTTAACCTGATTACTTTAAATGGGTTAATGTCTCTGTTAAATTAATGGATAAAGTAATGTCATCCAGCTAACGCCCAACTCTACCTCTGCACCACCCCTCTCAACCCCACCACTGCCTCTGCGCTCTCTAACTGTTTGACTATCTTGCAGTCTTGGATTAACCGTAATTCTCTCCAGATAAACGTTGGCAAGACTAAAATCATCCTCAGTCCTCCCCCAACTCCATCCGCCAACTCTGTACCCTCAACACTAGCTCCATGCTCCCACCCATCCTGGCCACCATTCCAGACTGAATCAGACTGTTCAAAATGTCATTGTTCTCAAGCTGAGCTTCCAACCCCATATCCTCTCTGCCACAGAGACCGCCCTATCTCCGCCTCCGTAACATTACCTACCACCCGCAGTTGAAACCCTCATTGACGCCATTGGTACCTCCAGACTCAATGACTCCCTGGCCGGCCCTCCAATCTTAATTGTCCATAAACCAACTCATTCATAACTCTTCTTCTGGTATCTCACAGCAAGTTACACTTACCCATCAGAACCATCCTTTCCTACCTACATTATGTCTGGTCTTCCAACACCACAAATGTAAAACTCTTATCCTTATGTTTAAGTGCCTCCATTGCTTTGCTTGTTCCTATCTTGCTAACCTCCTCTGGTGTTGCAACCCCCCAAATTCACTGCTTCTCTGAGTCTGGCCTCCTGAACACAGCCCATCAGTGGCCATTGCCTTCAGCTGCCTGGATATCAGTGTGGGATTCCCTCCCTAAAGTCCTCTCCTTTAGTGAGGCCCTCCTTAACCCATGTCAATAACCAAGCTTTTGATCATCTTCCCCAATCTTCTCTCCTTGGCTTGCCTTGGATCCTTACAGACTTGGGACATTTTTTCTACATTAAAGGCTCTATTATTAATTCTAGTTGTTGGTATTAAATATTTTTACAAACCATTGTTTTATTTAACATGGCTCATTTCCTCTGCCTAAATGTGAATTTCAGTCGAATGCTTCAAGTTTTTTCTTGCCACCCTGACACCAATTCCTGAAACACTGAAGGTTAAAACCTGCAACACGTAGAGTAAGAATGAATGTTTCTTCAAACATTCTGTTTCCACAAAAAGCCTGTGGGTCATTGCTGGTTGGGTTGCTAGGTGATGGGCTCATGAAATGAAACAAAATGGGTACAGACAAATCCTTGTCAATAAGTACTCCCGACAGCACAAACAGTTTGCCCAGAGGAACTCACTGTGCCTTTCCTGTTAAGAGACACCGTATGAATATTAGTTGACTGTAGTTCAATTGACAATAAAATTGCTTCAAAAAACACTATTCAGATGGTCCTAACATTCACTAATGTGGTAGGCCAGCTGCTGATATATAGTGTGTCAAATGTTCTAAAGGTCACCTAAGTTTTGGTTATGATTTTGGACAAGGAGAACCATTTAAAAACATAAGAACAGAAGAAATAGGAGGAGTAAGCCTTCTGGTCCCTTGAGTCTGGTCTACTATTCAATAAGATCATGGGTGAACTTACAAAAAGACATTGAAAGACTACGATGCTTTTCACAAACACCGGATGTCTCAAGTGTTTTACAGCCAATGAAATACTTTTGAATTGTAATCAATGTTGTAATGTAGGAAACACTTCAGCCAATTTGCACACAGCAAGCTCCCACAAACAGAAATGTGATAATGATCAGATAATCTGTTTTTGTGATGTTGATTGAGGAATAAATATTGGCCAGGACACCGAGGATAACTCCCCTGCTCTTAGAAATAGTGCCACGGGATCCTTTATGTTCACCTGAGAGGGCAGACCCGGTTTAACATCTCATCTGAAAGACAGCGCAGCATGCCCTCAGGACAACACTGGAGTGTCAGCCTTAATTTTTGTGCTCAAGTCCTGGAGTGGGATTTGAACCCGCAATCTTGTACATGTTGATACAACTGAGTGGCTTGCTGCTTCATTTCAAAGCTCATTTAAGAATCAACCACATTGCTGTGGGTCTGGAGTCACATGTAGACCAGACCAGGTAAGGACACCAGATTTCCTTCTCTAAAGGACATCAGTGCACCAGATGGGTTTTTACGATAATCGACAATAGTTTTATGGTCATGATAAGTTGAGACTACATTTTGTTAAAATTCTAGATTTTTTAATTAATTGAATTTAAATTCCACCAGCTGCCATGGAGGGATTGAACCCATGTCCACAGGGTCCACAGCCTGGGCCTTCAGGATTACTAGTCCAGTGACATTCCCACTATGCAACCACCTCTCCTCCAGGGCAATTAGGGATAGGCAATAAATGCCCCTCTAGCCAGCTATGCCCACCATGAAAGAACAAAAAAATCCAGAGACAAGAGTGCTATAAACCAAGCCACAGCTGACATACATCAAGAGCTACAATAACTTCACTTTTGGTCCCAATCTCAATTTCCCTTGATTCCTATAATGCCCAAAAATTTATCGATCTCAGTTCTTCATGGTTTATTATCAGTGGCTAAAAAGTATGGACCTTGTTGCTGAGGGGAAAACTGCAGGTTGCCCATTTGGGGGGTGAGGGGTGTAGAATAGGCATACCCCAAACACCTCACTTTCTTTCTGATGATGGAGGACAAGAGGTTCCTTGTTGCACATGAAGTCATTACACCTACTGTTTCAGTGGCTGCACATGAAGGATCATTGCAGCTTTCAGCTCCCGTTTTAAGGGTCAATTTTTAAGATAACAAATTGTGCATTATTCCCAAATTAGGGAGGGAGCTGCTCCCAGCTCTTCAGCTATTCAGTTTTGTGACCCTGTAGTGCTAGTGGGTGGCTTTAAATTCTGATTTTCAATCACTAGATGGTACAGACGAAATCTGAAATGTATCATGTAGGAATTATAAGCAGGTCATGCCTGTTTAGTCAATTTACTTGGATTTTCAGAAAGCATTTGACAAGTTTCACATGTGATTCTTTTTTGTTTGAAGATGATTGAGGTCCATAAAATTGTTGGTAATATGTAAATGGTGGAAAGTATATCTTCCATTTCCTCACTGGAAACTGCCTGCCCACCCTTATTTGGTGGGTAGTTTGTAGAATTGACATCACCATTGGCAAGAAACTGAACTGAACCAAGCCATATAAATACTGTGGCTACAAGAGCAAGTTGGCTGGCAATTCTTTTTTTTAGTCATTCACGGGATGTGGGCTTCACTGGCTGGGCCAGCATTTATTGCCCATCCCTAGTTGCCCTTGAAAAGGTGGTGGTGAGCTCCTTCTATGGCAAGTAACTCACATCCTGACTCTCCAAAGCCTGTCCACCATCTACAAGGCACAAGTCAGGAGTGTGATGGAATCTTCTCTACTTGCCTGGATGAGTGCAACTCCAGCAACACTCAAGAAGCTCAATGTCACAAAGGACAATTAACCTGCTTGATTGGTACCCCATCCATCACTTTAAACATTCAGACCCTCCACCACCGATGCCACAGTGGCAGCAATGTGTATCATCTACAAGGCGCACTGTAGCAACTCACCAAGGCTCCTTCGACAGCACCTTCCAAACCCGTGACCTAGAAGGACAAGGGCAGCAGATGCATGAGAACACCACCACCTGCCAGTCCCCTCCAAGCCACACACCTTGGAAACATATCGCCGTTCCTTCACTGTCGCGGGGTTAAAATCCTGGAACGCCCTTCAAGAAGGTGGCTCACCACCACCTTCTCAAGAGCAATTAGGGTTGGGCAACAAATGCTGGTCTAGCCAGCGACGCCCACATCCTGTAAAAAGAATAAAAATCAGGAGGAATTGCTTCACATCCTAATTTTCCTTTCCCCCCAACCTCCCATCTGCCAGTTTATGCTCGATTACTGGTGCAAATTATTGGGAAGGGAATTCAGTTTTAATGACTTTTACCAATAAATAGAGGAGGCCAGACTTGAATGGCGTGGATTGTACGGTTGAATTAGTATCCAGGAGAATTGGTTTTACCTTTGTCTGGTTATCTCTCTCAAGAGATTGAATGGGTTGGATAACATCCAGAGATGGGGTAAATTGTACACAGCCTCTGAAGGGCGAAATGGATTTTTCTAATTTTCTTAAACGTAACATGTTGAAATACCGTTAAATTGCTCTGCATACACCAGCAAGAAATGCATTTAGTGGGGCTGTTTTTTCAATATATGCAAAGGGTGTTAAATGGGAAGTAATATATAATCGCAAATATCCAGGGGTTGTGCATTGACCTGAAACGTTAACTCTTGTTTCTTTCTCCACAGATGCTGCCTGACCTGCTGAGTATTTCCAGCATTTTCTGTTTTTATTCCAGATTTCCAGCACCTGCCGCACTTTGCTCTTCTGACAAGAATTTTGTTATTGCCTTTTTCAGTAAAGGTTTAAGTTGCTGCTTGTCATTGTCACCATGTCTACATTTCACGCTCCCCTCCCCCCCGTTTTTAAACTGAGTTTTATATAAGAGTCACATTCTGACTGGGTGAGTCACTAGTTACTGCTAATTATAACACTTATTTAAATAGTCCGTGTGAGAAACAAGCTGCACAGTAACTGTGCTTTTGAACGGTACTACAGAACCACTGATTGGGCTGTTTCAATCCAATGGTCTGAATAAAGCACATTTAAAAATCACAAGTCCTGTTTTAATTCTAGGGCAATAAAAATAGCATATTGACTGAAATTTAACTCTTCAATTCCAGTTAGCTGTGATTGGTTACTTTTGGTTCAACCAACTGGTTTGAAGTTTTACTTTTTGTACACATTATATATAATTTTACTTAACTTTATGGTCTTAATGAACTTTATACATAGAATAACAGAGCAGGCAGTGTGATATGGAAATAATTGAATTGAGGTTCCTGTGATGCCCTTGCAATTGAGTCCAAGATTAAATGTGAAGCCATTCATTTACTCTCAAATGCTTCTAACTGGTTTGAAGGGTGGTTGGATAGGTGGAGTTGAAACAGAGAGGGTAGGGGTGTTGAAAGGAAATGGGCACATTGGAAAGGAATGGGGGGTGCTGCTAAGGGGTGGAGGAGTTGGAAGGGGAGATTTGAAAGGAGTAGCGGGGAGTTGGAAGGAGGTGAGGGTAATTGGAAGGAGGTGAGGGTAATTGGAAGGGGTGGGGGAATTGCAGGGGGTGGGGGAATTGGAAGGGGTGGGGGTTATTGTGGGGGATAATTGTAAGGGAAGAATTGGAGTGTGGTGGGGGAAATGGAAGATGGGTGTTGGAAGGCATATGGCCTTGGAAGGGAATGGGGAGTACTGGGGAAAGGGGTTGAGGTGGATAGGGTTATCCTATCCTTAAAAATATCTTTAAGGGAGTTTATAATTGACAGGATTAAAACGCAACTGAAGAATATGATGATGTTTTCGCAGAATTCACAACAAGGAGTTTTAATGCCTAAAATGAATTGAATAAATGCGCTCTTCCTGCCTAAAGGAAACAAAGAAATAGTTTTTTACTATTAAGAATTTAACATGTTCACAAGGATAGAATGGCGGTTTTACAGACACCATTTACAGCCACGTTACTTTGAGTTCTGTACGTGATCTGGACAGTTCCTTCTCTGACTACTCGCATATTGAATGCATTTATAATCAATGTATTTTTGCATCATTCATTACAGTAAAATTATAGAGTGCTCACATTTGAATAGAAGAGAACAATAGTATAGATATAAATTAAAATCGCCTCTAAATTCTCCAAACAATGTGCCCAGTTTTAATACTAAGATAAAAGCAAAATACTGCGGATGCTGGAAATCTGAAACAAAAACAGAAAATGCTGGAAAAACTCGGCAGTTCTAACAGCACCTGTGGAGAGAATGTTTCGAGTCCGTATGACTCTTCTTCAGAATCGTGTCGGAGAGAAGAACAGTACTTCTTCAAGGTAGGCATTTCTGGAAGAGAAGTGGCGGTGAATTAAACGCTAAGATAAAAGCAAAATACTGTGGATTAATGCTGATTAGGCACTTTACAGCCTTCCAGACTTAACATTGAGTTCAACAACTTCAGACCATGAACTTTCCCCTCCATCCTCACCCCTTTTTCCAATATTCATTTTTATTTTATTTTTTATCCATTTATTTTTATTTAGTTTCATTTTTATTCATTGTTTTATCTCCACCTTTTATCCTATTTTCAATCTTTTTTCCCATCACCTCCCCCCTCTCCCACAAGGGCCATGTGTCACTTGTTCATGTTGTTTTTTTCCAGAGTGCTTACCCTTGTCCTGCTATTATCACATTCTGCTTTCTTAATGCCACCATCAGCGCCTCCTTTAGCCTGTACCACTACCAGTAATACCTCCTTTGTCCTTTTGTTCATGACATCTTTGTCAATCTCTCCTTAGCTCCCACCTATCGCTGGCCTTCTATCCAGCTTCACCTGCTCCATCCCCCTTAAACAGTATAAATTTCATTACATTTTTACTTCTTTTTAGTTCTGAAGAGTCATATGGACTCGAAACGTTAACTGTTTTTCTCTCCACAGATGCTGTTAGACATGCTGAGTTTTTCCAGTATTTTCTGTTTTTGCCCAGTTTGAATGTTTATTTTGAGGAAAATAAACACAGTTTGTGCAGCAGCCAGAGATTTTCAGAAGTAAAAACTGAAAATGCTACAAACTTCATCGGCCTGAAATGTTAACCCAGTCTCTCTCCAGAGGTGTCTGACCTGCTGAGTATTTACAACATTTTCTGTTTTTATTCCATAGTTCCAGCATCTGCAGTATTGTGCTTTTGCTTAGATTACTGACATTTGCAACCACTTGAGAACAAGGCATTAAGCTGCTTGGGCTGCAATTTCCCCACCCTAACAATGATCCTATTGTTACAGTGTGTGGCTATTGATATATAAATCCCACTCTGTTCGCTATTTTTAACAAAAGCACTGTACCGTTTAAAGTGAATTGTTCGGCACCTCAATTGAAATAGGATAGTGTGATGCATGTACGGAGCACAATGTAGGGATTTTTGAGTCTGTAGCCCATGATTTTCTGTTCATTCATTTTAATAGGTGGAAAACCATGGGCTGCGGGCTCAGAGTTCCCTTGTAAAACCAGACTTCTTACTGGTTGCCCCTATACTGGTGCTATTATATGCAGAGTTGTAATTTCAAGTCTCTTGCCTCTCGATTCTACCTTTTGATAACAGAGTATGAACACTACTTATTCCAGTGAATTTGCTATTTTATCAGCGATATTAACCCATTTAAAATTAGTGGGTTGATGCTTTCATTAAAATAGTGAAAACAACATTAATCCAATAGTTAAAGTCCACCAATATCCATTACAAGCCTACCGACTCCCACAGCTACCTCGACTACAGCTCCTCACACCCCGCTTCCTGTAAGGACTCCATCCCATTCTCTCAGTTCCTTCGCCTCCGTCGCATCTGTTCTGATGACGCTACCTTCAAAAACAGTTCCTCTGACATGCCCTCCTTCTTCCTTAACCGAGGTTTTCCACCCATGGTCGTTGACAGGGCCCTCAACCGTGTCCGGCCCATCTCCCGCGCATCCGCCCTCATGCCTTCTCCTCCCTCCCAGAAACATGATAGGGTCCCCCTTGTCCTCACTTATCACCCCACCAGCCTCCGCATTCAAAGGATCATCCTCTGCCATTTCCGCCAACTCCAGCATGATGCCACCACCAAACACATCTTCCCTTCACCCCCCCGGCGGCATTCCGTAGGGATCATTCCCTCCGGGACACCCTGGTCCACTCCTCCATCACCCCCTACTCCTCAACCCCCACCTATGGCACCTCCCCATGCCCACACAGAAGATGCAACACCTGCCCTTTCACTTCCTCTCTCCTCACCGTCCAAGGGCCCAAACACTCCTTTTAAGTGAAGCAGCATTTCACTTGCATTTCCCCTAACTTAGTCTACTGCATTCGTTGCTCCCAATGCGGTCTCCTCTACATTGGAGAGACCAAACGCAAACTGGGCAACCGCTTTGCAGAACACCTGCGGTCTGTCCGCAAGAAAGACCCAAACCTCCCTGTCGCTTGCCATTTTAACACTCCACCCTGCTCTCTTGCCCATGTCTGTCCTTGGCTTGCTGCATTGTTCCAGTGAAGCCCAACGCAAACTGGAGGAACAGCACCTCATCTTCCGACTAGGCACTTTACAGCCTTCCGGACTGAATATTGAATTCAACAACTTTAGATCTTAAACTCCCTCCCCCCATCCCCACCCCATTTCTTTCCCCTCCCTTTTGTTTTTTCAATAATTTATATAGATTTTTCTTTTCCCACCTATTTCCATTATTTTAAAATCTACAACTAATACCTTGTCAGTCTTTCCACCCCACCCCTACTAGAGCTGTACCTTGAGTGTCCTGCCATCCATTCTTAATTAGCACATTTTCTTAGATAATATCACCACCTTCAACACCTCTTTGATCCTTTTGTCTGTGACATCTTTTGATTATCTGCTCCTATCACTGCTTGCTTGTCCCTACAACCACCCCCCCACCCTCAACTTCTCTCTCCCCACCCCCACCTTAAACTAGCTTATATTTCACCCCTCTCCTAAAAAAAAAATGTTCTGTTGAAGGGTCGTGAGGACTTGAAACATTGACTCTTTTCTTCTCCACCGATGCTGCCAGACCTGCTGAGTTTCTCCAGGTAATTCTGTTTTTGTTGTAGTTAAAGATCTGCTGCATTTCAATTACTGCCTTATTTCATAGGTACATCCTGACTTGGAAATATATATATTCATTCGCTGTCGCTGGGTCAAAATCCTGGAACTCTCTTCCTAACAGCACTGTGGGTGTACCAATACCACATGGACTGCAGCGGTTCAAGAAGGCAGCTCACCACCACCTTCTCAAGGGCAACTAGGGATAGACAATAAATGCTGGCCCAGCCAACAAAGCCCACATCCCGTGAATGAATAACATATGTATCCTAGGCATTATTAATAGGGGCATAAAGTATAAAAGCAAGAAAGTTATGTTAAACTTGTATAGAACACTGGTTTTCCTCAACTGGAGGATTGTGTCCAATTCTGGGCACCAGTTTAGGAAAGATGTGAAGGAATTGTAGAGTACAGAAAAGATTCTCAAAGATGGTTCCAAGGATGAGGAACTTCAGTTACGTAGATTGGAGAAATTGGGACCATTTTCCTTGGAGAATGTTTGAGAGGAGATTTGATAGAGGTATTCAAAATCACAAGGGGTCTGGACAGAGTAGATAGGTAAAAGCTGTTCCCATTGGCGGAAGAATCGAGAATAAGAGGGCACAGATTTAAAGGTAATTGACAAAAAAATGCAATGGAGACGTGAGGAGAAACTTTTTCACACAGTTGGGATCTGGAATGCACTGCCTGAGAGTGTGGTGGAGGCAGGTTCAGTTGAGGCACTCAAGAGGGAATTGGATTATCTGAAAAGGAAGAATGTCCAGGGCTACCGGGAGAAGGGCAAGGAGTGGCACTAGATAAATTGTTCCTACAGAGAACCAGCACAGACACAAAGAGCTGAATGGCCTCTTGCTGTGCTGTGACAATTCTGTGATTCTGAATTCTCTGATACATAGGAAATGGTAGACGGGGAAAAAGACCAACATCCAACTTATTCACCTTCTATCATCCTGATTGTCACATGACAATGATAATGTTGACTAATCATAGCAATCAATCTCTATTAGTCCACTGCAGATACGACACAAGGAAAACTCCAGAAAGGTTTGGGAATCATAGGTTCAAAGTCACCTGTTCTTCCCAGCTATGCATCTTTTTCCACATCCTGTCTTAAATTACTCATATACTGTACCCTAACACTTTCAGGTTTTAGTAGCAAAGTAGTTATGTTACTGGACTAGTAATCCAGGAATATGATCCAGCCTCACAAACTTAAATCCTATCATTGCAGCTGGGGAATTTGAATTCAGTTAATTAAATTAATCTGAAATTACAAAGTTAATATCAGTAATGGTGAAACTCTCATAAAAGCCCATCTGGTTCACCAACGTCCTTTGCGGAAGGAAATCTTCCATTCTGACCTGGTCTGGCCCACGTGACTCCAGATCCACAGCAATGTGGTTGACTCTTAACTGCCCTCTGAAACGGCCTAGCAAGCCACTCAAGTGGTATCCCAAAACCACTATGCTTGCAACAGCTCAAGGCAGCAGCTTACCACCACCTTCTCAAGGGCATTTAGTGATCAGTAAATGCTGGCTTTGCCAACGATGCTGCCCACACTTTGTGACTGAATAAAAAAATGTAATTTTCACTTCAATGAAGGAATGCTGCTTCCACCATCTCCCTTGGAGTTAGTTCCATTGATTCACCACTGTCTCATTCAAACATTTTCAGAGAATATATAGCTCAAAAAATGTAAGTATTTTTCTCCCTGTATTTTGATCATTCAGTCCCAAACTGGGTGGGGTCCTTCAGATGTGGGGTGATAAAATATTTATTCAATATACCTCTTGACTGGTCCAAAACAAGACCGGGACAAGATTCTCCTTTGGTCCCCAGACTTGTAAAAATCCACAATTTTAAATCACAAAGTTCTTGCAGGAAATGGAAAAAGAAACATGGCAGAAATACAGGTTGAGGGCTGAAGTGGGATGTCCTTCTGAACACTATTGGGGACAGCAGAGTTAGCTTTGCTACTCAATGTCCCATCCATATTCTGTAACCTCAGACTACTTAATGTTGGAACTAGGGGTAATTACTGAAATCGTTCACTTAAATCAGCAAAAGAAAAATACTGATATATAATTCAACATTGAGAACAATGTATAGACTTTATTTCTCAAAACACCACCATGATTGCAGTAAGATACAAAAGTTTATGATTTACAGTACTTAATTTGTCATTTTTGCATGAAGACAGTCCAAGGGTCAAATGGACCACAGATTCATCCAGTAGCCCCGATTGTGGGTCCAGTGAATTAACTACTTGAAGTTTCATTATCCAGCAACTTTTAATTGGAGCAAGGTGGGGGTATAATGTTGCCAATGCACCGATTAAAGACATGAGATAGAAATACAAGTGGAACTGAGCCAGGAGGAGTATAACAGTGAAAGCTATTTACAGCAGCCATTCCCAGAGCGGGCAGGAGGAAGGGATTGGGAGGATCTATCTGGTCGCTTTGCATCTAAGACATATGGGGAAGATTTTCTCTGGTTGCTATTTCCAGTGAAATGGTAAAGGCGTTCTTTTACGATGGCTGAATGTGAAATGGGAACTGAACAAAATGGTGTCCCTGCCAACACATGGTAGTCTTCCCCACGATCTTTATTTACAGGCTGCGCCACGCACATACTGGTTTCAATCTGATTAAGCAGTGACGTTTCTTTGGGTACAATCTGTGTTGCCAGTAGGATTTCAGTAAAATATAACAGCGTGAGAGTGAATTGCTCGCATTGCACCCACTCGAGCTTTGAAAAGAGACATCCAGCAGATTCTATTCTTTGAAAGTTAGCTTGTACTTGAAAAGGGGCATGTCTGTCACTGGCGATAATAGTGAGAGGAGCAGTTTAAAAATATCACACAACATTTAAGAGTATCAGCTTAAATGCGTTTTTTGCCTAATACATTGGAATCAATATGTTCACTAAACCTAATGATAGCACTGAATCCGTTTCTGTCAAGGTCCTTAGCCTGACCCTGGATTGTTTAATTCACTTTCTCCATATGTCAAAAATTAAATATATGTATATATTTCTCCAAACCCGTGTGCTAGCTGAATATTTTGTGCTATATGTAAATATTAAATGAAGGCTATTTGAAACTGCTCCTCTCACTATTATCGCCAGTGACAGACTTGCCCCTTTTCAAGTACAAGCTAACTTTCAAAGGATAGAATCTGCTGGATGTCAAGATTTCTCAAGACCATTTTCTATAAAATTGCTTTGCTTTTAAAGTGTACAGTTAAAGGGGGAATAGTATCTATTTAAAATAAAATAAATATATTTTAATAGTTTAATCATGAATATGGGGAGTTCTCAGCCGACAGGAATCCAGCTCATGTTACACTGGCACGCCAGCAGGGGGAACGTTATCTCCGTACTGCATTCAGCCATTGGCAGATGGCCATGTCTAGTTAACATTCTGATGTGCTATTCTTGGCTAGAAAATTCAGGTCTCACAAAATTAATTTAAAAAGCGTTGAGTACGATTTTAAAAATATTTTATTCAGTGATTGCGCTAGGCTTTCTGAGACTGACCCTGTGTGTTCCAGGTTCCCCAGCCAGGGGAAGCAACCTCTCAGCGTCTACCCTTAAGAATTTTATATGTTTCAATTAGATCACCTCTGACAAGGAATATATGAAAAGCATAAAAATTCCATAAGATTAACGCATAAAGGGGAAAAAAAAATCAGTAACTTACGATTGAAATGCTTTCCAAGCGCATTAAGAGACAGGAGAAAGGCATTCAACCCATCTTTCTCAATGCGATGGGCGGATGAGAAATTTTGTACCACGGGTACTTACCACAGAGTTTTACATTTTGCCCTTCAAAACCTGTCTTATATCTGGAGAGTGCACTTTGAAGTAAGTTAACAGATAGGTGGTCACAGCTCAGTCACTGGGGCAGGACGAAATTTGCAGTGATTTAAGTGGATCAGGCAGCAGAAAAGTGAATCGCTTCCTCGGTGCAATTTTTTTCTACACCGCACTGCGACCAAAGTGCTAAATAGACTTGGCAATAACCGATAGTGGCACAATGTGACAGCAAGATGATCAGGGTATCATTCCACCAAGAACATAGTGTAATGGTGTTCTCCTAGGAACACGATATCTTCTGCTTGCTATCTGTAGTGAAATTGTAAATAGTCAAAGGTTATGATGGGTAGACTGGAAAGCGGAGTTGAAGCCACAATCAGATCACCCATGATCTTACCAAATGGCGGAGCAGGCTCGAGGGGCTGAATAGCCTACTCCTGCTCGTCATTCGCATGTCCGATATAAAACATAATTACAATTTCACTATAAGTACTGGAGAGAGGAAGTCTTAAGCCATGAGTGTACACAGTTGTAAACACCCTTTTCCAAAATGTAGCCGTGCAAGATTGGTAAGTCGTGACTGACAGCAACACTACTGATGGCCGGCCACTGCTGAAACTGGGAGGAATTGTTAATTACAAAGGTCACAGCCACCGCCCACCAACCACAGCCGATCCCTCAACTGTCGACCTCCTCAGCAGCTACAAGTAATTTTAGGGTCAAAGGTTTCAGCTACTATGGAGGGTCTGTCACAGCAGGATACTGGCAGCCATCTTGTCTCTGAAGGCTGACTGCCCCAGCATCGCCTCCACTGCAGATGGTTATAGTTTGGTGACATTCACCTGAGGCTGAAATCCTTCCCTTTGCATTTTCTCCTTGTATTTCAAATAGTCTCTTCTTTTGTCAAAATATTTTATCTGATGAAGAAAGAATAGAGTCAGTTAGAACTTAGCCAATGGCAATGTAGCTCATATGTTAAATAATAATAGATTCTATTCTTTTATATTTGGCGAGGGAAGTGCTGATGTTACTCAGATCTTCTTCAGCAGGGAACAGGGCTCCCCGTCATTACTGCCGAGCCTTATTGCCATAACACATAACCCAAAGGTCAATAGCACACTAACCATTTAGTCATTACGAACCATGCAGTATTTTTTTTTCCTTTATTCTTTCACTGGATGTGGGCATCACTGGCAAGGCCAGCATTTGTGGCCCATCCCTAATTGCCCTTGAACTGAATGGCTTGCTGGGTCATTTCAGAGGGCAGTTAAGAGTCAACCACATTGCTGTGGGTCTGGAGTCACTTGTAGGCCAGGCCGGGTAAGAATGGCAGATTTCCTTCTCTAAAGGGCATTAGTGAACCAGATGGGTTTTTACAATAATCGACAATGGTTTCATGGTCACCGTTTGAATCCGTGTCATGCATTAGCCCGGGCTTTTGGATTATTAGTCCAGTGATGTTACTACTACTAACAACCCCCCCTACCCAAATTGGTCCAGTTGGTAAATACCATACTCCTGCCACGACAGATCATCACTACTGTGCACAAAGGTTCCTTTCCTTATGGAGAGCACAGGGCGGCATTTCAATCATAAGTTACTGATTTTTTTCCCCCTTTATACATCAATCTTATGGAATTTTTATGCTTTCCATTTATTCCTTGTCAGAGGTGATCTAATTGAAACATATAAAATTGTTAAGGGTAGACGCTGAGAGGTTGCTTCCCCTGGCTGGGGAACCTGGAACACACAGGGTCAGTCTCAGAATGAGGAGTCATCCCTTTAGGACTGGGGGAATGAGAAAAATCTCAGAGTTATGAATCTTTGGAATTTTCTACCCTAAGGGGCTATGGATGCTCAGGCGATGAGTATGTTCAAGACAGAGATCAACAGATTTTTGGGCACTGAAGGAATTTAGGGATATGGGGATAGTGTGGGAAAGTGTTGTTGAGGTGGAACATCAGCCATGATCTTGCCGAACAGTGGAGCAGGCTCGACGGACCAAATGACCTAATCCAGCTGCTATTTCTTATATTCTTATGGTCTGTCACACCTGTAGTACTGCTGGCTACCCCGCAATTGTGAGTGGATGTGTGGTGTGGTCTGTCACTTCTGGAAAGCAATAAAGTCTTTCTCCAATTTTTCTGCTCTTCTCTCTGCCCCCCCAAACTATCCCGGCCCTGGCAGAGCGGCTGAAACAGTCTCCTCAATTATGCCACGAACTGATGGAACAAGATTTCAGGCCCAACCCTAACCCTAACCTTGGAGGGTTAAAGCTCTGGCATCACAGCACCACCTACTGGCTAACAGCTTTTAACAGGCAAATTTAATTTCTACCAAACAGGTAGCGAACTCATCAGGTCAAAGTAAATGGGATTGTACTTTTTAATAACTATAGTACCATGATCCATAACAAATATGGTAAAATACTGAATTCACATCCTAGGTGTTAAATATTTGACTAAAAAAATAGAAAATCTGAAGTAAATTTGAAAATGTTGTAGACATTTCTATCCAAAATATTTAGATGCCTTTTCTCTTATGGTTACATACTTCCAGCATTTCTTCTTACACAAAATATTTAATTACTTCTAATAAAATGGGTCCATTAGGGCAGGCCTGTCCGAGCTTTTGTCAGAATGACCGAATAGGAGAGCATCATGTAGCCTCAGGCTCTTGTATATAGATTAAACCCATGTTCCTGTCAATTTGCACACATCTCACGTCGCTAACAGGTTTAAGTTTTATTCCCCCTGTGAGGCACCAGTGCTAAAAATAGCCCTCAAAGCAGAGTAGTGCAGAAATCTTGATGTAGAAATGTTGCAGTGAAGCGAGACTAGGTTTGTTCTATTTGGATGTGTTAAGATTGGCTGAATCCTAAGCCTTAAACACCTTGTGTCATTATTTAAAAGGGAAGCAAGACCTCAATTTTAATACTCACCCATTGCTGTGGGCAGCTGCTCTCAAATACCGTTCTTAACTTCTGACACTCCGAAGAATCCTTATTACTCTCATCCAGACACTGCCAGTACTTATCCCTCGCTCCCCAACAGGTCTTCCTCTCCTCTGCTGTTGGAGCAGTCATTCTTCCTGGGAAATGATTACTGTATATCCACATTAATTTATATAAGTTAAGGCTTTCTCAAGTGTCTCTGAGGACCTTCATTAATACACTGGCAGAGATCAAATACAGCTCTTTTTCACTCATTCACAAGATGAAGGCATCACTAGCAAGGCCAGCATTTATTGCCCATCCCCAATTGCTCTTGAGAAGGTGATGGTGAGCTGCCTTCTTGAATACAACTAAGTGGATTGCTAGGACATTTCAGAGGGCACATAAGGCTTATTGATGTGAGCTTTTTACTTCGGGCTTATTTAATTCAAATTCTCGAACAAGTGTGGTGGGATTTGAACTCAAGTATTTGGATCATTGGCTAGATTGCCAGTGCAGTGACATAACCACTATGCTACCGCACCCCATATGCTATGCATACATCAGTTTAATTCTTCATGCGATGTGGCCGTTACCCAGCCCTAACTGCCTTTGAACTGAGTGGCTTGCTTGGCCAGTCATCCACATTGCTGAGGATCTGGTAAGTAGGCCAGACCAGGTAAGGATAGCAGAGTTCCCAAAGGGCATTAGTGAACCTGGTGGGTTTTTACGTAGTCACCATTACTGGGATTAGATTTATAGTTCAGATTTATTAATTGAATTTGAATTCCACCAGCTGCCGTGGTAGGATTTGAACCCCTCTCCCCAGAAAATTAGTCTGGGCCTCTGGATCATTAGTCCAGTGACATTACCACTACGCCACTATCACCCCAGTATCAATCCAGCAGCATGAGCTAACACAGGACTGTATGTGATGCAATTATAATATCTCATTGCGTCATTGGCACAAACCAAATTTTTATGGTGCAAAGATTTTCTTTTAAATAAAACTCTTTTCCACCTCATTTGTTTTCCTCAGTCATACGGACTTGAAACGTTAACTCTGTCTTTCTCTCCACAGATGTTGTCAGGCCCGCTGAGGTTTTCCAGCGTTTTCTGTTTTTGTTTCAGATTTCCAACATCTGCAGTATTTTGCTTTTATCATTTGTTTTCCACTTCTCTCCGCCTTCCCTGAAGCACCTTCCCCTCTCAGTGATTCCCAAACATGAGTGTTCTCACATGCGAAATGTGCAAAGTGAAGGCTACCCACTTCAACAAGAGGACAGGGAAGAGGGGGGAGAGGAGGGGGAACAAGGAAGATTGGGCAAGTCAGATCCAAACCAAATCACATGCATGTAACTTGGATGTTCCATGCAGTAACAGGGAGTTGTGAAGCAGCCTTGTCGGACACTGGCAGATCAAATGTCTTCCTTAACCGGTGTTTGAAAAGAAAGGGAAAATGCTTTTTAATTCAGCAGAGAAAAAGGGAAGAAAATTGTCAAGACAGAAGCTTTAAAAAAAACAAATAAGATAAACTGCACACCTGCCTGTCCAATGGGATGATAACTTCCATTATCTGCTAATCCACAAATTATTTTTATTTGGGGGGAAAAAAAGCAAGTGAGCAAAGCAAGCTTTACCAGGGCAACTTTAGACCTGAGAGTCACACAGAATCCTTGAGGTTATATAAAAAGCTGCCTTGCCCAGTTCTCCAGCCAAAGGCAGGTCCTTGGCAACTACTCAACCAACCTGTAAAAGCTGGGGCTGGCTGGCTGTCAGGGGCTGGGAAGTGAATCCTAGAGTCACCCGGGGTGGACGGGCGGATATTTTAATTTTTTTGCAAGAGAAGGAGATGGTTTTATTGCTGCAATAATTCTTCTTAATTCCCAGGCACAGAGATTCGGGGGCGGTTTACCGGGGGACACAAGTGCGGCCCTTGTGTTGGGGGGGACGTCGACTCCGATTCAATTTAACGGTCGCCATCACCGGGGAATTGTGACGATATTAAGGTCCTTAAACCAAGCATAACAGTGAATAGAATGTTATCCATTTTACAATTACTTTTTACCTCAAGGCTCCTCCCGCTTCCACCACCTTCACTCCCCCTCTAGGCTAAAAATGGCGGCGGCGTCGGCGTTTCAGCGGTCGAACATGATCGGAACTGATGGCCAGGGGAACGCGGGGTCGATGGGAGGAATTTACGTCATGGACGAAGCAGTTCCGGTTACTTTGGAGCGTCACGTGAGGCGCCGCCATCTTTCATCAAGGCATAATATTCCAGGAGATTTCTGATCATTTGGATTACCAGTGCCTTTGACCATGATCTAGGCACATCAAAATATTATAGCTCATATTGTTACAAGAAAATTACTGACACTACTAATGACTCCAATTCGTGAATTACAAGTTCAGATATGATTGTTTCATGTTGATTCATAATTTTCAATAGAGATTAATGACCTACTGCATGGTGATCACAAGATGGACAACAAATGAATGAGATTATTTGCCCCATTTTAGTTTGTCCATTCAAAATAAAAGACCTATATTTCCCCACCACCTCATCTAACTTACTAGTAAGTTGAGTGCATTTTAACTCTGCCACCCTATTTGGGTGAAAGTAGAGCACCGAGATTAATCAGCAGAGGCTTCCTAGGATGTCAGTGTGATCACGCATTAATGATGATTTAAAGCATAGCGCTGCCTTGTGAGGGAAGGAGCTATTCTAGCTAAAAATAAAAGCAAAATACTGCAGATGCTGGAGATCTGCAATAAAAACAGAAAATGCTTGAAAAACTCAGCAGGTCTGGCAGCCTCTGTCCTGAGAGAAACAGAGTTAACATGTTTCTAGTCTTAGCTCTTCCACCATCATCGTCAAAAAAGTCACTAGTTCTGCTGTTGGCCATGGCTCGTAACCCTAAACATGGGACCCTTACCTCTGAATTTGGATAACTTGACTTAAAGGCATACTTGTATTGGGGCTGCTAGTTTGAAAATAAAGCAGCGCTTGAAGTACAAGGCAGTTTTGACAGCATTCAAAAACCAAAAGAACAGGTTAACATTTTTTGGTGTCCTGGTATCGTGGAATATATGCAAAACAGCACAAAATCAACCCATCCTAATTTAGTCCACCCGGAAACCCGAGACTATTTGTTGGACGGTCCCCTTGCAGACCAAAAGGAGGAGTAATTAATTTTAGTACTGTCTCAGTGAGGGCCCTGCAGGCCCGGGTTAATGATCCTTGCTTTCCAGAAACTTTGCTGAGCCATTTCCTATTTCATTTCTGTTTTATGCAGGGAAACATTGGCATTGCCCCGAGGAATTAGAGTTACAATGCAATACAATGGCACATTACACAATGCAATTTTATATTTTCATTACACAGACGGTGATTTATTTCTTCATGTAGATTAGTAGTGTAGTAGTTAATAGCTGCCACAGGGTTGCAAGGAAGAGCATTTGAAGTCAGGGCGCTGAACTGATTTAAGATAGTAGCAAGATGTTTATAGTGGGAGTAGAGAATGGATGGTATTCAGAAAGAATGTGATTACCAAATGGTGTCCTTCATCCAAATCCGTTTGGTAATCTTGTGACTCTTTGATTTGGATCAAATTTAGTGTGTAGACTTCTCTAATTATTAGATGGTTGTTTGCAAATAATTTGCAAAAATATGACTATTAACATAAATTGTCACCATGAAGCACTGCCTACTTTTGATAATAAAAGCTATCCTTAAACCTGACTATTCTAACACACTCCTGGTTGGCTTCCCATGTTCTACCCTCTGTAAACCCTGATGCTCATGTCTTAACCTGCACGGTAGCCCATTTAGGGATGACTGTGGTGCACTGGTAATATCACTAGACTAGTAATCAGGAGGACTAGACTAATGTTCTGGGGACAAGGGTTCAAATCCCACTATAGCAGCTGGTGGAATTTGAATTCAACTAATAATCTGAAATTGAAAAGCTAGTCTCAATAATGGTAACCACAAAACTATTGCTATAACAACCCATCTGTTTCACTAATGCCCTTTAGGGATGATAATCTACCATCCTGATCCTGCATGTGACTCCAGAACCACAGCAATTGTTGACTTTTAGCTGCCCTCTGAAGTGCTGTGGTAAGCCACTCAGTTAAAGGCCATTTAAGGATGGGTAACAAATGCTGGCCCTTGAAAGAATAAATTTTTAAAAAATCCCCCATCACCCCTGTGCTTGCTGACCCACCTCCTAGAAGAATAAAAACTGAGAAATAAGAATACTGGGTCTGAACTGTTTTTTTCCTTCTGGGTTGGCTGCAGTTTGAGCAGTGCCTTGATTTTAAGATTCTCATTCTTGTTTATAGATGCCTCTATGGCCTCTCCCCTCTCTATCTCTGTAATCTCCTCCCACACTACAGCACTCTGACGTATCAGCCCTCCTCCACCATCACCACCCAAAATTCTCTGGTTCTGCTGTTGGTCATGACTTGTAACCCTGAGCATAAGACCCTTACCTGGGCCATCTTTCAGTAAAACACACCTCTTTGGGTCATCTGCCCTATTATCTATTTACATGGCTCAGTGTCAAATTTGATTTGATAATGCTGCTGTGAAGCGCCTGGGGGCAGTTTATTACAAAATTAATTGCACAATATAAATGCAAGTTGTTGAAAGGAAAATTGATGAAGTGAGCTCTAAGACCATCAGAGGGAGCTCTTGGTGTGGAGAGATTTTAACCACTCCAAATCTCAATTTAAAGCTAAATGTTTCTGACCAATTTTATGTGTTAAAAACCTAAAGCACTTTGCTTCTAAGGCATTGACTGTTCAATATCATTTTAAGAGACAATAAATGTAAAGTATTATACAATCTGTGATAAGCTAATAATTCTTTGGCAGGTATGAAGCTAACATTATGTGCACGGAGTCAATTTGACTGAGTTTTGAATCCCAATTAGCTATGGTAGTGGAGCGAAATGACACAATGGTTTGGTTTCTCAAACACTCTCTTTGACTTCCCCACATTTTCCCATAA
Organism: Cetorhinus maximus; assembly: GCF_964194155.1. NCBI lineage: Eukaryota > Metazoa > Chordata > Chondrichthyes > Lamniformes > Cetorhinidae > Cetorhinus > Cetorhinus maximus. Next base: position 105,696,406 of record NC_135892.1, read on the forward strand.
GTCAAACTAGAGTTCTGAAACCTGAAACCTGTTGACATAAAACTCAAAGCCCCATCCTTGTCAAGCTTTGTTGCAGGCCAGCATGAAAGGAAGAAATTACAACCAGTCCTGATCTGATCCTCACCTGACCCTCTACACACAATCTTCCAAAATTCGGATATAAGCGGAAACTGGTTTTGGTTGAGTAGTCGTTATATCAATGGATTGGTACATAATTGGCTGTAAAGCGGTTCGAGATATCCAGAAGTTGTGAAAAGTGCTATATTAATAGCCGGGGGGGGAGGCGCTGCCGTAGTGGGGGGGCGAGGTGATGGCGTAGTGGTATTGTCACTGGTCTAGTAATCCAATGACCCAGGGTAATGCTCTGAGGACCCAGGTTTGAATCCCACCACAGCAGATGGTAGAATTTGAATTCAATAAAAATCTAGAATTAAAAGTCTAATGATAACCATTGTTGTAAAAACCCATCTGGTTCACCAAGGAAATCTGTCGTCCTTACTTGGTCTGGCCTACATGTGACTCCAGACCCACAGCAATGTGGTTGCCTCTGAAATGGCCTAGCAAGCCCCTTAGTTGTAACAAACCGCTACAAAGGCACAAAAAAAAGAGTGAAACCGGACAGACCACCTGACATTGACCTAGGCACTGGAAACGACAACAGCAATTGCAGCCTTGTCAACCCTGCAAAATCCTCCTTACTAACATCCAGGGTGGGGGCTAGTGCCAAAATTGGGAGAGCTGTCTCACAGACTAGTTAAGCAAGATAGTCACCCTCACGGAATTATACCTTACAGATAATGTCCCAGACTCCACCATCACCATCCCTGGGTATGTCCTGTCCCACTGGCAGGACAGGCCCAGCAGAGGTGGTGGCACAGTGATATGCAGTCAGGAGGGAGTTGCCCTGGGAGTCCTCAACATTGACTCTGGACCCCATGAAGTCTCATGGCATCAGGTCAAACATGGGCAAGGAAACCTCCTGCTGATTACCACGTACCACCCTCCCTCAGCTGATGAATCAGTGCTCCTCCATGTTGAACATCACTTGGAGGAAGCACTCAGGGTGGCAAGGATGCAGAATGTACTCTGGGTGGGGGACTTCAATGTCCATATATGACATAGCTGCTAGACTGGGTCTGTGGCAGGTGGTGAGGGGAAAAACTTACTTAACCTCATCCTCACCAACTTGCCTGCCGCAGCTGTATCTGTCCATGACAGTGCCGGTAGGAGTGACCACCGCATAGTCGTTGTGGAGATGAAGCCCCGCCATCACATTGAGGATACCCTCTGTCGTGTTGTGTGGCACTACCACTGTGTTAAATGGGATAGATTTCGAACAGATCTAGCAACTCAAGACTGGGCATCCATGAGGTGGTGTGGGCCAGCAGCAGAATTGTACTCGAATACAATCTGTAACCTCATGGCCTGGCATATCCCCCACTCCACCATTACCATCAAGCCAGGGGTTCAACCCTGGTTCAATGAAGAGTGCAGGAGGGCATGACAGGAGCAGCACCGGGTATTCCTAAAAATGAGGTGTCAACCTGGTGAAGCTATAACACGGGACTACTTGCATGCCAAACAGCATAAGCAGCAAATGATGGACAGAGCTAAGCGATCCCACAACCAACGGGTCAGATCTAAGCTCTGCAGTCCTGCCACATCCAATCATGAATGGTGGTGGACAATTAAACAACTCACTGGATGAGGAGACTCCACAAATATCCCCATCCTCAATGATGGAGGAGTCCAGCACAGCAGTGCAAAAGATAAGGCTGAAGCATTCACAACAATCTTCAGCCAGAAGTGCTGAGTGGATGATCTATCTTGGCCTCCTCCAGAGGTCCCCAGCATCACAGATGCCAGTCTTCGGCCAATTTGATTCACTCCACATGATATCAAGAAATGGCTGAAGGCACTGGATATTGCAAAGGCTATGGGCCCTGACAATGTTCCAGCAATAGTACTGAAGACTTGTGCTCCAGAACTTGCCGTGCCCCTAGCCAAGCTGTTCTAGTATAGTTACAACACTGGCATCTACCCAGCTATGTGGAAAATTGCCCAGGTATGTCCTGTACACAAAAAGCAGGACAAATCCAACCTGGCCAATTAGTGCCAAATGAGTCTACTCTCAATCATCAGTAAAGTAATGGAATGGGTTATCAACAGTGCTATCAAGATGCACTTGCTTAGCAATAACCTGCTCACTGATGCCCAGTTTGGGTTCTGCCAGGGCCACTCAGCTCCTGACCTCATTATAGTCTTGGTTCAAACATGGACAAAAGAGCTGAACTTCCGAGGTGAGGTGAGAGTGACTGCCCTTGACATCAAGGCAGCATTTGACTGAGTGTGATATCAAGGAGTCCTAGCAAAACTGAAGTCAATGGGAATCAGGGGGAAAACTCTCCACTGGTTGGAGTCATACCTAGCACAAAGGAAGATGGTTATGGTTGTTGGCGGTCAGTCATCTCAGTTCCAGGACATCACTGCAAGAGTTCCTCAGGGTAATGTCCTAGGCCCAACCATCTTCAACTGCTTCATCAATGACCTTCCTTCCATCATAAGGTCAGAAGTGGGGATGTTCGCTGATGATTGCACAACATTCAGCACCATCCACGAGTCCTCAGATAGTGAAGCAGTCCATGTCCAAATGCAGCATGACCTGGACAATATCCAGGCTTGGGCTGACAAGTGGCAAGTAACATTCACGCCACACAAGTGTCAGGCAATGACCATCTCCAACAAGGGAGAATCCAATTATCGCCCCTTGATGTTCAGTTGCATTGCCATCACTGAATCCCCCACTATCAACATCCTGGGGGTAACCATTGACCAGAAACTGAACTGGACTAGCCATATAAATACTGTGACTACAAGGGCAGGTCAGAGGCTGGGAATCGTGTGATGAATAACTCACCTCCTGACTCCCCAAAGCCTGTCCACCATCTACAAGGCACAAGTCAGGTACGTGATGGAATGCTCCCCACTGGCCTGGATAAGTGCAGCTCCTACAACACTGAAGAAGCTTGACACCATCCAGGACAAAGCAGTCCGCTTGATTGGCACCACATCCACGAACATTCACTCCCCCCACCACTGAAGCACAGTAGCAGCAGTGTGTACCAGCTACAAGATGCACTGCAGGAATTCACCAAGGTACCTTAGATAGCATCTTCCAAACCCACGACTACCTAGAGGAACAAGGACAGCAGGTAGATAGGAACACCACCACCTGGAAGTTCCCCTCCAAGTCACTCACCATCCTGACTTGGAAATATATTGCTGTTCTTTTACTGTCGCTGGGTCAAAATCCTGGAACTCCCTTCCTAACAACACTGTGGGTGTACCTACACCACATGGACTGCAGCGGTTCAAGAAGGCAGCTCACCACCACCTTCTCCAGGGCAACTAGGGATGGGCATTAAATGCTGGCCCGGCCAGCGACACCCACATCCCACATGAATGAATAAAAAAATAAAATTAATGCAAGTCTTTCTTTCTTTAGTAATTCAGAAGCTTGGACTAATAAATCAGTAGAACAATAGTTCAAATCTCACCGTGGGCAGTTTGAGAATTTGAACTCAGTTTTAAAAACTTGAATAGAATAAAAAATCTGGCAGCTGTAAAAGTGACCATGAAGCTGTCGCATTGTTGTAAAAACCCAGCTGGTTCAATAATGCCCTTTAGGGAAGGAAATCTGCTGTTCTTGCCCAGTCTGGCTGTCACACAATTCCAGATCCATATCAAAGAACTTGACCTTTTATTACCCTTAGAAGTGGCTGAGCAAGCCATTCAACAGGGTAATGAGCAGAATGGTAATAGCTGCCAGCCTATAGCCAGAATCGCTGTCATCTTGGGACTGAATAAAATGAAGGGATAACCAGGAGTAGAAATTCTAGCAGATTTTCTTAAATCAGGAGCTCTGAGGCTAATTATAGCACCTCTACCACACCCAGGCCATTTCTCTGAGACCAGCTAACTTGGCTCAGACAGGAGGTAGATTGGTGCAGCTCAGCAACAACTGCCTTATCCAGTTCACTGTAACATTTTTAGTATAACCGTGCCTTTGACAAAATAGTTGAGAATACATGTTGCGGTGACTCACTTCCTTGTCAGCGAATACTAATTGAGAGGCTGTGAGCAATCTGGGCAAATGTAGGTTACATCGAATAACAAAGAATATACAGGACAGAAGCAGGCCATTCAGCCCAAAGAATCCAGGCTGGCCTTCCTGCTTCACTCCAGCCTCCCCCCAATCTTTCCTCATCTAACTCAATCAGCATATCCCGCTCCTATTCCCTTCTGCCTCACGTACGTACCCTTAAATGCATCTATGCTATTTTGCCACAGCCACTCTTTGTGGTCGTACTCTAACCATTCTCTGGGCAAAGAAGGATCCTCTGAATTTCTTATTGGATTTCTTGGTGACTGTCTTATATTGATGGCCTCTAGTTTTTCTCTTGCACTCTTTCGGAAGGTTTTTTTTATTCATTCACAGGGTGTGAGCATTGACCGCCCATCCATAACTGCCCTTGAGAAGGTTGGGATGAGCTGCCTTCTTGAACCGCTGCAGTCCATGTGATGTAGGTAAACCCACAATACCATTAGGGAGGGAGTTTCAGCATTTTGACCCAGCGACAGTGAAGGAACGGCGAAGTAGTTCCAAGTCAGGATGCTGTGCGACTTGGAGGGAAACTTGCAGGAGTTTTTCCCAGCATCTGCTGCCCTTGTCCTTCTAGGTGACAGAGGTTGCAGGTTTGGAAGGCACTAAAATTTAGCAAAAATATTAAAATTATTCTTTAAATCCACTTTGCTGTAACTCAGAATGTGTCCACTTCAGAAGATACAATCATGGAGATCATCTATCCATGCCCTTTCGTGTATTAAAAAAGATGAAGTCTGTTATTCATCATTGAGGATGTTATTCACCATTGATTCTGTTGTTTAATCTTTATACATATTTTATATAATCATGATACTGCATCAAAATTAGATGCCGCGTCAGAAAAATAGATGACGAGGGCGACTGAAAGCTTGATTGGAGAGATGGATTTTGAGGAGATTTTTGAAGGAAGGGAGCTGGAGATATGGCTTGCCCGTGAAACCAGAATCAGAGGCTGATAGTGATCTCGTTAAAATAACTTGCCTGTTTAGCATTGTGTTGATAATTCACTTTGCATTGGAACAGAAGCCAAACAGGAGGGTCATGAGGACTCGAAACGTCAACTCTTTTCTTCTCCACCGATGCTGCCAGGCCCGCTGAGTTTTTCCAGGTAATTCTGTTTTTGTGCTGAATAATAGACCCTGTCTCCTGTAGTACATTTGCATTTAGATATGATCAGAATATCTGCAACTCATCTTATGCGTGACTTAACTTTACCTTTCCCAATAATAAAACATCATTCTGTGGTGAAAGCTGGCAAGGATTGAGTAGGATTGACTAAATCGTACATTCTTGTTACAGATTTGCACTCTGACTGACTCTTCTTTCCTGCTTCAACCTACCCCTCCTCCAACCCCACAACTCATCTGATCAATTTTATTCTCCTACTTACCTTAAGGCTGTGGTACAATTGGACAGGTGCTTGCCAATACCTAACCCATCCATCATGCATGAACTGCACCAAAGCGCCTTTGGGTGTTACTGTGTGAATAATGCATTAGTTCACCTCAATCAATTAATTCAAACTGACAATAAACTAGTTAACCTTCAACAAAATTGCCAGCAGTGAACAGATGAACAGGATCTAAAAGGTCCAATCATGGACAATCAACTTTACCCAAAAAAATCAAAGTGAGCTACTCACTAATGGGATTCTGCCCACACCTCCAATTGTGACAAATCTGAGTTCACTTACCTCAGTGAGGGTGGAAGTTAATGTTCCAAATGACTCTGTTGGTAGCATTGCCATCTTTAAACCTTAACATGGTCTTACTGAGTGATGGAGCAGGCTCGAGGGGCCAAGTGGCCTACTTCTGCTTTTAATTCGTACATTCGTATGTTGGGTTGTGGATTTGAACACAAAATCTAGGCTGACACACCAGAGTGATACTGAAGGGGAGCAGCATTGTTGGCGATGCTGTCTTTCGGTTGAGGTGTTACCTGAGCTTCTGGCTGCCCTCTCAGATGGCCATAAACAATCCATCAGACTATTTTAAAGAACAGCGGGGCAGTTCTTGTTGGTTTGTGTGTAAATTGGCTGTAATGTTCATTACAACCATTGGTTGTAAAGTACTTTGGGATGTCCTGCAGCCATGTAAGGTGCTGTATAAATGCAAGACTTTATTTTTCCTTCCTTTCAATTGTGCACAGTGATAAAATGGTGGGGAGGATAAATTCCGGCACTGTCTGGGTCTCTTGACGTCACATCTGCTTTTCATTGCAATTTCTCTATTCCCCTTAAATCAACCAAAATCCTTTTATTTTCTATTTTTGCTAACGGACATCGTGTTCACATTTCCCTTACCTTGCGGTTCAGTGACGAGCCATATGGATCAGGAAATTTACAGACTTGGCCCCTGGCTTACTGAGATTGCCTCCCTCAGCTAGTGATGTTAATTGTATATCGGTTGTGTTTAACTATGTGTAGGTGAAGGGCATGAATTGGGGTTTCACATGAGCAGATATAAAGAGATGCTCTAGGCCTGCTCCTGGGCCTGACCAAGCTGGCCATTAACAGCTCCAGGCAGTGGTCGTCCATCCTGACTGTCTGCCCCTCTTCCGCGGGTATGTTCACGGCCAGGTGTCCTTGGAGAGGGAGCATGTGGTGTCCACCTTCTGTGATCGGTTTGCACGGCAGGGGCTGGGGTGTATCAATACCCCCCCCACCAAAGCAACATTTTGATTTGAGTTAGATAAGTTTCCTTTGTGATTTGTTTTTAGTTAGTGTCACTTTCAGGGACTAACACCCTCTAATTTGTTAATTTTGTTAATTTGTTAATCTGATTCTTTGTGTTGGGTTTACTCAAAAGAGTATAAAGAGACACTTGAGGTGACTCAAGTGTGTGGCAGATTTCCGTCTGAATGTACACTTGCTGGGACAGAATTTCACATTGGACCCGGGTGCCGAAACCTGCCTCTGGCACTCCTACCCCACAATCTGAGCTTTCTTGCGGAAATTCCCTCCGTGTACTTCCGTTCAGCGTGGAGGGGTTTCCTGTATGGGCTGCTGCTGCACACCCTTCACTTCCTTAGCTTCGTCCACCGTCCAGAGACATCTTGGCATTCTCTTTTACCATCTGGTGGTGGCAAAGGTCCCCGGGGCGGTTGGGGGGGGGGGTGCGCTTTCTACACAAGAGTCCTCCCTCTTACCATTGGGGATCTGGGGTGGAGGATGTTGCATGCAGCAGTCCCAGTAGATATACAATTATATCTATAACGTATAACCGTTATAGGATAATGTATAACCGTAGGGCTCCCAGGCTGCCTGTATTTTTTGTGGCCTTGTGGAGTTCGTGGACCACGTCTGTATAAGGTGTAATAGGCTACTGCCCTTTTTTTAGTTATTTGAAGGGACTTCTTAATTTTTGGTTGCACTTCAGTCCCACGCTCCTGATCTTTGGGCACCTGGTGCGGAGTGGGGTGGGCAGGTTGGGAGACCTCCTTGTGGGTCTGCTCTTGGGCCTGGCCAAGGTGGCCATAAACAGGTCCAGGCAGGGGGCCGTGGAGGGGGTCGTTGCATCCGAATGCCTGCCTCTCTACTGTGGTTCTGTCTGCGCTGGGTGTCCCTGGAAAGGGAGCATGTGGTGTCCATGAAGCCTTCTGTGACCGGTGGGTACCGTGGCAAAATGGCATTTTAATTTAAAATTTTGTAAGTTTCCGTTGGCAATTTGATTTGTGTTTCAGTGCCCCTTTAAGGGACTGTCACTCCCCCCCCCCCACCAAAATTTGGTAAAGTTTATTTGGTTAATTTTGTTTAATTGTGGTTTAAAAGAGTATAAGAGGCACTCACCGAAACTAGAGTTTGTGTTGCATTAGGAGGTGCATGCTTGTAATGTTGCACTCTGCAAATAAATTTAAGACTAAGTAAAATTGGTTCCAGTACTAGCCTTCACCAGCTGGCTTTCTGGAATACAATTGAGGCTGCTATAGTTTCCTTCAGTATCTCTGAGCTATGAAGAGGGAATAACAGCCAGGGTTCCTACTGTTCCATAGGTTTTACAACATAGAGCAGGTTATACCAGCATTTATACTCTACATCAATCACCTCCCGCCTCTCTTCCGTTAACCCCATCACCAAATCCTTCAATACCTTTCTCCCTCATATGCTTATCTAGCATCCCAATAAATGTATTTATGCTATATTCATCTCAACCACTCCTTGTGGTAGAAAGTTCCACATTCTAACCACTTAATTGTTATCCAAGAGACACCTCAATGCCTACCCAAGGTGGAATGAGTAATTTAGTGGACAGTGGGTGCGTGAGCAGGATTAGGGTTGGCACTGGTGCTTACTCCTCACACAACTCCAACAACATACAATGTCTAGTTGCAAATAAAGATTGGTGATTTGGATGGGTTATTGGAGGGCTTCCAGTGCCATTTGATTCTCAGCTGGTCAAGCGTAACTGCACACAAAGGAAAACAGGAGAAGATAGAGGTGCAATTGAATAGAGGTAGTCTAATATTTTTTATTCGCTCATAGAATGTGGGCATCGCTGGCTAGGCCAGCGTTTATTGCCCTCCCCTAATTGCCCTTATTCAGAGGGCATTTTAAGAGTCAACCACATTGTTGTGGGTCTGCAGTCACATGTAGGCCAGACCAGGTAAGGATGGCAGATTCCCTTCCCTAGAGGACATTAGTGAATCAGATGGGTTTTTACGACAATTGGCAATAGATTTGTGGTCATCATCAGACTTTTAATTCCAGATTTTTTTTATTGAATTCAAATTTCACCATCTGCCGTGGTGGGATTTGAATCCTGGTCCCAGAGCATTACCCTGGGTCTCTGGAACAGGCTGGAGGGGCTGAATGGCCTCGCCCTGTTCCTATGTTCCTAAAAACAGGAAGAACAAAGGGGATTGTCACAATTGGCTTAAATGTGATTTAAAGGAATATAAAGGGGCATTCACCGAAACTGGAGCTTGGTTGTGTTAGGAGGTGTATGCTTGGAATTTTGCACTCTGCACATAAATTTAAGACTGCTATGAATGGTTTTGGGTGTCATCTCTGTATTTTACCATCTTAGTTTGGTACCAGATTGTACATGTGCATTACAATATGTATAGAATAACTTTAGTTCGGGAGGGAATATTAAAACTAGGCCACAGTCAAAGAATCCTAAAGGTATCATCCATTCCATAGATTGGGAACTGAGCAAGGTCCCCAGGTTAAATTGTAGCTTTTAAGGCATTCCTTCAACTCTGTCCTCTTGGGTGCCTACTCCATTCCCTTTGATCCAAAAATGGTGGACACACCATCATCTGTCCAGGATCGAAGCTCTGGAATTCCCTACCCAAGCTTTTTGAACTATAATCTCTTCATTTATGACACACCTTAAAGCCTAACTCTTTGACAAAGCTTTCAGTTACCTGTATTAATCTCCCTTCTATGGTTCGGTGTCAATTTTTGTATCAACACACACCTGAGAAGTGTCTGTGACATTTTACTGCATTAAATGTGCTGTATAAATACAAGCTGTTTAAATTCCGCCCTCGCATCTGATGCTTTATTCTGACACAGTTTTAAAAATAGTGTTCCAGTGTCACCCACAGTGTTGTTGCTGTGGAGGGGTTCTGGACTTGTCAGCAATATAATTGCACTCCTAGTAATGAAAACTAATCTTGATTGATGGCTGCAAAAAGGTTATACATGAAAGGGAATGTTTTGCAGCACATCAAAGATTAGACTGCATATTGCCTACCATAAGTTACTGATTGCCCTAGTTCCCTGACTTCAATCAAACAGGCCTTTTCAAGATGCAATATGATCTACCTCAAATCCATCACACAGGGATTAACACCTTTGTCACAACAAAACACATCGAGGCCATTTGACAAGTAAATACAGGTTCATGTGTTGCGAGGAATGTGAAAATGCAATCCCTTGGATGCTTAGAAACGTTGTTTCCCTACTCTGGTATATAAATGGTTGTATGTCAGCTTGGCTCAGTCTTGTTTCTGGGTCAGAATGTTGTGTGTCTCAGTGGATTAATTTTATAGGCTAAAGCTGACATTGCAACGCAATGCCAGGGAATTGTTGTATGGTTAGAGATGGCACCCTTTGGAGCTAACGTCCAAAGCTGAGATCTCTTCTGCTTATTCTAGTTTCTTTGGAGGTCCCACTGTACTATCAGATGAGAGCAGTGAGTTATCCTGGGTATCCCGTCTCATTGCTGTTTGTGGGAGATTGCTAGGCTAGAAAAGCTGCTGCGTTTGTCCAAGTAACAACACTCATTCAGGCATTAATCCCATGAAGTGTTTTAAAATTGTTTTGGTGTGACAAAGGCACCGTATGAATAGAAGTAATGAGAATTATTATTACTACTTTTGTGATCTTCCTCTTTGCATTGACTCTATACTTTCCATTCTGAGTGGCTCAACTTACTCTATACACCTTTCAAGATAAACATACAAGTGTACTTGAATTTGGAAAGGTGGGTGTCAGTTTATTTTCTACTGATGCTGCTAGGTGAGTTGAGGAACTGATTTCTGCTACACTCAGACTGGCAGGAGATGAGACAAGTGGCCCTCTGCTTTATAAGCGAATTGCATGGTTTAAGAAATTTGGTTACCAGATACCCAACACAAAACGTTAATTGACACACAAATTATTCAAATCAACAAGAACTATCGTGTTTCAATTCTTTTGTCTTTTGTGACTTTGTTCCCTAAACCTCTGATGTTGTTAAGTGCCACTTGTAAAGTTTGTCAATGGTCATGCTAATTTTGGTTGCTCGGTTACTACAATATGATGAATATTAAGACACGTCTGTGTTTTACACACTTATGACAGAGGTTCATGAACATATCTCATATAAAGAGAGGTCCAAACTGAGTATAATTATCCCTATTATTGAGCACATAGCTCTGTTACAAGAAATAATGAACATTGAAGCTGTTAGATATTTCCTTGACAGATATTATATATTTTACATCTTGGATCTGTGCAGAGAAGACACTAGTTTCTGTTGCACGATGTTGGATACTATTCAATGGGTCTTAATGAAGTCTTCACAGTCTTAACTTTGTTTACTGTATGTAGTTATTAGCTACAAGAACTATGTACATATATATGCAGTAAAGGGTTCAAGCTAAGAACTGTCTCCATGCTTACTTGTGCACACAGCTCTGTCCAACACGAGACTAGCCCTAAATGTGGGTCATGTGTTATCTTACATCACTTTGTGGATGGTACTATACTCAGTCCCACATTAACACTACATGTGCCAGACCTTTATGCTACGCTTCCCCAAGTCTTTATCCAATGTATTTCAAGTTATTCTAGTTTACCTCTTGTATTTATATCATTATTATTACCCCACCTCCCCCCTCCAAGTCTCTGAGCTCATAGGTTCAGTTGGTCTGGAGGAGCTGTAGGAGTGTGTTAGAGGAGCTGTAGGCTCTGTTGTTACAGGTAAACTCTGTTGTTCTGTCATCTGGGTATCTTTTTACACTCTCTTTCCAAACCTTGGTATTGAACTGCAGTTTGTTGATTCAGCAGTTGTGGTGGGAGGTGGTTGTTCTATCTTGTTCCTTGCAGGGTGGGCGAACGTTGTGTGTGTCTCCAGGGTGTTTTTTCTTCATCTTCTTTCATTGTGTGGCTTGTTGCAATGTTCTTTGTGATGAAAGATGGCCATTCCTGTTATGAGGATGTGGTTTCTTTGGTAAGCTGACCTTTGAGTTTGGCTGTGTGGGGTGCTGTTGGCAATGGACGCCTGCTACTTGGTTCCAGCATTGTCTGTGGCGCTATCATGCTGGCTGGGAGTTGCAGTGTTTGCTCTGTGATTACAATGTTGACCTCATCAGCAGTTGTTGGAGGCAGAGGTTGATCTTCTTCTGGTTGTTGGTTGCTCTCTTGTCTATCCTCCACAGGAGGCGTCGTGGTAACTACCTGAATAGTTGGCTGCTCTGACCAATTAGGTTTTCTTGCACCTGTAACAAAAATGGACAAACTGTTTTTATTCATTCATGGGATTTGAGCATGTCTGACCAGGCCAGCATTTATTGCCCATTCCCAGTCGCTCTTAAGAAGGTGGTGGTGAGCTGCCTTCTTGAACCGCTGCAGTCCATGTGGTGTAGGTACACCCACAGTGCTGTTAGGGAGGAAGTTCCAGGATTTTGGCCCAGCGACAGTGAAGGAACGGCGATATATTTCCAAGTCATGATCATGTGTGGCTTGGAGAGGAACTTGCAGGTGATGATGTTCCCATGAATCTGCTGCCCTTGTCCTTCTAGGGGGTAGAGGTCGTGGGTTTGGAAGGTGGTGTCGAAGTGACTGGTGAGTTGCTGCGCTGCATTTTGTATATGATACACACTGCTGCCACGGGGCGTCAGTGATAGAGGGAGTGACGTTTGTGGATGGGGTGCCAATCAAATGGACTACTTTGCCCTGGTTGGCGTCAAGCTTCCTGAGTGTTGTTGGAGTCGCACTCATCCAGGCAAGTGGAGATTATTCCATCACATTCCTAACTTGTGCCTTGTAGATGGTGGACAGGCTTTGGAGAGTCAGGAGGTGTACTACTCATAGAGTCATAGAGGTCTACAGCACAGAAAAAAGCCCTTTGGCCTATTGAGTCTGCGCCAGTCAAACAAGTACCTAACTATTCTAATCCCATTTTCCAGCACCAGGCCCATAGCCTTGTATGCCATGGCATCGCAAGTGCACATCCAAATACTTCTTAAATGTTATGAGGGTTTCTGCCTCTACCACCCTTTCAGGCAGTGAGTTCCAGATTCCCACCACCCTTTGGGTGAAAAAATTCATCCTCACATCCCCTCTAAACCTCCTGCCCCTTACCTTAAATCTATGCCCCTGGTTATTGATCCCTCCACCAAGGGGAAAAGTTCCTTCCTGTCTACCCTATCTATGCCCCTCATAATTTTATACACCTCAATCATGTTCCCCGTCAATCTCCTCTGCTCCAGGGAAAATAACCCCAGTCTATCCAATCTCTCCTCATAATTAAAACTCTCCAGCCCAGGCAACATCCTGGTAAATCTCCTCTGCACTCTCTCTAGTGCAATCACATTCTTCCTTTATTGCGGATTCCAGAGCTGCATGCAGGCTGTGATTTGTCACAGGATTCCTAGTCTTTGACCTGTTCTTGCAGTCGCAGTATTTATCTGGCCAATTGTGTTTCTGGTCAATGGTAACCCCCAGATTGTTGATAGTGGGGGAATTCAGCGATGGTAATGTCATTGAATGTTAAAGGGCAATTGTTAGATTCTCTCTTGTTGGAGATGGTCATTGCCTGGCACATGTGTGGCGCGAATGTTACTTACCACTTATCAGCCCAAGCCTGGATATTGTCCAGGTCTTGCTGCATTTGGACATGGACTGCTTTAGTATCTGAGGACTCGTGAATGGTGCTGAACATTGTGCAATCATCAGCGAACATCCCACTTCTGACCTTATGATGGAAGGAATGTCATCGATGAAGCAGCTGAAGATGGTTTGGCCTGGGACACTATCCTGAGGAACTCCTGCAGTGATGTCCTGGAGCTGAGATGATTGACCTCCAACAACCACAACCATCTTCCTTTGTGTTAGGTATGACTCCAACCAGTGGAGAGTTTTCCCCCTGATTCCCATTGACTTCAGTTTTGCTAGGACTCCTTGATATCACACTCAGTCAAATGCTGCCTTGATGTCAAGTGCAGTCACTCTCACCTCACCTCAGGAGTTCAGCTCTTTTGTCCATGTTTGAACTAAGGCTGTAATGAGGTCAAGAGCTGAGTGACCTTAGTGGAACCCAAACTGAGCATCAGTGAGCAGGTTATTACTAAGCAAGTGCCACCTGATAGCACTGTTGATGACCCCTTCCATTACTTTACTGATGATTGAGAGTAGACTGATGGGGCGGTAATTGGCCAGAATGGATTTGTCCTGTTTTTTGTGTACAAGACATATGTGGGAAATTTTCCACAAAGCTAGGTGGATGCCAGTGTTGTAGCGAAACTTTTTCTCTTTCTCTCAAGTGCTAAGGAACGCAAGCTCCAACAACTCATCGACACCAACACCCATCTGGGACCCACCACCCCTGCTTGTCCCTCCGTCCCTACCCCATCTTCCAATCCCAGCCCCAGCCGCACATTCACTATACCCCCTGACCTTCCCCTCTCCGATGCTGAACGTTCAGTGCTCAGCAAAGGACTTAGCTTCATACCCTTACGCCCTCATCTCAATGAATTTTGGGCTCGGCATGATGCTGAACTCTTCTTCCGCCGTCTTCGTCTCTGTGCTCACTTCTTTGGGCAGGAGTCCTCTCCCCGTTCAACGGATCCTTTGACCCACCTCCAATATTCTCCCTCCACCTGGACCCCTCCCTCTGGATTCTTACCTTCTCTTGATCTTTTCATTGAGAACTGTCGGCGTGACATTAGCCGTCTCAATTTCTCTGCTCCTCTCACCCATTCTAACCTGTGTCTCTCTGAACTTACTGCACTCCGTTCTCTCAGGTCCAACCCCAACATTGTCATCAAACCCGCTGACAAGGGTGGTACTGTTGTTGTCTGGCGCACTGACCTCTACCTCGCGGAGGCTGAGCGTCAACTCGCAGACACTTCCTCCTACCTCTCCCTGGACCATGACCCCACCACAGAACATCAAGCCATTGTTTCCAGGACTGTCACTGACCTCATCTCCTCTGGAGATCTTCCTCCCACAGCTTCCAACTTGATAGTCGCCCAACCTCGGACGGCCCGCTTCTACCTCCTACCCAAAATCCACAAACAGAACTGTCCTGGCAGACCGATCGTGTCAGCCTGTTCCTGCCCCACGGAACTCATTTCTCATTATCTTGACTCCCTTCTCTCTCCCCTTGTCCAGTCCCTTCCCACCTACATCCGTGATTCCTCTGACACCTTACGTCACATCAACAATTTCCAGTTCCCTGGCCCCAACCGCTTCCTCTTCACCATGGATGTCCAATCCCTCTACATCTCCATCCCCCACCAGGATGGTCTGAGGGCCCTTAGCTTCTTCCTTGAACAGAGGCCCGAACAATCCCCATCCACCACTACTCTCCTCCGTCTGGCTGAACTTGTTCTCACACTGAACAATTTCTCCTTTAACTCCTCTCACTTCCTCCAAATAAAAGGTGTGGCTATGGGTACCCGCATGGGCCCCAGCTATGCCTGTCTCTTTATGGGGTATGTGGAACATTCCTTGTTCCAGTCCTACTCCGGCCCCCTCCCACAACTCTTTCTCCGGTACATCGATGATTACTTCGGTGCTGCTTCATGCTCTCGTCGGGACCTGGAAAAATTTATTAATTTTGCTTCCAATCTCCACCCCTCCATCATTTTCACATGGTCCATCTCTGACACTTCTCTTCCCTTCCTTGACCTCTCTGTCTCAATTTCTGATGATAGACTGTCCACCAATATCCATTACAAGCCTACCGACTCCCACAGCTACCTCGACTACAGCTCCTCACACCCCGCTTCCTGTAAGGACTCCATCCCATTCTCTCAGTTCCTTCGCCTCCGTCGCATCTGTTCTGATGACGCTACCTTCAAAAACAGCTCCTCTGACATGTCCTCCTTCTTCCTTAACCGAGGTTTTCCACCCACGGTCGTTGACAGGGCCCTCAACCGTGTCCGGCCCATATCCCGCGCATCCGCCCTCACGCCTTCTCCTCCCTCCCAGAAACATGATAGGGTCCCCCTTGTCCTCACTTATCACCCCACCAGCCTCCGCATTCAAAGGATCATCCTCTGCCATTTCCGCCAACTCCAGCATGATGCCACCACCAAACACATCTTCCCTTCACCCCCCCTGGTGGCATTCCGTAGGGATCATTCCCTCCGGGACACCCTGGTCCACTCCTCCATCACCCCCTACTCCTCAACCCCCACCTATGGCACCTCCCCATGCCCACGCAGAGGATGCAACACCTGCCCCTTCACTTCCTCTCTCCTCACCGTCCAAGGGCCCAAACACTCCTTTCAAGTGAAGCAGCATTCCACTTGCATTTCCCCTAACTTAGTCTACTGCATTCGTTGCTCCCAATGCGGTCTCCTCTACATTGGAGAGACCAAACGCAAACTGGGCGACCGCTTTGCAGAACACCTGCAGTCTGTCCGCAAGAAAGACCCAAACCTCCCTGTCGCTTGCCATTTTAACACTCCACCCTGTTCTCTTGCCCACATGTCTGTCCTTGGCTTGCTGCATTGTTCCAGTGAAGCCCAACGCAAACTGGAGGAACAGCACCTCATCTTCCGACTAGGTACTTTACAGCCTTCTGGGCTGAATATTGAATTCAACAACTTTAGATCTTAAACTCCCCCTCCCCCCATCCCCACCCCGTTTCTCCCCACTCCCCCTTTTTTTTCAATAATTTATATAGATTCTTCTTTTCCCACCTATTTCCATTATTTTTAAATCTAAAACTAAAACTTTGTTAGTCTTTCCACCCCACCCCCACTAGAGCTGTACCTTGAGTATCCTGCCTTCCATTCTTAATTTGCACTTTTCTTAGATAATATCACCACCTTCAACACCTCTTTGATCCTTTTGTCTGTGACATCTTTTGATTATCTGCTCCTATCACTGCTTGCTTATCCCCACAATCACCCCACCCTCAACTTCTCTCTCCCCCCGCCCCCCACCTTAGACCAGCTTATATTTCACCTCTCTCCTAACTATACTCAGTTCTGCCGAAGGGTTGTGAGGACTCGAAACGTCAAATGATTTCTTCTCCACCGATGCTGCCAGACCTGCTGAGTTTTTCCAGGTAATTCTGTTTTTGTTGTAGCTGTACTGGTTGGTTATGAACGCAGCAAGTTCTGGAGCACAAGTCTTCAATACTATTGACGGAATATTGTCAGGGCCCATAGGCTTTGCAGTATCTAGTGCCTTCAATTGTTTCTTGATATCACATGGAGTGAACTGAATTGGCTGAAGGCTGCCATCTGTGAAACTGGAGATCTCCGGAGGAGGCTAAGATGGATCATCCATTCGGCACTTCTGGCTGAAGATTGTTGCAAATGCTTCAGCCTTATCTTTTGCACTGATGTGCTGGGCTCCTCAATCACTGAGGATGGGGACATTTGTGGAGCCTCCTCATCCAGTGAGTTTTTTAATTGTCCACCACCATTCATAGCTGGATGTGGCAGGACTGCAGAGCTTGGATCTATCTGCTGGTTGTGGAAATGCTAAGCTCTATCACTTGTTGCTTATGCTGTTTGGCATGCAAGTAGTCCTGTGTTTTAGCTTCACCAAGCTGACACCTCATTTTTAGGCATGCCTGGTGCTGTTCCCGGCATGCCCTCCTGCACTCTTCATTGAACCAGAGTTGATCCCCTGGCTTGGAGGTAATGGTAGAGTGGGGGGATATGCTGGGCCATGAGGTTACAGATTGTGATAGGGTACAATTCTGCTACTGCTGACGGCCCACAGCGCCTCATGTTGCCCAGTCTTAAAATGCTAGATCTGTTTGAAATCTATCCCATTTAGCACAGTGCTAGTGTCACACAACACCTGCTCTGCAAAGAGAGAAGACGATTTGGAGTAAGGATACTCTTTCTTGTTGGAGCTCTCGGGAACTTGCTGTTCTGTACAATTTGCAATGGTGGTTGTCTTGACATCTTCTGCTGTTTTGAGGAGATTCAGGGCTACATAGACATCTCTGCTCAAGAGAGAAAGATACTGGCTATGGATGATGTACTTCAGTTAGAGGGTTTGTTTGCCACCATCCCTTAATGGTTCCAGAATCATATCTACGACCGGAAGTCAGATTCCTCCAGGCCCATGGAGTGGTGGGCCTGTTATTCGAAGCCAGTGGTCTCTCAGCCATGGCTCTTAGTCTGATAGGACCGTAACATTGGCTCCTGTGTCCAATTTAAATTAGTGAGGTGGCTGTTAACTGAAATGTCTGCATTCTAATATGAAAATCCTGGATTTTGACCTCACCCAAGAAGCATGGCTGCGTGTCCCCTTGGTGTGCAGCCTCCACCTCATGAATCACCTTTGGGTCTTCTGTGTGTTTAGATGTTTTGGCCTTGCACAGTCTGCCAAAGTATCCAATACTGTTAACATTGAAAACATTGGGCTGAAATTGCAGGACATTGATCTTGCCTGTAGGGGCGCTTCGCTCCAAGTGGTCACTCTACTGGCCGGTTAGGGTATTGCTTTCTTGGCCTGGAATGTCCCTGTTTCTGTGCTGTTTAACTAACTGGACTGTGGAGTTTCCTTTGTTCCATGGTTTACTTTCTCCTCTTAAAATGAATCCATTCTGCACACGGAGTTCAGACTGCCTACAACCTGGATAGCTTTCTTGAAGGTTAGACCTTCCTTCACTTGCAGCATGTCTGAGAGTGCGTCGTCTGCTACTTCTACAACTATTCTACCCCTGATAAGTTCAGATTTTAGGTCTCTGCATATGCAGCCTTCAGCCATCCTGTACAGACCGTCAATGAATCAGTCGACAGGTTCTCCTGGCTGCAGGACATGCTTATTAAATTTAGCCCTTTCGAGGGTTTTGTGGCTTCTCAGGTTAAAATAAACATCAAATGATTTTGGTACTTCAAAATGAGTGGATGATTTGTTGATTCCTTGTCTAGCAATAACGTCATCCGCTATCAGGCCTACTGAATAAAGCAGTGTGTTAACTTGTTAAGCTTCTGTCTGCGTATCCAGACCTGAAGCAATCATGTATCTAAGGACCTTTTTCTGCAAAGTCCCCAATTATGTGATTGATCCAGACCTTGGATAGGTCCAGATGGATCTGGAAGAGTGGATTTCTGATTCATGGTTAAAAAATTCTGAAGTGTAGGTTCAGCTTTAAGAAGCTGAAATTCAAGCTGGTGCCACCATATGTTTGAAGACAAAGGGTTTACCCACTCTTGCCGGTTTTGGTGGCTCCCACTGCAATGGTGCTCGCGTTCAGCCTTGAAAAGATTTCAAACAATGGCTGCTTAGATCGACTAGCTGCAAACTTCTTCGTTCCAGCGTTAGACTTAAAGGTCGTGAACACATTAAATCCTGGCCTTTGCTGACCTTTAAAGCTGATTCTTTAATTGCGATTCTTCCGAATTAATCAATCAATTATTTAATTAATTAATCTTCTTGGAGCAAGCTCGGATGCCACGTGTTCAGGTGCCAGTCAGGAATCTGGTTTCTCTGACAAAGTTTTTAAACGGCAATTTCTGACCACTGAGCTATTTAAAGATTTCTCAGGACTTGCTGTATCCTACCATTTAAAAGTTTTTAGCTCACCCCTGCTAAGTCTGCTGACTCTGCACTCTGGGAATTGAAGCTGGACTTCCAAGAGGTCCTATGCAGTCTTCTGTTGCAGTGAGGAATTTTAAATTTCTACTTTCAGCTTCCAAGCCTTTCTTTGGAGCTTTTCCTTGGTGATTTTCCTTTGCGCGTCTGCATCTCGAACTTTTCGCCAGGTCAGAATGCTTCTTTGATTTTTCCTTTAGTCTTGCAGTGTTTTTCTTCATTTTTGTGATGTTTTGGGTTTTTCTATTTGCTGCCATCATGTTGTAGGGTGCTGGATACCATTCACTAAGTCCTAACGAAGTCTTCATAGTCTTGAGCAGGTTAACTGTATGTATTTATTAACTACAAGAGCTATGTACATATACAGTAAAGGGTTCAAGTTAGAAGCTTTCTCCATGCTTGCTTGTGTACACGGATCTGTCCAACACTACGTGCGAGTCATGTGGTCTCTTACATCACTGTGAGGGTGATACTGTATTCAGTCCCATGTTAACCCTATATGTACCAGATCGTTATACTACAGCTTCTATGTGTGTATCAGGTTTTAATTACAGTGCTTTAAAATGTCTACTCCATGCTCTAGCTCTGGCTTCCAGCTGTTTCTACAGCTTTGTTTACTTTTCTCGGAATCCACACCCAGGCTTACGCAATAAAGCACAGTGAGATCAATAGTAAACAGATTCACTCAAGCAAACACAGAACAATTGAACAATTGAACACTACAACTGTTGAGACATCTCTAGTAAATAGAAACATTTGCATATCCTGAAGAATGTCAGTAATGGCACCACACATAAGTTTTGTATCTAGATGTAGATATTTCACTTTAAAAATAGATGTGTGACTACTTGAAATTCCAGTTACATAATCGGCTTGTGCATGAACTGAAGCATAATGGCAGCTTAAATCAACCCACTTGTTTCTTGCTAACTGCCTATGGAATGGCCAGATATTTTTGCTGCATACTTTTGTAATGTTAGGCGTAGCATAAATGACTACAAGTCCCTGACTGGATGCTAATCTAAATTACGCTCACAAAACCTTGAACAACAATGTCTCATGCATTTGTAAATTAACCCTTTAGTGACCAGGCATTTGGCCGAATCACTTGGTTTCTGATGGGTTTTTTCTGTGTCGAACTGCAAGCTTGTCTTTTAATGGAGCAAAGACCAAAAAGCTCTCATTCCAGGTGTTCTGTGAAGCAGAAACAAGTTTCTGAAATGCCTCCGTTTTCTAATCTGTGACGGAAAGCTATTGCTGTAACCACGTTAATCAGGGTCAAATTCGTCGCATTTACGGTAATTATGCTGGAATTTGCTGCAAGGGTGCAGTTGTGTCCTTCTTGGGTGTTGAGTGAGTTGGTGGGGAATCCAACATCATTGCATAAACAAAACCATACCAAGGGAAACACCCACCAACATGCATTCTTTCAATGCCATTCATGTGCTGAGAGATTCTCTGTGTGATTTACAAGTTACACAGAACCAGGAGGGTAATACAGAAAAGAAAGGTGAGACCCAGGGAAAGCAAGGTGTAACAGGAATGTTTTGGTAAGAACTTTGAAATCAGCAGGGGGGGGGGAGGGGTCGACAAGGCAGAGACGCTTAAAGTACAGAGATAAAAGACAGACTTGCATTTATATAGCACTTCTCATGACTACCGAGCGTCTCAAAGCACTTTACAGCCAATGAAGTACTTTTTAAAGTGTATTCACTGTTGTATTGTAGGAAGGGCGACAGCCAACTTGCGCACAGCAAGATCCCACATGCAGCAATGTGACACTGATCGGGTAATCTGCTTTAGTGCTGTTGATTGCGGGATAAAGATTAGAAAGGATACCGGGGGTAACTCTCCTGCTCTTCTTCAGAGTAGTGCCGTGGGATCTTTTACATCCACCTGAACAGGCAGACGGGGCCTCGGTTTAAGGTTCCGTCCGAAAGACAGCGCCTCCCACAGTACTGGAGTGTCAGCCTTGATTTTTGTGCTCAGTCCTGGAGTGGGACTTGAAACCGAAACCTTGTGACCTTAAGAAGGAAGTTCAAGAGAGTCAGTCGGGTGGCTAAAGGAGCAGCTGGCAATGGTGAGGTAGAGGTAGAGAGGAACAGGAATTGACCTAGTGATAGAGCCAGAGGCTGTTTTGCAGACTACCAAAAGGTTGGGCAAAAAAAAAAAAGATAGGTTATAAGTAGCATTTGAAAGAGGAGAAAGAAGTAGAATTATGACCACGGATATAGGAACGGAGCAAGGCCATGGAGGGCTTTGAAATGAAGGATAAGAATTTTAAAATTGAGGTGTTGCTTAACCTGTAAACAATACAGGTCAGCGAGCACAGGAGTGATGGGCGAATGAGACTTAAGTTAGGACAAGGGCAGCAGAGTTTTGGATGACCTCAAGTTTGTGGAGGGTGGGAAAATAATGATGGATAAGAAAAGGAAGCCTGGAGATGATAAAGGAATGGATTAGGATTCCATCAGCAGTGGGCGATGGTGGGATGCGGGGAAGCATATAGAATATTGTTTTGAATTTATATCGAAGAATATTGCAATCAGTTGTCTAAGCAAGCAATATTCCACTTAGAGAATTGATTGCAATACTCAGACAAAATATCCAGACCTTTCGGCCCAGCTAGTCAGTGCCAGTGCTTATTCTCCTCATCAGCCTCCTCCCACTCCTCTTCATTTAACTCCATTGGGATAACCGTCTGCCCCTCTTCCCTCATCGGGTTTATCAAACTTATTCTTAAATGTAATTTTCTTTGCAGTGAGGCTCTGTAACTGGAAAGTTGCCTTTTCAATGACCCCTGTAGAGTTCATGCGTTGTTGTTCTTCCTTCCTGTGCATTACATACCGTGTAATTACTGAAATAGGGAATAAATACCGCTCTGTTAATGAGTTAAAACTTTTCTGTCCAAGCGAACCTTCCTCATTTACAGTATTAACAAAGTAACAGAAACAAAAGCATTCTAGTGTTCCACTTCTACCCCGCACTACCATTCTCAAGTGTTGATTTTGTATGAAGACAATTTAAAGCAGGATTCCTTTCAGACCATCCAAATTTGTGGTCCACAGGTGGCAAACTGCCAAACTGGTTTATTGGGTGGAGGATTGAGTTACAATCGCTCTGCTTTGTTCCTTACATCCTGTAAAAAGTATTGGTTCCACTCATTCCCATAATAATTCCCAGACAAACTTTATGGGTGATTGGTTGACCGATCGCCTCAAACATGCAGACAAAATAATATGTCTCCTGTGCTGTACGCAACTTGTCAGCTTTAGTTTTATGCATTTTCAAAAACATCACATCAGTCAAAGTTACTGATGACTGCATCTATTTACATTCCATGTCAAATGCTTTGTTACAGAATCTTGCTTGTTTTGAGGTTAAAATAAAAACATAAGAACACAAGAACTAGGGGCAGGAGTAGGCAATTCAACCCCTCGAGCCTGCCCCGCCATTCAATATGATCATGGCTGATCTCATTTCGGCCTCAACTCCAATTTCCCGCCCTCTCCCCATAACCTTTCAGCCTGTTACTAATTAAAAATCTGTCTATCTCCTCCTTAAATTTATTCAGTGTCCCAGCATCCACTGCACTCTGAGGTAGTGAATTCCACCGATTCACGACCCTTTGAGAAAAGTAATTCCTCCTCATCTCTGATTTAAATCTACCACCCCTTAGCCTAAAACTATGGCCTCTTGCTCTAGAATGTCCCACAAGGGGAAACATCCGCTCCACGTCTGCTTTGTCTATCCCCTTTAGCATCTTATATACCTCAATTAGATATCCTCTCATCCTTCTAAACTCGAGCGAATATAGGCCTAAACTACTCAATCTCTCCTCATAAGACAAGCCCTGCATCTCTGGAATCAATCTAGTGAACCTCCTCTGAACCGCCTCCAATGCAACTACATCCTTCCTCAAGTAAGGGGACCAAAACTGTGCACAGTACTCCAGGTGCAGTCTCACCAATGCCTTGTACAGTTGCAACAACGCTTCCCTATTTTTATACTCTATTCCTTTAGCAATAACTGCCAAAATTCCATTTGCCTTCCTTATTACCTGCTGTACCTGCATACTAGCTTTCAGCGATTCATGCACGAGGACACCCAGATCCCTCTGCACTGAAGCATTCTGAAGTTTCTCTCCATTTAAATAATAAGTCGCCTTTTTATTCTTCTGACCAAAATAGATAACCTCACACTTATCCACGTTAAACTCCATCTGCCAGACCTTGGCCCATTAACCTAACCTGTCCATATCCATTTGTAAATTTCTTATTTCTCCATTGCAACTTACTTTCCCATCTATTTTGGTGTCATTTGCAAATTTAGCTATAGTACCTCTATCCCTGAATCCAAGTCATTAATATAGATTGTAAATAGTTGGGGCCCAAGGACTGAACCCTCTGGCACCCCACTGGTTACAGCTTGCCGTCCAGAAAAAGACCCATTTATCCCGACTCTCTGCTTTCTGTTGGTTAGCCAATCCTCTATCCAAGCTAATATATTACCCCTAACTCCGTGTGATCTTATCTTGTGTATTAATCTTTTGTGCAGCACCTTATCAAAGGCCTTCTGGAAGTCCAGATATACTACATCTACAGGATCCCCATTATCCACTTTGCTTGCCACATCTTCAAAGAACTCTAGCAAATTAGTCAAACACGATTTACTCTTCATAAAACCATGCTGACTCTGATGGATTGCATTTTGACTTCCAAATGCCCCATTACTACTTCCTTAATAATGGATTCCAACAATTTCCCAATGACAGACGTTAAACTAACTGGTCTACAGTTTCTTACTTTCTACCTCCCCCAACTTTTTTTCCAGAATCCAGGGAATTTTGGAATATTATAGCCAATGCATCCACTATCTCCACTGCCACTTCTTTTAAGACCCTGGAATGTAGGCCATCAGGTCCTGGGGACTGGTCACGCTTTAATCCCAATAGTTTGCTCAGCACTTTTTATCTAGTGATGGTGATTGTTCTAAGTTCCTCCTTCTCTATACTCTCTGCACTACCTGTTACTATCGGGGGTGGTACTAGTGTCCTCCACTGTGAAAACTGAGGCAAAATATTGATTAAGCATCCCAGCCATTTCTGCGATCCCCACTATTAACTCCCCAGTCTTGTCCTCCAAGGGACCAACATTCACTTTCGCTACTCTCTTTCCTTTTATATACTTGTAGAAGCTTTTGCTATCAGTTTTTACATTTTGCGCTAGTTTTCTTTCATAAGTTACCTTTCCTCTTTTTATTATTTTTTTAGTAACCCTTTGTTGATCTTTAAAAGTTTCCCAATCTTCCGGCCTGCCACTGACCTTTGGAATTTGGCATGCCTTAGTTTTTGCCTTTAAGTTATCTTTAACTTCCTTGCTGAGCCATGGATGCTTTTTCCCCCTCTTACCATCTTTCTTCCTCTTTGGAATATATTTTACTTGGGAGGAATTGAATATCTCCTTAAATATCTGCCACTGTTCATCAACTGTCCTACCTTGTAGTCTTCCTGCCCTCATGCCTATGTAGTTACCTTTGTTTAACTTCAGAACACTAGTGTGGGACTCAAGTTTCTTGCTCTCAAACTGAAAATAATACAATGTTGTTGCACAGTGAATATCAGGAATTTTTTTGGTGATCAATCACATTTAAGATTATTAATTGAGCAAGCACCTACTGGGAGAATTCCAAACTTCTTACCACCCTTTAGGTCCTCCTGACCTTTACAATGTCAAATTCTAACCATGATTAAGGAACACTCTATGGTATAATATTCCTAGAGGGGTTTGACAGGGTACATGCTGAGAGGCTGTTTCCCCTGGCTCGAGAGTCTCAATCTAGAGCTATAGCCTCATGACTAGAGAATGCCCATTTAGGACAGAGATGAAGAGAAATTTCTTCACTCAGAGGGCTGTGAATCTTGGGAATCCACTACCGCAGAGGGCTGTGAATCTTGGGAATCCACTACCTCAGAGGGCTGTGGCTCTTGGGAATCCACTACCTCAGAGGGCTGTGGATCTTGGGAATCCACTACCTCAGAGGGCTGTGAATCTTGGGAATCCACTACCTCAGAGGGCTGTGAATCTTGGGAATCCACCACCTCAGAGGGCTGTGAATCTTGGGAATCCACTACCTCAAAGGGCTGTGAATCTTGGGAATCCACTACCTCAGAGGGCTGTGAATCTTGGGAATCCACTACCTCAGAGGGCTGTGAATCTTGGGAATCCACTACCTCAGAGGGCTGTGAATCTTGGGAATCCACTACCTCAGAGGGCTGTGGATGCTCAGCTGTTGAGTATATTCAAGAGTGAGACTGGTAGATTCTTGGACATTGAGGGATTCAATGGATATGGGAATAGGATAGGATCTTATTGAATGGCAGAGCAGACTCAAGAGGCCATATGGCCTTCTCATGCTTCTATTCCCTATGTTGCTTTCCTTGCACTTTTCTGCACTCTTTATGAAGTATTTAGGCCAGGCTGCTGCCGCAGATGAAGTATTGTATGGCACCAACTCAGTGAAAAAGAAACCAGCAGAACCAGTGATGCCTTGTGAAGCAGCCCTGCTATTAATGGAGCTGTATTGACGGCAGTGGAGAAATCTGTGACTCAGATCACCTTGTCACCTTAGCTAAAAGAAGAGAAACGCCAGCAGAACCAGCAATCCAAAGCCCGAGGAAAATGCAGAAAAGTAAAAGGAGGAAGGACTGGGAGAAAGCTTTTCTTACAATTTGCAGCAAGACCACGACCTCTTGACCAATCATTCCCAATCTGTTCAGAAGAATGAAAGATGATCTCATTGAAACTCTTACAGAGCTCGACAGGGTAGTTACAGGAAGGATGTTTCCTTTGGCTGGGGTGCGTGGTGGTGGTGGGGGGGGGTGGGGCGGGGGGGTGGTGGTTCTAGAATGAGGGGACATGGTATCAGAATAAGGGACAGGCCATTTAGGACAGAAATGAGAAGGAATTTCTTTACTCAGAAGGTGGGG
Source organism: Cetorhinus maximus (assembly GCF_964194155.1). Taxonomy (NCBI): domain Eukaryota; kingdom Metazoa; phylum Chordata; class Chondrichthyes; order Lamniformes; family Cetorhinidae; genus Cetorhinus; species Cetorhinus maximus. The sequence goes on from NC_135892.1 coordinate 105,722,785, forward strand.
AATCTTTGGAATTCTCTGCTCCAGAGGGCTGTGGAGGCTCAGCTCTTGAATATGTTCAAGACTCAGATTAATAGATTTCTACATATTAAAAACATCCAAGGGATAAGGGGGAAGTTCAGGAAAATGGTGTTGAAGTAGAAGATCAGCCATGATCTCATTGAATAGCGGAATGGGCTTGAAGGGCTGAATGGCCTACTCCTGCTCCTATTTCTTATGTTCTTATGTTCTTCAGAGATACGACCATGGGGTAAACTCTGTCTGTGTGTCTATCCCTACCTGCATATCTTTACTCCAAACATCTCTAAATGCTTACTCATTTGAGCTGATGCCTAAACAAGAAACATGGGGTCACAAGAACACAATTAGGAGCAGGAGTAGGCCATTCAGCCCCTCGAGCCTGGTCCTCCATTCAATAGAATCGTGGCTGATCTGATTGTGGTCTCAACCCCACATTCCTGCTTGCCCCCCCCATAACCCCTGACACCCTTGTTGATCAAAAATCTATCTGACTCAACCTTGCGTATATTCAGTGACCCAGCCTCCACTGTTCTCTGCTGAAGAGAATTCCACAGGCTTTAACAACCCTCCGGGGGAAAAAAAAATTCTCCTCATCTCTGTCTTAAATGGGAGACCTCTAATTTTTAAACTGTCTCCCATAGTTCTAGATTCCCCATCAAGGGGAAACATCCTATCAGCACCCACCTGGGCAAATCCCCTCAGAATCTTACATGTTTCAATAAGTTCACCTCTCATTTCTTCTAAGCTCCAGTGGTCACCCACACTATTGATGAGCGAGAATTCTCACCAATAACGCAACTCTTGCAAAGTCAGGCCCAATGTTTATTTTTTGTAACCAACTGGGACCGGGGCAAAAGAGCCTGCAGCTGTTTCTGTTACATTTCTCCAGAAGGTTGGGAGCGCAGTCATTTTCATTGCAGAATAGTTCCTTCATCTCTTACTGGAATTTACCATCCAAATGTTTTCACAAAACGTTCAGGCATTTGGTTGCAACATGCATAACCCAGCGTCTGCAATGCACTGTAAGAGCTCCCACACACATAATTGCATACTTTAGGTAAACTGGGCAGGAACCAGAGCCTGAATTACTGTGTTTCAAGTTGGGGCAATACATTATGCTTCTGAATTGAAAAAGAACTGGATAAAAATCATGAACTATTTAACATAATTTCATTGTATCTCACAGCCCAGTTCAAAAGAAAATCTGTATTATTGAAAGAGAAAAAAGAAGGACTTGTATTTACATATCTAACTAAGGATGGGTTAGAGATAACTTTGATGACCACGCACGTGGTTTGTAAAGAATTTAAAATGAGTTTCAGAGCTATAGAAAATTCCAGGAAAGATGGAGACCAATTGGCTTAATGATTAACCCAAGAATTACTTGCTCCCTTACCTTTAGGCATCCAAACAAGTTATTTTAAAATTCTCATTCTTCTTTTATATCCCTTCATGTCCTTGTCCCTCCCCAACTCCATAACCTCCTCCAGCCCTACAAAGCTCCGAGATCCCTGTGCTCCTCTAATTCTGACCTCTTGCAAGTCCCTGATTTTCCCCACTCTGCCATTGGTGGCTTTGCCTTCAGTTGCCTATAGGCCCTGAACTCTGGAATCCCCACTGCTTCTGTATCTCTCATTTAAAATGCTACTTAAAGCCTATTAGTATTGATGAGCAAGAATTCTCACCAATAACACAAAGTCAGGCCCAATATTTATTTTTTGTAACCAACTTGGACCAGGGGAAAAAGAATCTGCAGCTGTTTCTGTTACATTTCTCCAAAAGGTTGGGAGCGCTGTCCACTGTCTTTGACCACGTCTTTTTGACCACCTGTTGTAATATTTCCTTATGGGGCTTGGTATCGAATTCTGTTTGATAGTGCTCCTGTGAAGCATCTTGTGACGCTTTGCTACATTAAAGGTGCTACATAAATGCAAGCTGTCATTGTTTAAAAATAAACCGTTCTGTTGGTGTTGGTTGCAGAATGTGTCTGTTAAAGAAGTCTTCGTAGTCTTCAGTATGTTAACAGCAAGTCTTTGTTAATTACTTGTAACTATATACATATATATACAGTAAAGGATACAGTCAAGAAACTAGGTCTTAATTCGTCTCTGGTCAACACCACATTAACCCTAGGTCTAAGGTCATGTGCCTTCTTACATCACTGCGTGGGCAGTACTGTACTCAATCCCACATTAACCCTGTACATGCCAGACCTTTATAGTACACAATCTGTACGATCTTTGGCAAATTTCAAATCCTGCCTCTGATCCTGGGAAACAGCCATTGGATTCCTGTTTAAATACAGCTACGATGTTACCAAAGAAGCGTTGGCTAAGCTCTTCTGGGATACAGTGCAAAAGAAAGGCTTCCAGCAAAGAAATTACCATGCACGCTTCTCATTGTTGCATTGTCATTCAGCATTAATGAGACCCTTTCAAACTTCAGTGACGTCTGAAATCTCCCTTCATCAACAGATGGGTCCAGCACTGAATCTCTAAGACTGAAGTGAAATAACTAATAGATGTCACAGGTTTTTAGTAACCCATAGATTAAAAACACAGATGGGGGGTATATTACGTCTTCCTTTTCTGAAATTGCGTGTGATCTTGTTTAGCATGTTATTTTCTATGATTTTTCATCCATCTGTCAGTAGTACATAATTGAGGGGAGTATATATAAAAAAGTTAAATTATACCCTTATGTTTGAATTGAGGGAGATCCTGCAAATCTCTGTAGCTGAACATTTTACATCTGTACTAACAGTTGATATTTTGTTCCCTACATGAGTTTAGTCTGCCACAAGTATATGCGTTTTTGCCAGCCTGTTACAAATATTAACTTTGATTTGAAATGTATTAGAATTAGTCAAGTGGTATTGTTCTGGTGGTGACAGAATGCGATGGAGCCAATTTAAGTAGCTACAATTAGGACAAGAAATGATGTGACTATGGTCTTTAAGATGCATTTACACTGCAGCACCATCTACAAGGGAATCATGCTCAAGTTCACTGCGGGGACGGTGATTCTGATTTCACTCCCATAACAGAACTACAGTCTGGGCCTGCAGTTGGTCAAGGGGATTGGGTTTACAGTGTGATCTGTGTGACTATCAATCTGACTCTGTTCACACACCAAATGCAGCACTGACGCATGATGTGACCCTTAAAAGGTGGCGTGTAAAATATTTGAATTGAGGGTTATCTTTTTACTACATGAGATAGTAGCATTGTGTTAAGGTTCACTCAGGAAGCCTGAGTTGTTGCGGTAACATGCGCTTTTAAATACATGTTGTGGTCTGGAGCTATGGATAGTGATGGTAGAGGCTCCAATTTCATTCCATCGCATGGCTGACCAGGAATCTCTCCCAATCTTACCACCTGCCATTGCCGTGTGATTTGCAGGTTGATACTCAAACCTGTTTGGCCACATTATGAACGCACCTTCCTTGGCCATCAAGTCCTGGGGCGGGGCTCAAACCCAAATCATCCGGCGCAGAGACAGGGACACTACCCACTGTGCCACAAGGACTCTACGTATGAGATAATATGGGCCCCACCTATCCAGCCTTTCCTCATAAGATAACCCCTTCGTCCCAGGAATCAGCCTGGTGAACCTTTCCTACATTGCTTCTAATGCAATGATATCCTTTCTTAAATAAGGGGACCAAAACTGTAAGCAGTACCCTAGACGTGGCGTCACCAACACCCTGGTAGCAAAACTTCCCTACTTTTATATTCCATTCCCCTCGCAATAAACAGCAACATTCCATTTGCCTTCCTAATCACTTGCTACACCTACTAATGTTTTGTGATTCATGTATCAGGACACCAAGATCCCTCTATACCACAGAGTTCTGCAGTCTGTCTCCATTTAAATAATATACTGTTCTTCCACTCTTCCTACCAAAGTGGACAAGTTCACATTTTCCCACATTATACTCCAGCTGCCAAATTTTTGCCCACTCAGTTAACTTGTCTATATCACTTTGCAAAGGGAGGATTTTCTCTTCTAGCTACACTGGTTTTTAGAGACATCTTGAATTGACAAGGGTGGAAATTTGGGCAAGGACCTTTCCGACAGAGTATGCTGCCACAGCAACCTTATTTTATTATTCAATCTAGAGAGTGGGCATCATGGGCAAGCCTGGCATTAATTGCCCATCCCTTCTTTCCCTAAAACTCAATGACTTATTCAGCCATTTCAGAGGTCAATTAAGAGTCAACCACATTGGTATGAGACTAGTGTCACAAATAGGCCAGACTGGGTAAAGAAGGAAGATTACCTTCCCTAAAGAACCTTAATTTACTGGTTGGTTGTTTATGGCAATCCGTTTTACTAGCTGTTTATTTCCAGGATTTTTAAAAAACTGATTTCAAATTTACAAATTGCATAGTGGGATTTGAACTCACCTTCTCTAGATTATTAGTCCAGTAGCATAACCAATAAGTTATTGTGACCTATGCCTGACTATATCAGTTCCAATGGACATTGGAAATGTCCCTCCACTCAACTAAGGGTGAGTATATTCAAGTAGGGCAGTAAAGATGCAAGTCATGGTTTCTGTTATAATTGCTACAGCAATGCAGGAGACAAAGACTAACAACATATCACAAGTGTCTAGCATCACTAGGCGTTGGTGGGGGTCTTTTAGGAATTAAATGACCTACTCTAAAGAGAGCAAAAGATTGCAGAGTGATTGATTCACTGCCCTGTCCCTGCAATTTGCTTTGGTTGGACACTTCTTCCAGGCCTGGATATCTGCAATGGAACAGTTCTCAGGCAGATGGAGTTGTAGTTATCATAGCCAAAGAGGAAAACCTTGACCATTGTGTGAATTCGTACACAAAGGTCAGTTCAGATTTTGTCTTCTGAAAGAGCACATTCATCTTTACTTATCCCATATACTAAATATGTTTCTCCTCCTATGTAGGTTTGTAATATCACTGTTTCCCAAGCATAACCATATGTAGGCAACCTGTTCCTAGTACATTGTTACCGTCACTGGTGAAGGACTGGCCTGGGTTGAGCTGCTCTTCCTACTTAGGAGGATGCCCCTCAACTCCCACCTGCTGCCTCCAGTACCCAGTACATTGCCAAGGACCAAGGCAATGGTGCAAACATACAGCAGGGGTTAACAGTTAAAGGGGTGGCATTCTGTTAGAAATAAGTGTTCAGCAAAATCTTCCAACTTTGGGAATGGGAAGCAGTCAAATTAGCCAAAAGCATTTTTTTGTCTGGATGATGCCAAGTAAAATAATGATGAGATTTACATCATTGTGTTATGTACTTATCAACAAGTTAGTTTTACCAAACAACAGAAATTACCACAGGGAAAGAGGCCATTCAGTCCAGCTACTCCATGTTGGTGTTTAGCCTCCACAGGGACAGTGTCCCTTTTTTTGTACCCACTCTATTCCCATCTCTCTTTATTCCTCTTTCCTTTAACTATCTACTTAAACTATTCTTAAATGTTATGATGGTCTCTATTTCAATCGCTAAGTCTAGTAGTGTCTCCAAAACATTGTGTGAAAATGTTTATTTTGCCCTCAGTCCTAAATATATAAAATGTAATATTCTATCCAAGTCCCTTTGTTCTGGGTACCCCAATCACTAGAAATAAATTTGTCTCTATTAGTGTTGCCCCATCCCTCCATAATTTTAAACCTCTAACAAATCACGCCTAATCTCCTCTGTTCTTCTGGGAACAGAACTCTGAAGGCCAGGCCCTTTTAAGAGCTAAATTGTGTGGGTACTTCACCTACTATTATTTAAATAGTTAGCATGATTCAGACTAATGATTCTAGCTTGAAAAGATGAGTCCTTCGCTCCTAGGTCCATTTTGTAATTAGACCGTGAAATGAGGCAGCGCTGACAAAAAGTATTTATTATTCTCAACGTACCTTTTAGTCCCTGGTGTCAGACAGTAAGGACCTTTTTTATTGAAGGGGTCATCTGCTTAAGCAGGTGAATGCAAAAGGAATTCTGAGATCACTGACTCAGTCAGTAGCCAAGCTAGGTCACCAGTGCAGCCAACATCCTGCTTCAGACTCAACAAGCTCAAGAGGCTTTACTGCAGAGCTTTCCCACACTTGCTTACATGTACACTTGCTCTTGACAATTATTTCGCAAGTGAATCGAGTGTAACCTAATATTCCACTGGATTAAAATGCAACAGTGTCTAAATTCAATGGCTGATGGCATCTTTCTAGTCTTGAGGCACTTGGAAAGATTAAATGAGTTTGTTCAGCTCTTCCCTTGGATAAAAGACTTGGCTAGTAATAAAGGGAATAGTTCTCGATCGTGGGTATTTTTCTAATGATATGCATCTAAAGAGGAGAGAAAATGCCGGAAATGCACAGCAGAGCCATCACCATCGGAGAGGAAAAGGAACATGTAAACGCTTCGGGTCCGTTAATGGGCCTTCACCTGAAATGTTAAGCTATCTGAGGGTTGATTTACAGTGGGGAGCTTCACCCGTCGGCTTTGCCTATTGGGAAATGTCAGGCACACCATGCTCGAATTTTCCAACTACTGATATTAATAGATGGAAAACCCAGAGCTATGCAGGTGATTCCCTGATACGTGAGGACTTAGTTCTTCAGCCCCAGCCTGTAACACAAATTGAAAAATTACTCCCTCCCCCATCCCTTTTTCTCCTGAAATCTGACATATTTGCAGCATTTTCAGTCTTTATTTCAGACTTTTCAGAATTTACAGCTTCTCTTCCTTTTTAATTTAAGAAGGCTGATGGGCAGCCATTAATCTACAGATTTCCAATTCCTCAAATCCAATTTTTTTCAAATATTGCTTCATTCAATATTTATTTATCTCATTTTCATTTGCCCAAACCCCTATAGAGGTCAAAGGCCAATATTCCTCTCTGAGCACCTGACCACAAAGCATTGCAATGCCAGGTTCCTGGCCAACCCTCATTTCGGAAGATGGGTTGCATGCAAGGCTGGGTGGGGAGGTAGGATGAGCTTGAGGGGGGCTTGGGGATGGGGTGGCTTTTTGGGTGGTGTGAGGTGGTGGGGAAGATTAACTTATTGAGTTCAAGGCCGGAAGAGTGGGAGAAAATAGGGTCTTAAAGGTGTAAAGGAAATTTCATTTTTTCCTAATATTACTGTGGGATACTGAAGCAGGCTTTGGGGACTGTGTGTGTGTGTTGTGTGTGTGTGACTAATTTAATTAAACTTGGGACAGTCAGACTGCAAGGTTTAAATCATCCAAGAGGTTAGGTGTAACAGCAAACATTTTGAAATAGAGATGGGCAAGCTAAGATGAGATCCTAGTAGATATTGTATGAATGCGAATTTGCATTAGGAGATGAGTGGGAAGTGAAGTATTAGCTGTTTGAATTTCAAAGAGACATGACCAGAAGTTTTACAACTGGCAAAATCATAAACAAATAAGGTAAAGTTATTAAGTTTATTTTTCCTGAAGGTGCTGGCCATAATGACAACATGAAAGATGTTTACATTCTGGGAAAGGTAACTTCCAAAAAGAAAGGTTAAAACAATGGGTTTTAAAGATCAAAAGGGCAAAATATATTTAAGGAGAGATTGAAAACTGTATGGTGAGTGGCCATATGAGATCTTGAAAGGTGGGCTGTGTGAAGACAGACTTGTGAAAAATTAGCCTCTAGCCACTCCAGAGAAGTGCTTGCTTGTTCCAGAAAGCAAGGTTTTGTTAAAAGTCTTATTATGTGAGAGGAAGAGAGAAGCTATGAAATACCTTCCTTATAGCAACAGTGGATGCCTTGTGGTAATATTACTGAATGTTTTATAGCTTAAGGAACGATTTGGATTGTTGCCTGGAAAAGGATTTATTTGGGAGTCTAGCTAGGTAGAAATCTTTTGGGAAATATTGTAAAACTACATTTAACTGTGCAGCTGTAATCTTGTGTGTTTAAGTTTCCTTTTCTTTTGTTAATAAATGTTTTAATTTAATACATAAAATCTCCAACAGTGGTAACGGAATCTTTACTTCTGACTTAAGTGCACATACCTTCTCATAATAAAAATACAAATAGTAAATTGTTGTGATAGCTTTGCCAAGTTTCCCTTTGTGATTTGGTCAGCCTGGCAATTAACACCTACCATATCATAACAAAGGCAACAGCACCAGTAAAGGGACAAGGACCCATGAGAGAGTCAGATCTGTGGAGAGAGAAATAGAGTTAACATTTCAAGTCCATATGACTCTTCTTCAGCAATTTTCCAGCATTTTCTGTTTTCATTTCAGATTTCCAGCATCTGCAATATTTTGCTTTTATATTAGGGAGTCAGATCTTTGTTTTCATGAGATTTTCATCTGAATAACTTCCGATGAATTATGGCATGTTTCTATTTTAATTTAGGTAGCATCAGAAGCTGTGATTTGCATTTCAGTGTTCCATTCTTCATGTCCATCCCCTGTGAATGAGCGTCTGACTGGGATTGCAGAAGCAGCCTCAGCAATATTCAATCTGCCCCTGCAGCCTGCCTTGGTCCGGTTTTAGCAATCTCACCTTCGATTCAGAAACTTGATAGTTTCTCACTCCAGAGATTTGAGCAGAAAATCTAGGCTGACACTTCCCATGCAGTACTGAGAGAGTGCCGCACTATCGGAGGCACCAGCCATCTTTAGGATGAGACATAAAACTGCCCTCTCAGGGGGATGTAAGAGACCTCATGATACTATTTGAAGAAGAGGAGAGGATTTCTCCCTGCTGCCCTGGCCAATATTTATCCCTCAACCAACATTATTTAAAACAAATTATCTCGTCATTACATCGTTACTCTGTCGTGCGCAAATTGGCTGTCACATTTTCCTATGTTATAACAGTGGCTACATTTCAGAAGTGCTTAATTAGCTGTAGAAGCACTTTCCAGTGCCCTAAGGCCATGGAAAGCACTATATAAATGCAACTTTTTGTTTGCCTTGGACATGGGTGTAAGACGACAGCAACATTATACCAAGCACTATGCAGGGAAACAGCAAAGTGTGTGAAGTGGTACGGGAATGGTTTGGCCTCTTTAAATTCGTTCACGGGATGTGGGCCTCGCTGGCTGGGCCAGCATTTATTGCCCATCCCTAATTGCCCTTGAGAAGGTGGTGGTGAGCTGTCTGCTTGAGCCGCTGCAGTCAATGTGGTGTAGGTACACCCACAGTGCTGTTAGGAAGGGAGTTCCAGGATTTTGACCTGGAACTGTGAGGCTTCTCTTCGCATTGTGGGCAGAAGGGGGGCAATCGTCCCGATAGGATAAAGGGGGCATTCTTAATCTGTGGTAAGGAAGCATTTGCTGGCGGTTTAAGGGAGGCCCAGGTAAATGACTCCAGCAGCTCTCAAGGGGGCTTGTGGTCATTTTCCCTCGGCACAGGACAGCCACTTAGTTGTATTGTAATCAGGGTTGCCAACCTCCCAGGATCGTCCTGGAGTCTCCAGGAATTTAAATTCATCCCCCGAACACTGCTGTGAACAATCAGGGAAAAAAAGAGAAATATTTGCGTTCATATTGGGCGGGGTTTTCCGTTCTCTCCTGCATCATGGCAGGCGGGGGAGCGGGAAATATTGCGGGAGCGAAAAAAAATCAGGTTCCCATCGGCGTAAAATGAGGTTGCGCTCATCCGCTCCAGACCTCCATGGGGTCATGCGTTTCCAGTCGCGCCATGTTGGGAACACAATTTAAATACATTTGAATGTCATGAATATTAATTATAAAGGATGCTCGCTGGAATCACCCCCCCCACCCCACCCCCCGGCCGCCCACCACCTCTCCCACATGCTGGGTCAATAGGCCCCCCTGGCATCGAAATGGACCGGCGTGTTTCACAACCGCACATGAGTGACGTGTACCTGGCCAACTGCACTTTGCTCGCGACTTTGAAGTTTGTTCAGCCACCTTGCCTCTTGCAGCACTCGCAGCATCTCCGAGTCTGCGCCAGGCTTCAAAGGCAGCACAACATTGCTTTCAGAGCGCTTTCACAGGCAAGGCTCTACCTACCAGACCAGCGGTAAGACGGGGCTGGGTTACAATGTGCTGCAGGGCAAGGGCTCGACTTGGTGGGGGATGAGGACTGGGAAAGGTTGCAGTCAGGCGCATGGCTGAGGGGTGTGCAGGGGTTGGAGGGAAGCGTCCTCTGGGCCACAATGGGCAGAGAGTCTTTTACAGAAGGACCATAAGCGAGTTGGGGCCCAGAATGGGAAGATTGTGGAGTGAAGAAGTGGATCAGTTCACACTGCTGAGCTTGCAAAGAATGTCCTTGCCCCAGTCCAGGGAGGGGGGATGTCAGTCCAGCATCTGCCGTGCCCAGCATGGTGTGCGCAGGGTGTGGTCGTAACATTGCACGAGTCATCCAGGGGGTCTCTCTGACATAATACTGCACTGCAGATGGCACACTCACAGCCAGGGAAGGCACCTGCAGCTTTTGGATGGGGAAAGGATAGTAGTGTAGGGGCACTCGATGGTCTCATGGGGGGGGGGTGATCTTTTTATGGCTCTGTGCAATAGGCCTCAAGATGGGGAGGGTTAAGGTCCCCATGGGACATATGCACATCCACCTCAAATGATTCAGAGGTTCATACAGGGATATCCACCATCGTCGCAATGGAATTAAGGGTTACAGGGGAAGGGCCTAGAGTTATTGGAGGGAGGGAAACCTGAACATTATGCTCCTCCGGGACAATGGGAGGGGTTTCCACAGTCACACAGGGAGGGTCCAAGTTGGTCTGGTAGTAAAACCTCAGCACCACCATCTTGAAAACTGAAGTGATGGCACCATAGAGGCAAAAACTGACAAATAGCTCTGGCGGGAGGGTCTCTGAGGGCCTCGAGGAGGATTGCTGCACTGCACCAGGGGGCCGATTAAAGGGACATCCAATGGAACTATATGTATTACGAAATGAGGAGAGATGCAAAGCTGAAGAATGTCAGGAGCCTTTCAATGACAATGCAGGGAGTCAGGAGAGTTATACAATAAAGCTCATTGATTCGAGGACACTCTCAAATCCTGCCTCTAACTGAGCTCTTTGTAATAATCTCTTGTTCCAAGTGTGAAAATTGCCCAGAGCGATAACAAAATCAAGCGCAAGTGGGCGAATGGAGAAGATAATCACACTTCATAAAACATTTGCTCTCATCTGTATTCCAAACCCTGTAGTGTTATAAGCAGCACGCCCAAGTGCCTGGCCAAAGAAACCACATTGTAGTTGGTCATGTGAAGTGGGTGGGGGGCGGGGTGGTGGTGGGGAAGCAAAGTGCCACCCATGAAATGGACATTGTTTTGGCCAGGTTTTCAGCAGCGGTTAGGTGCCAACACTGGTACCAAGCCCCTGAACCCACAGTCACTCACTAGTAATCGACAGAAATAGGGCTTTTGGAGGCTGGTGCTCACTCATGTCTTCTCACTGACCCTGCAGAGAAGAGGCCTTTAGGGAGGTGGAGGCTGCATTTATTGCTGCCGGTATAATCGCATACAGGCAAGAGAAGATTGCGACTGCTGCATCAGGCTCACCGAAGGCAGGAGCTACAAGGGGCAGCAGGGCCCCCTCCGGATGCAGTGAACGAGGCTCACAGGAACTTTGTGTGTAGGTGCCCCTCAAGACCGAGGGTCTACAGAGCACACATGTCTTTTCTGCAGATGGGCAAGAGACAGCGTCGTCAATGCCTCTGCATTTGCCACGTCCTCCAGGAGTTGAGGCTGCGGGAACTGGGAGAACATCCTTTGCCAGTGGCTCTGAAAATCACCGCCGCTCTTAACTTCTACACAAGTGGCTCTTTCCAGGGCTCCACTGGGGGTCTCTGTGGCATTTCTCAATCTTCCACCCACAAGTGCATACAGGGGATGACAGACACCCTCTTTGCCAAGGCCCAGAATTACGTGCACTTTAGTCGAGATCAGGCTGGCCAGGACGCCAGAGCACTGGGCTTTGCTGCTATTCCTGGATTCCCACGGGTGCAGGAACCATCGACTGCGCTCATGAGGCTATAAGAGCTCCCGGGCAACAGGTAATTCAATACCTCAACAGGAAAGGCTTCCACACTGAGAATGGGATTATAGATTGAATACCCTGCAAGATGACAGAGAGTACATGGAGTTCCAGGAACTATTCCCCTTCTCCGAATGTTTCGACATCTATCCTTCTACACGGCACCTTGGCCTTTCAAGAGTGCAGATGAATCAGGTGAACACCTCAGCCTCAATGTTACACAGCAAAGAATGAAGATGACATAACCCAGCAAAGCATGTGAACGAGGTGCCTTCCACAAGAGGGTGAGGCATCACTGATGTCGGCAATGAGCTGAGGATGGACACACACTGTGGTGAGATGGATGCATACAACATCAAACACGAGAGTGACAAGTGGAGGGAGGGACCATGGTTGAATACAACACAACTCAGATAATGAGGAGGCATTTACAAGAGGAGATGTGAAACGGGTGTCTTTCTATTACAGTGGTGAGAAGTATATGCATGTGGTGAACAAAAGTGCCATCATTGTGCTCCTAATATTTCTTGGTCTTCCTAACCTTACGGCTACATCTTGGTACATCCACGACATCCTCAGAGGAGGTGGAGGCAGCCTGTTGACTGCTACACCCTCTTGTTTGTGCTAAGTTTGGCAGGTGTCCTCTGGAGGACCAGGACCGACCTGCTTTGGGTCTCCTGCTGTGGGGCAAGTGCACCCACCTCAGCCTCTGGAGCTAGAGGCGATTAAGTCACAGGAAGACGGGATTGGGATTGGCTGGATACTCCTGGAGTCAGCCAGGTGGATGTGACCCAGGGTGTCCAGCTGCTGGTCCTCATCCCTATGGGTACCTGAGGGCCCCTGGCTGACTCCTTGAGGAGAACGGGCAGCTGGAGTGAGATCAAGGTGCCCTGACCCCTCTCATATATCCACTGCTGGATACCACCAATGCCTACAGCGATGGAGTGCGACTCCTGCAGCAGCACAGGAGCTACATCCTGGGCCAAGGTCTCCACCGTGGCCACCATCCTACCAGTGTTGACCTCGGTGTGCTGGAATGCTTCAAAGTGAAGGTGGATGGACTGCTCCATCGTATGTTGCAATCTGTGGAAAGCAGTTGACATCCCTTTCTGATACTCCCCTGACCGTCGCTGCAGCTCCATCAACTGCATTAGGACCGAGTCCAGAGGTTCGTCATCTGACTGGGACTCAGCAGAATCCTGGCCTCCAGCAGTCCTCTGAGTGTCGGTGACCTCGGATGTCCCTGCCTCTGCCTGCCGTGGACCAGAATCTGTGATGTGCTCACCAGATTGTGACACCGAGCCTGCTCTAGAACTAGGTCCCACCGTGGTGTGTGTCTCTGCACCGGTGGAGGGTGTGGGTGAGCGCTGTGACTGGTCTTCCAGACGTGTTTCTTCAGCATCCTCATGCGAGGTGTGCTCAGAGCTGGGGATGAGGGGCTGGCTCATGGTGTCCCTGGGACACTTTGCAGAGGGACTATGAAAGAAAGCAGAGAAAATTAGTGCATGGCAGGCAACTCGAGAACAGGACAATGGACTCACAGAACCGTTGTCTGAGGGATCAGCGGCTGCAGGATCCTCACTTGGCTATGCGTCGCCAATCTCACCGTCACCACATGAACGTTCCTGGTCCTCTCCACCAGTCTGTGACCTCTCCCTCCTATTGTGGGCGAGCTTGTCCTGCTTAAAGACAGGTGGAGAGAGTGTGAGCAGGACACATGCCAAGGCAGAGGATAAGGATGCCCGCCCTGTGTGGGTGGTGAATGGAGCCATGTATGGGATGAAGGCGTGAGCTATTCATGATATAACACCAGATGGAGATGTGAGGGTGTGCATGAGAGAGTGAGTGGTGATGCCCCTTTGAGCTGACACCATGTGAGATCCCTGTGGATTGTCATCCTGCGAATATCTGATGGGCTTGTGAGTATGTGAGTTGAGAGCGATGAGATGGTTGACTTACCCTGGTGGAATGGGTCACCCTCTTTCTGCATTGGATGGCTGACCTCTTCTGTGCAGCATTGGCACTCACCGCCGTGGATACCACCTCCCAAGCCGCAGTTGAAAGGTTTGTGGACCTTCTCTGACCATCATGGGGGTAGAGAACCTCCCGGCGAACCTCCACAGCGCCCAGAAGGCAGCCCAGCAAGGCGTCACTAAACTTGGGGTCAGAATGCTTCTTGGCTGGAGCAGTCCTGGGCTGTAGACATTGAGAAGGGTGTGTGCGGGTACGGTTTAAATATGGCGCCCAGAGCAATGATCTGCTGAGATCACAGCAGGATGGGCAAATCGGAGGCCGCCCGCCCACGATACAAGGGTGTTTCCTGCTGATGCATATTCAATGAGGTTGGAAGTGGAATAATTAAGCTGTACAGTGCATCAATGACTCTCCCTCCCCGCTATCAGATCTCATCATCATGGGCAAGTGCTGCTGCTGCTCATCACTCAGTACGAGGCACAAATGGCGTGGAGGTGCAGAGTTTTGCATTTTGTTAAGCTTGTGCGGAAAGTAACACTCCCTTTACAGTAATAAAGGCATCACATGTCAAGGGCGGCTGCATTACTCTAATGTTTGCCTGCCTAACTAAAATAAGTACCGTTTTCCACTTTGCACTTGCCCTTTTTTATTTTGCTCAACAAAGCACAGATTATTTGGCCATTATCCCATTGCTGTTTGTGGGAGCTTGCTGTGTGCAAATTGGTTCCTGCATTTCCTACAACAGTGGCTACAGTTCAAAAGTACTTCATCGGCTGTAAAGCACTACGGGATGGACTGAGGCCATGACAGGTGCTATATAAATGTACTTCTTTCTACTTTATTTATCCTTCCTCTGTCTGTTTCCCCATGTCCTTTTCCAAAATTTGAACTTTGCTTGTATTTTGTTTCCTGTTCAGCATTTCATTCTAGCCGTTTTTTAAAAAAAAATCCTATCCTTAAATTCTTTCGTTTACTTCCACCACCCTGCCCGTCCACACATCAGAGCCTCCTTACTCCCACCATCCAGTCTGCAGATGGGAGCAACTGCACAAGAGTTGTTAACTGGGTGCCCCAAAGATAACTTTGAATGCAATTTTTGTTATGGCCAGTAGCAAGGGTTATGCCACAGATAACACCTGACACGTTTCTTCAATGTTAACATGTATCCTCTGAGCCCAACAACACCCAAGTGATTAAACTTGTTAATGGCACACATGGGGTTAAGATCTGCTCGTGCCCTTCAGACATTCCCTCTCCTCCTTCCCCACAGGACTGGAACCATCATTTTTTTATGGGATATTTTATCCCAGTCAATAATTGTACCATATAACCTTTAATTTCATTCCTAATCATATATTAAACCAGCTTTTTGAAGGAATTGCTTAACACAGCACTACATACTTGCAGTGGGAGTTTACTCTAACGAGCTACACTGTGTGGGAGCTATTTATTTTTCAATTACTATCTTGTTCAAAGCTTGTTAATTTTGAATCTTTGAACTTCTAATTCTGAACTCATAGTTAATAGCTTACTTGCAGCTATATTTTCTGCGCCTCTTCATATTTTAAAGTCATAAATCCTGACTCCACCTCAAACAACTTTTCTCCTTTGATAAAGAGCTGTTCTGCGGATTTCTCCTCCTTTCTTCGATAACACCTCTGTGTAGCCTAAGGGTGGGATTTGCTGTTTTTGAAGCTAAGTGCGTTGCTGGGCGGGTTCCACCGCGCATTTCCCGGAGGTCGGAATTGCAGGGGAATTGCTCCTGATTCCGCGCTCGGAAGCCCATTAATTATTCGCAGACGAGTATCTCTCCAGAATCAGATGTCGGGTCGGGAACTGATTCGTCCGCCCCGCCAACCCAGCGCGGTCAAAGGTCCGGGCGTCATATTTAACCACCGCCTGAACACACCCATTCACTCTCTCCTGCCCAGCTGAAACCCCAGAGACGGCTGCCAACGAAAAGAAGAACCTGCTTCTGCCAAGACGCCCTCCAGGCCTTGATCAGAGGGACGCAGCAACACAGGGATGTCCTTTACCCCACGGACGGTTCGAAGAGGCATATCAGCCTCACCTCTCCGGCCTGGGAAACCATTGTAAGCCAGGTCAGCGTGGCTGGCGACTGCATCCCCAACACTATCCAGTGCAGGAGGAGGATGAATGATCTCATCCACTCTGCCAGGGCAAGTCATCCTTCAGCTAACTCCAATCTCACACTCTTGTCAAGGCATCATGTACTCAAAGGGCTACACTCTTCAGGGATCTCACACAACATTAGCAGGGGACACATATCTGTATTGATTGTTTCACGGATACATTCACATCGCCAACATTTCATCTATCATGCTGCCCACACTCCATCCTCAAACCTTTCCGGGGGGTGGGGGGGGGGGGGAGGTGCGCACACACAGAGGGCATGCATGTTTCCTAACCTCTGCTCCATCTCTTCTCGTCACATTCCTTCCTTTAGTCTCCCCATGCAGTCCAAGCTTGCCCACAACAGAAGGGAAAGATCCCAGATCAGAGGCGGGACAGCCAACATCATCAACCTCACTGCATTCGAGGAGGATACTACCGAGCTGGCTGGGGAGGACCGGGATCGCTCCTGTGGGAAAGGCAAGATCGGCTGATCGCAGCAACTCAGTGAGTTCATATCCTGACATTCACAGTGAGCGACATGCAATCTTGTGTAATGCCTGCTCACGAACTAAAACTATCTTCTCTCTCTTATAGGCACCAACAGGCCTAGACACAGACAGAGGTCTAGCATAAGCCCCAGCCCCCAGACCACCTCAGAGGACAAAGCTCAGGAAGCCTCCGAAGAAGATCCTCTACTGCATTCTCCTGCACCCTCCACCAGCACAGAGACATACACCTCGGTGGGTCATAGATCCAGATTAGGCTCAGGGTCACCTACTGGAGAATACCTCACTGACACAACTCCGCAGCAGTCAGGGGCAGTGACAGCCTGGGTCTCTGGCAGTTGGAGGGCTGTTGGAGATCAGCCATCCGCTGAGTCTGAGTCAGATGATGAGTATCTGCGAGTGGCCACCAGCATAATGTTGGAGATGCAATGACAGGTGGGCGGAACATCAGACAGAAATACAAGAGTCACTCAGCAGACTGGAGTGAAGAATGGAGGAGTCTGTCCATATTCTATCTGATGTCATTGCTCCGACACGCGAGCACCTCCAGGTCACCATGGAAAGGTTGGCAACCACCATTGAGACATTGGTCCAGCAGATTTTGGCGGATTTGCACTTGGTCCTGGACTCCATGACTGCAGACATTGGTGGGAACCATCACTGCCTAGGAGAGACGGGGCAGGGCACACTGACCTCCCTCCAGGTGCCCCTTCTCCTCAAGGAGTCAGGGAGGCTGTGCAACTGCTCAGAATACCCTCTGCCTGTGACCCCATCCACTCCAGTTGTTCAGGCCAAGGAGGGAGCATCTGCCCCTGAGCAGGAGACCATTATCAGGCTGAAGCCCTCCAGGCCTTGGGCCACCAGAGGACGCCTGCCAAGGTCATCACAGACATCAGGGCGTAGCAGTTGGCAGGCTGCCTCCACCTCTGCTGCAGATGTTGGGGTTGCACCCAAGTGTAGCGGTAGAGTTAGGAAAATTAAGAAATATTGAAATCACTTCTGGGTCATGGGTGTGTAACTGTTGTATAACTATTGCATTTTTGTTAATACATTTGATGTTTATGTAAATAGCTTGGTCAACTGAAGGTGTTATGATTATTTACATATGATTCCTTTTATTGCGAAGTTTAGCCTTCCTTCCACTCAGTGATAGTCGCCCTTTGTGAGCTTCACATTCATGTGATGTCATCCTCACTGAAAATGCTTTCCACACCCTTGTGTGATGTCAGGGAGGTGTGTTAAAATCTTTATTGGAAGTGTGTGTTTAATGGTTTTATAGCCCTTTTTGCTCATGACACACCATTGTGTGAGGGCCTCAGCAACCTTGAAGGATTAGCGGCAGTTCTGTCTGCTCAGTGGCGGTGCCAAAGGACAAGACCTGGACAAGAGGATGAGGTCCCAAACCATGTTGGCCACTGGCCACTGTAGTTTCTCATTAATGTGGCGATAACTGCATCACATTAGTTGACACAGAGTTCTCGCTGTTGTGTTGACTTTCACTTCCCAGAACAAATGCATACAGGGTGCACCGCTGACCTTCTTAGAGATCATGGCCTGGTGAACCATCAGGCTGGAGGATGCAAGTCTGAATGCTGAACTTGCTCTCGATATGACTAGTTGGACATCCCTTTCAATGCAATGGAATGGCATTAAGGGACAGGAGGAATGTGGTCATCTCCTGTTGCCTTCACTTTACTCCTCCTGGAATCCGGTGGTAATTAAAGTGGCACAGGCACGTATTCCACATTGTGCTTCCTTGGTGACATCGCCCCATTGAAGCTGAGCCTCATCTCCTTCACAGGTTCTTGGCCCTCCTGCTCTTTATCCTCCAAGGAGCTCTCATCCCCCTCCATTTCCCCTCTGGCGAGGGATTACCCCTTTGAAGAGCTAGGTTGTGAAGGGTGCAACACACAATGATGATGCGGGAGACCCTATCTGGAGTGTACCGCAGAGCCCCACCTGAGCAGTTCAAACATTGGAAGTGCAACTCCAGGATGCCAATGGTCTGCTCGATTATGGACCATGTGGAACTATGAGTTGTGTCGTACCTCTCCTCCGAAGCACTCTGAGACCAAGGCATCAATGTCATGAGCCAATGTTTCAGTGAGTATCCCTCATCCCCAAGCAACCATCCCTGTAGACACTCACGCCCTTCAAATAACTGAGGCACCTGGGAGTGACTCCGGATGTATGGCAATTCCCAGGGTACCTGGCACAAACGTGCTTCCAATGATCACATACCAGTTGAACATTGATACAATGGAACCGTTTATAGATGATAAACATTAGGGGCTGATGCCATGGAGCCCTCAAAATCACGTGGGTGCAGTCCGTTGCACCCTGCACTCTAGGGAAGCCTGATATAGCTGCAAACCCATTGAATCTTGCAACCTGGCTATCTTAATCAAGTGGAAACCTCACATAGTGATGTGCCTTGCTGTAGAGGGCATCTGTGACCTCCTTGATGCATCTCTGTGTGATGGACTGTGAGATGCTGCACAGGTCCCCTGTGGATCCCTGGGCCGATCCGCAGGCAAAGAAATTGAGCAGGGCTGTCACCTACAAGCCACTGGCAAGGGGTAGCCTCTGACCCCATCGAGCGTTAGCTCCTCCCAAAGTATGTGGCAAATATGATCCACCAGCGCTCAGGACAAGCGCAGACCTGTGTGGCTTTGTCTCTCGCTCATCTGCAGACAGGACAGTCTTATTTGGTAGGCCCTTGGTCGAGTGAGTCACATCTTTGGCTGCATCTATCCTCGTGTTCTCGTTGTGGCTCCCCTGCATCCCAGACCTCAGATGGGGCCTCCTCCTGAAGCCATGCTCGGCATTGCCTGTCTCTTCTTCTCCTCCTCCATTCTATTAGAACCCTCAAGAAGGCAGCATTGAGCCCAGGGTCCATTAATGTTTTGCCCTTCTCTGCTAAATGATAGATTCAATACATTGATGAATAACAGGTAAAAACAATGAAGCTCACAATCTTGAACCAAAAGCCACTGTAATGGTCTTAAACAGCTTCTGCCCTATTAGCCTTGTCGCTAATGCAGCCTAGTATTTGTTGAGGGGCTAACAGATGCCAACCCTGAGACTTTCCACCTCATCCCACAGAGGTTAGAGAAGGTTTGACTGACATGCGCGACCTGACCTAGCTCAGTGCTCCAACCTCAGATCTGGCATACTGATTAATAATAAGTTGCTCATGATTAATGACTGGATGCTCTTTGGCCCGTTATGCATGCCAATTGTGGAAAGCACATGAAAGTCTTTCATTGATGAGATGCCATTTTTGTAGTAGCTGCGCCTGCTTAACTGTTGCTTGCATTCCCAAATTTCACATTGCTCTGTGTTAATGTTAAAATGGAGCGACTATTCTGTGAAGCCAATGACTCCTACATTTCCCTGTTACCGTGTGGCAAAAGGGATGGGTTCCAATGCCTACCTTCTCAAGGAAGTCTTCCTACTTTCTCTCAGCTCCGACTCAATTTCTATCTTCTGGCTCCAACAAGTTTGAGGGCACCCCCAGAAAGGGCCCCTGAGTCCAGCAGTGCAGTCCTCCCACACTGCCTCAGACCCCCTTCTGTGCAGATTTGTTTCTACTTTTGATTTTAAACTGCGCCATTATTTCGTATGTGCAAGATGTTGGTTCTATACTATCATTTTGAGACCAGCATCAACGCCCACCCCCACCACCACCCCCACCCCCCACCTCTCACTGTCCACATCCCAGAAATTTATCTGGAACCTCATTACTTGCAGAGCTCCCTCCAGTTATTCTCCAGCCTCCCCCAGTACTATTGGATCCCATTGTTGTTGTGGTCAACATTCCAAATCTCTGCCCTGAGTCCATCACTGTTGAAATGCCCATGCCCCATGTAGACCTCACCCCTCCTCATCTAGAGGAGAGCCCCCCCCCGCCCCCCCCCCGCCCCCCAAGAGAGCTTCCAATACCTCCCCTCTTTACTATGTTTTACCCGTATACTGGCTGTAGATGCCTCCCCTAACCATGACCATCCCAACTGAAGCCCAGTACAGAACCAGACAAACCCATGGACCCTGACGAAAATGCCCTGCACACCAAGCTGTGCATTATCCCAATTGGGCACACAGCCCTTGGCCCTTCCTGGAGTGGCAGTACAACATGCCTGCCATGCATAGCCCTATAGCACGGCCAGCTACGCCCCAGGACCGCCTCTACTCTCTCATTCCTGACTGTGAGCCCCAGGAATGTCTCTACTCTCTCACTCCGACCTGTTGGCCCAAGACCAAGAACTTTGACTTTCAATGAGTTTCCCATTGCCCTCATGACTAATCACTGCACTGTGTCCCTTCCCATTGCCCCCCACCCTCCATTTAATGAGTCTCTGTGCAACCCATTCCTCTTGTGTCACACTAACACACACCCCCACTTTCCTATTCCAGAATCTGCCTCCACTTCACACATGTGGTATTCCATCTACCCTCTTATGTGTCAGCATTTCATTGCTCCTTGTGGGGCTTCAGCTTCTCACCCCTCAGTCTCCCCTCTGCCAGCCATCATTTCCCCCCACCCCCCCATACAATGCCTTCCTGCTCCTTTGCCCTCCACGTGTCTGCCATCATTCCGCTCCCCCCCCACCACCACCACCACCACCACCCCACCCCCCAAAACAGTTGGTCTCTTTTTCAGTGTCTGAGTGCCGATACACAGTTGTGTCCTCTGGGACTATGGAGGCATCTCGCCAGGAGCAGACCGACCCTACGCACCCCTCCCCAAGCAGTGCGGCGTTTTACTGCCATCGCAACGAGATCGGCGCAGCGCTGCCGCGGGTCGACTATGAATGTCGCACTGACCTCGAAAACGCGAGTGAAGGGAGGTCTGATTGCTGCATGCCACTCTTTTTCAAACGTGAATCAGACGGGCGTGAATTCCCACTGGCATGAAGCAAGGTCGGAAGGCGCCACATAATTCCGGCGAGAAGCACATTTAAGGGGCATTCTCATGAGATGGCAATGAAAGCAAATGGCGTTCACGTCACTAGTCGGTGGGATACCCCACCCACCATTAAAGAGCTGCTGGGAGAATTGCAAACTGTTTTCAAGCCAGCGGGAGCCCGATTTTTTTTTTTTGCCTCCCTCCAGATTCTCCACTCCCACCCACCGCGAAGCCCGTCAGGGGCAGGCTGGGAAAATTCCACCCTAAATTTCAATTAGCCTACATTACACTGGGTCATAATTAAAATGGAGCCTAGTAAGTTATGAATCAAAGAGTTGCATTTATTTAACGCCTTCTCAGAAATGTGTGAAGTGCTTTACGTAGAAGTTGTTCTCTGAGTGAACACAGCAGCTTACTCCATGAATGGCAAGGCAGTGAGAGGAATGACCATTTTATCTATGTAAGGTGACCGGGCCATCAGAAGAATTCCGACTGATAATGACATGGCATCCAACAGAATGGACAGGCAGTGCCTCAGACTAAAGCACAGCACCACCAAGAGCATCAGTACCAGACTGAAGTGTCAGACATAGTGACTATGTGCCCAAGTCCACAAACTCCAGAGTCAAGCAGACACCTTTTGGCTGGTTCAGATACATATTTACTGGTCAAGCCCTAAAATTGTCCCGAATAGGAGATTTTAATATTCCCCTGACCGTAGCAGTGAATGTACAGAATATGCCAGACGATGTACTTATTTGTGTGCAGCTTGCACCTGTGATTCCTGCACATGTAAATATGAGTTATTCAAAATCACGAGGGGCCTGGGCAGAGTAGATGGGGAGCAGGTATTCATGAAAGGATCGAGAACGAGAGA
This sequence comes from Cetorhinus maximus, assembly GCF_964194155.1. NCBI lineage: Eukaryota > Metazoa > Chordata > Chondrichthyes > Lamniformes > Cetorhinidae > Cetorhinus > Cetorhinus maximus. The sequence goes on from NC_135892.1 coordinate 105,745,176, forward strand.
GCACCGATTTAAAGTAATTGGCAAAAGAAGCAAAAGCGAGACGAGAAAAAAACTCGCTCATGCAGTGAGTGGTTAGGGTCTGGAATGCACAGCCTGAGACTGTGGCGGAGACAGGTTCAATCTAGGCATTCAAAGGGGAATTAGACTGTTATCTGAAAAAGAGGAATGTGCAGGGTTACAGGGAGAAGGTGAGGGTGCTCATTTGGAGAGTCCCGGTGCAGGCACGATGGGCCGAATGGCTGTGACAATTCTGTGTTTCTGTAAAATATAAATTTAGCGTGGAATGGGCACCACAGTGGAAGAGCTGGTGTTTGAAATGAGGAAACCTTGTGCTGGTGAATTGCGATTGTATCTTGTATCTGACGTTAGCAGGCAGTAGGAGGGCGAACGTCTCACAGAAGTGCAAATGTCGCACACGTTCCATAGGATATGCAATTAAAAGTCTCCATTTTAACACACTGTGCTGTATGAAATCTGGGTGATTTCTCACCATGCAGCAAACATGCAACCCCAAGATCCTGTAGCAAAGGATGTTATCCATAACAAAATACTCATCCTTTCAAAGTAAATTCCGATAAATGTCATGTGCGTTTTGGAGATGTCTTTGTCGATTATCTTAAAGCAGTTTAAACTGTATTATGATTCTTGCCTTCCATACACGACAGACACCTTTCGGGCCTTAATCTGAGCAACCATCAACACTGGACAATCAGAGATATTCTATTTAAACAGCAATATTGTGCTGTGTGGGATACGTTCCTTCTTAACATTCTCACAACAGTTGCAAGGACCCTCGTGATTTTGAATAATTCATATTTACATGTGCAGGAATCACAGGTGCAAGTTGCACACAAATAAGTACATCGTCTGGCATATTCTGTACATTCACTGCTATGGTCAGGGGAGTGAAAAATCTGCTGCTCCTGACAATTTTAGGATTTGACCAGTAAATATGTATCTGAACAAGCCAAAAGTGTCTGCTTGACTCTGGAGTTTGTGGACTTGGGCAAATAGTCACTATGTCTGACACTTCAGTCTGGTACTGATGCTCTTGATGGTGCTGTGCTTTGGTCTGAGGCACTGCCTGTTAATTCTTTTCATTGCTTGGAATTTCTTCAATGACTGCAAAGTGTTGCACGCAACTCCACCTCTGCACCCAATGATGCCCTTCCTGAGAATGTACACTTCTATTGTAATAGTAAGGCTCCTGTTCTGTAAACATGTAAATATCATCACTTGTGTTTCAGTCTTCCTGGTCATGCTTGTGACTAATCTTGCCGAGAGATTTAGGAAAATAGAATTGACTGAGATGGTTCCCAGTTGAGGCGTTAGTGAGTGGATCCCTGAGTGCATTCTACTGATGCTATGCCACTCCCTCTTTCACAGGTGACAGAGATGTTGTCTTGGCTCATGCCTGCAGTGCAAATCCTCCAAATATCAATAATTGTACTATGACGAAGATAATCATATGGAGCACCTATTTGTTATTTTCAAGATTTAAAGAAAAAGGTTGCATTTATATAGTGCCTTTCATAACTTCAGGACATCCCAAAGTATTTGACATGTCAATTAATTACTTTTGAAGTGTAGAGACTATTGTTGGGAACATGGCAGGCATTTTCTGCACAGCAAAATTCCACAAGCAGTGATGTGATAATGACCAGATAATCTGTTTTTAGGGGTGTTGGTTTAAGGATAAATATTGGCCAGGAGACCCAAGAAAACTCTTCTGCTGTTCTTCAAATCATGCCACGGGATCTTTTATGTCCACTTCCAAGCACAGACGGATCCCTCAGTTTAATGTTTTATCCGAAAGATGGCACCTCTGACAATGCAGCATTCACTCAGTACTGCATGGGACAATCATTGCTGATTTTTGTGTTGAAGTCTCCTGAGAGGAACTTGAACCCAATAACATTCTGAGCCAAGGCTGCCTCAAAAAAGAATCCGCTGTATAGATTTCACAAGCTGACAACATGAAGAATGGCAGTGAATACTTCACTGTCTGCTGCTTCGTTCACAACTTGGTGGCAATCTGGCCAACATGTCACATGGCAGCAATGACAAATGAAGAGGTGAAGTTGCATAATTGAGCTACTAAGCTCAAATAATGCCAGTGCCATCCATAATGTCAACAATTATAATCTATTTTTGTTCTTCCAAAACCTCTACTCCCCCACTCACTCAATCACCAGCCCCTCTCCCCAAACTTCTACCTCCTCGCTCACGCACCAGCCTCTCTTCCCAATCCTCCACCCCCTCAATCACTCTCTCAGCAGCCCCCTTCCCAACCTTCTTCCCCCTCACTCACTCACCAGCCCCCCTTCCCAACCCTCTTCCCCTCACTCATTCACCAGCCCCTCTTCCCAACTCTCTTCCCCCTCACACCCACTCAACAGCCCCTCTTCCCAACCTTCCTTCCCCTCACTCACCAGCCCTGCTTCCCAATCCTCTTCCCCCTCACACCCACTCAGCAGCCCTTCTTCCCAACCCTCCTCCCCCTCACTTACTCACCAGCCACGCTTCCCAACCCTCTTCCCCCTCACACCCACTCAGCAGCCCCTCTTCCCAACCCTCCTCCCCCTCACTTACTCACTAGCCCCGCTTCCTAACCCCCTTCTCCCTCACACCCACTCAGCAGCCCCTCTTCCGAACCGCCCTTCCCCTCACTCACCAGCCCCTCTTCCCAACCCTCTTCCCCTCACACCCACAGCAGCCCCTCTTCCCAACCCTCCTCCCCCTCACTCACTCACCAGCCCCGCTTCCCAACCCTCTTCCCCCTCACACCCACTCAGCAGCCCCTCTTCCCAACCGCCCTTCCCCCACTTTGAGCCTAGTTGTTGGTGCCTGTGAGTTGCCATCCTGGGGTCAGGAGCCTGTACAACAGGCAGACAGGAGCAGCAACGCAGTGAAGGTTGAAGCCACCACTCATCTTACCGGCTCAGCCCTGTGACCTCCCGATTTTTCCCGCACTCAGGCAATGATTGACTTACACTAACTGGCTTCTGCCCGTAGCAAATTGGCACACAAACATCCCTAGCTCACATGGCACTTGCTCCTAAGATTAAAGGATGCTTCGGGCTCACTGTCCGCCCCTTGCTGTTAGCCGGCAGGGATCCAGTGAGCCTGCAGCCAGAACCTCCTCTCCACGGTGGCCATTGCTGTCTCGGAGGAGGGGGGAGCACGCAGCCCCAAATGTGACCTCCGTGACCCCATTGGGGGTCATGACCCATAGTTTGGGAATCCCTGATTTACTGTAAGATCTCCTTTTCCTGTTTGACCCCTTCCTCTTAATTCCTTGAGCCAGAATTGATGGCCTCTTCGTTTCTTTTGTTCAGTGGACAGCTCAGTAATTGCATAGGCATACATACGGAGAAGACTTTCCTCTTGAACTCACAGCATTGTCTTTTACAAAACGATTCCCAATCCTCCTCTCTCCAACTGAGATTACCTAAAACAATATTTGTGCCCTGGGCCTCCTTCATAACATTGGTTGCACATAATGCAGCCAGCAAGTTATCACTATACCACTGTTATCACTCTTAATCAACAGTAGGAGATGTAGTTAGCCACTTCAGGGAACCTTAAGTACCTGTTTGGGCTGGAGACAGGGCCTCTCCTCAAGCCTGGGAATAGTTGAAATGGCCCAGGATCAGCAATCTCGTTTTTTTGTTACTCATATTGAAGAATAAACACCATAGCAGGAAAGTTTCCATAGGATCAGCCTGTATTCATGATGTTGTAAACACAGTGGGATATTTTCCCTCTGGCCACTGAGTGCTATTGACATCATAAACACAGTGGGAGGCTTTACTCTAGTCACAATTTTTAGTAAAATTGTAAAGCACATTCTAAAAGAACCTATTTACAATCCTGCGGAAAACACTGACCACACCAAATCTTCCCACATGGCAATCAGAGGTAATCTTCCATTGCAGCAGCACTTTAAATTGTGTTTATGGTGCTGAACTGCTTCAGATAGCAGGACTCTGTAATAGCCTTGATTTCTGACCTTGTGTAATTCACTCTACTTACATTGCGAAACAGATTGCATAGCACTGGCAGATCAACATTGGAACTGTGCAGTTGCCCCGAAGCCATGATTCATTTCTGCATGTCGGATGTTTGTTGAATAGCGAGGAAGGTTGGCGGGGCCAGGCAATTGGGAAACGGCAATTCTGACCTGATGCAGGCGGATCCATAGAGTGAGAAGGAGGCCATTCAGCCCGATGTGTCTCTGCTATCCAATAAATCCCACCCCTTTGCTCTTTCCCCGTTGCCCAGCAAACTTTCCCCTTCAAGTATTCACCCAATTCACATCTGAAGATTTCTTTGAATCTGTTTCCACCAGCCTGTTATTCCAGGTCATAACAACTCGTGTGAAAGGTGTTTCCTCATGTTGCTTCTGTTTCTTTTGCCACTTTCCTTAAATCCGTGTCCTCTGTTAACCCTTCAGCCACTAGCTACAGCTTCTCCTTATTTAATCGATCAAAACACTCCATATTTTAACCTTCCATCAAATCTCCTCTCAATCTTCTCTATTCTAACAAGAGCAACGCCAGTTTCCCTAGTCTTTCCGTGTAACTGACATCCCTCAACATTGGTAGCATTCTAGTAAATCTCTTGTGCATCCTCTTTGTAGGCCTTGACATCCTTTCTGAAGTGTGATGCCGAGAATTGGACACAATGCTCCAGCTGGACCCTAACTAGTATGTTAAAAAAGCTTATCATGATTTCCTGGTTTTTAGCTCTCTATGCATCTACATATGAAGCCAAGGATCCTATATGCTTTTTCAACCGCCTTCTCAATTCAATGCTCAGCCTGTCCATGGCTGGAAGTAGGGTTGCCAACCCTCCAGATTGACCTGGAGTCTCCAGGAATTGAAAATCAATCTCCAGGGCACTGTCGGCGGGGCAGAGTTGGGGGGGGGTTGTAGGGGAGGCTGCTTGGCTGACAGTCAAGCATCATCCAATTGGGTAATAAGTCTTTTTGCTTTCCAATTGGCTTAGGAAGGCAGTGCGTCACAAGGGTGGATGTGTTGGCCGACAGATGGCTGGAGCATAAGGGCAAGTCATGTGATGAAACCTCCAGGAATACACTTAATCAACGTCAGCAACCCTAACTGGAAGATATAGTCACTAATGCCACCAGATGCAGAATTTACACTGCAGGGTCTGAGGGTAAACTACCCGCTCTTGTGGGCCTTGGTGACTTTGGATGCAGATAGGCTGATATTGTAGTTGGGAGGGATGCTGTTCGTAATGTAAAATGAAAAAAATCATCAGTTTCCTCACAGTATTGCTCTCGTTGTTAAGCAGCTTAATAAGATATGTCTAAGATTGTATTGGGACCTGATCCACAGCTCATAGAACCAAACCCTTAATAGAAAAAGTTGAGCTGATGTACTATTCAAAACTACCAATCAATTACTTACGCCAGGTTTTACAGGATGAGACCATTCTGCCCCTCAAGTCTGTTCTGCCATTCAATTAAATCATGGCTGATCTGAGTATCTCAACTCCATTAACCTGCCTTAGCTCTGTATCCCTCGATACCCTTGTTTAAGAAAAGTCTATCAATCTCCACCTTGAAAGCTCCGATTGTTCCACCGTCCACAGCCTTGTAGGGGAAAGAGTTGCAAATAGGCCAAAATATGAAATACTGAACAGTGCAGTTTAGGTATTTTCTGTGAATTATAGTGGGCCATACATGGGATGGTTGTGAGGTGGGGGCTGTGGTTTGGTGGTGGGATAACTACAAATTAGTCATTTCAATAACGGAGTTCAGAAAATGTGAAACTGTGGGAGCAAAGCTTCAGAATTTGTAGCCGATACCTGAACACTCAGGTGAGATTGCAGTCAAAAGAAGATGGAAGATTTGCATTTCTGTTGCATCTTTCACATCCACTGGACATCTCAAAGTGCTTTCCAGCCAATGAGGTACTATGTGAAGTGAAGTCGCTGTTGTAATGTAGGAAACGTGGCAGACAATTTGCGCACAGCAAGATTCCACAAACAGCAATATGTGATAGTGACCAGATAACAGGCCGGCTTTTCATTCTCGAGACGAGGAGTGGGAGCTGGGAAATTTCTTGGCCCGGCCTGTCAGCCTTGACAGAAAGTGGCCACCAAGATGGGATTTTCATTGTAGGGGTGGGTGGTGCTGCAGTCGGGCCAGTTGACCTGGGAGAGAGTTTGGAAGCAGCCACAAGGAGCTGCTGGGTGCCCAGGCAGGCTGTTTAAAAGGCCCAACTCAATGATGTGGCGCTTCATCCCAGTTATAGTAAAAACAGAAAGGCCACCAAGCCTTCACCTTTCACACCCTTTCATCAACTCCCCCTCCCCAATACTCCTCATGCCCTATAAAATACACCTTAGGTGTTTTAGTACTCAAATGGATGTCTGGGCCCTCAGCCAAAAATGCATACTGAGGCTTGGCTGAGAGTCCAGAAATCCATTAGCTTGTTGAAACACCTGAACCCCAGGGAAAACATTGCTTGATTGACAGCTCTGGCTCTCTGATCCATGCTGGCAATTGCACAACGTTTAATTATATAAGATGAAGAGGTTTCAAGTGCTTGCAGTTTCAGCTATTGATACTTTTAAAGGATCTGGATGATTGGCACTTTTATTGGCCTGTAGTAAAAGGGAGTTTTTTCCTAAGAAAGTGGAAAATTATCAATGAATCACTGTTTTTCGAAGTGTTTTTTACACATCCTATTTTTGCTATAGGGCTCATTTGTTCTATACAGTGCATAGTGGGTGAATGGGCATGGAAGTGTCATAGCTGGGCATGGGGAGTGTGAAGGCCCTTAAGGGGTGGGTGGAGGGCATCCATTGGCATGGCAGGCCTGAGGAGTCATAAGGGTTGGGTGGTTGGGCATCCCTTGGCATAGAGGACATGAGAGTCCATATGGGGTGGGTGAGGAGCATCCCTTTGCATGGGGAGGGGGGTAATGACAAGGATCTTTTGCACCTACCTTACACGAGGTTCCCTCATGCAGACTATGGTTGATCACACCTCTGAGGTGCCTTGAACCACAACTCTTTGAAAAGATGACCCACCTCCATGAAATTGCAGACATACTAGGACATACCTATCCCCACAATGGAGCCAGCCAAGTTGGGAATGCAGGGTGTGGGATTACGACTCAAACCAACCTGCACCCTTAAAAGTCCCTGATGAAAATCGGGAACACCGAGAATCCCGGAATTGGGTCCAGGCCACCACTTTTAAAGGTCCATGGAGTCTCCCCAACTCAGCCAAAATCAAGCCCATTTTGTTTTTTTGTGTGATGTTGATTGAGGGATAAATATTGGCCAGGATACTGGGGATAACTCCCCTGCTCTTCTTCAATTAGTGCCATGGAATCTTTTACATCCACCTTAGAGAGAGGACAGGGCCTCAGTTTGATATCTCACCCAAAAGACAGCACCTCCAAACATTGCAGCACTCCTACAGTACTGCACTGGAGTATCTGCCTTGATTTTTGTGCCCATGTAAGTGGGGATTGTACTTGAACCCAGAACTTCATGAATCAAATGTGAGGGTGCTACCACAGAGGTGAGTGCTACCAATCGTGCCACAGCTGACACTTAAATCAGATAAATGCAAAACTTTGTGGATGCTGGGAATCTGATATAAATACAGAAAATGTTGGAAATACTCAGCAGGTCTGGCAGCACCAGCGGAGAAAGAAAGAGTTAACGTTTTGAGTTGAATATGACTGTTCTTCGGAACTGAAGGAGGGTAGAAATGTGGAAAGAGAAATAGAGTTGGCGTTTCGAGTCCATATGACCCTTCTTCAGGGGGTCATACAGACCTGAAGAAAGGTCATACGGACTCAAATTGTTAACTCTGTTTTTCTCTCCACAGACGCTGTCAGACCTGCTGAGTTTTTTCTGTCTTTGTTTCAGATTTCCAGCATCCGCAATATTTTGTTTTAATATGAGGGTAGAAATGTGATGGGTTATATGCCTTCAAAAGAGTGGGTGGGGGGAAGGAAGAACAGAAGAGAATGGCTGGAATAGGGTGGGGTACAGGATCAATTAAATAACAAATACCACAGGACAAAAGGCACAGGGAGTGATAATGGTTGTAGTAAAAAGATAAAAAGATAAACATAAACATAAAAGATAAACATAAATCAGATAAACTGTTAAATCTGTTATATATTGATAAATAGTTTGCAACTTTTGCAAATCTAAATTTTTGACTTTTCACATTCTATTGCTTTCTTAAGGGTTTCAAAACTGTTGCTCTCTTGAACAAAAAAATGATCCTAATAACAGGTTTCCAAATTATACAGGGTGCTGTCTTTGTAGCTGTTTTGTCTGAACAGCTAAAAAAGTTGGAATTGCAGATTTTTTTTTCCATTTAACGGAGTCACTTTTTCACTAAACAGGCAGGTGAAATTCACTCAGAGGTGAGTGGAATTTTAATATAAAAAAAAATTCTCGTAGTCAGTGAAAAGTGTATTCCCCCCCAACCCCTCAGTCTTTTTCATATGAAAAAAAAACTAGCTCGAGAGTTTCCATTCCAGTGCTGTTTGTAGGTGCTTTTTGGCTTAGGGCAGAATCGCTCTAAGATATTTGTCACAATGACTGGATTTATTCTATGTTGTACTCTCATTTTGCTGAAACAATGTTTAGAGGACATTGATAGTTAATCTGCATTTTGGAGTTGATTCATGATCCTAACACAATCACTGCTAAATGTTGTCACCTTATAATCAGCAGTTGATCACTGGATTATGCAGTTAATGTATATCATCAAACATTAAGCAACATAATGCCAAATTCAAGGCAGTGAGGAACTAGGAATGACAGACGCAGGTTATTTTAGGGGTAAAAATAAGACTATTTCTACTTCTATTGATGTTAAAGTATGCTGGAATTTTCCCATGGTCTATGTCTGTTCAAGTTCCAGTGCTACGCACTGTGCATTAGCAGCTGATCCTGGAATGCACTGTTGTCAGGACAACAAATAACCTCAATTGAAAAGAGCCAACCTCTTTATATTGTAGCAAGACGGCCTGAAAGCTGCTTTGTTGGATGATGTAATGCGATGTATGCAAAATGAGCAAACGCCGTAATTCTATTTAGAAAATCTTCAGTGACTCCCAAGGCTCAGCCAAAATAATAAGGCCTTTGGGATGCTCTACAATACTCGCCATGCAGTCAGACTTTCAACAACAGGTGTACCTCCCAGAATATGTCACAGGCAAGAAGAACACAATAGCTGAACCAACCAACCAACAAATGGTTGGATTTTATCCTAGAGAAGAAAACATTCGCCGTGTCTAGCATAAAATTCACATCACTGGGGCTTGGATAACGAACAATTAATAATAGCTGGAGACATAGATCAAATACTGCACAGGAATGATCAACAGTGAATGGAAAACTGTTTATGGTGATAGCACTGCTGAGCTGATGTGATCCACCACTGGAAGATCTTTGCTTCCAAGTCACTTCCAATGGTATTTTCAAATTCCCATGTGTCTAGCCGCTGGTACTCCATTTACCATGAGACTTTTTTTATTCTTTCATGGGATGTGTGCTTTGCTGGCAAGGCCAGCATTTATTGCCCATCCCTAAATTGCCCTTGAACTGAGTGGCTTGCTAGGACATTTTAGAGGCTGTTGAGAGTCAACCACATTGCTGTGGATCTGGAGTCACATGAAGGCCAGACCAGGTAAGGATGGCAGATTTCCTTTCCTAAAGGGCATGAGTGAACCAGATGGGGTTTTTACAACAATTGATGATAGTTTCATGATCACCATCACTGGGACTAGTTTTATATTCCAGATTTATTAATTGAATTGCCCAAGAGCATTAGCCTGGGTCTCTGGATTACTAGTCCCATGACATTACCACTATGCCACCATCTCCCAGTTACTGATTTTCTCAATCACACCTTCACCTCCACCTTCCCTTGGCCCCAATAAATACCCTTACTCTCATCCACCCTGGTCCTTCCTCTTGGTTTGGTCGCCATCTTTGCTCCCTTAAGTCCAAGGCACACAGATTTGAGCATCTATGGCACACAACTGACATAGCTGTCCTCTGCCAGAACTCCTCACAATTTGAGGATACCATTTATAACACACAGCAATGATGGTATTTCAAATGTAATTTGTGTGAAGCACATTGAAACCATTCTCACTGACACACTAAGGTGGTACATAAATGCAGGACTTTTTTTTTCGCAAAGTACAGGTGTAATTTTAGGGCCATGAGAGGCACATGGGTCAGAAGATGCCAGGGTTGATTCTCACTCTGTGTTGAGTTAGCTAAAGGTCTAAAAGGCAGGTCACAGTCGCTACCGAAAAATAGTGGTCAAGGTATATCAGGAAACTGGAGGTGAGTGACACCAGGCTGTGCCTTTAACTGCCTAAAGATTGTATAAATGAGGAAAGACAGAGAGGTAAAGCATATTTTTAAGGGCATAGAAAAAGAGGAAATAGAGTATATGAGAAGAGAGACTTGTCCCTCTGTCCCCATCCCATCTTCCAATCCCAGCACCGGCCGTGTATTCACCATATCTCCTGACCTCCCTCTCTCCGACGCTGAACGTTCAGTGCTCAGCAAAAGTTTCATACCCTTACGCCCTCATCTCAATGAATTCCGGGTTTGGCACAATGCTGAACTCTTCTTCCGCCGCCTTCGTCTCCGTGCTCACTTCTTTGGGCAGGAGTCCTCTCCCCGTTCAACGGATCCTTTTACCCGCCTCCAATATTCTCCCTCCACCTGGACCCCTCCCTCTGGATTCTTACCTTCTCTTGATCTTTTCATTGAGAACTGTCGGCGTGACATTAGTCGTCTCAATTTCTCTGCTCCTCTCACCCACTCTAACCTGTCTCTCTCTGAACTTGCTGCACTCCGTTCTCTCAGGTCCAACCCTGACATTGTCATCAAACCTACTGACAAGGGTGGTGCTGTTGTTGTCTGGCGCACTGACCTCTACCTTGCAGAGGCTGAGCATCAACTCGCAGACACTTCCTCCTACCTCCCCCTGGACCATGACCCCACCACTGAACATCAAGCCATTGTTTCCAGGACTGTTACTGACCTCATCTCCTCTGGAGACCTTCCTTCCACAGCTTCCAACCTGATAGTCTCCCAACCTCGGACAGCCCGCTTCTGCGTCCTACCCAAAATCCACAAACAGGACTGTCCTGGCAGACCGATAGTGTCAGCCTGTTCCTGCCCCACGGAACTCATTTCTTGCTATCTTGACTCCATTCTCTCTCCTCTTGTCCAGTCCCTTCCCACCTACATCCGTGATTCCTCTGACACCCTACATCATATCAACAATTTCCAGTTCCCTGGCCCCAACCGCCTCCTCTTCACCATGGACGTCCAATCCCTCTACACCTCCATCCCCCACCGGGATGGTCTGATGGCTGTTCGCTTCTTCTTCGAAAAGAGGCCCGAACAATCCCCATCCACCACTACTCTCCTCCATCTGGCTGAACTTGTTCTCACACTGAACAATTTCTCCTTAAATTCCTCTCACTTCTTCCAAATAAAAGGTGTGGCTATTGGTATCCGCATGGGCCCCAGTTATGCCTGTCTCTTTATGGGGTATGTGGAACATTCCTTGTTCCAGTCCTACTCTGGCCCCCTCCCACAACTCTTTCTCTGGTACATCGATGATTGCTTCGGTGCTGCTTCATGCTCTCGTCTGGACCTGGAAAAATTTATTAATTTTGCTTCCAATCTCCACCCCTCCATCATTTTCACATGGTCCATCTCTGACACTTCCCTTCCCTTCCTTGACCTCTCTGTCTCAATTTCTGGCGATAGACTGTCCACCAACATCGATTATAAGCCTACCGACTCCCACAGCTACCTTGATTACAGCTCCTCACACCCCGCTTCCTGTAAGGACTCCATCCCATTCTCTCAGTTCCTTCGCCTCCGTCACATCTGTTCTGATGATGCCACTTTCAAAAACAGTTCCTCTAACATGTCTTCCTTCTTCCTTAACCGAGGTTTTCAACCCACGGTGTTTGACAGGGCCCTCAACCGTGTCCAGCCCATCTCCCGCGCATCCGCCCTCACACCTTCCTCTCCCTCCCAGAAACATGATAGGGTCCCCCTTGTCCTCACTTATCACCCCACCAGCCTCTGCATTCAAAGGACCATCCTCCGCCATTTCCGCCAACTCCAGCATGATGCCACCACCAAACACATCTTCCCTTCACCCCCCCGGCGGCATTCCGTAGGGATTGTTCCCTCCGGGACACCCTGGTCCACTCCTCCATCACCCCCCTACACCTCAACCCCCTCCCACGGCACCTTCCCATGCAACCGCAGAAGGTGCAACACCTGCCCCATTACTTCCTCTCTCCTCACCGTCCAAGGGCCCAAACACTCCTTTCAAGTGAAGCAGCATTTCACTTGCACTTCCCTCAATTTAGTTTACTGCATTTGCTGCTCCCAATGCGGTTTCCTCTACACTGGAGAGACCAAACGCAGACTGGGTGACCGCTTTGCGGAACACCTTCGGTCTGTCCGCAAGCATGACCCAGACCTCCCTGTCGCTTGCCATTTCAACACTCCACCCTGCTCTCATGCCCACATGTCCGTCCTTGGCCTGCTGCATTGTTCCAGTGAAGCTCAACACAAACTGGTGGAACAGCACCTCATCTTCCGACTAGGCACTTTACAACCTTCTGGACTGAATATTGAGTTCAACAATTTTAGATCATGAACTCTCTCCTCCATCCCCACCCCCTTTCCGATCCCCCTTTTTGCCAATAATTTATATAGATTTTTCTTTTCCCACCTATTTCCATTATTTTTAAATGTATTTCCATCCATTGTTTTATCTCCACCTTATAGCCTTTTTCGATTCCTTCACCCCACCCCACCCCCCACTAGGGCTATCTGTACCTTGCTTATCCTGCTTTCTACCCTTAATGTCACCTATTAGCACATTCCTTAGATAATATCACCACCTTCAACACCTCTTTGTTTTTTTGTCTATGACATCTTTTGGCTATCTCCGCCTATCACTGGCCCTCTATCCAGCTCTACCTGTCCCACACCCCCTTAAACCAGCTTATATTTCACCTCTTCTCTATTTTTCCTTAGTTCTGTTGAAGAGTCATATGGACTTGAAATGTTAACTGTGTTCCTCTCTGCAGATGCTGTCAGACCTGCTGAGTTTTTCTAGGTATTTTTATTTTTATTTTTGTTTTGGATTTCCAGCAGCCGCAGTTTTTTGCTTTTATCTTACCATTCTTGTAAACCTCTTCTGCACTCTCTCCAATGTGTTCACATCCTTCCTATAGTGTGGCGCCCAGAACTGTACACAATATTCCAACTGAGGTCTAACGAGTATCGTATATAAATTCAGCATAACCTCCTTGCTCTTGTACTCTATGCCCCTATTAATAAAGCCCAGGATACTATATGCTTTATTAACTGCTCTCTCCACCTGTCCTGCCACCTTCAATGATCTATGCCATATATACCCAGGTCTTTGCACTCCTGCATCCCTTTCAAAATTTCACCCTTATCTCATATTGTCTGTCCATGTTCTTCCCATCAAAATGCATCACCTAACACTTCATCTGCCACCAATCTGCCCACTCCACCAACTTGTCTATGTCCTCTTGAAGTTCTACACTGTCGTCCTCGCGTTGTACAACACTCCCAAGGTTCGTATCATTCACAAACTTTGAAATTGTCCCCTGCACACCATGATCTAGATCATTAATATATATCAGGAAAAGCAAGGGTCCCAATACCAACCCCTGGGGAACTCCGCTACAAACCTTCCTCCAGCCTGAAAAATATCCACTGACCATTACTCTCTGCTTCCTATGTTTCAGCCAATTTTGTATCCATGTTGCTACTGTCCCTTTTATTCCATGAGCAATAACTTTTCTCACAAGCCTGTTGTGTGGCACTGTATTTGAAAGTCCATGTACACCAACAGCATTACCCTCATCGACCTTTTGTATTACTTCTTCAAAAAACTCCAGCAAGTTAGTTAAACATGATTTCCCATTTTGAAATCCATGCTGGCTCTTCCTTATCAACCCATATTTTTCCATGTGACTTCTAATTCTAACCTGAATAATTGCTAACCGAATCCTGCCCACCACTGAAGTTAAACTGACTGGTCTGTATTTGCTGGGCCTATCCTTACAACCTTTTTCGACCAAGGCAAGGGGCACCAGGGATGCCTGATCCAACACTCCTTCAGCTAGGCTACCAAAGATCAGGCTCAAACTCATGCCAGGGCTGCCGCCTCTATCCCGGATGTCTGAAATGACAATTTCATTTGAACACAAAGAACAGTCAGTGCCTGTGCAATAAAGCTCAGAGCCACTAACATCCAGCATTACATACTGGCGTACCCTACACCTATAAAATAAAAAGGTGAAGCATACTTAGGCCATGACGACAAAAACAAAATTTATCTCATTTTGACAATTCCAAACTATTTACATAAACTTCTCTGGTCTTCATTCCCAGGCCAGTATAGGTAAACATAAACAAACATAAAATCACCTGTGACCTGTCCCTCTTGTGCTCATGGTACCTTTAACTTATGTTTGCAAGTGCTACGTCTTGGTGACCTCCCCGCAACCTCACTGGCACCGGCATTGGAGGCAGTCTGCTGACTCTGCTGTCTTGTTGGCCTAGATGACCTTGGTGGTCATCCTTTGGCCAGTGGAGCCTTTGCTGGCCCTGCCGGGAAGGGAGCGGCCAGTGCCACGACTGGCAGCTCCTCAGTTATCGCAGCCTCATCAGATGCCACGGTCGCTGGCAGAGGATCTGCTGCTGACATCCAGAGCACCCTGAATGGAGCCCGCAGAGACGACAGGTAGCTCATGCGCCAATGTGAGGTTGCTCTGGACCTATCTGCTCAGCTTGATGGATGTGCATTGAGCTGGGATACTGGGTGCCTCATCCATCTCCCACACTGGCACTGATCACCTGAGCTCAGTGTCTGTGTGAGGACTTGCAGGTGGAAGCACAACCCCAGGAACCCCTCATTCTGTTCCTGAACCTGCCTCTCCATGAGATTTGCCACTCTCTCCATGGAGGAGACAGTGCACTCAGCCATGAGGGTCAACGCGGTGCTGATGCTCTACATGGACTCCTCCATAGTGTAGACATTGGCATGCGTACCCTCATGGATCTCTGCCATATCCTCTTGCACATCTCACTGGACATCTATCATCTGTCACCTACTGGGCGATTCCAGAGGCTCATCATCAGCCTTTGACTGAGCATCGTCCTGGTCCCAAACAGCCCTCCGACTGCCGGAGCCCTGGGCACTCTCTGCCTCTGCATGCTCCTCAAGTGAGTGTGAAATGCCCTCACCAATGTGCACTGAGATACTAGCCACCAATCTATTGCCCACTGAGGTGCTGGTATCTGCGCTCGTGCCTGCTTCGGAGAGCGGGTGTGACGCACGTGTAACAGAAGTTCGGTGGGCCTCCGGAGTCAGGGGGTGACCCTTAGGAGTCTGCAGAGCAAATGCCTGCTGGTGAACCTAAAAGGGAGAACAAGGATATGTCATTAGTTAAAGTCATCACACTGTCATGGGTGCAAGGTTCGAGGCTCACATCAATGAAGGACTATACTAGAATGGTTGCACAAGCCAAAACTCTCACCTCTGTGCACTGCGCTCTTACCTCTGTCTGGCACCCCCACCTCTCCAAACCCGGTTACACGGGGACCGTGCCGGTTCTCGAGCCCGATGGCATCTTGCTCGAACCTGCTGAGCATCAGGAGGTTGGGCTGCCCTCTCTGCCTCATTATGGCTTGTCTTCCCTGAAAGAACTGAGGGGCATTGATTAGTCCACTCTCTACCTGCAGCGCCATTGCAGCCTGGCCAACCCCAGCTGAAGAACACCTCCCAGGGCACACCCAGGTCATGGCCCTCGAGCTGCAAGGCACTCAGTCCAAGCATCCAGGGCTCACCCCCTTGGGCAGCTCCGGCGTTATTGACATTTGGCACTCAGACTCTAGGACCCCTGGGGTCCATGGTGGGGGTGGCCACACTTCTGCACACTGACCCATGCCAACACGGTACTCACCCCTCTTCAGCGCAGCAGGTCATTGAAGCGCTTCCGGCACTGCACCCATGTGTGCCGCACCACATCAGGGCTGCTCACCAGTGCTGCAACCTCCTCCCATGCCCTCTCTGTGAGGTGCGGTGGCCTCCTCCTCCTATCTCTGGGGACAAGGGTGTCCCTCCTGGCAGCCACCTCCTCCAGGGAGATGGCGAGGCTATAATCGGAAAAGTGGAGTTCGTGGGGGGGCGGGTGCTGAGTGCCCACCTGACCTGCCCTCCCGCCTGCCATGTCCATGTTGACTCCATAACTTCGGTTTGGGAATGCAGAGGAGACCTCCTTCCATGGCAGCCTTCCAGGGTCACCTGCCTGGGCCACTTTTAAACCGGGTCGCCATTGGACCTGGCAGACGGCAGGCCCCTTCCCCCACTTGGCCCTTCCCGGCCAATGCGGAGCCACATTTCACACTGGGTGGGTCTTAATTGGCCGGCCAGCGTGAAATTGTGGTTGGAGGCCGATGGCGGGTGGTGGACCGTTTCGCAGCTGCTCCTGGGCCCTCCCACTGCACCCGCCTGACGACCTCAAAATCCCGCCCTATGTGTTTTGCTCACAGTGGGGTACAAAGGTACATTCATTATTTGTTAAACAAAGCCAACAAAATTAAATTAAATAAGAATTGATTGGTCCATCTCCCACTTGGCATTGGCTCTGGGACAATTGCAGAGTTTTCATCCTGAAATGTACATGTTATACATCTATAATTTTTAAGGATGAAAAATTGAGTCTAAACACTACCTCTGAAATTATACTGGTGACTATAAAAAGTGACCAAGATAACCAAATTGTAAAGGAGAGTTCATATACTGCTTACACTCCAACCGCCCAGAGGAGAGTGTGATCACAATTATCGTCTGATTTCAAAAACAGTCTCTGTGAAATATTAATGTCGGCAGGCTAAGAGATCACAATATTTAATTTCTGATTGTTAAGCCAGTAGAGGGAAAATGGCTGCAGGGAGATCACTCATAACTTGGCATCAGCAGCCAACCTTGTACAGTGCGAGAGCTGTTGTACTCTCAATTTCTGTTTGTCGACTTCCCAGGTCCGGTTGTAACACGAAAGAGTTCCAGTAGTGTAATTCATTGGCCCCTAACTTCCGTTCCCCAGTTTGGGGGGTGGGGGAGGTTTGTACCTGGAAGGTACCCCAGAAGATGCGCTGGCTTGCACCCCCCGGATGTCCCCACGCAAGGACTGCACAGGAATTGCCCGAGAAGTTCAAACTTCCGATGGGCAAGTATCCTGCACCAGGAACCTTTCGATACTCTGATTTAATTCAGACATTTTGGATGGTTCCAACTATCTTAGCAGAATAGTTACCCAGGAAAAGTTCAAAGAATTAAAACCACTTCTAACTCCTGGGTGATGATAGTATTGATCCCCCTTATACCCCTGATCCCTCCACCACTGGAGCCCCCTGAATTCCCTGCTACCCCTCCGACTACCTTCCCAACACCCCCAACTACCACCCCACACCGCGACTACACCCCCACCACTGACTACCCCTAATTACCTCCTCACAACCCAACTACCCACTCACCCCCCCGACTATCCCCCAGCCCTGCACTGACCACCCCAACCCGCTCCACTGACCGCCCGACTCTACCCCTCCACTGACCACACAACCTCCCCCGCAACCCATCCTACCCACTTGCTGCACACTTATCATCTTCCTGGCTTTCAAAGTGGCTGGACCTTTAAGCTTACCCGCTTTATGGCAATTAGAGCCGTAAAAATGCAGGGGGGTGGGGCTTCCTTTCCCCCAACTCCACTGCCCAGCACTGAAGGCCCCAGGAACCCGCTGCTCTGCACTGAAGGCCCCGGGAACCCGCTGCCCTGCACTGAAGGCCCCGGGAACCCGCTGCCCTGCGCTGAAGGCCCCAGGAACCCGCTGCCCTGCACTGAAGGCCCCGGGAACCCGCTGCCCTGCACTGAAGGCCCCGGGAACCCGCTGCCCTGCCCTGAAGGTCCCGGGAACCCGCTGCCCTGCACTGAAGGCCCCGGGAACCCGCTTCCCTGCACTGAAGGCCCCGGGAACCCGCTGCCCTGCACTGAAGGCCCCGGGAACCCGCTGCCCTGTACTGGAGGCCCCGGGAACCCGCTGCCCTGCACTGAAGGCTCCAGGAACCTACTGCCCTGCACTGAAGGCCCCGGGAACCCGCTGCCTTGCACTGAATGCCCCAGGAACCCGCTGCCCTGCACTGAAGGACACGGGAACCTGCTGCCCTGCACTGAAGGCCCCAGGAACCCGCTGCCCTACACTGAAGGCCCCAGGAACCCTCTGCCCTGCACTGAAGGCCCCGGGAACCTGCTGCACTACACTTCTCTCAGCCGGTCAGAGTTGGAAGGTTGGGCAAGAAATGTGCAGCTGGATTGTAGTGTAAGTAAATAGGGGTAGAGTGGCAATCTGACTGTGATTGCCGCTGCTCGGAAGCTCTGGCCCAACGGCAGGGATTTTCCATGCCCGCTGGCACCGGGCGTGTTTGGTGGGGTGAGCGGACAATATGGCGAGAAGGCCAAAGATCAGCCTCACGACATTGTGAAACCAGTTTGCGATCACCCGTTCAGCCCATCGGTGGCGGACCCTGTTCCCCACCATCAGATGTCAGGAACCTCATTGTAATACCTCAGCAGGTCATTATTAGGCCAGCCCGCCGGACTCATGTCTGCTCCCCGCCGGATTGTCCGCCCACGTCGATGGGAAAACACGCCGGTGCAGAATATGTCTTGTCAACCGTGACGTGCAGAAGTCGGGACTTACCGCCAGGGCCTTGTTCACATTGCGGACATCCGAGGAGCAGAAGATGCTGGAGCGACGGGATCCTGGAGGGTCATCCATTGCATGCTGGGTGGATTCTCATGGACATGGCTCTGCTGCGAAGTAGATCTCGGAAGTTGGAAAGTCATCGTTGATGCTCACAACGGATGATGGCCGAGGGGGTGGGAGAGGAAGGTCTAGGATCAACTGGGAGAAGAAGAGGTGTCGGGTGGGGTGAGGTTGGAAGGGGGGGAAATAGTGTCAGGGGGGATGAAGTTGGGGGGGGATGAAGGTGTTGTGGGGGGTGAGGTTGGGAGGGGGGAATGAAGGTGTAGGGGGGGTGGTGAGGTTGGGAGAGGGGAGGGAGTATGGGGGAAGGGGCGATTTCGGGGGAGAAGATGCCAACTGGGGAGGCAGGTGTAAGGCATGAGGGAAGGAGTTCGGAGGTGGGAAGGAGTGCCGAAAGGGGAAGCAGTGCAGGGGGAGGAAAGACTGTGGAGGAGGGGAGAGTCCAGGGGGAGGAAGGAGTATGGAGAGAGGAGGAAGTAAGGGTGAAGGAAAGAGTCGAGAAGGGAGAAGGAGTAAAGCTGGAGGAAGAAGTGAGGGTGTCTGAGGGAGTCAGGAAGGGGGAAGGAGTAAGGCTGGATGAAGAAGTGACGCTGGAGGAAGAAGTGAGGGTGTCTGAGGGAGTCAGGAAGGGGGAAGGAGTAAGGCTGGATGAAGAAGTGACGCTGGAGGAAGAGGTAAGGGTGGAGGAAGGAGTCGGGAGGGGGGAAGGACTAAGGGCGGCGGAAGAAGTAAGGGTGTCTGAGGGAGTCAGGAAGGGGGAGAGACTGAGAAAACAGGGGAGGTCTAAGGTGGGGTAGTGGTTCCGGAGGGGGGAAGGGGTCCGGAGGGGGGAAGGGGTTCAGGGGTTCAGGGGGAGAAGGGGGTCAGAGTGGGGGGAAGGGGCCCTGAGGGAGTGATGTCCAGGTGAATGTGTGAGGAAGGGGTCTGATGGGTCCAGATCGCCTCCTGGGGAGTGAACTGAGGTTGGACATGGTATGAGGGAATGGTGAGAATGGTGACCAAGGGCAGAGTGAGATGGTAGGGTATGAGGGTGAGGGTTCGACAGTAGAGGTAGAAGAGATGGCGAGGGTGATTGGTGGGGGCTCGGAGGCAGACACGGGCCCTGCTGGTGGGAAGGAGGAGGTCAGGAGGTGAATATGGATGGGGGTGGAATTTTTGGGAAGGAAGGGAACGTGCACATTCACCTGGACATCCCTGAAGGAAAAGGGAGGCGAAAGGTGATGCCAAGGGGGTCAACAGTGATGGGGGAAAAGGAAATAGATGACTGGAGTAGGGGAGAAGGTGGGGAAGCTGACGATAAAGCGAATACAGACCATGGTCTCCAAATTGAAAGTGAAACGACAGTCATGGTGGGCAGGATCAGGTGCTGCATGGGAGTGTGATCATTGGGTGGGCGGAGATGCAGGTCAGCTTAGATGGACAACTGAAAGCAAACCCCAGCAGGCAGCATTCAAAATGCTTGGGACATTGAGGTGAGTGTGATATGGGAAGGGTTCGAGTGAGTGGGAGAGTGCTGGCACGAGGCTCCAAAAGGCCCTGCTACACACACTTCTCCCTCCAGAATCACTCGTTTGTCCAGCTGCTCTCTCTGCGGTGACAGAGGACGAGGTTGAGGAGCTCACAGGTAAAGGGGACTCGGAGGGAGAGGACAGCCTCTGAGATTCCTGAGTGGGTGACCCAGGGGTGAACAGCTGCCGCTCCTCCTCCCTTTGAGTGCCCGGGGTCCCCGGCCTGACTCCATGAGAGGAAGGAGCACCTGGAGGGATGTCGAGGTGCCTCGTTTCCCTCTCGCGCTGCAGGAACTCACCCATAGCTCCCGCGATGGAGTGTAGGTCTATGCGCATCTCCGTGTTCTGCTGGACTAGGGTCTTCATGGCGTCTGCCATCCTCCCCATGGAGACCTCCATACACGCACATGTGGGCACCACGTCATCAGAGAGCAGGCGGATGCACTCGTTTGACTCATGCGCCACTCTGTTGAGGGCTTCCAACAGCTCTGCGTGATGTTCCCCTGCCTTCTGCTGACTCTCCATGATGAGTTGGAAGACAAAATCTAGAGGCTCGTCATCTGACTTGGACCTCACAGAGATGCCTCTTCCCCGGTAGTCCTCCGAGTGCCGGGGAGATCGCACGAACCTGCCTCCTCCTGCTGTGCACATGTCCATGCGGCGATCACCAGGCTGTGAACCCGAGCCTGCTCTAGATCTAGGTTCCAGGGAGGTATGTGTCTCTGCGTTGGTGGAGGGTGTGGGGAAGTGCTGTGATGGATCTTCCAGGCTGCTTATTTCCAGCTCTCCAATGGAGGAGGTGTCTTCTTGGCTGGAGGTGAGGACGTGGATGGAGCTGAGGGACTGGCTGGTTGAAGGTGTTGGTCGCTTGGCAGAGCTCCCTGTGAACCAACGTAAAGATAATCAGTGCATGGCAGCAGAGTCAAAAGCAGGAGACAGAGCACTCACAGTTGCATTGAGAGAGGGATGATGTGGTGCAGGACACTCACAAGGGTGTTCACCGCCGACCCCACCATTACCGCAGGCACAGTCCATGTCCTTACCAGTCAGCGCGATGGCACACTCCTCACAGTGAGTGAGGGGCCTAATGTGGGGCACTCCACCCCAGGTCTGGGACCTCTCCCTGCTGGTGAGTCAGCTTCTCCTGCATGAAAACAGATGGCGAGAATGTGAGCAGGACACATGGCACTGCGTGGAATGCTTGTGTGGTGAGTGGAGACATGGACAGGATGCGGATGCGAGCTCGAGAGGATATGAGCCTGATGGAGATGTGAATGTGTGTGTGAGAGTTAGTGGTGTTGTCCCTTGAGGTGTGAGATCCCTGTGGATGTGTGATGGGTTTGTGAGTGTGTGAGTTGAGAGTGATGAGAATAATGAATTACCCTGGCAGAATGGATGAGACCATTCATCATGTACCAGCACTGGGTCGCTGTTCTCTTTTGCAGGGCATTGGTGCTGACCACTGCTGCCAATGCCTCCCAAGCCAGATTAGTGATGTTGTTGCCCATCCTACGGACAGTGTGGGGCTAGAGGACATCACGATGAGCCTCCACTGCATCCAAAAGGTGCTCGAGGGACGCGTCATTGAATCTGGGGGCTGCAGTCTTTTTGCCTTTCAGGGCCATGTCTTCTTTGTAGCAGCCATTGGCTGGAAGCTCTGAGATGTGTGCGCGCGGCTGGACGTTAAATATGGCGCCTGGCATGATGAAGCAGCGAGGTGATGGCATGGCGGGCGAATGAGAGCCTGCCCACCATGGAAACGGGGTGTTTCCCCGGAATGCATAATTAATGTGGCGGGTTTGGGACGATACGGGTGTGAAAACCCGCCATTGTGGCCGGCGAGTAAAATGTTGTTTTACCCGTCCACTACCGCACTTCGTGCAAACCGGGGACGATTCCGCCCAATAATTGTGTTCCTATCTATAGTTCTAACTGGAGATCAGTGCAGTCTGGGTGGAATTGGCTAAAATAGTGCAAAAAATCGGGGGATTTTAGACATGAGTTGCACCCGAAATCGTTCACACTTTTGTTTTGCACCAATTTCGCGCTGGTATGATAACTCAGACAATGCAATTTGCCCAAATCAGGTTCCAGTAACAAAAGCAGCTTTTGGCGATGAATGCGTTTTCGGCTGTATTAGTAAAATTGCACATGGTTGCCATTCTTAAGTACATCGATGAACATTTTTCAATGGCAAAGAAAGGAACAATTATGTTCCATTACATTGCCTGGCTGGACTTATTTAATGGAAGATCTTACATTTGTAATTATACAAATGAATGTTGCGGGAAATAAAAAACAAAAACAGAATTACCTGGAAAAACTCAGCAGGTCTGGCAGCATCGGTGGAGAAGAAATCAGTCAACGTTTCGAGTCTTCATGACCCTTCTGCCGAAGGGTCATGAAGACTCGAAACGTTGCGGGAAATAAGCAAGGGGGTGAAAGGTTATCGGCGGGAATGTGGGGTTGAGGTTACAATTAGATCAGCCATGATCTTATCGAAGGGGGGGGAAGCAGGCTTGAGGAGCCGGGTGGCCTACTCCTGCTCCTAATTATTCATATGTTTGAAACTTGAAGTGCCATCGAACCAATGCAATTTCAAGTGCATTTTGGGCTCCATTTCCTGACTGCACCCTCAGAGAGCCGCCTGAACTTCTGGTGGTGCCCTTCAACTTCCCATCACCGCTGTGCAATTTCATCCAAAGGTGGGGTTATCTATCAAACTGTGTGATAAGTACTTTCCAAAAAAAGATACTTTGACCCTTATGGAGAGATTCTATTCACTTTTAATTTATTCATTCATGGGATAAGAGGGTTGCTGTTTCTCATCCTTAATTGCCTTTGAGAAAGCGATGATGGGCTGCCTTCCTGAACTGCCGCAGACTGTGTAGTGAAGGTACTCCTACAGTCCTGTTAGGTCGGGGCTTCCACAATTTGGACCCAGTGATGTTGGAGGAACGACGATCAATTTCCAAGTCAGGATGGGGTGTGGCTTGACGCAGAACTTGCAGCTGGTGATGTTCCCATCCGCCTGCTGCCCTTGTTCTTCCAGGTGGTAGCGGTCACAGTTTCAGAAGGTGCTGTCAAAGGAACTTGGCAAGTCGCTGCAGTGCATCTGTAGACATAGCTACATTCTGTCGGTATCTGAGGAAGTGGAATGGGTAAGGTGATGTATGGGGTGCCAATCCAACGCGCTGCGTTGTCCCGAATAGTAACAAACTTCTTGAGTTTCGTTGGAACTGCATTCATCCAAGCAAGTGGCAAGTATCACATTCCTGACTTGCGGCTTGTGGGCTGTGGAAAGGATTTGGTGAGTCAGGAAGTGAGCCACTCACTGCAGAATGTGCAGCCTCTGATCTACTCCTGTAGCCACAATATTTATGTGCTGGTGTCATTAAGTTTCCTGTCAAATGGTGACCTTCAGGATGTTGATAGTGGGAGATTCGGCAATTGAATGTCAAGGGTGGCGATTATGCTATCGTTGACTGGAGATGATCTTTGCCTAGCACTTGTGTGATTTGAATGCTACATGACATTTATCAGCCCCAGCCTGAACGTCATCTTGGCCTTGCTGCCTGTGGCCACGGACTGCTTCGTTACTTGAGGAACTGAACATTGTGCAATCATCAGCGAGTATCCCTACTCCTGACCTATGATGAAGCAGCTGTAGGTGGTTGGACCTTTATTTTTAAATATTGTACTTTTATTATTTTGTGGTATCTCATGACTTTGATGTATTATTCAAATGAAGAACAAATCCTTATTAATATTAGCATGTGCACATTGGTGTGCCTTTCAAAGAATACGGGAGAATATGATGGACATTCCGCTTTAAACTCCAGTTTATGCCATCATAAGGAAGTATATGACAATTCTGGACAGTTACACCACACATGGCACATATACAGCACAGGTTTCAGACCATAAGAGACTTAGGGCGGAATTGCCCCAGATTTGCACTAAGTGCAGTAGCGGCTGTGAGAAAGGACATTTTACCCACCGACTGCAATGGTGGCTTTTCACGCTGTATCTTCCCATTTTGGTGCATCCTGCCTCATTCATTCATTTTCGGGAAACACACTGGGTCACTGGCAGGGAGGTGTCTGATTCGCCTTCTCCACCTTCACCTCAGGCCTTCAGTATATTTAAAGGGAGTCCCTGCACAGAGTTAGCACTCTTCAAAGGATAGGAAGCTGCTGGGAACTGATGGCTGCCAAAGGGAGGAAACGTGCTGCCCCCAAATTTAGTGATGCCTCCCTCGAGTGCCTACTGGACGCAGTGGAGGCCCGCCACAATGTCTTCTATCCCTGCTCTGGGTGAAGACCAGCAGGCAAGGTCACCAATCCAGATGGGAGGCAGTGTCAGCGCCAACACCCTGTAGAAGAGGACATTCACCCTGTGCCGAAAGTGGATGAATGATCACCTCCGTTCCACCAGGGTAAGTCACTCTTCTCATCATTCTCAACTCACACACTCACAAACCCATCACACATCCACAGGGACCTCACTGACTGGCAGTTCAAAGGACATCACCATTCGCTCTCTCACACACACCTTCATTTGCCTTGCAGATCGTGTCCTCATCCCATCTATGGCACCACTCATCACCCACAAACATGCCAGGCATCCTTGTTTTCTGGCCTGGCAGGTGTCCTGCTTACAATCTCTCCATCTGTATTCATGCTGGACAACCTGGAACCTGGCACACAAAAAAATGGAGAGGTCTCAAACTGATGGAGGAATGCCCGACATTAAGGTCCTCATGGACTTTGAAAATAGAGTCATCCAGCTGACCGGCGACAATCTGGACTGTTCCTGTGCTGATGGTGAGGTCGGCAATGCTCAACCAAGTGAGGATCCAGCAGTGCAGCATTCATCAGACAACCATGCTGTGAGTGATGTGTCCTGCTCCGCAGTCCCCTACCATGCACTCATTATTTCGCCTTGCTTTCGCAGGCACATCTGGCAAGCAGCCAAGAGGGGCCATGAGCCAGGTCCTTGGCTCAAGCCCCAAAGAAACCTGGGAAGAAGAATCTGATGATACCCTCATTGAAGACTCGTCACAGCGCTCACCCACACCTCCACCAGTGCAGAGACACACAGCTCGGTGGGAACTAGTTCCATAGTAGCGTTGGAGACACAGTTTGGAGAGCACACTGCACTGTCTGATCCACAGCAGGCAGTGGCAGGGACTTCCCAGGTGTCCAGCACTCGGATGACTGCTGGAGGCAAGAAATTTGCTGAGTCCAAGTCAAATGATGAGCCTCTGGACTCGGTCATGTCACAGTTGCTGGAGCTACAAAGGCAAGCTCAGGAACATCAGGAAGGGATGTCCGCTGCATTCCTCAGATTGCAAGACACGATGGAGGAGTCCATCCGCCTTCACTCTGAGGTGAAAGTGCCGGCATTGCAACGCACTGAGGTCAACACTGGTAGGACATTGGCCCTGCACTGCTGCATGGGCTGAACTCCATCGCCGATGCCATAGTTGGCCTCCAACAGTGTCAACGCAAGAAGGGTGCGAGGCAGCTCGATCTCACTCCGGCTACCCCTTCTCCTGAAGGAGTCAACCGGGGCCCTCAGGCACCCATAGTGGGGAGGATCAGCAGGTGCACACCCCAGGGCCATCGGCCAGGCAACTCCAGGAGTGTCCGGCCCATTCGAATCCTCTCTTCCTGTGACCCCAGCAGCTCCAGCTCCACAGGCTGAGGAGAGTGCTACTGCTACACAGCAGGATCCTGAAAGCAGGCCACAGGCCTCCAGGTCTCATCCCTCCAGGGGACGCTTGTCAAGGTCACCACAGGCAGTGCGTAGCAGTCAGCAGACTGCCTCCACCTCTGCTGTCGATGTTGGGGGAGCACCAAGACATAGCGGCAGGGTTAGGAAGGTAAAGATGTAGTTGTACAGCCTGGGCACGGGTGTTAATCACTTGTACATACTGTTCGCTTGTGTAAATAAACTCCCAAGAATGTCTCCTTGCCTACAGCTTCTTGTTCTGGTGAGCAGTGTTCATGTCAATCAGTTATGAAATCTTGGTCCCTGCACAAGATAAAGGCAGGTGTCTCAGTCCAGGGCCTCTTCCCTGTGCTTTATGCAACATTCCTAGCACACTGATGCTGTGCCTTCACAGTCACTGGTCACATCAGTCATACCTGCAGCTCAATGGGCCTTATCATTGCTGCCAGAATGTCCTGGGCCAGTGGCACTGAGTTCTGTCATTCTCTCAGTGTGCTCCCAGCACCTTTAAGGTGTGGCTGGCA
Organism: Cetorhinus maximus; assembly: GCF_964194155.1. NCBI lineage: Eukaryota > Metazoa > Chordata > Chondrichthyes > Lamniformes > Cetorhinidae > Cetorhinus > Cetorhinus maximus. Next base: position 105,771,874 of record NC_135892.1, read on the forward strand.
CCTCCACCCCATCAGCATCTGTGTCCGGTGACAGTGTGATCCTGAAGGGTTCAGCTCATGAAGGATGTCAGAGGATCAGGAGAAGTTAGTTTCCCCGCTGCATCTCCATGATGTGACCCTGTTCACAGAGCGCAAGTGAGCTGCCACCAGCCAGACAGGAGTCAGACATTCACATAAGCTATGTGAGAATCTATGGAGTGTCCCCACTGCATTTCGTCATCATCCTCCTGGAATGTAGGGTCTATGGGCATCTGCCGCTTCTCCATGACAGGAGCCTTCTCACAGAGGGTATGTGCGCTGCCATCAGCCAGACAGGAGTCAGACATTCACAGGTGCAATGTGAGGATCTATGGTGATGCCTCACTGCATGTTGTCATCATCCTCCATGAATCTATCCTCCATCAGCTATGAGGGTCTCCCAAGCACTCCTGCCTCACCTGGCCTGTGTGAGAGGCCTCATCACCCTCATCCCCGTCAACATCCTCCTCATCGGAGGAGACATGCAGCTCCTCCATCTCCTCCTCAGCCAGGCTCCTCTCCCCATTGCAGTGCCAATTTGTGAAGGGCACAGCAGGGGGCGACGATTCGCCACACCCTTTATGGACTGTATTGCAGGGCTCCTCCAGACCGGTCCAGGCACTGGAACCTCATTTTCAACATCCCAATGGCCTGCTCCACCAAATTGTGAGTTGCAGCCTGAGCCTCTTTATAGCGTCGCTCTGCTGCAGTCTGAGGCCACCGCACGGATGTCATCAGCCACGTCCTCTGCGAGTAGCCCTTGTCCCCAAGGAGCCATCCCTGCAGCTTCTGTGGGCCCTGGAAGACGTCAGGCATCTGAGACCGACTGAGAATGTAGGAGTCGTGGACACTCCCTGGGAACCTTGCGCAGACCTGCAGGATGTGTTTGTTGTGGTCGCACACCAGCTGCACATTCAGCGAGTGGAAGCTCTTACGGTTGATGTAGTTGACCGTTTGTTGCCACGGAGATCTAAGTGCCACGTGAGTGCAGTCGATGGCACCCTGCACCCGTGGAAACCTGAGATCTGCACAAATCCCAGTGCTCTTGCTTCGTGGCTTTCCTGATCCCGGGTGAAATGCACAAAGTTCTGTGCCATCGCGAATATAGCATCCGTGACCTCCTGGATGCATTTGTATGTGGAGACTTGCGAGATCCTGCAGAGATCACCTGTGAAGGCCTGAAATGAGCCACTGGCATGAAAATTGAGTGCTGCAGTTACTTTCATGGTCACTGGCAGTGGATGCCCTCCATGACCCCCTGGCACCAAATCCTGCAGCGGGTGGCAGATGTGACTGACCAGTTCCCTGGACATGCGCAGTGTTCCGTGACACTGGTTCTTGGTCATCTGCATGAAAGACAAGTGCTGTCTCTAGACCCTGGATCTAGCTAGGTGCCAATCAGCGATGACTCACTGTGGCTTTTCAGCAACATGCACAGGAGCCCCAGCTGCTCCTTCTTCTTGAGGATGCTGCTCCTCCCTCTGCCCAGCCAAGTGCCTCCTTCGCTCTCTTCTCCTTTGTCTTCATTCCCTCTGAGCCATGAGGTATACAGGGAGATCACCAGGCTCCATGCTCCTGATGTACTCCTCCTGCAGGATGTAAGAGTGAGATGCATGAGTTAGCTTGAGTGTAGTAAGAACCTCTCTTGGTTAAGTCTGAAGGTCCCTTAATGCATGCTGGAGAGTGCTGGCCACCGCTTGGATGGCCAGGATTTGGTGCGCTGCATGGTTGCCTGAAACCCCACCCACCTCCATCTCACTCCACCTGATCGATTGGTGACAGCTTTGCCCATCAGACTGCATGCTGTGCTCTCAGCTCAGGCACAAGCATTCTCCTAACCCGCACCGCAAGGCTGCACTGTTAGCTTGAATCATGAGGGAGACTGGTCCAAAACTGAATAGAGACGTTGCAAGGGGCTATGAGCGCCTCCACCGGTGACAGCTCCATGGCCAGCTTTCACAAGGAGATTGTACAACATGCGCAGTCGTCCAACTGTTCTGCAGTCCACTAAAACACTCATTAGTTTGCAGTCTGTGCCCGAGGGGTGAAAAGCTCTGGAGCATTTGGTGGCACGTTCATGCCTCTGCGTTGCTTGAGTGCGCAGATAAGCTAGAGGCCCAACTCCACGCATGACAGTGTGGCTGCACCTGAACTGTCTCAGCTGCAGAGGAATGCTCACTTTACACAAGGTTTCCCTAATGCGTGTCCGCTTCCTTCCCACCCCACCCCACCCCCCCACCCACCCCGCCTGTGCTTCTGCATTACCATCAGACTGTGCTGCCTTGCCCCCCCCCCAGCAACTCGACCCAAGCGCAGTGCAGCCTTTGCCCTGGCACTGCATTGTCAGCCAGCCTGGAAGAGGCGACTTGCCTGTGCCCACGCTGCATGCGCGACACCTCTTCCTTGAAGTTGAACGGGTGACCCTCCCGAACGCTGCACAATGTTAATGTGCACTCACCTCCGAGTTCCCCTCGATGTTCAGCTCGCCAGGTACACGCCTTTTAAATGCTGTTGTGAAACATGCCAGTGTCCGATCACACCGACGTGCCCAGATAATCCAGTGTCAGGGGATGATTCCGGCGAGCAGGGCTTATTATGTATGCAGATGTTCCCAACACGTAGAGCCGGGAAACGCAGCCTGCCTTTGACGAGTGGAGCGGACGATTGTAAACTGGCTTCATAATGGCATGGAATGGATTTTTGGCCTTCTCGCCATATTGTCCGCTCACACCTGCCATGACACTCGATGCCAACAGGGATGGAAAATTCCGGCCTTGGCCTTCAGCTTAATCATCTTGCTGATCACAAAAATACACATAAGAAGTCAGAAAACACTGAACAAAAAAAAACACCTAGGTTAAAAAGTATGTGGGCTAGTTACAAATAAGAGCAGGGCTTTGTTGCATTTTCCTGATGTGACTGTGGATCGTTCATTCTGGGAGGTGACAAAGTCTGAGACCCCAATTAAACTGTAGCTCATGGGGCATCTATTAGATTTGACATTGAATTGAACATTTTAGATTTGTTTTCTCCCCAGTGTTTGTAAGAACACAGACAAATGCACTGGAGAAATGCAGAATGATTACTCCTAGTGAGTTGGAGGACATCTGACCCATGGGTGACAATAAACCCAAGATTCAGGTTGTAAAACCGTGTGGCCTTTTATTAATGAAACTAAAAAAAAAAACACTGGGTTGCTGCGGTGTTATCAAACAAAAACACCCCTTCCTTTCAGAGGGGCACAACTAATAAAGAACTAAGCCATAAAAAAAAGGAAACATTGAATTCATAAATAATATTATCGTCCATGTTCAGCGCACATTCTAGGTCTTGCGCTGCTCATGGTTGTGGATGGGCTTAAGTGTACCAGCAGACACTGTGTGCTCCCATTCCAGAGCCGCCTGAGTGTGGACAGGACTGCGGACGAGAGCCAAAGCAGCCAGAGTGACCACTCCACGGCCACATCCAATCGGGATCCATAGGAGGTTACTGCAAAACGTGGCAATTTTACTTCACAGCAGGTAACACTGACACTTCCCACTGTAAGAATTAAAGTTGCCCTCTTGCAGAAACTCTCATTACTGCTCAACCCAGCTTGAAGAATGCTCCAGGGGAAGGCACAGCCAAGCACAATGACTGATGGGCATGTGACCCAATACAGCATTCAAATTCCTCTGCTGATGAAACGTTAATCAATATGGCTGGGAGCTGGGAGCAACAAGTACCATCCAAATTTAGATTTTCCCTGGTCAATTTTGCACCCTTCCCTTCCCTTTTCTAAGTTAATGTGCCCCTGTTCAGAGGGCATTTCAGTCAAACCCAGAAATACATTTGTGTCCTTGAAAAGGTTAATAGTTAGCAAACAAATACACAGGCTCGACTGTGGATTTCAAAATGAAGTGTGACACTACAATTAGTCATGGCACATGCCAACATTCCAATCGAGTTGTGCAATGCATTTTAATCTTAAGTTAAACAGTGCCACCACGTAAAAATACAACTTAATAAAGCAGCATGTAAACTTAGATAAAATAACCTCACAGGTAAAAAGCACTAAACGTTTTATTGTCTGCTGTGGTTTCATTTTAATTTCCTGCGCAAGTCTGTGAGCTTGGCCAATTTTTATTGATTTTACACTGTGCATTCTTGGGAGTTAAGTGTAAAATTTCCTACACTTAAACCTGTGAACAACAGCTCAGCCACGATCTGATTGAACGGTGGCAGAATCGGCCTGAGAGGCTGAATAAACTACACCTGTTCCTACGTTGAACTTTTCTCAGCAATATACCATATTCATCTGCGCTGTAAAACTCCATGATTCAATAGCAGTTGACTACCTTACCTACTTAGAATGAATGTGGTCATAGTTGAATCATTGTTGGTTCTTTTAATGGAGGTGAAATTGGATTTAAGGCTCTACTTAGATACCCTTCAGTTTCACCCAGACCTGTAGATAGCGGATATCTTAGTATCACCTTCACATTCTAATATTATATCCAACTCAATTACATTTTTTTCATAATCATTTGATAACGTGATTCCAGCAGTCACTAAATATCTCTGGAAATCTGAGTCATGCAATGTCATCAGTCTACTTAGAGATGACTGACAAGATTAATTTAATGGAATGTTAAGATAATCATAAAGTGCCCAACCTAATATCCCATTTTGCTTTTTCCACAGGAAAATAACATTCAAAAGTCTTTATAGCTCAGGCAGTATGGCGAACAATTCAAATTAAAATGTCACCCCATGCTAGGAGGCCATGTAGCACAGTGGGTAGTGTCATTATCTCTGGGCCAGAAGCGCCAGGTTCAAATCCCACTTCAAGCCATGGAAGATGCGTTCATAACATGGTCAAACAGTTTGATTATCAACCTGTAAATCCTTCCAATATGCCTGATGGCAGGCAGTAAGAGTGGGAGAGTTTCCTGGTCAGCTATACTACAGAAGGCAATGGGCAGTAACTTTGCCCAAGCATAATCATGGACCAATCTGATGGACGCCCATGGTCACCTATGTCCTCTTGGGGCATGGTCTGAGGAGGAATCACATGTTTACATGTAACAAAGGGAAAAGAAATCCAATCTTGATTGTGTGCCTTCTGGTCAGTGGAATTATTGACACAGATACAGAATTATTTGAGGGGTCACAATTGGGAAGATACACTTGAAATTATGCCTATTTGTGTGCTCATTTGCCAATGACATTTTGTGCCTAAATTTACTGCTAATCTCATTAACAAACAGTTTACACTAATCGCACAAACAATTGTCAGGCAGTTCCAAAGATTAAGCTGTATTTTTTGCACACATGGACACCAACAGGTACTTTTTGACAAGTCTTGAGTGATTTTTTTCAAACCTATCAAGGTACTAACTACTACAAGCTAACTAAATGATAGTTTTGCATTTTCTCTAAAAGTCATTTAAAGTTACTTATAGGTGTTGGATTGACCCTATGGTACAAAATGCTTATGTTTTGTGGCAAACCAATTTTCAGCTCAGCTGTAGTCATCAAATTTTTCCAAGTTACCATTCTTAAATATATTAAGGAATATTTTTTAAAGTGATTTATTTTAAAACTCATAGCATTGGTTATGGCAAATGTAATATTTCGTGATCCTTCTATATCTGAATCTATCCCAGTATTGAATCAATTCCCTTCTCCCTCATATGCTTCCCCTTAAAGGCATTCATACTACTTGGCTCAGCTACTCCAGGTGGTTGAGTTCCACATTCTCATCATTGAATGAGTAGCTAATAGTTTATAAGGCAGACGTTTTGAGTGAAAACTCAGGGAGAAGATAACACTTTTCAAAATGGCCCAATTTTCACTGGAATTGCTGACCGTACCCAAGGTGGAAACAAGCAATCTACCTCAACAAGCAATCGTGGAAGCTTTCCCATTTTTAATGTGACTTTTACTGATGTCATAAAAAAACAGAAATTACGGTTCAGTGAGGGTGAAAAAACACAGTAAAACATCAGAAAATTGACTCTGTCTTCCTACTGCACCAAAAATTCTCAGGCTTAATTTTATACCTGTTTTGAATCAGTGTAATCGCAGGAAACTCTTCACTCAAGGGATGGTGCCAATATAATAAACCGAGGTGCAAATGGGAGCAGGGATTGATAGACATAAAACAATGAGGAAATGCAGGTATAGTGGTGGGGATGAAGGTGCTGTGAGCAATGTCACTGGACTAGTAATCTAGCAGCCCAGGCTAATGCTGGAGGGACATGGGTTCAAATCCCACCATGGCAGCTGGTAGAATTTAAATTCAATTAATTAATCTGGAATATAAAGGCAACCTCAGTAATGGTGACCATAACAACTATCTCTGATTTTTTGCAAAAAAAACCCAGCTGGTTCACTAATGCCCTTTAGAGAAGGAAATCTGCTGTCCTTACCTGGTCTGGCCTACATGTGACTCCAGATCCACAACAATGTGGTTGACTTTTAAGTGCCCTCTGAAATGGCCCAGCAAACCACTCCGTTCAAGGGGCAATTATGGCAGCAAATGCTGGCCTTGCCAGTGATGCCCACAACCCATGAAAAGAATAAAAGGATACACATGAGTAACACGGCTATACCTAAACTTTGGGTTTGCCTGATCATTTATGCCAGGGATTTGGTTTATGAATTATGAATGACTCTGGATGCAAAAACACAGAAAAATCTACCTCAAGCATATGCACAGTGCAAGACTCTGCAAACTGAACTAGCCTGCCTAAGCAGTTTCAGTTATCTGATATGAAGTGCACGCACTCTGCCAGCAGGGGAACATTCCACTTTGACAAGGCGAAAGGAAACTTCGGTGCAAGCAGAGGGACCCTAAAGCAAAAGTACTGTAAGGATTTGATTGGGTAAAACAACGCAGAGCTGAGTGCTGGTGAGCTTCCTGCTGCTTGACTAGATAAAAAGCACTTCTCAGTTGGCCCATAGGCTCGTAAGTTTATGATGTAAGGAAAGGGTCTGAGCTGAAAACTTTGGACAACCTGGTAGCAGCAGTGATTCATGGATTGTATACGGCGGATGATCGATTCCGTTCTTATAGGTACATTATTATCTTTGAAGAAAGTGAGCCATAGTATCTTCTGGCCAAGGGTGGGGGGGTGGGTGGTTATCAGTTCTCACCAGGCCCCATGTTTTGACGCTGTGAACAGTGTATGCGCCCACCGCATGTTCTGGTCAGTGAGCAGCACAAGCTCAGCCTGTGAACCTCTTGGCACCATTTTCCTGGCACGAACCCCCACTTTGCCCATGACGAGCTGGAGAGGCCAAGCATTTGTGCCCCTCTTCGATTTAATCCAGGCATGAAGCCTTAGAAACGGCTTCTCAAACCCAAACTCCAACATCTAGCAGCTGTCATGACAGAATGCAGAGCATCTCCATCAGCTAATTCATGTTGTTTTTTTGCGGTGAAAGGGTATACTTTGATGGCTTGCCAGGCCTGGTGATGTTCTAGACACCCCACACGTTGTGCCATTTGGCAAACTTACATGTCCACCTACTGTTTTATTTCAGACCCTATTTGAGAGGCACTCACAGAGGTTTGCTGTCCCCTATGGGACACCGACCCCCCAACCCCCAACTCCCCCCCAAAGGAACTGAGGAGGGGTGGGGGTTAAGAATACAAGCTCACTTTCAACTGCAAAATCCACCTCACAGCTTAATCCTTATAATCTTGAAGATGATCAGCTCAAGGGGAATCCAGGAGAGGTGGGGGAGGGGGGGGGGGTTCCTAAGTTTATTTTTTAAAATTGCTGGTTATCCTTGCAGGATGTTGACAGCAATGAGGCTTTCTGCCCTTGTCTCATCGTCTGTGTGTGTGTGTGTGTGTGTGTGAGAGAGAGAGCAGTGGGCCACCCCACACCCCCCCCGCGAGCACGCGCATCGCGAACGCGCCCGCTGTAAAAGCGCGCTCGCGACCACCCAGCCTGCGCGCGCCCCACGGAAAGGCTCATCCACCTTTGCGTCCCATTCACTGATAATGTTGCAACATTGCGGCCCGGGGGATCCCAGTCCGGGCAACATTGTGTCAGGAAACTCGCTCAGCTCAGGGCCGTTGTCGGGGGAGGTTCTTTTATTTTGCAGCCATTTCTGTGAGTGAACAAGCTTTATAATCTTTCATCGGTGCATGTGTGTGTGTGTAAATGTCTCGCCTGTTTACGTTTGTAAAGGCGCTCAAATCCAGACACTGACATCGCTGCAGTGCATTCACAAGCACCTAAAGTGTTTACTCCGTGACTCACACACTTACCCACTACTCGACACAGTGAAGACAGTTGTCACTGCCGCCCCCTGGAAGGGAAGGGAGGGTGGGGGTGGGGGTGGTGATCATCACCCATACTTAACTGGAGGTGACGAGGAAGCCTTGGCGATTGGGAACGGGGTGGGGGGGGGGGGTGGAGAAGCGGGGGCAGCGAACGGTCTCAGCTTCACCTCCTCCGGAGCTCCCGGTGTGTGGGAGGCGAGTGTCCCCCCTGTTTGGGAGAGTGGTGGAGTCGGCAGTGGCGGGCGCTGTGCATGTCAAACCTGTTGCCTGCCCTGAGCTCGCTCGCTCGCTTTACAGATCTGCAGTTAGCACAGGCTTCACGGTCTGGACTCACCCCGCCATCCCACGTATTCTGCTGGCAATATGCAGTGAGTCTCAATTATTATGGTTTAAGCGTTGTTTTAATTTTTAAAAACAAAAATGCGATGCTTTTGGGGCGCGCACGGGTCGCTGTTGTATCAATGCTGAGCTGCCACAATAACAAAAGTTGCTATTTAATGTACGTTCTGAAAGGCTCCCTTTTCGTTTCAATCCTGCATGTAAACAGACTGAAGCTTCCATGAAGCAGATGACTTGCTGAGGTGTCAGCTGTGGCTCAGTTCGTAGCACCCTCGCCTTTGAGTCAGAGGGTTGTGGGTTCATGTCCCACTCCCGGAAACCCAAGAACTGTGAATGTACTCGAAAGAGTTACAATCTGTGACTGTTGATAACTCGAAAGAGTTACGATGAACTTGGCCGTCGTACCCCTCTTCAGAGTTGAACTGCCGGTTGGCTTTTAGATTTTGGGAGAGTCCGGGGGTGGGGGTGGGGTGGGGTGGTCATGATTCACGGGTTGTGATCAATATTGTTTGGAGTGTCTTAGTTTGTCGGGCGTTGATCTGAATATTTTAAAAACCAAAAACAGCAGGTGAAAGTTGAAGGGGTGGCACGGGCGGTGAGGAATCTGTCTGGGTGTCGGAGGGAAGTGTAAATTCCACTTGCGAGCTTGTTCATCTTTCTCCCTGAGCTGCCAAAAAAGGGGAGGATAGTTACAGTGAGGGACACGTCTCCTGACGCGTCCTTCGTCACTCGGTATGTTGTCGATAGTCACTCTGTATCACTGAACAGTTTAGTCGCTGTGGGCCTTTGTTATTTTGGTAAATGATCCATTTTATCCGATAGAACTTTCCAGCGATTCAAACTCTAGAAAAAAAAGAGACCTAAAAAAAAATCTTTTAAAAAAAAACCCTTCATAGTGAAGAACATTTCCTCACACTATCGAGAAACATCTGTCTTCTTATTAGCAAAATAATCTCTAGTAACCGAGGGACTAAATCGTTGAATGACTATTTTGACAAAAATAGTACCACAGGATTGGGGGAGAAGTTTCGGTTTTTGATACAATCTGTCTCATGTACGAAAGAGAAAGACAAAAACACTAGCGGCATTCGCTTCCACTCGGATTCACGTAGGTTATTTAGAAAGGTTATTTCAAAATGATCTTTCCACCTATTTGGAACGGAGAGATAGATTGACCACTTTTATGCTTTAAGGTTGTTGCTGTTGTGGCGAAGCCTCTGATGTTTCCCTTTGGCCACATGAGAACTTAATTTGCCCCGGGACTGAGAACTTAATTTGCCCCGGGACTGAGAACTTAATTTGCCCCGGGACAGGGAACGAATTTGCTAACGCAAGTCACTTGACAACAATGCTCCACTCAAACATCGTGCGCTTTGAGAGGTTTAGTGGGCGTGTGCAAATATTGAGGCTCGATTGTTTGAACAGCTTCAATCGCATTGCTGAGGTGTTAGCTGTGGCTCAGTTCATAGCACCCTCGCCTTTGAATCAGAGGGTTGTGGGTTCATGTCCCACTCCTGGAAAACCAAGAACTGTGATTGTACTCGAAAGAAGTTGCAATCTGTGACTGTTGGTAACTCGAAAGAGTTTCAATCGCATTGCGATACGTCATTGGTTGACATAGGCTGGGAAATACCCCGAGTGAGCCCAGGCGTTACTTGGCCGCAAATTTCGTTGCTGAGCGTAAACCGCACTCCGGCGAAGTAACGTCACTTTTCACGACTTTTTCCACCAAGAAGCTCCGCGCCGTTTTAAACAGGGAAAGGGTCTCTTTTTTTTTGTAACGTTGACGTGGGGCATTTTCGCCTTGTATGTAGATTGTTTCTCGTCCTATGTATGTTCGACAAGGTAAAGAGCTGGTCATTGAAATGTTCACTCTGCTTAAAGCTAAATTTTCTTTTTTTAATTTAAATAAATTTGTAGAAGGTTTCATGTATGTCTTTAAAAATAATGTCCTTAGATGTGTCCCCAGACACAACCACAGTTTCAAAAAAATATGAGGCACCCAGTATAAAGTGTTGCATCTGGAAGAATAAGTTGTGGGAAGGTTGACAAGCTCCCTATTCAATGGTCTATTGCTAATCTGGTGGGAGAGGAGCAAGAAATATTCAAACAACAATAACATGCATTTATATAGCACCTTTAACAGAGTAAAACGTCTCAAGATGCTTTGCAAGAGTGTAATCAGGCAAAAAAAAAATTATGCAGAGCCAAAGAAGGAGAAAATGGGATGGGTGACCAAATGCTTGGTGAAAGTTTTCAATAGTGCCTTAAAGGAGGAGAGAGGTGGAAAGATTAAGAGAGGGTAACCCAGAATTTAGGGCCTAGACATCTGAAGGTACAGTCGCTAATGATGGGGTAAAGCAAGTGTGAGATGGACCAGAGGCTGAAACTGGGAGGAATGCAGAATTCTTGGAGGGCTGTAGGTCTTGAGGAGGTTACAAGACTTGGGGAGGAGTGAATCCGTGGAGGGGTTTCCACACCAGAGTGCAAATTTTGAATTTGAGGGATTGGTTATTATAGGTCAGTGAGCACAGAGACGATGGGTGGATGGGACTTTGTGTAAGTTGGTATATAGGCAGCAGAGTTTTGGATGAGTTCAAGTTTACCACATATACTTTCTGATTTGGTGTCTGCTTGGTACCAATGGCAATTTTTTTCTTTATTCTTTCACGGGTTGTGGGTGTCGCTCGCTAAGCCAGCATTTTAATTTCCCATCCCTAATTGCTCTTGAGAAGGTGGTGGTAAACTGCCTTCTTGAACTGCTGCAGTCCATGTAGTGTAGGTACACTCACAGTGCTGTAAGGGAGGGAGTTCCAGGATTTTAACCCAGCAGCAGTGAAGGAAGGCGATATATTTCCAAGTCAGGATGGCATGTGACTTGGAGGGAAACTTGCAGTTGGTGGTGTTCCCCTTCGTCTGCTGCCCATGTCCTTCTAGGTGGTAGAGGTCATGGGTTTGGAAGGTGCTGTCGAAGGAGCCTTGGTGAATTGCTGCAGTGCATCCTGTAGATGAATCACACTGCTGCCACTGTGCATGGAGGTAGTGGATGGGGTGTCAAATAGGCGGGCTGCTTTGTCCTGGATGGTGTCGAGCTTCTTAAGAGTTGTTGGAGCTGCACTCATCTAGGCAAGTGGGGAGTATTCCATCACAATCCTGTTTTGTGCCTTGTAGATGGTGGACAGGCTTTGGGGAGTCAGGAGGTGAGTTACTCTCCACAGAATTCCCAGCCTCGGACCTGCTCTTGTAGCCACAGTGTTTATGCATTGTGTGAGGACAGGATGAAGCTTGGTTATGATTCACCCCTTCTGCTGCTTTAGTCAAAGACCCCATTAACACTGTTTAAGCTTGGACATGCAGAATGGATCGTTGGAAAAGATATTGGAAAGAAACCCACATCTATCAACTCTTATCCCAAGAAATGTTGTCACTTGAAAGACTGAGACCACTTTAGTTGGAAAAGTAAATTACAGTAGTAATGATAGGGGTCTTTAAAAAAGAAGAGAAACTTGCATTTGTATAGTGCCGCGGTATTCTCGCCCCCAGATACAACATTCTGGCAGGACAAACTTTCGAATTTTACTGATGTGTGTTTTGCGCCCCCTTCTCCCCGTCCCTCTGGTTCAAATGGACATTTCAAAACCATCCACTAATATGAAGTTTACCAAGCTTAAAGCAAAATAAAAGCAGAAGTGTTATATGTCTGATTTCAAATGCTCTACTGAAATCCTAGTGCTAACATTCTGGTAGATGCAAAGGTGGTAGTGGGACAAGTTACCCATGCTTTCTCTTTTAAAATCATCGTGTTTGTATGATGGTTATTGATATCAGTAGTGTAAGCTTTGTGTGCTCCTGACACTAACATGCCTTCTTGACTCAGGTTGTTGGGGCAAAGATCAGAGGTTAGAGGTATGAGGAAATACTCTGCATGTTACCTTATATACGGCCCTGATGGTGAAGTTACAAATCTCTTAAACTGAGATGCTGATGAGTACACTTTAATTTCTTGAATATTGCTGAAAGGAGAGGCAGGTTGCTGAAGCTTTTCATCTTGCACTCATCAGGACAAACACAAGAATGTCAAATTTCAAACGATCACAAAAATTTATAGGACAAGAGAAAAGGTGCTGATTGGTTGGCAAGTCGACTTTGATTGGCCGAGATGTTGCCATGGAGAAAGCCATGGGGAATTATAGGCTCTCTAAGCTCCTGGGTAATTCAAAAAAGGTGGAAGGCTTGAATATATTCCTTTCATTTGCAGAGAAAGGGTTCCTGCATATGAATGTATGCCACTTCTAGTAAGCGTAAATGAGCCACATTACGAGCTCGACTGATTATCTTAAATTGGTTGTTAGTGTCGCTATTAGCGCACTTAGGATTGTTCAGCAAGTGCTGCCCAAATGCAGAATCACATCTAACAGTAGATGTTTTGTTTTGGGTTTTGCAAGCGCAGGATGGTTGAGTGCCGTCTATACTCTGCCTATTACAAACAACCAAAAAAACATGTTGTTTGATTTGACCAGCCAATCACTGGGATGTACCTGGCATCACAACGGCACTTTAATTTCCCACATGCTGGATCTTGATTTACTTTGGTGTAATGTGACATTTGAGGTAAAATTATTATTGGTGATTTCTTCTGGTAATACTGGAGCTGAGCAGGATTGTGCCTTTAAAATTGTTACTGAAACTATTGAACATGTCAAACACAAGCAGAAATAAAAGTAGAGGATGCAGGACATGAGTTACAGGTCCTTCAGCACCTGTGGGGAGAAAAGGCATATTAAGGTTTTGGACCATGCCTTTTGTCTCAACAGGATTTATTTCCAGATACTGACTGATCGGCTGTGTTTTTCTTTTAGCATTTTATGTATTTATTTCAGATAACCAGTATTTATAATTTTCTTATTAGCCACAAGCAAGCTAGTCACTCTGTGCCTGGTTTCGTCATTTTTACATCATCTGCTATGAAAGGTACTGTATGTACATGCACTTCCAGAACAACTTTTTGTGTTGTGTTTTTTGATTAATATTTCCTAATGCCAGCATTGACAAACGCCATTCCCTGTGTACACACTTGTCTGTCATTGCACAGTTTTCTGCAGCCCCCATCTTATGGCACCATACAGGCTCTCTATCGCATCACTGAACGGCTGACTCTCTTTTGGCTGCCTGCCTATCTGCTTGGTTAGTTAGTTCAGTTTCTTTCTCCTTCAGTCTGCTTTTCTGGGCCCGTTCATATTCATGCCCGAAGCCTTGGGTCCTCTGGCTTTCCTGGTGCCGCCCTCTCAAAATTCTCAGCTACCGGTTCTTCTGAACCACTGCCGTTCATCCCAGCCTATTCTTTAAAACGTTTAGCCCTCTTTCTCTCCCCTGCACCCCACCTAATCTACCCAACCCCCACCCCTGGCAGATTCCCAGTTGCCGACTACATTGTGTGCAATCCTTAGCTCCCTTTCCTCTACCCAACAGATTCCAGAACCCTGATTGACACTTTAAATCTCCATGCAACTTCCTCCTCTCCCCGCAATCCTATCTGCAAAACTGCTGCCTGCTTGCAGAAGTTTCCCATTCTCTAGCTTCCCAGTACTGAATATTTTAAAATGTTCTGTCCCCAGTTCTTATCAATTTTTTCTGTCTCAGCATGTGGCCAACTCCAGCACGCTTCACCATTCGCAACCCCTTAAAACATGAGCTGGATATTGGTTGGAGAGTAGGGATAAAGGGGAAACTATTAGAACGAAAGGCTGACAAGTCCCCTAGACCCGATCCCAGGGTCTCAGAAGAAGTGGCTGCAGGAATAATAGATGTATTGGTTGTGGCCTTCCAAAATTCCCTAGATTCTGGAAAGGTCCCAGGGGGTTGGAAAATTGTTATTGCAACAACTTTAATCAAGAAGGGGAGACAGAAAACAGGAAACTATAGGCCAGTTAGCCTATCAACTGTTATAGGGAAAATGGTAGAATCCATTATTAAAGAGGTAATAGCAGGGCATTTATCAGATCATCATACAATCAGGCAGAGTCAACATAGTTTTGTGAAAGGGAAATTGTGCTTGACTAATTTATTAGTGTTCTTTGAGGAAGCAACAAATATTGTGGATAAAAGGGAACCTGTAGGTGTGGTGTACTTAGATTTTTAAAAGACATTTGACAAGGTGCCACATCAAAGGCTTCTGCACAAAATAAGAGCTCATGCTGTAGGGCTAACACATTAGCATGGATTGGAGATTGGCTGGCTAACTAGAAGTAGAGAGTAGGGATAAATGGGTCATCTTTGGGTTGGCAAGATGTGACGAGTGGAGTGCCACGGAGATCAGTGCTCAAAAACTTACAATTTACATAAATGACTTGGATGAAGGGGCCAAATGTATGGTTGCTAAATTTGTTAATGACACAAAGATATGTAGGAAAGTAAGTTGTGAAGAGGGCATAAGAATCCACAAAGGGATTTAGATAGGTCAAGTGAGTGGACAAAACTTTGTCAGATGGAGTATAATGTGGGAAAAAGTGAATGTGTCCACTTTGGCAGGAAGAATAGAAAAGCAGTGTGTTATTTGAATGGAGATAGACTGCAGAACTCTACGGTACAGAGGGATCTGGGTGTCCTGGTACATGAATCACAGATGGTTGGTATGCAGGTGCAGCCAGCGATTAGGAAGGCAAATGGAATGTTGCTGTTTATTGCCATGGGAATTGAGTATAAAAGTAGAGAAGTGTTGCCGCAGCTGTACATTGCCAGTACGCATCTGACGTACTGTGTACAGTTTTGGCCTCCTTTCTTAAGAAAGGATATAATTGCAGTAGAAGCAATTCAGAGAAGGTACAACCGAATGCTTCCTGGGATGAAGAGATTATCTTATGAGGAAAGGTTTGACAGGTTGGGCCGATATCCATTGGAATTTAGAAGAATGAGAAGTGATCTTATTGAAACATAAGATCTTGAAGGGACTTGACAGTTTGGATGCTGAGAGGATGTTTCCCCTTGTGGGGAGAGACTAGAACTAGGGGACACAGTTTGAAAATTAGGGGTTTCCCATTTAAGACCGAGAAGAGGAGAATTTTTTTCCCTTGGAGAATCATTAGTCTATGGAAGTCTATTCCCCAGACAGCAGTGGAGGCCGGGTCATTGAATATATTCAAGGCTGAGTTAGATACATTTTTGACTGACAAGGGACTGACAAGGGACTCAAGGGACATGGGGGTGGTGGTGGTGGAGGTGGGCAGACACGAAAGTGGAGTTGAGGCCACAATCAGATCATCCATGATCTTATTAAATGGCGGAGCAGACTCACAGGGCTGAATGGCCTACTCCTCCTAACTCTTGTGTTCTGCAGATGCTCGAAATAGATCGGAAGTGATGAAGGATCATCGGCCTGAAATGTTAACTCTGTTTCTCTCTCCACAGATACTGCCAGACCTGCTGAGTATTTCCAGCATTTGCTGGTTTTCCTACCTTTACATTTGTGCTGGCTCTTGCAAGCAGTGAGCTTTCTGCTATTGTGTTTGTTGCATTTTAAGAGTCTAAGGATTTTTCAGTAATGCTCAACTTAGTGACGAGCAATGGCATAGCAATCATATTTTTCTGCAGCCCATGATCAAAAGAATATCTGAAACCTGTTAGTCTGATTAAAAATTCTCAAACAGTAACAAAGCCATTCTTTGTGGCTGGATTGCAATGTAGGCCTGTTTGTCGTGTGGTTAGTTTTCTTGCCAGCCTCTGCTTGTGTTGATTTCACAGTATAGTTAGATGGTGAATCTTTATTGGGGTTTACGTCTGAGTTTTTAAACAATTTTGATTTGTAGCGTGTAATGAGAAGACATAGGGAACACAAGAGGAGTTCCTTGATTTACAACATGGGGGAAACATGTGCCTGTTAAGATTCCTAATACTGTAATCCAATGTTGAATGATAAAGGAATACCCAGATTTGTTAGCTGGTCCCTGGTGGCACTGCTGACGTGTTAGTCTGGAACACTTGTGCAATTTAGCAAATGGAACTGTTTAATCTGGTCTGTCACTTTTGAGGTTACTCCTAAGTACAGCATTATATCGAATTCTGGGATCACCCTTCAGGAAGTGTACAGAGGATATATCAGGGATCCAGGGCTTAGGGACTTTAATTATGTGAAGAGATTAGAGAAACTGGGATTGTTCTCCTTAGAACAGTGAAGCTTTATGGGGAGATTTACAGAGATGCTTAAACATTACAAGAGGTTGGAATAGAATAAATAAGGTGAATCTGTTTCCAGTGGCAGAAGGGTTGGTAACTAGAGTACAGAGTTAAGGTGACTGGCAAAAGAACCAGAGGTGGGGGAGTGGTTGCAGAGCATTTCTTAAAGCAGAGAGTTGTTAAGATCTGGAATATGCTGCCTGAAACAATGGTGAAAGCCAATTCAGCAGTAACTTTCAAAAGGGAATTCGATACACATTTGAAAAACTTCACAGGGCTATAGGAGAGGAGTAGGACTAATTGGATAGTTCTCTCAAATACCAGGCACGATGGGCCAAATAGCCTCCGTCTGAGTTTCTGATTCTATGATATGCTTAGGTATAGGTTACATGAAATGGCAGAATACAAACACTTGTTTGCCAGACTACAAATTTTGTTTAAAAACTAAAAACTGCTTTTAAATTCTGATTTTCCACCTAAATCAAGTTGTGTCGCTAAACCAAAGTTAAGAAGCCTATTTCTTTTGGAGAGCACAGATATTTTTGACTCTACTTTTAAAGTGGTGTAATAGCTTAGGCTGGTCGGGAACACTTCTTATTGATTCTGGATACCAAAGTGCTGTCTTTCTGGTTTTTTTTTCTGGTTTCTATATGCTGAGGAAAGGAAAGAATAGCAGCTCAGTGTGTAACCTAATTTGACTCGAGGGCTGTTCACATTCTCCAATCTTCCTTGCCTGAAGCTAACTCACGCTGAGATTCAGTTCCAAGGGGGTGACTGGTGCACTTCTCTTGTGTTTGAGTTTGAACAATGACTGTTGATGGGATACAAGAGCTATATGCACATGCTTGCGGGTGCAGACACACCCAGCTAAGGTCACTAGGTAGCCATCAGGGTTGAACTCCGGTTACTCTATTTTTCTATCCTTTGTGTTCTACCCTGTTTCCATTGACACCATTAATGTTGTCTTGGCGGAGTGTAGCTCACTTAGCACACACTGCGCATTTGTCTTGAATCCTCCTTGTTTGTATCACTCAGTAACATTATCCCACTGAGTGAGTGCAGTTGCGTTTTAAATTTTAGGTGAAATTTTGAATTAAAGTGAGGGGTGATACACTGTAAAATGTGAGTCGTTCATTTTGAGGGCCTATATCAAGTACTCAGTTCACACAGTTATAAGCAGAGTAAAGTCCTCTCTACTCTACACCAACCTACCCCTTCGCCTGAAACTTGGAAGTGCACTCAGCAATGTACTCGGGTAGCATTTTCCATTTGCCACACACATTGGCTTCTCTGAATGCAGTTTTCATTGTGTCAATTTTGTGCTATCGGCTCAAACCAAGTAGGGATTAGGTTTAAATTGTTCAAACTCGCTTCACACAGGTGTTAGTGGATGAATTTCCATCTGCTCTGTCTAAACTAGATCGCTCATAGTGGTCAACAGCAAACATCCTGACCCACTACTCCGTCTGTCCTGCTACTGACACTCTGTTATTGAGCAACAGTAACATGTTGCATTTATATAGCGCCTTTAACACGGTCTCTAGCATCTAAGACACTGCTCATGAGCAAAATCGGCTAGAATTTGAAACTGAGCCACTTATTTAGACAGGTGGCCAAAAGCTTGCTCAAAGAGATAGGCCTTAAAGAGTATCTTAAAGGAAGAGAGATGGGTAGGGACATGGAAAGGTTAATGGAAGGAACTTTGAATGTTTGAGGTCCAGGTAATTGTAGCCATGGCAACCATTGGTAGAACAATGTAAATGGGGGAGTGTGCAAGAGGCCAGAATTGGATGAACGCAGAGATCTTGTAGGATGATAGGACTGTAGGAAGTTAGAGATAGGGAGGGGCGAGGCATGGAGAATTATAATATTAAGTTATTTAAGGTTGTTGAAACTGAATAGAAAATTAGACCAACAAATGTTTGCATTTATCTCTTCAGTATTGCAGATCTTGTATGATGTTAAGGATGTTTCCTCTTACGGGGGAATCTAGAACTAGGGTGCACAGTTTCAAGAAAAGGGTTTTAAGTCAGAGATGAGGAGGAATTCTTCTGAGGGTGGTTAGCGTTTGGAATTCTCTCCCCCAGAAGCAGTGGAGGCTGGATCATTGAACATATTCAAGGATGAGTTAGACAGATTCCTGATTGACAAGGGAGTCAAGGGTTATGGGGGAACAGGCAGGAAAATGGAGTTAAGGCCACAATCAGGTCAGCCATGATCTTATTGAATGGCGGAGCAGGCTCGAGGGGCTGAATGGCCTACTCCTGCTCCTATTTCTTATGTTCTTATCTTTGTAGATTTTTTTTACCTCCTCTTTAATCCATTCAGGAATAGCAGTCAGTGTAGCAGTTAGGAACATCGGAAATAGGAGCAAGAGTAAGCCATTCGGCCCCCTCAAGCCTGCTCCACCATTCAACAAGATCATGGCTGATCTTCTATCTCAATGCCATTTTCCCCCACTATCCCCATATCCCTTGATGATTTTAATACCTAGAAATTAATCGACCTCTCTTGAACATATTTAATGACTGAGCCTCCACAGCCCTCTGGGGTAGAGAATGCTGATGATTCACCACCCTCTGAGTGAAGAAATTCCTCCTCATCTCAGTCCTAAATGGCCTACCCCTTATTCTGAGACTGTGTCCCCTGGTTCTAGACCCCCTCAGTTGATGCCATTGCAGCTTTGCACTCAGCTAAACATAAGAACATAAGAAATAGGAGCAGGAATAGGCCATTGGGACCCTCAAGCCTGCCCCTCCATTCAGTAAAATCATGACTAATCTGCCCCAGGCCTCAACTCCCCTTTCATGACAGGTCCTCATAGCCCTCAATTCCCTGATATTTCAAAAATCTATCCTCCACCTCTTTAAATACTTTCAGTGATCTGGCCTCCACAACTCTCTGGGGTAGAGAATTCCAGACATTCACTACTCTCTGAGAGAAGAAATTCCTTCGCATCTCAGTTTTAAATGAGTGTCCCCTTATTCTGTAGCTATGTCCCCTGGTTCGAGATTCCCCCACTAATAGAAACATCTTCTCAACATCTACCCTATCAAGCCCCCTCAGAATCTTGTACGTTTCACTCTTATAAACTAATGAATAAAGGCCTAACCTGTTTAGCCGTTCTTGATAAGTCAACCCCTTCATCCCAGGAATCGGCTGAGTGAATCGCTTTTGAACTGTCTCCAATGCCAGTATATCCTTTCTTAAATATGGGGACCAAAACTGTACACACTACTCCAGGTACAGACTTACCAACACCCGGTACAGCTGTAACAAGACTTCCCTATTTTTAAACTCCAACCCCCTAGCAATACAGGCCAAAATTCCATTTGCCTTCTTAATTATTTGCTGCACCTGCATGCTAACCTTTTGTGTTTCATGCACAACAATACCCAGATGCCTCTGTGTTGCACTATTTTGGAGTCTCTCTCTATTTAAATAATAGTCTGCCTTTTGATTCTTCCTACCAAAGTGCATGACCTCACACTTTCCTACATTAAACTCCATCTGCCAAGTTTTTTCCCACTCAACTCAACCTATCTATATCCCCTTGCAGATTCCTTATGTCCTCATCACAACATGCCCTCCCACCTATTTTTGTATCATTAGCAAATTTGGATACATTACGCTCTGCCCCCTCCTCCTAGTCATTAATATAGATAGTAAATAATTGAGGCCCAAGGAGGCTTACTTTTCGGCAGGGTATGGCAGGCAATCTCTGGATTTTCTCTCCTCGATGGGAATCCGCACCTCGTTCATTATTCACTGGACGTTTTGATGTAGTGTTCCACCTGTGTGTCTGTGCCTTTGTCCTATTTTGCAAACATTCAGGCTTTCAGAATAAACTTGAAGTATTCAATCCACCCACATAATTCAATGAAGATCGGAAATATATCTGAGCAATACTCGACATTGGCTGTGTGTCACGCTCAATCACTTAAAATGAAACAGAGCTACCAACATCAGTTAGGAATCACCCCCCAATTTATTATTTCCAGCAGTTTCCTCTGATTGTTTCAGTTATTTTAATTTGGAAGGTGGAGTATTTTTTCCCCTATTTTTCATCTGAAGGTGTTAGTTTTTATTTATCTTCGACTGGAAGAGTGGCATATTACAGCAGCTGCCTCTCTTTAAAATCCCAAGACAAATGGCTGCACAAAATGCACACTGTTGGAGCTAAAATTTAGGATTAATGGAGAAAGTAAGGAAGAGGGCAAATATTTTTAAACTCCTCCTCATTACTGCACACCTTCTGCTCAATCTTCCGCCCACATCTCCCTCCCCCAAATCGCTAACTGCATTAAATCATCTGACAGGTTTCCGGTCTCCTGTTGCAGATCTTAGATCTCCAATCTCCATGGGTCATTAACAAAAAGACCTTGGGTGCAGATGTCAATGACAGCAGCTGTTCTTCCAACCCTGAGCAACCACACATTGTTATACCAGTTGAATCTCGCTTAGCTCTGTTCGTGTCACTCATAGCGTTTGTACAATTCAAAATCCTAACTGGCACGGTTTGTACTGTGGAGCGATGAGACCACAAATAAAAAAGCAGAAGCAGGATGTACAGACTGTCATTCCAGGTCGGTTCCTAGATCAAACTGGAAATGTCCTGCAGTTTGCCCGGTCACCGATACTTTAAAGAGGAGGTTAATGACCCATTGCTGTTTAAAATAAACAAAGACATGAATTGAAGTAGGTGTTTGTCTTTCTGCTGTTTTGAACAAGTAATCGATATTAAAAATTCTTGGTTTTAAAGAAGTACATGAATTCATAGAGGAACCAATTTTTGAATGGAGCAAGAGATTGTTTTGGAAAGTTGCATCAGAAAAGTGTGATCTTGATGACCTCAAAATAAACATGGCAAAAGAACTCCCCATTATGAGGTTGTTTAAAGGCTGAATTGTTACAAGAGAGTAAACCTTTATTCCAAGGAAACAGGACTGACAGGCTACCTTATTTCATTCAGCAGGGAATTAACGCATCAAAATACTTGTTTACAGGTTAGGTTAGTACTTAATGCTTTTCATAAAATAAATAACTTCCTTTTTTCTTTTCCTTAATCACGTTGAGGGTATTTTTGATGAGGTTTTTATTCTTTAAAATTGGGAATTATTAATAAAGAGTGCATCTTGTCCCTGAGAGGACAGGGAGCTGATTCATTGCTAACTTTTTGACAGTGCTCTTCTGTAGCTTTCTGTCAGTAAACAATGGGATGGATTTTACATGCCCCCGCAAGGTGTCTTTGTGGCGAGGGGGGAGGTGGGGCATGTAAAATAGGCTGGCTAACCCATCACCTTCCCGCCTACCCCTGAGCTGACCCCCATAATCGTCTAGTTGGGCGGGCACCACAATCAGCAGCCCGCCCACCATATGTAAATAAATAAAGATAATTACTTTGATAGCAAGCCCATTGACCTGGATAATATGCTGCCCATGCCATAATACGGCTGGTGTGGGCAAGAAGCATGAGTGGGCGGCCGATTTTTATGGCCTACGTGACAAAGGATGAGAAGGAAGGGGGGTGGGGGGGAACACCTCACTTGGTGGGGGGGGTTTGCCCTACACGCATTAGGG
Organism: Cetorhinus maximus; assembly: GCF_964194155.1. NCBI lineage: Eukaryota > Metazoa > Chordata > Chondrichthyes > Lamniformes > Cetorhinidae > Cetorhinus > Cetorhinus maximus. The sequence goes on from NC_135892.1 coordinate 105,794,261, forward strand.
GCACTCCACCCCCGGCCCCAAGATGTCACCCCTGCCTTCCTTCCACATCATCTGCCTCACAAAACCCAGCTTCCCCGTCCCCCTCTTTCCCTCCCTCTCTGGGCTCTAGGGTTTCTCCTCGCTCAAAAACCCCGAGACTTTCTGAGGCAGCCATGATCTTCTTCGCCCCCTTCCTGCAATCCCGGCAGTGCCCACTGCTGAGCTCTGGCACTGCCAGACTGCTGAAGCTGCCTGCCAGTCAGGTGATCTATCAGCTCCCGAGGACAGGACTCCCTGCCACTGAGGGGCAGAAGTCCCCTATCAACCAATTTAGCCGAACCCCAGCATATTATGGCTATGGGGCAGGCTTGTTCCGGTCATGTCGGCATCTGGCCGTCTTTCCTTCTGGTGGGGGAGGAGGGGGGCGTGGGGGTGAGCAGTTTTTAAAAAATTCATTCATGGCATGTGGGCTTCGCTGGCTGGGCCAGCATTTATTGCCCATTCCTAGTTGCCCTTGAGAAGGTGGTGGTGAGCTGCCTTCTTGAACCGCTGCAGTCCAAGTAGTGTAGGTACACCCACAGTGTGGTTAGGAAGGGAGTTCCAGGATTCTGACCCAGCGACAGTGAAGGAACAACAATGAATTTCCAAATCAGGATGGTGAATAACTTGAAGGGGATCTTCCAGGTGGCGGTGTTCCCATCTATCTGTTACCTTTATCCTTCTTCACACGGCATGGGGGTAATGCCATTGATCGTCAAGGAGCAATGGTTAGATTCTCTCTTGTTGGAGATGGTCATTGCCTGGCACTTGTGTGGCACAAATGTTCCTTCTAAATGGTAGTGGTCGTGGGTTTGGAAGGTGCTGTCTAAGGAGCCTTGGTGAATTCCTGCAGTGCATCTTGTAGATGGTACACACTGCTGCTACTGTGCAACGGTGATGGAGGGAGTGAATGTTTGTGGATGTGGTGCCAATCAAGCGGGCTGCTTTGTCCTGGACAGTGTCAAGCTTCTTGAGTGTTGTTGGAGTGGCACTCATCCAGGCGAGTGGGGAGTATTCCATCACACTCCTGACTTGTGGACAGGCTTTGGGGAGTCAGGAGGCGAGTTGTTCATCGCAGGATTCCTAGCCTCTGACCTGTTTTTGTAGCCACAATATTTATATGGCTAGCCCGGTTCAGTTTCTGGTCAATGGTAACCCCCAGGGTGTTGATAGTGGGGGATTCAATGATGGTAATGCCAATGATTGTCAAGGGGCGATGGTTAGATTCTGTCTTGTTGGAGATGGTCATTGCCAGGCATTTATGTGGCACGAATGTTACTTGCCACTTGTCAGCCCAAGCCTGGATATTATCCAAGTCTTGCTGCATTTGGACATGGACTGCCTCAGTATCTGAGGAGTCGTGAATGGTGCTGAACATTGTGCAATCATCAGCGAACATCCCCACCTCTGACCTTATGATGAAAGGAAGATCATTGATGAAGCAGCTGACGATGGTTGGGCCAAAGGCACTACCCTGAGGAACTCCCCACACATCTGCACCCCTGTAAGATGCAGCCCATGGTTTGGATGGAACTGTGCTCTGATTTCCTTACATTGTCCCTTAATTTGTTTCTGCTTGCTAACATCGCCCACTCTCTCAAATATGGCTCAGCTAAAATGGGGAACACAACTTTAGAAATGCTTTTGTGGCGGGGTATTATGATCAATAGTTCTCTATGAAATGACACTCTTGTTTTTTTAGTGAAACAGTGGGGATTCAGAGAACCAGAGTTCTTCTGGACCTCAGTCTACTGTTGAGAGTGCTTGCTTTGGGTAATCCAACTTTGGGGTGTTGTCCCCCTCAGTTTACACACTGCGGAGCCCAGCTTCTGTTGACAATTGTAAAAGTGGGTGAGTGGGGTGCACACAGGGCACTGTTCAGAAACGGGAGCAAAAAAATGTATAATTTGGTGAGTGTACGTAAACACAAATGGTATAGGCTTCAGGGCGCTGGGCTCTGCCACATCAATGACCTCCAGCACAAGCTGTCTGAAAAATATGACAGAAGTGACTCCCTGTTCCCCGCCCCCGCCCTGCCCACCCACCAACTTTCGTCACTACCCTTAGACTTTCAGACTCAGCTCAGATACTGTGACGCGGTGCTTAGGAACAATGTAGCTTGCCTCTCGACTTGAAAGTATTCGTGGGATATATTTAAAACAAAATTGACAAAAACAGGTTTGAAATATCTGAAGTGAGCCACTCTCTGATGTTTGCTTAACCGCTGGGCCATCAGCTGCAGTGCCATGGAGGCAGGCGTACAGGACTTCTCACCTTGTGGGTACGAGACGTTGCAATGCTGCCAAATCTCAGCAGGGATGTTGCTATGAAGGCTGCCCACAGACCTGCTTGCATCTTTTTTGCTCGGGAGATACAGGGCTGCTCAGAGCCCTTTTTAACACACGGGTGAAAGGAAGCCTTTTGTGCTTGTGCTGCAGGAACCCCCTTTTACCCACTGCCGGGGATGTGGCAATCGGAAAGATTGCATAACGGAAAGGAGGCATGCATCAATTAGAGCAGTTGTTTCACCATCTTATTCATCGGCAACATCTTGGAGTATTCATCGGTGCAGGAATGGATTCCCTTGTGTGATAGGTTGAAGTGGAGCAAACAGCTGTCCTCCTGTGAGCAGATTAGATGAGCAGATTAGATGAGTAGGTTAGTGGCCTTACATACTCGGGTTACCCCTCTCAATACTGCAGCTGACATGCACTGTTGGCTAAGGCCATCATCTGTCAGCTCTGGTATGGGGGCAGGGAGTCATCAGGGAAATACATATATCACAGTCACCAGGTTTACCTCGTGTATTGGCATTAACACGCATCAGGAAAAGTCTTTTAAGCTAATATGCTTTAGAAACATGGTTCTCTTGAATTGCTGCCGCTATCACCACAGTGTCAGCTGTGGCTCTGTGGGTATCAACCTCACTCCAGAGACTTGAGCCCATAATCCAGGCTGTAACTCCTAGTACAATACCGAAGGAGTGCTGGACTGTTGGAGACACCATCTTTCGGAAGGAATGTTAATCCAAGGTTCCACCTGCCCCTCTCGGGTGGATGTAAACAATCCCACTACATTCTCTCACCTCTGAGTCAGAAGGCTGCGGGTTCAAATCTCATTCCAGAGACTTGAGCACAAAATCCAGGTTGACACTCCAGTGCAGTACTGAGGGAGTGCTGCACTGTTGGCGGTGCTGCCTTTTGGATCAGACATTAAACCAAGGCCCATTCTGCACCCGACAGGTGGATGTTAAAGATCTCATGGCACCATTCTAAAGAAGTTCAGAGGAATCCTCATTGGTGTCTTGGCCAATATTTATCCCTCAACCAACACCACTAAAAATAAAGAATTATGGGACCTGGCTGTGCACAAATTAGCTGCTGCGCTTCCTGCATTACAGCAAAGGCTGGAATTTTCCAGCCCCTCTCGCCAGCGGGATCTTCTGGTGGACTTTTGAATGGCTCCACTGTGGCGGGAGCCACCACTCCAGGACTGGCCAGTGGCTGTAAAGTACTTTGGAACGCCCTGAGGCACAACGGGCATAATATTGATCTTTCAAGCCTTTCTTTTTAGTATGAATGAAGGATCTCTAAACATTTGAATGTTTTATCCCCCGGTATTACGAAAGGTCAAACCAATTTGGGAAGGGGACGCTTTCTTGTCGGGTGTTTTTATCAGAATTCGAGGAGACATGATATGAACATTTCACACGACTGTTATGTTTACTGAAATGCTTTTCCGCTTTTTGCTGACTTTTTAGCAATTTAACCTTTCAGCGTGTATTGCTTCTGGAATTTCTGAGATTTGTTAGGCTGGTGTTTTCTTTTTCGGACCGTGCTATGTATACGTGTGCTGTTTTTAAATGTGTGCAGAATGTGTGATGTGTGTAATTCTATAACACACACAAGTATCAGCTATAGAGTTGCCAGGCTGTAACCTAATCTCCTAGCTTTGATACCACCACTCTGAATTCCTTGATTATAGCCTTGTAGTTCACTCCCAGGTGATTATTATACCTAGGTCCCTCAAGCTGGAGAGGGAGGAATTGGACCATTTCCTTTCCAAGGTTCTCCTGTCTCCTGAAGACATTGTCATAATACCAGAATTTCAGCTGTCCTGTGGTACCTTGCCAAAATGACCCTCCTTCATATGAGTCCAAACAATGGTCATCATTGGTAGCTTGTGATGGTGATGGTGGTAGCAATTTGGTAACTAGACGAGGTTTGGAGGCTACATGACAGCTGAACCTGTTCATCCTCACATCTGACAGCCAGATACACGCATTTCCAGGGTCACTGGGTAGAGCTATGGAGTGGAAACCTTGATAGTTCACCACCCTACCCCAGCTCCTCCATCTTCCTTATCTGAGGCACTAAGGGAAATTAAAATGTCCCTGCTACTGCCTTTGCTGAGATTGCCTAACGTGGCACACCCTGGGAATTGCCCCTATCTGTTCTTGACCTGTGTGGGTCAGCAGCTCACTCCTTCCCCAGCTGTACCATTTAACCCCTGCCTGATTAAAAGGAGCCGGCCATCCGACAATACTGGGCCTCCTGATCAGGGCCAGCTGTTTTGCTGCTTCTTTGGAGGCTGGCAACAGAAATGTGACTTTTCGGATTCTAAAGATCTTGAATGCATTTGGGGTTGTGTGGGGGGGGGGGGGGGGGGGGGGGGGGTTTTGGTGAGGGGATGGGGTGTGTGTGTGAGGGGAAAGGGGGCTGCTTCTCATCAGCCAGCCTGAGATGAGTTGCAAAGATGGCAGCTCCTGTCAGCGCCTGTGATGAATGAAACAAAATACTGAAAACTTGGTGACAGGGCTCGTGCTTCTCTCTTAAAAGAAGGCTGGTTGAGTTGGAACAACCTCAATCCTCATTAATGTACCCAGTAAATATGCTTAACATCAGAGTGGTTAAGTCAAGCTTCAGTTGCCTTTATATTCATGTAAAAGGTGCCCTGTGTGCTGATGGACAAATAACTTTTGTGTGGAGTCCTTGGAAATGTATGACCAGGATTGTTGTGTTAATTTACACATCTTGTAAAGTCCCATCCGACAGAGTCTCAGCAAACGAACAGCCAAACCACCATAAATCTATCGTCATGGAGCTATTTTATCCTGTGTGATATGGCTGTGGAGCTTGCTTTGCAGCTAAACAAAACTGTGCTTGCACTGAGAATCATAGAATGGGTACAGCACAGGAGGCCGTTCAGCCCTTTGTGTCTGTGCTAGCCCTCTGAAGGTGCAGTTCACCTCGTGCCACTCTTGGCCTTTTTCCCCGTAGCCCTGCAAATTTTTCCTTTTTGGATAATCATCCAATTGCTTTTTGAAAGTCTCAACAAACCCTGCCTTCATCACACTCTCAGGCAGCCCATTCCAGATTTTAACCACTCGCTGCATTAATACTCTTCCCCGTATCTCCATTGCTTCTTTTGCCAATTACCTTAACCCCTGGTTCTCGATTCTTCCACCAATGGGAACAGTTTCTCCCTATTTGCTCTGTTGGAACCCTTCATGATTTTGAATACCTCTATTAAACCTCCTCTCCACCATCTCTTCAAGGAGAACAGTCCCAATTTCTCAAATCTTTCTATGTAACTGAAGTTCCTCATTCCTGGAACTATTCTTGTAAATCTTTTCTGCACCCTCTCGAACCACTTCACATCCTTCCTAAAGGGTGGTGCCCAGAACTGGATGCAATACTCCAGCTGAGGCCGAACCAGTGTTTTATGCAAGTTTAACATAATTTCCTTCCTTACGGGGAGGTGATGGCATAGTGGACTGGTATTCCAGTCTTGGGGTAATGCACTGGGGACCTGGGTTCAAATCCCACCACAGCAGATAGTGAAATTTGAATTCAATAAAAATCTGGAATTAAAAGTCTGACCATGAAACCATTGTCGATTGTTGTAAAAGTCCATCTGGTTCACTGATGTCCTTTAGCAAAGGAAATCTGCTGTCCTTACCTGGTCTGGCCTACAGACCCAGAGTGACGTGGTTGACTCTTAACTGCCCTCTGAACAAGGGCGATTGGGGACGGGCAATAAAAAAATACTGAATGAATTAAAAAAAACATAATTTCCTTGCTCTATGCTCTTACTGATAAAGCCCAAGATGCTGTACGCCTTATTAATCCCACTCTTTCAACCTGTCCTTCCACGATTTATGCACGTATACACCCAGGTTCCTCTGCTTCTGAACCCACTATAGAATTGTACGCTTCATTTTAAATTGTCTGTCTACATTGTTCCTATCACAATGAATCGCATCATATTTCTCTGCATTAAACTTCATCTGCCACTTGTCTGCCCATTCCAGCAACCTGTCTTTGTCCTTTTTAAGTTCTACTTCATGGTTCACAATACTTCCAAGTTTCATATCATCTGCAAATTTTGAAATTGGGGAGGAGAGGGAGTGTCGGGACGGAGTCAGCACGGAGCTGCCTCAGGGAGATTGAATCGCTACTGTAAATAATGAATAAAAGGTTTAAAAATGTATTTAAACATGTCCCCTCATGTGACTCACATGAGATGGGACATGCTTGCGGATGAGGTTTCCTAAAAACCTTCTTGCCTGCCCGCCAGACTTAAGGTTGGATGGGCAGCGTTTACAATAACCTTAATTAATTCCTTAATGGCCTTAATAGACCGTTTATATATCGGCGGGCGTGCAGCTGACTCTGGCGCGTGCCCGCCGAACGAAATATCGCAACTCAGCGCGATGACATTGGGACGCACGCCCGATGTCATCGCGCGTCATTTTACGCTTTGGCGTGTTGTGCCGCCCCTGCACACCGACTGAAAACTCCTGCTGTGGGACGTTTTACATTAGAATAGAGGTGATTTTACACTGTAAGGGGTGGGAAACAGTACTGAATGTTTTTTTTAATTCATTCAGGGGATGTGGGCTTCGCTGGCTGGGTCAGCATTTATTGCCCATCCTTAGTTGCCCTTGAGAAGGTGGTGGTGAGCTGCCTTCCTGAATCACTGCAGTCCATGTGGTGTAGGTACACCCACAGTGCTGTTAGAAAGGGAGTTCCAGGATTTTGACCCAGTGACAGTGAAGGAACGGCGATATATTTCCAGGTCAGAATGGTGAGTGACTTGGAGGGGAACTTCCATGTGGTGGTGTTCCCATGTGTCTCCTGCCCTTGTCCTTCTAGATGGTAGTGGTCGTGGGTTTGGAAGGTGCTGTCTAAGGAGCCTTGGTTAATTCCTGCAATGCATCTTGTAGATGGTACGCACTGCTGCTACTGTGCATCTGTGGTGAAGGGAGTGAATGTTTGTGGATGTGGTGCCAATCAAGCGGACTGCTTTGTCCTGGATGGTGTCAAGCTTCTTGAGTGTTGTGGGAGCTGCACTCATCCAAACAAGTGGAGAGTATTCCACCACACTCCTGCCTTGTGCCTTGTAGATGGTGGACAGGCTTTGGGGAGTCAGGAGGTGAGTTACTCATCACAGGATTCCTAGCCTCTAACCTGCTCGTGTAGCCACAGTATTTATATGGCTAGTCCAGTTCAGTTTCTGGTCAATGGTAACCCCAGAATCCTGATAGTGGGGGAATCAGTGATGGTAATGCCATTGATTGTCATGGGCCGATGGTTAGATTCTCTCTTGTTGGAGATGGTCATTGCCTGGCATTTGTGTGGCGTAAATGTTACTTGTCACTTGCCTGCCCAAGCCTGGATATTGTCCAGGTCTTGCTGCATTTAGACATGGACTGCTTTAGTATCTGAGGAGTCGCAAATGGTGAGGAACATTGTTCTGCTGTGGTTGGGGGTGGTCCAAGGTGAAGGACAAAGATTCAATATTGAATGTCAGGGATTTAGGAGAGAACAGAGGAAACACATTTTGTGAAGGTGTGGAATGCACTGCTGGAGTTAGTGACGGAAGCAGAAACCATGTCAACATCTAAGGATATGTTAGAGAGCTGGTTGAAAGAAAGGAGGCTAAAAGAATTACCTGATTGTGGAAAGCACTTCTAGAGGCAATGGTTGAAACAGAGACAATATCAACATTTAATAATCTGGTGGTTTAAGCAAAAGGGAATAAAAGGTTGCAGAAGCACATGGGATTTGGACTATACTCATGTGAAGGATAAACACCAATATGGACTAGTTAACTGAACACCTGTTTCCCTGTTGTATTTCTAAGCAAAATCACATCTATATAATTTTAATATTTAAAGTAGTTCTCCTGTGGAGTTACTCAGAGTGAACTGCTTTATATAGCCCTCAAGGTTATCAGCAAAGTGTGGCGGAAAAAGTGTTACAGAGTGCAAGGGTGATGCCTGTGATGCCCACAGGACATGCTGATTATACGCAAGGCTTAACAGATTTATAATGGCTGGTCACGTTATATTTGATTATTGTGAGAAAATGTCCTTCAGTTGCTTCTATCCCTCTGCCAACTTTCTTTCCACATGTTGGAGAAGGTATATGTTAATAACTGGTATCCGATATATCACTTCAAAGGTAATTTCTATGGGAATAGCAAAATAAGTAGAAACCACTTAAAAGAGATGGCTAGCTTTGTTGTAAAAATCAATCACTTGGAAGGAAAAGGCTAGGTAACATGCCCAAGTCTACCATCTGAGGAGAGTCCAGGAAATTTGAGCAGCTTCATTTAAATATGCTAGCCAACTTGACTTCCTGTTCTCAAGGTCAAAGGGTGCAAGAGGTATGTCCCAAGCAATGTCCTTCAGTTCTTCGGAGCCGACTGAGAGAGAGAATAGATTTGCTTTCTTTGCAGAAAAAACCTTGTGGCGAAGATACTTTATGATTAAGAATTAGTGAATTATTGTGATTGTTAAAATTATTTTTGTATCTGGAGGAGCTGGAAGTTGAAAATTCTGCAAGTAACATATGTATTAACTTTCTGCTCTCATCTAGCTAATTTTAATAAACTGAATTCATAGTTTGTATCCTAAATCAGACAGGCTGATTTTTGTTTTTGACCTTATGGATAGAATATCTGATGATTGTCAGCATCTTTTTTCTTCTTCGTTTACTTGTTGTCTCAAATAATTTTATTTGTTGTCCCTGTCTCATGTTATTCATTGAGCAATGTATTGAGAGACATTGAGCATTTCTTCTGGGACCAAGCTTGGAGGGGGGCAGTGGAATCAGAGAAGACAGCCATGAAATTACAGGTGAAGAAAAATAGGTGAGTGGGTCAAATAATAGCAGATTGAAATTTAAATTCAAGCTGTTGTGCATAGGAAGGAAAAAAATAGGCAAGACTCTTACTTCATGGATGATGTTGAAAAAGATGGGGAGAATGTTGAAAGAATGTCTAATAAAACAGTCACTCAGTTGTACAGAACTTGAATCTTGCTGGAAAGAAAGACATTTTGCTGAAGCTTTTCATCTTACACTCAAAACAAATACAAGAACACCAAATTTCAAGTAATCGCAATTTTTACTACAGGAGAAAAGGGTGCCAATTGGTTGGCAAGTTGACTCTGATTGGCTGAGGTGTTATCATGGAGAAAGCAACAGGGAACAATAGGCTCCCCAAGCTCCTGGGTAATTCAAAAAGGCACAAGGCTTTAAGAGATTCCTTTTGTTTGCAGAGAACCAGTTGCTGCGTAAGTGTGTTGCTTCTAACAATTAAGTGCCATTATGCCATTAAGAGCTATATTGATTGTTTATCTTAAATTATTTATTGTTTAGCTTTTGGCAGGCTCAGGATTATTCAGCATCTCCAATTATTTTAGTAGATTCAGCATTCACAACCAATGGAGAGCAGCAATCAACAAAGCCAAAAGAATGCTGAACAATATAACCAACAGAGCAGATTACAAGTCAGGGAAAATCATAATCAAATTTTTTATTGCCCTGGCCAAAGTGTACCTGGAGCACTGAGTGCGCTCCTGGTTGTTGAGAAACACAAGATATAATTGAGTGTTAAGAGGTAGTGCAGAGAAAAGCCATAGACTGCTTCTGATTTATGAGAAGAATCATGGTGCTTTTCAGCCTAGCCAAACAGCATCCTAAAGGACTTTGACGTACAGGCACAATACCTTAAATCCAGCACCCTCGGGATCAAGGCCGTGCCAGATTTTGGATATTGCTGGATTTTGGGTCAGGCGGTTCAGGCCATGGACAGTTCAGGTCATGCTGGGTGGGGTCAAGGGTTCCTTGGAGTGTGGGATAGAGCAGTGCATGAAGCACAGAAGCCGGTACTAGTCTGGAGCCACACTGTGTAAATGCAGCTCCGAGCTGAATTGTCCAGCTAAGTGATTTTATTTTAAATTGTACTTCATTAAAATTGGTGCATGGAACATGATAAAAATGTCTGGTTCTTGGACACTGCTGGTTTTGGGTAGCTGGATTTGAGGTAGTCTACTTGTGTATGTTTGCTAAGGATATGGAAAATACTAACTGGGAAATTAAGTTCTACAGGTTCAAGCTAATACAAGGTAATTGTAGGACTGAATCGGGAGACTTTTTTTTTTCCCCTGTAGAGAGTATCAGAGAACCATACAGCAGAGAGGGAACCCATTTGATCCATTTTGTCTCCTTATTACTATTATCTAATTAATCTCACACCCTGCTCCTTCCCCATAGCTCTGCAAACTTTTACAAGCATATATCCAAATCCCTTTTGAGTTACGACTCTATCTGCTTCCAGCAACCTTTCAGGACATCTATTTTTAGAGTGATTAGTATTTTGGAATGAATTTCCAGTCGGAATGGAGTTTAAGAAATAATTGGATGGTGCTTGGGTGGATGAAGTGAAATGCGGCCTTCATTATCTATAAAGATCTTGTAACTGACTAATTCAGTAATCCGGAACCCCTTAAGAGTTTACTAAACCTGCTGGGTGACTGCATTAGGTGAAATTGTTATGATAGAAATTTAAAATGTTATTAGGCCTCAATAAATAACTTCCCTATCTTTTTAGAATGTGTGCACTTTGAGAACAACCTGTTTTCTGTAATTTAAATTGTTCAGTGAAAGGGCTCTTTTAATCTGTTTTTCTAAACTGAAACAGTGTTTTTTTTATTCATTCATGGGACATCGGCATCACTGGCTTGGCCAGCATTTATTGCCCATCCCTAATTGCCCTTGAGGAGGTGGTGGTGAGCTGCCTTCTTGAACCGCTGCAGTCCATGTGGTGTAGGTACACCCACAGTGCTGTTCGGGAGTGAGTTCCAGAATTTTACCCATCAACCTCACCTCACCTGGCACCTTCGTCCCCTCCCTTCCAACCTCACCTCCACCCCCCGCCCCCCCACCCAGTACATCTTCCTTTCCCACAATGTCAACAAACAACAATTGAAATTGCTGGAACAGGTTTTTTTTTAAATTCTCACAAACACAGGCAGGATTTTATTTCAGTTTTTAAAGGGCTGGCTATTTAAATAACTTGACAGCTTTGGCAGTTCTACAGACCTTATAGGCCCTTCTTTTAGATTTTTCTGAGTAGCAGAAAGAAGCAATAATTGGAAGGAAGGAAATGAGGCAAATGAAACTGGCAAAAATTCCAATAACCATCTATTTGTGTGTAAGGTATAATTGTGTCAAATTGACTTGAATTTGTGTTTAGTGTAAGGTAATTGTACACATTATACCTGCAAACAGAAAGTATGGCCTGAAGTTTGCGCTTGTTGGGTGCGTGCGATTGGTGGGCCCGGGAGCGGACTGGTTTAACCGTCCCTTGACCGTGATTTCATGCTGGCTGGCCAATTAACAGCCAGTCAGCGTGAAATGCGCCCTGAGAAAGGCTCAGCACTGCTGGTGGGGGCAGGAAGAGGCCGGGCGCTGATGTCACCGCGGGTGATGGGGAGTGCTTCCACCGAGCTCCCTGAAGGCGGGACAGCTGCCCCAGGGAGCTGCAGACCCCCAGATAACAAAAGAAAGCACAAAAATTCTGCACAAAATGTCCATGCTGCACAATCAAGCACCTGAAAGCAGACCTCATAAAAAAAACAGCCCCCCAGGTATTCCTTTTTATTTTAAATCCTAATGGAGATTTCATCCCGCCCTTGGATGAGGTTTTATCAAAAATGTAAAGCCCGCCTGGCCGAATAGCCCGTCTGCCAACCGTAAGTTTGGACGGACCACGAATAATCGCTTACAATTGGACCGTGAACGAGCTTGACTGCCCGCTTATTGTCAGCGGGCGCTCTTCTAACTTTTGCACGTGCCCGCCGAGCGAAATATCATGCAAAGTGCGTGATGCCGTCGTTACGCTCGCCCGACATAATCTCGCGCGATTTTACGCCTCTTGGGGTCAGACGCGCGCCCACCCATAGGATGTAAAATTCTGGCCATTATGTACTCAGAGTCAAATAGGTCGAAACATGTTTCTTTGCAATGGGCTGTTAAGTTTTTAAAAAATTTACTTTCACCATTTCTCTTGGTCAGCCCTCTGCCCCTCAGTGTGGATTTGTGCTGAGCTTCAGTTTGCCTTAAGTACAGTAAGTAGTTCCTTGTCCATGGGGCCATTTCCCATAGCACCTGTGGCTTTAACAAAATTGTATTAACGACACTGATTTGGATGTGTTGGAAAATAGCAGAAGTGTTTTCCTTTGCTAGGGTTTCTGAGATGTAACGATGAGCAGGGAAAATTATTGTACTATTGCCACCCAAGTGATGAAAGCTACCCTGAGATTTACTCATCCCAATCTTCTGTGTCTAAAGGGAGCATATTGAGCTACTGTAAGCAACAAAAAGGTGGATGCTTGGAGGATGTTTCCCCTTGTGGGGGAGTCTAGAACTAGGGGGCACAGTTTAAAAATAAGGGCTCTCCCATTTAAGAGAGAGATGAGGAGGTATTTCTTCTGAGGGTCATTAAACTTTGGAACTCTCTTCCCTAGAGAGAAGTGGAGGCTGAATCATTGAATATATTCAAGGCTGTGTTAGATTTTTGATCGACAAGGGAGTTGAAGGTTATGGGGGAAGCAGGCAAGAAAGTAGAGTTAATGCCACATCAGATCAGCCATGATCTTATTGAATAGACGAGCAGGCTCGAGGGGCTGAATGGCCTACTCCTATTTCGTATGTTCTGATAAGTTTTACCATGAAGAATGAAAACTGCTGTTGGGGCACAGCCTTTGATACCCTACCCAACTAGCTGTTCTTCACGCGCAAGTTTATAAAGATAATCTCAGCAGGCTATTTGACTGTGCAGGGAATTGCAGCCAAGTTCAGACCTGTTGACAAACATTGTGTATTTTTCAGGCGAGGCTATTGATGATGTTTGAGTGGGAACCCTTGCTGATTTAATTTCCCTCCAAGACAAGGGGGCACTATTTCCTCCCACCCCTCCCTCACCTCAGTATGGGTTACCAGCTAATTCAGCACAGACCAGGGACTAAAATTTAGGACTTCAATTTGGCTTAATGTAACATGCTGCGTTGCATATATCAAGCTGATTAGCTATATCAAGCAGAAAGTTAGTGCTAGAATTTATCATGTTTTACTTCATCAATGTTTGCAGTTGCACTTACTCTTCAGTCATGAGTGTGATGCAGGTAATAGTGACTTCATTTATGCTGTAGGAGTTAAATATGTTTCTTTTTCTTTGTTCAGTAAGCTCGAATTGTGAATGTTGGCAACTATTTGGGGTTGGATGATATCAAAGTTGAGCCCAATCTTGTCCTTGTGTGACATCCACAGACTTGCACTTCACTGGGTAGTAAAGAGGGGTGGGAACCATCGTTGATTTAGCCAACTCCTCTAACGTAGGGGTGCCGAAGCCAAATTTTATTGGCTTTTTCCTGGTTATCGGCAAATGTGGGGTAGGGACACAAGGGATGCAGCACTTGATAAATTGAGTGGGGTCGCCTCGTGGATATGACACTGGACTGGCCACCCAGAGACACTGAGCTCAAGTTTACTAAATCTGGTAATACGTGAGCTAACAGCAGAAAATAAACATGAAAGCTGCTAGGTGGTTGCAAAAACCAAACTGCTTCACTGTTGTCCTTTTTGGAAATGACCTGGTCTGACCTGCATGTGACTCAAGCCCTAACTTGGCATGGCTGATTCTTAATGCCCTCATGACAACTGGGAACGGGCAATATACTGCTTTGCCAGTTTTGGCATTCCAAGAACAATTAAAATATACAAATTACAGTATGGAAAGATGCCATTCGGCCCATCATGCCTGTGCTGGTGTCAGCTTTACAACTCTTCCCGTTTCTTTGACCCTTTTCTTCTTATCTTGAGTGCTTTCTGGTCCGTATTTGTTTAAAATGCAATGTGTTTCAGAATATTACATTTTAAGGCTCCGACAATGGAAATAAGAACAGCTCTGTGGTATTGATTGCTGAAATCGGTTGTACTTTGAGCCTCTTCCCACCTGACTTCATCTAACCCTATCAGCTAAACCTTTTATTCCTTTCTTCCTCAAACATTTAAAAACATAACCAAAATCCTGCTATCTGTTATTTGATGCTGATGAAACTTCACAGCTACATGTGCTTTCAATTTCAATTGCCAACCATTTGGGGGAAGATCGGGGGGGGTGTGGGTGTTGCGGGGAGAGGTGTGCAGTCAAATAATTCTGTATCAGTATAAATACAAACGTGAAGTACAAAGGTCTGTTAGACTCTAGTGCTTCTGATTACAGCAAATTCCTGCAGCTTGAATCAGTTGACTCATTATGATACGTAGATTAATGTCCTGTAACTGTGAGGAATGATCTTCACGGATTAATACTTTCCCTAGCATCAGTCAACTGATATGTTTGCTTTGTGATATAGACAAATAATGGGTTTACTGAGCCAGGCGCCACTGTTTATCACACAAGTCTTTAATAACTACACTTTGGATTCAGATACCCAGTGGATAGGATGGACATTCCTGGAATTCTTAGTGAAAGCCTTGAGGTTAATCTGCTCAAAACCTGCCAATAGGGCTTCTACAATTGATCTCAGTGCTCCTGGGCTAGCTGTATAGTTTGTGCTTCCCCCAATGACTCCCAAGTGGAAACTGTCCAGTCAGGGTAGGTTAGGAATGGTGTCATCTTCCACAGTTGAATAGCTCTCCAATGATCAGTGCCTGGGATGAATATTTAGGCCGTGAAGGGGCCGGGTGTGTGGGGTGGGTGTGAGGATGATCATGAAAGGGAGAGACTGAGCCAGGCAGGTGTGGAATTTTGCGCCTGAAGCCAGATCCTTGGCTCCGTCCCACTCCCGGGGCATTTTTCTGGCGGTAGCATGGGGGAGGAGGAGTAGCAGGTCTACTTGCCCGCAAGCGGCGGGTAGTCAATTTACCCAATTAAAGGCCTATTGTTGGAGGCCAACTGAGGAGCCAGTGCTCCAGGCTCCCTTCCTGCTGGCTTCAGCTACAGCAGCAGACCTCACTGTGCAGGAGTTTCCCACCCTTACAATTTGTTCTGGCTGCTAAATTTTCCATTTAAAATAGTTGGAGAGAGGGCCCTCTCCCTTACTCAGCTGCCTTGGCATCCTGATGCAGCTTCCGAGCTGGAGTCCCTCCTACTGGTCCTCCAGCTTCAGAAGCCCTGTGGACAGCGAGCCTGTCCTCCGGCCAGTAATTGGGCCAATTTGGGGAAAATCGCAGATGCCTGACTATTCTCCACACAGTGTGCCCTGCCTTGCTCCCCTTTTGTGCTTGATGGCAGGGTCCTGAACCTCGCATGGAAAATCCTGCCCCTGGTGTTGTATTATGATGTGCTGTGATGTCTCAACGCAGAGATCTTGAGACTTACCTATTTAAACATGAACCCTTTATTGTTAGCCTTTAACTATTTACAGATCCAAGGTATGGTCTTGCATGGAGCTGATGCCTCCATGCAGGCTGGCTCCAGAATGTTCTCTCTAGACTGTTCTCTCAGTCTATTGCCATGTGAGGCTATACATCATACCTGGGTGGGGCTATCCTGCAGTCCCATTTTAACCCTTGCTCTGCTGAGCACCTTTACATTACAGTGGCATGCAGCGCCAGTGACATCATACAACACCTGGTGTTTGTACTTGGAATGAGGCAGCAGAAGGATGTTGACTTCTTAGCCGAAGTGTGAGTCTATACTTTGAGAAATCTATCTGAACTCAGCAAAGTAGAGCAGTAGATGAATTTAATGTTAGGAACATAGGAACAGGAGTAGGCTATTTTGCCCCTGGCACCTACTCACGGAGGCGAGTTGAAAACCTAGCCATGATTTTAATCTCTCTTGATGGATTAATTCGGTTGTTCAGAACTAAATATCCACACCACAGACTCTGAGGTGCCAAGAGCTGCTTTTTGGTCTGGTTGGAGGTTTGCATTTATTTTGAGAGCGGAGAGGGGAATCCTTGTATGTTTGCTTGTGTATAAGGTTCCTGAATGAATGTTGCTCAGTGAAGTGTGTGTGTGTGTGTGTGTGTGTGTGTGTGTGTCAATGACCTACTGTGAGCCAAAGGCGTAGGACTATGAATTGTGATCAAAGAATTATAGAGAGCATACAGATTGTAGCTAATCTTTAGCTGTTAATCCTTTTGGGTTTTGATGAAGCCGCTCTGGTCGCCTTTACACTGAACATCTTGTCATTGTGACGTGGTGATTAAGTAATATTCCTTTTGTCCCTTATCCATATTACTGTTAGGTCTGGGCTTTGCCACAGTCCCTCTTGAATTACATCTGTTTTATTTACTGTGGGATGATGTGGCCTGTGCATGCTGTGTACCCGAGCAGGTGTGGGTCAGAGGATGGACTTGCTGGCTTTTCCCGGTTCTTAAAAGTCATTGTTATTTTTAATTGCTCAAAGAACAAAACAACTTCTCAGCAAGCGGCTTACTGAAACCTATATCCAGATTTGTCCTGGCCAAAAGTATGGTGAGAACCCATCTGGATTTTCAACCAGGCACGTCTGTATTTCAGGTGGTGGTGGAGGTGGTGGCACGCGGTTAATATTTGAAATGCTGGCTTTTATGAAAAATATCATGTGCACAAGTGGAATAGAGGCTGATGGTACACATGTAAATGTAAAACTGGCTCACTTGCTCGAGTATTAGCAGGCCTATATATATCAGTGTGTGCGTCTATATGCCTGTCTGTCTGCCCATATGTGCCTGTCTGTACCTGTGTGCATGCATGTGTATTATTGGCCCTTGTTTTGTGTGCAGTTCATCAGTCTGTTTTCAAATCTCCAACTTGGTTCTGAATTGGCCAACAGATTCTCGGTCTAATGAAAAGGATTATTCTCTTTGCTAGTTGCACTTGCAGGAGTGTTAGTTTTGTTAATTGTGTGTATTAAGCTTGAATTTTCCTTCTCCTTTTACATTTCTTTGTAATTGCTGACATTTTATTTTCAGTTACTGTTTAAGACCTGTTGAAAGAGCTGCCTGTTGGCATCTGAATGCGACCTTAAAAGGAGACTCTCAACCATCATCACGCCTTTTAAAATTACAAGCCAGTTGAAAGTATTCTCTCTATCTCTTCCCACTCCACCCTGCATCATCCCAAATTATTTCTTTGGCATCCCCAGCTGTTTACGCACAAGAGTTAGTGCATCTGACTGGTGCACGTGTCTACTCATACGATTTAAACTCACAGTTAGGCCCAGCTCCTTGGGTTAATGACTTGAGCCTAGCATGAAGGGATGACTTATTAAATACTAACTTCTCCAACAATATCCCTTAATGTCAGCACTTGTTGTTCAAAAACAAACACACTTTATTAAGACTATTATAGTCTTAATTGAGTCTATAATATTGCTAAAAAGAGACATGTTGTCTAAGCTTTTTGTCTTGACTCATCAGGACAGATCGAAAGAATACCAATAGTAAAGGGAACAACAATTCATATTGCTGGGAAGATGACTAACAGTCTATCATATTAATTATAGTTATTTTATAGTCTGCTTGGAGTCATTGCATTTTGTGGGGAAAAAAAGCATTGTCTGAATTTCTAGAGGGAATGCTCACTTCCTGGGAGACAACAACATCTGATTTGCAACAACTTGCATTTGTATGGTGCTTTTAACATTTTAAAACATCCCAAAGCACTTCACAGGAGTGTCAACCGAGCCGCATAAAGAGATTAGGACAGGTGAACAATAGTTTGGTCAAAGAGGTAACTTTTAAAGAGTTGTTTGAAGATGGAGAGGTTTAGAGAGGGAATCCTTGCACTTGGAGCCTAGGCAGCTGAAGGCATGGCTGCCAATAGTGGTGTGATGGAAATCGGGGATGAACAGGAAGCCAGAATTTGAGTGCCAGGCAAAGGCTATTGCCAATCATTATAGAAAATTATTCTCCTAAAAAGAACACCCAGATAGCACTGACAGCTTTGGGGGAAAAAAAGTTTTTTTAAAAAAAAAGCATCCACCCACAATGAGATACTGAGCATAGAGATGTAAATATTTCCAAAGATCACCTGACTTAGTGGACCCATGATGTTCAGTTTCACCTGGTGGAGTCCAAAACACGTGACAAATATTGACCGTGCCACCAGAAGCACGTAAGTATTTAACGTATCCTCCAGAACTGGGCAAACACCACCAAATTCCCAATTTATTGCAATATGCTATTGTGCAACACAGAAAGTGGAGAGTTATAATGCTGTAGGAGATTAAAGAGATAAGGATGGGCCAGGTCCTGGTGGGGTTTGAACCCAAGGGTGAGAATTTTAAAATCAAGATGTTGCTCAACCTTATGTTTAATATTTAATTTGGTCTGCAATAATGTAACTGATGTATGTATAGTCTGGATGGTAAATCGATTGCACAGTTACTGGATAGGTGGGACTGAATTACAAGGCAATAATCTAGTCAACTGATTCTGATTAAGTAAATTACAAGTGGTTTGTTCGTCTCGAATTTTATTTACAGTCTTTTAGTGTGTGTTTTTTTTTCCTATTTTTTACTTTGGTCTGGGCCCCTTCTAACTTTGTTGCTGAGAACACATTTTTTTGTTGTTCATTGAGAGCAAACAAGACGAGTGGCCAAAGCACACAGTGGGGTGGTGGGGGGCGGGGGCACACCAGGGTCAAGAAAAGTAAGTGGAAAAGCAAATTCCTTAAAAGAAAACACAACTGTTGGAGGAAGAAAATACTGACAGAAAGGCTTTCGCATCAAATTCCTCCAATCTGTGTGTTGCACAATAACATGTCCTATGATGAGAGGCTGAGTAAATTGGGCCTACACTCTCCGGAGTTTAGAAGAATGAGAAGTGGTCTCATTGAAACATACAAGATTCTGAAGAGGTTTGACAGGGTAGATACTGAGGTTGGTTCCCCTGGCTGGGGAATCTAGAACACAGGGGCACAGTCTCAGGGTAAGGTGCTGATCAATTAGGATTGCAATGAGGAGAAATTTCTTCAGGGTGTGAATCTTTTGAATTCTCTGCCCAGAGGGTTGTTGATGCTCCATCACTGACTATGTTCAAGACCAAGATAGAATTTTGATCTCTCAGGGAATTGAGGGATATAGGAACAGGCAGGAAAGCGGAGTTTGAGATAGAAGATCAGCTATGATTATACTGGATGTTGGAGCAGGCCCGAGGGGGACATATGGTCTATTCTTGCTCCTGTTTCTTATCTTCTTATGGCATGTTTGAATAAATTAAGGATTTGGTTGTATTTACAGCGTGCTCAAAGACATGTTACATTTAGGCATACATGCATCCACGTGGTGGTACAATTGATATTTGTCACATGTTTTGCACTGCACCATAGATAAAACTGAACATAAGGGATCTACTAAGTCAGGTGATCATCGGAAATATTTGCATTTATTTGCTCAGTATCTCAAAGTGGGTGGATGCTTTTTTTTCAAAATAAACTTTCTTTTCTTCCCAAAGCTGCCAACACTGTTATGAGTGTCTTTTTTCAGAGAAAAGTTTTCTAGAATGACCTTCAATAGCCTTTGTCTTTAATTCCTATTTTATTGCATAAGGTTTGCGCAAATGTTGATGAAAGTTTGACTTGAGTTGCCAGGATTCTCTTAAACCCGCCCCCTTCATTCTTTGGATGTCAAAAATGCTTATGTTTGTGCGTAACACTTAAAATGATGTACCTTATCTGTGGCCAGGATTCCTTAATTGTTTATGCCTCTACGTGTCCACATCCGCAAGTCCTGGTACGTCACATGCTTTGTTTTCATTAATTAACATTGAAACATGGTTATTTGGCAGGGAGGATGAGGCCAGACTGGATGTAGTCCTACGTTCAGTGAAGGGAGCGTCATAACCTGTGGAAGGCAGCACTGGACGGGACAGAGATTAATTAAACTGAAACTTTCCCACAGTATCGTCATGAGCAAGCAGCTTTTCCAAAATAAAATGATGCCGGGCCAACGCATTGTTTCTGTACTTCTGCCAAACAAGGAACAACTTGAAGTTCTCGTTGGAGTGAGTAGAAATTTCTTTGTGGCTACACAAAAGCACTGACCAGAACTTAGTATTTATTGCAACTGGAATATCAATTGATATTATTATTTGTTGTGATTCTTTATGAGTTTCAGAATTGATACTTGACACTACTGAAAAGGTTAACTATGTGGATGTGGCCAGTTAGTTACATTGTTATGCCATTTGTTGGTGTCCAAACGATATAGCTTTTCTATAACAGTAGGTTATAACATGCTGAGACGTTCTAGTCTCCCTTGACTGGCCACATTCTTAGTCTTCAACTTGCACGCTACAATGCTGAAACAGTTACTAGTATTGCAGCAATGAAACTCCTCTGCTTAAACGTCTGGAGCAGCTTAATCACTAAACAACCTGGTACAAGTCAAACAAGCACTCAATCTAGGATTCCCCCATTCTTGGCCTTTCCACGTTTGATTTCGTACCTTTTTACATTGCTTTGGTCCTTTAGCAATCTGAAATTAATACCTTGTACATTGTTTGGTATTCATAAATACTTTTTGATTATGATCGACCAGTAATCTCCAATGTCAGAGACCATTTTCTCCACAGCCCGCATTCAGCAATATAAGAGAGGTTCAAAGAAAACAAATTTGGACAAGGAGACACTTGATGCAGTGGTGTCAGGACAATTTATCAAGTAACAAAAGTTATACTTAACAAAAGAAGGCAGTCAATACCCTGGTTCTGGTGCTTCTTGCTTCCCACTGCCCCTAGCAGCCCCTAGCTGCTACAGATGGCTCGTTGTGACTCTTCCCCTTCTTTCTCTCCCTCTGTCATCTTCAAAATCTGTGCAAAGAACTTTTCTGAGTCCTTTCCTTTTATCACTGTAACCAGGGGCTTTTCCTGTGTTGTCGTGTTCTGATCTTGTTATCTGTCTGTCAATGCTTACATTAACTGTCAGTTGTGACCACAGCCCCTGGTCACAAGCCCTGAGCCATAATCAGGACCCAAACATAAACAATCCATCCATACATATGGTTCTAATTTTCTCAAGTTATGCAGCAGCACGCTCGCATCTACACACTTCATCTACCAGGATCTGTTACAAAATGCACATAAAAAAGGAATTCATTACCTATAAATCTATAAAAAAAGTATTTAAAAAGATACAAAGTATAAAAAGTTCACATTTCCTACAGCAGAAATTATAGCGTGACATGAATGAAATTAGCAGATGTGCAGTGATGAACCCAGTTCAAAGCAACTAGTAAGTTAGTGATTGCCCTTAAAGGCACATCTGGGTACTTGGTTCTTTCTGTGAGAGATTCCACTCCACACCACCCCCTTTCCCCCACCCATTCTCCCAACACCACCAAAGAGAAGTAGACCTCACTTTAATTAGCAAGGCCACACCTCACTTGCCACTCCACGATGACCTGTTCAACACACCTTTCCATCTCGGTGCCCCATATGGAGCACTCTTCCTGAGCAAAATCTATCGTCAGACATCCTTTGGTTCAAGGAATGGGGAACATGGGAAGTCACTAACAAGTTCACTGTGACAAACTCTATCTGTCGAATGGCAGGCTTTGAACTTTCAAATTACAGTGGTTCTTGCTAAATAGGTTCAGGACAGGCCAGGGCCCCTAGTGCAGCCAACCTCCACTGCTAGGGCCTCAGTGCAAACCCCTTATGCACTTATGGAGATACACAAACAATGCTGCATGTTACCATGGAGTGTCCCCTCTACAGACTAAGTGGCAGATTAATCACCTTAAACTCAGCAAATTAGAAGGCTATTGCTTGACTTCGGGGGTTTCCATTTGCTAAATAAATAAATAACAATTAAATAATATGTTATACGACAGAGGAAGAAAAATCTATGAGGCGTGCTTTGTGTTCAAAGCACTCTCTCCCTCAGATCTGTCTTAAATCAAAGCACTAGCAGTATTTATCTGCGGTTCATTTTCTGATTTCAGTGACCTTCTGGTTTGAGTTGCTTCGGTAGTGATAGGTACAGAGTGGGATGGATTCAGTGGTCTAATTTATTTCATTATGGGCTGGTCTACTGGCCTGAACTAGGAGCTGATCAGGGTTTGGATAACTCTGGATTAGTTTCCAGACCAACCTAAAGTGCCAATCCATCCCACTCCCATCCCCACCTGTGAAAATGAATGGAGATGCTATGGGATGCATATAGCCCCTTAACCGATGTTTCAGAAGCTAACCTGGAGAATGGAAGAGCTGAAATGGCAGAAATCAGAAAACAGGTATTTTAGTGATGGCAACGTGTCATTATTTTCTTTATGTAAAGGAAGGAGGATAATTTGAACACAATATTACATTCATTTTAAAGCTACAAGCTGGCTGTCTGGCAGTCGCAAGGTGCACCTAATAAATTTGGAAATAGTTAAAAAGCCAGGTTACTTTGGCTTCAGTTTAAAGAGAGGATATAAATGGACTATTCACGATGCTGCACTGTGGAGGGGTTTACTATTTGGACGCTGATGCTGGTGTAGGGACAAGTTGTTGGAAGGGCTAGAGAGAGCGTTATTCAGCATCTAATTGAGTTTACCTAATATGGGAGTGTTTGACGCTGACACCAATTGCAAAACTACCCATTGCCAATCATTTAGTGATTTGATGTGCTAATCTCTCGTCATCCAGGGCGCCCTGGAATTACTTGTCCTACCTTTCCCCTTCAAGGGAATATACCTTGGCATTGCCTGCAATACCTTTTCTTTGAAGGTGGCCCATTGTTCAGCCACCGTCTTTTCTGCCAACATTTGATTCCAATTCGCTCGACTCAGATGCGTTCTCAATCCCATCGAAGTTGGCTTTCCCCCAATTAATTATCCTTGCTCTGGATTGTTCCCTGCCCTTTTCCATGATTAAACTAAACCTTATGATACAATGGTCACTGTCCCCTAGAGGCTCTCCCACTGACATTTGATCCACTTGGGCCAACTCATTCCCCAGAACCAGGTCCAAAAGTGCATGTCCTCTCATTGGACTGGAAACATACCACTGCAGAAAATTATTAAATGGAAACCCTTCATTTATATAGTTAATAATGCATGAATGATGGCTAATCATAATCATAATTAATCTTTCTGAAACACTTTTTTTTGGATCTAATCCATCCATGTTTTCTGCGACTTCAACAATAATTAAAAATAGGAAGTGTCCATCAGCAAATGAAAACATGGGTCAACTTCTACTCTGACTAGTGGGATCCACCTGCAAATCACCCTGTCTTTTTTTTCTGTTCAGATACTGACTAACCGCTGTTTATTTCCAACATTCTCTTTTTATTCAAATTTTCAACATTTGCAGGTTTTTAAAAAAAATGTCTGGTAAGGGCCCTCCTCACAAGGTTGCTGCTGTCTTGATTTATAATTAAAGCGACCCGTTTCTCGTCAGTCTTTGGGCTTAAATCCAGATTTTCTCCCCTCCAAGCCACTCACCATCCTTGACTTAGAAATATATCGCCGTCCCTTCACTGTCGCAGGGTAAAAATCCTGGAACTCCCTGCCTAACTGCAGTTTGGGTGTACCTACAGCATATGGACTGCAGTGGTTCAAGAAGGTGGCTCACCACCGCCTTCTCATGGGCAATTAGTGGGCAATAAATGTTGGCCTAGCCAGCAACACCCAAATCCCGTAAAAGAATAAAAAGACATCTGTTAAGTCTGAAGACACTCAGAGGCTGCAGATTATCACTCTCAGCACCTCATTTATTGGCAGCTCTTGACATTGGTCAGTAATTACTAAAGAATAAATAAAAAACAAGACTCACCTTGATGCCCCCCAACTCATCCACCCCAGTCCCCCAACTCATCCTCCTCTCCATTATTCAGAATAGTTAACCAATCTGCTGTCCTTTTGGAAATGATGTGTTACCCTTAGTTCACAAAGGTTGATCTTGTGCAAGTAAAATGCTGAGCAAATCTAATTAATGCACTGTTGATAACCCAACACAGAAAACAGAGATCCTGGTCGTGGCCACTTCCTGCTCCCACCGATCAAATAGACTCCCAATATCTTCTAAAATTTGAAACTGCATGACTGCTCAGGATTTGCACTGATAGTTGACAGTGTGCATTTCTAATTCCACATTGCCATCACTGTTTATCAAGTTCTTGGGCAATTACACCATTTTGTTCAATATTTTCAGTCACCATGAGTACCTCCTGGTATAGCGATATTTGGAGACAGTCTATGTTGCTTGTTTAAAATGCTTTGTGCTGTGCCTCTCTTGTTCTGACTTTTTTGTTTATTTGTAGGTAAAAGCTACAGGTCAGGACCTCTACAATCAAGTTTGCGATATCCTGAAGATCCGGGATGGTCACTTCTTTGGTCTGAGTATGGTACAAAGTAAGTTGGGATTCAATATTTTAAACATTCTTTTTATGAGGAAATAGGATGACCTCCAGCGAATGGATTGGCCAAGAGATGATTCTTGCCAAATCCTTGTTCTATTTTGATAATTTGTGGTAACACTACATCCTTATTTACTTGGTTTGTCTGTAACGTTTATGATAAGTCTAAACATTTATTTTTCTATGGGGCTTTAGTTATTAAGAAGAAAATAATCAGGTTCCAATACTTCCCATTCAGGCAAGTGTAACATAATATTGCATCTGAATTCACCAAGTACTTTTGACAAACAATTGCTTGATGGTCACAAGATATTTCTAATATATTGTATAAAGTTCTGGTTAGACTGCATCTGGAGTACTGAATTCAGTCTGGGCACTGCACCTCAGGAAGATATACTAGATCTGGAGGGGATGCAGTACAGGTTCACCAGAATGATACAGGACAGGTTGCACACAGTAGGGCTTGTATTCTTTTTGAGTATGGTTAAGGGGTGATTTAATTGAGATGTTTAAGATGATTAGAGGATTTATTAGGGTAGACAGAGAAAAACTATTTCTTCTGTGTGGGGGACTCCAGAACAAGTGGCATAACAAGGGGTGTTCAGGGGTGATGTCAGGAAGTACTTCTTCACTCAAAGGTATTGTAAATCTCGAACCCTTTCCTCCGAAAAAGCTGTTGAGGCTGGAGTTGATTGAAGATTTCAAAGCTGAGATTGATAGATTTTAGTTATGTTTAGAGTATTGGGGGGGATATGGAACCTTGGCAGGTAAATGGAATTGAGATATGGATTAGCCATGGTCTCATAAAATGGTGGAACAGGCATGAGGGACTGAATAGACATGTTCCTAAATTCCCAACTCTCTAAATCTAAAGCTTACATGCCATGATTAAATGAAATGTATAATCATAAATTTTACCCTTTTTTTGGACCTCTTACTGAGGTAAGCAGTGCCATGAGCATCGGTCTTCTTCTATTACATGGTTTGAGTTGCAATTCCACATTTGTGAGCCTATTTGCAATTGCCTATTTGGGACATTGCAGCCGATCCAGATCTTGTACTACCCAATATCCACTAATGCACCTTCATCTTGTACAATAATCAGCAACAGGAACTCTGGCTGTTTTTTATAATCTTCTCTAGTCAAGCGATATATACCTGTAATGTTTCACGCCGTGAATAAATCTATTCCAAGTAAAGACTGTGACTTCCTTCACCACCTGGCTATCAGGAGTATAACAGGACACAGCTACTTGCTGACTTAACCAGAAGGAGAACTATAGCCAAACTGCTCATTTTGGCTATGCAGTATTTATTGGTTCAGGTCTAGCCATACAAATACTGTGGCTACAAGAGCAGGTCAGAGGCTAGGAATCGTGCGATGAGTTACTCACCTCCTGACTCCCCAAAGCCTGTCCAGCATCTAGAAGGCACAAGTCAGGAATGTGATGGAATACTCTCCATTTGCCTGGATGAGTGCAGCTCCCATAACACTCAAGAAGCTTGACACTGTCCAGGACAAAGCAGCCCACTTGATTGGCACCACATCCACAAACATTCACTCCCTCCACCACCGATGCACAGTAGCAGCAGCGTGTACATTCTACAAGAAGCATTGCAGGAATTCACCAAGGCTCCTTAGACAGCGCCTTCCAAACCCACGGCCACTACCACCTAGAAGGACAAGGGCAGCAGATAGATGGGAACACCATCATCTGGAAGTTCCCCTCCGAGTAACTCACCATCCTGACTTCGAAATATATCGCCGTTCCTTCAATGTCACTGGGTCAAAATCCTGGAACTCCCTTCCTAACAGCACTGTGGGTGTACCTACACCACATGGACTGCAGTGGTTCAACAAGGCAGCTCATCACCACCTTCTCAAGGGCAACTAAGGATGGGCAATAAATGCTGGGCCAGCCAGTGACGCCCACATCCCGTGAATGAATGAAAAAAAGCGAGGGGAGAAAAACACAACATTTTGGATACAGAACCTATTGCATTAGAGAAGCAGAGGTAGAAAAGTACTGTGCCCACTTTACCTGTCTATCAGAGAGTACTTAATGACTTCAGATGCTATGTTACTAAATCTGCAATTTAAAGCTGTTAAAGTTTGTAGCATTTAAAAGCTAAACCGAATGAATAGCCATTATCAAGATAAGTTATTTTCATCCATGTAACCACTTACCACAAGTATGAAGCCCAATGATATTTCATTAAGTCTGGAATGTAGATGGAATTTCTTTAATCAGGGGGAGATGGATAGAGTCATAGATCAAGTTGCTTTAAGATAGTGATCTTTTTTTCCCCCTTATTTTCAATTATCTGCCTTCTGCTGAAGGTGATAACCCTTTGTAGGGGAGGGCTCAATAAGCTATGACATCCTTTTAGTATCTCAACAAAAAAAAGCCACCCTTTATGTACTGGCCTAAGCATTTGATCACAGGTCCATCATAGACCATTAATCCCAATCTTGTGTGACACAGTTGTGCTCTCCCTTTAAGAGCAAGGGTCAGTAGATTGTGATTGGGATCAGGCACGCTGGCTGATTTTTTTTTTGTCCCCTCTCCTGTTCTCTTGCTCCAGCATAACGAGGCTACTTCCAGCCTCTACTGCCTTAGGTTAGGTGCAAACTAGAAATCAAACTTAGCACCTTTCTTGTTCAGTGGATCAGGTGCTCAATAACTTTGAACTTCTGTGTGTTAATCGCAAAGTGAAAAAATGTGCCAATCATGCTCTCAATTCACTTGTTAATCATTTACAATAACAGCTGGAGGAGGAGTGGTAAAGGTGGTGCAGGGAGTGTGATGTGACTTTTGACAACCGAGATGGAATAAAACTATGTTTGACTCTGGTTTCTTGTTCAATATTAATGGGAAGTGAAAGCTTCATGCTCAATTAATTGGGACTTGCCTGCTCAAATCTGTCAGTCCTTCAGTGAGTTTGGCTCTGAAAAAGTTGTAGTTAAATCCCGAGAGATGCAAGTTGACGAAGAGTTCTGTGCTCGGATCACAAACTTTGTTAGACTGCTCCTTTTGAATTATTTGCACAAGTTAAATTAGTCAAAATTAAAAAATTTTACTTGTGCAATATTTTGCTTTTTCTTAAAATGCTAAATGAATGACTGGCACATGTCTCACAGCCTGGAATCGATGTGCTGAGTCGTGAAAAGCTAGCTAATACAGAATTGTTTCTGTGTGGATCAGACTGATTAATTTTCAGTCTGTTAGTGAATCTAGAATTCAGAATAATTGAATGTGAATGGGAAGGGTTTTGTGCATCGGTATTCAAATTGGAAGTGTGTTTATTTGTATGTTTCTGTATGTGAACTGTGCTTTCCAATTTTGACTGTTTTATTAAAATATTTATGAATCCACCTCAGGCTATAGGATAACCAACTGAAAAGCTCAGTGTCATCAGGAAGATTAAGCGTGAAGAATCTCCTGTTTGACAGATGGTGCTCAAGGCTAGTAAACAAAGGCAGAGGACATACTGCGCAATATTCTGGCAGGGAAACCTGTTACAAGGCCAGAATGTTAATTGTAGAGCATTACGATTAGCTAGACGGTCATTGGGAAAACAGTAAAAGAAAAATGAGATAAGCACGTGTCTGCAGGGGAGCTACAGAGGATTTATGATGAAAACACCAGAATGGTTAACAGCCATCCTGGATGGATTTATTGGTAAGGGGAAGATTTAGGATTCTGAAATTTATAAAATCCGTGGAACTGAGAGTATGCAAAAAGGGTGACACATAAATGTTACATTTCAAAATAGAAGCTCATTGAATCTATCGTAGACAATTAAGTATTTGAGGGAGTGTTGCTGAGCTTAGTTATCAGTAACTAAGGGTAATGGAGGCTGAATTGTTTAAGTAAGGATGTAAAGAATAGTACTGTATCAGGAATAAGAAGGCGGCTTTCAAACCTGCTAGGCAGGAGGATTGAGTAAAGGTTAAACAATGGCAGGTTAAAAGAAGCTTGTAAGCCAGGATTGAATGCGGAGCACATCTTGAGTAACAGTGAAGGGTTTTCTTTCTTTCCCCTATTGCCGGTTGCCAACAGCCCTGCTACCTTAGCTGAGTAGCCCATTCATCACGTATGAGTCAGACGAAGAATATTCAGTTGCAAGAGGCATTAACGCTGAGCCTGATTATCAAATATTTTGGGAAGCCTGCTATTTACAAAATGTTCTCTGTTTCTTGTTTAACAATGCAATGTTAAGCCACACAGCAGATTGGGCTGGGCTGCCATTCTCTCAGTCACTCTCACAGAGGGTAACTGAAGTGTTATTTTCATATTTTTAGACAATGAACACATTTTCATAGACTTGGAGCAGAAGCTCACCAAATATTTTCCCAAGGAATGGAAGAAAGAAATTAGCAAAGTAAGTTTTATTTGTTATTTGGTACAAGTGCAGTAACTGTAACCTTCAAGTCTTTAGGATAGCCAAGTTGAGTTCCTGCATCGTGCTTATTATAGAATAACAGATCTGTGGATTTTGTGTGCTTTTTGCAACTGAAATAGTTTGCTAGGCAATTTTTTTTGAGAAATTGGGTGGCATAATAGGTGAGATGTTAATCTTTTTATGTGCAACCTGTGTGTGAACAGCAATTAGCCAAAGGACCAGAGACACCTCTCTCCATTAGAGAGACACAATTGGTTATATGTAGCTTGAGGGGCACCACTCCACAAGTGTGGGGCAAAGCAAGGAGGCAGGCCTTCATAAACTAGCACAGCCGGTACAAGGGTTGAACCTGCACCCTTGGCACCATACTTTAGTCATCTAGCCAACTGAACTAACTGACTCCCACTGCACAATGTGGATTAATGGGATGAAAATCTCCTCAGTCTGCTCTAAGACTGTAAGGGTATTATGTGCAATGAATTTATCTCCAGCCCAGTTTTAAAACTGACTGCTTCAAGAGTGCTTTGACTGCCTTCCTCCTCCTGTTGTTGAGGCTTGACCCCCAATGGTGATGCACTTTGGAATGTTTTAAAGGTAGACGCGCTGTGTAAATGAAAGTTGCAAGTTGTGGTATGGATAGTGTATTGGAGAAGGTTACTTCAAATCAAACCAGGAATGTAGAATTAGAGAATATAACCTGAAGTCAAGCAGCGGCGAGTAAAGTCGGGTAGCTGTGCAAAACAGGCTTCCGACCCAAGCATGCACCGTTCGCTCCCATGTGGTTAGGTTAAAATCAGAGCTTTAATCTTGGCAGAAATGTATAGCTACGTTCTAATGATACCGCCTCCTTCCTTCCCCTTTTCCTTTTTTAACAGAACAATGAAAGTTTTGGTGCTCCATTCGTCGTTTGTTTAAGGGTGCAGTACTATGTTGAAAATGGAAAAATAATAAGGTACAGAGTTCCTCTTCAATAGTTGAGTTTAAAAATAAAGTAAACACATCTATTCAGTAGCCATCTCCACAGAACACTTACCATGGGTCAAACTTTGTAGAAAAAAAAAATTGCTGAATAATTTAATCTCAGATGAAAATAAGAGAGCCTGGTAGTAATAAACGTACATTTACTGTGTGACTGGTCAGCATTGTGACCTTGACAAATGGGTGCTTCCAATGACTCATTTGTTTATCTTCAAAATAAGTAAAGTAGAGGTAAAATAATGATGAGAGAAAAATAGAAGGCACACCTGCACTGAAAAGGATTCTGTTGACTACTGATGATATTTGATTTTCAAACAAAGTAGTGCCTGCAAAATGAACAATAATGTTGCACTTAATTTTACCGCTCACCCGCAGTTTAAAATGAAGATAATTTCAAGGGTTCTTCCATTGTGGCTCTCTGTTGTGCAGTTAGATGGCTGTTTAGCTGTTGCTGCATGTGGCGGGTGAATGGGGAAAGGAGGGGGAATGGTTGAAAACCTTGGAATACAAGTCTGACTGATTTTATAGAATTTTTCCCCAATCTGTTTGCCACTTTTATCCAAGTTCCCCTATCGTGCCGCTTGTCTGTTGAGGTATAGATCCACGGGCAACTCTGCCTTCCGTCTACCCCAAGTGCTTGCTTTTTTGGGTGCAAACAATGACTGTTAGGATACAGGACAGTCGAGCTTGCTCCTTGCCTGATATTCAACATGGGCATTTCCCAGGTTGGCGGTTGCCGTCGGATAGGAATAAAGAGAAATAGCTCTGACTGATTTTCCTCCTCGCCCTCTGATCTACATTTTCACAAGCACGGGGCCTTTTTCACTCTTCCAGCTGGGATCAGTTTTTGCAGTGCAGTCTGGGCATCATTTTTGACACCTCCTGGTCTACAAGGCTCCGTTGCGCACAGCTTTCATGAGCCAGGTTGTGATACCATGCTGAAAACATTATCCATACAATGCATGTTACTTACATCAACAGCTGTTCAGTTCATTTTCTAACTCTTGTAAAATTCTCCCTATCCCCGCAGTGACAAGAAGGCAAGGCATTTCTATTATTGCCAATTAAAAGAGCAAGTTTTAAGTTCGAGGTGCACAAGCAAAGAGGAAGTCTATTTTTTGCTTGCAGCATATGCTTTACAGGCTGACTTGGGGAACTACAAGAAGCACGTACATGTTGGAAAATATTTTGAGCCTCAGCATTATTTCCCTCAGTGGGTAAGAATAACTTATTTGTTTTTGTTTGCTGAAGTTCGATCATTATTTCAGGTTTTGTATGTGCAGTTGTAAGAATTTTAACTCGCTAATAGATATTTTAAAAACTTGGTTTTTTTTTTGAGATATGCTTGGTGGGCTTCTTTCCTCAAGGTTTCAAGGTAACCTGGATGTTTGCATAGTCGGCATTTGGAACGTGCAGGATTATGTTGTCTATTTAATATGAGTAAAACGTCTAATAGCTAGAGCAATATAAAATACACACTTGGTACCAGTAGCTTATGTGAAACAAACAGTGGCACTAAGCACTTCATATCTATAAACTGTTGCTTGCTGACTTTTGTTCAGTTTATAGATTGTTTCAAGCCATATACTTCCTCTTCCACCCCACCCCTCCCCTGTCATATACCCCTCAATCAGGTTTCCTTTTTGTTCCTCAATCTCATGGTTCGGAGATCAGAGCTCAAATACACAAACTACATATTATTCAGACTAAGTCCAAAAACTAATCCATGTCACAAGGCACAAAGAGTGTATTTTCAGCTTCTGCCAATATGCACCTTATTACTACAAAGAATAACATAGAAATTACAGCACAGAAACAGCCCATTTGGCCCAAACTGTCCAGTGTTTATGCTCCTCCCATCCTTCCTCATCTAACTCTATCAGCATAACCTGCTGTTCCCTTCTCCCTCCCTTAAGCATTTCCCTTAAATGTACCTCTACTATTTATCTGATCTACATCCCTGTGGTAGCAAGAAGTTCCAAACTCTTATCAGTCTCGGGGTAAAGAAGTTTTTTTCTGAATTCGCTATTTGATTGCTTGATGACTAATTTAGACTGATGGCCAATTTATACACCATCTACTTCATAACCTTTCATAATGCTAAAGGCCTCTATTAGGTTAATTAATGCAATGTTGCGTAATGTCACATTTAAAAAATTGTACAAAGCATTACTCCTCAATGACACATGCCAACGGAACAATTCTGATTCATATCTTACTTGCTGTACAAAGAGAAGAGAATTGTTGTCCTAGTCATCAGTGCGTGGAGTTAAATGACGCTTTTATTGAAAAAGACTCTAATAAATACTTTTACGTGGAAAACATTGAAGCTGGGGAACTGATGAACATAACAGGTTGTTTTGCCTGAAACCATAACCGTAAACAATTTACAATCTTTTCCCAAGGGCTTATAAAAAATTTTCTCCCCGGACATAAGTTAACAAAATGTAGCAATGGATCAATGATGAGAAGCCTGGTCTTCAGGCTGGCCTTATGACTAATCACAACAGAACTGCATGTGCACACAATGGACAACACCCCAGCTTGAAACCTGCAGACTCTCCTGAAAACTCCCCAACCTTGCCACCGCTTCAACGAATTCAGACTTCTTTGTAAGTCGGTGCTTGCTCTGGCCTTCACAGGATGGGAAATCAGAGAGAAGCCGACTGATATTTCATGAGACGGGAGATTGATTTTTGGAGCGGTGCCAGGAACAGGCTGAAGAGCAGCTGGGCTCATTTTTGTAGCTAATACCTGGAAGAGGAGGCAACAGTGAGTGGATGAGAATAGAAAGAACATCGGGGGCGGGTCGCGGAGGCTAAGCTGGGAGAGGATCAGGGATCTCTTTTTTGGGGGCCTGTGCGAGGAGGTGCAGGGGTAGCCTGACTATCAGGGGAAGCGGAACAAGTGTCCTTTTACTGATTTCAAAACTTCTTGGACAAAACATTGCGGAGGCAAAAACTTTAATATTCTCATGGAATTCCTGTTTTCTCAAAGTATAACTGATGGTTTTAATTTTAGCAGATGCAGATTTATTGGAAAAATCTCAAGAATAAGCTAGTAACGTAATAATTCTTTAAAAGGGAGAAAAAGCAGATATTTCCTTGGTCTATCGGTCAGTAAACAAGTTGCTTTCAAACTTGCTCTTGAATCATAAGATGTAACAATTTGGCATTTACTTTTGGCATTCCGTTGAAACCAGGTAGAACAATAAGACAAAAGCATACGCCCACAAACCTGTTTTCCCTCCCCTTCTTGAAGCAAAACTGCTTTGCTCAGGCACAATATAAGCGCAGACAATGAGTGGAATGTCCTGTTTGAGTTCCAGGTATATCTAGTGACATTCTCCAGATTTGACAGTTATAGACAAGGCTGTATTTAACTGGAACAGAATTACCTGGAAAAACTCAGCAGGTCTGGCAGCATCGGTGGAGAAGAAATCAGTTAACGTTTCGAGCCTTTACGGCCCTTCGGCAGAACTGAAGCATAGTTAGGAGAGAGGTGAAATATAAGCTGGTTTATATTTCACCTCTCTCCTAACTATGCTTCAGTTCTGCCGAAGGGCCGTGAAGGCTCGAAACGTTAACTGATTTCTTCTCCACCGATGCTGCCAGACCTGCTGAGTTTTTTCAGGTAATTCTGTTTTTGTTTTGGATTTCCAGCATCCGCAGTAGCTTTTAGCTTTTTGTTTTTATCTCTGTATTTAACTGGGCTTGAGTCAGGATATAGAAATTATTCCTGAGAGTGCAGACAGGGCTAAGGCATGTGGATTTTGCTCATGGCCTGATACCGAGGATCCTGAATAGGCGGGAATAGATCTAATTGAAGATTCAGGTGACATCATCACTGTTCAAAAGAAGGAGAGAAAGGTAAACCCAGAAACTACAGGCCGGTCAGCCTTCATATCAGTGGTGGAGAAATTTATAGAGACAATAATCCAGGAAAATATTGTTTGGAGAATTGGAAAATTAAAGATGAATAAATGAAAATTAGCCTGGATTTGTAAAAGACAAATCATGTTTAACTAACTTCAATTAAATTCTTCAATGAAGGAGTGGAGATGGCTGATGAAAATAGTGTAGTTGATGTGTATATGGACTTTCAAAAGATGTTTGACAAAGTATCACAAAAAGGTCCAATGATAGGGTGAACTGAAGGCAGAGAATAATGGTGAACAGTTGTTTTTTGGACTAGAGGGAAGTGTACAGTGGTCAGTATTGGGACCACTGCTCTTTTTGATATATATTATATATATTATTGATCTGGACTTGGGTATATAGGGTATAATTTCAAAGTTTGCAGATTACATGAAACTTGGAAATACGTATGAGAGCACTGGTAAGAGCATTTGTACTCTCTCTCTCTCTCTCTCAAGGTTTAATTCAATTCTGGGTCAGTTTAAGAGATGCCCAGAAGATCCAACAGATAGCCCTCCCCTTACCCCACCACATGAGGACTTTTAAAGGCAGGTTTTACACCACATTGGATTTGCATTCCACAAGATATTAAACTGAAGATGTGAGATTGCCTCCTCCAGGGGCTCCCATCCCATTGAGCTCCAGAATCAGGTGAAGACCCTACTCCGGTGTTGTGCTCCATCTTTAAAGTTGCTGTGAGCAGAGAGCATTTGGAAGCTTAAGAGCTCTTCTATAAATGCATCCCAATTCTCTCCCTAATCTTTTGTTTTTCTAAAAAAGGAAAAATTTTTCTAGCATTAGATGGTGACTTAGAATAACATGAAACCTGGCAGAACAGCATCTTTTTGAGGTGGTGAATTACAAAGGAATTTGTTATGAACGTGAATGTCCAGATGATTTCATGCCTTGGTCCTGCTACACTATAGGGAAAGAAATGAAAAACCTATTTAAGCTGAGATTATGCTTTTTGTGTGATGTTTTTAATGAATCTGCCAGCAGAATGTCATCGTAGCCTTGTTAGCTCAATGTTCTCTCCCAAAATTTAGAAGGATAAAATCTATAATTGCATTGCCAAAGAAAATTATAGCTGAATGCTCTGGTTGGACTCTTGCTTTGCACTGCCTGAAGTGCTGTCAATGAGGGAAAGGGATAGTAATAATAATTATGGTAGCACCAGAATGGTTTGATGGTGTGCACAACAATTATTTGTTCCATACATTCTTGTCTTGTTAATTGCTGCAAATAAAACACTTAGACCAGTCCAGTTTCTTTTTAAAAAAAAAACCAAATAACAACTATTATAATATTTTGTTTCATGTGCTTAACTGTGTGTGAACAGTAGTTTTGTTCTGTAGGAGTGCTGCTGTTGAGATGCAGCACTGCAGTGTCGGCAATGGCTACGAGAGCAGGTCAGAAGCTGGGAATTCTGTGGAGAGTAACTCACCTCCTGACTCCTCAAAGCCTGTCCACCATCTACAAGGCACAAGTGGGGAGTGTGATGGAATACTCTCCACTTGCCTGGATGAGTGCAGCTCTAACAACACTCAAGCAGCCTGACACCATCCACAACAAGGCAGCTGCTTGATTAGCACCCCATCCAACACATTCAACATCTACTCACTCCACCACCGATGCACAGCGGCAGCAGTCTGTACCATCTACAAGATGCACTGCAGCAACTCACCAAGGCTCCTTCGACAGCGCCTTCCAAACCTGTGACCTCCACCACCTAGAAAGTCAAGGGCAGCAGACGCATGGGAACATCACCACCTGCAAATTCTCCTCCAAGCCACACACCATCCTGACCTCGAACTATATTGCCGTTCCTTCACGATCGCTGGGTCAAAATCCTGGAACTCCCTTCCTAACAGCACTGTAGGTGTACCTACACCACATGGACTGCAGCAGCTCAAGAAGGCAGCTCACCATCACCTTCTCAAGGGCAATTGGAGCTGGGCAATAAAAATGCTGAACTAGCCAGTGAGGCCCATGTCCCGTGAAAGACTATAAAAAAAATGAAAGATGACAAATGTGTTTTCTAACCCATGTGACTATAATAATTATGGTGCTTAGAGCTTTAACTAAAAAGTGGAATGTTTGCTTTGTTGTACATAGGTAATTAACAAAAGGGGCTGTGATTACATTTTGAAGCATGTTCCAGAAATGCACAGAGAGCATCGTGGCCTGACTCCTAAAGAGGGATTGCTGAGGTTTATTAAAGAGGCCTGTCTTTTGGAGGACGTGCCTGTTCATTATTACAGGCTCCAGAAAGTAAGGAACATATTTTCTTTTCATTCATTATTACTAAATTACAAGGCTGTTAAAATGGGAGGAGAAAAAGTTACTAATGGAATAAATTACACGTATGCTGCAAGTCTTAGAAGAATTTCCTCTTGACTTGGCTGGCAGTGCTATAGTCTGGTAGATGCTTTGTCACCCTAATGGTGAATGTAGCCTAAAAGAGTTTTCTTTCATTGAAAGTTATCTCTTTGACTACTTTGATGTGCCAGTATTGTGTGCATGTGTATGCCTGTGCAACACAGGTTCCAGTATAGATATCTAAGCGAGGCAGATTGTGAGCCAGGAACAATTAAGTTTGTGAAGTAGCACTGGATACCTGAGATAGGTTAAAATAACAGCTTGCAATGTTCACATGATGCCATCAAATCACAGTAGATGAGGACTTGGCTTGTGGTATTAACAGAAGTACACCCCTTGCAGATATGGGCCGGTAATGCAATGATTATATATTTCGGGACTAGTGATCTGGAGGTCTGGACTAATGATACCGAGAATGTGAGTTAAAATCCCACCATGCCATATGAGAATTTGAATGAAGTTTAAAAAATAAATCTGGAAATAAAAAGTGTGCATCAGTAAAAATAACCAGATTAGATCTCCAAAAAGAAAACAGCTAGCTCATAACGTTCCTTAGAAAAAGAAACCTGCCATCCTTTCCTTGGTTTGGCTTATATAACACTCCAATTCAATCAGCTGTATCAAACCACTTCTCCTCCTCCTTCACGTACCATGCCCTAAGAGAACTTTGGCAACCATGGACTTTCTTTGGATTGGTCCATGATTATATTTGGCAAAGTACTGCAGTGGTTTGCCATCGCCTTCTGCAGTATGGCTGACCGGGAAACTCTCCCACTCTTACTGCCTGCCATCAGGCATAAGGATTTACACAGGCTGTTAATCAACCTGTTTGACCATATTATGAACGCACCTTCCGTGGCCATCAAGTCCTGGAGTAGGACTTGAACCTGGAGCTTCCAGCTCAGAGGCAGGGACACTACCACTGCATCACATGACCATATCAAACCAATACAAGGTATAGAAAAAATCAGGTGGATCACTTAACTGTGACTTAGACATCCTTTGCTATAAAGTCATCCTCCATAACATTTGTGGATTGTGCCATGGGCACACACACAGAATCAGCCAACATCCCATATTCCTCCATCACTATGTCATTTTTGATAGGATAGACCCAACAGAGTTGGCCACAGCAGTTTACAGTTGATATCATCAACATTGACTCCAGACACCATTAAGTCTGATGGCTTCAGGAAACATCCTGCTAATTATCACTTACCGCCCTCCCTCAGCTGATGAATTGGTACTCTTCCATGTTGAACACAGGGTAGAAAAGACACTCCTCATCACTCTGCTGGGTGCAAATGCATCTGTCTTTGGCAGCACAGGTAGGAATGACCACTGCATAATCCTTGTGGACACCAAGTTCCATTTTAACACTGAGCATATCATTCGTTATCTTGTGTGGCACTACCACTATGTAGAACAGGGTGGATTAAGAACAACAGTAACAAAAGCAATCTCTAATAGCACCTTGAACGTGGAGAACAGATCCAGTAGCTTGAAATTGGGCATGCACAAGGCACTGTGGACAATCATCAGCAGTGTAAACGTGTACGACTGCAATCTGTAACCTTATGCCTGTTACGACTAGTCCTGGGCGAGGTTCCCCAATTTGTTATGATTGCGGGTGAGGAGGAATGACCTGGCTCCCCTTCGTTGGTCGCAACAAGGTTATTTTAAAAAGGATCCCTTCCTTCGTGGATACCTTCTCCCAGTCCAAATATATTTATGTTTTAGAAGTCAATTTAACCAGGTTTTCTTGAGTCAAAGAAAGAGTAAGCTTATTAGTTACTAAAAACCCAAGAAAAAAAATTAAAATGCAACACACACACAGATCAGAAATTAGAAGTTGAGTCCAAAAATAAAAGTTGAAAAAGATATACGGATTAGTCTTTGGCTTGCCTGTGAGGAGTAGATGGTGAAACGTTGCAGCTAAGTTAGGTGATTCCAGTAGAGCTGACTTTGGTAGTTGAGCAGTTGGTTTGGAGACACTTGGTTCTGCAGGTTAGCTGACTTGCCTCCAGCCAGAGAGAGAGAGATAGAGACTATTATCTACAAGCTGCAGGGATTCCTAGTTGCTGTTCTTCTGCTGTGACCCCCACAGCACACACGAGCACACCAGAACTATAACACACAGCACACAGATCAGGTTTGCGGCAGGCTTTTTAACCCATTTTCTTGTGTATTCCTGGAAGGGAAAAACAAACATGTCTGCTTTCTTTCAACTCGGATCATTTCCACATTCTGAGATATAAGTCAACAGGTGATGATTTCTGCTGAGATTGGTATCCATTGTCTCTGCAACCACAGGAAATTAAAGTTCAGTCTTTTGCATTGCATCTTTTCCTTTCAAGTGTCTCTGTCTGAAGTAGGCCTTGACGCCTTTTTTTAGGTGCGATATCCGATGGTCTCTCTGGATTAGTCGGCCAAGTATAATCCACATAGGAATTTTCCAGAAAGCGGTTACTTTACATTCTCAGCCAGCTTTTGCTTGTCTGTCTTTTTAAAAAACACGTCTTCCTTAAAAGTTCAATATGCCCATAAGTAATTCGAGCCCGTGATCTGCTGTCGTGACATGCCTGGCTGATACATCCCTCTCACTTCCATCACAGTCAAGCTATCTGACCAACCCTAGTTCAATGTAGCACATGGGAGAGTTTGTCTGGATCTGAAAATGAGGTGTAAGCCCAATGAAGCCACAAACAAGACTAAAGAGTGCTCAACAGTAGAAGCAGAATGCTACAGAGAGCAGTAAACCAACAGATCAGTTCAAATCTCTAAAATCCCACCACATGCAGTCACAAATAAGAACATAGCAGGAGTAGGCCATTCCGCCTGTCAACCCTGCCCTGCCATTTAATTAGATCATGGCTGTTTGTCTACCTCAATCCCAATTATCTTGTGCTACCCCCATATCCCCTAATGTCATTAATATCCAAAAATCTATCGATTTCTGTCTTGAACATGCTCAATGATTGAGCTTCCACAGCCCTCTGGGGTAGAGAATTCCAAAGATTCACCACCCTCTGAGTGAAGAAATTCCTCTTCATCTCAGCCCTAAATGGCTTGCCCTTTATTCTGAGACTGTGTACCCTGGTTCTAGACTCACCAGCAGGGGGAAGCATCCCATCTACATCTACCCTGTCACGCACTACAAGAAGTTTGTCAATTTCAATTAGATCACCTCTCATTCTTTGTAACTCCGGGGAGGGGGAGAGAGGGCTGTGTTTTAGAGATCAGGGTGGAGGGTTAAAGCGGGGGAGGGGGGGGATACGATCTTGTGGAGGGGGGTGCCTCTGATGGGTATGGGGACCCCCCACCCCCCAAAAGAGGCACCCCCTCCATTTTGCCCACAGCTGCTGGGCTGCCCACCTTGCTTCCACCTTCCTTTGCTTCAAGGAAGAAAAAGTGGCATCATTTGGCAATTTTTATTTGAAATATTTGGCCTCGATAGATCAAAGATTTATGGGTGAATCCATTTTATTTCTTGCACGTGAATTCTAATTCTGTTTCAGAGCTAAGCAGGTTCGCAGTGCTCTAGCCAACCTGGCTCATTAATGGGATCTGTTAACTGGGACCCATGATTCTTCCCATTTGATTCCAGTTAACCCTGTAAGCCTAAGGGTTAGCAGGACAAGGAGTTAGAATCTTACCGGCATTCTGTGTCCGTGAGCCTATAGGGCTTTAGCTGGCTAAACTCCATCAGTAAGACATGTAGACACCTGGCTGTATTTGAGCCTTGGTTGTTGCCAACCTGCATTTGGTTAAGTAGGATGTACCCTATGGCAGAAGCTTGGTTATGACTTGTGTCATAAAACCTTGTGTGCTACACGTTCAGGTTGTTCTGCCTATTTGTACACAGGTTGACTTTTAGCTGTTGAAATGTTTGCTTTAATCAACTGTATAGAAGGATGCTCCAAACTTTGTATTGGTGGTCAGCAATCTCTACAACAACAGCAGCTTGTAGCACCCTTAATGTAGTAAAATGTCTCAAGGCTTTTCACGGGAGCGTGGTCAAACAAAATTTGACACCAAGCCACATGAGGAGGTATGAGGGCAGAGGGACATGGAGGTATAGCTTTTAAAGAGGATCTTAAAGGAGGAAAGGGAGGCAGAGAGATGGAAAAGTTTTGGGAAGGAATTCCTGAGTTTAGGGCTTTGGCAGCCAAAGATGTGGCTGCCAATGAGGGAGCGATTAAAATTGGAAGGGGGGTGGGGTGGGGTGTTCAAGAGGCCAGAACGAGAGGTGTGCAGGTATCTCGGAGAGTTGCAGGGCTGGAAGAGATTAGGGAGATAGGGAGGGGCAGCGATTTGAATATAAGAATGAGAATTTTAAAACTGAGGCAATGCTTAAGCACGGGGGGTGATGAGTGAATGGAACTTTGTACGAGTTAGGACATGGGTCACAGAGCTTCGAATGACCTCCTGAACACCGTTTTGCCTCTGCATATGCTAACAATTTATTCCGTTGCAGGACAAGAAGGAAGCGCGTCCCTCGGTGGTGCTTGGGCTCACTTTGAAAGGCATGCATATTTATCAGGTACAAACAAGGATGTGACTGTGTAAAAATGTAATGTTCGTTTAATGCTTGCAAAGTGGCCGTATTCAGCTGCATTTATAATTCCAACGTCACGCACTTTGTATTCCTGCTGCAATTAATTGTTAAGCATATTAACTTTCTGTGTTTATTCTGCTTATAGGAGTCTCAGAACGTCCGGCAATTGCTGTATGACTTTCCGTGGTCAAATGTTGGCAAGCTTACTTTCCTGGTAAGTGGAGGAATGTGGTCCTGCCAGTTTTTGGAATCTTGTAAGGCTAGTTTTGAACAATTCATTCCTTAAACAGCAAAATGCCATTTCGAGGTTTCTCTTCATTGTCCAGTCAATATTTGTTTCTAACCCCAAATGTTGTTCAATGTTCATTTTCATGGAAGCTCTGGCCATATTCTGTTTATTTTCCCCTGTGATGGGATGCATCAGATTTCTTTTATTCTTTTAATGCTACATAAATTTGCTATTGATTTTCAATTGTGTATTTTTTTACCCCCACTGTGAAGTGCATGGAGCATTCTCTCACTTAAGAGCTGGAAGCGTCCTCAAATCAAACTTGCACTGAGGCACATGAGAAGACTTTAGGGTAGATGATAAGAAGCTTTATCAAAGAGGTAGGATTTAAGGAGTGTCTTAAAGGAGGAAAGCTAGAAGGAGAGGTTTAGGGAGGGAATTTAAGAACCTAGGGCCTTGGCACATGAAGGCACAGCTGACAATGGTCAAGTGATTAAAATTGGGCTTGCTCAAGGGGCTAGAATTGGGGGAAGTGCAGAAATCTTGGAGGAACATAGGATGGAATAGATTAGAGACGGAGAGAGCTGTGGCTAAGAATGGATTTGAAAACAAGGATAATAATTTTAAAATAAAGGTGTTTCTTAACTGGGAACCAGTGTAGGCTAGTGAGCAGAGAGGTGATACGCAAATGGGACTTGTTAGGACACGGGGCAGCAGAGTTTTGAATGACCTCAAATTCACAGAGAATATAACATGGAGGGGAGGGGAGAGGAGGGGGCGGGTCAGTAGGAGTGGTTTGGAATAGGCAAGTCAAGAGGTAACATAGGAATGGGTCAGGGTTTCATAAGCAGATGAGTTGAGGAAATAACCTTACCTTAAACCCTTAATTTTAATAATTATGTGCTATTGTAGCTCACAATCTGTATCACTCACTTACTAGTTAAATTAGAATGCCACAATACTCCCCGATCATTAATGGTGCTTTTGTGAAACAGCCATGTAGACTCTGCATGGTTTGTCAAGGGCTCTGCTGTAGATTTCACCGCTGATTCAGTGTAGAATGGAACATGTATGTGTATCTTTCCAATGTGAGTTTGTCTTTCGAGGAGACATTTTATCCTTTGAAACTTTAAATCCAATTTACTGCCCTATGATGGCACGATAGCTGTTTCTTTTCTTTAAGCTTGGATTTAATTTGACTTATCCCCGACCCTCTTTTCCTTCCACATTTTTGCACGCATTATTTTCTAACCACAGAGGCAAGTGTCGGAGCAGTGAATCAAATACTTGTCAGGGAAAAGTGAGATTTCATCCGTTCTGGCATATTCCTGATTTCTATAAGTTGCCTGTGAAAGGACAACTGATTTATTTTACTCCAGTTTTTTTTTGCATGGGCTAAGTTAATGCTGAAGATTGGAAATTGAGGAATTATAAAGATATTCTTCAATATCTAATATTTTCCAGGCCAGATTGGGATTCTGTAGAGTAGGGGATTCAGAGATGGTGGTGATTGTGGGATGCCTATGATAGAATAACATATGAACTCTATGTGGAGTGGACTTGACTGGCCAAGTAGGCTTTACTTGCTCCAGATTTTGCACGTATAAGGACAAGAGAAGCAGACACATGGGAACACCACTGCCTGTTCCCCTGCAAGGCACACACCATCCTGACTACAAACTACATTACCTTCTCTTCACTGTCGCTGGGTCAAAACCTCGGAATTTCCTTTCCAACATCACATGAACTGCTGTGGTTCAAGAGATGGCTCACCACCACCTTTGAGGGCCATTAGGGATGGGCAACAAATGTTGGCATTACCAGTGATACCCACATCCCACGAAAGAATAAAAAAAGTGATAAATAGGAGAACGTTGCAGGATTTTTCTCTCATATCAATTATCAGATTATTTCCGTCACTGGAGTTGTGTTTTATTGTATGATTTTAAACCTTTTTGCTTCCTTTTCTGTTGTAGGGAAAGAAGTTTGAGATCCAGCCAGATGGTTTACCCTCCGCCCGGAAGCTGATCTATTACACAGGTTGTCCATTC
Source organism: Cetorhinus maximus (assembly GCF_964194155.1). Lineage (NCBI taxonomy): Eukaryota > Metazoa > Chordata > Chondrichthyes > Lamniformes > Cetorhinidae > Cetorhinus > Cetorhinus maximus. The sequence goes on from NC_135892.1 coordinate 105,837,433, forward strand.
CGATCCAGGCATTTGCTGCAGCTCCTCAGTAGCAGCCATCGACTCTACATGAATGTTCAGCCCGTGCTCAAACAGATTCGAAAAATTGAAGAAATGGAAGGTAAGAACAGAGAAAACACAACCTAGGTGTGTGGGAAAACCTCCAACGTACAGTTTAAACTCTGTTGTTAAACTTGCATACTTAAAACAAAAAGTTTAACTAGCCTGGACCCTTCACAAATGCTCCAAGTTGATTCCAAAATGTTGTAGTACCTTTTCCAAATAAACTTCCTCTACTTCTGTTTGAAGAAGGGCAGGGTAATCTTCTCTCCAGCGTTCCTCCCTCAACCAGCACCATCAAAAATAGGTTATCTAGCTGTTCATTTGTTTGCTGTTTGTGAGATTATGCTGTGCCCACGCAACAGCAATTAAAATGTAGCTTGTTGACTGTGAAGCACTTGGATCATTCTGAAGATATGATAAGCAGCTATATAGAAATGTAATTTCTTCTTTCCTTTCTTTCTTACCTGTCCTAATTTACATATTGGAACTGAGATATTACATTCTTGTGGTATACAACTTCTTTCAAATGGGCATTTTTTTCTTCTTCAGTGGTCATTCAAACAGAACTGGAGAAGTGCATGTGCTTGGTTACAGCAGAAGTACTCGATCCTTTCTACACATCCTTTCTCATCAGTGGGCGCTGTGTAGCATGTATTTGTGGTCAGCTATTTCGAATGGAGGGAGTCTGCAGCAGGACCAGGTTTCAGGCCATTTAACCATTCAGTTTTGTACTTTGGAGCTAAAGGGTTGTCCTATCTCAGACTGGGTAGCTTGTAGCAAGATGGACTAAGAGACAAAGCGGGGGCGGGTGGTGGATTGGTTTTACTTTTGGATTGGGGTACTCTTTGGAAAGACTCTTAGGAACTATGAATGAAATTGTGGGTTTCTCTGCCAAGTAACGTTCATTTGGGGAGAGGAGGCTTTTGTGGGAAGGGAGAGCTGGATTGTGGATTGTTTTTGGGCTTAAAGGGGGGTGTGAATAGGAACACTATGAAATTAATGAGTTTAGGATTTTTTTTTTAGGTTAAAAAGTACAGACTGAAGATTGTAAGTTGTACATGAATGCAATTCTTGGATTCCACTTCCTCATCCAGTTTTGGAATGTGGGAATGGTGCTACTGCTCCGAGTCTATTTTTGGTCACTGGTCGTGCTGCTGCTGCCACCTTGTGGTGTGTTTATGAAAGGCCATCCACCATATCATTGCTTGCAAAGATAAAAACAAAAAGCTAAAAGCTACTGCGGATGCTGGAAATCCAAAACAAAAACAGAATTACCTGGAAAAACTCAGCAGGTCTGGCAGCATCGGCGGAGAAGAAATCAGTTAACGTTTCGAGCCTTCATGGCCCTTCGGCAGAACTGAAGCATAGTTAGAAGAAGGGAGAAATATAAATTGGTTTAAGGTGGGTGGGGTTGGGGGGGGGGGGGAGAGACACATTTTGAGGGTGTGGTGATTGTGGAGATGAGCAGATAATCAAAAGATGTCACAGACAAAAGGGTCAAAGAGGTGTCGAAGGTGGTGACATTTGTCTGAGAAAAGTGCTAATTAAGAATGGAAGACAGGATATTCAAAGTACAGCTCTAGTGGGGGTGGGGTGGAAAGACTAACAAGGTTTTAGTTTAGATTTAAAAATAATGGAAATAGGTGGGGAAAGAAGAATCTATATAAATTATTGAAAAAAAAAGGGGGGGGGAAGAAACGGGGTGGGGATGGGGGGAGGGGGAGTTTAAGATCTAAAGTTGTTGAATTCAATATTCAGCCCAGAAGGCTGTAAAGTGCCTAGTCGGAAGATGAGGTGCTGTTCCTCCAGTTTGCGTTGGGCTTCACTGGAACAATGCAGCAAGCCAAGGACAGACATGTGGGCAAGAGAACAGGGTGGAGTGTTAATATGGCAAGCGACAGGGAGGTTTGGGTCACTCCTCCATCACCCCCTACTCCTCAACCCCCACTTATGGCACCTCCCCATGCCCACGCAGAAGATGCAACACCTGCCCCTTCACTTCCTCTCTCCTCACCGTCCAAGGGCCCAAACACTCCTTTCAAGTGAAGCAGCATTTCACTTGCATTTCCCCTAACTTAGTCTACTGCATTCGTTGCTCCCAATGCGGTCTCCTCTACATTGGAGAGACCAAACGCAAACTGGGCGACCGTTTTGCGGAACACCTGCGGTCTGTCCGCAAGAAAGACCCAAACCTCCCTGTCGCTTGCCATTTTAACACTCCACCCTGTTCTCTTGCCCACATGTCTGTCCTTGGCTTGCTGCATTGTTCCAGTGAAGCCCAACGCAAACTGGAGGAACAGCACCTCATCTTCCGACTAGGCACTTTACAGCCTTCTGGGCTGAATATTGAATTCAACAACTTTAGATCTTAAACTCCCCCTCCCCCCATCCCCACCCCGTTTCTTCCCCCCCCCCTTTTTTTTTTCAATAATTTATATAGATTCTTCTTTCCCCACCTATTTCCATTATTTTTAAATCTAAACTAAAACCTTGTTAGTCTTTCCACCCCACCCCCACTAGAGCTGTACTTTGAATATCCTGTCTTCCATTCTTAATTAGCACTTTTCTCAGACAAATGTCACCACCTTCGACACCTCTTTGACCCTTTTGTCTGTGACATCTTTTGATTATCTGCTCATCTCCACAATCACCACACCCTCAATGTGTGTCTCCCCCCCGCCCCACCCACCTTAAACCAATTTATATTTCTCCCTTCTTCTAACTAAGGGCCATGAAGGCTCGAAACGTTAACTGATTTCTTTTCCGCCGATGCTGCCAGACCTGCTGAGTTTTTCCAGGTAATTCTGTTTTTGTTTATGTCATTGCTTGCTTCTGTCAGCAAGAAACATGAAACATTCAATCATCATTTTCCTGATCATTATAGTGTGAATAATTTTCAGTAAAGCTTCCAATTCAGAAATATTTTCTCCCTCAGGAACTAAATTGAATCTGAAATATACTGATTAACGTGTACAAGAATTCCCACTATAGGTATCCTGCCTCACTTCTCTGAGGAACCAGTACTTTAAAGGATTGTGAACATAAAAAAGTCTCATACCATTTTAGAAACTCAGTTGAGACATGCCAGATTCCAACATCTGTCGATTAATTCCTGGCTTTCTCAATTATTTGGGAGAGTGAATAATTTAACTAATTTATTTTACTTTATTTTTGGGCAAAGATGCTTTCCATATTTACATTAAAGTTTACATTCCTTCACAATGTACAATGCAGAGAAAAAGCGCTACAGAGAATCGTACATCAGTGATGTCTTTGAGATGGATCTAGAGCGACTAGATGAGCATTCACATGGCAGTGGAAGCAGTCAAGGAAGTGCAAGGAACAAACGGCTCTCCCGTCATTCAACCGTTAGCCATGGTAGTTCACATACCTCTGGGATTGAGGCAGATTCGAGGCACAGAATGTCTGTGGAGATGGCAGTGGATGAACCATTTTCTACTGAGCCAGTGCACAGTACAGTTAAATACTGTAGTATGATGAGCCGCAGAAGCTCCCATACATCAGGAATAGAGAGCAGCAGCAAAGACCGGACTGATGATGATGGTAAGAATGTTGGCAAATTTCAGTTATATGACTATTCTCCCAGTCACTTGACAATACTATAGCAGTCTGTACAAAAAGCTACCAGTATTTAGCATTTATGTTCAGCTTCTTTGGAGTGACATATATTAAGATCACAGCCGATTCAGGCAGAGAAACAGCCCAGTTTTTCATTTGGGTGAGGCTGCTTCTGATCTTCAAAAATACTTTGAAAATTGACGCATAATCTGTAACCATGAAGTGAATCTAAGACAGTCCTAAGGGTTTTTAGAAATCAGTGGGGATGGGCTTGACTTGATTCAAACCAAACCCATGAAGCCAACACCACTCTGTCAATGACAGTCAAGTCAAAGAGATACAGGGGTGGAACATTTCTTATTAAATTAACTAAAGATGCTGGTCGTCCAAGTCTCACAATGGTGGATGAATCAAATTCTTTTGCTTTCCACAGCTGCTAGATTGTAAAGCCATATCAATCTCCCTAAATCAACATTAGGCAATTTACACAAAATACAAATTTGAAGCTTTGCAGGTTTTCATATAATATGGGCAACTAGCAAACTGGATTTTAAAACCCTTTCACACAACCACACGTGTAACTGCAGTGAAATAGCTGTTGAAGCATATATGTGATGCTTTGCATATAATATACATGGAGTACATTAGGTCAGTGCCCCATTGGATTCAGTTTTTACTTTCTAAATCAATCTCCAAAAACACTAGTCACGGCTTAGAATTTAAAGTTTAAAGAGGTTAACAAACAGTTTTATAAGACTGTTTTCTGATTAAACCTAATTCTTCAATAGCTAACTACCACTCTTTCCTGCTACAGAGGTGGAGGTCCCTGTCGATGATCCACTTGAGACATCTCAAGAAAATGTTATAATTGAAGGTGAATCTGTTGACTATCCCATTTTAAAGCAGGACTATTGGCAAGGTGAGCTGAATGGTTATAGGATGCATGCTCAGTAATGACCATCTCTAATTCAGTAACTTTCACTTAGGTTCAGAAGGAATTAAGGCCTAGTCTCAGACTCAAGTTAAATGGGTCAAAATTGATAAAGATTATAGTAGGGTTGAGGATCAGTAGAAATTAAGTAGAAATAAAGATCATGGGTAAAAATTCATAGGCTACGATCAGAGTAGTTACGCTGTGATCGTACCCACTGGTGATCAGTGGCATAAAGCCTATTGGAGCATATGTGGTTGGCTCATACAAAGGCCAATTGAATTTACAGGGACAGATTGGGATCCAGCATTATTATAACACTGCTCTAAAGGAGCCAAGTGGGTTGCAGCCCCCATAATTTCATTGGTGTGATTTAAAACTATAACATCAACTTATAATACCTTTAATGTTATAAATTGTCCCAAGGCACTTCACGGGAGACAGTCAGACAAAATTTACACCTAGCTAAAGGAGATAATGGGGTTGGCAACTAAAAACTTGGTCAAAGTGGTAAGTTCTTAGGAGTGTCTTAAAGGAGAGAGAGGTGGAGAGATTTTGGAGGGAATTCCAGAGGTCAGGGCCTAGATGGTTGAAAGTAAGGCTGCCAATGGTGGGGGTGAAGAAAATTACGTATGCACGAAAGGTCAGAATTGGAGGAATGCAGAGTTCTCAGAGGATTGCAGGGCTGAAGAAAGTTATAGAGATAAGGGTGAGATTATGGAGGGATTTGAACGGGAAGATGAGAATTTTAAAACTGAGGGATTAGTGCACCAGGAGCAATTTGTCAGTGAGCACAAAGGTAATGGTTGAAAGGGGCTTACTGTCAGTTAGGATATGAACTTTGGAGTAGTTGAGTCTGGAGGGTAACAAAAGCATGGATGAGGGTTTCTATCAGCAGATGGGCTGCACTGTGGGCAGAGATGGGACAAGTTATGGAGGTAGAAGTAGACGGTCTTTATGATGGAGGGACTGGCAGCTCAGCTAAAGATCACATATGTTGTCAATGTTGTGAACAGTCTGGTTCAGCCTGAGGCAGTGACCATGGAGAGAGATGGATTCGATAGCTAGGGAATGCAGTATGTTGTGAACGGCTTCAAAGAAAGTCACAAACAATAGTGACTAATTTTAGCAACAAAGTACACAAACAAAACCCTTTTAAATCAATAGTTTTTATTTAAAGTTTAAAATCAAATTCAAGTATTATGAGTAGATTATGTGCTGGTCAGTACTTTGGTGTGGTTTTATTACCTCTAGAATAGACAATACCAACACACTCCTGGCCAGCCTTCCATATCCTACCCTCTAAATTTGTTCTCATCCAAAACTATGCTGCCTGTGCCCTAACTCGAGCTAAGTCCAATTCACCCATCACCGCTATGCTTGCTACTTACATTGGCTCCTAGTTAAACATATTCTCAATTTTAATATTCTCATCCTTGTTTTCAAATCTATCAAAGACCTTGTCCCTCCCTTCTCTGTAATGCGTCAAGCCCTACAATCCTCTGAGATATCTGTGTTCCTTCAATTCTGGCCTCTTGAGAATCTCTGGTTTCAATTACTGCACCATTGGTGGCTGTGCCTTCAGCTGCTAATGTCCCAAGTTCTGGAATTCCCTCCTTAAACCTCTCAGCATCCTTTAACTCTATTTTTGTCTTCATGATGTTCCTTAAAACATACCTCTTTGGTCAAGATTTTGGTTATTTGCCCCTAATGTAAAATTTTGTTTGATTACACTCCTGTGAAGCACTTTGGGGTGGTTTATATGTTAAAGGTGTTGCATAAATACAAGTTGTTGTCGTTGTTGGTACATAGTGGGCTGTAAAGATTTTCAATTAATCTCTTCTGTGACAGAGCTCCATAGTGATGGCCTATAGCCAAAGCCACTGATCTGTGAATCACAGAATACTATCCCATCTTACAATATAAATAGACTCATTCAGTCAACAAAGACCAAAGGGTCTAATTGTAGACTAATGGAATCCTGGAAAGTGAAATCATCCAAATCTCACCTGCTTACAATAATGATTTAACTTGTTAATAAAATAACCTAAAGTAAGCCTATATTGAAAATAGCATCTTAACATTAAATCATATATTTCTGTCTTTTTAGCAATGAAAAGTCTGTTTTGCTTTCTAGATATTACCAATGATACCACTGTGAGTTTGTGCGATCCTTCAGTAAAACTTCGAGGACAAAGTGTAGACTCGCTCTCACAGGTACAAAGTCTTGCTTTTGCTATCTTGTAAAGAAGCTGGAGTCCAATTCTTTGCATTCACATGTTTAAACCAGTAATTGCTTAAATGTTATATTAAAAGGTGCTGTGTCATCAACTATTTGGTCAGCAGAAGGTATAGAAATATAAAAATATACCCATGTTTGCAATGTAGATCAGCAGACCAATAAGTTGGCTCTCCCATAATTTTACTTGGTGAACACTGCTATGTTTTAACTTGCTGTTAAGTCATTTGTAACATCAATCTAAAAGCAGCTTGGGTAATGATAACAGTGTTACGAACATACACGGAAACTATAAAGGGAAGTTAGAACTTTCTTCTAGGGAAAGTATAAATTCTGTCTAATCTTTCAGAACTTAGAAAATCTGAATGAACAAATGTGTCTTCACTTTTACAGGCTACGCGATCTAAGCCGCGAAATTCCACTGATCGCCATAGTCAAAGCTTGGATGATGTACGTCTGTACCAACAGCAACCACCTTTAGGCTCCACTTTATCTTCAGACAGCTCCCAGAGCTACACTTTTGGCTGCATCAGTGAAGACAAAGATAGCCAATTTTGCTACACTTACTCCACGGCAGATTGTAAGACTAAGTCCACCTTTTATGGCAAACGTTCAATGAACTGCCTATCCCTGGACCTCCTTGGAGAAGAGCAACTACTAGAATTTGTGGTATAATTAGTAGCTGTATCATCATGGTTAATTTGCTAACTAGGCAAGCCCTGGACTGATCTATTTTTGAGGGTTAAATTATGATTTAAGGAAGTTGTATTGCGAAACATAATGTGAAGATCTCCTGTAACAGGAATCCACAGGGAGTAAGGTCCAAAAACATGAGCCTAACAGTAATTTCTGCAAACAATTTAATGGAGTACTGTATACCTCACCAATACTTGGAGCCCAAACTAAAGATTCATTGTTAGAATCTATCTGCAGTTGTATGAGTAACTTTGGGACTTACTGTGGTAATTTTGCAATGGGTTTTATTTCATACATAGAAAACAAATGGAAAACTCTTAACCATTCCTATTTCAGTACCAGAGTTTTTGTCGACACTAGCCTTCTGCAAAACAATTCCATATTTACCCAAATGAGAAAAATACAGATATTTCATTTTACCTGTGAGGCATTCAATGAGTTGAGTAACAATGAACACTGACCACAAGAATTAGGAGGAATAGGCCATTCAGCCCCTCGACCATGCTCCACCATTCAATAAGATCATGGCTGATATGATTGTGACCTCAACTCCACTTTCCTGTCTTTGTCAGCTCCCCCACTTCCTAACCCTTGACTCCTTTGTTGATGAAAAATCTATCTGAATTGGATAATTGGAGTGAATTGCCTTTATTGTCGCCTTCATCCAGTGTTCCTAGGGCTCCCCAGCAACAAAATTGGTGGGAGATGTGCCTGCATTTAAGAAGTCTTGCTTCAGCTAACCCGAAAGTTCATTTTTAACAACCCACAACAGCAAGGAACAACAATATGAAGATCTATCTAGAGTACACACTTCAGAATCATTTTTTGGGCACTGCTGTGTTTGGAGGATGGAGTTTAAACTGAACAACGTTCAAGCAAATACCAATGAATGATTACTTTGATCATTTAAAGAAAGGTATGCCTTCAGTGGCAACAGAGTGACCAATGCTCCAATAAACTAATGAACAATGGGCTCCCAATCATTACTCTGTTGTTACTGGGAGATTTTAAGCAATTGTATGATGCTTCCTATGACTAAGAAAGAAAAATTGGAGATCAGTCGGGTCACTATTTACCATTGTGCACCTCTAATCGGCAGGTGTGGAATAGAATTAAGAGGGCTGAGAAACAAGATTTCATTTGTTCTCTTCAAAAGCATTTTGGTTTCAAGCAAGGTTGTGCTATGCTGCCAAGATCACCATTTTAAATATGGATGGTCAGAGTAGACTCCAGCATCATATTCCTACCCATCCTTGGTCTAACCTATTTTGCATTGATACAGTGATAGAAATGATAGGTAGCTTGTATTATATTGGACCAAGTGGTTTTGGGATGCACAGGAAGTGTTCACTTAAGAACAAAATTGTAAATTGCTCCTCTGTAATGCTAACTGTGTAAATGGAGACCAAAAATGCACTGAACGTGGTAACAAAGGAATAATATTGCGCTGCTTGTGAAATGTATCTTTGATGCTGACATGTGCCTTATATTGGATTAAGAGAATATGCAACAGCATTCTCAGCATTTATCCACTGAGAAATAAGAACGGAATGGAAAAATCAAAATGCCAGATCAAGATCTGAAGATGTAGTCTACTTGGAGAGAAAGGAATTCTGTTTCGTGAAATGAAGTAGTAAGTTCAGGCAGTGGGGATGAAGAGAGACAGAATCGGTTCCTTTTCCTTTCTCCTCCTCATCCTATTTACAAATATTTCTGGTTGTTGCACTTTTAAAAAAAATGTTCCCCAGGATGATTAAAAATTACAGCACTGATGGTGCCCATTCAGCCCATTGCACCTAGCTCTTCAAGCTTGGAACTTACTCCAAGTAGATTTCTTTCTCCTCTTCCCATATCCTTTGTACTTTTTTATTTTAAGTATTTATCCAGTTGCCTTTTAAATGATAAGCTTTGTTGCCAAGTCACTTTCAGTAAAACATTCCATGTTCTACTGACCCCCTTGTGTAAGAAATCTGCCTTCATTCTTCTAGTGACCTTGCATTTGTGATCTCTAGTTATCTATTCAGCAGCTAAAACAATTTTTCATTATTTACCATGTCAAAATTTTCCTAATTTTGAAAATCCTCTCTTAGGTCACCCTCCTTAATCTTTGCTTACAGTGAAAATGCTCCAATTTTTTGAACCTGCCTTAAAAACTTTAACTACTTATTTCTGGTAGTTCCCTAGTTAATATTTATTCTATTCTTTCTGTGGCTCCTATATTCTTCCAATATTCTTCCTTATCAGTGCCTAGAACTAACCAGAGTTCTGCAGCTGTAGCCTGGCAGACTCATTCAACAACATCAAAAACTGGTTATTTGGTCATTCATTCATGTTTTGTTTAAGGGACTTCTCTATATTCAAACTGTGTTTTGCCTATGTAGCAACAGTAACTGCACTTCAAAAGTCATCCCATTGGTTGGGATGTTCTAAAAATGTTACAATACTATGTAAATGAAAGGCACCATCCAACCAGATGTTTTACAAGCTCAACATCACTTCCTTGCTTTGCATTCAATGCATCTGTGACATAAAACTCAAACATATTTGACTTTTTATGGTCCTTTTCTGTGTTTCCACCTTTAAAGAGCAACTTCATTTGAACCCCAGGATATCTTGGAAAGATTATAACCATTAAGGATTACTTACGTTTTGGGAAAGAAACAGAAAAAGGATGTTTCACGTCCTCTGCATTGAACTATGCATTGATTTCACTAACCTATCCGTGCCCTCTTGCATTCTTCCTCTGTTTACCATTTCTCAAGTTGGTATTATCAACAAGCTTTAGCTTCTAGTGGCTGTCTGGGGCAGACCCCTATTCATATCCATCCAATCTGGAAAACATCCATTTATCCTTATTTCCTACTTCCCATTCCGGGGTGCTCTCTATTAATGGGATTACATTTAATTTAATGCACTGTTCCAGATCTTGCCGAATTCAACAACAAGGCGCAAAAATGTGTCCAGTTCTGGCTGGGCCATGTATAGACTGTCCGTGGACACGATAAAAAGATTTAATTTAATGTGCCATAGTTTTCCTAACAAGTCCCTTCAGTAGTACCTGTCAAATATCTTTGGAAATTCATTTTTTCTAGCACCTTTTTTATACCTTGAGATTTTTTTAAAACTTCAATTAATCAAGCAAGAGGTGATCTTTACAAATGTGTTCAGCTGAAGCTTGCTCTATTCACCTATCTGGGTCTGCTATTGCCTACTTTACCTATTGCTTTCACTTCTAAAATTAATTATGTAGCGGTGTGCTGATCCTTGGCTCTGTCATAACAGTATGTGAGGAGCTAGGCTAAATCAACTGCATTGTGATCTTCAGGTCTGATCATTTTTCAGATGCCAATTAGTGACAATGTAGCTTTCATCCTCCAAGAAGACTGCAGAAGTAATACAGCAAAATAGATTAAATAAAACTGTGGCTAAAATTTACAAAGTACAAATGAACGTTTACTATTTAAAAGTTTATTGCCCTTCTATTTTTATAGATATGAGAAAGGACAACTCTCCAGAGGAAATTCTTTCCTCCAAGTCTTTTAAAGTTAATTTCACACTATTTATAGTGTAGTATTGTGGTTACAGGTTGTGCATACATTTCCTTATATATACAGTACTCATAATGTAATCAAACTCAGTGTCATCAATAACAACACACTTGAAGAATTCATAACTTTTGAAGGGTTATTCCCCACAGGTCAGATAATTTTTTGCTAACTCTCTTTACTCTTATGCACACTTGCTTTCTTCTTCTTCTCTGCTTGCTATTTCTCTCCCTCACAGTCCCTCTGCCAGTAGGTTTTGAACTGAGGAGTTGAATGCATAAACCGTTGTGTGCCGCATTATTTATACTGTCTTCAAGCATATAACATGTGTTTGTTGTCACAAAGCATAAGATTAACATTGATTTTTTATACCTCTTTTGTAGTTATTTGAAAACAATGAAGGATATATGTACTTTGCTAAGGATTGTTTTAAAATGCTGAAGAACAATCATTTTATATTATATGAAACTTTGCAGTATTATAACTGAACACTGTGAAAATTAGCTATACAAATGTATCCTGTTTATTTACAAATTAAATAATTAGGTAACGTTTTTGTCTAGATCTACGAAACTCAGTTTACCAGGGGATTTAAATGATTGTTATATAATAGTCAAACTGCTGTTATTTGTATAGTTGTTGAATATTTAGTTTTAAATGTGAGCTTCATATTTTATGTTCGCCTGTCATCCTTTCCATGAAAGGAGCCTATTATGCACATAAAATACAAGTTACAAAATTTTTAATTTCCTGTTTTTGTAAATTAAAAAAAAATGCACATACATGTACAGCTTCATCATCTTCCTTTTTATTAATTTGTAGGTATCCCTTCGCACTTTTTAGGATTCCTTTTATATTAATGTAGTGATGGTAATTCCTAACATACATCTCATGCACTTGACAATGCCATCACCTATAAATTTACCTGCCAACAGTCAGCGGGTGGCAACTGTAACCCATTTTTTTCCTGCACTTCTTGATCTGCCATCAGTACTCATCAGTTTCCTCGATAATCTTTAACTGAACCATTTCCTTGCATTTATAATCAGCGTGACACCACAAGAAGAACCCCAGCATATTTAACTCAAAATAATTTCTGCATCTATAAATTCTTCATTTTGCATAATCCCTTTATTCCCTCAACACTGGATTCCCTTAACTCGAGCCGCCTATATGTACCCTGCGCACCCCCACCTCCCCGGTTGCTCCAGAGGTTTAACTTAGCCTTCAAAACTATCTCTGTAAACTTTTGCACCTCTTTTCCCTTCTGTGGAGAATGGGAAACCAGCAATCAAAACATTAAAGAGTGGTTAAATCTGGAGATGAGGGCTTTGATGGCTGAGGTGAGGAGATGACACTCTTGCAGGGTTGGCAGCAAGCAGTTTTGCTGATGGGTAAGATGTGAGCTTTAAAGTTTAGGTTAGGGTCAAATCAAAATCCAAGCTTGAGAATAGCCAGGTTCATCTTGAATGGTTGAGAATGGAAATTATTGGCAAACGCATGGGATTATGACATAATTTGTAACTCATCCTGATTATTGGGGCAAGCATTCCAACTAACTACATGTGGAAGCCAGGCCAGTGCATGTATATTGTCACTGAGGGACGACATGTAGTGAGCAAGAGAGGATCCAACGCCTAAACTTCCAGAAACTCTGGAAGTGACAGCCTAGAAGCTGGTTGAGAAGTTATTGCTGGAGAGGTAGTGGTTAGGATCTGGAATACGGTAGCTGAGAGTGGTGGAGGTGGATTCAATCATGGCATTCAAAAGAGAATTGGATCATTATCTGGAAATGCGGCATTATGGAGCAAGGGGGGGGAGGGGCGTGCTGCGCAGACACAGTGGGCCAAATGGCCGCCTTCTGTGCTGTAACCATTCTATTGATTCTATATTGAATTTGAGTCGATATATATCAAATTCAGAACATTGTAGTCCTTAATGAAGAATGCACTACCAGAGGTGCTGTTCTGATGTGAAATATTAAAACAATTGATCTGTTTGTCCAAGTGGATTTAAGAATTATTCAGGATGATAGCAAGGATGAGAGACTAAATTTGCAGGGCTGGTGCAAAAGGAACGGTATTGGATTTGCTGAGTTGCTCTTGCAGAGCGCCAGCACAGACACGACGGACAGAATGGTGCTGTAACCATTCTGTGAGCCCAGTCAAGTGTCGTGCCTTATCTAACCAAACAACGTGAGCACACAAAGGACCTTTCTATCACCAACGGGAAAAAAAACAAAATGGCGGCTCCATCACTTACCAAACCGTCTTCAGCTTTTTGGTGACGTCGGGCGGGAGTGAGGTCTAGTCGAAACTACGTCCGTTGCGTGACCGGCTGGCCAATGGGGAGCGAGGATTTTGACGACGGGATGACGCAAGCCGTGAGGTCTGGCGGGAAGCGAGCGTGAGATTTGACGGCTTCGGGCGGTTAACGGCCGGCTGGCGGGTGTCACGTGGTGAGCATGTTTTGCTGGGGAGTGGCGGCGATGTTGCTGCTGGTGCTGAGGGACTCAGAAAGCGTGTGGAGGTAGGCAGTCCAGCCAATAAGTATACCTTCCAGAGGTATATAGATGTAAGCTTTATGGAAGCGCGACAAACAGCCCGAGCTTGTTCCAAAAACGATGCGTTATTTTCGGTTACCACAGAGTTCCAGAGTTCCCAACGATGACTGAGAAAAACCAACTGATGCAACAACCATCCTCACCTGGAGTAATAAACAGAGCAACCGATTTATTTCCTCAACATGATACCCAGTAAATCTTTATAGAATGCGGTTTCCATTATTGAATCCATATCCTGACTCTTAATAATTAGACTTAAATGGTAACGGTTGAACTGGGTTAAATCCCTATTTGCTCTTAAAACTATTGATAGTACATTTCTTATCCTGGTTCCTCTCGCAAAGTTAGGTCTTTCATCAGTAACTTTGGCGTGATTCTGTCCCTATAGGTTTTCAACAACAAGCTTTAATATACTGTATTGGCTAATGACAGTATTGTTATTGTACAACAATTCTGCGGTATGGCAAGCAATACTGCAACCTGGTTTCTCAGGCTTGACCTTCGCAATTTGCCTTCAAGGCTGTGGACTTCTGACTGTCTTGAGAAGTCTAGCTTTTAGAAGGAAGATGCTGCATCTTTGTACTATTTGCCTGCCTTGGGCTGCACATACACATCTCTGCCCTTATCTTCTAGTTATTCATTATTCATCAAGCTGATACCACCAACACAAGATGAGCTATTTCCGACCTCATACTTGTGCCATCGTATCAGAACCGTTTATTTCCAAGTTTAATCTGCTCCCACTTCTAGCTGCCCTACCATATAACTGGAAGAAAGGCAACATTTATCCATTTACTTACTTCCACACCATTTTCTGGGACTCCAATTACTCCTTCCATGTTAGATAGTACTTCACTTTCTCAATCCGAATCTAGAATTGCATAGAAATTGCAGCATCGAATCAGGATGTTCAGGCTAACGGGTCCATGTTGGAGATTACTTTGTATGTGCTCCCAGTCTTCCCTTTGTACATCTATGTAGCCTATTCGTAAATGTTAAATGTCTCTGCTTCATTCGCTAACTCTGGCAATATATTTCAGATTTCCACAATTCTATGTACAATCACGTTTATCTTGCTTTCACTTCTAAATCTCTTATTTTCAATGCCCCTCATTCTGGATTCTACAAGAACTGAAAACAGCCTGATTCTAATAACTGTATTCCCACCTTTTCATAAGTTTAAACAGCTACATCAAATCATCCCATAATCTCAGGCATTAGAGCTGTACCTTGAGTGTCCTGCCATCCATTCTTAATTAGCACATCTTCTTAGATAATATCACCACCTTCAACACCTCTTTGATCCTTTTGCCTGTGACATCTTTTGATTATCTGCTCCTATCACTGCTTGCTTGTCCCTACAGCCACCCCACCCTCAACTTCTCTCCCCCCCCCCCCCCCCCCACACCTTAAACCAGCTTATATTTCACCCCTCTCCTAACTATACTCAGTTCTGTTGAAGGGTCGTGAGGACTTGAAATGTCGACTCTTTTCTTCTCCGCCGATGCTGCCAGACCTGCTGAGTTTTTCCAGGTAATTCTGTTTTTGTTTTGGATTTCCAGCACCTGCAGTAGTTTTTTTGTTTTCATCCCATAATCTCCCTTGTTCTAATGAAAATAGCTCTTTTCCTAATGAATCTGTACCCTATCTTGCTTCAGCATCTTGCCTAAAGTGTACACTCAAGACACCCATCTTGACCTCACCATCACTTAACACTTTTCTTGACCTCTCCGTTGTCTCTGATTGGTCACACTGTTTGTTGAGCATCTAGTACTGGATGAGTGAAAAAATTTTTGCAGCAAAATATTGGGAAGGCTGAAACCACAGACTTTGATCCGAGCCACCCCGCACAAGCTCCCCTCAAACCCCACCCACTCTGCTCCCTAGCCATCCTTCCCCCTGGCAGTCTAAGGCTGAACAAGACTGTTTGCAACCTTGCTGTTGTCCTGAGGTTCCAATGCCCAGGAGTCTGCACGATAAAAAGAATCTGTTTGTAACCTGCACTGGTAATTTTCTATTGAAACTAAGACCAGAGTGTCCTTTTCTCTTTTTAGCATGTTCTGAAATGATTCAATCTTTTTAGCTTACTGATATCTTCTGGACCTGACTGGTAGAGAAAAAAGCTCAAAAGATATAAATATCACATACAGTTTGAATCATTGACGCTGAGTTAATGATAGTTGAGGTGTTTCTTCTTGTGTTACTGAGGAGACTGATGCCCAGCTGTGGCTGGAAGGGTATATTGAGGCATAAGGACATTTGGACATTGCAGCCACATTCAGATCCATTCAGTCAACTTTGCCCACAGCGGCAAATGGCCACCTGTTAAGGGCCTTTGCAATTGGACATTTGATTGTGGGAAGACTAGTACTTTGGTACACCGATGACAATTTAATCAAAAATTACAAAAACATTTATTTGCATCTTAAACAAAATTTCCACAGTGTAGGTAAATTATAATATAAATATATACCTGAGGTCTGTGCCCTTCAAAATGGATAATGTGTTGAATATTTTTACCTTGTTGGGCATGTGAAATATTGCTTGAGTAGAGTTGCTCCATTAGGTGATGGGAAAGCCTCTCTTTTGTTTAACTGCTGTAGGATCATTGTAAACATCAAAAACTAGAGCCACTTTCAGACTATCCAAAAGCAAGCAACAAGGGAGCTCTAATCTGTTAAAAAGAATAACTTGCGCATTAGTATGATCCAAAGTAGTCAATTTCTTGAACTTGAGCCACCGTTTGTTGGCTCCTAAAGCTTTAGTTTCACCGTTTATGATTTTGATGTGTTAACATTGGAACAAATTCCAATCTTCAGCTTGAGTTGATATTAATGAACTAAGAGCTTTAAGTTTTTTAAAGTTAATTCAGGGGATGTGGGTGTCGCTGGCTTGGCCAACATTTATTGCCCATCCCTAATTGCCCTTGAGAAGATGCTGGTGAGCTGCCTTCTTGAACCGCTCCAGCCCATGTGGTGTGGGTACAACCACAGTGCTGTTAGGGAGCGAGCTGTAGGATTTTGACTCAGTGACAGTGAAGGAACAGTCTTATATTTCCAAGTCAAGATGGTGAGTGGCTAGGAGGGGAACTTCCAGGTGGTGGTGTTCCTATGGGCTGAATTTTCCATTTGTCGGGTGGGCGGAGCTGACCCAATCGCAGGTGGGCGCGGACCCGATCGCCGGCACCGCCATTTTACGTGGGCGGGCCAATTAAGACCCGCCCAGCGTGACGTCCGCAGGGAAGCGCTATGCGCTCCCTGTGCGGATGGGACGGAATCCCTAAAATCGAGAGTGCACTCTTTCGCGCATGCACACGAAAGAGTGCACTCATCTCCCTGAGGATAAGTGCAGCCTCAGGGAGATCGCCTCTACTTTTAAAAATATTAAAAACAGAGAAAAACAAAATCCCTTACAATGGCACATGAGTTGAGACATGTTCATAATTTCCATAACAACTTTATTAAAATTTTTAAAACCCTACATGAAACCTCACCCTGCTGCTGGATGAGGTTTCATGTTTTTTCTAGTTGCCGCCGGGGCTCCTGACCTGCCCGCCAACCTTAAAGTTGGACGGGCAGGTCCTTTAATTGCTTAATTGATCCTGTCAATGGTCTCAAGTGCAATTGCTCGCCCACGGTAAAATCCTGCCCGTCATTAAAATGTCATTTAACCGTGGCCCTGTCTGCCCTCTCAGGTGAATGTAAGAGATCCTGTGACACTATTTAAAGAAGAGCTGGGAAGTTCTCCTGATCATTATTTATCCCTCAACCAACATTAATAAAACAGATAGTCTGGTCACCATTTCAGTTTGTGGAAAATTGCTGTGTGCAAATTGGCTGATGTTTTTCCTATCAAACTTCAAAATATTTCATAGGCTGTACAGTGCTTTGGGATATCCTTGGGTCATGAAAAGCACCAAATCTTTGGAGAAAAAAACTTAAATAAATTTAAAAATGAATTAAACAACAAGAGCCTTTTTAAACAGAATATAGTGTATTGTAATTCTGTTCTAATTTTCAAATGTCCTTTTCAGATATTACACCAAAATGGAAGGTCGAATTTCACTGAATACACGAAGCACTGTAAGTGATATTGACACAATAGCAGTGATCAGTTATTGAGTTAGAAAGATGTTTCCTCATGTTGCCACTGTTTATCCTTTTGCCAACCACTTTAGAACTCTGTCCTCTGGTTACTGATTGTTCTGCCACTGGAAACAGTTTCTTCTGTTTTACTGTATCAAAAACATTCATGATTTTGAACACTCATCAAATCTGTTATGCAATGTGAGTTCAAATCCTACCATGACAGTTTGAGAATTTGAACTCAATTAACAAACAATAAACTATGAAAAAAATGCTAATAAAAAGTGAAGTTATTGGATGACCAAATACATCCAATTAGTTTCTACTATCCTTAGTTTAGGAAAAGAAACCCCCTGTTCTTACCAGATCTGTCCTAGATGTGCCTTTGTTCCATACCAGCATGGTTGACTCTTAACTGCTCTCTGAAGTGGCCTAGCAAGCAATTCGAACATATGAATTAGGAGCAGGAGTGAATCTGCTCCATAATTCAATAAGCTCATGGCTGATCTGATTGTAACCTCCCCCTACCTCTGATAAACTTGTTTATCAAGAACCTCTGCCTTAAAAAATATTCAAAGATTCCACGTCCACTGCCTTTTGAGGAAGGGAGTTCCAAAGACTCATGACCCCCTGAGATAAAAAAAATTCTTCTCACCTCTGTCTTAAATGGGCGACCCCTTTATTTTTAAACAGTGGCCCTTAATGCAATTGTATCAAACCATTGAAAGGGAGCAGACCTAACCATCAATTCCATTTCTCTCCCTGTCTGCTGTCTGAGGCTGAACCAGACTGTTTGTAATCTTGCTGTCCTATTTCACCCTGAACTGAGCATTCGACCTCATATCCTCCATCATCAAGATCAGTTACTTTTTTTAATTAATTCATGGGATGTGGGTGTCACTGGCTAGGCCATCATTTATTGCCTATCCCTAAATGCCGTTGAGAAGGTGGTGGTGAGCTGCCTTCTTCAACTGCTGCAGTCCTTGTGGTGTAGGGAGGGAGTTCCAGGATTTTGACCCAGTGACAGTGAAGGAACAGTATATGTTTGAAAGTCAGGATGGTGAGCAGCTTGGAGGGGCACTTCCAGGTGATGGTGTTCCCATGGGCGGAATTCTATGGCCCCGTTGTGGCAGGGCTGGGGCCATAAAATGCGATGAGCCATTCAAGCTCCATTGACTTTGGTGGGAACAAAAATCCTGCCAGTGGGAGGGGCTGTAAAATTCCATCCCATGTGTCTGCTGCCCTTCTCCTTCTAGATGGCAGCGGTCATGGGTTTGGAAGGTGCTGTCTAAGGAGCCTTGGTGAGTTCTTGCAGTCCATTTTCCACCTACATAATATCACCCAGCTCCATCGCTTTCTCAGCAAGTCTGTTGCTGAAATATTCAGCGTTTCTTTGTTAGCTCTAGACGTGGGGGAGTGACAGGTGAGTTGCTCTTGCAGAGAGCCAGTACAAACATGAGGGGCTGAATGGTCTCTTATGCTGTAACCATTCAATGCTTTGGTGTGGCTTATGTGGCTGTGTCAAATTTTGTTTGATAACACTTCTAAAGTGCATTGGGATGTTTTATTACATTAAAGACACTATATAAATATAAGTTGTTGTGTCCTGTTATAAACAACTGAAACTACAGCTCAGTGCTGCCTGGATGTTAAACACTGAAAGCAGAAAACAATAGACATTACTAAGTGGTCCTAAAATAAATAGTTTCGGAGAACTCTTTCATCCGACCAACACCACTCAGAATTGCTGCTGGTCAATCAATCAATAACAGGAGAGGAAGAGATGCCAGAATATCCCCATTCTCAAGCATGGTGGAGCTGAGCACAAGTGCAAGAGACAAGGCAGAAATGTTTCTAAGTGTCTTCAGCCAAAAGTGCTGATTTCATGATCCTACTCCTCCAGTCCCCAAAGTATAGATGTTGATGTCTAGCCAATTTTGTTCTTCCAATTAAAAAGACGCTGAATACATTGAACGTCATCTAGGCAATGATATATGACGACATTTCACTGCAGTGCTGAAGACCTATGAACTAGAATTGGTTTCTCCACTTGCCCAGATTCTTTAGTGCAGTTATAACATTGGCATCTATGATACTGCCATGCATCTCTCTATTCACACAAAAGGAAAACCTAATTTGCAAAATAGTGCCCAATTGTCAGAAAATCTTAAGTCACTGGGAGCCAAAGGGAAACTTATGAGTACTTGGAGTGATTCATGTCACATGAAGATGGTCTTGGTTGTTGGAGGTCATTCATTGCATCCCCAGGACTTTGGTGTATTCCTTTTGAGTTATTTTTAAAAGTTTACAATATTAATTTGGGGCTGTGACTATGCCATTCTTCAAGAAACCACGGGTCAAGATGGATGTCCAGCGAGGAACACCTGGAGAGGGAAGAGATACTTTGTATTTCTAAGTTAGCAAAGAACTGCTGTTGCCTGGCTAAGGACTCTTGATGATTGGTTAAAAACATCTGGCCTAAGAGAAGTATCCTTTAAACATCTTAGTCTTTAAAACTCTGAGTGTGTGTGTGGGTGCCTTAGAAGCAGGCTGTCAGAAAAATACCCTCTCTTTCCCTCACTCTGCCCTGCTTTTGTGTTAAACCTTCTTCAGAAATGTCTCACCAGCATAAATCATCTTTTTTTTGAAAGTCTGTAGAGGTGTGGTAAATAAGAGTCATCAAGGACCCGTCTCACGAAAAAATCAGTCTGAAAGAACTTGCAGATCTATTATGACCAGAATTCTGTTAGATCAACAGTGATCTCTTCGAATTTTTTCCTTTTAAAATAAGCTTTCCCATACTTCAGCCTCTGCAGGTTGTGTTGTCCTGTTTTATATTTGTGTGAGAGGGAAAATTGTTAACTTCTAAACTACAACTTGTATGTTAACCAGTTTTATAACTTGTTTTAAAAAAGAAATTTGTTTCATAATAAATCTAATATTTTTTGTGTTTACTGAAAGAAGCCTAGTTAGCCTTTTTATGCTGAGAACAGTATCAAAGGCTAACAGGTGGCCAATTTTGTGGGTGAATTAAACATTTAAAATATTTTTATGAACTGTGGAGAAGTGGGGCTAGAATTAACTGCACATTCCTCCCATCTCGGTCCGTAACTGTTCCTCTCCCTTTACTATTAAGTGTCCATTGTCTCATTTATGCAGTGTTTTGAGATGTTGCACTATATAGATATCTAAATTTTATATGCATTCATGCCTGTTTTGAGCTGGTTCATCACTTGGTAATATTAACTATTTTAATGTTTACAGCTCCATCTGGAATACGAAGGAAACTCATTTATTGAATGGGTTGTTCCAAAAGAGTGTAGAGTCGATGCTGCAAAGTAAGGTTAAATTTAAGGGAGACTGGAAAGGAACAGCTGGTCCTTTTGCACTTTTTGACAGGGAAAATCAACATCATCTGATATGTTGTAGTAAATACTGTTAACAAGATGGTGCTATAATAATTTAATTCCAAAGAATTTGTTGTATAAGTTTTTTTTTCATATATTTTTCAATTGGGCAAATTGAATCTGTTCACCTGGGATGTTGCTGACCCTCGCAAATTGCAAACAAGCCAAATTAAAATGTAGTGAGTAAGGTCCAAGTTTGGAAAATGAACAACTTCTCCTTAAACTCGTCTCACTTCCTCCAAATAAAAGGTGTGGCTATGGGTACCCGCATGGGCCCCAGTTATGCCTGCCCCTTTATGGGGCATGTGGAACATTCCTTGTTCCAGTCCTACTCAGGCCCCCCCTCCCACAACTCTTTCTCCGGTACATCGATGACTGCTTCGGTGCTGCTTCATGCTCTCGTCTGGACCTGGAAAAATTTATTAATTTTGCTTCCAATTTCCACCCCTCCATCATTTTCACGTGGTCCATCACTGACACTTCCCTTCCCTTCCTTGACCTCTCAGTCTCAATTTCTGGCGATAGACTGTCCACCAATATTCATTACAAACCTACCGACTCCCACAGCTACCTCGACTACAGCTCCTCACACCCTGCTTCCTGTAAGGACTCCATCCCATTCTCTCAGTTCCTTCGCCTCCGTTGCATCTGTTCTGATGATGCCACTTTCAAAACAGGTCCTCTGACATGTCTTCCTTCTTCCTTAACTGAGGTTTTCCACCCACGGTGGTTGACAGGGCCCTCAACCGTGTCCGGCCCATCTTCCGCGCATCTGCCCTCACACCTTCCTCTCCCTCCCAGAACCATGATAGGGTCCCCCTTGTCCTCACGTATCACCCCACCAGCCTCTGCGTTCAAAGGATCATCCTCCGCCATTTCTGCCAGCTCCAGCATGATGCCACCACCAAACACATCTTCCCTGCACTCCCCCGGCGGCTTTCCGTGGGGATCGTTCCCTCCGTGACACCCTGGTCCACTCCTCCATCACTCCCTACACCTCAACCCCTTCCCACGGCACCATCCCATGCAACCACAGAAGGTGCAACACCTGCCCCTTTACTTCCTCCCTCCTCACCATCCAAGGGCCCAAACACTCCTTTCAAGTGAAGCAGTGCTTCACTTGCACTTCCCGCAATTTAGTCTACTGCATTCGCTGCTCCCAATGCGGTCTCCTCTACATCGGAGAGACCAAACGCAGATTGGGTGACCGCTTTGTGGAACACCTTCGGTTAGTCTGCAAGCATGACCCAGACCTCATTGTCGTTTGCCATTTCAACACACCACCCTGCTCTCATGTCCACATGTCCGTCCTTGGCCTGCTGCAATATGCCAGTGAAGCTCAACGCAAACTGGAGGAACAGCACCTCATCTTCCGACTAGGCACTTTACAGCCTTCTGGACTTAATATTGAGTTCGACGACTTCAGATCATGAACTCGCTCCTCCATTCCCACCCCCTTTCCGATCCCCCTTTTTTCAATAATTTATAATTTTAAAAATATATATTTTTCTTTTCCCACCTATTTTTAAATTTATTTCGATCTATGGTTTTATCTCCACCTTTTAGCCCATTTTGATTCCTTCCCCCCCACCCCACCCCACCCCAACCCCACTAGGGCCAGCTGCCACTTGCTTGTCCTGCTTGCTACCCTTAATGTCGCCATTAGCACATTCCTTAGATAATATCACCACCTTCAACACCCCTTTGTCCTTTTGTCTATGACATCTTTGGCAATCTCTTCTTTGCCTCCACCTATCACTGGCCCTCTATCCAGCTCCACCTGTCCCACCCCCCTCAAACAGCTTATATTTCACCTCATTTCTCTATTTCCTTAGTTCTGATGAAGAATCATACGGACTCGAAACGTCAACTGTGTTCCTCTCCGCAGTTGCTGTCAGACCTGCTGAGTTTTTCCAGCTATTTTTGTTTTTGTTGTGGAAAATGCCTGTGCTGAAGCTCTTTCCCTTTGATGGGTGGAAAATCACATTTTATTGAAGGTTTTAAATGCCTGCAGCAGCTTAATTGAACAAGTTGTCTGATTTTAACAAAATATAAGACTGTTTTAAAAAAAAAAATCTATG
The DNA here is from genome assembly GCF_964194155.1 of Cetorhinus maximus. Taxonomy (NCBI): domain Eukaryota; kingdom Metazoa; phylum Chordata; class Chondrichthyes; order Lamniformes; family Cetorhinidae; genus Cetorhinus; species Cetorhinus maximus. The sequence goes on from NC_135892.1 coordinate 105,860,601, forward strand.
GATAGAGTGAGCCACAGAACAGTTAGATATCCATAAAATGCTTTTCTAATAGAAGTGATTTAGCAGATCAGGGACTCTGTTAGGCTTTGAGAGCTACAGCTCCAAGAATGGCCTAGAGGGGATGGAAGCAGGCAGCCACTATTGTGAATGTCACCTTTATGATACTGTGAACCTGGTAATAATGCAGGAAAATCAATCACTCAAGGTATAAGAACGTACTATGAACATACATTAATGTAGTACACTAAGGATGTATACACTGAGAATATCCTTCCCCTCATGCTATTTAAAAGTTATTTCAAAGGATTGCCATGAATGCTGATGAGACAATGGGAAAGGTAGCATAGTGATTGTTACTGGACTAGTAATCCAGAGGCCTGCACTAGTAGAGTGAAATTATGATGATTCAAACTCTGATGTCACGAAATTCCGGTTATGTCGAAATCCTCAACCATCCTCACCGGCAGAATAGCAAATCCCATAGAACGACGCCCGTGATAAGCCGAGATTCCACATTGGTCACTTTGGATCAGCCAAACTTGTTTAAACTTGTTATATGATCGTCCGCTCTGTGGAGTTAGACCACACAAGAGCTTGAAATCTTGGAGCATTGGACAGGTCATCATTTCACATCACAATCTCTTTGTGAAAAGATGTACACAATCACATGAGGGGACATGTTTAAATAAATTTTAAAATCATTTATTCAATTATTTTAAAATCCATTCAATCTCCCTGAGGCAGCTCCGTGTCTCATGGAAGTTGCTGCATTCTTTCGCGCTGGCCCTGACTCTCCCCGCCCGCCCCCCCGGCCTGCACAGGCACTGCTGAGCGCTACCGGCTGCGTTTTACGTTGGGCGGGCCTTAGTTGGCCTGCCTGCCTAAAATGGCGGCGCCGAACCGATCACGGATGGCGATTGGCTCCACACCCACCCCGTCCGCCATAAGAAAAATCCTGGCCTTGGAATAGTTCGACAAACAGGCATTCTGTCCAGCAAGGATGAGGATGAGAATGGCTGCCTATCCACCTGCTGTGGTCGGATTTGAACTCGGGTCACCAGAGCATTAACCTGGGTCTCTGGATTACCAGTCCAGTGACAATACCACTACGCCTCCACGTCCCCTTAAAGTTTCCGTTGATGTTTCTGCTGGAATTTCCATGCTTGCCTCCTGCAGCAGAGCAAAAAGTGCATCGTCATTGGGTTTGTTCTCGTCGTCTTATGGAGTTGTAACTTGATTAAACCCAACATGGTGGAAGCAGTTGGCAATTGTGACTTCCGTCACCATTTTCCACGCCTTTTTCATCATGAACATTGCTTTTAGTACAGTTGGATTGTACTCTTTCTTATTGATGGCCTCGATAACAAGAGATCAGCTGCTGTTGTTAGTGGGTTCTCAGGTTCCTATTCACCCTCTGATCCATTGGCTGGAGCTTGGCCATGATGTTGAGTGGCAAGAACAACAGTTTCATGCTCTCCAGGCCAACAATGTCAGGGTGCGTGGGGCAATTGTCTGTAATGATGGCAATCTTCCTTTTCTTGCGTTGAAACGGTTTGTCTACTTTCCTGGTCCATGCCTCAAAATTGCTGGATGTCACCTAGTAAGTTTTGTTAGTCAAGTACTGCGTGGGTAGTGTTTTGATATTCATGAAGCAATGCGACTTTCCTATCACAAAAAATGTGATGGAAGGGGTCATCAATAGTGTTATCAAGCAGCACTTGCTTAGCAATAACCTGCTCACTGACTCTCAGTTTGTGTTCCACCAGGGTCACTCAGCTCCTGAGCTCATTACAGCCTTGGTTCAAACCTGGACAAAAAAGCTGAACTCCAGAGGTGAGGTGAGAGTCACTAGCCTTGACATCAAGGCAGTATTTGACCAAGTGTGGCATCAAGGAGCCCTAGCAAACCTCGAGTCAATGGGAATCAGGGGGAAAACTCTCTGCTGGTTGGAGCCATACCTAGCACAAAGGAAGATGGTTGTGGTTGTTAGAGGTCAATCATCTCTATCCCAGGACATCACTGCAGGAGTTCCTCAGGGTAGTATCCTAGGCCCAATCATTTTCAGCTGCTTCATCAATGACCTTCCTTCCATCATAACATCAGAAGTGGGGATGTTCGCTGATGATTGCACAATGTTCACCACCGTTCGCGACTCATCAGATACTGAAGCAGCCCATGTCCAAATGCAGCAAGACCTGGATAATATCCAGGCTTGGGCTGACAAGTGGCAAGTAACATTCATGTCACATAGGTGCTAGGCAATGATCATCTCCAAGAAGAGAGAATCTAACCATCGCCTCTTAACATTCAACGGCATTACCATCATTGAATCCCCCACTATCAACATCCTGGGGGATTACCATTGACCAGAAACTGAATTGGACTAGCCATATAAATACTGTGGCTAAAACAGCAGGTTGGAGGTTAAGAATCTTGCAGCAAGTAACTAATTTCCTGACTCTTAAAGCCTGTCCAGCATCTACAAGGCCTAAGTCAGGAATGTGATGGAATACTCTCCATTTGCCTGGATGAGTGCAACTCTGACTCTACTCAAGAAGCTTGACACAGTCTAGGCCAAAGCAGCCCACTTGAATGACACCTCTTCCACATTCACTCCTTTCACCACTGACGAACAGCGGCAGTCGTGTGTACCATCTACAAGATGCGCTGCAGAAACTCACCAAGGCTCCTTTAGGCAGCACCTTCCAAACCCATGACTGCTACCATCTAGAAAGACAAGGGCAGCAGATTTGTGGGAACACCACCACATGGAAGTTCCCCTCCAAGCCATTCACTATTCTGACTTGGAAATATATCACAGTCCTTCACTGTCGCTGGGTCAAAATTCTGGAACACCTTCCCTAACAGCACTGTGGATATACCTACACCACAGGGATTGCAACGGTTCAAGAAGGCAGCTCATCACCTTCTAAAGGACAATCAGGGATGGGCAGTAAATGCTGGCTTAGCCATTGATGCCGAGATCCCATTAATTAATTTTTTAAAAAGTGGACGATCCTGTAAGGTGCACAACAGAACTGGCAAATGATGCCATCGTAGATGCAGGACGCTCTTAAACTGAGGAGCCCGGGAAGGCTGGTAACGCTAAAGAGCCTGATGAATGCTCGCTGGCCTGTTTCCCTAGCTGATGCTGTAAAGGCCATAGAGATGCTTCAGGATTTTGCATTGCAGCATGTAAACACTGAAAACATTTTTAACTTTATTGACAATATGGCAGACTGTATGGCACACATCCTAAAATGGCACGCAAAGCAGAAAACAATTATGGAGTTTTTCTAGTGCTAACTCCTGACCTTTTTCAATGCAAAGCCCTGGCCTTTTGCAAGGTCAGGTCATTGTAAGATGTGAACAATTTGAATAAAGACTTTTTTTTAACACATTTGCTGCTTTACTTTGTTTTCATTCAGCATTTGAATCTGTTCTTTTTGACATAGACTGCGTTTGTAGGCATATTGGGTTACATAGAGGTGAATTCATGAAGTAATGGGACCTCCTCAGCCATCACTGAACTCTGCTTAACACAAATTTGGAGGCGGTTCTCCTGGGATTTGACTCAGAGATTTTACTGCACTCCAGAGACATGAGTTCAAATCCTGCTCTGTAGCTGGCAAATTTAATTCAATCAATTATATAAATCTGGGATAAAATATTGGCCTTATTAATGGTGACCATAAAACCACTGGATTGTCATAAAAATCCATTTAGTTCACTAATGTCCTTTAAGGAAGAAAATCTGCCATCCTGACCTCTTCTGCCCTTTATTGGACTCCAGATGAACAGCAATATAGTTGACTATTATCTGTCCTCTGAAATAGCCTAAAAAATAATTCAGTTATATAGAACTACTATGAAAAAGTTGAATAAGAATAAAAGCAGATGAACCAACTGACATACACCTAGACACTGGACATGACAAAGGCACACCCAGCCCAGTTGCCAGTCCCACTTCATTGACATCTGGGGACTTCATCACTTGGGAGAGCTGTCCAACAGTCTAGTCAAGCAGCAGCCCGACATAGTCACATTCAGACCTTTCAGCCACTGTCTCTCAATCCTCCACGAGCATTCCTGTATGTATCCAGTCCCACTTGTAGGATGGACCCACCAGAGATGGCAGCACAGTGGTATACAGTCAGGAGGGAGCGGCCTTGGGAGACCTCAACATTATTTTTGCACCCCATGAAGTCTCGTGGCATTTGGTCAAACATGGTCAAGGAAAAATCCTGCTGATTACTGTCTACCAACCTCCCTATGCTGATAAATCAGTACCCCTCCATGTTGTACAACACTTAGAAGAAGCACTGAGGATAGTGTTACAATCCCTGGAGAGACTGATAATGTTTAAGAAGAAATTCAAACTTGTAGCTATTAGTTGAAAAGGATAACAAGATTTCGCGTTTTAAGATTTTTACTGTAATAGTTGACTAAAAACTAGTAACTAATGTTACAATCCCAGCTGAAGTTACTACTGGACAAGTCAGACCCCAGAGTGAAACTTGGCTCGATGGATCCTAACTTTTTTTAAAAAGGTAAGTTACTGAACAAATTCACAAAAGCTCATCAACAGACTTCTAACAAAAAGAATAAAACATTTATTAAACAAAAAAAACTATATTACACCATGCAAAAAGGTTGGAAAGATCTCAATACAAGCACAAGAAAATGATTCAAATCACACTATTCATTTACTCCAGCAATATCTTTATAGACAAACACAAATTCAGACAGATAAACAATTTCCAATAATTGGAGAACTGTGGTCAGACACACCACACTCCAAAGTAAATGACAGATGCAACCAAAGATGGATTGGATTTCTCAATGATCCATCCAGACGCTTGTCACACCGTGGCCTACCGGTCTCACTGAAACTCTGTCTTTCTCACGAGGGTTTCCAATCTCCATATTTGAAGAACTTTCCTTAGAATTCTCTTCAAACATTGCTTCCAGTTGGACGGCTTCAACAAGGATCTATTACCAGGGTTTCAATCTCGCCTTTCGAGATTCCTTACCCCTGCATCGCTGAGTACACTCACGCTTCACCTTCCAAGCACACTTTCAGATCTTCGGCCATGCCAAGCAGAATACCATTGCTCCAAAAAGATACCTTTGCACCCAAGGCCAGCAACACGGAGTCACCAACCGTTCGCTGCCCTCTCACATCTTCAGGGCCTCTCTTGAGCCCACTTTGCTTCAAATCTGCTCCTCCCAGCTCTTTCTTTAACTTGGAGCCATTTTCTCTGCTCCTTTCTTTCCACTTTACTTAACGGGATCTGTTTCTGATCTTTGCTCTTGTCTCTTACCTGGGACTGTTTCCTGGGACGTCTTTATTACCCACTCCCTGGTTTGGGACCACCTTCTTGGTTTGGGATCTTTTCCCTGTCCCCCTCCCCATGTCTTGCTCGCTGAGATATCTTCTCTCTAATGGCACTCCTGTTCAGGTCACTTGACCTACAGCTTCAGCACTGTTTCACTTCTCTTCTTTCCCTTCTGTGCATGTGCGCAGGGCCAGTTCCTGGCCTAAAGACGTGAAAGACACCAATCGCGCATGTGTGGCCCTTTCCTGGCCGGCGCATGCGCAGAAGTCCTGAGGCCCGCTAGGAACTGTAGTTCCCGAACTCCGAACTCCCGATCTCCGACTGCCAATTAAGATAAATATCAGAGCTCGTTACACTAAACATTACTTTCATAGGCAGCTTATACTTTAAAGTAAAAGAAAGGAACATTTGTCTTTTACACTTATCACACATCACACTCACCACAGAATTACAGCCCTGAAAGCAAACAGCGCACAGTTGCTTCCAGCTTCCAATGGATTCATGTTTTTCTGTTTCACTGAGCAGTAACTTAGAATGACCATCTCCAGGTGCTTCCTTCAGGTTTTGGATTTTCCCAAATCCACTACCAGTAGTGAAGCCTGCTCTGATGAGTCTTTTCCTGTGGCCATGCCAGGATGAATCCCATGGATTCCTTAGATGGCTGTGGAACCCACATCTAGCTTTGGTAGTTTGCAAAGAACCTGCAGCCTCTTTTCTGATGACCACACCAACTGCTGTTCTTTTCCTCTTCCTCTTTTCTCTTTTGCCCTCAAATGTTTGGAGCCAGTAAGTCTATTTATTGTTAGTACAACTGTCCTTACCCTTTGTTCCAATGTGTGAGAGCTTCGCACCTTGCTCAGCCAGTCCCTTGACTAAGTCAGGCATGTTGTCAGGCAAAATTTGGAATAGTGTCATGACCCCCTTCATTTTACTCTAAGTTGAAAGACACAGTTCAAAAAATAATCTTACAAACCTCATAATTGTAATAGTAATAAGGGCACAGAATGGACTCTGATTGGGGGACAACAATGTCTGTCACTATTGGCTTGGTAGCACCAGCACTGATCATACTTTGAGTATTTAATTGTATTCAGGTAGTGGACATTAACTTGGGATTGTGCTCCTATATAAGGAGTAGAAACTTTTGTAAGTTTCCATTATAATTTTACCTTTTTTGTTGTATCCCTTTAAGGATCTGCCCCTTTAATTTGTTAATTTGCCCCCGATTTGTTAATTTGCGTCACTTTCTGTTAATTTGTTATATTCAAAAGAATATAAACGGGGACAAGTTTCCTTTTTTGATTTCTTCTTTTTTGCAGTATCCCTTTAAGGGGCTGCCCCTTTAATTTAGTAATTTGTCCCTGATTTGTTAATTTGTCAATTTGTTTTCTTATGCTCAAAAGAGTATATAGGAACAGGAATTTTTCTTTGCGATTTTTGTCTTTTTTGTTGCAGTCCCTCTTTAAGGGGCTGCCCATTTAATTTGTTAATTTGTCCCTGTGTTAATTTGTTAACTTGTTTTATTTGTTCTTTCTGTTGATTTGTTACTTTCTACCCTTTTTGTTATTGGTTTATTTCAAAGAATATATAGGAGCAGAGCTGGTACGCTTGAGACCTTTTGCAACTGGTGGGCTTCACAAAGGCTGGAATGCATCACTGGCTCCCAAAATATTATTTTAATTTAATTTTGATAAGTTTCTGTTGAAATTTTTGTTTTTAGTTAGTGCTTCTTGCAGGGCTATTAATTAGTTAATTTGTTTTATTTGTATACTCAAAAGAATGTTTAGGAGCAGATTGAAACTGTGGTTAATGGGTTTGGAGGTGTATGTGTGTAAAGAAAAGATTCAGCTCCAGTTCTATCCTGCACTCTCTGGCTTTCTGGATTAGAACAGTTCCTCCCTAACAGCCCTGTTGGTATACTGGTACCATATGGACTGTAGCAGTTCAAAAAGGGAGCTCATCACCAACTTCTCCAGGACAATAAAGATGGACAATAAATGGCATCCTTGTCAGCAACACCCACATCCCATCAATGAACTGAACAAAATTTATAAACTGTTATTGCTGCAGGTCTTACAGTGGTGGCTTCTCACTTTTACACTTGTAGAAATTAGCAGTCCGTAACAATTATGAGAGATAACAGTAGATCAGTAATCCTGTTTGAGGCGAAAAATGTCCAGCGGTTTCTGGAGCTGGGGAATTAGAAGAGTTGTTATAGTTGTTTAGCAAATTTGCTGTTCTTTCCTTTTCATTCTATTTTCCAATTCACTTACTGCCAGCAAAACAAATGATTAGGACAACCTATTTCACTCTTTTTCTCCCAATGTGTCACAGGAAGGCAAACTGGGGCTAGATTAGACCATGTCAGCTCTCTCGCCCTCCCAAGTGGCCAGCTCAATTAGCTAGTGAGCTGCATAAGAGAAAGCATGAGTGACGAGGTGATACTAGCAGAGAAGGAGAATGGGGGCTGGATTGAGTCTCATGCTAGCTCTGAATGTAAGAATCTGATCCTCAAGGGAGGTTCGAAAGAAGGATACTTTTTGAGCATTAGATTTAAGGTGGGCTTTGGGACTCTGCAAGGCAGCAAGCTACAGGTGATGAAATAAGTGGAAGAGTCCACTTGCTGCATGTGTGCAGTGTTGCATAATATTTTGCAACATTGCAGCTCATCATGGCGCTTGACAAGACAGCGTAGTTGAAGGTCATACTACTTGCTGCTTGTCAACCTGAACCTGAATGTCATCCAGATCCTGCTGTAGACCAGCGTGGGCTACTGGTATTGTCAGAGGAATTGTGAATGGAGTTGAACACTAGAAGTATCAGCAGCAGCCCTGCATTGTAGTGAAGGTTATTTATGAAGAAACTGAAGATCATTAGGCCCTGAAGAACACCAATGGTCCAGTGATAATTGGCCATCGACAACCATGACTGTCTTGCTCTGAATATGGCATAATTCCAATTGCTGGCAAGTTTCCCCCATGAATCTTATTAAACTTAGTTTTGCTAGGCTTTTGCTGACATATTTCCTCAAATGTTGGCTTGCTGTAAAAGGCAGCTACTGTCACCACCACCTCTGGCATTCAGCCTGTGTGCAAGCCTGAAGCAAGGCTTTGACGAGGACTCGAGCTGAGTGGTTCTGATGGAACCTTAACTATCATTGTGAAGGTTATTGGTAAGCAGGTATCACTTTTTTATTCATTCATGGGATGTGGGCTTCGCTGACTGGGCCAGCATTTATTGCCCATCCCTTGTTGCACTTGAGAAGGTGGCGGTGAGCTGCTGCCTTGAACCGCTGCAGTCCATGTGGTGTAGGTACACCCACAGTGCTGTTAGGAAGGCAGTTCCAGGATTTTGACCCAGCAACAGTGAAGGAACGGCGATATATTTTCAAGTCAGGATGGTGAGTGACTTGGAGGGGAACTTCTAGGTGGTGGTGTTCCCATCTATCTGCTGCCCTTGTCCTTCTAGATTGTAGTGGTCGTGGGTTTGGAAGGTGCTGTCTCAGGAGCCTTGGTGAATTCCTGCATTGCATCTTGTAGATGGCACACACTGCTGCTACTGTGCGACAATGGTGGAGGGAGTGAATGTTTGTGGATGTGATGCCAATCAAGCGGGCTGCTTTGTCCTGGTCAGTGTCAAGCTTCTTGAATGTTGTGGGAGCTGCACTCATCCAGGCAAGTGGGGAGTATTCCATCACACTCCTGACTTGTGCCTTGTAGATGGTGGACAGGCTTTGGGGAGTCAGGAGGTGAGTTACTTGATGGCATTCTTGATGACTTCTACCATTTGAATGATTGCTATTGATTGATGATTGATATCAGCCATTTGGTGGTTGGTAGGGTGGTAATTGGCAAATGTATTTTTTTAAATCATTAATTTTTGTTTAATTTGATAAATACCCACTTGTAATAGAATAACAATGATTTTAATTGGTTAAGTTATATTCAAGAAAACACTAGCTGCTTTTATAATTTTCTGTAGCCCAGCATAGACTTGTCTGCTGAGTAATAGTCTCCTGACAGACTATGGAAAGCAGGTGTATTGACATAAAGGCTGGCTCTCAGAATCCAAATTCAATGGACATGATAAAGACTTTTTAAAAACAAAAGTATAATGGCATTCTTTTTTTTTTCCTGCAGATCTCCTTCTGCTGAATTATTCTGTTTTAGGCGTGGAGTATACACAATTTTCCCAAAAGTTATAAACCAGGCATGTATTACTTTTTCTTCTGAGAGCAAATGAGGAGGAGCAATGTGTTAGGCTAATTTTTAAAATGAAGTTTTCCATGTCAAATTTGTCGTTTAACTTTCATCTGAGTTGTTTGTAATCTTTGAGACTCTGCGCTGCAGTTATTTGTACTGGTGTAATAGGTGAAATTTCTGCCCTACAAAACAGAAGCATAAACTCTGTTCAAGTATACCTTGCAAAAATAAAAATACACACATTACAAGTAAGCAAGATGAGGTTTAAATGCTGCAGCCATTTGACAGTAGTGCTTACAGACTTCATATGGTTATGTAAGGGAATGTAATGACTTAAACCAGTAGCTGTTGAGAGTAATAGACTCAGACAACAGCCCAGATTTTCCCGGCTACTTGTACCAAAGTAATGGCGCATCTGTCATTAGGATCCTTGGGCGTTATGGAGTAAGTGAGTTGCGTCATTAATTATACAGCCCATGGGCCTGCAATTGCTATGCTAGCAAGACTGGTGAATGCTGTAAATTAGACCTTAATGCTCACCATTAGTATCGCACTGTATTTACATATGAACATATGAATTAGGAACAGGAGTAGGCCATTCAGCCCCTTGAGCCTGTTCCACCATTTGATAAGGTCATGGCTGATCTGATGTGACCTGAACTCTACTTTCCAGTCTATCCCCTATACCCTTTGACTCCCTTGTCAGTTAGGAATCTATCTGAATAAAAATATTCAGTGACCCTGCCTCCACTGCTCTCTGGAGAAGAGAATTCAACAGATTAATGACCACCTATGAGAAAGAAATTCTCCTCATCTCCATTTAAATGGGATCCCCTTATTTTAAAACTGTCTCCCCTAATTCCAGTCTCTCTCAAAAGGGGAAACACCCTCTCAGCATCTACTTTGCCAAGTCCCCTCAGGATCTTGAATGTTTCAGTAAGATCGACTTTTATTCTTCTGGACCCCAATGGGTACAGGCCCAAGCTGTCTAACCTTTCCTCATAAGATAACCCCTTTATTCCAGGAATCAGTTGAGTGAACCTTCTCTGAACTGCTTCTAATGCAATTATATCCTTTTTTAAGTAAGGGGACTGAACACATTACTCCAGATGTGGTCTCACCAACTCCCTGTACAACTGTAGCAAAACTTCACTACTTTTATACTTGATCCCTCTTGCAATAAACGCCAACATTTCATTTGCCTTCCTAATCACTTGCTGTACCTGCATACTAACTTTGTTTTTCATATACCAGGACATGCAGCTCCCACTGTACTGCAGAACTCTGCAATCTCTCTCCATTTAAATAACATACTGTTTTTCTATTTTTTCTGTCAAAGTGGACAAGTTCACATTTTCCCACCTTATGCTCCATCTGCCAAATTTTTGCCCACTCAATTAACCTACCTAAATCCTTTTGTAGTCGATTTAAGAAGGAAAATAGTAACAAAAGTGAGCTTGGGTCTGCTAGAGAGTGAGTCTGGGAAGTAAGGAAATGGGGGATGTGCTTAGCAGATATTTTGTGTCTATCTTCACTGTAGAAGGCATAAATAATATCCCAGAAATACTTCAAATCAAGAGATGAAGGGGAGGTTATTAAAACAATCACAATCACAAGGTACTGGGAAAACTTTTAGAACTAAAGGCTGACAAGTTCCTTCGACCTGATAGCTTGCATCCTAGGGTCTTAAAAGAAGTAGCTGCAGAGAAAGTAGATACTGCCATCTTCACAACTTACTTCTCTACCTATCTTTGTGTCATCATCAAATTTAGCAACCATCCCTTCAATCCCTTCATCCAAGTCATTTATATAGATTATAAATAGTTGAGGCCCAGCACTGATCCTGTAGCACTCTACTGGTTACGGTTTCCAACCTGAAAATGATCTAATCATCCCTACTCTCTGCTTCCTGTTCGCCAATCAATCCTCCATCTATGATAATATTTTACCCCCTACACCATGAGCTCTTATTTTGTGTAATAACCTTTGATGTGGCGCCTTGTCAAACGCCTTTTGGAAATTGAAGTACACCACATCTACAGGTTTTCCTTTATCCATGTTACTTGTTATTTTCTCAGAGAATGCTGATAAATTAGTCAAACATGATTTCCCTTTCACAAAACTGTGTTGATTCTGCCTGATTACATTAAGATTTTCTAAGTGCCCTGCTATAATCTCTTTAACAATAGATTCTAGCATTTTCCTTATGACAGCTATTAGGCCCACTAGCCTGTAGTTTCCTTCTTTCTGTCTCCCTTCTTTCTTGGATAGAGGAGTTATAGTTGCTATTTTCTAATCTGATGGGACCTTTCCAGAATCTAGCGAATTTTGGAAAATTACTACCAACTCTATCTACACTTTTTCTTTAAATTAGATACCATCCTTAACTTCCTTAGAGCCGCGGATGGTGCATCCTTTTAGAGTCTTTCTTTCTCACTGGAATGTATTTTTGCTGAATGTTATGAACTGTCTCTTTAAATGTCTGCTACTGCATCTCTACTGACTTACCCTTTAATCTAATTTCCTGGTTCCCTTTAGCCTGCTCTGCCTTCGTACTCTTGTAATTGCCTTTTTAAGTTTAAAACAGCAGCCTTGGACTCACTCTTTTCTCCCTCTAACTAAATGTGCAATTGAATCATTTTATGATCACTGCTACCTAGAGGCTTCTTTACTTTGAGACCATAGATTAATTCTGCCTCATTACGCACTATCAGGTCTGGAATAGCCTGCCCTCTGGTTGGCTCAAGAACACGCTGCTCTAAGAAATTGTCCTGAAAACACAAATCGCTACAATGTCAATCCAAGAATGTTAGGTTAGGGAACTTGCAAACAGCGTACCCACTAGCCTATTTTCCCGACCAACCCTATGACACTATAAAATGCTGAAAGCAGCTGCCATAACTCCAGTTGAAAGGTGAGTCTGAATGTCCTGAAAATATATTAAATCAATTTTTTAAAAAGTAACATTTTAAAAAAATACTTTACAAGTAGAAAAGGTAATTAATGTAACATTGCCTAGCATACACTTTTCCACAGACATTTCTCAAAGATCTGAAAAAGAGTGTGCAGATCTGGGAGCATCATGAGCACTTCACCAGTGCTCTGAATTAACATGTGGGATGTGTAGTTGGAATCGCAGATCCTTACGCTCAGATCCTAACTCATCAAGTTCATCCATATTGATGGCCATCTGCTTACAGGGGTAGCCAGCAATCCTATGTAAACTGATGAAAATTTGCTGCACTGGGGACAGGTAACAGAGGAGTGATGAGGGTAATGTAGTTGATATGGTGTACATGGATTTCCAAAAGGCATTTGATAAATTGCCACATAACAGGCTTCTCAGCAAAGTTAGAGCCCATGTAATTAAAGCAGCATGGATACGAAATTGGATGAATGGTTGCCTTTCGGACTGGAGGAATGTGTACAGTGGAATTGCCTGGGAGTCAGTGTTAGGATGCCTGCTTTTCATAATATATGTTAATGAACTAGACTTGGGTGACATGGCACAATTTCAAGATTTGTGGATGACACAAAACTTGTAAGTATTGTGAAGTGTGAGGAGGACAAAGATACGCAACAAGAGTCCAAAGAGGCGCTGATGGAATGGGCGAACAAAGGGCAGATAAAATTTAACGCAGACAAGTGTAAAGTGACTTCAGGTCCTCTTCAGATCTTGGAGGTGGCCAATTGTCTTCTTGCTGAATAGAGTCTGCACACATTTATCTCCATTGATGTCTCAAAGAACACTGGTTCTCTGCGGTCTCTCTTGGGATGGGGTAGTGGTTACTTCTGCTCAGTGTTTGGTCATTGTGCCTTACTTGATGGGACTGCTCTTGCTTCTCTTCCATGTTTCTCATTATAATCAGGAACACCCTGTGTGGACCTTTGCTTTCACTCTCTTCTGAGTATGGAAACTGTTCTGAAAGTTATTACTGTCCAATGCTAACAGGAGTGCAGATGACGAGAGGCAAACAAAAGTTTACCAAGAGATTAAAGGGATTTTAAAAAAAAAAATCATCTGGAAATAGTTGATTGCTAGAATGATCCTATAGCTGCACTAACTCCAGTATGGGCCTCCCTGTTTGAGTCATGAGAGTTTTGGACATCTAGGAGAGTTGAGGGTTAATAAACAAACTTCCTTGTATCTTAGAACAACAGATTTTCCAGTGAAAACAAGATAGCTTTGGGGTGCTATGAGAAGCAACCATAGCTTGACCTACTTTTCATGTCTGAGTATTATCTACAAAAAATGCACTGTGCAAGGAAATAAGTGACTATTTATTGATCTGAAACATTAATACTGGACTATAACTTCTGAGCTCCAGGGCATCGTATTTGGGCTTATTCCAAAGATGCGCTGGGGAATGCCTCCCCCCAACCAATGAGGTTCCCAGGTAGGTTTGTACGGCAATTGCTTGTGAAGTGCAAACTTCCCAAGGGCAATTGCCCTGCACTGGGAACCATCCGAAAATGCAATTTAAATCTCAAACTTCAGATGGTTCCAACTGTCTTACATCAATAGTTACCCAGAAAAAGTTAGAAAAATCAAAAACAATTGTAGCTTCTGCGTAACTTTTGTGCAGTCCCACACTGACCCCACACCCTGAACCCCAGGAGATTCCCCCCCCCCCCGCGCACACACACACCAAGTATACCGCCATGGGATGCTCCACTCCCCACCCCCACGTTGCCGGGGACTGCCCCACCCTCCCAGGACACCCCTGGGGACTCTTACCACCCTCCCCTCATCCCCAAGGGACTACTCCTGCCAGGCCTGACTGCTGACCTCTTCCTCCCTGCTGCCAGACCAGACCCTCGTTCCTAACCCGACAGCCACCATCACCCCCTTCAGGCCCAATTCAACAGCTGATAATCCTTTCCTGAAGGCCTGTCACCGACCCAACAGCCCCTGACTCAACACCCCCCCACCCACCCTCCCCATAAAGCAAGACCTGGCAACCACCCACTCCCTGCTGATCGTACGCGCTTAGCTTATATACCGGCCTTCTCCCTGGCCTGTCAAGGACCTTTAAATGTGGCTGGACCTTTTAAACTTGCCTGAATTATGGCAACTAGTGTTTTTTTTAAAAAAAAAAGGTGGGGTGGCATGGTTTCCTGATCTGTGACTCTACAGCCCTCGATGCTAGGTCCTAGGGACAGGCTGCTCTGCCCAGATCTCACGTGGTCTGAGTCGGAAGATTAGGCAAATAGTCGCCTGCATTTCAAGGTAAGTACTTTCGAGCAGAGTGGCAATCCAACTCAGTTGCCACTCCCATCAGATGTTATGGCCCACTGTTTCTTTCTCCATTGGTGCTGCCTGACCTGCTGAGTATTTTGAGGACTTTCTGTCTTTATTTCCGATTTCCAGCATCCACAGTATTTTGCTTTTGTGGATTATCTGGACCTGAGTACTGAGTACCCGAAAGTGTTCCTGTGCAAATGATGGGAGCGTGGTACATTGAGCAGCATGAGAGGCTGGTGCAGTGGGTAGGAGATGTCACGTGAAGATGCATTTACTGACCTTGACCATTTGCGGAGGTCATTAAACGTCTTGCAGCACTGCTGCCTTCAGGGCCAGACTCCAGACAGATTTATCTCCCTGACCACCTGCTCCCATTCCCTTTAAAGGGTGGTCCTTGAGATCTTTCTGGCCCAATGTGGGATCATGGCCTCTCTCCCTCTGTCCACCTTCACCATTAAGGCATCTAGTGCTGCATCTCTGATTCTTGGAGCCCTCTTTTTTTTTCCCCAGTTTTCCATTTTTAAAAACTTTTGCTTCTCCAAGTCTTTCACACACATCTGCAGCAGCCTGTTTTCACGAGTGCAGCTTCCCTTTAAGAGGGACAGACTGTCAACATTGTGCTGTCTGCAAAGGCTGCTCAGTACTCAGCCTCTACTTGGGCTAACACTGCAATGAAGGAAATGAGGAGCCATCAGATTTGCCTGTTGCCTACCTCCATGGCAACAGATGCTGGCACAACATGAATCACGACCCTTGTGCCCCAAAAAAAATACAGAACAATATTTAGCAGCAAGTTTCCAAGCGGATTGTTGAAGAGCTTGTGAATTTTTAATCAGCACACTCTGTTAACATTAAAAACTTACTGGACAGTTGTACATAACTGAACAGAGAAAAACACGAGCCAGGAACATAGCACAGATCTACTGTCTGCACAAATTGAGTTTTGGCAGACAGCAAGTCAGACTTCATTTCCTTGGTCTGACCTGACATTGTTAGTTAGTGGAATGCACTCCCTGCAAATGCCTTGGTGAAGCCCCATTCTGTGGTAACTTGCAAAGCAGGGAAGAAGGAATCCATACCAAGGGCTCCATATCAACCACAAATAGGTGTGACACAATGGGTGACCTTCAGGATGTTGACAGTTAATCCAGTACCATTTAAGTGACCAGCATATCCTGATCCCCAACTGGTGCCCAGGCAATTACACACTAGTCCGTTTAGGCTGAGTCTAAATCATTCCTTTGATTTTTAAAGCTTTCCAGTGTAGAATCAACTTGCCCCATACAAAAAGAACACAAAAAACCTGAAGTAGTGAAAAGATCACTCTGTCTATTGAAAAATACCTCCCTTATGCTTTGCCTCTCCCATAATAGCATTCAGCTTCATTTTGATGGTTCCTAATGTATTTACCTCTGTGGATCCATCATGAAGATTTTCCCAAATATTAGACAAAAGGAAAAAATAAAATGCCAGAAATACACAGCAGACCAGTCATCATCCGTAGGGAGAGGAGACATGTTACAACATTTCAGGTGTGTACTTTTCATTAAAACATGAAAAGTACACACCTGAATTGCTATAACCAATTGTTTTTCTTTCCGAATGTGCTGACCCTCTGTGTATTTCCAACATCTCTTTTTGTTTCATTCCAGCATCTGTAATTTTTCTTTTTACTGTGTTGATTTGTTCTTCCCTACACTTTGTTGCACTACTTTTAAGTTAAGTTAAAGCCTTTGCTTTTCTGTTAATTGGTAGTAGTATTCTGGGTTTAGCCCATCTCTACTTTTAAACATTTATGTGTCATTGACATTCCTTTCCACCCCCTCACCCAACATCTTAATATACCTCAATCTTTTTATACTTAGCATTCTTATTCTTCTCTGTACCCTTGTGCTGTGATACAAAATCAAAATAGAACAGGAAGTTCCAATATTCTGTGAATAGATAGCCAATAGCAGACAAGTAACAGTAGTATTACAGTTGGCTTCAGCACCTCAGCTAGTTACTACAGAGGTTTGATAGTGTAATGCAGGCCAATGTACATAAGGTTCTTGTAGAATAATTAGTTTTGATATTTTTAAACCACATTTTCTTTTAAATGCCTTAATGTTTAAGTTCTGTTGTTGTGTTCTTGGAAATAAGGTTATGATATAGCGGGACAATAGAAAAAGGATTGCAAGTTTCCAAAGATAATTTTCTTAAAGGAACTGAGTGAATGATTTCTCCCATCTGTAACGAAGATGTGCTATACGGAATAACAATTTATAATTTCATCAGCTGGTCATCGCTTTTTTTTAAAGAAAAGGACACTTTTGCTGAATAAAGGACACTGAATTAAAGTAGCTACTAATTTGTGCCTGTGAAGTCACATTTCGTTCCATGGAGAGACAAGTCTATACATACCCCAACAGAGGCAATAGGGACCCCTGGAGTTGTGAACGGCTCCTTCCTATCTCATCAAGATGGAGGATGGATCATTCAGGTGTTAATGGCTGGGACATTAAAAAAATTAATCACATGAGCTATGAAACACTGGCTGAAGGGAAGCTATGTGAGACATGGGCTATTCCTCTATATTCTATGGAATATACAACTGACATGGAGAGAGGCCATGTGATACAATCTTTTGTATGGGTGTCGGAATTGGAATCGTTCTCTGTTGCGGACCCGCGCGGTCTTGTCACAGCAAGATCCCACACAGTTCTTCCTTTTAACTGTGTGTTAGGAGGTGTGCAGGTAACCCCTGCCCCCGGGGATGGCAGGTCTTATTTGTATATATTAAGACAGTTAATTGAAAATTAAACTCAGCATTCTGGCATTAACAGCCAGCACTCAGGTTTCCGGAACTGTATGAAACTCACCAAGTTCAACAAGGTGACAGCACAGCTCTGTTACAAAACATTAGTTTAAAGCCTGAAGCAGCACAGCTGCTTCTCTGCATAGGTGAAAGATTTTTGTTCACAGGACTTGTTCTGAGAGTGTGTTTTCACTGCTTTACAGAAAATTTTCAATATTTTGTATGTCATTTCTACTAACTTGGACTTTACTCACTTTAATCTGCACTTTGCTGCTGTTAGCCTTCACTGCAGCATGGGAGTCGTTTTTGCATCTCTGCCTCGGACTTCCGAGGAACAAGAGGAGCAGCATCAGCAACACTGACAAGCACCCAGGATAGCAGGAGCAGAAACAGCTGCCTAACCTCAGCCATATGCTGCCACTCAGAACAGAGGAGATGGACTCAGAGCTCTAGTTCTAAGAAGGCTGTAGTGTCAGCAGAGGGTATACAGGTGGAGAATCAGTTTTCATGACGTTTGAACAACAGTGCCTCAGGAGGCTTCATGAACTTCCATGACAAGTTGGTTCTGACATTTGCAGGCTCCTTAAATGAGATCTCCTACTAAGTGGGCCAGGTGGGTACAAAATGCCAAGGGTTGTCAAGGTCACCACAACCTCCAGCTCTTTCCAGGGATCTGCTGATGATAAAATCTGCAGGATTTCATTCTTCAGTACACAAGCGCATTTCCCAAGTGACTGATGCCATTGTTTGCCAGGGCCGCCACTTACATTCAATTCGCTGCTGAACCGCCTCCGGTGCTGTAAATGATTCTGACTCTGAGATAACTCTGAACAAAAGGATCCTGACTGGATTCTCACAGGTGCAAGGAGTCAAGAGGTCAAGGATTAACCAGCAGTATTTGTTAGTCGAAAGGGAATCCATTTCATCAATGTTCAATGGAGTGTGAGCACCAGAAAGTTTTCATTATGTTTGTGCAAGACATCCTGGAAGCTGCCAAGATATTTTTATAATGCTCCAGTTACATCTTCCACAGATATTTGCGCCTCCAAACTGAGTTAATGGATACTGCATGGAGACAACAGCTACCCTCTGAGGATGTGGTTGTCCACACCTGTGAAGAGCCCTACCACTTTTGAAGGTCCACCTGGAGCCACATGAGCAGAAGAGTACTCAAAAGTTTGATTGCTGATAATGTGATTCACGTGCTTGGACAGGCCAGGGGCACCCTTCAATATGTACCAGCAAGAGTGTCTTGAATTGTAGTGGTCTGCAGGAGAGAGGATTGAGCTGCAGGAGAAGGAAAGTTGATGGCAGCTTCTGCTCTCACTTCATCTGATACTTCCAGCCATGTGTGTTTGGTTTGTGAGGCCTCTCATCCACAGGGAACAATACCTATCTTTGGGCCCTCACAGCCCACAGCATGATGTCCTTGGAAGCATCAGAGAACTGGAAGGGGTGCAGCCTTCCAATGTTGCACATCCATCCTTCTGGTTACTGTATGTTTAGTGAGAGACTGCAACAGAGCCATTGTGACCCCTGTTGGGATCCCTTTAAATTGAGATTGCTCAATTGACAGGTGCAGGTCATCATAACGTTTGCATTTTCTGATTGGTCGGGAAACCCTGAGCGGGATGTTAACGCCGCAGCTGAACTAAACCACCACAGCAAAGCCTGTTCCACTTACAGGAGGGTTCCAAACCAGCAGCTGGACCCTTTGCTGCAAGTGGGTGAAGGCTGTTAAAATTTTGCTTCGTGTTTCTAGAATCTGTTACGGACAGGAGGGAGATTGATTTAAACAGCCCTGATTTCTCCTCTCACTACCCATCTGTAAACAGATGCTTTGGATTTTTGATTTCCACCTTTATAACTGGCGGTGTATTTTCCCCAACCCTTCAATTTGGAGTGATCCAGTCCTCTATTAATAACCCCCTAGCAAACTTGAGATAAGGTAAAATAAGAGAGTCGGTTTATTTTACACGCACACAAAATGCAGGAAGGTGTTTCGCGATGTCCGCCCCTTTTACACTCATACAATAAAAGAGGGACAAGGGAAAGAAGGGGGTACAGGATAAAACCACGTTGAAAATAAGTTATGGTTTCATGTGAGTCCATGGTCAGAATCAAAAGTCCAATGGTGTATTCCTTCAGAGGGTAGCAAGCTGGAACTGTTGCAGGGTGATCCCTCTTTTCAGAAGTGAGGACTTCCCCAATGGAGGAGGGCACGTAGCGATTAACTAGTTTTATAGGCCCAGATACAGGAGTTCCAATGTTCCAGTAGTTCAGTGTAGATTAGGACCTGGCGATTTACCTGGGCAGAGCTCTTTGCGCTGTTACCTGTTGGGTGGTAAAATGGTAGGCTGCCTGGGTTCGGTTCCACATGGCAATATTACAGGTTCTAGCAGCTTGGGAGAGGTCATGTGATATACCTTCCGCTTGAATGGGCAGAGAAGTGACAAATGGAACTCAATCCAGGGAAGTGCGAGGTAATGCACTTGGGGAGGGCAAACAAGGTAAGGGAATACTCAATAAATGGGAAGTTATTAAGAGGGATAGAGGAAGTAAGAGACCTTGTAGTGCATGTCCACAGGTCCTTGAAGTTGGCAGGACAGGGGGACAAGGTGGTCAAGAAAGCATATGGAATGCTTTCCTTTATTGGGCAAGGTATGAAATACAAAAGCAGAGATGTAATGATGGAACTGTATAAAATGCTGGTTAGGCTACAGCTGGAATTTTGTGCGCTCTTCTGGTCACCACATTACAGGAAGGACATAATTGCTCTGGAGAGAGTGCAGAGGAGATTTACAAGAACGTTGCAAGGCTTGAAAATTGCAGCTATGAGGAGAGATTGGATAGGCTGAGGTTGTTTTCCTGAGAACAGAGGAGGCAAAAGGGCCTCCTAATTGAGGTGTACAAAATTATGAGGGATCTAGATAGGGTAGACAGGAAGGACTTGTTTCCCCTAGCTGAGTGGTCAATTACGAGGGGGCATAGATTTAAGGTGATTGGTAGAAGGATTAGAGGGGGCATGAGGAAAAACTTCTTTACCCAGAGGGTGGTGGTCATCTGGAATTCACTCCATAAGTTGGTGGTTGAGGCTGAAATGCTCAACTCAATTAAAGTGTACCTGGATCTGCATCTGAAGCACTGTAACCTACAAGGCTACAGACCAGGTGCTGGAAAATGGGATTAAAATGAGCGGCTACATTTTTCTCTTTTTTGGATAGCGCAGACATGGTGGGCAGAATGGCCTCTTTCTGCACCATAATTTTTCTATGGTTCTATTACTTCTCTGAGGTTTTTCCAGGTCTGGAATTTTGAGAGGTTTAATAGAGGAATCGGAGTCCCTTTTGTTCTTGCAGACATACCATTTCTGTGGGCCAGAGCTCTACTTTAGAAAGGTAAAGGGTATTGGTGCATTTCTTTGGAATTTGATTTTCTTCAGTCCCAGGGGGCATTGGCACCTCTTTTTTAAAGGTTATGTGGTTTCTGAAGGTTAGAAATTCCTCTGGTATGAGTCATGGCTAGTCAGGCATGTCAGAGTAAAGCCTTCATCCATTTTAAAAATAAAATAATAAGTTTATGAAGTAGCCAGTTTGACGTGGATGTACATACTTTCTCTCCTGTCCTCTGGACGAGACAAATCAGTAGCAGTATCAAAAACTGGGTACAGATGACAACCTAAGTCGTTATAGACTGACATCTATCCATATCTTTACTGTGCAGTACATTTAAACCTCTGTATGTTGAAGTATTGCAGATGGCCTGAAAAGATTGGCGTTGGTATAGTGAAGCTAATGGCCTCCTCTTCTGCTCTAATTTCAGAAATAGAACATTTTCTGTCCATGTTCTGTTCCACACAGCAGATTTTGCCCCGCTAACGCTCTTGCTTTCTCTTAGACAGAAGAAGATGACCCACGTAACTTTAAATTTGTTTCTGCCTTATTCAACTTTGTCTGGTATATGGTGAAACTACCGAATTCTGTGAGGTAATTAACAGTACAAAACAGTACAAGATAAGTTGTTGAATTGCTGCTTCTCTTTAAAGTCTTATGTTTGGTCACCTTGTGTTGTTGAGACTTTAAGTTCCATGAGGAATTGAAATATGTTTGCTACTTGCTGAAGATACAATATGCAGGTACACAAATATAGGCTAATTTTGAGAGGTTGACATTATATCTGTATAGATACCAGAGGGATAATTTTATGATTGTTATCATAATTCTTGACTTCTCCAATGGCAGTTAAAGACGGCCAGTCCTGTGGGCAGGGGTGAGGGGTGGGGACAGGGGGGGTGAAATGAGAGCATTTTACTCAAACATGAGATTTCCTTGCTGCTGGCAGAGTCATGAGATTGAGTTAACTTCTCTGCCAATTTATTCTGATGTCACTGAGTGAAAATATTCCTTTGCATCCCAAGTGCAGGGGATTGAAAAGAATGAGTAGCTGGGGTTAGCATTGAAACAAGAGTTAGGCCCTTGAGCCTGTTGCGTCATTCGGTGAGATCGATTCGGTGACCTGTGATCTAACGCTATGGCCCAGATTTTTGCCGAGTCAGGACAACTCAGGAGCCCTTTAAAAATGGCAGGTGGGACCTGATTCTTGTCCCTATTCCCATTTCTGGCAATTTTCAATGGCACGGGATAAGGGTGCAGGTAACCTTGCCCACACACAACACTTCCAGCCTTGTCAACTCCATTGTGGGCAGTTTATCATGAGCACCCCTGCCCCCTCACAGTCTTGGTGGAATTGGGCTTCTTCAGTAAGTAGACACAGTTCACGGCCTCTGAGAGGAGGCGTGAACCAATGTAGGGCAACCCCAGTCCCAAGTGGGGAACCGAATAAGACAAAAGCAAAAAACTGCGGATGCTGGAAATCCAAAACAAAAATAAAAATACCTGTCCCACCTCCCACCCCCCCCCCCTTAAACCAGCTTATATTTCACCTCTTTTCTATTTTTACTTAGTTCTGTTGAAGAGTCATACGGACTCGAAACGTTAACTGTGTTCCTCTCCGCAGATGCTGCCAGACCTGCTGAGTTTTTCCAGGTATTTTTATTTTTGAACCGAATAAAACAGTTGCCTGCTCCTGGAATTCTTTCATTGACAGGCTTTGAAATACAAAAAGAAGTTCTTTCAGTTTCAATAGTTAGATGCTGTATTGTAAGTTAGATATGTTTTTCTGTAGTGATTGATTGTAGGAGTCTGTCCTGCAATGGTAAGTCGACCATTACATTCACCAGCGTTGTGTAAGGTGTTGAGATGTATTAGAGTCCTTTTCCCAATGGAAAAAAGTGTTCTTATGCATTCAAAACTGAAGAAAATACTGCTTGGGATCTCTAGTGTAATAATCAAAAGTGACTTAAATGCAGAGTCCTTCTAAAAATTAAAAAAAAAATCCTCAGCAGCTTTCACTTGGAGCAAAAAAGCCCCCATCTTCTCCTGGACTACTTTGATTGTCAGCATATCTGGTATAACTTAGAGGAAAAAAGGCCATCTGGTTTTTCAGTTTCAAGAGACTTCATTGTTTACATTTCCCAAGATTTGTAATTATAGTTGAGCCTATTATGAATGCTTGACTGAGTTTCACATTCCAGAACCATTTATCTCAGCAGATGGCTGTGTTCATATTTTCATTGACAGTTTTAAGATGTTATTAAAGGATCATTGGTCTTTGATGTAGATAGTAGAATAGATGTTTGTTTTTACAACAGATTGATCATTTGAGGGGATTTACATTTTTTGAATGCCTTTATGAATGAGAGGTTTTTAAATAGGAAGTGTTTTTAAGTAAGACCTCCATTAGGTTCTTAGAAGTTTATTTTTTTATATTCATTTCAAAAACATGGCTCCTGAGGTCTGCCCATTGTGGATACTTGGAGTTGCTATGGAGGATGTATGGGGCATGGAGGCAGCTAGGAGGAGCCTGGGGAATATCAAGGGGCATGGAGGGGGTATGGGGGTATGACGGGGCATGGGGAATATGAGGGAGCATAGTGAATTTGACTGGGCATGGGGAATATGAGGGGTATGAGGAGACATGGGGAATATGATGGATATTTGGGGTGGATGGGAGTGAGGGGTGATGGTTTAAGGGCCTGACTTTCAACATTAAAACTCGGCTGATGTCCCAGTAAACAGAGGTGCGTGTTCTAGCCTGTTGGCTTGGCCATCGACCTGACTATGTTGCTACCTCAGGCCCGTCTCATGAGGTGGCGGGCCCAACTCCATTCTATTCTCGCCTCCCCGACACAAAAATATATGGGCATGGGACCTTTTAAAGGAGACAGGTCTGACGATTTGGAAAGTTTCCCGAGTCAACCTTTCCGCCTCCTCCACAAACATCTGGCCCGATATATCTACTTTTGCCTCATATGCCGTAATACCTTAGGATAACAACAATCTACCAATCTCAGATTTAATTTTTACAATTGTTCTAGCATCAATTGCCAGCTGTGGAAGAGAAATCCAAACTTTCAACAGCCTTTTTGTGTAGAAGTGTTTCCCAATTTCACCCCTCAAAGATCTAGCTTTAATTTTTAGACTATGGGCAGAATTTTCTGGCCCTGTGGCGGCAGGTCTGGAGACAGACTGGACAGGAAAGTTGCAGAAAACCCAAGACCGTTCCTCAACGTGGTCCCACTCTGGCAAATTGCCCAGGGGTGAGCTACCATTGGAATTGGCAAGTGCACCATGGAGGCAAGCAGGCAGATAATCAACATAATTAAGACTTCAATCAAGGGCCATTTTCTGACAGTGCTGGAATTTTCCTGGCATTGCAAGGGCCCCCTGCTGTGTCAGTAGTCTGGTAGCGCTTCAGAGGCTGGCTCTTAGCAGGAAGTCGGAAGGCCATTCAAAGCTGATTGGCATGGCACTATCAAGGCTCAGCAAATGCTGCCACAGGTAGTTGCCTCTGGCCCAATCTTGCAGCTACATTGCCCTCTATTGTGTGATCTCATCCAAGAAGTAAAGGAAATGGGAAACCAATTAATTATGCCCTGTCTGAAAAGAGAGGTTGATTATGCCCTGTCTGAAAAGGGAGGAAAGTGGTAGCCCCTGTGAAAACTGTACAAAGTAAAGATAAAATTGCTACAGCAGTAAAACTTTCTACAGCACCTGTAAATGTAAGTCCCGATTTTAATTCTGGTGGGAGTTGCAATGGTTACTCGCACGCTGGTGTCAGGCCTGGGCTATTTAAAATTCCGGATCTTGGGCAAAATGTTCAAAGGCAGAATCCCACATAAACCTAACATGAATTACAAGGACACCGGTAGACGAAAGTGGATTTTTGGGTGACAGGAGGCTGCCGTCAGGAATCCAATGGAACAGACACTGATATAAGATTAATGCTTGGGTTGGGGCGGCAGGCATGATGGAATCCTGAGGCAGCTGCTGTCAGTGAAGGGGAGGGAAGCTAGGGCAAGGGAAGCCCCTGATTCCTTTGTGGGACCAAGCAGAGCACTTCTGGCCTGTTTGGCCTACAAAGAAACCTAATAAAGAATCATAATTCTGTACTTAACTGGGCTTCTCTGGCAATGAGCTTGCCTGCTGTCAGTTTCCACTGGCAGGGCAAACATTGAGGATCATATAAAAACATAAATGGGAGCAGGCCATTTGACCTTTTGAGCCTACTCCACCATTCAGTTAGATTGTGATTGAGCATCTACCTCAATTCCATCTTCCACATTATCACCATATCCCTCGATTTCATGAGTATTCAAAAACCTATGACCAAACGCAATGACTGTGCAATTACAGCTCTCTGGGGTAGAGAATTACAAAGATTCACAAACTTCTGAATGAAGAGACCTCTCCTAATCTCAGCCCTATATGACTGATACCTTTTCCAGAAACTATGACCCCTAGTTTGTGACACTCTGCCAGAGTGGGTATCCTCTTAGTATGTACCCTGTCAAGTTCCTTAAGAATTTTATTTGTTTCAGTGAAATCACTTCTCATTCTTCTCAATTCTATTTAATATAGGCTTAGTCTCAGTCTCTCCTTCTAAATCAATTCCCTGATCTCGGGAATCAGTCCAGTGAACCTTTGTTGCTCCCCCTTTAAAGCAAGTATATCCTTCCTTAGATAAGGACACCAAAACTGATCACAGTGCTCCAGGTTGGGTCAAATCAAAGCCCTATATAACTGTGGTAAGATTTCTTTACTTATATATTCCAAACCCTTTTCCATTACAGCTGTGATCAGCAGGAGAAATCCTGTTTGGGTCCAAATGATGTTATAAGACTGCTACTCTTGAAGCAAGTGGTCTTAGTGCTGCCAAAAACCCAGGAATTAAATTGGCAATGGGCATGACTGCTTTGGGAATGCAATCCCCAGTGCTTGACTGCCATTTGAACACTCTCCCAGCCCAGCCCCCCCAACTCAAACCAGTTTGATGTTAACAGGGCAGTTAAAATCAGGCTTTAGAGACTGGTTTATTTAAATTCTCTTCTGCCTTCATTTTTTTTTTGCCAAGCAACCCTGATCACCAGTTTTATACTAGTGTTATCCAGCACAAATGATACAAACATTATAGAAATTGGGACATATGGGTATTACATTCTCATTACTGCATCATTCACATGTGCCTGCCAAAGAAGTGCAGGAGCTGCTGTAGAAAAATACTGTAGAAAATGGGATGGGTGCGCGAGCTCTTGGAAATGTTGAGTAATAGATCTCAATTAGAATGGATTTTCTGTAGGTGTACAAATAATTGGCATATGTTTCATTTTCCTCATCATTATGGGCTTTTCAAAATTTGTGTTGTCTGCACCTATTGGATGAAACAAAAAAAAGGCAATCCCTTTTCAACGTAAAACATTTTTTCTAGTGCATAATATTTTGATGATGTTCTATTCTATGCTATCCTTGCATCACCTGATACCACTCTGTAACTAATTACTAGAAGATACACAAATTGTCTTGGCCATTGATATATTTTCTGTGGTGAAGATTGGCAAGCTCCACATTGCGACTTCTCAGCATGAAAACATCACCATATATAGAATCGGACATGAGCATGCAGCTTAGCACTCTAAGTTCATGCCTCATTGAATGTGCCAACACCATTGCACAATGTCATAATTTTGCACATGGACTTCAATTATGTTCCATGGCTTTATATCAACATGTATGCATGGATACATCTGAGAGAGCAAAATATAATCAATTGCCGTGACAATAGTGCTTTTGTATTTGTGACTTCCACAGCATATGTCTTTTTTGAATGTTTTTATTCCTACTAGTATGCAGTAGTTAACAAAATATGATCCTGACATCTCCTTTTGCTTGATTGACCAGTTTAATGAATGACTATGAAGATGAAGAGAAGCTCGAGTCACCTTCCAGAATCATCCAGAAGGATGTAAGTAATTTGATAGTAGAAAAGAGGTTAAAGATTTTGGTATTTCTTCTACATCATAATTCTTCAAAGCATTTTTAAGTTCTAACCTGGTTTAATGGCAGTCATTTGGCAATTGTTTTTTAGGAACTCAGGATTTGGGTAGTTGACCCTGAAAAGGCGGTTTCTGCAGAGCTGAATAAAAAGGCTGAAAAACCTTCTCCAGTAAGAACGTGATGTATTATCCATTGTTGTACGGTTTTTACATGAATTTGTTTTCCTGAAAAAGATCACATTTGAAAATTAGTCCTTGATACATGATAGTATCTTTCCACTTAAGAGACACTCAAACTCAGGGACACGTGTAAATATTGAAGTTTCCAGTTAGTTGACCTTGCCTTCTTCCTTCCGCCCTGTTCACCATCCGTCCATCTTCTAGTTCTAACTGTGCCCCATCTCAGTCCAGCTATAATTATTTTTTCATTTCCATGTCATGCAGGTTTTTTTTTACCTTTGTGCTTCTACACCAGGAAAGATTGTTTTCCAGCACTGTACTGAACCCAGACCACTTATTAGTCATTTTGGTTTCCTCAATAGAGATAAAGATCTTATAAAATTAAAGCAGAAATTGCTGGAAAGACACAACAGACCAGGTAGTAAATGTGGTGAGACTTAACAGAAGAAATTTTCCTGCCCCTGTGGCCTAGAGGTGGCAGCGGGGTGGGGGATGGAGGGGGTGAGTGCTGCAGGGACTGGTGGGAAAATAGGGGGAACCACATTGAGATGGCCTCCCAACGCATCTCCGCCAGCGAGGAAATTTCCTAGGAGTGGGAAGAGAATTGTCTGTCCATGGAGGTCGGCAACCAATTACAGCAGTTAAGCCCCAATTAGGGTGATGTTGTGCCATTGCTGACACTGGTGGAGCGCACCCTCACGGTATGCAGAGGCTACCGCTTCTTGGAAGCAGACTCTCTGTGGCCGGCCAGGTAGCTATCGAAGTCAGAGGCGCTGTTCCTTCGAGGGGGCCGAGTGAAAGAAAGGCTGCAGTGACAGCCAAAACCAATTGTTTGTTGGGAGTTTCCTCTCTACACCAATAGGCCCACCAGTTTAGACGCTGGTTACTTACTCACTGCTGAGCAGGTTAGTGAGGATGCTTCTTGATCCCTGACATCTTTCAACAGTCCCACCTCTCCTGGTTGACCTGCCAAAGCTCCACAGAGGGTTGCAATGCATTTTGTGAGGAGTGTGGGTACGAACGTGGGATGGTTGGAAGTCCCACCTCAGTACCCGACAGCAGCCCAGCTCCCAGGATTGTTTAAAGGCTCTCTAAACCTCACCCCTCACCCACCCTCATGTCCCCTCAGAGTGCCCATGCCACCTCAGAGTGCCCATGCCACCTCAGAGCACCCATGCCACCTCAGAGCACCCATGTATTCTCCATAGCCACTCACCCAGTATCCACTATGTACAATCCTCAGGAGCCATGCAATGGCAATGGAAATTATTTTTAAAACCATTGGAAAGGAAATTAAACCTCTATCAATCTAATAAAATCCTGAATTCAAACACACTGTCATCGATACTGGAGAAAGGAACTACTCCAGTGCAAACAAATATAACCCTTTAAATGCCTATTTTTTAAAAAATTGATTCATGGGGCGTGGGCTTCGCTGGCTGGGCCAGCATTTATTTCCCATCCCTAGTTGCCCTTGAGAAGGTGGTGGTGAACTGCCTTCTTTAACCGATGCAGTCCGTGTGGTGTGGTAGTTTGAGGAGGTACAAACATGGGATGGTTGGAAGTCCCATCTCAGTACCCCAAGGCAGTCCAGCTCCCAGCATTGTTTAAAGGCGCTCTAAACACACAAGAAACCACATTAAAGGCATATTCTTTTATTAGAGCTTCTTAAAAGTTTCAGTTGTTCTTGGAAAAATTGACCACCTGTTGAACTGAAGCCATCAATAGTTTTTGAAACTCAGCCAAACATTCATAATATCTACAGCTGTCATAATAAAATGGACATTGCCTGAAACTGACAGAACAAAATGGTATCCCATTTCAATTTCAAAGCAGAGTCCCTGTCAATCAATGGAGGGGAGCAAGTTCAGAGATTTATTTCAACTTTCAAAAGCAGGGCTTTTAACAGCTAGAGCTGTCAGTTGATTAAGATCACAGCACAGAACATGACAGCAGAGGCTGACAGGACTTACTTTACATTTTTAATGCATTATGATACTTTTGACATTTGGAAAAGTACAGTAATGTATGACAACAATTAGACAATGCTGGTCAATGTGAGGATCAGCATACCTTTGCAGGACAGATCCCTATGATGAATTGCTGCATTAAAAACATATCTACATTACAATACTGCATCTAATAGTGACATTTGAAGTTGTCAAAAAATTTACACTAACCTTTCAGAATGTTCCCAACTCCTCAGTAGGCTTTTCCTAATGGTCACAAACTCTCCAAGGAGGTGAGTTTTTTTTTAGGGCTTATAAAACAGTGTGTGGGAGGAAATGCAGTTTTCCTGTCAACCTCACAGTGGAACCTGACCTTGAGCAAGGTGTTTCTGGGTTTTGTATCCAAGCTTTTTCCAGCCCGTGAAAAGGCCACACTAAAATGTAGGGCCAGAAAGGCAGGGAGATTGTTTTTCCGACAAAAAAAAACACAAGTTCAGCGTTTTGTGACCTGATTTGCACCTCCACTGGGAGATGAAAATCTGGCCCTCTGTTTCTATCTCCACAGAGGCTGCTGACCTGGTCTGTATTTCCAGAATTTTTCTAATTTTATTGTAGCAGAGGGCACACTTTATCAATAGTGTGGTAATCCATATCACAAATTGTTGATCTGAGTGAAGCTGGCAGGGTCTGGACTCTGCTTCCTCTTGCCATGAAAGTGGATAAGTAGTGAGTGAGTTACATGAAGTATCTTTTGATGGAAAACTTAAGTTAGGCATTTTAAGAACTCCAGGGAGTAGGTCACCTGCTTGCTTTGCCAGTGAGATTTTGTGGAACCTGAAGAGGGAATAACTGGAGGGACCGAACTTGATTATTAAAATAAAGGCCACAAGATCTGTGTAGTAGGAGGATCTGGTACATTAAGGGCAAACTTGTGACTGAGTACAGTACCGCCCATCAGTGAGGTAAGAAGGCACCTGACCTAGAGTTTAAGTCAAGCAGTGTAGAGCTAGGTCACAACAAGTAAGGACATGCCATGGAGCTCCCTCTATGCCTGTACCCTCTACTGTAAATATCTTCATAGTTCAGTAATGTTAATAAAGACTTTTTGGTAACTTCCTCAAGATTGCTTAATCGTGCCTAAGCAGTACACACTACGGGTAGTGACAACCCAACAAAACATGGTGGCAGCTGGTGATAAATCCATATCCTTTATAAAGAAGCAATCAAGAAAAGGACACCAGCAACGAATTTCTGCTCTGAGAAAACCTCATTCAAGAAGCAATAAGCTGAGAAACGCACCTGAAAAGCTCCAGAAGTTGATCCTGTTAGCAGAAACAAAGGCAGAAGTTAAGCTTAAGAATCCACTGGATCCGTGTGGAAACAGCTTCAACAAAGCAGAGCTAGCAGCCTGCAGGGTGAGATACAACCTTGTTAAAGTTCCAGGGAAGCCAGTCCTGTGAACTAGTTCTTTTAAAAACAAGTCAGGCAAAAAACTCAGTTGAACATTTGTCACTAGCCCAACTTCCGACTTGCGCCCCCTCCTCATGGTTCCCGTGTCTGGAGCACAACAAAAGGGAAAGCAAAAAAAACCATTGACACTCAGAAACCCCCGTTTAAAGGAAAGCCCGAGTGCCTTGCAAAATGTTCGGTCTCTCAGCCAGCGAGATTTCTTCCTTCCTCAGCTGGACTTTATCCATGGCAAGCCAACACCATTCTACTGGCCCACAGTCACAATCTGAGCCACAGCCATTTTGCAGCTTCATCCTCTTCCTGGCCAGTTGCCGCCATTTTAAATGTCGCCCAAAGTTCAAAGTGCACAAAAACTTTCTCAGCAATACTGGTGACGCCATTTTGAAAGCATCCAATCTCTTAAAGGGACATCCACACTTTATTTTAAACATGCATCACAATTCCACTGCACCAAATCCAAAAGGACGTTTGGCATCCTTGACAGGCGATTTTTCACATTACTTGACTGCACCAGGCATTAGCAAAAAATCAGAACAACACAAGATCAATGCATTTTTTTTTACTGGTTTGGTGATCTTGCGAATCACGTAGTCCTGATGTAGGGCAGTGATGAATCTGACACCAGTCTCGGGGAACTGTTAACCGCCTTTGATGGATATTTTAATCTTCAAGCTGGGGAGATTGCAGAGCTTGAAAAGAACCATAAAAAAACCCCAGCAAAAAGAAGAAAAGGCAAAAGATGAAAGCCAAATAAACCACACGAGGGTGCCATACAGAGATATCACTGGCCAGAACTCCAGCCAAGTTATCTTTATGGGGACCTTGGGCCTGAAGATCCAGAGTTGAGCAACAGAATGGCAGAACAGGCTCAATGAGACTGTGCTAAGTTACAAGAAGGCTTGAAGTCATTGATTTCTGCAACAAAAAGGAAAACCTGTTGAAGGATCTTTGCATGCTACAAGGCTCCCTCAGGTCCGTGTTTGTTCCTAGGGAACATTCCGAAGTGAGACAAAATTAATTTACTGCCACTCTGAATGAACTGACAACCCAGTTTTCACAGAAGACTCAAGAATGTTCACTATTCCGGGAAAAGCTAAGAGGTACAACAATGAAACTGTAGTGCTGAAGGAAACAGTTGCACATCTGCAAAGAACCTTGGAACATTCATTCCCAAAGAGGCCTATGAACAGCTGAAGATCAAGAACATAGAATGGCAAGTGAAGGTTGAAGTTCTCACTAAAGAGTATGAGTTCTTGCGAAACCACTTGACAGAAGAGCAAGCACATAATGTGCCCTTGAAAGGTTACATGGAGGAATTATACTCTGCCAAGGAAGAACCAATCACTGGAGAGAACAATTCATGGGGCAGAAACAAGCCCTCAGTCGTAATCCAACCGGAACGGCATCCTTCCGAAGGCACAACCACCAAACCACATTCAGATGTTGACCTTGTTTGTGACCTCACTTCCCTGTTCTTCTCATTTTCAGGTCCCTGAACTGAACCAAGGGCCAGACCAACTGCAGTGCAGGATGTGACTACAGCACCGCCAGTGGAGGTGATGCCAGGGCCAGAATGACTTCAGCAGAGCCTCTGCCTCCACCAGTGACTATGGTGCAGTCGGTTGAGATGGCAACCTACACATGGCCCCAGCCAGTGTGATGAAAACACAGAGTCCGGAATCAGGGAGCAGCCCGACGCAAGCACTACTCAGCAAAAGTGAGCTGCCTCTACACTCTTCTTCTATCCACAGGATGGCTCTCTCTCAACCCAAGAAGGCTTCTGGATGCTGGAAAAGGTGGAAGAGGAAGAAGGGACCAGCTGACAGCTGGACGGATACCACTCCCAGAAAGAAATGATCACCACTCATGGTACCAAACCGCCACCACAGCAACCCGACCGACTAGGTGTAGTGCAACACCTCGCTATGGAAACTAGCCCTGCACCTAGCTCCAACTAGTGATCTACCACCAAGATCAACAGCCCCTAGATCCTACCGCTCTCCCGACCAGTCGGCAACTGGGACACGGCAGGGGTACAAGACCCCTATACCGCCTCAAATCCTGATCTCAAAGACTTGAAGGGGGACGATGGGACAACATAAACTCTGTTAAATGCATGCTGCTAATGTTGTAACGTTAATCACAAAGTAATTTAGCTAGAGTAGCTATAGTTGCAACACTGAAATTAAGTACACAAATCTTATGAAAACTCAAGACTTGAATCAAACTGGAAGTAACTATTGTTAGTCTATATCCAGGGGATAAAGTCTTGGGGGGGATGTGTAGTAGAAGGATCTGGTACATTAAGGGTTAACCTGGGACTTAGTGCAGTACCGCCCACCAGTGAGCTAGATAACAACATGTAAGGACATGCCTTGGGGTCCTCTCCATACCTGTACCCTCTACTGAACTATGTACATATTTACAGTACTGTTAATAAAGACTTCTTGGTAACTTCTACAACACTATGGGTAGCGACGACCCAATAAAACAATCTGTACGATCGTACTTGATTTTATTGAACTCATCACTATTTAGAACTGATGTGTGTTTTCACTCAACAGTTATCTCGCATTTTGACCAAAGAATTCTTTAACCTGGGACAGGATATAATACTGACAATGTATCCCATACCTCACGATTATGAAACAGCATTTAATTCTGTAGAGGGGTATGTATTCAAGATAGGGTTATTTAAAGTAATCAGAAATAAATAAATATTTTCTTTAATTGCATATTTATCCTTTTATAGGTTTAATAAAGAAACTTCTTAAACAATATTTACCTTGGTTGAATTAGGGATTGCAAATTATTTAACTATTACTGCATTGGGCTTTAGAAGGTTTAACAGAAAGAGTTTGATTTTAAATTGTGGAAGCGGTATCCTTATTGCACAGTTAACTCCGGCAAGGGATGATAAACTAAATGGGTCAACAAACGAGGCTTTATGGATTTGAGTTTAGAAATAAAAAAGGGGCAGTCACACTACAGGGAGTATACTACAGACCCCTAAATAGTGAAAGGGAGATAGAAGAACAGATATGTAGGCAAATTTCTGCTTGTAAGAACAAGAGGGCAATAATAGTAGGAGACTTCAACTATCCTAATATCAACTGGGATTCAAACAATATAAGGGGCACTGAGGGAGAAAAATTCATGCAGTGTGTCCAGTAAAATTTTTTCAACCAATTAGTGACAAACTCAACAAGAGGAGATGCAATTCTAGACCTAGTCTAGGGGAATGAAGAAGGGCAAGTGGGTGAAGTGACAGTTGGTGACCATATCGGGGACCATGATCACAATTCAGTTAGATTTAGCATTACCATGGAAAAGGACAGAGACAAGGCGGGAGTAAAAGTCTTGAACTGGGGAAGGCAAATTTTGCAGAAATGAGAAGGGACTTGGCTGAGGTGGACTGGACAGCATTGCTGGAGGATAAAACAGTGGGAAGCACTAAAAAGTGAGATCCTAATTGTACAAAGTAGACATGTCCCCTACAAAAATAAGAGTGGTACTGCCAAATCTAGACCCCCCTGGTTATCTAGAGGAATACAGGGGAAGATCAAACAGAAAAAGAAAGCGTACGATAGGCACAAAGAACTAAGCACTGCAGATAGCCTAGACGAATACAGGAAGTGACGAAGTAAAAAAGGAAATAAGGGAAATCAAAGAGAGGGCATGAAAAAAGATTAGCAAGTTAAGTTAAAGATAACCCAAAGATGTTTTACCAATACATTAATGCTAAAAGGTTAGTTAAGGAAAAAGTGGGACCTATAAGGGATGAAGATGGAAACTTGTATGTAGATGCAGAGGCTGTGGGAACGGTTTTGAATGAATATTTTGTCTCCATGTTTACAAAGGAAAGGGAGGATGTAGATACAGTAGTCCAGGAGGAACACTGCGAGATATTGGATGGGATAGTCATAAGAGAGAGGAAGTACTCGAAGGGTTGAAATCCTTGAAAGTTGATAAGTCACCAGAGCCAAATGGATTGTTTCTGAGGCTGCTGAAGGAAGTCAGGGAGGAGATAGCAGATGCTCTGAGGATGATTTTCCAATCTTCACTAGATACAGGGGAGGTACCGGAGGACTGGAGAAATGCAAACGTAGTTCCATTGTTTAAAAAGGGATCAAAGGAAATGCCAAACAATTATAGGCCAGTTAGTCTTACATCGGTGGTGAGCAAATTAGTAGAATCAATCGTGAGAGATAGGATTAACTGTCATGTGGAAAGGCATGGACTAGTCAGGGATGGTCAGCATAGCTTTGTTAAAGGAAGGTCTTGCCTCTCAAATTTGATTGAATTCTTTGAGGAAGTGACAAGAAAGGTTGATGAAGAAAGTGTAGTGGATGTTGTGTACATGGATTTTAGCAAGGCATTTGACAAGGTCCCACATGGCAGATTGGTCAGGAAAGTAAAAGCCCATGGGATTCAGGGTAATGTGGCAAACTGGATAAAAGGTTGGCATTGTAGCAGGAAACAAAGAGTAATGGTCAATGGATGCCCTTGCGAATGGAAAGTTGACTCAAGTGGTGTTCCACAGGGCTCAATGTTGGGACCCTTGCTGTTTGTGTTATATGTTAACGATTTGGACGTGAATGTGGGGGGCACGATTGGGAAATTTGCAGATGACACAAAGATTGGCGGAGTAGTGGATAGTGTAGAGGATAGCCATAATCTTCCAAAACGATATAGATGGGTTGGTGGAGTGGGTGGTAAAGTGGCAGATGGATTTTAACATAGAGAAGTGTGATGTCATACATCTAGGGAGGTCAAACAGTTACAGGGATTACAAAATAAATGGGAATATACTAAGAGGGGTAGATGAAGTGAGAGATCTTGGCATACAAGTACACAGGCCCCTGAAGGCAGCAGTTCAAGTAGACAAGGTTGTGAAGAAGTCATATGGAATGCTCTCCTGCATTGGCAGAGGTATATAATATAAAAGTAAGGATATAATGTTGGAATGGTATAAAACACTGGTGAGGCCACAACTGGAGTATTGTGTGCAGTTCTGGTCACCACATTACAGGAAGGACGTAATAGCTCTGGAGAGAGTGCCAAGGAGGTTTACAAGAATGTTGCCAGGGTTAGAAAAGTGTAGCTACGAGGAGAGATTGGATAGGTTGGGGTTATTTTCCTTAGAACAAAGAAGGCTGAGAGGT
Organism: Cetorhinus maximus; assembly: GCF_964194155.1. Lineage (NCBI taxonomy): Eukaryota > Metazoa > Chordata > Chondrichthyes > Lamniformes > Cetorhinidae > Cetorhinus > Cetorhinus maximus. The sequence goes on from NC_135892.1 coordinate 105,896,339, forward strand.
GACTTGATTGAGGTGTACAAAATTATGAAGGGAATAGATAGAGTGGACAGGATAAAATTGTTTCCCTTGGTGGAGAATTCTAGAACCAGGGGACATAGATTCAAGATAAGTGGCAGAAGGTGTAGGGGGGACATGAGGAAGAACTTTTTTTACGTAGAGGGTAGTGGGTATCTGGAATTCGCTGCCCAAGTTGGTGGTAGAGACAGAAACTCTGAACTCTTTTAAAAAGTACCTGGATCTGCACCTTAAATGCTGTAAGCTGCAGGGCTATGGGCCGGGTGCAGGAAGGTGGGATTAGAAAGGGCACCTGGGTGTCCTCAGGCTGGCATGGACAAGATGGGCTGAATGGCCTCCTTCTATGCTGTAACTTTTCTATGGTTCTAATATGGCAGGCGCCATTTTAACAGATAGACAGGTTAGGTGGCAAAAACAGGGCACAATTTTGTATGGACATTTTATAACTATTTTACTGCATCATCAATGTCAAGAATTGTTTCCTTCACTTGGTTTCATTGGCCTGGTGATGGAGGGTTCTTTTTCCTGACTTTATCTCATCATCGTTCATCTAGTATTCTCTAATATCAAACATACGAATTAGGAGCATGAGGCAATTTGGTCCCCCAGAGCCAGCCCTGCCACCTGACAAGATCATGACCGATCTGATTGTGGCCTCAACTTCACTTTCTTGTGTATCCCCTATATTCTTTGATTCTTGATTGACAAATGAGTCAGTCTAACTCAGTCTTAAAAATAGTCAATGACTTAGCCTCCACTGCTCTCTGGGGGAAGAGAATTCTACAGACCAACAACTCTCTGAGAGAAAAAAAATTCTCATCCCCATCTTAAATGTGAGACCCCTTATTTTTAAACTGAACTGGAACTTTCCCTTTCAACTCTCACACACTGTTGTATTTAACCTTTAACCTGAAATTTGTCATTTTGATCAATTTTAGCATATTTTGCAATTAAGAAAGCTCTATAGCCTGAAGCTCATGATCTTGGTCAGGTGGCAGGGCTGGCTCTGGGGGCCAAATTGCCTCATGCTCTTAATTCGTATGTTTGATATTAGAGAATACTGGACCTAATCGAATGAACCATATGAACATCTTTTGCAAAATTTCAGTTCAGGATTCTTTTAACTTCCTATTTAGTTTTTACCTTCCAAGCACTGCTCATCGCCATGTGTTCTGCTTAAGGGAGGCTTTGGTGACATGAATTGTGGAATCATCAATAGTTCCATTCTGATCAGCTGGCAGGAGGCATACAGTAATTTAAGAAAACATAAAATAAAAGGTTTACATTGAGTTTCTCCCTCTTCAACTTCCTGCTTCTGAATGGGGCTCTATATAGTAGTCAAACTGAGAATCATCAAAATTAGCAGAAGTATATCAATTGAAAGGGGCATATTGAAGTCATGATCAGTGTCTCAGGGATTTCTGTTTCTGCTTTTGAGTTATTAGATCTCCAAAACATAAAGATAATTTTCAGCATAGTTGTTCTGATTCTTTTGATAGGTACTGGACAGCCTACATTTACAACGTAACTAATGAGATAATTCTAACAGTTCAAGGTGGACCTATGACTTTTGAAGATTTATTTATCATGGATACTTCCTATACTATTGAAAAGCGTCTCGATCTCTCCATCATTAAAGCACTTGGGTATATTTCACTGAAACTGGCTGAGGGCAGCAATCCCTTGATCGTATACCACCCATGCTCGGCCAGCAGTGCCTTACTTCTGACGGATTATGGTACCTTCATAACTCATGATGGTTTTATTACGGTGGAGGAGCTGAAAATTGTGCCCACCGATCTACAACTTCAAGAACAGAACGAAGTCAAAACAGCAGCCTTCCTGGAGAGAAAAATTTTATTTCTTATTGGAAACTCTGTTTATTTAAGACATGAAAAAGGTTTTTATATAGAACTTGGGCTCAAGCGTGGTCTACCCCAAAGTACTATTATTGGCCTACTGAGCAGGACGTCGTGTGCATCTATATATCCAGTAGTGGTAGGTATATTTAAATTATTACTAAATTAAAAATATTTTTCTCTTGACAAGCTTTTGCATTTTAGCCATCCAGCAGGCCACAGTTCTGATTGCTTTAAAAGTACTAGAGAGGAACGATTAATGTTCAGACGTGATTAAAAAAAGAGAGATCTTATGGAAATGGTCAAAGTTTTTCAATGAGTGATGCATTTGAAAACAGGTACAGAAACTGAGAATCTTTTGAGACAAGTTGTCAGAACATATATGCTATTACATGGCATGACTTTTAGCTGTCTGACTCCTAGCGATTATCAGAGAAAGTTGCTATTTCCCTCTCACTATCTCCCTCTGGAATTCTCTTAGGTGATCAGATCACGCCTCCCATGGGATCCTATCATAACGACAGCATTGTTAGCCAAGAGAAACAAATCAAAAAAAGAGCAGGGGCGATGTCAAGTTTTCATTTTGTTCAGCAGCAATTTGGGGGATTTTAGTCCTGTAGATTAAGGGATAAATAGCCAGGACAGCTCATCAAATCTTTTACATTCACTGAAGACGGCGGACCGGACCTCATTTTCAGTTCTCATCTGAAAGGCAACAGCGCTAAGAATGCTGAAACCCTCATTGCCTCAGCGTGTGTCAGTTAATTTGATGTTCTTAAGTCTTGGATCCAATGGCTGGCCTAACCTGCTATTATTTATATCAATGGTGTACCTATTTGGATGGTTAACAAGTAACCATTATTGTAGGCGTGCTTTGACTCATTTGTGCATTTTATGTAATGCAGAAAGTACACTGAGTAAAGTCACACTTTTTAAGCAAATTGTTTTAAATAAAGGGGGAAAAATTAGCTCCCATTTACATTGCCCCCTAGAAAACTGAAGCGTTAGGACACCAAGCACTTTGGCCTTATTTTGCTCTAAGCTGCCTGAATATGTAAGTTCTCACTCCAAGGACTGAATGAAACATGCACCTGCTGGTGGGCTGAAGACATGGGTACGTAAAATTTTGTGGATGCTGTACCCACCATCTACCTGCCTGACTCTGCCCCCACTGAAAGTAAATGGGATGGGGGAGCAGCTGGGTGGCTCGTTCGCCCTTGGGCCTTTTGAGGTCCACTTAAGAGCCTCATTCTATCGCTGCAGCTCTTATACCCACAGTGGGGAGGCCCACACCAGTTGGGAAGCCCAGCAGCTTTTGCTGTGTGAGCTGTTGGGCAAAGTGAGGGAAGACTTCCTTTGTAGTTACCCTGGGCCCAACAGAGACACTGCCCAAGGTCATTTCCCCCCCTGCTTAACCCACCCCCCCAAAGCCTCTCAAACCCGACCCCCGTTCCCTTCACCACTACCTCGCGCCTGCCAGCCTGGTCCCAGCAAACCCCTGGATCTTAGTCCAGGCTCCTTGGTGTAGTGGGACTGCTGGTAGTCCCAGCAGTGGCTACCACTTCCTCTGAAGCAGCTGGGACTACAGAGCTGCCAGCCATCTGATTGGTGCTCCCAGTGTTAAATGGCTATAGGGCAGCACTCAGGAATGTGCCGGCACGCCTCCCAGCCACCCTCCCCCACTCCCCAAACCAACTTTTTAGCTGGGGGTGTGGGAACTATGTTAAATCCAGCTTCCAGTTTCTTTTGTACTGGTTTTCCTAAACTTTTCTTAATTGGATGATGTCCCACTCTGTAATTGCTCAGCAGCTTTAAGCAGTTGGTATCTAAAATCATCTGGATCATCTAGATTGCCAGTTCAATTACCAGTTTATACAATTAGCTAATCAAAAGCTACAATTGCCATTGGTGTAGCTGGGTTAGAGAGGATAAAATTGACTGGACTTGCTGCTCTGGGATTACTACCCAGGCCACCCCTCTTGTAAAGTGTTTGTGTGAATATTGTACTTGCTTGTGATGCTTTCTTCAGTCAAAAGATGACTTGCAAGGGGTAGAATCTTGTGCCGATCGTGTATTTTCAGGAGTATTTCCAGGCTACGTCCCACATGTCCCCTGTCTAATTAAGGACAGCAGGCATGTTCCTGTGGTTGCAGGCCAAATCGGAGGGCCCGCAATTGTGGATGGCCTGACAAGGAGAACTGGGTGCTGCTCAGGCAGATGGGAACGCCAGGGCACATCAAAATAAAGGTGAACTCAGAAGCATTTATATAATTTCAAAAATAAGAGACCTAAAGCCAGTGGGGCTATCGGAATAGAGGATGGACATGAAACAACTTATATTTATATAGTCCCTTTATTATTGGATGGAAAATCCCTTTGAAGGATTCATTTGGACTATGGGTGCGGCATTTTGTACCCACGGCCCCATCATTAGAGCACAAAGACTCCGATATTGATGGCCACCTAGCCTGCCACCGGAAGGCCACCTCCATGGAGCTGCTGGATTCTGCGCTGAGTGGGCATCTGCTTCGATGCTGTGAAGATCCCAGTGGAGTTGTCCCTGTACCCTTCATTAATGCCTTTAATAGTTATTAGCTACATGCTGCTGCCAGGTGGATAGCAGCTGCAGATGTTCACCTGCCTCCAGTAAAATTTCTGACACCTGACCTGACACCCCTGTCTCTGATCTTGCTCTCAGTCACACCTTCAGACATGCATCCACATCACCGGCAAATTCTACCCTGTCATGAAAATATAATAATTTTCATGATATTATTGTGATTAGTTGTGAAGGTAGGTTAATAGTGGTATTCGGATTAGTTTCTGTGAGGATGTGTGTGTGAGGGTTTTAATTGAATTGTAGGCAGCTAGTCTGGAGCTTTTGAGTTATCAAAAGAGAAGCTAGGTTTGAAATGCTAAATACGTAAACATGGCTGAAATTTTAGAATGTGAGGTGTGAGGAACATTTGCTATTTTAGATAAACCAGAGTAGTTTGAATTTCAAAGAGATGATGAGATGTTACACCTAGCCATAAGAAGTTAAGCCAAACAGTGTGTTTATTTTTCCCCAAAGATTACTGATAACATGAATGCTATGAAAGATTTATTTAATGGAAAAAGTAAAGTTGCAAAGACATAATGGAACAATGGAGTTTACATTAAAAAGGGAGAAACATGTATAAAGGAGATGGGGTTATGTGTAAGGAGAAGGAATTCTAAGATCTAACACAAGTGCGAAAAGCCTCCAGCCTCTATGCCTCAAGCTGCTGTATGCAGGAACCGAAACTAAGAAAACTCACAGTTAATATCACTGTCCAGAGTATTGCATGCTTTGTCTGGGTCTGTTGAAATTTATTTGTTTTTACTGTTGCCTTAATGAAGGTGTAAGTGGGAGTCAGATTAATTAGGGGATTTAGGAGTTATTATAGTAGTAATTTGTAGTGCTTATCTTTTCTTCTATTAATAAATGTTTAATTTAGTTTTGTAGATAACCTCCAAGACTCGGTCGACTTATTACTACTGAATTCAAGGCACGCATCTCAGACTAAAAATACAAATTGAAAAACAATTGTGGCAGCTGTTTCAAGTTTCCCTCTGGGATTTGAGCAGCTCAGCAGTTACCATCCACTGTGCCATAACACAATTGGGGGCTCTTTGCGGAATATATTTGAAATTCCTTAATTGGTTTGGGATTGGTGAATCTTAAGGTTACAGAAGGTAAATAAAGTTAAATTAATGGAATTGGTAGATAAATTACAATTAGGATTATCTGCAGGGCTAAGGAAATGAGACATAATTGAATATAGCGCAGCATTTGAAATTGCAAGGAATACCTGAGAGGCCAAGTTCTCCAAGGGGTGGGTCGTTGGAATGGGCTTAAATTCAATTGGAAATGAAAAAATTGGAACTAGAGGCAGCAGGAAAAGAAAGGGCAGAGAATGAAAAAGAAAAGGAAAGAGGGCATTCCAAAAGGAACAGGCAGAAAGGCAGGAAAGAGAAAGAAAACAGGAAAGGGAGTTAGAAATAACAAGAAAAGAGAAAAAGAGAGAGAATTCCAGCTTAAACTGCTGGCAGTTTGAAAAAAGAGACACCAGAAAGCGCGGAAGGACTTATTTCCAGATTAGAACCCAATGGGGATATGTTTAAATTTGTACAAGCTCTTCCAAAGATGAAGCATCCTTTATTTCATTTGAGAAGATAGCTAAACAGATGAACTGGACATTGTTGTTACAATCCATGTTGGTGGGTAGAACACATGAGATTTATGCTTCACTGTCAGAAAAACTGTTGGTGAACTATAATATGGTAAAAAAAAGGCTATTTCGAGTGCATATGAATTGGTTCCTGAGGCATACAGACAGAAATTTAGTAATATGAGAGAACAGCCTGGGCAAACATACTGAGTTTGAGAGAATAAAACAAAGTAATTTTGATCGGTGGATACAGGCATTAAAGATAGAGATGACATATGCATCTCTTAGAGAAGTAATTCTTTTGGAAGAATTTAAAGATTCAATTCCTTTGGTAGTGAGAACTTATGCAGGAACAGAGAGTTGAAATGGTAAGACAAGCAGCAGAGATAGCTGATGATTATGATTTAGTTCATAGAACTAAACTTTTTATCATCACCCTTTTAAATCTGAGAGGGATAGAAAGTTGGAAGGTGAAAGGAAGGTGAATAGTCAGGGAAGAGAAGGAGTAGGTGGAAATTCCCAGGAATATTTTTTTCTGAATAAAAAGGAAAGTGCTGAGGATAGAAGTGATACTCAAAAATTGAGGTGTTTTCATTGTAATAAAGTTGGACACATGAAGTCAGTGTGTTGGAAATTACGGGGAAAATCTGTTGGACTTATAGGGATACAGAAAAGTTCTGGAAGTAAAAGTACTGTTGGTTCTGAGGTTCAGGCACAGTAAAAACCAGTGGTTTGTGTACAGGTAAAACAGGAAAAATCAATGATAGGTAAAGAAGTGGAAATGTATTCACAATTTACCCAAGGGAGTTCTGAGGATCAGGTTGCAGAAATGTTTAAAGATTTTGTGTGTGAGGGGGAAGTCTTTCCATGTGTACAGGATGGATTAGGTAAAGATGTTAAAAATTTAAGAGACACGGGCTAGTCAATCCTTGGTGTGGGAGTATTGCAGGAACAGGTGATAATAAGTGGAGTTCATGGGGTTGCTAAACCTATTCCCTTGTGGAAAGTAAATTTAAAGAGTAAGTGGAAAACAGGTGAGGTGATTGTTGGAGTAGTGAAAAAATTACCCATTACAGGGGTTCAATTTATTTTAGGTAATGATATAGCTGGGTCACAGATGTGGGTGATGCCTATGGTACTTGAGCAGCCTGTAGAGTGTCTTCAACAGAAATGTTGAGAAGAAAGGAAATGCACTGGATTGTATCAGAACCTAGGAGGGATGAGGGAATTTAGCTACAAGGTTATGATGGAGAAACTGGGGTTGTTCTCCTTGAAGCAAAACAGGTTGAGGAGAGGTTTGAAAGAGACATACAAAATTTTGACAGGTTAAGATCAGGACAGAGCATGTGAGTTAGCTAGGGAACATTTAAAGATATCCCAGCAAGTGATGAAAGTGAAGCCAGGCAGGAAAGCTACAGCTTGTAGTTTTGTTGCTGGGGGAAAAGTGCTAGTTCTGTTACCAGTACTGGGTGACCCGTTAAAGGCAAGGTTTAATGGGCCTTACAGGATTGAAAATAAACTTTAATGGGTCTTACAGGATTGAAAAGAAGCTGAGTGAAGTAAATTATTTAATAAATACTCCAGACAGAAGAAAGAAGCGGAGGGTGTGTTGTGTAAATATGCTTAAGTATTTTGACAGGGAAGAGGACCAAAAGGAGGTACCAGTGGTGGTAGATAAAAAGAAAGAGGTAAAAATGAAGGATTCTGGAATTGATTTTCCTCTAATCAAATTGGATAGTGAGGGGGTGTTTTGAAAATTTAAATGTAATATTGAGTTACCTTCCAGACAAGTGTCAAAGTGATTTGGAGAAACTATTGCAGTCACACAAAGCTATTTGTGGGAATAAGCTGGGGAGGGCAAATTTAGCTATACATGATGTGTGTATAGAAGTTTCATCTTCAATAAGGCAACATTCTTATAATTAAATCCAGCAAAGTTATCACAAGTACGGGAAGAAATTGAATTAATACTTCAAAATGACATAATTGAGTCTAGTTGCATTAACAGGAACTCCCCTATTGTGATGGTACCGAAACCAGATGGAACACAAAGACTGTGTGTGGACTTCCAAAAGGCGAATGCAGTGACAAAAGCAGATTCATATTTGATACTACGGTTGGAAGATTGTATTGACAAAGTGGGACAATCAAAATTTATCACAAAGATTGACTTGCTAAGAGGATATTGGCAAGTACCATATTCACTGAAATAAAAATACAAATTGCAAAACAGTTACAGAAACTGTTTCAAGTTTCCCTCTGGGATTTGAGCAGCTCAGCATTTACCATCTGCTGTACTGTGACAACCCTCATTGTCAAGGATCATACATAATTGGTGCTCATTTGGACAAGGTACTGAGGGGAACTGACCAAGGAAGCAACATTCATGGAGGAGAGAAGAGGAAATTGGCAGACTTGTTTTTAAAAGTTGTATAGTGTCCGGATGATTACAAATTTCTAATTGATTTCGAAGGTTCACTTCTATCAATAATGACAATGACTCCATCTGCAGTAGGGGTGACCAACATGTGTCTCATGAGCTGCATGCAGCTTTTAGGTGAGGGGAATTTTAACTTGCACGATAGTGTAAAACGGGTGATATCAATTTGGTTATACATCCTTTCCAACATCCATTTCCACTGAAGTCAATTTCATGCCTTTTTTTAAAACTATTCCTTTTATATTGAAGTTTTGTTAATACTTCAATTACATTTGGCTTTCTAGTGATCTTCCAGACAATATTTGGCTACTTTGGTTTCAGCATAAATATTCTCAAAAAGTTTTTAAACAAAAAAGAACATTTTCCAAAGAATAGCTGAATTAAAAAAGGGTACTGGGAAACTGAAATTATATTTAAAGCTTCTTTTAAAAACAACAGCCCCCCCTTTACCCCCACTCGGGTGGGACAGCAGAACACCCGATGCAATCATGTTTGAAGCAGGGGGAGTAATGTAAAACATTAAATGAAATTCCTGCATATTTTATGTGAAATTACCTTAGTCTAGCCTGGAGTAACTAAATCTTCGGGCTGGAACACATGCCCTCATATTTAAAACTGAATGGGCTATAAATTGGTTATGACCCCTTTTCAGGTACGGAGGTTGTAGATCTCCATCTGACCACACTCGTTGCTATTGAGACAGATAGCATGCAAACTTAGTGCTGCTCCTCTTTTACCTGATTGTAGTATTGGTCCGAATGGGGTACGCACTACTGGCTGCCTGAGTGCTTGGCAGGGGTTGAGCAGGGTGCACTGACAGCACAGGGTGCCCTAAAGGCAGTCTGCCCCTTTTTTAGCAGATCAGTAATCAGTGAAAGGGAGCTGTTGCTGGCTGCATTTAGGAGCTGCACAAATGGAGCACCAGGGAAGAGAAAGCTTCTAGATTCATGGGTGTGACACTGGAGGCCTAAGTGCTGGAGGTGGACAGGAGGAGAGAGGCTATGTTTTTGCGGAGGGGGCAGAAAGCCCTCAAGACCACCCTTTGAAGGGAATGAGAGCAGGTGGCCGTAGAAATCAATGCAAGGAGTCTGGCCCTGAGGACCTGGCATCATGCCACAAGAAGCTTAATGTCAGACGTGGGGAGTCAAGTGAATGCATCTTCACCTTACATTTCCCAGCCACTGCTCTGCCAGCCTCTCATACAGATCAGTACACCTCATTCCCATCACTCAGCCCTCAAGAGTCCCTGGCACTCAATTCCTGCACGTAATATCCAGATTCTTGGCTGCGCCCTCACACAAATTGCAGTGATTACCAGCATCACACTCAGCTCCTGCTGCTTCCATGTACCTCCAGCTATTCAAGAGTGGCAGGCACATCGCCCAAAGACAGTGCATCATAATCACTGACTTTTTGCCCGCTCCCTTGCAGGACAAGGTTGCAGAACTGGTGGGGGACAAGGATGCCTGCATCTCCATAAATCCACAGAGGAGATGGTTCTCTGCTTCACAGGGCCAGCTGTGACAGAGCTTTTGACAGCGGGTATTCCTCAGAACATTGAGGAGTATTGTATGTTCCTCCCGGATGCCCCATCTCAACTCAGCGCATTAATAATTTGCTATCTGGCATGGTGAATAAGCTCTAAATAAAAGCAAAATACTATGGATGCTGGAACTCTGAAATTAAAACAGAAAATGTGGAAAACCTCAGCAGATTTGGCAGCAACTGTGGAGAGAGAAACAGAGTTAACATTTTGAGTCCATATGATTCTTGTTCAGAGCTGAAGAGAGGTAGAAATATGATGTGTTTTATACTCTTGAAGGGAGGAGTGGAGCAGGTGAAGCAAATTAGAAGGTCAGGGGTAGGTGGGAGCTCAGGAGACATTTGACGTCATGGACACAAGACAAAGGGAGTGGTAATGATTGTGTTAAAGACTAAGGCTGGAATCGTCCGCTCCTATTGGTGTTGGGTGTATGGCAGGCGAGGGGAGCGAATTCGGCAAGAGGGGCAGAAATTGGTTTCATGCCAATGTGAAATCGCAGCAGGATCATCTAATGTATCTGCCATGGTGGATCATGAATCCCGCTGGAGGCGGGAATCCGATTTGCATCCTACTAATGGGATGCAAAGTAAGGCCCGACTGGAATTGTTCCCCCCCATGCCCGTTTTACCGTTACGCTGGTGGGAAAGCATGCTGGCCCAGAACACATCTGGACAAGTGTGATATGCAGAAGTCAGGACTTATCTTTAGGGCATTGCTTAGATTGTGGATATCTGAGAAGAAGATGTTGGAAGCCTACAGCTACCGGGCAATCGCATGCTGGGTGGATCCTCATGCACATGGCTCCGCCGCGAAGCAGCTCTTGGAAGGCGGGAGCTCATCACGCAGCAGCTTTGACTTCATTGAGGCTTTGGAACTTCACTGACTTCACCATGGGCTCGCACCACCTCCCATGGTCTCTGTTGATGCTTCTGGCCTGCTTCAGAACTTCATGGACTTCGCCATGGGCTTGCACCATCTCCCATGCTCTCCGTTGATGCTTCGGGCCTGCTTTGGAACTTCTCAGACTTCGCCATGAACTGGTATGGATGATCGGTGAGGGAATGGGAGAAAAAGGTCTAGGTGTGAGTAGGAGAGGAAGGTGTACTGGAGGAAGGTTGGTTGGTGGGGGGATGAGGTTGTGGGGGGGAGGGGACTCGAAGGTGCCATGGGGGAGTGATCTTGGGAGGGGGAAGGATGGTGTCTGGGGGGAGGAGGGTGTAACGGAGGAGAGTGTGTAATTGAGGAGGTTGGTGTAAGGGGGGGGTAAGAGCGGGAGTTTGGAGGGGGGAGGAGGGAGTTCGGAGGGGAGGGGGACTATGGGGGGTGAGGAAAGACTAAGGGTGGAGGAAGGAGGTGGAGGAGGGGTCTGTGGAGTCAATGACTGTCTCCTGAGTGAGAACTCAGGGTGGGTATGGTAGGATGGAATGGTATGTGAGGGGTCAGAGGGAGCCGAAAGGGTGGGAGGGTGAGGCTTCGGTCGTCGGCGGTCCCTCGGAATCGAGGATGATATCCATCAGGCTTCGTGAGACTTAAGATGACTGAGGAGCCCAATTCTGGATCCACATGTTCTTCCACAGTGGGGACACGTTACGCAGGGGAGTGCAAATCGCAGCCCTGGGTTGGCTTCCTTCTCCTTCCTCTGGCGCCGCCGTTCTGCCTCACTGTTGAGTCTCTGAACCTCGAATTGGCTTGTGCCTTGATGGACCAGGTGTTGCCATGCTGAGTGATCGGCAGCATTCTCCTAGTCAGTGGTGTTAATGCCTCCGTGCTTTAGGGTGACCTTGAGTGTATCCTTATACGATTTCCTTTGGCCATCATTTGAGCATTGGCCAATGGAGAGCTGTGAGAAGAGAACCTGCTGAGGGAGGCAGTTTGGTTCTGCAGGAGCAGGGCTTCAATGCTGCTAAACGCAGCTTCATGGAGGATACTCCCATTAGTCCGTCAGTCCTCCCGTTTGATCCCCAGGATTCAACACAAGCACAGCTGATGGAAGCTCTCAAGGATCTTAATGTGGCATCGGTAGACAGTCAATGTTTCACTGCAATAGAGGAGGGTGGTCAACACAACGGTCTTATAAACCAGAACCTTTGTTGACTTGCAAAGGTCCCTGTTGTCAAAGACACATTGGCGCAGCTTGAAGAAGACTGTACTGACACAGTTGACTCGATGTTGGACTTCCTCATTGATGGTAGACCCTTGGGAGGGGTAGCTGCCGAGATAAAGAAAGCACTGCGCATACTCCAGAGCCATCCCATCTATGTGGATGGCGCGGGGTATGCTCAAGTGGCCCGGGCAAAGTTGCTGAAGGACCTTCGTCTTGGCAATGTTTAAGGACAGGCCAAACTTCTTATATGAGGTGTTGAAGAGGTCAAGCGTCCTTTGCATGTGCTGTACAGGATGAGCCATCATGCAGCAGTCATCCGCAAACTGAAGGTCATGGATGTCCATGATGGTGAGTTCTGTTTTTGCCCAGAAGCGACTTAAGGTTGAAGAGCTTCCTGCCAGATGATACTGCATGCTGACACCAGGAGGTAGCTCATCTCAGATGTGGTGGGTGATGACGTTCAGGTGAATGGTGAACATGGTGGGGGCGATCATACATATATGGTTTGACCTCAGCCTGGATTTGAAAGGTGTCAGTTTTAGATCCTCCACTCAGGACGGTGGCGGTCATGTTGTCATGCAGGAGTCTCAGGATGGTGACAAACTTCAATGGGCAACCAAGTGTTGGAGAACAATCCATAGAGCTTCACGATTTAAAGAATCAAATGCCCTGGTCAGATTGATGAAGACGAGGAACAATTCCTGACATTTTCCTGAATCTGTCTAGCCACAAAGACCATGCCCGCAGTATCCCGGGATGATCGGAAGCCACTCTGGGTTTCCGGGAGGATCTCCTCAGCGACCGGACGAAGGCAGTTCAGAAGGATGTGGCCAGGATCTTATCCACGATGGACAGAAGGGAAATCTGCCTGTAGTTTTCACAATCAGATTTGTCCCCCTCCTTGTGGATAGTAATGATGGTCGCATTCTTGAGCTCCTGGGGGATGTCCTCTTCGTCCCAGAGGCGGAGGATGAACCGGCGGAGATGTGACGTGAGCTGATAGCTGCCAGCATGGTAGACCTCTGCGGGTATGCCATCTTGCCCACAAGCTTTGTTGGTTTTCATCTGTTGGATGGCCCACTTAAGCTAATGGTTGTTGGATCACCAAGGGAACCCTTCACAGGGTGTTATGATTATGGCTTGGAGGGTCTCCTCAGATATGGTGCAGTCCTGATTGAGGAGCAGTTTGAAGCACTCTTTTCAACGCTGATAGATGGCGTTGTCGTCCTTGAAGAGCCGGGAGCCATCCTGTGATCGGAGAGGGTTTTGTCTGGTGTGTCGGTACTGGTAGGAAAGGCGGTGAGGGTGGTTGGTGGGGAGACGGAGGCAAACACGGACCCTGGGGGTGGAAGGAGAAGGTTGGGGAGGTCAAGGTGGATTGGGGTGGGATTTTCAGGAAGATAGGAACGTGCACATTCACCTGGACATCCTGGAATGACAAGGGTTCAGGCTGTAGGGTAACGGCGGGGAGGTCGAAGGTGATGCTGGGGGTTGAACTGAGATGGGGGAAAGAACACGGGTGACTGGGGGAGGGGAAAGGACAGGGGAGCTAATCAAAAAATTAAAGACTACCATGCTGTGCAAATTGAAAGTGAGTGGAGCCTCGTGTTGGACAGGCACATGTGCTGCATGGGAGTGCAGTTAATGGATGGGCGGAGGTGCAGGTCAACTCAGATAGGCAACTGAAAGAGAACCCAAGCAGACAGCATTGAAAATGCTCAGGATAGTGAGATGACTGTGATGGATGAAGGCTCCACGTGCGTGGAAGAGTGTTTACAGAGGTTCCAAAAGTCCCTGCCGTGCGCACACAGTTATGGCACAGCGGATGGTAAATGCTAAGTCGCTCAAATCCCGGAGGGAATCTTGAAACAATTGCCACAACTGTTTTGCTATTTGTACTTCAATTTCAAGATGTGTGCCTTGAATTCAGTAATAATGAGTCTACTGAGACTTAGGGGTTTTTACAAAACTAAATTAAATATTTATTAACAAAAGAAATAATTTTCAGCACATACACAGGTCTACAAAGTACTAATATGATAACGCCTAGCTCCCCGAATTAATCTAACTCCCAGTTACACCTCCATTAAGGCAACAGTAAAAACAAAATAGATTTTAACAGGTTCAAGCAAAGCACACACAACACCCTGGTCAGGGATATTCACAATGAATTCTCTTAGCTTTGATTCCAATGGGCAGCAGCTTGGTACATCAAAGCTGGAGGCTTTTCACTCTTGTTAGATCTTAGAATGCCTTCTTTCCTTACACATAATCTCGTCTCCTTCACACATGTCTCTCCCTTGTTGATGTAAATCCCATTGTTTCAATATGTCTTTGGACTTTACCTTTCTAAAAATAAAAATCTTTCATAGTATCAATTTTATCAGTAAGCTTTGGGAAAAATAAACACACTGTTTGGCTTCTTCTGGCTAAGTGTAACATTTCACCCTCTCTGAAATTCATGACTGTTCTGGTTTATCTCAAAATGCAAATTTTCCTTTTACACCTCACATTTTCAAACTTCAGCCATGTTTACTTATTTAGCATTTGAAGCCTAGCTTCTCTTCTGATACATCAAAGCCTTCAGACCAGCTGTTTTTAATTCAATTAAGTCACACACACATACACGTGCACAGACTATCCATACACACACAGACCATCCAGACCCCACTATTCCTACTTTACAATAAACCCCAATAACATTATGAAAATTATTAAATTTTCATGATACACAAACTTCTCCTTCCAGAATTACCCGTGGCCTGGCTGCATGCAGCTGAGCTGCTCATGGGAAGGGTTGCATGGGGAGAACTCACGAAGCTGAAAGACAACGTTACACATTATTCAGTGAAAGTACAAATATTTTTAGATTATAAAGTGACAAAATGTGTTCACCCATGCAATCACTTGTGATTAGAATTTCTTAACTTTTCTAGGCCTACCACTCCTGGGTGCTGCCCTGACATCCGCAGCAGGGGTGGAGACAGCCTGTGCAATGGTTGGCCCTGTTGCATCTGATGACTTTGGCGTGCATCCTCTGGAGAGCCGAGGCCTTGAGGGGCCCGGCTTGCTTTGTCTGTCTTTCTGAGGGCCAGCTGCTCCCCCTGCAGTGACAGAGGACGAAGTTGAGGGGGTCACAGACAAAGGAGACTTGGAAGGAGCGAACAACCTCTGAGATTTATGATTGGATGACCCAGGGGTGACCAGGTGCTGCTCCTCTTCCCTTTGGGTACCTGAGAGCCCCGGCCTGACCCCTTGAGGGAATGAAGCACCTGGAGGGACGTCGAAGTGCCCCATTTCCCCCTCACGTTGTCACTGTAGGAACTGACCCATGGCTACCATGATGGAGTGCAGGTCTGTGCACATCTCTGCATTCTGCAGGCGCCATTCTTACCATGGAGACCTCCATGCAGGCGGACGCACTTCACCGACTCGCATGCCACTCTGTTGAGGGCTTCCAACAGCTCTGCGTGATATTCCTCCATCTTCTGCTCACTCTCCATGATGAGTTGGAAGGCCGAATCCAGAGGTTCATCATCCGATTCGGGCCTGACAGATGCCTTTTCCCCCAGCAATCCTCTGAGTACCAGGGAGCTCGGCTGAATCTGCCTCCTGATGCAGACATGTGTCCGTGCGGTGACCACCAGATCGTAAACCTGAACCTGCTCTAGATCTATGTCCCACTGAGGTGTGTGTCATTGCGCTGGTGGAGGGTGTAGCTAAGTGCTGTGACGGGTCTTCCTGGCTGCTTCTTTCCAGCTCTTCAATGGAGGAAGTGTCCTCTTGACTGGAGCTGAAGATCTGGATGGAGCTGAGAGCGTCAGTTGCTTGGCAGAGCTCCCTGTGAACCAAAGTGGAGATAATCAGTGCATGGCAGCAGAGAGAGAGTACTGACAGTTGTATTGAGAGAGGGATAATGTGGTGCAGATCCTTACGTGGGTGTTCGCCACCAACCTTACCGTCGTCACAGGCATGGTCTACACCCTCACCAGTTAGTCCGATGGCACACTCCTCAAAGTGAGCGGGGGCTTAATGTGGGCCACTTCATACCCGGTCTGGGACAACTCCCTCCTGTTGTGAGTCAGCTTCTCCTGCATGAAAACAGATGGAGAGAGTGTGTGCAAGATGCATGCCATGGCAGAGGATAAAGATGCGTGGAATGTTTGTGTGGTGTGCGGAGCCATGGGCTGGTTGAGGACTCAAGCTCCAGAGGATATGAGCCTGATGGAGATGCGAGGGAGTGTGTGAGAATTAGTGGTGTTGTCGCCTGAGGTGTGAGATCCCTGAGGATGTGTGATGGGTTTGGGAGTGTGTGTGTGTTCAGAGTGATGAGGTGGTTGACTTACTCTGGCTGAACAGATGAGAGCATTCATCCTCTTCCTGCACTGAATGGCTGACCCCCTCTGTGCTCTGTTGGCGCTGACCGCCGCTGCCACTGCCTCCCAGGCCAGATTGGTGACTCTGGTGGACTTCCTGTGGCCCGAACAGGGGTAGAGCAGTTCGCAGCAGCCTTCCACTGCATCCAGCAGGTGCCCCAGAGAGAGGGCTGCTGTCACCTTTTCTTTCAAGGCTATCTGTCGCCTGGAGCAGCCCTGGTCTGTCGACAAGTAGGCTGAGCTCTGGTGCACTTTAAATATGGTGCCTGGAGTGATGAAGCACTGAGGTCATGGCGTAGTGCGCAAATCTGAGATTTCCCACCAACGACCTGGTGTGTTTCCAGTGAATGCATTATTAATGAGGCGGAATGCGCTGGGAAGGGGATGATACGGCGCGAAAATCTGCCATTGCAGCCGGCGGGTAAAAGGTAGTTTTTCACGCTCGCTCCGCACTTAGTGAAAATCTGGGACCATTCTGCCATAAGGCAGTTGCTAATAGTGGCATAAAAGTCAGATAGCAGAATGTGTCAATAGCAGAACAAGGGTCAGTGCTCTCTGAAAGCAAAACATAAGAATAAGTTACAGACTGGCCCTGTGGTTGGAGGGGGTTGGGAGATGTATATATATATATATATATATATCTACACACATATATATCAAAATGGAGGACAGAGTTCATGGCCTGAAGTTGTTGAACTCAATGTTATGTACAGAATGCTGTAAAGTGCCTAAACAGAAGATGAGGTGCTGATCCTGCAGTTTGCATTGGGCTTCACTGGAACATTGTAACAGGCCAAGGACAGTAATGTGGGCATGAGAGCATAATGGTGAATTGAAACGGCAAGTGACAGGAAGATCAGGGTCATGCCTGCGGACTGAGTGAAGATGTTCCGCAAAGCGGTCATCCAGTCTGCTTTTAGTCGCCCCATGAGATGAGACTATCGCTGGCAAGGCTAGCATTTGTTGTCCATCCCTAATTGCCCTTGAGAAGGTAGTGGTGAGTTAAAATAGGGTAACATTGGAAAGTAGTTTGCAAAGCACTGCTGTGGTCTTTTGCTTCACTTTGCATGTACATAACCCAGTATGGTCATGTTCTGTTACTAGTATGGACTTCATCCTGTATTACATGCACTAACTGCATTGCATGCTGAAATGCTGAGGTCACTTTGGTGATTTGATCAAATGCAATGGTCCACTGTCTTGACGGTAATAGAAGGTAAACAAAGGGAAAATTAATGTTTCTACCAACTTGAAGTCTAATAATTTCACCCATTTGAAGTGGCCTAGAAGCATTTGCTTTTCACTTCAGATCATAAAACGTGTGATAATTACATGATCCCTCATCACAAAAAAATTCAGACTTTTTTGTCTTCAGCCACTGTCATCCCTGCTATGAGGATACAACAACACTGCCTGCCAAATCCAGCAACTCATCACAACCCCTCCAAAAACACTCCGAAGTATTTCCAGACTTTGCAAGAACAGAATTTACAGTAAACTACTTATCTGCAAATTGGTGCCTGGCCCTTTAAATAACAACAGTGCTGGGTTCCTCTTGCAGCTGGACGCATACTTTTTGCTGAGTGACAAGCAAATACATTAACTGTGTGGTCCAAGTTTGTAAAATAGAGCATCAAGTCAGCCTGAAAGGCTATTTGATGTCA
Organism: Cetorhinus maximus; assembly: GCF_964194155.1. Classification (NCBI taxonomy): domain Eukaryota; kingdom Metazoa; phylum Chordata; class Chondrichthyes; order Lamniformes; family Cetorhinidae; genus Cetorhinus; species Cetorhinus maximus. The sequence continues at coordinate 105,914,533 of NC_135892.1, forward strand.
AGATCTGGCCAGTTGAGAAGCTTCTAGCACATGTACTGTATGCCTGTTAGAGCTTCCTTCCCAGCATGCGATGGCGTGCAGGCCACACTGGAAGTGGCCTGCACGCCAAAGGGCCTATGGCTTCCAGAAAGCCAGCTCCTGCTTCCATTTCATGCTCAATGGCTCTGTTGGTACCAGATTAAATTTCTTCTTCTGGCTCTAAGTTTTTGAATGATTGACCACCTCTGAACTATGATAAGTAATTTAACATGACTTTTTTCAGAAAATTCAGAGAAGTTAAGAAATCTATATATTGCATGTTTTATTACTGATCACATAACAATAACTCGCTGTATTTTATTTCATCTACTTTACTTTATTTTACAGGATGGAATTGTCTTAAGTTCAGCTGCTGTATGGACCAGCCACAACTTGTATCTTTTAAAGTCGAAGAGAGCCGTATATACCAAACATTTAAAAATGAGTGATTGGTCAGGTATCCTTAGATTTCCAAAAAGTGCCACAATAACCATTGGTGCAGTATCATTTGGTTCTCGTCCTCCTGAAGTTGGAGTTCTGATAGAGGTCACGCATTTTTTGAATAATAAGAGACTATTTTTAACTATTTACAATGAAGAGACCGATACATGGGTGCTTTCAACCCTTTTCTTATACACCGATTCACGGTTGTTGCCTGTTAGCCCTTATTATATGCAATTTATTGAAGCAGCTTTGCCAACAGTGTTTATCTGGAGCAATACAACAGTGTTCTATAGCTTGAAAAACAACAGTAAGAGTGGAACGTTGCAAGTTAATGGAGACGATAACCTTTCCAACGCAGTTGAAGGAAGCAGCATCCATCAAATTATTTTCGGTTAAGTACTTTGTTTACTTAATAAATTATAATGTTTTGTGACAAATATATTCTTGAGATTGAAATGTTAAGTAAGCAATGAAGCTAGTTGGTCCGATTTAGCAGTCAGTGGCAGAGCAACGGTGCTCACAATTCATCATACTTACAGCTGCCCACACATGTTCTGTGGCTTTTGAGCGGCAACTTACAATTCCAAGAAATAATTTTCAGCACAGAACTCTGTAACAGGGTATCTGTAGCTTGTGTGAGCAGGGCAAGCAACAGCTTGTCTCTTCAATTAATCAGATTACAGAACACTCAATGAGAAATGCACAGGGCAATTTTTAACCCATAAGAGTGGGTGGATTGGGGTCAGGGGAGATGTAACAATTTTTAAAGTCTCAAACTTGACCCCAACTTACCTCCAAACGACCACTTCTGGATTTAATTGAGGCAGGACACGGTCAGGCAGCCAAACCTCTTCCAGGAGGTAGATGGTCAGTCCCTCTTATAGGTTTAACCCTGGCTGGCTGTGTTTTCCAGGGTTGGGAAACTTTGCTACTCAAGGGAGGCAAGGACATCTTCAAGATAAAGATAAATCTTCTTTTGGGACCGCTTGTGAATTAGGAGCAGCAGCAGTACTTCTACCCAACCAAGCTTACCTTCTGCCCTAAAATTGGATCCTCCACCTGCCATTAGACATCCCATCCCACCCCATGCCCCATCTCCAAAGAACTCCGCCCCCGCCCCCACTCAGGGACCAGACCTACTCCGTCTGGACCCTTTCTGGGGTTGAAGATCAACCCCACCCCCAACCCCACCTGCAAAAGCTCCCACTAACTCAGTTGCAGGGTCCTTTATGCTCCTGTGGCCTCTTCCGAAGTTTAACTCCATATTATGTGGGGAACACAGACTTCCAGGTTTCCTGACTGAAATTCCCTCCTCTAACCCACTTACAAAACCTACCCCTATCAATATCAGGGTTGCAGAGTCGAAACCAGGAAGTATATTTAAAAGCATGTACAGAATGCAAAACAAAGTGAGGGAAAGAAAGGTATATTAAGAGAGAGACAAAAATGATAAACCAAAAAGGTACAGAAGAATTATTTTAATTTTCAATATTTTAAAATCTCCAACAATAATTGAAATTTGATGGAATGTAAAGCTATTTGTGATTGTGCAATCAGCATGACAAGTTTACAGAGGTGTTATTAATGATAACAGCAATTTATAATGGAAAAAGTTGAAATTGAAAGTGTGGCAACAAAGTCAAATGGTGCAGACAGGGGTGCATGCAGACATAAGCTTTTTAATATATATTATATTTAGCAAGAGTTGATTTTCAAAGCAAGAGAGGTTGCTTGGAAGTAATTAAGATCTATCATGTTGTTAAGAATTCACGTACAACTGAATGCACAAGACCAAATTTTTTCTGACATGCTAAGTGGGTAACTGGTGGGCAAGTGCAGCAACTTCACGCTCTTCATGTGTTTTAATGTCATGTCTCTAGGCAAGGTACCAAAGGACAACTCGGACAGCATCTTTCTTGTTTCTGCATTTAATTGCAAATGTGTGGAAGCTGGAAGTTGCTGTCTGATTTACTCCATAAGAACAGTGAACACTAATAGCTTCACTGCCATTCTTAACACAAAATCTAGGCCAATTATTTTACGTAAAGGGAAGGATGGAAATACTTTTTGTTCGAGGTATTTTGTTTTCTACTGAAAAATATGTAAGGGTGATTTTACACTCTCTAGGCAATAACCCTGGCACGTTGAAGATAATGATTGATGAGCCTGGGGCTCTGAATTGGTTGTGCTGATCTCCTCTTCCACTTCTATGTTTCTGGCAAGTGAGCCTTGGCATTGGGAGTCTCATTTTGCAAAATTTATCTCATAAATTTATCTTTAAATATAATCCGTAATATATTTAAAAAATCTTATGCCTGCCGCACACACTTCCTGGCTGCACCACTTGACTTCCTTTTGCCAATTTTAGGCACACTTTTTATGTCAGCTTTTTCCATTATAAATTGCAGCATTGACATTAATAACCCACTTCCCTCTAGCAAGGGGTCATCATCTTCCCTATGAAAGGCCATCATGGACCCAAAACATTAATTCTTTTTCTCTCCGCAGATGCTGCCTAAACTGCGGAGTATTTCCAGGCTTTTCTGTTTTTATTTCAGATTTCCAGCATCTGAAGTATTTTGCTTTTATGTCCCCATGTAAACTTGTCATGCTGATTGCACATTTGCAAATGGCTGTCGAACAACTTTCTGAGAGACTGTCAGCTCAGTTGCCATCTTGATTTTTTTCGGAGTGCATTTACTTAGTTCTCATTGCCTCGTTGGCAATAAGCTTATTTTGTATAGTTAATAATTTAATTGTCCTGTTCTTTATTGCAATAGGATTTGGCCACTGCTGATCAGATGCCTCATGGTTCATTTCTAGCTCCCAAATCTAGTGTCACTTATTCAAACTTGCAGCCTTATTTCAGCTTTCCCCTTTACACTTGCTACCCTTCTTCCTCAACCACTCCCCTCCACCACACATCTGTGCCTCAGCCCATAGCTGCTGAAGAGCTACTAGTGATTCGTTTCCCTGATTGGAGTGAGTGCTGCTCCCCACCCTGTAAGCTCCCAACTACTGCCTTTGGCTACCCATTCATCAGTCTACTTCAGACCAAGCCTGGTCTGTGTCTCTGGATTCTCGCTTGTGGCTCAAATTCTCAATCCTTACCCCAAAGCCACTGCACTATTTTAATCACCAATTGCTACTTGCCTCTCCATTGAACCTAAGGCACCCTACTGGTTGGTTGGCTACTGGGCAGTCTCAATCTCCTTCCACCTTCTCTCAACTATCAGATTTAGTCAACTTAAATGTCGTTAGTAAACCTTTAACACAGTAACTAGGGAATCAATAAAATTGTTGCCTCTCCTCTCAGCATTTCCTGTACCCTACTCATTCATCCCCTGTTCCCCTTGCCCATTCATCTCTGCCCCCTTAGCTTCTGTCCTCCTCTACTCCCTCACTCCTTCATCAATCCCAAATACTGCTAATTGCAACTCCTGCTTTTGCCCTTCCCTCCCAGTCTGCCACTCACCTTACACCCTCTGGATTTATATCCTTATTTTTCTATATTCTTATTTTCAATATTATGTTTATTTTTTTCTGTCATTTATTATAATATAATATTATTTATTACGTATTTTACCACATTATTTCCATTGCAAATTCCTATACATGCATTTATAATTGAAACTACTGTGTAAACATATCACACTGCAAAGGCACTCTCTGATCTGTTGTTGTGCTGCAGCACCTCAACTGATGGGACATAGCATCACTCCCTGACAAGTTTGCATAGCAGTTTCCATTACTAACATAAAGATAGGAATTTTAAGTTTGCAATAGTTCTTTATGGAATGAAAATGCAGTTATCTTCTACTTATTCAGCATTTTAATCTGTTTTTTTTTCAATTATTACAGATCATAAATTGAACATTCTAATTAAGATGGTCAACAATTTAATGCTTTTTGGTATTGTTGGTGTAAACGCACTGGTGAAGTTACACGTATGGGAACGGCAAGATTCAAATATAATCCTTTATTCAAACCTTCTAAGTCAGATTTTTGTAATTAAATTAGTCAATTCAGTAATCGAAGAACACATATATCCTCTGAGTACAGAACTTTACAGCTCTTTAGCAAAGCAAAGAAATCCAGCATGTCCATTCAAACGGTTCGACCACAATTTGGAATACCCGGTCTACTATCTAGACATGGGACAATCACTGGAACTTTGGGCTCAAATTATCTACGAACACGAACAAGGATCACAAATAGAGTTAACATATTACAACAAGGATCTGCTTATTCAATCGATGATCACTAGCTATCGTATAACTCAACATTTTTATACAAAAGCCTTGGTATGTGATCATTTACTAACTAGACTTAGATTAACTGAATTGTCTTTGACTTATGTTTTCAGGATATGAGACAAAATTTTATTTCCTTCTCATTCCTCCCACTTGGGTGGGCTCCTGCAGAAGGTGCCAAAGCCAGTTTGCCCAACCACCCTTCAATCCTTGTTTTCATACCTGTTGGTGGACTTGGGCCGAGGATCCCCAAACTTAACTGACTAAGTTATACCCTCTGCCCCTGATCATTGACCAACTCTAAAATTCCATTTAATCTAAGGGGTGTGGCTGCCTCCTGGAACAAGGTGTCCAGGTAATTCTTACCCTCCTTGATGCCGCACAATGTCTCCAGCTCAACATCTCTGAGCCGAGGTTGCTTGAGCTGCAAGCACTTAACCATAAACATGGTTATCCAGTTCTGCAGTGCCCGCCACAAACTCCTCGTGTTGCAGTGACGGCACACCACCTGCCATGTATTTCTAACTTTATTTATTTATTTGATTAGTTAACCAGTTACTAATTTAGTAAAGTTAAGTAATAGCAAGTTACAGTTTCCTTGCTTAGAGACAAAGGGAAAACACTCATTAACTACTGAAAGTAGAACAAAAGAATGAAAAAGAGCACCTCCTACCCATTCTGCACCAAGCTCCCACTTGCGCAAATTCCTGACTTTAGCACTCTGTTTATGAAGTTATGAAGCAATGAGTTCCCCGATCACTGTATGCTTCACCAAAAAAAAAAGTTTGTCTAGCTTACCCTTAAATCCTAGTTGTCTCAAATACTCCATGTGGCACAGTTCTAACCGCTCCCTGGGTAAAGAAGTTTCTCCTGAATGCCTTATTGAATTTATTAGTTACTATCTTATATTTTGGCAGATAGGATAGGTAGAGGCAACATAGCCTTAATGACACAGTCCTAAAGAGTGTACAGGGACAGAGTGGGGGGAGGGCGGTTCATATGCATAGATCTTTGAGGTGGCAGTGAGAAAGTAGTTAACAAAATATATGGGATCTTGAGCTTCACAAATAGAAATGTTGAGTACAAAAACAGGGCACGGTGAACCTGTATAAAGTTCTGGTTAGGCTACAACTCGAGTATTACATCCAGTTCTCACATTTTAGGGAGGTTGTGAGTGTCCTTGAGAGGATGCAGAGGAGATTTACCAGAATGATTCCAGGGATTTTAGCTACAAGGTAAGGCTGGAGAACCTGGAATTGTTCTCCGAGGAGCAGGAGATTGAGGGGAGATTTCATAGAGGTCTACAAAATTATGACGGGTTTAGGTAAGGTAGACAAAGTAAAGCTATTCCCGTTACCTGGTGGTACAAGGACTAGGACGCACAGATTTAAAGTTTTGGGTAAGAGATGCAGGAGGTATATGTGGAAGAACTTTTTAATGCAGCAAGTGGTAATGACACTGTCTATGAGAGTATTGGAAGCAGGCGATCAATGATTTCAAAAGGAAATTGGAGAGGCATTTGAGGGAAATACACTTACAAACCTAGGCGGATAGAGTGGAGAATGGACTGACTATTGCTTTACAGAATGTCTGCATGGACTTGTTGGGACAGTGGCCTCCTGAGCCGTAATAACTGTGGGCTAGATTTTCATGGAATTGGGACCAGTCTGGAAACCTTTAAAAGTGGCAGCCATGACCCGGATGTGGAAGTCGTGCCCCATTTCCAGCCGATAGATTGGGAGTGGGGTGCGAAACATGCATCTACTGGGTCATAGTGCTAAGTTTACACAGACCCCATTTCTGCTGTTCCAATGGCCTTAACCCACAGTGTGGAAGTCACAAATTTATGGAGGAGACGTAAATGCTCTTGAAGGATGGATAAGGTCTGTTTAAGTCAGGGGTTCCCAAACTGTGGACTGTTACACTCAGTAGGGTCATGGGTCGAGAAGTTGGGGTCGCGAGATCTGAGACATCAATGGCGGCTGTGGAGTGGAGACTGAGATTTGACAGCCCTGGGATCAGCTGTGCAGCGCCTTTAAATGTGCGCCGATTTTTTTTTGTGGTGTTCATGGCCAAATGTAGTGAGCTGTGAGGCCCAATAGCTGACAGCAACAAAGCCTGCAAAATGGTAGGTCACCAATTTAATCTTTGTGTGCCTGTACCCCTGAAGCTTGAACTCCTCAACCCACCCTCCCAACCCCGATCAACAACTCTCCCTGCCCTGCCCTGCCCAATAACTCCTCCCCCAAGTTTCACCCTGGGCTTGCACCAAATGTGAAATATTAAAATGGAGTGAGAGCAGGAAAAATTTTGGGAAGCACTGGTTTAATTGTCATGATCTGAAATTATTTACATTCAGTCCTTTCAAAATAAAAAAAAACTAGGCTGTAGCTGTAGCAGAAAAAAGAATACACTGCTGGAGTATATTCACTGACAGGCAGCTGTTGTAGCTTAGAAAAAAACATTACCATCTATTCCTGTAGTTTCATTGTCATGTCCCAAGGGCTGTTATTACTCCGAAACTCATTATGAATGTCTAGCTGAGTTTCAAAGGTCCAGAACCATTTATCTCAACAGGGGGCCTGAGTTCTCATTTTGAATGATATTTTTAAGTGGCTGATAAAGGATTAGCTGTCTTTGAAGTGATTACTGAATAGAAGTTTCTTTGTTTTTAATAACAGATTGACCACTTGAGGGGATTCAAAATCTTTGAATGGGTTTCAAGGAGAGTTTTTTTCTGCATTAAGTGTGTATGAGTGAGAGTTCTGTTTGATTGTTAGAAATTTATTTTTTATATTTTCACATTGCTCCTGAGCTCTGCCCATAGTGGATACTGGGCGAATGGTATGGGGGGTGATGGGGCTGGTTGGGGAGTGGGTGGGAGGTGGGGGGGGGGGTGGTGAGGGCTGAAGTCTCAGAGAACTGAGGCAAGCCTTCTAATCAGCCCAACTCAATCACACCCCCGCCTCCCCAGAGCAAAAATTGCATGTGATGGGGCTGTTTATATCGAGGCGGGTCTGCCAAATTGGATAAATTACCAACCCGAGCTACCCGCCTTGTTAGTGAAAATCCGGCCCAATGACTGTATTTCTGGCCTTTTGTTCTATTCTCCTTCACAAATGGAAATATTTTCCTCACGTACCCTATCAAATCCTTCCAAAGTTTCAAAGCTCTTGATCACCCCTTAGTATTCTCTTTTCTAGAGAAAAGAGCCCCAACCTTTTTTAATCTTCTCAGAACCCTCTCAGTTCTGGTATCATTCTAATCAATTTTTTTGCAACACACCACCCCCCACCCACACCATTGCTGTTTTTTAGCATTAATGTAACTGCCATTTCATTGCACAAACCTGTCAGTGAGTGGATGCAATCTGTTGTTTGATCAGACAAGAAACTTTATTAGGAGGGCTAACTCATAATATTTACCCATGCCTACTGCTGTTTTAACAAATCACAGCAATGCTGTGAATGATGATGGTAATTTTAGAGCCTTATGGTGCCACAACTAACAGAATACTGAAGAAATTGTTTGTCATTTTAGGTACTTAGGTTTCAACACAAAAATGACCACAGGCATTCGAAAAACTACACAATGGACCTGTAAGTATGTTTGTTTTGCTCTCTATCATATTTATCTTGCTCTTAAAATAAATGGTTTGAACTCCAATTTGAACCATGCCGCCACCCCAGCAATGGGAGATTCCTTAGATTCTGCCCAATTTAATAGAAGGACGTCATTTCATTTTTTTTTAACTCTGTTTCCCAGTCAACAGTCTGACAGATTGAGAGGCAGGCAGCCTCTGGGACAGTCTAAATTGGGACTGTCTAAAATGCTAGGCTGGAGCCAGAGAACATAGAGGAGGACAGATGGGAACGTTATGGAGGGTTAGGGAGGGCATCTGGGGGAGGGGTGGTTCAGGGATGAAGAGCACATTGGGAAGCTATAAAGGACGTTTTAGAAGTTGTGATTTGATCAGGGTCTCCAAAGGGGAAATCGGATGCTGGGGGTGTGGCTTGGTGACAGAATTTGGTTGGAAAGGCCAGAGAGGACATTGGGGGAGTGAAGACCATGATTTGATTTGAGTGGCTGAAGGGGCCATCAGAGTGGCCATGATTAGATCAGGCGGGGGTGCTCTGATTGTGGCGAGGGAAATAGGTAAGCTTGGTGGATAGAGGGAAGCACTCCTGCTCCTCCTGTCCACAAGAAGTGCTGTAAAAGTGCTCACCTGATGGATGTAGCCCCTCTGGCTTTCAGCTGCCAATTTTCCCAAGCCCTTAGAAATACAGCCATCAGTGGTTAGTCTATCTAGTGATCCCTCATGTCAAGGATGATTCTGTTGTAGAATGTTGGATACCGTTCGGTAGGTTTTAATGACGTCTTCAAGGTATTGAGTAGGTTAACCGTATGTATTTTATTAACTACAAGAACTATGTACATCTGTACAATAAAGCGTTCAAACTAGGTGCTACCTCCATACTTGCTTGTGTACATGGCTCTGTCCAATAGACTGATCCCTAAGTGTGGATCATGTGTTCTCTTACATTATTGTGTGAGTGGCATGGTATTCAGTCCCACATTAATCCTATATGTGCCATATCCTTATACTACACCTCCCCCAAGTCTATCTAGTGTATTTCAAGTTACTCTAGTTAACCCCAGGCAGTTACATCGTTATTACTACCCCACCTCCCCCCTTCAAGTTTCCGAATTCATTGGTTCAAGTGGTCTGGAGGCTTCATTACGCTTCCATATCTCATTTGCACTATTGTCGGAGGAGTTGTAGGCTTTGTTGTTGCAGGTAAACTCTGTTGATTTGGAGGTTGCTCTGGCATTTGGATAACTTTTTATCCTCTTTTTCCATTCCTTGGTATTGAACCGCTCTTTGTCAATTCGGCAGTTGGGGTGATAGGTGGTTGTTGTTCCATCCCATATTTTGCGGGCTGGACGAACATTGTTCTCACTCTCCATGTCTTTTCCTCTTCTTTGTTTGTTGTGTCATGTGGGTTGTTACAAGTCCTTTGTGACGGAAGATGGCCATTCCTGTTAAGAGGATGTGGCTTTTTTGGTAAGCTGACCTTTGCACTCGGCTGTGTGATGCGCTGTCGGCAGTGGACAGCTGCCTACTTGGTTCCAGCATCGTCTGTGGCACTGCCATGCTGGCTGGAAGTTGCAGCGTTTGCTTTGTGGTTGCAGTGTTAACCTCATCGACAGTTGTCGGAGCCGGAGGTTGAGGCTCTTCTGGTTGTTGGTTGCTCTCTTGTCCATCCGCCATTGGAAACATTGTGGTAACCATCTGAATGGTTGGCTGGTCTGACCAATGAGGGCTTTGCAGCTTTGTAACAAAAATGGACAAACCAGCTCTGCAAAGAGAGAAGACACTTGAGAGCTGAAGTCTCTGAGCTCTTGGGACTTGTAGCTCTGTACAATTTACAACAGTGGTTGTCTTGACATCTTCTGCTAATTTGAGGAGATTCAGGGCTACATAAGCACCTCTGCTCAAGAGGGAAAGACACTGGTTATGCATTATGTACATCAATTCGAAGATTTGTTTGCCTCCATAGTGGTTCCGGAATCGTGCCTATGACTGGAAGTTGGATTCCTGCGAGCCCAAGGAGTGGTCTCTCAGCCATGACTCTTAGTCTGATAGGACCGTAACACTGGCTCCTGTGTCCAATTTAAGTTAGTGAGGTGGCTGTTAACTGAAATGTCTGCATTCTAATATGAAAACCCTGGATTTTGACCTCACCCAAGGAGCATGGCTGCGTGTCCCTTTGGTGTGCAGTCTCCACCTCATGAATCACCTTTGGGTCTTCTGTGTGTTTAGATGTTTTGGCCTTGCACAGTCTGCCAAAGTATCCAATACTGTTAACATTGAAAACATTGGGCTGAAATTGCAGGACATTGATCTTGCCTGTAGGGGCGCTTCGCTCCAAGTGGTCACTCTACTGGCCGGTTAGGGTATTGCTTTCTTGGCCTGGAATGTCCCTGTTTCTGTGCTGTTTAACTAACTGGACTGTGGAGTTTCCTTTGTTCCATGGTTTACTTTCTCCTCTTAAAATGAATCCATTCTGCACACGGAGTTCAGACTGCCTACAACCTGGATAGCTTTCTTGAAGGTTAGACCTTCCTTCACATGCAGCATGTCTGAGAGTGCGTCGTCTGCTACTTCTACAACTATTCTACCCCTGATAAGTTCAGATTTTAGGTCTCTGCATATGCAGCCTTCAGCCACCCTGTACAGACCGTCAATGAATCAGTCGACAGGTTCTCCTGGCTGCAGGACATGCTTATTAAATTTAGCCCTTTCGAGGGTTTTGTGGCTTCTCAGGTTAAAATAAACATCAAATGATTTTAGTACTTCAAAATTAGCAGATGATTTGTTGATTCTTTGTCTAGCAATAATGGCATCTGCTTAACTTGTTCAGCTTCTGTTTTTTTATCCAGATCTGAAGCAATCATGTATCTAAGGAATCCTTTTCTCTGAAGTCCCCAGTTATGTAATTGATCTGGGCATTGGATAAGTCCAGATTGACCTGGAAGTGTAGATTCTGATCCATGGTTAAGAAGTTTTAAACTGTAGGCTTAACTTTGAGAAGTTGCTGAAATTCAAGATGGCGCCACCATACGTTTGAAGACAAAGGGTTTACCCACTCTTGCTGGTTTTGGCGGCTCCCACTGCAGTGGTGCTCATGCTCAGCCTTGAAAAAATGTTAAACAATGGCTGTTTAGATCGACTATCTGTAATCTTTCCATTTCAGCATTATTTTTTAAGGCCTTTGCTGGTCTTTAAAGTGATTCTTCCAAATTATTTTTTTTCCTTTTTGGAGTGAGCTCGGATGCCACGTGTTCAGGCGCTGACTTGGGAATCTGGTTTTTCCGACGGAGTTTTTAAACAACAATATCTGACCACTGATATATTGAAAAGTTTCTCAGGACTTGCTGTATCCTAGAATGTAAAAGTTTTAGTTCACCCCTGCTAGGTCTGCTGACACTGCACTCTGGGAATTGAAGCTGGACTTCCAAGTGATCCTATTGTGTCTTCTGCGGCATTGAAGAATTTTAAATTTCTGCCTTCAGCTTCCAAAGCTTTCTTTGGAGCTTTTCCCTGGTGACTTTCCTCTGTGTGCCTGCTTCTTGAGCTTTTCTTCAGGTCAGAATGCTTCTTCAAATTTTTACTTAGTCTTCCAAGATTTTAGTTTTTCTCTGCATTTTTTGCAAGATTTTAAGCTTTTTCATTTGCTGCTACCATGTTGCAGGGTGTTGGATACTATTCGGTGGGTCTCACTGAAGTCTTTGTAGTCTTGAGCTGATTTTCTGTATGTATTTATTAACTACAAGAACTATGTACATATATACAGTAAAGGGGTCAAGCTAGGAGCCGTCTCCATGCTTGCTTGTGCACATGGCTCTGTCCAACACTAGACTGACCCATATGTGCGGGTCATGTGTTCTCTTACATCGCTGTGTGGGTAGTTCTGTATTTAGTCTGACATTAACCCTATATGTGCCAGACCCTTATACTACAGATTCTTTCTTGTGGGTTGCTGGGTGAAAGCGAGATGTCATTGTTGGCTAAGAGTTTGCAGATTGCTTATGAGCCCTATATTAGCCTTGCAGGATTTCCCATAGGGATGAATCGGCTATTGACCTGTAGAGGTGGTGATAGATTGCTCGCTCGAATAGCTGCTCTCCCTTTCCATTCCTTTTGCCATTCTCTCTCAGTGGCAGGATATTGATACCATTTTTGGTGATGAATCACCATTTTGGTTGTGATTGGGCATCTGTTTTCCATGTGTTGATGGTAATACAGCAGACCTTTATGAAGGCTTCAAGGTCTTCTTTGAAATGTTTCCTTTGTCCCCTGCATGGGGACTCACTGGTGTAGATCTGAGTAGAGTACCTGTTTTGGCAATCTTGAATCAGGTATTTTGACGACATGTCCCACTCATCTTGGCTGAGTGAGATTATCATGACCTCTATACTTGACATATCGGTGTCATGTTTATTCTTTTGTCCTCCACTTGATTTGCACCATCCTTCGGAGTCAGCATTGACGATATTGTCCTCGGGCTTTGATATAATATCTATAAGTTGCCCGAGCTTCAGCACTGTGGAAAAATGTGCGGAGGACCACTGCCCGATAGATCTTGAGTTTAGTGCTGGGTCTGATATCATAATTCCCAAAAGTTCAAGTATGTAATTTACCATTGGCTGAGCTACCACATTGGAATCGGTGGTGTGCCTTTTCGATAATAATAACTTTTGGGCATAGATAGCTTCCCAGATATGGGAAATGAGAGATACTTTCCAACAGTTCACCATGAATCTCAATTGAAGGCTTTGGAGTTTATACATTTGGTTTGGTTGGTTGGAAGATTTTGGTCTTCCTGGTGTTCAGGGCAGGTCCCATGCTCTCTAGGCTTGCGTGAATATGCAACTATTTGTTCTAGTTCTTCGGAGTGCGCACTAACTTGTGCACTGTCAGCGTTTGGTTTTCTGTTATAGAAATTATTGTTGTCTTGGTTGAGGTTGAAAAGTTTACCATCAATGCGATAAGTTATTACCAAACCTGGGGAGAGTCTGCCTGTAGTAAGTTGCAGCATTATTGCAAGGACGATTGAGAATAGTGTTGGTGCAATAACATATCCTTGTTTGACATCTGCTTTTACAGGGAAGGAGTCTGTGGTGGAGCCATTGTGTATTACTGTTATTTGTATATTGTCATGTTTGTGAACTTAGCTGGGTATCCGTATGGCTGTAGCACCTTCCAAAGGGCGGTTCAATTCACTCAGTCAGAGGCTTTTGTGAGATTGAAGAAAGGCATGTACAAAGAAATGTTCTGCTCTCTGCACTGTTTCTGAAGTTGGCATGTTATGAAGATCATATCAGTTGTTCTTCTGGTGGATCGGAAATCATGCTGGGATTCTGGAAGGTTTTCCTATGCAGTTGGTGAGATGCAATTAAGAAGTAACCTAGCTAGGACTTTGCCAATAGTTGAGAGCAGTACAATGCCCCTGTAATTGCTACAGCTTGACTTGGCTTCTTTCTTGAAGTTCTGATCATCATGGCATCCTTAAGATCACTTGGAATTTTTTCATTGTACCAGAGCTTCACAAATAGGGCATTTGTCTGAGAAATTATTATGAATCTTCCATGTTTTAGTTGTCCAGCTTGCTTCTGATGGTATGTTGTGAGAGGCTTTCTAGCAAGTGCATATCATCATAGTTCTGATTGAGTAGCTCTACAAAGTGCTGTTTCCAACAGGTGTTGATACCGTCCATGTCTTTGAGGAAAGCCTTGCCATGTTTGGCATCTTGCCATCTTACCGGTGTTAGTCCGTGTGTTGAGGGTGCATAAATCTCTTTGGTTGCCTGGAAAAAGCAATTTCCTCTTCCTGAATTTCCCCAGTTTTTTCTGTCCACCATTTGTTCTTCAAATTGCAGGTTCTTCTTGGAACTTCAGCGTTGGCTGTCTGGTGGGTGAGCTTCTTTTCTAGAGAGTTTGGATCCTGTTGCCTGGTTTAGAATACTGTTTGCGCACAATCGATGATACAGTCTGTATCATTCTCATCAAATCAGTCTTGAAACCCTTTGTGAAGATTTCTTAGCATGCATGAGTGATGATGGATTTCAATGATTGCCAATCATCATGGACGTTGCTTGATGGTGTGACGTGCTTTCACACGTCCTGTAGTTTCGGAATGATTTGTTCTTAAAATTCCTTGAGTTTGGTGTTGGTTTGATAGGCCAGAAACATCAAACTTCCTCCATACATGTAATGGCTGTCAACTCATTTTAGAGGCTTCCTCAAGTGCCAGTAATGAGCAAATGAGTTGGCTGTATCCTTAACATGTTTAATGTGCGCATCTTTTTGATCCCTGGTCTTGACTATCACATAGTCTATTAGGTACCAGTGCTTCGATCTTGGATTTTGCCATGATGTCTTGAAACAGGTTTTTTTTTGCGGAAAAGGGTATTAGTGACCACAAGATCATGGTAAGCAGGCTTACACTGTTGGAGTTGGAATTTTCCACTGCATGCTTTCATGGTAGCTGGTAGAATTTAAATTCAATTAATTTTTCAAAATTGAGAATTGAAAGCTAGTGTCAGTAATAGTGACCCTGAAATTGTTGTAAAACCCATCTGGTTCACTAGTGTCCTTTAGGGAAGTAAATCTGCTTTCTTTACCTGATCTGGCTCACATGTGACTCCAGACCCACAGGAACGTGGTCAACTCTTAATTGCTCTCAAGGACAATTAGGGATGGGCATCAAACACTGGTGTTACCGGTGATGCCCACATCCCATGAAATAATAAATTAGAAAAAATCTCAGGCGAGTCTATATAATTGAAACAGAGTCCTGCTGTAACCTTTGGTCCACCTTCACATCCATCAGCTGATCCACATTTGAAGGATTTTATAGTAGTAGGACTTATTGAATGGAGTCCCTTTGTCGTGATGACATAAGGTGCTGAAAAGTAGGCTTATGGGTTTCGAATGATGGAGAGGCAACAGCTCCCCTCACCCTTGCAGTTCACGACTGCTTATTTGTCAGGAGAGGTCCTGCTTATTTTGCAGTTAGCCTCCTTATCTGGAGGTTGAGCCACTCACCGACATGATTAGTAACTGTAGCTCACTCCAATCAGGTGTTAGTAGTAAAATTCTGATTAAATTTGAGGCAAACAGCTAGATTAAAATATTTTAATTACAGATCCTCCTCTGAAAAGTAGATTAATCACCCAGTCCCTGATTAAAACTTGCAGTGGATACATTGGAGACTGGTTGGAATTGGGCTTCCTATTTTTAGCCTGCCTGCTCCTCTCCTGCCCATCATGGTGTTAAAATTACCTCAAGTTTCTGTAGCAGGACTTGAACTCACTACTTTTGGCTTATGGGCAACAGTGCTAATGACTGAACAACCTACTATGCCTTTCAGCCTTAACTTGAGATGTCTCTTGTTTAAGAAAGTAGGAGTAAATCCATGTTACATTTTTTATTTAAATGCTAGGAAGGAGCATAAAATATGACATCAAAAAAAAGCATATGTTTATTGGATTGCTGTATAAATGTGAAAAATGGCTTGCATCCTTCAAGAAGATCAGATAAATAGAATGTATTTCTCTTTATATCATTATTTAAAATGTTGTACTTGAAATCTGTTTAATAAAATGTGTGCAACATCATTGCTATTCCAGAAAAGCAGCAAGTGGTATTTTAACTGTGGAATTCGAGCCGAATCAAATCGAGTATACTTGTAATTTTTCACCCAGAAGGGTATGTTTTATATGAAATATTTTACATATGTGTTGATAAATTTACAGTGGTTATGTTTTAAATGCAAATTGAATAGGGACTTGAGTTTGCCATTTATCAAAGTTAAATGTACTCAGTAGTGCACGAGGATCACAATGTATAAATCTCCTATTTTAGTAGAAACCATTTTAAAATTCTATATTCCTCACATATAAGTAGTTCAGTCTAGCTTGATAGGATCTGCATTTGTACATGACAATACCATCAGGTAGGCATTGCTCTATGCAGTCGCTAACTCCCATGTCCCAGGGCAAGTGTAGTTGAACTAGTTCATTTGTTTCCTGGCTAAAGGTCCTCTGCTCCTCCTTGAAACAAAATTACTAGCCTCTCAAAAGGAGAAATTAGATCAAAGTATCAAACATTTTTTTGATCTGGCCTGTTAGGGATCCTATATTTCTTTCTCTGATTTCACAGGATCTTATGGTGTTGACCCAACTTGGTTTTGACTGATGAACTTCCAGAAAATCAGCATACATGAACATGTGTGTAAACTGGGCTTCTACTGCTGAACTAGTGTTAGCAAAACAGGAGTGTCTGAAGAAGGTCCCCAGCTAAAGTAAAAAATAAAGCTTTGGAGAGCTTTAACTCCTAGGCAGAAATGCTGCCTGTGGTGAATGGCTGGACTATTCCCGAGCAGCAGTGAGAGGCCCTGCTGATTTTAAAGGCCAAAATTTATCATTTAAAATTCATGGAGTTATGGGGATAGATGAGGGTGAGACTGATTGGATGACTCAAAGGGCCAACAAAGTCATGTTGGCCTACCACTGTGCTGTATAATGCTGTGGCCCCAATATTCATTGAGAGATAGGGAGGGAGTGTTTTAGTGGAGTGAGATGGGGAGGAAGGAACCTGGATATCCTGGGAATGTGGAGGTCCGGCTGAACTTAACGGCAAGACCTTATAATCAATGTTTTATTTGTTTCCCAGCCTCCCTCCCCTCAATATAATCTGGCTACTTCCTACTCAAGCAGACAGCTTTCTCTCCCTAATACTTTGAATGAAGTTTACAATAAAGGTAAAAATGTAGCAGGAGAACCAAAAAGTCCAGTGACACATTTTTAAAAATTTAATTCACAGGTTGCACATATTTCTGTGGGCTGCCCTTTGAATAAACACTTAAGAATACAAAGGTATGACAACTTTGCATCTGAATTTGTAACTTTGTATTTATTTCACTTTAATCAAGAAAGTGAGTTGACCAATACCATTGCTGCTGAAGGTTGCCAGCTCTGCTAGGATGTATTCCTGGAGATTTCATCAGGAGACATTCAGTCTTCTGCTGCTCCATGTATTGTGTGAAAATGCCTTCTGCCTAAGCCCTTGTTTTACCCAAGATGTACTCAGTGGTCACATGATTATGGCAAGCCACAGTAGGCAAGAGACAGCAGGGCACAAAATCATTTCTCCAAACATCTCCTTTTCATAAAAAGAAAGAAATACATTGCAAGCATTATCATTTGCATTTGCAAGTTACTCACACACAGGGTGGAATTGTCTATGTCCGCTGGTGCTGGGGCGTGTTCGGACAATATGGCGAGAAGGCCAAAAATCGGTTTCACGACATCGTGAAACCAGTTTGCGATCATCCGCTCTGCCCGCCGATGGCGGACTGCATTTTCCACCATTGGACATCGGAAACATCATTGTAATACATCTGCATATCATTATAAGCCCAGCTCGCCAGAATCGTCCCCCCCGCCACCCCTCGCTGGATCGCCAGCCCAAGTTGGCGTGATTGCATGCCGATGTGTTTCACAACAGCATATAAAAGATGTGTACTTGGTGGGCTGCACTTTGAGGGGAACCCAGAGGTGAGTACACAGTAATGCTGCGGAGCACTTGTCCGGGTCGCTTGTTGGACTTCAAGGTTGAGGAGTGTCGGAGGTGCTGGGGGGGGTTGGGGGGGCAAGGGCTGCCCTGCTGTTGAGGCGTTTTGGTGAGGGGGCAAGGGCTGCCCTGCAGTTGAAGGTAGCGCACAAGCAGGTGCGGGGTGGGGGGCAGTGGGTGAGGGAAAGGTTTCCACGCATTAGGAAAACCTTGTATAAAGTGACCATTCCTCTGTAGTTGAAACAGTTCAGGCGCAACCACATTGATATGATTGGAGTTGGGCCTCTAGCTTCTCTCTTCACTCAAGCAATGTGGAGGCATCAAAGTACCACCAAGTGCTCCAGGGCTTTTCACCCCTTGGGCACAATCTGCAAAGTAATGAGCATTTTAGTGGACTGTAGAACAGTTGGACAACTGGGCACATTGCACAATCTCCTTGCTAAAGCTGGCCCTGGAGCAGTCATTGGTGGAGGTGCTCACAGCCCCTTGCAAGGTCATCATCCCAGTTTGAATCAGTTTCTCCCATGGTTCAAGCTAACAGTGCAGCCTTGCAGCACAGGTTAGGAGAATGCCTGCGCCTGAGCTGACAGCACAGCATGCAGTCTAGTTGGCTAAACTGCCGCCAATCAGACAAGTGGAGTGGGGTGGAGGTGGGTGGGGTTTCGGGCGGCCATTGCAGCGCAATATTCTCTGGCCATCCAAGTGGTGACCAGCACTCTCCGAGATGCGTTAAGGGGCCTTAAGACTTAACCAAGACAGGCTCTTGGTACACCCAAGCTAACCCTCGCGTCTCTGTTCCTCTCATCCTGCAGGAGGAGTACATCAAGATCATGGAGCCTGGTGACCTAGCTGTATGCCTCGTGGCTTACATAGAGTGAAGACGACTGAGAAGAGAGCGACTGAGGCACCTGGCTGTGCAGAGGGAGGAGCAGCACCAATCTGGAAGAAGGGGCAGTTGGGGCTCCCGCACATGCCGCCAAAGAGCCACAGCAATCGGCACCTAGCGAGACTCAGGGTGTATAGACACTGCCTTTCGTTCCTGCAGATGACCGAGAATCAGTGTCGCTGATGCCTAGGGAACTAGTTGGTCACATCTGCTAGCTACTGTAGGCACCACGGGGGCATGGAGGGCACCCACTACCAGTGGCCGTGAAAGTGACTGTGGTGCTCAGTTTCTACGCCAGTGGCTCCTTTCAGGGCGCCACAGGTGACCTCTGTGGGATATCACAAACCTCCACCCACAACTGCATCCTTGAGGTCACGGATGGCACCTTCGTGAGGGTACGCAACTTTGTGCGTTTCGCTTGGGACCAGGACAACCAGGATGTAAGAGTGATTGGATTTGCCTAAATCTCGAGTTTCTCACAGGTGCAGGGTGCCATCAACTGCACTCATGTCACAACATGCGGTCAACTATGTCAACTGCAAGGGATTCCATTCGCTGAATGTGTAGCTGGTGTGGGACCACCAGAAACGCATCCTGCAGTTGTAAGCACGGTTTCCAGGTGTGTGCATGATTCCTACATTCTCAGTTGGTCATAGATCCCTGATGTCTTCCAGGGGCCACGGAAGCTGTAGGGATGGTTCCTTGAGGACAAGGGCTACCCGCAGAGAATGTGGCTGATGACACACTTATGGCCTTAGATTGCAACAGAGCGAAGGTATAATGAGGCTCATGCTGCAACTTGCAACTTGGTGAGGCAAACCATCAGGATGCTGAAAATGAGGTTCCAGTGCCTGGACTGGTCTGGTGGAGCCCTGCAATATAGTTCACAGAGGGTGCTACACATCGTCATCGTATGTTGCGCCCTTTACAACCTGGAGCTGCAATGGGGAGAGGAGTTGGCTGAGGAGGAATTAGAGGAGCTGGAGGTCTCCTCCGATGAGGAAGACGCCAATGGGGATGAGGGTGAGGAGGTCTCGAAGGCAACAATGACGGGAATGAGGCCCTCGCATTGGCCTGACGAGGCAGTCGCAGTCGGGAGGCCCTCATGGAGGATGATGACGACATGCAGTGAGGAGATACCATAGATCCTCATATTGCACCGATGAATGTTTGACTTCAGTCTGGCTTATGGCAGCACACATACCCTCTGTGAGAATGTTCCCGTCATGGAGATCAGTGGAGGCCCTAATAGTTGCTCGATTGCAAGAGGATGATAACGACATGCAGTGAGGGCACTCCATAGATCTTCACATGATCTGACAGGAGTCAGACATTCTCAGAGGCTGAGGGCGGCTCACTTGCCCTCTGTGATCAGGGTCATATCACAGAAACGGAGCCATAAAACTTCAAAAGCATCTGACCCTTTGTCCGCCTTCAGCACCTGAGCCCTTCAGGAGCACAGCGTCTCTGGTCACAGATGCTGAAGAGATGGGGGCCAGCCCCACCATAAAAGTGCTGAGAGCACACAGAGGGAATGACAGAACTCTGTTACACCTACCCACAACATTCTGGCAGCAATGCCAAGCACCGTCAAGGTCCAGGCATCAGTGTTATGTCCAGGGAGTGTGAGGCCGGACCATCACTTTGGTCTGAAGGCTGCACAAAGCGCAGGGAAGAGGCCCTGGACTGAGACACCTGCCTTTATCTTGTGCGGAAAGGATTCAAATCTGAGTGACATGAACACTGCTCATCAGAACAAGGAGCCATAGGCAGGGAGACATTCTTGGGAAGTTATTGACAATAGTGAACAGTTTTTTCAAGTGAGTAATACCCGTGCCCGGGCTGTGCGACTCCATCTTAACTTTCCTAATGCTGCTGCTACATCTTGGTCCTCCCCGGCCATCCACAGCGGTGGCGTAGGCAGCTTGCTGACTGTTACGTCCTGTCTGTGATGACCTTGGTGAGCATTGTCTGGAGGACTGAGACCTGGAGGGTCCTGGCCTGCTTTCAGGGTCCTGCTGTGTGGCAATAGCACTCTCCTCAGCCTTTGCAGATGGAGCCGCTGGGGTCACAGGAAGAGGGGATTCATATGGGCTGGACACTCCTGGAGTCACTTGGATGGATGGCCTCGGGCGTACACTTTCTGATCCTCCCCCCTATGGCTGCCCAAGGGCCTCTGGCTGACTACTTGAGGAGAAGGGGTAACTGGAGTGAGATGGAACTGCCCTGCACCTCTCTTGCGTACACACTGTTGGAGACCAACTATGGCATCAGCAATGGAATTGAGCCCACGCATTAGTTCTGGATCAACGCCCTGGACCGAGGTCTCCATGGCGGCTGTCATCCTACCAGTGTTGACCTCAGTGCGTTGACGTGCCAGTGCTATCACCTCAGCCTGAAGGTGGACGGACTCCTCCATCGTGCCTTGCAACCTGAGGGGTGCAGTGGACGTCCCTTCTTGATTTTCCTGAGATTTCCTTTGCAGCTCCAGCAACTGTGACATGACCAAGCCCAGAGGCTCGTCATCTGACTTGGACTCAGCAAATTTCTGGCCTCCAGCAGTCCTCCGAGTGCCACATACCAGGGAAGCCTCTGCCGCAGCCTGCTGCGGATCAGACAGTGCGGTGTGCTCACCAGGTTGTGATCCCGAAGCTATTGTAAGGCTAAGTCCCACCGAGGCATGTCTCTCTGCTCTGGTGGAGGATATGGGTGAGCACTGTGATGCGACTTCAAGGAGGGTGCTTCCAGATTCCTCTTCAGATGTTTCTTCGGGGCTTGATTGAAGGCCCTGGGGCGTGGACTCTGACGGCTGTTTCCCAAATGTGCCTGTGGAAGCAAGGGGAGATAATTAGTGCATGGCAGTGGCCTGTGAAACAGGACACATCAGTCACAGCATGGTTATCTGATGGATAACTGTTGCACTGCTGGATCCTCACTTGGTAGAGCACCGCTGACCTCACCTTCAGCGCAGGAAAGGTTCTGATCCTCGCCGGCCAGCTGGATGGCTCTCTTTTCAAAGTCCATGAGGACCTTAATTTCAGGCATTCCTCCAAGGGTCTGCGACCTCTCCCTGTTGATGTGTGATAGTTTGTCCTGTATGAATAGAGATGGCGAGAGTTTAAGCAGGATGCCTGCTAGGCCAGATGATAAGTATGCCCGGCATGTGTGGGTGGTGAGTGGTCCCATGGACAGGATGAGGACAATGAAGGTGTGTGTGAGAGTGAATGGTGATGTTCCTTGAAGCGGCAGTGAGTGAGGCCCCTGTGGATGTGTGATGGGTTTTTGAGTGTGTGAGTTGAGAATGATGAGAAAAGAGAGTTACCCTGGCAGAACGAAGGAGATCATTCATTCTCTTGCGTCACTGGGTGGCTGTCCTCTTTTGAAGGGTGTTGGCACTGACCACAGCTGCCACTGCCTCCCAAGCCAGATTTATGAGGTTGCTGCCCATCCTGCGGCCAGAGCGGAGTTAGAGGACATCATGATGAGCCTCCACTGCATCCACCAGGCGCTCAAGGGCCACATCATTGAACCTGGGGGCTGCAGTCTTTCTGCCTTTCAGGGCCATGTCTTCTTTGCAGCAGTCGTGGGCTAGAAGCACTGAGATGCGTGCACATGGCTGGACTTTAGTTATGGCACTCGGCACGCTGAAGCGGCGAGGTGATGGCATGACAGGTGACTGAGAGCCCACCCACCATGGAAGTGGTGTGTTTCCTGGGAATGCATAATTAATGCAGCGAGTTTGGGATGATATGGCATGAAAAGCCGCCATTGTGGCTGGCGTTTTACCTGCCCGCTACCGCACAGTGCAAATCTGGGACAATTCCGCCCACAGGCCTGAATTTTTAGGATGGCAGGGGCTGGAGTGGGCAGGATGTCTGGCTGTCCCGCAGCCATTTTATGCTCAAATGAGCATAGATTAGCAGTAGACAGGACTTCTGCCCCTCTCCCATGAGCAAGAGCGGTCCCTGCAGCAACAGCGCTTCAGTGACTGGAAGAGGAGCTTCTTTCTGATGCCTGAGTCTGAGTCATGGGAACCAAAGACCCAGGTAAGTGTCAGGGGTCTCTGGGCGAGGAGGTTAGGGAAGGCCTTGGAGTTGCGAGGGGTGTGGGGGGCGGAGGGTGCGATTGAGGTCTCGGGAGATAGTGGTGGGAGGGTGATTAGTGGAGGGGTGGGTGGTCCAGATATTACCGGGCCTGAAGGAGAGGGCACCTCCAGTTAGAAGGGTGCTTCAGATGGAGGCACCCCACCCCACTTCCCCCTTGAGACCTAGCTTTCTTTATTTTCGGGTTTCCCCCATGGAGCTTCAAACTGCTCGCCAGCCTAAAAATTGAGGCTGGGGGGAAATAGCCCTCAAGTGGCCACTAGTTGGTGTCACGATTCACTGGGGATAGTGCGCTGTAATATCAAGCCCTTTAGCTGCGACAAATGTGAAAAGTTTGACCAAACCACCAGATTGCCCCAATTCTACCTAACTGTTTAATTTAGGTTAACAGAATATGAGCACCAGGTTTGGGAACTTAATAAGTAAATAACTGTTTATTGAACAAATTGTCTTTAAATAGTGGCAAAAGAAAGAAATATGAACTACTTACTTAAACTCAGCCCCCTTCTTAAATCGCACCCCCCAACACCACACCACACACGCACACACACACGACACATGAGACACACAAAACATGGATTTTAAGGATGGGATGAAACAGTTCAATAGCACCAATCCGGAGTACAGGATTCGGTGGGTGGATTTTGATCGATGTCTTCCAAATTCCTTTCAGTTCTTGTTGATGACACCAGGTGGTCTTCCAGCACTTTCAGTATTTAGATCACTGGTTGAGCATCTGCTTTTCAATGTCTCTAACGGTGATTTTCCCCTTTGCCTTTTGACAGAGGTTTTCAGGGAGAGAGCAGGTTATAGAGATTTAAGGGCAAGAGATTTTAGATGTTCTCGCTTTGCAGGCCAGCAGCTTTTTGCTCACTGCCCTCACACAAAACCCTGGTCACCTGGTCAGGAGCTAATTAAAACGTTGTTGCCAGGCAGATCCCTTGGTCCTGGACTCCTTTCTGGCACCATCCTGTCTTTCATGGCACACTCTGTTCCAGGACTGCAACATTGTATATTTCTCTCATCCTGTTCCAGTGGACGTCTTTCAAATTGCAGCCATTGTAATTTCACTCCACAGTCCAACAGAAAATAAAAAGATATGTTCTTTACAACAATCCAACAGAAATAAAAAGATTTGTTCCTTACATTGGCCACTTAAGGGCCTCAACTGGGTCAAGGGCCGGCTTCTCATCTGAGGCCTTGCCTACCCCAGTGTAAAACTGCTGCAAGGTCGGGGCAGGCGGGAATCCGCAGCAAATCCATTCCTGGAATTACATGCTTCCCCCACCACCACCTGAAAACCCACCGGTGGGAGCATAAAATTCTGGCCACACAGTTTATAAAGAAAGTCATTACATGTGAACAGAAAACCATTCATTCTAGTCTGTCTTATTTTCATCTGTCTCTACACATGCATTGAACACATAGTCTTTAAAGCATTCAGGTCTTCTAATGGTACACGTGCTGGTTATTGTTGGTTGTTCGTCTGGTGTTTGCCGGCTCCTCGAGTGACATTGTCGCTTCGGAGTATGTCATTGCTGTGTGAAGTATTGCTGTTGATCCGTTGCATTTGTTGGGGTGCAGTTGACCTCTGGGACTGATGGTTATTCCATTCTTTGTTCAGTTGACAAAAAGAACTCTTCCTTATCAGCTGTCTGCTGTGAAGGAGCAACTTCTCTGGTTGCATGTACGTGTCTGCGGTGGCGACAATATATCTGGCCTTTCACTTTCACTGTGTACGATCGAGGTGACAACTGCTTTACACAAGTTCCAAGCTGCCAGGTGGACTGAGTTTTGTTGAGTGTGTTGAATGTTTGTATTCTAACTGATTCTCCAACTCTCAACTCTGGCAGTTTTATTAAAATGAGATTTGGCTTTCTGTCATTCCACTTTGTTTTGTCACTCACGCCTGTTTCTACTTCTGGCTTCAGTAGTTTTTTTTATCAGTGGAAGAGTAGTTTGGGTGCGGCATGACGTTAATCGCTGGGTTGCCTTCGGTAGATGTGTTTCTCCACTCTAAGGTTGCCTTGTACACATCTGTGCTGGATCTACTCGATTTTTTTGATGATCCCTTTGGCAATTTTCACTGCTGCCTCAGCCTTTCCATTTAACTGGAGATAATGTGGAGATGATGTGCTGTGCTGAATTTCCCAATTATTTATAAAGTGCCTGAATTCTTCACTTATGAACTGAAGGCCATTGTCACTCATCACAATGTCAGGAATGCCGTGACAACTGAAGTGTGCTTTCAGGCATCCTACAATCTCCCACTGGTAATCATTGACGTCAGCTTGTCTAACTCCCAATAGTCTAAATAGAGTTGATGGTGACAAGATAGCCAGTTCCAAAGAAAATGAAGAGATCTACTCCAAGCTTCATCCATAGTTTGGGATTTGCTAAGCTTGCTTAGCTTGTTGTCCATTACAAGTACTGCACTAGCTGATGTGGTCCTTAATCACATTGCTCATGTTTGGCCAGTAGAGCACTTCTCTTGCCTTCCCCAGATTAAACTCAATACCTTGATGTTGATAGTGGGCGATTCAGTGATGGTAATGCCATTGAATGTCAAGAGGGTTTGGTTAGATTCTCTCTTGTTGGAGATGGTTATTGCCTGGCACTTGTGTGGCGCAAATGTTACTTGCCACTTATCAGCCCAAACCTGAATGTTGTCTAGCCCTTGCTGTATACAGACATGGACTGCTTCAGTGATTGAGGAGTTGCAAATGGTGTTGAAAGTTGTGTAATCATCTGTGAACATCCCCACTTCTGATCTTATGGTGGAGGGACGGTCATTGATGAAGCAGCTGAAGATGGTTGGGCCTAGGGCACTAACCTGAGGCACTCCTGCAGCAATGTCCTGGGACTGAGATGATTGACCTCCAACATCCACAATCATCTTCTTTTGTGCTAGGTATGACTCCAGCAAGTGGAGATTTTCCCCCGAACCCCATTGATTTCAGTTTTGCTGGGGCTCCTTAATGCCACATTCGATCAAATGCTGCTTTGATGTCAAGGGCAGTCACTCTCACCACAACCCTTGAGTTCAGCTCGTTTGTCCATGTTTTAACCAAGGCTGTGAAAAGGCCAAGAGCTGAGTGGCCCTGGCAGAACCCAAACTGGAGTGTCAGTGAGCAGATTATTGCTGAATAAGTTCTGCTTGATAGTACTACCAATGACATTTTCCATCACTTTGCTGATGATCGAGAGTAGTCTGGTGGGCAGTTATTAGCCGGGTTGGGTTTGTCCTGCTTTTTGTGGACAGGAGTTGTTAACATTGGGCAGCTGGAAAATGACGCTGGAGAAGTAGTAGTGGGGAACAAAGAAATGGCGGAGGAACTGAATAGGTACTTTGCGTCAGTCTTCACAGTGGAAGACACGAGTGACATCCCCAAAGTTCAAGAGATTCGGGGGGCAGAGGTGAGTATGGTGGCCATTACCAAGGAGAAGGTGCTAGGAAAATTAAAAGGTCTGAAGGTGGATAATTCACTTGGACCAGATGGATTACACCCCAGAGTTCTGAAGGAGATAGCTGAAGAGATAGTGGAGGCATTAGTGGTGATCTTTCAGGAATCACTGAAGTCAGGGAGGGTCCCAGAGGACTGGAAAATCGCTAATGTAACCCCCCTGTTTAAGAAGGGAGTGAGGCAAAAGACGGGAAATTACAGGCCGATTAGCCTGATCTCGGTCGTTGGTAAGATTTTAGAGTCCATTATTAAGGGTGAGATTTCAGAATACTTGGAAGTGCATGGTAAAATAGGGCAAAGTCAGCATGGTTTCATCAAGGGGAGGTCATGCCTGACAAATCTGTTAGAATTCTTTGAGGAGGTAACGAGTAGGTTAGACAAAGGAGAGCCAATGGATGTTATCTACTTGGACTTCCAGAAGGCCTTTGACAAGGTGCCTCACAGGAGGCTGCTCAGTAAGATAAGAGCCCATGGTGTTAGAGGCAAGGTACTAGCGTAGATAGAAGGTTGGCTGTCTGGCAGGAGGCAGAGAGTGGGGATAAGGGGTTCCTTCTCAGGATGGCGGCCGGTGACTAGTGGAGTTCCGCAGGGGTCAGTGTTGGGACCACAACTTTTCACTTTATACATTAATGATCTAGATGAAGGAACTAAGGGCATCCTGGCTAAGTTTGCAGATGATACAAAGATAGGTGGAGGGACAGGTAGTATTGAGGAGGCGGGGAGGCTGCAGAAGGATTTGGACAGGTTAGGAGAATGGGCAAAGCAGTGGTAGATGGAATACAATGTGGGGAAGTGTGAGGTCATGCACTTTGGTAGGAAGAATAGAGGCATAGACTATTTTCTAAATGGGGAGAGAATTCAGAAATCTGGAGTGCAAAGGGACTTGGGAGTCCTAGTCCAGGATTCTCTTAATGTTAACTTGCAAGTTGACACGGTAGTTAGGAAGGCCAATGCAATGTTGGCATTTATTTTGAGAGGACTAGAATATAAAAGCAGGGATGTGCTGCTGAGGCTTTATAAGGTTCTGGTCAGACCACATTTAGAATATTGTGAGCAATTTTGGGCCCCGTATCTCAGGAAGGATGTGCTGGCCCTGGAGAGGGTCCAGAGGAGGTTCACGAGAATGATCCCAGGAATGAAAGGCTTAACATAAAAGGAACGTTTGAGGACTCTGGGTCTATACTGGATGGAGTTTAGAAGGATGAGGGGGGATCTGATTGAAACTTAGAGAATACTGAAAGGCCTGGATAGAGTGGACGTGGGGAAGATGTTTCCATTAGTAGGAGAGACTAGGACCTGAGGGCACAGCCTCAGAGTAAAGGTAAGACCTTTTAGAACAGAGATGAGGAGAAACTTCTTTAGCCAGAGAGTGGTGAATCTATGGAATTCATTGCCGCAGAGGGCTGTGGAGGCCAGGTCATTGAGTGTATTTAAGACCGAGATAGATAAGTTCTTGATTGGTAAGGGGATCAAAGGTTACAGGGAGAAGGCAGGAGAATGGGGTTGAGAAACTTATCAGCCATGATTGAATGGCGGAGCAGACTCGATGGGTCGAATGGCCTAATTTCTGCTCCTATGTCTTATGGTCTTATAAGAAGGAGATTTCTTTGCCCATGTTTGATCTGATGCCATGAGACTTCTTGGAGTCCAGATTCAATATTGAGGACTCCCAGGGCAACTCCCTCCTGACTATATACCCTCTGTGTCACTATTTCTAATGGGCCTGTTCCACCAGTGGGACAGGATATACATAGGGCTCTTGACGGTGATGTCTGGGATCTTGGCTCTAAGGCATGATTCAATGAGTATGACTATATCCCGCTGTTGCTTGCCTAGTCTGTGGGACAGCTCTCCCAATTTTGGCACAAGGCCCCAGATGTTAGTAAGGAGGACTTCACAGGGTTGATAGGGCTTCGTGATTGTTGTTTCTGGTGCCTAGGTCAATGCCAGGTGGTCCGTCCGGTTTCATTCCTTATTGACTGTGCTGTTGCAATTTGATACAACTGCATGGCTTGCTAGGCCATTCCAGAGGACGAATAAGAGTCAACAACATTGATGTGGGTCTGGAGTCACATGTAGGCCAGACCAGCTTAGGATGGCAGATTTCCTTCCCTGCAGGACATTAGTGAACCAGATGGGTTTTTACTATAATCAATAATGATTTCATGGTCACCTTTACTAAGAGTAGCTTTTAATTCCATCAGCTGCCATGGTGTGATTTAAAGCTGTGTCCCCAGAGCATTAGCCTGGGCCTTTGGGTTATTAGTCCAGTGACATTTTCACTATACAACTGCCTGTCCATAATGACAAAAGGAATGATAGTGCAAGGGAAAAGAGGGGAATGAGATAAGTAAACAAACATGATGGGGCAAATAGAAGGGAGAGAGAAAAAGGAAGTAAAAGGAGAGAATTGAAGGAGAGGGTGGAGAGGCTCATGATGAGTATGTGTGCATGATTGGATTTTGTTAATTGTGCTGAAGTATATACACAGTCAATTTTCTCCAGACTATCAGTTGAGTTATCTGAAACCTGATGTAGAGCAGAATTTTCCCAGGATGTTGGAGATGAGTTCCAGATGACCGGGTGGGTAAGTTCCAGAAAGTAACATTGGATTGGGATCCCTGTGTGCTCCTACCCTCTTTCGGCTTTCCCTGGGGCAGCATTGAAGGTAAGCGGGGAACCTCTGAGCATCTCTTGCGTAAGTGATTAAGAATTTCTTCAGGTTGTTAAGCTAATTATGAGGTTCTTTAGCTCTAAATCTTGGATATCCCTGCCATGGGCCTGTATCCCAAAGTGTCAGCAACTTGCCAGGGTCATCGAGGTGAGTGCACAGTGGGAAGACTTTCTTCAATGAAACTGACAAAATGAGAAGGCTTTGATCAGTTACGCTGAAGAGCTCCAGCCATGGCCATTGAGAAACAACTATTCAAAGTACTACTTTTCTCAGGGAGCGTTGTCACTATTTGACAAGTGGTTGAATGGAATGTTAACTGCAGCATCAAACTGTAACCGATTCCCTAGCCATACGAATAAAAAAAAGGTGATTGCCAATTTCTTGGAAGGCATTTCAATTGTCTAGCACTTCACTAACCTTCAGCTGCACTCCCCTGCCATCAGCTTCACCATGTCATGGGAGCTACTTATGCAGTTCCACCCTCTACCTTTGCTGAGGTCAAGAGCAAAGGCCATACCAACACCAACTGCACCAGCAGTAGTACCAGCTGTCTTCTCCTCAACTGCCCTTTCACAGGGCAGAGGAGATGACATAGAGATCTAGCTGGAAGGAGACAAAACCCCCACCAACACAAGGTCTACTGGTACAGGATTGTTCTCTTGACATGCCTGAGCACCAGTGCCTCAGGAGGTTCATGGTCTCACAGCAGGTTGCTGCTTATACCTACTGCTTAATTCCTCAAGCAAGACCTTCTTCCCAGTGGATCAGATGAACATGCATTGCCGATGGCCAACAAATTGCCTGTCACTGGTTATCCACCGCCTCCTCTTTCCCCTGTCCTTGGTAGGGCTCACCTCACTGCAGCCCCTTAAATCCTGCAGTAGAACCTTTGGGTAAGAGTGAGAGAGCTTGGGGACAGCCTCCCAGGTTTCCTCTCCATTGTTGTTGTTACTGCAGGCTGAAAAACCCAAGTGCTGATGAGCTTTACTTACCCATGCCGTGGATCCTTCAATTAGAAGTCCTTCCTTTGACAGAACGGACATGTCATCCTGCCCTCCTCCCTAATTGGTTGGAGGGCCAGAGATGGGCTATCAGTTGGATTGCTCTTGTAAAGAGCAAATGCAGGGTGCTCTGCTCAGAGCGTCAGATTCCAAAGCAGAAAATGGTCCCTCTGTTGCACCATGGATTAAAGTGGTAAGCTTCCACTCCAGTGTTTTTAATACATTTCACTGTTTCTTTGTCCTTTACTTAATAGTTATTACATGCCCCATTTATTTCAGACCCAGCTTATCAGAATGTGAAATGAAAAATCTCACGCATTACAAAATTCCTGGGTGAGTAAAGTAATATTGATATATAGCAGAGTTATGTAAATGGGAAATTTTGCAACATTCTTATGGCTTATTTAACAGCATAATTTTAAATTTGCAATTGAAGATACATCATTGTAAATGGTAACCCTAGACTAAGGAATATTGACATTATTAAGGATATAGATTGCATAAATTTAATGATTTTCATCAAAGGTATCTAGTCTTTTCATGTTTCTATACAAATTGCTGAAAACCTTAACTTTAAATAATATTCATATCTAAATTTATGCTGACCGCCAGTGAAAAAATTTACAGTAGTAGTCACCCCATCCCTTCTGTGTCCAAGCTTTTTTCCCCATTGGTCCAACCCTCTCCCTCTGTTGTTTCCCATTGCTTCCTTATTTCCCTCTACTTCTATTTGCCTCATTTCACTTCTCCTGTCTTGGTTCAGTTTATCCTCATCTTTCCTCTCAATGCTGGACCTAATGAAATGCCCTTGGTTTTGACTCCCATGTATCACTAATAAGTGGAAGAAATCTTGAGCCTCCTTCCACCACTGAGAGATACTTGGATAATTGTAGCCATCACTCCATCTGAAGATTAGAACACTCAGTACAGACATAGATTAAAGCTGGACCTTCCTGCAACATATAGATTTCTGTCGCAGGATGCTGCGCCGTTATGCACTGAGCTGCATGTAGGTCTCTGCAGCTCTGTTTAAGTGAGACCACTGTGCACACACATTTGAAAAATCTCACTTGGTTTAGTTTTCAGAATGGAAATACATTTCTGTACCTCATAGCGATCTTTCTTTTCTGTGTTTAGGTCAGTTTTAAGACAACCCATGAAAAATTATGTGGTGGGTTTCCAAACTCTGAAATCCTTATTTTGACAAAGTTAAATATAATGTTTAATATTTTTCAATTATTCGATTTAAATATATGTTCAAACTTTTTTTCAAAATTATTTTTCTTCTAGACTGTGACTTACAACAAAAAAAGATTTGGTTGTCCCATTAGGGTTGATTACAAAACACCTTTCAAGCCAGTTTTAAAATTGTAAGTATTTGCTACAACCTTACAACAAAGGGAGAATTTTAACACTCATAAATGGGTGGGTTGGGAACAGGATAGGTGTGAAATTTTAAAAACCTGAAATCTAAAAAAACTTGACCTCAACTTGGCTGCAACCCATCTTCTTCTGGGTTTTACAGGGGTGTCCAAAACTCTACCTCCACATCCCCCACTTCCCCAGCTACATAAGTCTTCCTTGTTAATTCCAGGCCAGAATATCCAAGTGGTTTCAGCACTAAAGCTATAGAGTCTGTTACGACCACAGCCGATGTTATTCGCTGAGGATGCAAACCCCAGAAAGAAACTTGTCTCATTGATCATAATCTTTTTTTTTTGCATTTTGAAAATGAGGGAAAGAACCTCTGATCCTAGAAGCATAGAATCCTGGTAACACTTTTAGGATTTTAAAATTAAATGATTTATTAACAAGAATAAAATAAAACTTAAATATGCAAGATTAAAGTTGCACATTAAAACAGTTTTACAAAACATCCCCCAAAATCACTTGGTCAGAACATACAAGTAAACTATTTGGCAACAGCTCCCTTATAGATTTTTAACCATAAAAATCCAGTAATATTACCCAAGGCAAAAACTGCTGTCACTTTAGTAAAGGTATACCACACAACTTCTCACTCTCTTCCACTTTGCTGTGGAAATCCAAAAGAAAGGTTCAGAAACAGACTGCTTTCTGAAAACAAAGACTTCTCTGGCTTGAAAATTTGATGGCTGCTGCACATTCACAACTTCACACCTTCTCCCAGCACAGATCTTGTCTCAGGGCATCTCCCCCACATCGCCATACAACTCACCTCAACATCGTTTCTTAAATATCCTTTTCCCCTTTCTAAGCACCTCTTTGAACTTAACTTCTCCAAAATATAAAAATCTTTAATGTTTTCCTACTACCTCCACTTTCAGGTCAAATAAAATTTAATAACCTTCCCTTGTTTACTTACGAAATCTTTGTAAGTTGTATAAGTCCCTTGCCACTTCTAAACTCCCTTTGAAATTTAACAGCTGAAAAGCCAAGTTCCTACTTATCTTATGATGCAGCTTTCAAACCCTTGTACTTGTAAATCCAACTTCAGCACAGTCTCTCATTACAGATGCATGCATATAGCACATTTACCTTTCATCTCTCAGTTCCCACAGAGAAGCTGTCTTTACTAACCTTCCCCCAGTTTAATTAATCATAGACACACACACCCACACAGAATACCACCATATTCCTAAAATATTAAAATAATAACATCCATCTTCACAAATCAAGCACGTGCTATTAAGTTTACAATCTGGTAAAATGAAATCAGCTCTTTTTGCATCCCAGCTATTATCTAGTTTAAACAAAGGACCTGTAATTTCATACAGAATATTGAATGCTGCAAGTAGTTAGTGTTTTGAGCCCAACAGTCTGGTTTCCTCAGGGCTCAGGTATCTTTTTATTTTTCTTCATATCAGTAGCCTTTTCCACTTAACAGATGGGGAGATGGTGGCGTACTGATATTGTCACTGGAATAGTAATCCACAGGCCCAGGCTAATGTTCTGGGGACACATATTCAAATCTCACCATGGCAGATGGTGGAATTTAAATTCAATTAATAAATCTGCAATATAAAGCTAGCCTCAGTAAGGGTGACCATGATAACTATCATGAATTGTTGTAAAAACCCATCTGGCTTACTAATGTCCTTGGGAAGGAAATCTGCCATCTTTACTTGGTCTGGCTTATATGTGACTCTAGACCCACAGCAATGTTGTTGACTCTTAACTGCCCTCTGAAATGGCCTAACAAGCCACTCAGTTCAAGGACAATTAGGGATGGGCAACAAATGCTGATCTTGCCAGTGACACCCACATACCGCGAGAGAATAAAGAAGGAAAAAACCACTACCCAAACACTTGTGTTGAAGACTCCACTCGACATTCATAATTTTCTTCAGGTTACATGCTGCCCATAGACAACCTCCACCATTCTCACAGTTAAGCAGCTGAAGCACCACATCATGAACTGCTTCATGTTCTTTAACTTATACGTAGAGGCTTTCCTGCATACAGTGACTTATGAGGCACACTCAGCATGTGCTTATGTCTGTTTCCCATAGCTTTTCCTGGGACAGATCGCTAGCCTGTTGCCAGAGACTATTTTGGAGGGTGCCGCTCTGCATCAAGCATGGCTGACCAGGTGACTCTCCTGCTCTTACTAGCTGCCGTAGGCATATTGGAAGGGTTTAAATGTTGATAAATTAACCTGTTTGGTCACATTATGAACATACCTTCCGTGGCCATCAAGTCCTGGGATAGGACTTGAACCCAGAGCTTCTGGCTCAGAGGCAGCGACACTACCCATTGAGCCACAAGACCTCCCCCATGTTCTTTAAAAGAGCAGTGAAAATCATGGCCAGAATTTTTACCTCATCAGGCGGGTGAGCGCCCAACCCGAATGAGTATAAAATGGTATGCGATGACGTCAGGCGAGCGTCCCAACGTCATCACGCACTTGTGCGGTACTTCGGTCAGTGGGCGTGCATGGGAGTCGGCAGTGCACTTTCCGACAATTAAAAGGCCTATTCAGGCCATTAAAGTTATAATTGAATTAAATTTTTCGCTGCCCGTCCAATCTTACAGTTGGCGGGCAGACAAAAAGGCCAAGCAGCCTTTACATTTTTCAGGAAACCTCATCTATGAGCGGGACGAGGTTTCCAACAGCAATTAAAAATAAAATAAAAATTTAAGCATTTCATTAATAACAAGTCCCTGCTCATGTGACAGAGTCACATGAGGGGACATGTTTTTTAACATTTTAAAATATTTATTTTTAATTTTCAAGAATCTTCATCTCCCTGAGGCAGCTTTGTGCCTCAGGGAGCTTTTCCTGCATGCATGCGCGAACTTGCGCACTCGCCCTCCTCCCCCACCCCCTCCACACAGGCAGCGCTGCAGCGCGTGTTTCACACTGGGCAGGCCTTAATTGGCCCACCAGTGTGAAATCGCGGCCTGACCCTGATCGCGGGCAGTGGTCGGCTTCCCGACCACTCCCGCTCGTCCCTGCTAAGCCCGCCTGACAATGGAAAAGTCCTGGCCAATGTTTCCTTCAATTCTTCAAGAATGAATTTTTCACATGTTTTTTACAAAACGAGTGGGTTACTTTTAATAGGGTCAGCCATTAGCGGTGGGCCAGAATGGATACGAGACGTTGAATATCTTCTGGGTTAGTATCTGGGAGGTTTCTTTTAAATGTTATTTCACAAGAAACTAGCGAATTGATTCTCTAGAGCACAATTTTTATTTTCTGGCACCCTATTTCTGGATAATCTGAACTGAAGTGAGAGATTCCCTTGCATTTTTCAGTCTGTTGTGCTTTGTCTAGTATATTTTTCCTTTTTTAAAATGGAGTATAATGCAAATGGCCTTGCATGTAAAAATGCAGTTTATTTGGCCATCTGCATGCAAAATCATGGCCTGTCTGGGCAGAAGAAATGTTTGCATTTGGCAGACTTTTAGTAGCTAAACCACAGCATTAGGAATCCTACTACTATCCAGTGCCAAGTAAAGGATTACAGCTTATTTACAATGCAACATTTTGCTTTCATCCATCAGTGAGGTGCTATACAATCTCCTGGTGGCCTGCCCAGCCAACTGAGCAACTGAAAATGAGTAGAAGCTACACTGCGCTCATTGGATGCTACAGTTTAAACATAAACTTCTAGGCTTAGGTCAATATTCAGACTGTAGCTTCAAGCAGAATTTTACATTCCACTGGTAACGGGTTGCAGGCAGGGTGGGTGGATCTTAAAATTCCTCAGTTGGCCTTCCCACTGGCCTCCTGCCCACCCTAACGGACAGGACCTAGACTGGCCCATCTGCCTTTGCCCCAATTGAGGCCCTTAAGTGGCCAATTAATGACCACTTACGGGCTGTTTCCCGCCCAGCCTCAATTTTCAGGCTGGTGGCAGGAGTTCAGGGGCAGGAGGGAAGCCCAGAAAGTGACCCTGCTCAGAGGGGGTGCCTCCATCAATGGCCTCCTTTCATCGGGCATCACCCCCAACAAGGTCTGGCCCCTGCAAGTGTTCCCACTGCCCTGCCCTCTCCCCCAACATCCCCAACCTCCCTGTGCCCACACCTGACCCCATCCGGGCCTCACCTCCCTCCCATGTCTTGAGATTCCCCACACTTATGTGGTCCTGGACCCCCGGGACTTAGATTCTGGGGACTGCTTGCAGTTCCAGTCCTATCCACTGCAGCTTCAGGCACTGCTGGGACTGGAGAGCTGCCAGCCAATATTGGCCACAGCAATCCGAGGCAGGGATTCCTCCCGAGTGAGGGCTGGACGTTGGAACGTTAAATGGCTGCAGGGCAGCCAGTATTGGCAGAGATGTGTTTGCCGCTGACTCTTTGGCGAGAAGGGAAACCCCGCCATGCTAAAATTCCTGGCCTACACAAATTACACAAGAAAGTTAACCCATCAAAGTAATTCAGAGATTCAGATGCAATTTTTTTCAGGTACGTTCTTTTCACCTCTACCTAATTAGTTAATTGTCCTAACATGCATGCTTATAAACCTGATGTGAGTTTCTGAATTCAGACTTGCAATCAGTTTATACAGGGATAACATAAACACTTGAGGAAGTTGATGAATGTAGAGTGGAATTATCAGCAAGTAGGCTTGGATGCTAAGTGGAGAAAGCTAATGGTGGGAAGAACAAGTTTGTGAGCTCTGGGAAACCCAAACTGTTGTGCCATATGCATGCATAAAACACTTAAAAGTTATGATGTGTTTCTGTGTGAGCGGGTGGGTCAGGTAGGGAGGCAGCAAGTGGGAGGATGTCAAGGAGGGAGACGATGAGCAGGTGGGTTGGGGAGGGAAGCCATGAGTGGGAGAGTTGGGGAGGGAGGTGGTGAGTGAAATGGGCAGGGAAGGAGGCGGTGAGTGGGAGGTTCGGGGAGGGAGGTGGCAAGTGGAAGACACAGGGAAAGAGGCGGCGAGCGGGAGGGTTGGGGAAAGAGCTAGTGAGTGAGAGGGTGGGGACAGAGATGGCGAGCAGGAGGGTCGGGGAGAGAGGTGGCAAGCGGTTGAGTCAGGGAGGAAGGCTGCGAGTAGCAGGGTTGGGGAGGGAGGGGTGAATGGAATGGTCGGAGAAGAAGGCAGCAAGTGGGAGAGTTGGAGAAGGAGGCAGTGAATGGAAGGGTTGGAGAACGAGGCGGTGAATGGAAGAATCAGAGAAGGAGGCAGAGGATGGGGGAATCAAAGAAGGAAGTGGAGAGTGGGAGAGTCAGAGGGTCAGAGAAGGAGGCAGCGAGCGGGAAAGTTAGAGAAGGAGGCAACAAGTGGGAGGGTCAGAGAAGGAGGTATCCAGCGGGAGACTCAGAAGGAGGTGGTCAGCGGGAGGGTCGGAGAAGGAAGCAGCAAGCAGGAGGGTCGGAGAAGGGTGCGGCGAGCGGGACAGTCTGAGAAGGAGCCAGGGAGCGGGAGAGTTGGAGAAGGAGGCAGCCAGCGGGAGAGTTGGAGAAGGAGGCGGCGAACGGGCTGTTCGGAAAAGGAGGAGAAGAGCAGGAAAGTCTGAGAAGGAGGCGGAGAGCAGGAGAGTCGGAGAAGGAGGCAGCAAGCAGGAGGGTCGGAGAAGGGTGCGGCGAGCGGGACAGTCTGAGAAGGAGCCAGGGAGCGGGAGAGTTGGAGAAGGAGGCAGCCAGCGGGAGAGTTGGAGAAGGAGGCGGCGAGCGGGCTGGTCGGAAAAGGAGGAGAAGAGCAGGAAGGTCTGAGAAGGAGGCGGAGAGCAGGAGAGTCGGAGAAGGAAGTGGCGAGCGTGAGGATTGGAGAAGGAGACAGAAATTGGAAGAGTCGGAGGGTCAGAGAAGGAGGCAGCGCGCGGGAGAGTCCGGGAGGGAGACGGCAAGTTGGAGAGTCAGGTAGGGAAACAGAGCGGGAGGGTTGGGGAAGGAGATGGAGAATGGAACAGTCAGAGAAGGAGGCAGCGAATAGGAGAATCAGGAGGGAAGTGGTGAGTGGGAGAGTCGGGAAGGGAAGTAGCGAGCAGTGACGGTCGGGAATGGGGGCAGTGAGCGGGAGGGTCGGGGAAGGAGGCAGTGAGTGGGAGGGTTGGGGAAGAAGACGGTGAGTGGGACATTCTGGATGGGGCAGCGCATGGGAGTAACGGGAAGGGAGGCGGCAAGCGAGAGAATCAGGAAGGGAGGTGGTGAATGGGAGAATTGAGAAGGGAGGTAGCAAGCGAGAGAATCAGGAAGGGAAGTAGTGGACAGGAGGGTTGAAAAAGGAGGAGGCAAGCGGTGACGGTCGGGGATGGAGGCAGCGAGCAGGAGGGTCAGGGAAGAAGGTGGCAATTAGGAGGGTTGGGGAAGGTGAGGGCAAGCAGGTGGGTCGGGGAAGGAGTCAGTGAGTGGGAGGGTAGGGGGAGAAGGAGACGGTGAATGGGAGATTCAGAAAGAGCCGGGTCGTGGTGATTCTCCTGTTTCCGGGCCTATTATTCCAACCCCCCGCCACCCCCTTTAACCCTCCCCTCAATCATATATGATACTTTTTCCCTTTTCAAGATTCACCAATCAATTCAACAAACAGTCAAAAAAAGGATCTGGTAAAATGATGATGCTCATTGTTGGCATCTGGTTAC
The DNA here is from genome assembly GCF_964194155.1 of Cetorhinus maximus. Classification (NCBI taxonomy): domain Eukaryota; kingdom Metazoa; phylum Chordata; class Chondrichthyes; order Lamniformes; family Cetorhinidae; genus Cetorhinus; species Cetorhinus maximus. The sequence continues at coordinate 105,952,528 of NC_135892.1, forward strand.
AAATATTGTCCGATATACATGCAGCATGGGCAGCTAATATTAAGAGCAGCAATGATATAAAGCAGTGTTAGTTCATATGCGCCCTATAGGTGATCTCACTGCCGCTATTAAACCACAGTACAAATTTTACTTTAACAGCATTGTGCAATATTATTAGTTTGACAGGAAAATATGCCATTAGTTATTTATAACACTGATTTCGGTGACTGTCTCAGCCTTCATTAACATGTTCAGCACATTGCACCATATGGACACGGTGACATTAAATTCATATTTGGGGCAAAGATTCAATACTTGTAATCCAGATAAACTGCATAAGATCTTTTCCATTTTGTAGAAGAAGTAGAAAACTTTCTTCTGTCTTGGTGCATTGGATTCTATTTTATCAGTAATCTCACAGGGTAGAAAGATCAAATGATTCCTGAGCAACAAAGTGGAATGATTGAACAATATGGGTCTTCATTGTCATTGAAAAGCATTGGAGCCCTTAGGTGTCTCTGTGTGACAGAACTTTTAAGAGGGCGGAGGGCAAAGACTGAATGCTTCACAACTGAATTTGTATTTTCTTGATCAGCAAGTCTGAAGACTCTGCTGATTGCTGCTTCTCACTACAATATATTTTCAATATCTACCGTGTAAAACAACTTTATCATGATATTTCCAGCCTCAAAAAACTCATAAGAGCACCAAGATAGAGTGGGATAATAGGTAAGTAAACAAAAAGTTAAGATTGAAGTCAATCGAAAAGACTCTTGAGAAAGATGTGCAGTGCAAAAAACGTTACTGGTTCACTTGAGCCAATTATACACTCCTATCCTGGCAAGTGCATTCCACAAAGCCTGCTTACAGTAAACTTCCATTGGCAACAAAATAAACAGAACTCCAGCCATGATTCCACCCTCTGTTTGCAAGATACTTATGGATCACAAAGGCCATCTAGCCCAGTTCATCTCATCCACCCTGAATGACATTTGAACATGCATATTAGGAGCAGGAATAAGCCATTTGGCCCTGCTCTGCGTTTGATAACATTGTCTACATTTTATAGTGACTACAACTCATACTTACTGAAGAGGCTGTAAAGTGATTTGGGACATTGTGAAAGGTGTTGTATAAATGTAAGTTTTGTCTTCTGTCATTAAGCAGAGTGACTGCAGGAATGGTAAAATTGGAGCCCCAATGCTGACTCTCTCAGGATAATCAATCACAGAGCAATCAACTGATGTTAGGAAAGTGAGGACAAAGTTCTTCACTACGGGAAGAATTTTCCATTCTAAGTCCAGTGGTGGGCAGAAAGTTGGCGTTATTCCCGCTGGTTGGCTGAACGCGAGCAATCTGTTTTTCAGCTCATTAATTATGCATCAGCGAGGAGCTCAGTGAATCTCGTGGTGGGGCGGGTCTAAAAAGACTGCAGCATGTGGAGTTACTTACCAGAGGTGTGCTAATGGAGTGCTAATCAGATTCCACAGTAGCCACATGTTGCCAAGGCTTTTTTTTGTTCATTCACAGGATGTGGGCTTCGCTGGTTGGGCCAGCATTTATTGCCCATCCCTAGTTTCCCTTGAGAAGGTGGTGGGAAGCTGCCTTTTTGAACCGCTGCACTACATGTGGTGTAGGTACACCCACACTTGTTAGGAAGGAAGTTCCAGGATTTTGGCCCAGCGACAGTGAAGGAATAGTGATATATTTCCAAGTCAGGATGGTGAGTGACTTGGAGGGGAACTTCCAGGTGGTGGTGTTCTCATCTATCTGCTGCCCTTGTCCTTCTAGATGTGAGTGGTCATGCGTTTGGAAGGCGCTGTCTAAGGAACCTTGGTGAATTTCTGCAGTGCCTTGGTGAATTTCTTGTAGATGGTATACACTGCTGCTACTGTGCATTGGTGGTGGAGGGAATAAATGTTTGTGGAAGTGGTGCCAATAAAGTGGGCTGTTTTGTCCTGGACGGCATCAAGCTTCTTGAGTGTTGTGGGAGCTGCACTCATCCAGTCAAGTGGGAGTATTCCATCACACTCCTGACTTGTGCCTTGTGGATAGTGGACAGGCTTTGGGGAATCAGGAGGTGAGTTACTCATTGCAGGACTCCTAGCCTCTGGCCTGCTCTTGTAGCCACAGTATTTATATGGCTAGTCCAGTTCAGTTTCTGTTCAATGGTAACCCCCAGGATGTTGATAGTGGGGGATTCTGTGATGGTAATGTCATTGAACATCAAGGGGTGATGGTTAGATTCTCTCTTGTTGGAGATGGTCTTTGCCTGCCACTTGTCAGCTCAAGCCTGGATATTGCCCATGTCTTGCTGCATTTTGACATGGACTGCTTCAGTATGTGAGGAGTTGCGAATCGTGCTGAACATTGTGCACTCATCAGTGTACATCCCCACCCCTGACCTCATGATGGAAGGAAGGTTGTTGATGAAGCAGCTGAGCTGAGGACACTACCCTGAGGAACTCCTGCAGTGATATCCTGGAACTGAGATGACTGACCTCCAACAGCCACAACCATCTTCCTTTGTGCTAGGTATGAATACAACCAGCGGAGAGTTTTCCCCCGATTCCCGTTGACTCCAGTTTTGCTGACTCGGTCAAATGCGGCCTTAATGTCAAGGGCAGTCACTCTCACCTCACCTCCAGAGAACAGCTCTTTTGCCCATGTTTGAACCAAGGCTGTAATTAGGTCAGGAGCTGAGTGGCCCTGGCGGAACCCAAACTGGGCGTTAGTGAGCAGCTTATTGCTAAGTAAGTGCCGCTTGATAGCACTGTTGATGACCCCTTCCATTACTTTACTGATGATCGAGAGTAGCCTGATGGGGCGGTAATTGGCCGGGTTGGATTTGTCTTGCTTTTTGTGTACAGGACATACCTGGGCAATTTTCCACATAGTCGGGTAGATGCCAGTGTTGTAGCTGTACTCGGACAGCTTGGCTAGGGGCGCAGCAACTTCTGAAACACAAGTCTTCAGAACTATTGCCAGAATATTGTCAGGGCCCATAGCCTTTGCAGTATCCAGTGCCATCAGCCATTTCTTGATATCACCTGGAGTGAATTGAATTGGCATCTGTGATGCTGGGGACCTCCGGAGGAGGCCGAGATGGATCATCCATTCAGCATTTCTGGCTGAAGATTGTAGCAAATGCTTCAGCCTTATCTTTTGCACTGATGTGCTGGGTTCCTCCATCATTGAGGATGGGGATATTTGTGGAGCCTCCTCCTTCAATGAGTTGTTTAATTGTCCACCACTATTCACGACTGGATGTGGCAGGACTGCTGCGCTTAGATCTGATCCGTTGGTTGTGGGATCGCTTAGCTCTGTCTCTCACTTGTTGCTTATGCTGTTTGGCATGCAAGTAGTCCTGTGTTGTAGCTTCACCAGGTTGACACCTCATTTTTAGGTATGCCTGGTGCTGATCCTGGCATGCCCTCCTGCACTCTTCTTTGAACCAGGGTTGATCCCCTGATTTGATGGTAATGGTAGCGTGGGGGATATGCTGGGCCATGAGGTTACAGATTGTACTTGAGTACAATCTGCTGCTGCTGATGGCCCACAGCACCTCATGGCCCAACCTTGAGTTGCTAGATATGTTCGAAATCTGACCCATTTAGCACGGCAGTAGTGCCACACAACACGATGTGTTGTCAATGTGAAGGCGGGACTTCGTCTCCACAACGACTGTGTGCAGTGGCCCTTCCTACCAACACTGTCATGGACAGATGCATCTGCGGCAGATAGCTTGGTGAGGATGGGGTCAAGTATGTTTTTCCCTCTCGTTGGTTCCCTCACCATCTGCTGGAGACCCAGTCTAGCAGCTATGTCCTTTAGGACTTGGTCAGCTCGATCAGTCGTGGTGCACCAAGCCACTCTTGGTGATGGACATTGAAGTCCCCCACCCAAAGTACATTCTGCACCCTTGCTTCCTCCAAGTGGTGTTCAATATAGAGGAGCACTGATTCATCAGCTGAGGGAGGGTGGGATGTGGCAATTAGCAGGAGGTTTCTTTGCCTATGTTTGACCTGATGCCATGAGACTTCATGGGGTCCGGAGTCGATGATGAGGACTCTGAGGGCAGCTCCCTTCTGACTGTATACTACTGTGCCACCGCCTCTTCTGGGTCTGTCCTGCTGGTGGGACAGACAGGACTTATCCAGGGATGGTGATGGTGGAGTCTGGGACATTATCTGTAAGGTATCAGTCCATGAGGCTGACTATGTCAAGCTGTTACTTGACTAGTCTGTGAGACAGCTCTCCCAATTTTGGCACTAGCCCCCAGAGTTAGTAAGGAGGACTTTGCAGGGTCGACAGAGCTGAGTTTACCGTTGGTTTTTCCAATGCCTAGGCTGATGCCAGGTGGTCCATCCAGTTTCATTCCTTTTTTGAGACTTTGTAGCGGTTCAATACAACTGAGTGGCTTGCTAGGCCATTTCAGAGGGCATTTATGAGTCAACAACATTGCTGTGGGTCTGGAGTGACATGTAGGCCGGACCAGGTTGGCAGATTTCCTCCCCTAAAGGACATTAGTGAACCAGATGGGTCTTTACAACAATCAACAATGGTTTCATGGTCATCATTAGACTTTTAATTCCAGGCTACTATGCCTTCCAAGAATGACCCCACTGTTCGGGCAGAAGGTGACTTATGCTGCTTCCATGATTATTGTGATATTTATGACCTTTCCTGGTATGTCCACGCTGCCTTATTGTGTCCCCCGCATCGAAGGCTGATGAGAACTTCAAATATTAAACTTATCTTCACCTTATTCCTCCGGGAATCTTGTAGCTATGAAGCTGCCACGGGCATTTCTACCGCATCAATGGCATCCTCATGTGGCTCGTCTGAATTCTAACCCTCTTCAGAGTCATCCCCTTCCAAGTCCTCCTCATCCGACGACTTGGCTAGCTCCTCAATGTCTCCCTCTGACAGCACATACCCCCTTTGCAGCACTAGGTTTTGCAGGGCGCAGCAAATAATGATGATGCAGGACACACTCTGTGGTAAGTGTTGGCGGTCTAGCCTGACCGGTCCAAACATTGGAAATGCATCTTTAGGAGGCCAGTAGTTTTCTCTATTAAGAACCTTGAGGTGGAACGTGTTGCATTGTATCTCTCCTTAGTTGCATTCTGTGGTCAACGAATCAGCATCACCCATGTCCTCTGGGCGTACCCCTTGTCACTGAGGAGCCAACCCTCTAAGCATTGAGGTCCTTCAAATACCAGTGGCACCTGCAAGTGACTCAAAATGTAAGATTCGTGAGAGCTTCCTAGCATAAAAATGCTGATCTGCTTTCAGTGATCACAAGTTAGCTGAACGTTCAGAGAGTGAAACCCTTTTCTATTAATGAATCTCACAAGCTGCTGCCAGGGAGTTCTCAAAGCCTTTTGGGAAACCTAAGATCGCAACAAATCCAGCAGCTCTGGAAACCTGGCTTGCTTCATCCATGTGGAACTGCATGTAATGGTGAGCTTCACTGAAAAGGGCATTTGTCACCTCCCTTATGCATTTGTGTGTCACCGATTGTGAAATTCAGCAAAGGTCCCAAATGGAAACCTGGAAGTCCGCGGGCAAAAAAGTTGTGTGGTGGTAACCTTCAAAGCAACTTGCATGGGATGCCCTCCAAGTCCATGTGGCGTGAGTTGCTCACAGAGAAGGTGGCAAATGTGAGCTACCAAATCCCTAGATATGCAAAGGCACCTGTGTTACAATCCCAGCTACCGTTAATACTGAGCAAGTCCGATCCCAGAGTGAAACCTGGCTTGATGGATCTTAACTTTTTTTTAGAAACCATGGATGAAAATTACTGAACAAATTCACCGGAGTCTGCTGATGAATTTTCAATGCAAAGAATAAAATATTTATTAAACAAGAAAAGTGAACTATATTACACCAGACAAAAGGGTTGGAAAGATCTCAATACAAACACAAGAAGACGATTCAAAATCCCACTATTACTTTGCCCCAGCAATATCTTTATAGACACATAAACCAGTGAAGAGTTACCACTAGCTTGACACAAAGCCTTCTCACTTGGGACTGGCACAATTGCAAACAGTTCTCTTCTGGTGAATTCCTGAGCATTCACTTGATGCTTCTCACCCAACTCATATCTCTCCTTGAGACACCCAAAATCCACACTCTAAACTCAATGTTTCTTCAACTGCAAACAAATGAGGTCCCTCAACTTAGTCTTCCAGTAGCAACTCTGCTAAACTGATCACTTTACTAACTCCCATAACTGATTATTCAATTAACTACTGTCCCACTAGCCTTGCAGCTCTTCTTCTCAGAGAGCTTATAGTCTCTGTCTTCTCTCTCTGACACGCACTCTGAACACAGAACCCCCTCTCTCTCAACTCCTGTCTTTTTTGTGTGTCCTTGGATCATTGTTGCTAGGCAACAGAAAGCTTTTCTACTTTGTATTTTGTTTCTAGAATCACTGAACTTTCAACCCCTTTTAACCCATCTCTTTAACTTCAGAGGTTCTAAAACCTCATAAAAAATGTATATATTTTTAAAAAACCAAAAGACCTGAAACCTTTTAGTCACAAGTCTATCCATACATCCAGGCATCAAGGTTCATAAACAAAACCTAGATGAAACTGAAACCATTTTTGCCTTTCTTAACACGCACACATATAAATTCAATTTAAAATTGTACGTTGTTCACAACACCTGAGGCACTACCTTTCACTTATCTCCATGTATGAGCTGTGTCTTCTGTAGACCCTTGGTTGTGCCAAACGTCTTCGTGGATTTTGCCCCATCTCAGCAGCATCTGGGTCTTCCTGGGGCCCGCTGGATCTTGTTCCTCAGGTGACATTCTTCCTAGAGCTGTGCCAATCGACAACGGGCCCTTCTTCTACTACTTCTAGTCATAGCAATCAACAAGGCAGTGTTGCTAGCAGCCTGTATTCTCCACTCCTCTTTGTATCTGTGAACAGGTATAATTGAGCAATCAATGGTAATCCTGTATCCAAGGCAGTAATCCAGTTTCCAGCCGTTGACCTGCCCTTGGCATCTCCAGACCACTCCTTGCAGGATGATAATATCCTGGAGGTTGACAGGTGGCTCAGCATCCTCCTCAGACGTGACTGCGTATTCACAACCAGCATCTTAATTAGGCACAATAGACCCATGTGCTCAGTAGCCTTGACAATAACTATTGATACCCAATCCTTGCACTTATGTCATGACTGGAAGCATAGTGCCTTGAATGACATGACCAGTACACTGGGAAGATTGAGTCACCATGGGGGTGGGGTGAATCCCCAAGATGGGGGAGCTCCCATCAAGGATTGTAGTCCCCTCGGTGGTTGGGGGAGTCTCATGTGTGGGGTAGTTGGGGGGATACCCCTGAGTTCATGGGTGTGGGGACAGATCCATGGGGATCGGTGTGGGACTGTACAGTAATTACCCAGGAGTTTTTTTGCTTCTGTGCAGCAGCCGTGGCCCTGATTGTTTGACCCTACATGCTTTCTCACTCGCCTCTGTAATGATCAGATACCAATTAAGGCCAAATGAACCTCAGCACCTAAACTTAATAGTATTTTGCCTGAATGTGCACCATTAGTAAAGAAGCAAAGCTCATTCATTTTGCATTAGACCCTTGATCCAGCACTCAGCTGAGCCATGCTCTCCATGATTTGAGCAGGAAATTTCTAGGGTACCTCTTCAGTTGGCCCAAAATTGTTTTGCTGAACTCCTCCCATGTGCCCAGACACTCTCCCCTTTTGATTTTTTCAGGCTTCTTTTTCAAACTGCTTCATTCTTCGGTGATTGCGAAAATAGTGCTCTTAACTTTTGTAAGTGAGACCAGCTTTCAACCTCCTCATCACCCTCCAGGTTCCTCTCATCCTCAGTCCCTCCTAATTCCTTTTCCTCCTGTCACTAACCAGCGCCCCCCGGCACCCTTGACCCCATCATTATTCATGTGGATATTCCTGTTCTTCCCCCTGAACCCTTCAATGCTGATGGCCCCATGATGTTTGTTGACCTGTCCCCTCCCCTTCTTGAGGCCATATGTGCCCTTACTTTTTGGGGCGGAGAGAGTCACCATGGGGGTGGGGTGAATCCCCAAGATGGGGGAGCTCCCAACAAGGATTGTAGTCCCCTCGGTGGTTGGGGGGAGTCCCGTGGGGTGGGGGGGTAGTTGGGGGGATACCCCTGGGTTCATGGGTGTGGGGACAGATCCATGGGGATCGGTGTGGGACTGTACAATAGTTACCCAGGAGTTAGAAGAGGTTTTAATTCTTCTAACCTTTGCTACGTAACTATTGATGTAATCCAGTCAGAACCATCCGAAGTTTGCAATTTAAACCATGTTTTTGGATGGTTCCCAGTGCAGGGCAGTTGCCCAGGGGAAGTTTGCACTTTCGTGCAATTACTGTGCAAAGCTTACCTGTTCCGGGTGTGGTGGAGTGGGGCCCCAGCACATCTTTGGGTCACATCCCTAATAGAATGCCCTGGAGCTCAGAAGTTACAGCCCATTGTAACTAGAACTGGAGGTTTCAGTGTGCATATTTATTTCAATAAAGCATGATATGAGTTTGCACTAATGAATAATGATTAAAATATCAGGCCAACAAATTAATGTGTAATTTGAAGGATTTTTTGTTGTTTGATTGTAGGTATATAGGTACAAGATTCCTTCAGACTGTAACCGCTAATTACATTATTTGGGAAGTAGAGAAGAGGACTGACTTCTATTATAATACAACCATGCTACAGGTAAATATATCATATATCCCATATATAAATGGAAAATCTTGCTCACAGAGTTTGTCCTGTGGCACGCTTAGCATAAAATTTGGAAAGGCAGCAGCACATAAAGGGTCACAACTTACCATTGAAGGAACAGTTGTGGGAATGCCAGAAGTACAATTAATTGTTTATAATGGCATGTTGGAGTTATCTGGGAAATACTGCTCCCTATGAGGGGAAGAATCGGGGATCTGGTTGCATTAAAGGAGGATGGCCTTCTTTGGGGCTGCAGGCCACCAGTAAAAGCACAGATGCACACTGGAAAAAGGTTGCTAATTGATCTAACCTAATTTTCTCAATGGTGTATGCTATGACTTACCATAAGCAGTGTACATCCACTCACACTTTTAAAACTTAACATCCAGGGGTGAGTACAGAATTCAAATTGGCACCCAACAGCATAAACAAGATACTGCCTAACTGGAACCACTACAGTATAAATGCAACCATTGATAGTACACTCAAATGTCAATCATTTTCTCAACCACTTAGTTTATTATGGCAACATTGTTTGGTATGAAACTAAATAAAGTGTTATCTAGGATGTGACATTCGCAAATTTAAATCCTTTTTGAATTTTCTTTTTTAGGCTGGTTGTCAGCGGGAAGCACAAACCTGGGAATCTATGTTCCAAAAACACAAAGGACAGTCTATAACAACAGAAGCCATCTGGGGTCCTTGGGTAATTGTGGTTTTTCTAATGACTTTTTAGCAGCTCAAATTCGGAAGGAAAGGGATTATAAAGATGATTTTGTTTTTCAAATAATTGCCAGCCATCATAATGCAGTTCACTGTTTAAATTTCAAGCCTGATGTTTCAAGGATAATGCAATAGGTTATTCTAAATAGAATCATAAAAAATTTACTGCTTGGAGGAGGCCATTCAGCCCATTGTTTCCATGGTGGTAATATATATTTTTGTTGCTTTCCTGTGGCATTGCACATGAGAAGTCAAGACCAAATCCAGTATTCAGGTCAATCATGTGTTATGATACGGCAGATGGTATTTGCCAGGCTGACCAAATCTATAAGGGAAACTTGGCCACGCTATCACAACGGTTTTGAAATTTATATTTATTATGAGACGATTTGTGCACTGATTTCAAAAATAATGAGTCCACTAACACCTTTAGAGATTTTAAAAATTAAATTAAACATTTGTTAACATAAGAAAAGAATTAAAACACATACATAAGATTACAGTTATTTAATAGTATAACAAGTCCCTATATTCATAATTAACCTGACTCCCAACAACACATCCCCTTTAAGGCAACAGTCCAAAATAGATTTTAAATTTAGAGAGGCATCCAGCAAGGTTACGACAGGCACCCACTCGACAGTGGAATTCCAAAGGCTTGCAACCCAACTTTGGTTACTGGAACAGCAGACTTCTGCAAAGTGGATAGAGGCATTTTCCCCAAGTATGTTGCACACGGTGTATCTTTTAGATCTTACATGGCCACCCCTCGTACAACCTTTCACCCTTCTTTAAATATATTTTTTCCTCTTTAATTTGTAAATCTCATTGTTCCCACATGTCTTTGGAATTTACTTTACTCATACTATAAAAATCTTTCATGTTGTCAATATATCCTTTTTTCCTTTTGGGAAAAATAAATGTAATAATCTTGCCCCATTTATCTCGTTAGTAGTAAACATTCTACCGTTCCCTTGAAAATCAAACAACTCCCCACTTATCTTAAAATGCAAATTTCATTCATACCTTATCTGCTGAGACTTCTAGCCTAGCTCACTCATTAGCATTTCAAATATCCTTTTACACCTAACTCTATGATGATTTCAGCCTTCCAGTCCAATCATCTCTGAAGAAGTAATTTGGACTCGAAACATTAGGCAGAATTTTGCCCTTGGTGGGCATGTGGGCCCCACCGGCTTGGCGGCGGGTGGACAGCCGACCCCCGCCACTGAAACGGGAGTTGCCGCCATTTTGAGTGGGCGGGCCAATTAAGGCCTGCCCAGTGGCCTTCCCGACAGGAAGTGCTATGCACTTCCTGTGCGGGGGGGTGGTGGGGGGGGGGGGCTGCGGAGGGAATCCCCAGCTGTCAAAGTGCCCTCTTTCGCACATGCGCGTGAAAGGGTGCACTTCTCCCTGAGACCAAATGCTGTCTCAGGGAGATTACTGACAGGTAAAAAAAAACTCCAAATATAGAAAAATATTAAAATTATTAACATGTCCCCCTCATGTGACAATGTCACACAAGATGGGACATGTTAATAAGAAACACATAAACTTTATTAAAGTTTTTAAAAATGGACATGAAACCTCATCACACCAGTGGATGAGGTTTCATGTATTATCAGGAGCCCGCTGAGGCTCCTGGCCTGCCCGCCAGCCTTAAGGTTGGACGGGCAGGTCTTTAACAATCTTAATTAGCCTGTCAATGGCCTTAATTGGCCATTGACAGGTCGGCGGGCGGACAGCTGATTTCGTAAAAATTTAAAGGGACCGGGATGATGTCGGGGGTTCCTCTCGACGTTATCCCGTGTCATTTTCTCATCGGCGAGCGGGCCCCGCCCCCAAATCGCCGACGGGAAAATCCTGGCCATTAACTCTATTTCTCTCCCCACAGATGCTGCCAGACCTGCTGAGTTTTTTTCCAGCATTTCCTTTTTTATTAAGGAGATATTATGTCAGATAACCAAATGGTTGGTCAGGTAGATTTTAAGGAGTGTCAATGCAAAGAGGTGGACAGAGGTGGAGCAAGGCAAAGAAGTGGACAGGTGTAGGGAGGGAATTCCAGAGCACAAGGCCTAGGCAACAGAAGGTTGTGTAGTTCAGTGAGCGCTGGCTTGATAGGGGAATTGGACTTGCTGTGAGTTAAGACACGGGCAACAGAATTTACGGAGAGTAGAATCTGGGAATCAACCAGGGATGCTTTAGAATGGTCAAGTCTAGAGGTAACAAAAGTCATGAATCAAGTTTTCAACAGCAGAAGAGCTGAAACAGGAGTGAAATCAGACAATGTCGTGGTTCAAGAAGGTGGCTCACCACCACCTTCTCAAGGGCATTTAGGGATGGGCAATAAGAATGCTGGTCTAGCCAGGGACACCCAAGTTCCGTAAAAGAATTTATTAAATTATGGAGGCAGAAATAAGCGGTCTTAGTGATGCCATGAATAGATGGTCAGAAGCTCATTTCGGATTAAAATGTAACACCAAGGTTGCAAAAAGTCTGGTTTAGTCTGCCATGAAGAGGGCTGAAGCTGGTCGTTAAGGAATGGTGTTTGGAACGGGGACAGAAAACAATGGCTTCAGACTTCCCAATATTTAATTGGGGAAATTTCTATTCATCCAATATGGATATCAAATAAGCAATCTGATAATTTAGTGGAGGAGTTAAGAGAGATGGTGTGGTGTCATCAGCATACATGTGAAAATTAACGCTGTGCTTTCAGATGATGTCGATGAGGGACAGCATGTGGATAAGAAATAGGACAGGGTCAAGGGTAGATCTCAGGGGGATACCGGAGGTAACGGTGAAGAAATGGGAAGAGAGACCATTGCAAGTGATATGCCGGTTACGATCAGACAGGTAAGAATGGAACAAGTTGTGAGCAGTCCAGCTGGATAATGGTGGAGAGGTATTTGAGGAGGATGGTGTTGTCAACCATGTAAAAGGCTGCAGGCAGGTTGAGAAGGACGAGGAAAGATAGTTTCCCTTTGTCACATAGGATGTAAATTTTGACTTTAATAAGAGCCATTTTGCTACTGTGGTGGAGGCAGAAACCAGATTGAAGTGTTTCAAAAATGGAGTTCCAGTAAATATGGGCATGGATTTGGGAAGCAACAACAAATTCAAGGACTTTGCAGATAACGGAGGTTGGAGATAGGCGCAAAGCTGGTAGAGTCAAGGGTTGGTTTTTGAGGATAGGGTGATAACAGCAGATTTAAAGAAGAGAAGTACAATACGCAAAAGAGAGAATCATTTGCAACATTGGCTAACATGGGAATCGGAAAGGGGAGTTGTGTGGTTAGCAGTTTAGTGGGAATAGTGTCGAGGGAGGAGGAGGTGGATCTATGGTCAAATAAACTTGGAGACTGAACCAAAGCGGGTAGATGAGGCTGATACAGATCAGCTATGATCTAATTGAATGAAGGAACATTACTATGTTGCTATCTTATGTGGGAGTATAAAATTGGATATTTCAGCAGAGATTGGAGCTCTACTTTTTAAAAAAAAGATTTAGAAGCCTCAGATCTACTGAAGCAGTCTATGTCCAAATGCAGCAAGACATGGACAATATCTAGGCTTGGGCTGTCACGTGGCAAGTAACATTTGTGCCACACAAGTGCCAGGCAATGACCATCTCCAACGACAGCGATTCTAACCATCCCCTCTTGATATTCAATGGCATTACCATCACTGAATTCCCCACTAGCAACATCCTGGGGGTCACCATTGACCGGAACTGGACTAGCCATATAAATACTATGGCTGCAAGAGCAGGTCAGAGGCTAGAAACCCTGCGGCGAGTAACTCAACTCCTGACTCTCCAAAGCCTGTCCGCCATCTAGAGGGCACAAGTCAGGAGTGTGATGGAATACTCGCCACTTGCCTGGATGAGTGCAGCACCAGCAACGCTCAAGAAGCTGAAAAAAAAATCTTGGCATCAGTTTTCTATGAATGATGATAAAATCTGATAGTACAAATGATAGCACTTGTCCCTGGAAATTGATAATTTAAAAATAGCTGATGGTAAGCTTGTTACAATCACAATACATTTGGGAAAAGTAAGATGTTAGATGGAATTGCCCCAGAATTGCACTAATTGCGGTAGTGGACGGGTAAAATGGAGTCCTACCCGCTGACGAAAATGGTGGGTTTTCACGCTGTACCGTCCCGTGCCCGCCTCATTATTTATTCACTCCCGCGAAACACGCCATTTCCATAGTGGGCAGGCTCTCATTCGCCTGCCCCCCATCACCCCGCTGTTGCATAATGCCGGCTGTCATCTTTAAAAGTCAGCCACCAGCAAAGTGCTCATTGCCACCAGCTCACCATTGCTGCCTGGGAGACATGGCCAGTAAAGGAAAAAAGACTTGCCCCCCGCTTCAGCAACGGTTCCATTGAGCGACTGCTGGATGCCGTGGTGGCCGCGTGGGACGTGCTCTACCCCTGAGATAAAAACAAAAAACTGCAGATGCTGGAAATCCAGAACAAAAACAGAAATACCTGGAAAAACTCAGCAGGTCTGGCAGCATCGGCGGAGAAGAGCAAAGTTGACATTTCGAGTCCTCATGACCCTTCAACAGAACTTATGTAGAAATAGGAAAGGGGTGAAATATAAGCTGGTTTAAGGGTGGAGGGTGGGGGGTTGTTGGGACAAGCAAGCAGTGATAGGAGGAGATAACCAAAAGATGTCACAGACAAAAGAACAAAGAGGTGTTGAAGGTGGTGATATTATCTAAAAGGAATGTGCTAATTAAGAGTGGAGAGCAGGACAAGCAAGGTAGCTGTAGTGGGGGTGGGGTGAAATAAGCGATGGGTGGAATACATTTAAAAATAATGGAAATAGGTGGGAAAAGAAAAATCTATATAAATTATTGGAAAAAACAAAAGGGAGGGGAAAGAAACGGAAAGGGGGTGGGGATGGAGGAGGGAGTTCAAGATCTAAAGTTGTTGAACTCAATATTCCGTCCGGAAGGCTGTAAAGTGCCTAGTCGGAAGATGAGGTGCTGTTCCTCCAGTTTGCGTTGAGCTTCACTGGAACAATGCAGCAAGCCAAGGACAGACATGTGGGCAAGAGAGCAGGGTGGAGTGTTAAAATGGCAAGCGACAGGGAGGTCTGGGTAATGCTTGCGGACAGACCGAAGGTATTCTACAAAGTGGTCACCCAGTCTGCATTTGATCTCTCCAATGTAGAGGAAACCGCATTGGGAGCAACGAATGCAGTAGACTAAGAGTTGGGGGAAATGCAAGTGAAATGCTGCTTCACATGAAAGGAGTGTTTGGGCCCTTGGACGGTGAGGAGAGAGGAAGTGAAGGGGCAGGTGTTGCATATTTTACGTTTGCATGGGGAGGTGCCGTAGGTGGGAGTTGAGGAGTAGGGGGTGATGAAGGAGTGGACCAGGGTGTCACGGAGGGAACGATCCCTACGGAATGCCGCCAGGGGGCTGAAGGGAAGATGTGTTTGGTGGTGGCATCATGCTGGAGTTGGCGGAAATGGCAGAGGATGATCCTTTGAATGCGGAGGCTGGTGGGTGCTCTACCCCTGCTCTGGCTGCAGGATGGGTAGCAAAGACACCAACCCGGCTTGGGAGGCGGTGGCAATGGTGGTTAGTGCAAACGCCCTGCAGAGGAGGTCAACCATCCAGTGATGCAAAAGGATGAATGATTTCCTCTGTTCCGCCAGGGTAAGTCACTCTTTTCATCACTCAACTCACACACTCACAAACTCATCACACATCCACAGGGCCCTCACTCATTGCCAGTTCAAGGGACATCACCATTCACTCTTTCACACACTATGTCATTGTCCTCATCCCATCCATGGGACCACTCACCACGTACACAGGTCAGGCATACTTATCATCTGGCCCAGCAGGCATCCTGATACACTCTCCCCATCTCTATCCATGCAGGACAAATTGGCACACAACAGGAGGGAAAGGTCACAGACAGGTAGAGGGATGCTGGAGATCAAAGTTCTGACAGTATTTGAAAACAGAGCCATCCAGCTGGTCAGTAATGACCTGGACCGGTCCTGTGCTGATGGTGAGGTCGGCGCTGCTCTACCAAGTGAGGTAGTGCAACATCGATCAGACGGCTATTCCATGAGTGATATGTCCTCCTTCACAGGCCTCTGCCATGCACTAATTATCTCCCCTTGCTTTTGCAGGCACATCTTGCATGCAGCCGACAGAGTCCACGCCCCAGGGCCTCCAATCAAGCTCTGAAGAAACCTCTGAAGAGGAATCTAAAGGCACCCTCCCTGAAGTCCCGTCATAGCACTCACCCACACCCTCCATCAGCGCAGAGAGACACACCTCAGTGGGACCTAGCTTTACAGTACCTTCAGGATCACAATCTGGTGAGACATCGTACTTTCTGATCCACAGCGGGCGGAGGCAGGGACTCCCCAGGTCCCCAGCACTCGGAAGACTGCTGGAGGCCAGATCGTTTCTGAGTCTGAGTCAGATGACGAGCCTCTGGACTTGGTCATGTCACAGTTGTTGGAGCTGCAAAGGCAAGCTAGGGAACATCAGGAAGGGATGTCCGCTACACTCATCAGATTGCAAGGCACGAAGGAGCCCGTCCACCTTCAGGCTGTGGTGATAGAGTCGGCATTGCAACGCATTGAGGTCAACACTGGCAGGATGGTGGCTGCCATGTGGACCTTGGTCCAGGATGTCATTCCTGCACTGCTGCGCGGGCTTAACACCATCGCTGATGCCATGGTTGGCCTACAACAGTGTGTACACGGGAGGGGTGCTGGCCAGCTCAATCTCACTCCAGCTACCCCTGCCGCTCGTGGAGTCAGCCAGGGGCCCTCTGGCACCCATAGGGAGGAGGATCAGCAGGTGCACACCCCGGGGCCATCCACCCAGATGACTCTGGGAGTGACTGGCCCATCCGACTCCCATTTTCCTGTGACCTCCGCAGCACCAGCTTCACAGGCCGAGGAGGGTGCCACTGCCACACAGCAGGACCCCGAAAGCAGGCTGGGGCCCTCCAAGTCTCACCACTCCAGAGGATGCCCGCCAAATTTGCCACAGTCAGCAGGCTGCCTCCATCTCTGCTGTGGATGTCCGGGGAGCACCAAGATGTAGCGGCAGGGTTAGGAAAGTTGGGTAAAAGTAGTTGCACAGCCTGGGCATGGGCGTTGATCTCTTGTACATACCGCTCACTATTGTCAATAAACTCCTAAGAATGTCACCCTGCCTGTGGCTCCTTGTTCTGATGAACAGTGTTCTTGTTACTCAGATGTGAAACCTTTCTGCACAAGATAAAAGGCAGGTGTCTCAGTCCAGGGCCTCTTCCCTGTGCAGCCTTCATACCACAGTAATTTTCCAGCCTCACACTCCCTGGAAACATTACTGATGCCTGCACCTCGGCGGTGCTGGTCATTGCTGCCAGAATGTAGTGGGCAGGCGCCACAGGATTCTGTCATTCTCTGTGTGCTCTCAGCATCTTTAAGGTGGGGCTGGCCCCCATCACACCAGCATCTGGAACCAGTGATGTTATACACCAGCTCCTGAAGGGCTGAGGCGCTGAAGGCGGACACAGCATCAGATGCATCTAAAGTTTCATGGCTGCGTCTGTATGATATGACCCTGATCATGGAGCGCAAGCAAGCTGCCCTCAGCCAGAGTTAGACATTCTCAGAGGCTATGTGAAGATCTGTGGTGTGTCTTCACTGCCTGTTGTCATCATCCTCCTTCGATTGAGTGACTATTAGGGCCTCCACTGCATCTCCATGACAGGAGCTTTCTCACAGAGGGTAAGGGCGTTGCCATAAGCCAGACTCGAGTCAAACATTCACAACTGCAATGTGAGGATCTGTGGGGACACTTCACTGCATGTCGTCATCATCCTCCACATATCTGGCAGCTATGAGGGCCTCCTGAGCGCACCTGCCTCGTCTAGCCAGTGCGAGAGCCTCATCCCTGTCATTGTCACCACCGAGGACCTCCTCACCCTCATCCCTGTCAGTGTACCCCTCATTGGAGGAGACATGCAACTCCTCCATCTCCTCCTCAGCCAGCTCCTCTCCCCATTGCAGCGCCAGGTGTAAAGGGCGTAGCAGATGACAACGATGCATGACACCCTCTGTGGACTGTATTGCAGGGCTCCACCAGACCATCCAGGCCAAGGAACCACATCTTCGGCATCCTGATGGTCTGCTCCACCAAGTTACAAGCTGCTGCATGAGCCCCATTATAGCGTTGCTCTGCTGCAGTCTGAAGCCGCCGCATGGGTGTCATTAGCCATAGCCTTTGTGGGTACCCCTTGTCCTCAAGGAGCCAACCCTACAGTCTCTGTGGACCCTGGAAGAGTGCAGGGATCTGTGAGCAACTCGGGATTAGGCATCATGCACACTCCCTGGAAACCGTGCACGCACCTGCAGGATGCGTTTCAGGTGGTCGCATACCAGCTGCACGTTCAGTGAGTGGAAGCCCTTGTGGTTGATGAAGTCCACCAAGTGTAGCGATGGAGACCTAAACGCCACATGAGTGCAGTCAATTGTACCCTGCACCTGTGGGAATCCCGAGATCAAGGCGAATCCAATGGCCGTTGCATCCTGGCTGGCCCAATCCCGGGCGAAATGCACAAATTTGTGTGCCATTGTGAAGATGGTATCCGTGACCTCAAGGATGCATTTGTGCGTGGCGGATTGTGAAATCCCACAGAGGTCACCTGTGGAGCCCTGAAAGGAGCCATTGGCATAGAAATTGAGCACCATGGTCACTTTCATATCCACTGGCAGTGGATGCCCTCCATGCCCCCTTGGTGCCAAGTCCTGCAGTAAGTGGCAAATGTGAGCCACCAGGTCCCTAGACATGCACAGTCGTTGGTGACACTGGTTCTCAGTCATCTGCAGGAATGGCAGGCGGTGTCTATAGACCCTGGGTGTTGTTAGGCGCCTACCAGCCATAGCTCGCTGTTGCTCCTGGGCAGCATGTGCACAAGCCCCTGCTGCCCCTTTTTCATGAGGTTGCTGCTCCTGCCTTTGCGCAGCCAGAAGCCTCAGTTGCTCTCTCCTCAGCCTTCTATGGTCTGTGTAGGCCATCGGGTATACAGCCAGGTCACCAGGATCCATGATCCTGTCGTGGTCCTCCTGCAGCATGAAAGAGAGAGAGAGAGACGTGGTTATCATGGCTGTACTTAGCACCTTTTCTGGCCCTGTGTGACTGCCCCTTAACACTTCCCGGAGAGTGCTGGTCACCCCTCGGATGGTCTGAAATGAGTGCACTGCATGGCTGCCCTGTCAACTTGCGACACTGGGGGACATTGGTCCAAACCGGGATGCTCAGGTTGCAAGGGGCTGTGACTGCTACATGGTCAGCGTTGGCGAGGAGTTTATTGCAACCTCAGCATCCTGGTTTGGACCAATGTCCCCCAGTGTCGCAAGTTGACAGGGCAGCCATGCAGTGCACTCATCTCAGACCATCATTGTATCTTCTCTCTGCAGCACTCTGTGGCCGTGACACAGGCATCACCAGCCACATCCTTTGCAGGTACCTCTTGTCACCCAAGAGCCAAACCTGGACCCTGTGTGGGCCATTGAAGATGTCCCGGATCTGCGATTTACTCAAGTTTCATGAGTCATCGATGCTTCCTGGCTATCTGGTGCAAACCTGCATGATAGGTTTCTTACTGTCGCAGACCAGTTGTACATTGAGCAAATGGAAGCCTTTCCTGTTTACCTGTTGGAGTGCCTATTGCCAAGGAGCTTTTGTACCCACAGGAGTGCAGCTGTGGGAATCCGGAAATTGCTGCTCTGGTGTCCTGGCTTGCTTGATCACTGTTGAAGTTGACATAATTGTGGACCTTGGCAAAAAGGGCATCAGTTACCTCATGTATGCATTTGTAAGTGGACGCTTGAGAGATCCTGCAGAGGTTCCCAGTAGAACCCTGGAAGGAGCCACTCGCGTAGAAATTCTTTCACAGCCAGTGGCAATGGATGCCCTCCCAATCCCCGTGGTGCCAATTCCTGGACGTGTGAGTTCTGTACACCCTCAGTCTTGCGAGGCGCCTATGCATAACGTCGCCATGAGCATCATCCTTTGTGTCTGGAGGGAGCCCTGCTGCTTCTTGATTTTGAGGGTTTAGATCCTCCCGTTTGTGAGCCTGGCACCTCTGTTGCAATCTTCTCCTTCTTTCTTGCCTGTATGCAATTATGCAGGCAACAATAAACCCAGTCTCCATCTTCCTGATGGTCTCCTCTCTGCAGCATCAATGAGAAACAGACATGAGTCAGCATCAAGCTGCAGAGGTCCTATTTCTGTCAATGATTCATCAGTGAATGTGGGTTGAAGGGCTTTGTTGTAGTGTTGGAAACTAATTGCCCCAAAAATCCAGGCCAGCGCAGGGTTCATTTCAAGGTGCGCCTTCTCCCCCCCCACCACCCCTCCCCCACTCTTTACATGACCGACTGCTATGAGATTGCTTTGGCCAGGTGCTTGGAAGTGCTGCTTTCAGCCCAGGTGCTTGGATCTTCATTCACTGCACTCTAACTCTGTTTGGAATACACGTGAGGGAAAATGTTTAGAATTCTGTGATGCTGTGATAGTCAAGAATGGAGATTATTTGAGGGGGGCCTGATGCTTCGCTCCTGTGAAGCTGCCAGTGCCACGTTTGTAACATGCATCTGAAGCTTGTCCAGTTGCTCAGTTGCTCTGGAGTGTGTTACTGTTCTGAGGAATCTCCACATTGTGAAGGGGTTAATACATGGAGCTCAATTAGTGCTACTTTGCAGGATTAGTCTCACATGCAAGCAAAGCATAGCTTCACTTTGCCGATTCTCTGCATTGTCATTGAAAGGCTCCTAACGTGTCTCAGCTGTGCATCTCTCCTCATTGCGAATGCACAGTTTAGTCGGGTGTCCCTTTTAATCGGCCTCCCCAGTGCATGCACCTGCCCACCAATCGGCCCTCAGAGCCCTCACCAGCAGAGTATCTGCTCATTTTGATTTTGTACTGCGCCATTGCTACAGGTTGGAAGATGGTGGTGCTGAGGTCTCATCACCAGACCAGCTTGGACTCTCCCTGTGTGAGTATGCAAATCCCTCCCATCATCCTGCAGGTTCAGGTTTCCCTCCCTCCAAGAACCTCTCAATCCTCCCCCTGTATCCCTTGATTCCATCGTGATTGTGGTGGATATCCCTGGAACATGGTGAGGTAGGAGGGCCTATACCCCGTGCGGACCTCACCCCTCCTCATCTTGAGGACCCTTGTGCAGTCTGACAGAGACCCCTCCCCCCATTCCGACACCCCTGAATGCCCACACAATGCCTTTTCCCCATCTAAAGGCTGCAGATGTCTCCCTTGACTGAATGCGCCATCTGAGGTCCAGTGTGATGCCAGAAACCCTCTGGACCAATGCACGTGATGTTACAACAATGCCCTGCGCACAACATCCTGGGCATGGCTGAGACTGGATTGACATGCCCTCCCTCTGCCTGGACTGGGATAAAGACAGTCTTTGCGAGCTCAACACTGAAGAGCTTCTTCACTCAGCAATCCCCACTTTCTGGCCCAAAGTCTCTAATGTCATTCTGTAACTGACTCTCTCCACATCCTGGTGCTGAGGATACTTCCCCACTGCACCCCCCACCCCGCCAGTTATGTGTCTGAGTACAACCTTCCCCACTCTTAGCCCTCAGTGAAGGCCTTGCCCTGCAGCACATTCCCATGCCTCAGGCCAGTTTCCCCCCCTTCGCCCTGTGGAGGTCTTACCCGGCAGCGGATTAAAAACTAGCCCCGCCTTATCCCTGGTCTAGTAGGTAGAGACTTGCCTCTGACACCCCCCTGAAAGTGATGTGGTGCTTCATGCGAAGCCTGGTGCTGAGTCTTGCGTTGCCACGAGCGCTGCGTGCTTGCAGTGCAAGGTAGGCGAATGAACCTCAAAGTCATGAGCGAAGTGCAGGTCGCCAGGTACCGTCTTTTATATACAGTTGTCAGACACGTCGGTCTAATTGGACGTCGGCACACCTTGTTGATCCAGTGTGGGGGGATGATTCTGCTGAGCAGCCCATTTAATGTGATGCAAATGTATCAAATGACATTCCCGACGTGCCGCAGTGGGAAACACGGCTTGCCATTGATGGCTGGAGTGGACAATGTCGGACTGCTTTTACGACGGCGGTAAACTGATTTTTTCGATCTTGTGATACTTTCTGGTCTCACCTGCCATGGCTCTTGCCGAAGGCAGGGCCAGAAAATCCCGCCATGGTCTTTGGCCTCATCACAGACTCTAGACCTTTGCTATCAATTCCATCCCTTTGCTGACCACTGTCTCAGGTAGAACTAGACTATTCAGAACCTCAATGTCCTATTTGACTCCAAGCTGAGCTTCCAATCTCATATCATCTGCATAACAAAGAACACTTTTTTCGACCTCCTTTAAAATTCCTTCTTCTATTCTAGCCTCTGCCCAGCTGATTGTGAAACCCACACATCTATTCCAATGTTCTTCCAGCTGGCCTTGCATCGTCCACAAGCTCCATAAACTTAAGCACCACCAAGCCTCTGCTGCCTGTATCCTAATCTACACCAAGGTCTACTCAAGCATTTCCCAGATGCTCACTTACCTACATTGGCTCCTGGTCTACCAACATCTGCAATTTAAAATTTTCATCCTTCTGTTCAATTTCCTCCATAACCTCATCCTCCCCTATTTCTGCAACGTGCTTCAGAGCTACGACCTTCCAAGAAGTCCTGTGTTCCTTCAACTCTGGACTCTTATGTATCCCCCACTTATTTCACTCCACCATTGATGTAATCAGGTGTCTGGGCTTTACTTTCTGCAGTTTCTTCCCTAAATCCCATCACCTCTTTACCTCCTCTAAGACCCTCTTTAAAAACCGTGTCTATTACTAAGAATTTAGTCATGCCTCCTAATGTACCCTTTTTTTGGCCTAACATCCATATTGTTTGTTTACACTTCTTGGGACGTTTATCTACACTAAATACTGTGGCTACAAGAGCAGGTCAGATGCTAGGAATCCTGCAACGAGTAACTCACCTCCTGACTCCCCAAAGCCTGTCCACCATCTACCAGGCACAAGTCAGAAGTGTGATGGAATACTCCCAACTTGCTTGGATGAATGTAGCTCTAACAACACTCAAGAAGCTTGACACCGTCCAGGACAAAGCAGCCCACTTGATTGGCACTACATCCACAAACAATCACTCCCTCCACTACCGACGTACAGTGGCAGCAGTGTGTACCATCTACAAGATGCACTGCAGGAATTCACCAAGGCTCCTTAGACAGCACCTCCCAAATCCATGACCACTACCATCTAGAAGGACAAGGGCAGAAAATAGATGGGAACACCACCACCTAGAAGTTTCCCTCCAAACCACTCACTGTCCTGACTTGGAAATATATCACCATTCCTTCACTGTTGCTGGGTCAAAATCCTGGAACTCCCTAACAGCACTGTGGGTGCACCTACACCACATGGACTGCAGCGGTTCAAGAAGGCAGCTCACCACCACCTTCTCAAGGGCAACTAGGGATGGGCAATAAATGTTGGCCCAGTTAGTGAAGCCCACATCCCGTGAATGAGTATAAAAAAAAAGGCACTGTAATAATGCAAGCATGTCAAAAAGTATGCTGAGGGTATTGGTTGTTTGTGATGAACTGGAAAACTTCTGTTTTCCTTGCAGCATGTGATATAGGAGATTATTTGTGTAACAATAAGATAATTTAGGTTTATGCTCATGTATTTTGGGTTAAGAATTACAGGTCTTGCTTTGAAGCTCTTGGATCGATTAAAAACATGGATAGACCATATGAAATCCTGAACCATACAGGCACTATGCATCTGACCTGGCCGACTGACTATACTGGAATTTATGTTTTCCGCGTGAAAATAGTGGACCCCAACTACAGGTTGATACATATTTCCCTAATAGAAAATATTATTTGTATGTTGGAATTCTGAACTATATTTCTCAAACAAAAACATGAACAATTTACTCATACTTCCATTTTTGGAGTAAAATAATTTCATCCTAAAACCAGAATTCCCTTCCTTAATACTGACACACTATTGGGGAAAATTTGCCCTCTGATTTAAAGGTAGCACATGTGCTAAGTGAATGCTAATGATGGCTAATTTTCTTGTGTCATTGCTAGCATTTTTCTCACTGGCTTCAAGGCAATGCTTATCAAATCTGCTTTACACACACCGGGTCCTGGGTCCCAAGTGAAACTCGTAACCTAAATCATTCCCTTTTCCCACACTTGAATTTGCTTTTGTGTTTGTGGCATATATTTGTTGCATATTTTAGCACACAGACCTAGGATAAGAGGTCTTCTTTTTGTTTATGTCCTTGTTAATGAACATTTTATAGGGATAGTGCAAAATAGCTCTGCATTTACGCCATTCTCAGTGTGCTCATTTTCCCAGTTGAAACTGGCTCAAAAACACTTGAGACAACTTGTAGCAGTCAAAGGGCAAGTGAAGTAGCAAATATCTCACAGAAATAGTGAAAGATTTGTTTTCAGTGAATACGGTAACATGGATACACAATCAAGTCTAGCATGTCATGAATGCTCATTAAAAATGCAACTCACCGGAATCAGGTTCCCCTCCCAATTACATGCCATGCCAGCAGGAAATTAGGCCAGTCTAAATCATGACCAGATATAAGTGGTATGCAGCTGTCCACCTGACTTTGAGCTGAGTGCAACATTCAAAGCCTATCTGCAACAGCACTGCTCTGGTTCCTCAGCAATGCCAGTGTTAGCCCAAACTGGTGGGGGTGTATGGTGGAGCTGCTCATGGTGGCTGCCTTGGGTGGTGAGCTGGGCTGCTCACCGTGGCTGCCGTGGTAGGGTTGGAGGGGGAGAAGATGGGAAAGATGAGGATGAAGGGGACTTGGTAGGGTTGAGGGGGGATGATGGCAGAGACTTGAGGCTGAAGAGGGTTTGAGGTGGGGAGGAATGATGGCAGGAAGAGGGAAGATTGGGGGTAGGGAAGCTGGAGCTTGACATGGAACAGTAGAATGCAGACACAGAAAGGGGTGGATGGGATTTGATTTGCGTAAAGGGGAGGGGATGCACGCAGACTCTAGAGTATGAAAGGGAAGGTGGTTAGTGTGGCACAAGAGGGAAGAGTTGCACAGAAACTCATGAGTGGGGTGTAGGGTGGGTGGAAGGCTTGCACAAGAGAGATGGGTTGCACACAAACTCATGGGGCAGAATTTTCCCCCCGTTGGGAGGGGATGTTCAGGAGCGGGTGTGTGCAGGCGCGCCTCCAATCAGCGCCCCCAATGAGGGGCGCGCCGCCATTTTACATGGGCGGGCCAATTAAGGCCCACCTAGTGTGACGTCCACCAGGAAGCGCTGTGCGGGCGGGGGGGGGTATTCCCTAAGCCAAGAACGCACTCATCTCCCTGAGGCTAAGTGCTGCCTCAGGAGATCGGCGCCAATTTCAAAAATGTTAAATATAGAAAAATAAAATTTCCCTGACATGTCCCCTCATGTGACACTGTAACATGAGTTGGGACATGTCCGTCACTTTTAATTAAACTTTTATTAAATTTTTAAAAACCTACATGAAACCTCATCCCGCCTGTGGATGAAGTTTCATGCTTTTTCTGAAGCCCGCCGGGGCTCCTGGCCTGCCCGCCAACCTTAAGGTTGGACGGGCTGGTCCTTTAACGAGTTCAGTCACTTTTTAAATGGCCTCAATTGGCCATTGACAGGTCGGCGGACGCACAGCTGAGTCGGCTGCGCTCCCGCCGACCTGAAAATTGAAATGACGCTGGGTGACATTGGGAGTTCCACCTGATGTCATCCCATGCCATTTTACATGTCGGTGAGCGGGCCCCCTCCCCGCTCACCGACCTCAATATCCTGCCCATGGAGCCAGGGGGAAGTGGAAAGGTTTTGTGGGCATTTATTGAGGAGCCAGAGAGTTCATAGGCCTTGGACTGATGTTAAGAGACCAGGGTGAGAGCTTAAAGGCAGTCCTGGGGCTCTTGGGCCATGCCACGGGACTATATGGCACTCACATCGTGTTCCTGCTCCAGGGAGGGGCAAGGTCTGTGTGCTCAGAAGGGATCAGGCACAGCTTACTGTGCAGGGCGTAGTCAGAGTCTCATGATGGGGGCGTGTGGCTCATTACTGGGCTGCAGATGCAATGGTCATGGTTAAGGGAGGCATCTGCAGCCTGTAAATGGGGAAAACGTAACGCATATACTCAAAACTTTCCTGGGGGGGGGTCACCTCTGTATGTGACTGTGCACACAGCCTCAAGATGGAGAGATTGAGGTCCATATGGAGCTTGGGGATGGGTTCAGGAGGGAGGGCAGGAATGTCCACAACAGTGACAATGGGATCTAGGGTTACTAGGGGAGGCTTGAGAATCACCGGAGGGAGTTCTGCTTGTACATTTTGAGGCTCCAGAAAGATCGGGGGGCACCCGAACTCTGACAGGGGAAGGGTTGAAGCTGATGCCAAAGTAAAGATGTAGCATCACCATCTTGAGACCCTGAGGTTATGACACAGTTTAAAATTGAAACTGGAAAAGAATCTGCAAGGGAAGGGGCTAGGGCAGTTTGGGAGGAGCCCACGGCTCAACTCAGGAGTCCTAACAGTCCTAATACCCTCACACTGCCTGGAGTAACAACATGGAAATGGAGTCTGAGCTGAGAACTCAGGAAGAGTTTATTGAGAAGATGCAATTGGAGCCACTGACATTTGGAGCGCTTTAACGTGAGACTGCAGAAGTCACTGGGTTCACATTGAAGTTGATCAATTTGAGCATTAACAGAGAGGAATGTGAGAATGGAAGATGCAGCCAACCATGATGGGAGCACAGCTGCTGGATCTCTGCAAGATGATCAATGAAAGCACCTAATTGTGCTTTCTGCAATTGGCATGGCTAACAGGCCAAAGAGCATCCAGTCATTCCAAAAGTGCAGGTTAGGCATAATCAGCTTATCAGATCGGACATAGTAGGAGTGCAGTTGGTAAGGCTGAACGTATCCTGGATGTACTCCCAGCCTCTCTGGGGACAAGACTTCAAGTAGCTGGGGTGCCACCTTGGTCACCTAGATCTGTGAGGTTGCACATCAGCTGGAACATTGGATCAAGGAAAGGTAAATAGTGCAAATGCAGCTCTAGGGTATGACATTGGCTTTCTGGTAGCAATTGGGAGTTCTACTATAGTTGCCCAATGCTGTTTATTGTGTTGGATCTATCTGTCCACAGGGAGGAGGAGGGTTGAATAATGGAGCCTGCACTCAGTTCTGCCTTCTTGTTGGCAATGATCCGATTGAGGAGGAGAAGAAGGGCCCGGCATGAGGACCATGGTCCAGGGAGCCCCAGCAAGACCCGGAGGATGAGGAGGTCAGACCCATCCCACAGCGGCATGACCAAGAGTCTACCGAAGACACCATTCCTATGTGGAGATGAATGAGTGACAATGCCACGCATGTCAATGCTTGTCAAGAGATGTGGTGGCTTATATCTGCCACATTCTGCAGGAGGAGCTAACACAACGTGGACTTGGAGGACATCCCTTGCCAGTGCCCCTGAAAGTCACTGCCGCGTTCAATTTATTTACCAGCGGGTTGTTCCAGGGATCCACAGGGGACCTATGTGGCATCTCTCAATCCTCAACACATAGAAGTATCAAGCAGGTGACAGATGGCCTTTACAGTAAGGCTCATCATTATGTAAAGTTCACACTGCATGAAGCTAGCCAGGTTGCTAGATTCCTGGGCTTTGTGGCGATCTTTGGCTTCTCTAGAGTACAGAGTGCGATTGATTACACACATGGCTTTTAGAGCACCATGGTAGCAGCCCCTGATGTTCACTAACAGGAAAGGGTTCTACTCACTAAACGTTCAGCTGATGTGCGACCATCAGAAGCACATCATGCACGTTTGTGCCAGGTACCCTAGGAGTTGACATACATCCTGAAGCATTCCCAGGTGCCTCAGATATTTGAAGGGCCATGGCGTTTACAGGGATGGCTGCTTGGTGATGAAGGCAATCCGCTGAAACGATGGCTCATAATACCGTACCTGTCCTCAAAGTGCCTCGGAGGAAAGATACAACACAGCGCATAGTTCGACAAGATCCATCATAGAGCAGACCATTGGCGTCCTGAAGATGTGCTTCCGATGCTTGAACCGCTCAGGTGGGGCACTGCAGCACTCTCCAGAGAAGGTGTCTCGCATCGTTGTTGTCTGTTGTGGCCTACACAACCTGGCGCTTCAAGGGAGGGATCACTTGCGAGAGGGAAACATGGAGGAGGCTGAGAACTCCTCAGATGGTGAAGAACAGGATTGGGAACGAGAGGGCACAGATTTAAAATGATGGGCACAAGAGGCAAATGTGATGTGAGAAAAACTTTTTCGCACAGTGAGTGGTTTGGGTTTGGAATGCACTGCCTGGAAGTGCGGTGGAGGCAGGTTCAATCGAGGCATTCAAGAGGGCATTAGATGATTATTTGAATAGAAACAATGTGCAAGGGTACAGGGAAAAGGCAGGAGAATGGCACGAAGTCATAATGCTCATCCGGAGAGCTGATGCAGACACGATGGGCCGAATGGCCTCCTTCTGTGCTGTAACATTCAGTGATTCTGTGAACTGGAAGGGCAGGAACCTGAAAAGGGCAATGGTGGGGAGCTTCCACGTGAGACTGCGATCAAAGCCATAAGACGAGGAAGACATGCCTGTGACACATTCATAGCCACAAGGCTCCAGGAGAAGTAAAGTGCAGGCAAGGGTACCCAAGCACATTTCTCCTGTCCCTTAGTGACATGCCGGTGATCTGAAAGGATTTACAACCACTAACATCAAGAGTAATATCAGCTTTGGGCCTTGGACCTCCAACCCTTACGTTTCATAAGGCCCTAATCTTTGAAAAGGTCAGCAGCCAAAGGTGTACGTGGCCGCTCTGGGAAGTGAAAGGTAGCATGCCCGCATAAAGCCAATGTCAAGTGGATCTGCTGCAGTCGTGGCTTCGTGCGTGAGACACTTCTTGCTGCCAGAGTTGCGCACATGGCTGGAGAACCATCATGGCTGCAGGTCTTGTGCTTTGGCACAAACAATGAAGACAACAATGATGAGACAACATGAGTGGCAACCCTCCAATGCAATTGAGCACACACAATTACACGGTGTGTTTGTCACTTCCTAACACAATTTACAATCACTTTCAATGAAAAGGTTGACACATCTCTCTGACATTAGGCAAAGGGTGAATAACTAACAGGAGTCAGCTAGACATCACATGAATGTGAAGCTCACAAAGGGAGGCGATCATGTAGTGGGAGCTTAGGTCACCCTCACAATAAGAGGCCACATAAATGCATATGCATGATGCAATCAAATGATGAGACCATTGTCATGAACAGAAAAATGTATTTAGGAAGGAGCAGGATACATACAGTGAGTGAACATCCATGTCTCAAGAGCGATATCAAGGTTTCTTAATCTTTCTAACCCTACCATTACATTTTGCTGGATCCCCGACATGTGCAATAGAGGTGGAGGCAGCCTGCTTTGGATCTCTTGCTGTGAGGCAGGCGCACCCTCCTTGGAGGTGATGGGGTCACAGGCAGAGAGGTTGGGATTGGCTGAACACTTGTGGAGTCACCTGAGTGGAAGGCCTCAGGATGTCAAGCTGCTGGTTCTCCTCCCTGTGGGTGCCCAAGGGCCCCTGCCTGACTCCATGAGGGTTACTTGGAAGGAGGTTGAGGTGCCCAGCCCCCAGTTTGCCTAGTCACTGATGGATCCCACCAATGCCTGTAATGATGGAGTGAAGGTCCGAGCGCAAATCCAGCAGAACCTGCTGGACCAAGGTCTCCAAGGCGGTCGCCACCCTTCCCATGGAGACCATGAGACGCCTGCATGTCAGAGCCAGGACATCAGACAGAATGTGGACGGGCATCCTTCACTCTAGCCTGTTGACTGCCTCTCAAATCTCTGCCTGATGTACCACTGCCTATCTTTGCATCTCCAGCATGTTCTTCCAGAGGCTCATCATCTGACTTGGACTTAGTGGGTGGCTGTTCTCCAGCAGTCCTCCATGTGCCAGAGACCTGGGCTGTCATTACCTCTGACTGCTGTTGAGACGTGTCTGTGAGGTGTTCTCCAGAAAGTGACGCCGAGCCTAATCTAGAACTATGATTCACCGGATTGTGTTTCTCTGCGCTGGTGAAGGGTACAGGTGAACACTGTGACGGGTGTGCCCCTCAGCATCCTCCTCTGAGGTGGCTTGGGGGCTGGGGCTTATGTTGCCTGTGCTGGTCTGTCTGGACCTGATGCTGCACGTGAGAGAGAAGATAGATTTAGTTCATGAACAGGCTGAATATAAAATCGCATGTCACTCACTGTGAATGTCAGGATATGATTAACTCATGGAGGTCTCATCCTTACTGGGTTTCTGGGAGAAGCCGATCTCGCCTTCCCCACAGGAGCGATCCCTAACCTCCCCAGCCAGAATAAAGTTTCAAGACCTACATATCAAGATTAAATCCAGATTTTCATGAATTTGCATATACCTCAAAAAGCTGAGGCCAATAGATGTTCTGATTTAGGATTTCTTTGCTAAAACAGCTCATTCCAAACTTTTGCATCCACACGATCCTAACAGAATAAACTAGCAAATAAGAAATATGAATGTAAATTAGAACTAGATTGCTAATAGTAGGCCAATAGTAAACAATTGCTGGACATCAGGGGCCATACATGGCCCTTGGACCATAAGCTAAACATCTCAGTCCTAAAATTAAAGTGACTTGTCAACTCAATAAATAAAAATTTGTTTATCTAGTAGCTCATATTTTCCAGTGCTTTCCTGGTAGTTCCAACTTGCTAAACTTATATTTTTGTTTCTGCAGTTTCTGTGAATTGACAGCTGAATTTGCCGTAGAAACCTATGGGGTGTTAGACAGGTATAGTTTCTGTAGCAAAAGTAATGATCTGGAGTAGTCAGTGTGCATCCATATGGACATTGAATGGCATAAAATATGAGATTCCGAAGAATTATTTTAACCGAGCTAACAGATTCCTTTGTAATAGCCATGACACAGTGGAATTTTGTGCACCATTTGAATTCTAGGCACAAATGATAGGAATATGCAGCATGATAGTTTTCATCATTTGCATCCATTATAATAAACTTCCCACATTTACTGGTGTAACCTCAGAAAATTAAGAGCAGAAGTGTTCAAAAATGCCATTGCAAAAACAGTTTATATGAGTGCCTAGCTCGTAGGTGAAAACAATCACGCAAATTATTCTTATCCTCTAGGGCACGCATCATTATTGTTTGTCAATTGCTTCTCCGTTACCAATAATGTAATATTTGTCCTAATTTTCTACTTCAAAAGAATTTAAGTCAAATGCTGGAGATTCAAACACTTCAGGGATAGAATATTGCGCTCGTTGGGCGGCCATGTCCCTGACCCGAACGAGTGTAAAATGATACGCAACGACGTCGGTCAAGTGTCCCAACGTCATTGCGCACTCACGCAATGTTTCGGTCGTGTGTGGGAGTCAGCAGTGTGCCCGCCAACAATTAACAGGCCTATTAAGGCCATTAAGATGCTAATTAAATTTAAAAAATTCAAACTAATTTCTAACATGTCCCTGGGGACATATTATTAACATTTTTAAATTCTTTATTTTTTATTTTCAAAATTTTTCAGCTCCCTGAGTCAGTTCTGTACCTCAGGGAGCTTTAAATGCACGCACCCCCATGCATGCGCACACTCGCGGGCTTGCGCTCCTCCCACCACCCCCTGGCAGCGCTGAGCTTTGCAGTGCGTGTTTCACACTAGCTGACCGTTAATTGGCCAGCCAACGTGAAATCCATGTCAAGGCTCGATCGCAGGCGGTGGTCGGCTTCGCAACCACCTCCGGGCCCACATGCCACGCCCGCCCAACGAGGGCAAAATTCTGCCCCAGATGTTTGCTGAATGTCCTGCTATGTGATCAAATGAAGGACACCACACCACTTCATTCTGTGCTTGAATTGTTGCATTACATTATCATTTGATATACCGAAAGGAAAAACAAATCATGAAGAATTTGCGCAGTCAGAAACCCTTTGTTAAACCATGAGAAACTGTCATTTTCTTTTGTAGTTTGGAAAAAGGGCAACTGATTCATTTCAGACCATCTTGTATTTATATTCAGGGCAGAATTTTCAGGTCCTGTAGAGGTTAGAAACTGAGGCAGACAGGGCCTGCAAACATCTGGCCAATGTGCCAGTTTCCCAACGCTGTTTCAGCACCAGCCATTTTAGGAGAGGTGGGTTCAGAGCCTGGCAAGGCTGCCCAGCCCTGGGTCAAGGATATCCAATCAGGTTCATTAAGCCTGATTTCTACTTCTGTTTAGCTCTGAAGAGTCATATGAACTCGAAACATTAACTCTGTTTCTCTCTCCACAGATGCTGTCAGACCTGCTGAGATTTTCCTGCATTTTCTGT
This sequence comes from Cetorhinus maximus, assembly GCF_964194155.1. Lineage (NCBI taxonomy): Eukaryota > Metazoa > Chordata > Chondrichthyes > Lamniformes > Cetorhinidae > Cetorhinus > Cetorhinus maximus. The sequence continues at coordinate 105,984,425 of NC_135892.1, forward strand.
TTTTATTTCAGATTTTCAGCATCTGCAGTATTTTGGTTTTATCAAGCTCATTAAAAGCCTTGTTAAGGGTAGGAGGCCAGCTCAGATTTTCCAGTCGGCCTTCAGTTTCTTGAAACAACTGGGGTGTCAATTCCACTGCCTGAAATAACTCAGCAGGAAGCTGGAGTTGGCGGGGCGGTTGTGGGGATGCTGGTGTTCCAGGCAGGTCTACAGGTCTGTCTGCATGGGTGCTGGGTGCGTGCAGCCAGAGGTCACCATGTAGAGGGATTCCACATCCCTCCCATCCCCAACCCCCACCCCCACCATCCCCCTCAACAGTGGTGGTCTGGCTGCTTTTCCTGGCTTTAATTGAAATCTTTTCAAAAAAAGCCTCGGTGGATTTTTGCAACTGAGACATGTTGCTTGAGTTGGGAAATTTCCTGCCTTGCTTTAAAGGGCCCAATGTTTGCTCTGGGGAGGCAGGGGCAGGAGAGAGTTGGGCCCGTCAACCCTGGAGCCAGATCATAGGCGGCCACTGGGGCAGATCAGTGAAGGTGGGCTACTTGTTCAGGTACACACCTCAGCTAAGGACAGATCGTTAAAAAAAAGAAAAGCTTTCAGACAATACAACATCAAGTTTGTTTATGGAAACCACTGTTAAACTGTCAAGAGAGAAAATGCTTCAGTTGAAAACTTGAAACTGTAACAAAAGTCATTACACTGAATGTCTAACTGATGAGATCCTTAACACCATTTACATGGATGAGCCCTACCATATGGTTATAACTTCAGATTCCTAATTACCAAATAATATCTATTTGAGAATGTATATTATTTCAAAAAGTGTAAAAGCAGTACCATCGGGAGAAATGAGGAATTCAAATTACCTTAAAATTTTCTTGACAATATCACTATGTTAACTTCATAAATACGTATTACCCGTAATCTATAAAGAATTCAAACTGTCTCTATTGTTGCGAATATTTGATTTCATAATTCATATTTTTTAGGAAATAACTTTTAGTTTAGGAATTGAATGGTAGTGTAAATGATAACACTTGGTTGAGAACCTAGTAAACAGACCCAGGGTGATTATAGATCAGAGGGTAATGCATTTATTTAATAAGATCAGAGTTAGAAGTGATACTTAAACAATGGATGACCCATCTCGGAGGTTTTGGTAAGGATGGGAGGTCTACAGTGATTATTCATGTTGTTCTCAGATCAAAGAAGTTGAAAATACCATTGTAAACAAACAGGTTTCTTGGTGGAAACCTGGAAAGAGGGCTGTTAACTCCAGTAGAGATATAAATTATTTATGTAGGTCACAGAACCAAGGGGTTATTTTGAAGATAAAAGATAATTGATATACATTTCTGTTTGGGAACATCCCGAGTGTGCCACATTGTTTTCGAGTGAGGCTGTACAGCATTTTTTGTGTGTTACCTCAGAGAATACAAGTAGTTCAGCTTGGGAACAGGTAGAGAGAGAGAAATCTGTCAGCTGTAATGCTGCAATGGGAGCAGACTCGGAGAAAACAACCTGTGTCTGTCCAAAGCTAGACAAGGAGTGTAGAGGCCATTAGGAACCAGGAGTGTTCCTGATTTTTAAATCACTAAGCACGAATACGGTGAGGCCCAAGTTTAAGTTGAAAAGTCCACAATTGCTTGGTTTTCAAGAAGGTTAGAGAGTCGCTGAGCCAAAAGCTAATGGAAGGATCCCCATAAAATTTTGTATCTCGTAGAATAGCTGGAACACTGAGGAGAAATTAAAGTGAATTCCGGAAAGCTGTGGTAAAATTGGTTTCATTCCAGAAGGAGAAGTGAATGAATTCTCAAGATTTTGTAATGTATAAGGGAAACCTTGCACGGAATTAGGAAGTAAAAGGGGATCTGGATTTATACACTTAAGTCTTGACAAACTATAGTGTTAAGTTAGTAGTGCTTGTTTTGTTTAATTTTTTATACATACAGTAAAGTCTGTTTTTGTTTTAAAGAGTAAAATATTATGTAGTCCTTTCAGTTAATCGCTGGGTGTTCAAATTTCTCTTTAAATATTAAGGGTCCCTCCGGAGATCATAACACTTAATAATCAAAGATTTTGTGTCATTACAGGAAAGACAACACTATAGTTATCTCTTTGGTGTCATCCTTTATAGTTATTCTACTGTGCAGCTTTGGCATCAGTTACTATAAGTATATGAAGATCTTCAGAGAGATGCTGTATGACAAACACATTAATAAATATTCTTGATAACAAATATTTGCAACCCAAAGAACAGAGCCAGCATTACAGATTTCATAGTACTCTTTATTTTGCAATAAATAAATGTTCATGTAATATCATTATCTAATTATCAAATGGTCATAATGCTTAGTGAAATACTTGTGAGCATTGTAATGTTATTCATTTCCAATAAAATTGTTCATGTTAAACACATTGTTTGTAGACTTTGGTTAAAAAAATGAATACTAGCTTTGATGTACTCCGTTTCTAGGTTTCTTTTGGGGGGGTATTTGTGTAGAACTACACAGAATTTACAAATTGAAATAGCTGGGCAATCTGTATTGCTATTTAATCTCTGCATGATTCTAATCCCATGTGCCCAACCTGCTCCTGTATCAATTCACAAACGCAAAGTGCTGTGAATGCTGGAGACCTGAAATGAAAACAGAAATTGGTACAAACACTCAGTCAGTCAGGCAGCATCTGCAGAGAAAGAAGAACAGAGTTAATGCATTGGATTTTATGGCAATGACAGGGGCCCAACCACCAGAGCCGAAGCGGGGAGGGAACCCACTTCAATGGACAGAGGGACCAGAGGCCACATTCAGGTGGTGGCGTTCCCATGCGTCTGTTGCCCTTGTACTTCTCGGTGGTAGAGGCTATAGATTTGGAAGGTGCTGCTGAAGGAGGCTTGATACAGGGCATCTTGTGAATGGTACACACTGTATTCTGGGTGGGGGACTTCAGTGTCCATCACTAAGAGGGGCTCGGTAGCATCACTGCTGACCGAGATGGAGAATCCTAAAGGACATAGCTGCTAGACTGGGAATGTGGTAGCTGGTGAGGGAACCAAGAAGAGTGACAAACATACTTGACCTCGTCCTAACCAATCTACCTGTTGCTGATGCATCTGCCCATGACAGTATTGGTAGGAGGACAATACTGGTCCATCTCTATGCTGTGTGGTACATGTTAAATGGGATAGATTTCAAACAAACATAATCAACTCTAAATTGGGCATCCATGAGGCACTGTGGGCCATCAGCAGCAGCAGGATTGTATTCAACCACAATCTGTAACCTCATGCGCCAGCATATCCCCCATTCTACCATCATTATCAAGCCAAGGAATCAACTCTGATTCAATGAAGAGTGCAGGAGGGCATACCAGAAGCAGTACCAGGCATACCTAAAAATGAATTATCAACCTGGTGAAACTACAACACAAGACTACTTGCATGCCAAACGTCGGAAGCAGCATGCAATAGACAGAGCTAAGCAATCCCACAACAGATGGATCAGATCTAAACTCTGCAGTCCTGCCACATCCAGTTGTGGTAGGTAGTGGACAATTAAACAAGTAACTAAAGGAGGAGGTATGACAAATATTCCTATCCTGGATGGGGGAACCCAGCACATGGGTGCAAAAGACAAGGCTAAAGGATTTGCTACCATCTTCAGCCAGAAATGCTGAGAATATGATCCATCTAGGCCTCCTCCGGAGATTCAATGGATACTGTGAAGACTATGGGCCCTGACAATATTCTGGCATTGGTACAGAAGACTTGTGCTTAAGAACTTGCCGTGCCCCTAGCCAAGCTATTCCAGTACAGCTACAACACTGACATCTACCCATTGCCTAGGTATGTCTTGTCCACAAAATGCAGGACAAATCTAAACTAGCCAATTGCTGCCCCATCAGTCTACTCTTGATCATCAGCAAAGTGATGGAAAGGGGTCACTAATGCTCAGTTTGGGTTCCACCAGGGCCACTCAGCTCCTGACCTCTTTTTAGCCTTTGTCCAAACATGGACAAAAGAGCTGAACTCAAGAGGTGAGGTGAGAGTGACTGCCTTTGACATCAAGGCAGCATTTGTGTGGCAACCTGGAGCCCTAGCAAAATTGAAGTCAATGGGGTTCAGGGGGAAGCTCTCTACTGGTTGACGTCATACCTAGCACAAAGGAAGATGGTTGTGGTTGTCGGAGGTCAATTATTTCAGTCCCGGGACATCACTGCAGGAGTTCCTCAGGGTAGTCCTAGGCCCAGATATCTTCAACTGTTCCATCAATGACCTTCCCTCTATTATAAGGTCAGAAATGGGGATGTTCGCTGATGATTGTACAATGTTCAGTACTATTCGCAATTCCTCAGATACTGAAGCAGTCCATGTCCATTTGCAGCAAGACCTGGACAACATTCAGACTTGGGCTGGTAAATGCCTAGCAATGACTATCTACAACAAGAGAGAATCTAGCCATCGCCCCATGACATTCAATGGCATTATCATCACTGAATCCCCCACTATTCCCAACATCCTGGGGTCAACATTGACCAGAAAGTGAACTGGACCAGCCATATAAATACTGTGGCTACAAGAGTAGATCAGAGGCTGGGAATTCTGAAGCAAGTAACTCACCTCCTGACTCCCAAAGCCTGTCCACCATCTAAAAGGCTCAAGTCAGGAGTGTGATGGAATACTCTCCACTTGCCTGGATGAATGCATCTCTGACAACACTCAAGAAACTTGACACCATCTAGGGCAAAGCAGCTCACTTGATTAGCACCCCATTCACCACATTAAACATTTGCTCCCTCCACCACTGCGCACAATGGCAGCACTGTATACCATCTACAAGATGCACTACAGCAACTCACCAAGGCTACTTCAACAGCACCTTCCAAACCTGCAATCTCTACCAGCTCAAAGGAAAAGGGCAGCAGATGCATGGGAACACCACCATCTGCAAATTCCCCTCCAAGTCACACATCATCCTGACTTGGAACTATATCGCCATTCCTTCACTGTTATTGGGTCAAAATCCTGGAACTTCCTAACAGTACTGTGAGTGTACTAATGAACAGTAGTTCATTAAGGCAGCTCACCATCTTCTCAAGGGCACTTAGGAATGGGCAATAAACGCTGGCCTAGTCAGCAATGCCCACACCCTGTGAAAGAATAAAAAAACACTTCTGCCACTGTGCATCAGTGGTGAAGGCAGTGTATGCTTAAGGTGGTGGAATGTGGATGGAGTTCCAATCAAGCAGGCTGCTTTATCCTGGATGGTGTCAAGCTTCATGAGTATTGGAGCGGCATTGATCCAGGCAAGTGGAGAGTATTCCATTGCACTCCTGATTTGTGCCTGTAGATGGTGGACAGGATTTGGGGAAACAAGAGATGAGTTAATCACCACAGAATTCCCAGCCACTGACTGTTCTTACAACCACAGTACGTGCAACACTGTTGAAGATTCTGTCTTCCACATGAGATGTTAAACTAAGCTCCTATCTACATTATCAGGCACATCAAAGATCTCTAAAAAATATATTTTTATTGTTTATCACTGTTTACAGAGCCTTGCCGTGGACACATTTTCAGCTGTTACTTATTAAAGCGGCAGTCAATGTTGGTCATTTATTGTTCATTCTCAAAGTGATCAGGCTTCTACAACTAAAACCAGCCTGGCGGTCTTGTTAAGATTTGTTATACCTCAACAGGAAAGCCAGCCTCAAACTAAGATCCCGCCATATCTTGTTTTGGATTTTTGTGTGGGAAGGAAGGGTGGCAAATGTAAAATTTACACTCCTGTGGGGAAGAGAGGGAATTTCCTTTCAATGCTTCAGGTGCTACTGCAACTACCTGAGCTGCCAGTCGAGGTGGCCCAGGTGCGCGGTAGTCTTCCGTCTGAGTGTTCCCCTGTTCGGACAGAATTCCACATTGGCCCCAAGCCCCGAACCCTCCCTCGCGAGCTGGTGCCCCGCACAAATATGAGCCGCCTCGGGGAAATGCCCTCCGTGTCATTTAGCATGGCACGGAGGAGTTTCCTGTACAGACTGCTGCTGCACACCCTTCACTTCCTTGCCCTCGCCCGCCGCCCGGACACGCCTTGTTGCCGTCTGGCGGCGGAGGTCCCCGTCGGGAGGCCCTCTACGGAGGTGTCTTCCCACTTTCCATCGGGGACCTGGGGTGGAGGATGTTGCACGCAGCAGTCCCCTATAATCGTAGAATGTGTCGGTTCACGGACTCCCAAGATACCTGCCCTTTTTGCAGTTTTGCGGAGTCCGTGGACCACGTTTATGTTAATTGTTTTAGGCTGCACTCCCTTTCCAGTTATTTAAAGAACCTTTTATTACTGTTTTGTTTGCACTTCAATCCCACGCTCCTGATCTATGGATACCCGGTGCGGAGGGGGGCTGGGAAGGAGGAGGACCTCCTCGTGAACCTGCTCCTGGGCTTGGCTAAGTTAGCCATTAACAGGTCCAGGCAGCAGGCGATCGAGGGAGTTGTCCCACCCGACTGTTTGCCCCTCTTCCGCGGCTACGTTCGCAACCGGGTGTCCCTGGAGAGGGAGCACGCAGTGTCTGCCGGCACTGTCGAGGCCTTCCGTGCCCGGTGGGCACCGCGGGGGTTGGGGTGCTTTATCGACCCTCTTAATCACATTATGGTTTGATGTTGTAAGTTTCGTTTAAATTTTGTCTTTGGTTTTGCAGTGACCCTAATTTAGGGGCTGCGTTTTATTTTATCCCTCATTTTGTTAATTTGGTTGGCTTTAAAAGAGCTACCTGAGCTGCCAGGTGTTGGGAACGACACAAGTACGCAGGTGCAGACGGTGTTTCCCCTTCGGGGGGGGGGGGGGGGAACAAGCGGCAAGGGCACCGGTTTCGCGCATGCGCTTTTTCGCGTTGCGCCGGGGGAAGGGTTTGACTGTGACACAGCGGCCGCCATCTTGGCAGTGAGATAGCAGCGATTCAGCTCAGGAGGGAAATGCCGCATTCGTACGAATACATGGGGCAGTATCAGCACTCGGGGCCCACGCAGCATCGCTTCTCCCCTTACACCTTCAATGGAGGGTGAGTGTGAGGCAGCCTTCAAACCAAGACCGCTCGGGGAGGGGAGAAACCCGGCCCCTGGAGAGTGGAAGTAGGGGTAACCAGGCCTGGGAAAGGGGGGGAAATGTAAACAGGCCCGGGAAGCGGGGGGCGTCAAACGGGCCCGGGAAGGAGGAAGGGGGGCGGGGGGGCGTCAAACAGGCCCGGGAAGAAGGGGGGTGGGGGGGGGGCGTCAAACAGGTCCGGGAAGAAGGGGGGGGTGGGGGGGGGCGTCAAACAGGCCCGGGAAGAAGGGGGGGGTGGGGGGGGGCGTCAAACAGGCCCGGGAAGAAGGGGGGTGGGGGGGGGCGTCAAACAGGCCCGGGAAGAAGGGGGGTGGGGGGGGGCGTCAAACAGGCCCGGGAAGAAGGGGGGTGGGGGGGGCGTCAAACAGGCCCGGGAAGAAGGGGAGGTACACGAGAAGATCAGGTGGTGGTGCGAGTGGAGACACAGGCCCTGGGGGAGGGGAAGAAAAAATGTTGCTAATGTAGATCCCGATTGTGCTCCAAAGAAAGATTCAGATCTATGTCTGATGTAACAAAACATCCACAAATGCTGGGCTTAGAGTTTAAGCGCATGAGAGCTTGATGCCCAACTTTCTCTTTCAGTTTCACCCGTTTAGAAAGGTCATTCCCCACAGTGAACCACTTTTAAACACCGTGGCTCCTCAGGTTCTTTTCCTGCAGTTTGCGATGTGCAGATGTGGAGCTTGTATTTTATTATGATGCTAAAACTTGATTTTTTGTTGGTTTTAGATTGAATATGTTTTCATTTTGGACTTGTCAGTGGTTATAAAGTAAATAAAAGAAATGCTGGATTCCCTGGTTGTTCAATTGTGGGCTTTGCTGCCCGGTGAGTTTTGTACTGACAGGTGTGCTGTACTTTAGATGGTGAACTTAGGAACAGAAGTTGGCCATTCAGCCCTTGGAACCTCTTCTGCCGAACACGAAGGGCCAGGTATTTATATTATAATGGATGTGAATATCAGACGCTGTGTATAGTGGGTGGCTGATCCCAAACCATCCATTTTGTTTTACCACCTGAGACAAATCTTTATTGACAAAAAACAATGGTAGTCTGAAGGAATGCATTAGAAGAAATGTGAATGAAGATTGAAGTGGCTGGTGTCACACTGGAACAAATAGCTAAGTTTGCCTGTTAAGGACCAATGATAACAAAAGATGGTTGATGCGATGCTGGAGTTAGGACAGAGATAGAAGTAATTTTGTGAAGATGAAGGATGTGTTAACCGGAAGAAAACTCAAACTTGTAACAGTGAAAAAACTCAAGATGCTACACTCTATCGACTTTCCTGCATGCCTCAGAAGCCTGGGCAATAAAGATCTGTGGAAGAAAATAGGGGCTTTTGAAATATGGATACTAAGACGTGCTAAAAATTCTATGCACAGACCACAAGACAAATGAAGAGGTGCTTGAAATTGCAAGAGCAAAAAGAACTCTTAAAAAGTGACATCCAGAAAGGAAAATGTCAGTATTTCAGCCATTTGATCAAAGCCAAAAAGCTACAGAGATCTCTTCTAGAGGGCAAAGTGGAGGGCAGCAGAAAGTGGGGTCGTCCTAGGTAAAGCTGGATGACGGACGTCACAGAGTGGATGCAGTGGATGTGAGAGGATGACAGAAGACAGATGAGCATGATATACCATGACAGCAGATCTCCTGATAGGAGTAGCTACAAACAGAAGAGGAAGACATTCTTTGTGTTTGTGGATGTTAGGGGAGTGGCATTGGTTTCCTGGAGGGATTGGATCAATCAATTTTTTTCATAAATTGGATTTTGATATTGTAATGAAGATTAAAATTTCAAAATTTGCCAATGACACCAAACTTGGGAGGTGTGGCAAACAATAAGGATGATACTAATCAACAGAAACAGGACACAGGCAAGAAGAATGGCAGACAATTTAATAGAGAAGTATGAAGTGATGTGTTTTTGTAGAAGGGAAAGGCAGTATAGACTTAATGGCACAGTTTTACTGTGCAGGGACACCTGGGGATTCATTTGCATAAACCTTTGAAGGTGGCAGGACATATTGAGAGAATGGTCAGTAAAGCATATGGAATCTTGGGCTTCTAAAATGAAGGTACTGAGTACAGAAGCAGGGAAGTTAGGCTGAACCTTTATACTGCTCTGGTTAGGCCACGACTAGAATATTGTGTCCAGTTCTGGTCACCACACTTTTAGGAAGGATGTGAGGGTCCATGACAGGGTGCAGAGGAGATTTACCAGAATGGTTCTCAGGATGAGGGATTTTATAAGGTTGGGTTGGGGAAGTTGGGATTGTTTTTGGAGCAAATGAGATTGTGAAGAAACTTGGAGGTTTTTTTTTAATTTACGTGATGTGGGCGTCACAAGCTAGGCCAGTATTTATTGTCCATCCCTAATTGCCCTTGAGAAGGTGGGTGGTGAGCTGCCTTCTTGAACCGATGCAGTCTCTTTTTTATTCATTCATGGGATGTGGGGTTTGCTGGCTGGGCCAACATTTGTTGCCCATCCCTAGTTGAACGTGAGAAGGTGGTGGTGAGCTGCTGCCTTGAACCGCTGCAGTCCAAGTGGTGTAGGTACACCCACAGTGTAGTTAGGAAGGCAGTTCCAGGATTTTGACCCAGCTACAGTGAAGGAATGGCAATATTTTTGCAAGCCTGGATGGTGAGTGACTTGGAGGGGAACTTGCAGGTGGTGGTGTTCCCATCTATCTGCTGCCCTTGTCCTTCTAGGTGGTAGTAGTCATGGGTTTGGAAGGTACTGTCCAAAGATAGGTGGTATACCTCTGGTATAGGTACACCCACAGTGCGGTTAGGGAGGGAGTTCCAGGATTTTGACCTCGCAACAGTGAAGGAACAGCGATATATTTCCAAGTCAGGATTGAGTGTGGCTTGGAGGGGGACTTCTAGGTGGTGGTGTTCCCATGTGTCCGCTGCCCGTGCCCTTCAGGATGGTAGCGGTCGTGAGTTTGGAAGGTGCTGCCTAAGGAGCCTTCTGCAGTGTATCTTGTAGATGGTACACACTGCTGCCACTGATTGTTGGTGGTGGAGGGAGTGAATATTTGTGGATGTGGTGCCAATCAAGTGGGCTGCTTTGTCTTGGATGGTGTCAAGCTTCTTGAGTGTTGTTGGCGCTGCACTCATCCAGGCGAGTGAAGAATATTCCATCACACTCCTGAGTTGTGCCTTGTAGATGGTGGACAGGCTTTGGGGAGTCAGGAGGTGAGTTACTCGCCACAGGATTCCTAGCCTCTGGCCTGTTCTTGTAGCCACAGTATTGTAGCTAGGCAAGTTCAGTTTCTGGTCAATGATAACCCACCCCAGAATGTTGATAGTGAGGGAATTCAGTGATGGTAATGCCATTGAATGCCATGGGGTGATGGTTAGATTTGCTCTTGTTGGAGATGGTCATTGCCTGGCATTTGTGTGGTGTGAATGTTACTTGCCAGTTGTCAGCCCAAACCTGGATATTGTCTAGGTCTTGCTGCATTTGGGCATGGACTGCTTCAGTATTTGAGGAGATGCGAATAGTGCTGAACATTGTGCAATCATCAGTGAACATCCCCACTAATGACCTTGTGATGTATAAGATTATAACAGGTTTAAATAAAGTAGACAAAGAAAGCTGTTCCCATGTAAAGGGGAGGCAGAATTAAGGTTTTAGACAAGAAATGCAGGGGAGATGTGAGTGGTAATGACTTGGAATTCGCTCGCTACAAGGCTGGTGGAAGCAGGGATGATCAATAATTTCAAAAGGAAATTGGATGGGCACTTAAGAGAGATAAGCTTGCAGGTCTACGAGGAAAGAGTCGGAGAACAGGATTGAGTGGTTTGCTCTACAGAGAGCCAGCATGGACTGGATGGGCCGAAGGGCCTCCTTCCATACCATAGTGACTCAGCTCGACCTGCTGTACTCTTTCAACTCGAAGATTGCTGTAAGATGGCTGAGGTTTGTCCAATTCCACAGAACTAAAAGAGGCTAGTGGTTGCAGAATCCAACTGCCACTTTTAAGAACTTTGATTTGTTTCCCCACAGAATTTAGAAAAAATATTCACTTTAATGCTGGGTTTTTTAAGTAAGGTACATTTTCGTATTAAAAGCAAAAGGCACCTCGGTGAGAGTTGCTAAACCTGTTTGTTTTTCTTGCTACTGGCATGAGACCAACATCTGCGATACAAGGGTGTCTGCAAGCGAGACCTCAAGCTGACCAGGATTGGAGTCAATGCATGGAAAGTCCTTGCCTGGAGACAAGTAACCAAGAAGGGTATAGAAAAATCAGAGGACAAAATAAATGAACAGATGGTGGGAAAGAGAGCGCAACAGTTGACTTTGGGCTAGCGTTATTCATCTGTGCAAGGGGCTGCCGCCTGCAAATCGACCTCTATGGCAACAACAAACAACAAACTATGTTCAATCCAAAAGTGACACACAGCCTGCGCGCAGTCCATCGCCTCCCAAGATGGACAAATGCCTACTGCAGCACTACTTTCCCCCAAAGTCTAAATGAGCAATTTGTTAATCTCTTTAGGCAATGAAAAGAAAACCCTCACTCATTGTGTTGGAAACAGTTGATTTCTGTCTGTGAATATCAAGAGATAAGGTTGAAAAAGTGTGGACATGGGCAACAGGAAGCTTGCAACACAGTCAGTAAAGGGAAAACAGTTTTTGCTGTGATGAATAGCATAGAGATGCTGGAGGGTATCTAGAAACCATCCTGGTGAAATAATTTTCAGTAAATTGTAGCATAATTTACCTTAAATGGCAAAATAAAAGGCCACCTTTGGTGGAGCCTTTTTGCGTTTGTACTTCTGACACTTCCATTTTTATTTCCCCCTGTATTTATTACTGAAGAACTGTGTTGGCCTTAGCTGGCGAAGACTTTTCCATTGTTGCTTCAGATACACGACTGAGTGAGGGTTACTCCATTCACAGCCGGGACTCATCAAAATGCTACAAATTGTAAGTCCAAAAAGCATTGTTTTATTCATGCAATGTATTTTGAGCAACATTTTTCAGTGGATGCAAACCCATGAATTTCGATAGTTCCATTTCTTAGATCAGTGGCTTTAGATAGAACACCTCACAAACTGTAACAAAGAAGGCACCATGGGCCCAGGTTCAATTGTCTGGTTTGTTCTGCTACCTGATAGGGTGACAGAAGTGCTACAGTTGTTCTCTTCCCACTTGAGTCCGAGGAGATATCTGCCAGGTTTTCCAAACCTGTTTGTTTTTCTGAGAGGAGAAGGATTAGAATTGATTGTATGTGAGGCAGAACATTTCTAGTATTCTTTAGCACGATATGTAATTTTCTCTTTAACCTTGACAAATGGACTCAGAGGGAGAGGCAGAGGCAATGCCTCTACTAATTAGAGTCCAGTTGCCAACCGATTAGCACTCTCTTCACATATAGTATAAATTGTTTTTCCCTTATATTGGTATTCTTGCAAAGTGTCCTGATGAGTGCAAGACGAAAAGCTTCAACATGTCTTTTTTCAGCAATACTCACTCTCTTTCTGGGGGCTTCAGAGAACACAACACCCAATGGCTTTCAAGTTCATCATGTACTGGAGGTAGCTGGGGTGGGGGGGGTTGGTGCCTATGACACTATGTTTGGATGCACACTGCCTATAAATCGGTAACTTTTTGTGTCTCAGTTTTATTTACTTCTGTTTTTGGGCCTGTGCAAGCCAGTCCTCTTAGTTTCTGGCTACTGAATGATTTCTTCTTCTCCATCTCACTTCTGTTAAATGCTGGGCTAAATAGGCCCCTTGGATCCAGCATTTAATCAATTCCAGTCATAAGAAACATGGTGGAGCTTGTGTTTCCCTCATTTGTGTGTCAGCCATGGCTCAGTAGGTAGCACTCTAGCCTCTGAGCCAAAGATTGTGGGTTCAAGTCCCACTTCAGGCCTTGAGCCCAAAATTCAAGGCTGACGTTCTAGTCCAGTACTGAGGGAGTACTGCACTGTTGGAGGTGCTGTCTTTCAGATGAAGTGTTAAACTGCGGCCCTGTCTGCCTCCTCAGGTGGACACGCATTATGTTCCTCAGTGATTGTTTGGTGAATTATATTAGTGTATTCTAACCAACCAGATTTCACATTAAACTTTTTTGTTTTGATATGCTTTTAGGACAGACCAAACAGTGATTGGATGCACTGGATTCCATGGGGACTGCCTTACGCTAACAAAAATTATTGATGCAAGATTAAAGGTATTTGTAAAATGTTGCAAATGATATTCTACCGCCATGGGTATTCAGATTGGGTGTTGAAGGTTCAGTGGATGCCATTAATTGGTGAGTATTTGTGTTCACCAACATGAGAGATAATAAATCTGAACAATGGAGCATCTCCCATTTTAGCCATTCTGTGGCAGCTTCAAGCACACCTTGGTCAGGCCTAGTATGGCTAGTTGCAGAGTAAAGCGCCCTCTACTCTGTCCTAACACTTTACCTTAGCCAAAACCTCTGAAGCTTAATCCCTATGGAAAAACTGTGCTCTTTCAACGTCTCTGCAAACCCTTGGCCTCTCTATGATTGTCAAATTAAAACGGATTCATGGTGTTTTATGTTTGTGGGATTGTAAGTTTCTTCCATTGTAGTTCTATTTTGGGGAGACAGTAGTGTAGTGGTAATGTCACTGGACTAGTAATCCAGAGACCCAGGATAATGCCCGAGGGGCACAGGTTCAATTCCCACCATGCTAGCTGGTGGAATTTAGATTCATTTAATAAATCTGGAATATAAAGCTAGTCTCAGTAATGGTGACTATGACAACTATTGTTGATTATCGTAAAAACCCATTTGGTTCATTGATGTCCTTTAGGGAAGGAAATCTGCTGTCCTTACCTGGTCTGGCCTACATGTGGTTCCAGAGCCACAGCAATGTGGTTGACACTTAATTGCTCTCTGAAGTGGCCTAGCAAGTCACTCAGTTCAAGAGCAATTGGGAATGGGCAACAAAAACTGGTCTTGCCAAAGCCATTCGCATCCCTTGAAAGAATAAAGAAAAAAATATTGTCTGAAACAACAATAGGTTTGTTTTCTCCATGAGTCTTAAGCTGCAAAGTTTGTTTTTGTATTTTGGTTACAGTTTTGATGTTATAATAATTTGATGTGTTTCAGATGTACAAACATTCAAACAATAAGACAATGACAAGTGGGGCAATAGCAGCAATGCTCTCTACAATTCTGTACTCTCGACGCTTTTTCCCTTATTATGTTTACAACATCATTGGTGGCCTTGATGAGGAAGGTGAGATTGAGTATTTAACAGTGACTACTGTATCTTCTATTTTCTTCCCAGTCATGCACGAATCTCCTCAGCACTGATCTGTTAATTACTGTACCAGAGACTGGTGGGTCATGAGTTGCTGTGTGTGTGTTCCTTCCCTGCATGTTCCCAACAACAGGGTACAGTAATAGTAAGACATGTATTTTTAGACTGTTTACAGAGTAACATTGACCGGGGCCTGCTAACAGGTTGCCTCCTTCTGCTCAGTATACAGAAACAAAAGACTTTGTGTTCATATAGCACCTTTCACTGGGATGTCCCAAAGCACTTTATGGCTAATGTAGCACTTTTGAAGTGTTGTATCTCAGGAAACGTGGCAACAAATTTATACACAACATGCTCCTACAAACAGCAGTGTGATTATGACCACACTATCTGTTTTTGTAATGCTGATCGAGGGATAAATGTTTAAGACATTGGAGATAATTCCCCACTCCCCTTCGAAATAGTGCCATTGGAGCTTTTCTGTCCAGGAGGAGCAAAGGGCCTCAGTTCAGAATTTCTTCTGAAAGGCTGCACCTCCAACAGTGCAGTACTCCCTCAGTACTGCGCTGGAATGCCAGCCAAGATTTTGTGCTCAAGTGCCTTGATTCGTATTTGACCCTGCAATCTTCTGATTAAAGTGAGAGTGCTACCCTCTGAACCACAGGAAAAAGCAAATTGGTTCAGCGGTAAATGGCTTGAGGTGCATGCGTCCACCTGTGTGTTCTTATCTGTCATGGAATTGAGACAGTTAAATCAGTTCTTGAGCTTTGGTTAAATGTTTAACTCTGTGGTAGTCTGTAGAATAAATATATTCATTGTGATTACTGTTATTTCAGCAAAGCTGGACCCAAGATGAAGCTTAAAACTAGCTCAACAGGCCACAAACAAAAGTGCTAGAAATATATAGCATCTGAAAAGAGCAAAGATAGGTTAGATGTTCTGGTGTAAATTCATTGTGTCTCTTTTTACCCATTTCCAGCTTTTGAGGTTTATCATTTTTGTTTGAACAGGTGTCGGTCTTGCCTTGTGAGTAAGACATAAGCAGGAGTAGGCCTTTCGGCCCCTCACGCCTGCTGCACCATTCAATAAGATCGGGGCCTTAATTCCGCTTTCCTGCCTGTGCCCCGTAACCCTTGACTCCCTTGTCAATCAAAAATCTGTCTAACTCAGCCTTGAATATATTCAATGACCCAGCCTCCACTGCTCTCTGGGGAAGAGAATTCCAAAGTCTAATGAGAGAAGAAATTTGCCACCCTCCGTCACAAGGTTGTGGTTCAAGCCCCACTCTGGTGACTCAAGCACATAATCTAGATTGACCATCCAGTGGCATATTGTGGGAGTGCTTATGGAGGTATTGTCTCTCAGATAATATGTTAAAATGAGGTCCTGTCTGCTCCTCTCCAATGGACATCCATTTATCCCTTTGTGACCCCAGTTTAATAGGTTTTGTATTTTAAAGCTGTTTGTGGGCCCTTGCTGTGTGTACATTGGCAGCTACATTCCCTTACATTACTGCAATGAACATACTTTGAAAGCACTTCCTCGACTTTGAAGTGGCTTGATATGCTTTTAGGACGCGAAAGACATCTAAAGACGTATAAATGCAAGTTGTTTCTCTTATTCGCTCACTGTGGAATCAATAATGCAAACCTGTACAAATAAGCTGGTGTTGGAGTTGAACTTTTTGTTTGCAATTGGATTTCTGACCCCTTTCCAATATCAAAAACTTGCCTGTCTTGAAAGACATGGGCGAATAAATTATGAATGTACTCATTCATGATGCACATTGAATATGTTTTCCCGTTTTTAACTACAGGTAAGGGTGCAGTTTACAGCTTTGACCCTGTGGGATCCTATCAGAGAGATGCGTACAAAGCTGGTGGTTCAGCCAGTGCCATGTTGCAGCCACTTCTAGACAACCAGGTAACGTCCTTTGACCCAAGAACACTCTTAGTAACATCTCTAACAACTTGCACAACAAATAGAATCTAGGCGGGCCTGGGTGTATAAGCCAGACTCTCCTCCTAGCGAGGAGTTTTATTTGATGGGAATGTGGATCATTACACGCTCAATTTACCAACAACTCAAATTTAAGACACTATTTAAGTGTTTTTTTCCCTTTTAAAATGTGCCTTTATTGCTATCACTTAATTATCAGCAAAATGTGGTGAAGGCCTTAATTTGCTGCGTTTTCTTTGCTAGATCGGATTCAAGAACATGGAGAATGTGGAACATGTCCCTCTTACACTGGAAAAAGCTCTAGAGCTGGTAAAAGACGTTTTCATCTCTGCAGCCGAGAGAGATGTTTACACCGGTGACTCTCTGAAGATTTGCATCGTCACAAAAGATGGAATCAGAGAGGAATCGCTGCCTCTTCGGAAAGATTAAGACCAAAAACCGTTCCTGTTCAGAACAAGCTTATTGTTGATTTGAAGTAGCCATTTTCCTTTCACACCAGTGATGTACCTGTGCTGGCAAATCCTTTTTGTATGTTGTGTTCTAATATACTTAAGAAATAAACTTTCACGCCGGTAAGTTAAACGTTTCCTTTTTGTGTTTCTAGGAAAAACTATCCTCGCAAAGGCCTGTTGTAACAACGCACCATATTTGAATGCCAGTTTTCCCCCACAGTAAATTTCACCCTTTTTGTTATACCAAATTTCCTCCCATGTTCCTCTCCTTGGAGCCATTTCCCCCTGGCTGAGGTGTGAACGTCTCTGGTACCAATTGACCTCTGATAACTCCAAGATGAAATAAGGACTTTAGAAGAAACTTCTTTGCCCAGAAAAATGGAGTGTGTGTGAAACTCGCTTCCGCAGGGAATCATTAAGGTGAAGGTTATAGATGCTTATCCAGCTTTTCCTTAAATGCATGAGAGGACAAAAGGACTAGGTTAGAGACGAAGGATTTACTCAAATGGAGCATAAACAGCAGCATGGGCTGAAAAGCCTGTTCCTGTGCTGTATATTCCACATACGTTATTTTTTATTTGACCCTGGGATGTGAGCAATTTGTTGCCCATCCCTAATTGCCCTTGAGAAGGTGGTGGTGAGCTGCTGCCATGAACCACTGTAGTCCATGTGGTGTAGGTACATGCACAGTGCTGTTAGGAAGGGCGTTCAGGATTTCGTCTCTGTAACCGTGAAGGAATGGTGATATATTTCCAAGTAAGGATGATGTGTGGCTTGGAGGGGAACTTGCAGGTAGTGGACAGGAACCGAGTTTAGAAAGTGCTGTCAAAGGAGGCCTGGTGAGTTTCTGCTCTTCATGTGAGTCTGGATAGTGAGTGATAGCTAGCAATTGACCATGTAAAACATCACAGCCAAGGTTTCACATTGCACACTACTATATAAACAGACCTTTGATTTGAATATTGACGATTAAAGTGCAAAGAAGTTAGTGGGCATGGGGGTGGGGGATAAAGATAGCCATCACCTTGATGCGGCATCTCTAACTCCTTTATTCTTAATGTTGGAACTGTGCTATAGCATCCTGGACATTCTTCTTTGGAATTGCAGCAGGAAACATTGGTCATATTTTCTCTCCAGGGTTTGAAATCCTGTTTAAAGTAGGCACAATTCACTGCCTGACCTTGTTTGAGATTCGTTCTCTTTTTTGTTTCCTGCAATTGCAAAGTACAATTTTGTTCCTTTAATGTCAGCTTTGGATACAGAGCTATCAATACAGAAATTGTTACCCTGTTGAGGGTGAAATAAGATATTGTGTGATAGCGCTTAATAAACAATTATGATTTCCTTTAATCTGGTGCATTCTCCCATAATATTTCTTATGGCTAGTCAGGGTATGGAGCACTTTTTCTGTGTTCCTGTGCTGAAACATTACTGGGGAGCAAGGTTCTTCAAGTTCACTGACTTTAATTTCTCCCATTTGAGTTGTGCAGGAGTTAACATTAATCCACTGCCACTCATTCTCCAGCATTGAACAACAAAGCACTTGGTGCCTGCATGCAGCAAGACCTGGACAACATTCAGGCTTGGGTTGATGTGTGGTGCAAATATCACTTGCTACTATCTGCAGCAAGAGAGAATCTGACAATCTTCCTTTGATGTTCAATGGCATTATTATTGCTTAGTCCCCCACTATCAACATCCTGAGGGTTCTTATCGACCAGAAACTTAAATGGACCGACCATATAAATATTGTGGTTTCAAGGGTAGGTCAGAGGTTAGGGTATTCTGTGACTCCCTAAAGCCTGTTCACTGTCTACATGTCACAAGTCGAGTGTGAAGGAATACTCCGCTTGCCTGGATGAGTGCAGTTCTAACAACACTTGAGAAGCACCACGTCATCCAGGACAAAGCAGCCCACTTGATAGGCACCCGATTCACCACCTTAAACGGTCACTCCTGCCACCAGCACAGTGGCAGCAGTGTGTTCCATCTACAGGATGCACTACAGTAACTCACCAGTGCTTTTTTGGCAGCACCATTTAAACTTGACATCTAGCACCTAGAAGGACTCTAATTTATGTCCCCTTGTTCTTGATTTGCCCACCAAAGGAAATCACGTTGAATCTCATCATCATTTTAAGCATCAAAATTGAATCACCCCATAACCTAAATTCGAGGGACTACCAGCCAAGTTTATGCAACCTTCCCTATAAGAGTTGCCGGAGAGCAATCATTATCACAGAATCTCAGAATTTTAACTACAGAGGTGGCCATTTGGCCCATCGCGTCTGCACCGGCTCTCCAAATGAGCCTTATGTCCTAGTGCCATTGCCCTGCCTTTTCCCCATACCCTTGCACATTATTTCTATTCAAATAATCATCTAATGCCCTCTTGAATGCTTCGATTGAACCTGCCTCCACCGCACTTCCAGGCAGTACATTCCAGAACTGAATCACTCGTGTGAAAAAGTTTTTTCTCACGTCACATTTGCTTCTTTTGCAAATCACTTTAAACCTATTCCCTCCCATTCTTGATCCTTTTACAAGTGGGAACAGCTTATCCCTATCAAATCTGTCCAGCCCCCTTATGATTTTGAACATTCCTATCAAATCTTCTCAGCCTTCTCTCCAAGGGGAATAGTCCCAAGCTCTCCAATCTATCCTTAAAGCTGAAGTTTCTCATCCCTGGTACCATTCATGTAAACCTCTTCTGCATTCTTTCCAATGTGTTCACATGCTTCCTATAATGTGCCCAGAACTGTACACAACATTCCAGCTGAGGTCTAATGAGTGTCGTATATAAATTCAGCATAACCTCCCTGCTCTTGTACTCTATGCCCCTACTAATAAAGCCAAGGGTACTATATACTTTATTAACTACTGTCTCCACCTGTCCTGCCACCTTCAATGATCTATGCACATATACACCCAAGTCTTTCTGCTCCTGCACCCCCTTCAAAATTTTACCCCCTATTTTATATTTTCTGTCCATGTTCTTCCTACCAAAATGCATCACCTCACACTTCTCCGCATTGAACTTCATCTGGCACCTGTCTGCCCAGTCCACCAACTTGTTTACGTCCTTTTGAAGTTTTACATTGGAAAAAATCCTTGGAGTTCACAACACTAGCTTCGTATCATCAGCAAACATTGAAATTGTCCCCTGCACACCAAGATCTAGATCATTAATATATATCAGGAAAAGCAAGGGTCCCAATACCGACCCCTGGGGAACTCCACTACAAACCTTCCTCCAGCCCAAAAAATATCCATTGATCATTACTCTCTGCTTCCTATTTTTTCAGCCCATTTTGTATCTACGTTGCTACTGTCACTTTTATTCCATCAATAATAACTTTTCTCTCAAGTCTGTTGTGTGGCACTGTGTCAAATGCCTTTTGAAAATCCATGTACACCACATCAACAGCATTACCCTCATTGACCTTTTCTGTTACCTCTTCAAAACAGTCCAGCAAGCCAGTTAAACACTATTTCCCCTTTAGAAATCCATGCTGGCTCTTCCTTATCAACCTATATTTTTCCAAGTGACTATTAATTCTATCCTGAATAATTGTTTCTAGGATCTTGCCCACCTTGAAGTTAAACTGACTGGTCTGTAATTGCTGGGCTTAGCCTTACAACCTTTTTTGAACAAGGGCAGAATGTTTGCAATTCTCCAGTCCTCTGGCACCACCCCCAAATCTAGGGAAGACTGAAAAATTATGGCCTGTGCCCCTGCAATTTCTATTCTCACTTCCTTCAATATCCTTTAATGTATCTCATCCGGTCCCAGTGTCTTGTCAACTTTAAGTACCGACAGTCCATTCAACACTTCCTCCTTGTCAATTTTGAACCCTCCTAGTGACAGAGTTTCCTCCTCTGTCACCATGGCCTGGGTAGCATCTACATCCTAGGTAAAGACGCATGCAAAGTATTCATTTAATACCTCAGCCATGGCCCCTTTGTCCATGTGTAAATTCCCTTTTAGGCCCTACTCCTTTTACCACCCTTTTACTATTTATATGTCTATAGAAGACTTTGGGATTGCCCTTTATGTTGGTTGCCAGTCTTTTCTCATAACCCCTCTCTGCTTCTCTGATATGCTTTTTCACCTCCCCTCTGAACCTTCTGTATTCCTCTTGGTTCTCAATTGTATTTTCTACCTGACACCTGTCATAAGCACACTTTTTCTTTATCTTAATTTCAATCTCCTTTTTCATCCAGGGAGCTCTGGATTTGTTTGTCCTACCTTTCCCTTTCGATGGAATATACTTTGACCAATTCTTTTTGGAAGGTAGTCCATTGTTCAGCTATAGCTTTTCCTGCCAATCTTTTGTTCCAGTCTATCTGGCCCAGCTCCCTTCTTGCCCCATCGAAGTTGCTCTCGTCCAGTTAATTATTCTTATTCTGGATTGTCTATCGAGCTTTTCTATCATCCTAAAATGTACAATACAATGATCACTGTCTCCTAAATGTTGCCCCACTGACACTTGATCTACTTGGCCCGCCTCATTTCCAAGAACCAGGTCCAAACAGTGTGTCTTTTCTTGTTGGATTGGACACGTACTGCTGTAGAAAATTCTCCTGAAAACGATCCAGGAACTTTTGCCCCTCTCCGCCCTTTACATTACCCCACTGTCCAGTCTCCATTCGGGTAATTAAAGTCACCCATTATAATTACTCTATAATGCTTACATCTCTCTGTAATTTCCCTGCAGATTTGTTCTTCTACATCCTTCTCACTATTTGGCGGCCTATAGATGACACTGAGCAATGTAATTGCACCCTTGTTGTTCTTAGCTCTAGCCAAATTGATTCTGTCCTTGAACCCTCTGGGACATCCTCTTTCTCCAGCACTACAATGTTCTCCTTAACCAATACCGCCACCACCCCCCCGCCCCTCCTTTCCTTTCTCTTCTGAGCACTTGTACCCGGGAATATTTAACACCCAGTTCTGCCCTTCCTTGAGCTAAGTCTCTGTTATCATCACAACATCATATTTCCACGTGACAATCTGCGCCTGTAACTCCCCAATCTTATTTACTATACTCCGTGCATTCACATACATGCATAGTAACCATGATTTAGATTTTGTTACTTTCTCCCTTGTCTCGACTTTACCTATTAATTTACTATGCTCTATACTAGTGCTACCTGTCCCTCTCAGTATTTTGTGCACCCTGGTATTCCTCTAATATTTTCTGTTGGTTCCTGCACCCCTGCCAAGTTAGTTTAAAACCCTCCCAACAGCACTAGCAAAATGCCCCGCGAGGAACTCAGTTCCAGCTCTGTTCATGTGCACCCAGTCTGGCTTGTACAGGTGCCATCTCTCCCAGACCCAGTCCCAGTGCCCCAGGAATCTAAAGCCCTCCCTCCTGCACCATCTTTCCAGCCATGCATTCATCTGCCTTATCCTCCCATTTCTGTACTCACTGGCACGTGGCACTGGGAGTAATCCGGAGATTACTATATTTGAGGTCCTGCTTGCTAATTTTCTACACAGCTCCCTAAATTCTGATTGCAGGACTACATTCCCCTTCCTACCTAAGTCATTGATACCAATGTAGACCACGAACTCTGGCTGATCGCCCTCCCCCAGAAGAATGTCCTGCAGCCGCTCTGTGACATCTTTGACACTGGCACCAGGGTCATCCTGGAATCATGTCTACAGCCACAGAAACTCCTGTCTGTTCCCCTAACCAATGAACCCCCTATCACTATAGCTCTTCCTTTCTTCTTCCTCCCCCTCCTGTACAGCTGAGCCGCTCGTGGTGCCACAAACTTGGCTCTGACTGCACTCCACTGAGGAACGAGTGTCCTCACCAGCTTTCAAAACAGGTAACTGATTTGTGAGCCGGACTCCAGGAGACACCTGCACCACCTGCCTATTTCTCTTGGACTGCCTGGTGGTCACCCATTCCCTCTCTGTCTTCAGACCCTTAAGCTGCGGTGTGACCACCTTTCTGAACATGCTGGCTATGTAGCTCTCAGCCTTGAGGATGCACCACAGTGACTCCAGCCGCTGCTTGAGCTCTGAAACCTGGAGCTCAAGTTTCTGCAGTTGGCAACACTTCCTGCACACGTGGTCAGCCAGGACACCGGTAGCATCCATGACTTTGCACATATTACAGGACACGCATTCCACTCGGTTGAGCTGCCCTGCCATGTCTTAACTCTACTTCCCTTACATTAACTTTATTCTACTTTGGATTATTTATATTACTTTATTATATTGGCCCTAAATTTCCCTTATTCCTGGTGCTTCTCAGTTAAATTCAAATATAGCAAGTTGTTTAAAAATATTCCACTTTTCTAATTTACTCACCAGGTCCTACTTACTAAGGCCTCTCCTCTTCTTTCTGAGGAAAGGTAGAAAAAGAAAGGAGCACCTCCTCCCTCCTCACCGAACTCCCTCAGTCACCAAACCCCAACTGAAGCACTCAACTGCAACCATAAGCAACACTCCAGGACAGACAAAGTCAGCACTATAAGATAGCCAACTTTTATACTCTCTGAACGTAGCCTCTGAAAACCTGATTAAGCCGATTACCTAATTAACTAGTTGTAGCTACAAGCAGAGCCTGTATGCGTCCTGTTTTAAGTAGGAACTTCACTCAAGGGTGCAAAGATCAGTTGTAAGACACCCACCACTTCAGTCAGGCTAATTTGGAACAGACAAGGGAATTAAGTCTAATACTTTCTAGCCTGGGCAGATGGATCAATGTCCTTTTCCAGTCCTGTACCCTTATGAGGCGGATCCCAAGGTCTGTGGCATCTCAAGGCCAATTTATATGGGAATGCAACAAAAATCTGAGACAAGAAAATGACTATTCTACTGCTGTTTTTTTTTTCCAGTTTCTGTAGCACTTAGTTAAATACCCCTAGCTTATTTTGTATGTTAGCTTTTATTGAGAAAACACCCTAAAAATTAAGCTTTAGCTATAATTATAATAAAACATTAATGGATCTGCTGTTGCAATCAAATGTTAGCAACATTACAAAGCCTAAGTCACTACAATTTGCTATTCCTGTTCTTGATCGTCACTGCGATTGTGGATGAGTTCTATAGACTATTCACAGGGGTACATGTAGTGTAATGTTACTGAGACTAGTAATGCAGAGCGCTCTGGACTAATAATCCAAAAAATGTGAGTTCAAATCCCACCAGGGCAGTTTGTGAATTTATATTCAGTTTTTAAAAAAAAAATCAGTAAAAGTGACCATGAAACTGCTGAAAATAAAACAACTGATTCACTAGTGTCCTTTAAGGAAGGAAACCTGCCTTTCTCTCCCAGTCTGGTCTACGTGTGACTCCGGACCCCACAGAATGTGGTTGACTTTTGACTGCCCTGTAAAATGACCTAGCGAGACACTCAGTTGTATCAAAAACCACTACCCCAGGGCTTGCTACCTTCTTAAGGGGCAATAAATGCTGGCCTTGCCAGCGAAACCCACATCAATTAATAAAACAAACAACTGTAGACGGGGTAGAGTTGCTCAGTCCCACAGAATCTTGCCTGCGGTCAGGTAATATATGGATGGTGCAATTACCAACACAGACACCAGGGGGAAGCAATTCATTGTTTCTCTGCCTTGATGCAACAACCCAAATATTCCAAGTGAGATATGAAAATCATCAAACAACAACCTTCAATTAATTTTTTACACTTTTAAGCAAAATTACTCCCTAAAAAAGAACACAAATGAAAAATACTGTGCAAATCTCTCACACTCTGATAACTGGAACAGCTTTCGCTTAGTAGAATTTTACTCAAAAGGGATTAAAAGAGAGACTTTTGACAGGGTGAAATACAATTGGGCAGCCTGGGCTAGGGAAGGGGAAAGTTACTCAGGCTCCCTGTTGCCGATCAGACACATAGAGATGGACATCAAATGCCATCAAGCTTAGGTTCAGCAATAACGCCCGACCTTACACAGCACAGAAACAGGCCATTCAACCCAACTGGTTTATGCTGGCGTTTATGCTCCACATGAGTGCATCTCTTCATCTAATCCCTTCTATTACTTTATCCATCCATGAATTGTCCAGCTTCCCTTTAAATGGACTTGTGGGACTTCAGCTACTCTTTGTGGTAGCAACCAATCTGGGTAACAAAGTTTCTCCTGAACTTTCTTTTATTCTTTCACGGGTTCGCTGGCTAGGTCAACATTTATTGCCCAATCCCTTTTTGAGGAGGTGGTGGTGAGCTGCTTTCTTGAATCACTGCAGTCCATGTGGTGTGAGTACACACACAGTGCTGTTTCCTGTTGGATTTATTAATGGTTATCTTATTCTGTAATTTATAACCTCTAGTTCTGGCCTCCCCCTTTGCTCTACATCTACCCTGTCAAACCCCTTCATAACTTTCAACACCTCGATTAGGTCACCCATCAACCTTCTCTTTTCTAGTAAAAGGCGCTTTAGCCTGTTTGGTATTTTCTGACAGGTTCGACCTCTCAGATCTGGCATCATCCCTGCAAAATTTGTTTTTGCACCTTCTCCAGTGCCTCTGGGTGCTTCTTTTAACACAGTTGATCTGCCTAGTGGCGCTCACCACCTCAGCTCACACATGGGGATTGGTCTCTCAGGCATGTTCCAGGGGCTACCTAGCAACTGAAGAGGAAGGGAAAGAGAAATAGGATAAATGTTTAGTTAACGTAGAAAAAAAGGGAGGGAGCTGAAACGAAACGCTGGATAAAATTCCAAACAAGTGACCAGAGGTTTAGAGGCTGGAGCTGTATCACTTCCTGTAGCAATATTTAACTGCAAACCATTTTGTCAATATTGAAGAAAATGTTACCTCGTGAGTTATGCCAAAGATAAACACAATAAAACAAGATGTCATCTCCTCTGCTGTCTTTAGAAAGGTCAGGAAAATATTGTCCTATATCTTGTTGCTGTTTATGAACTTAACTAAAGGAGATAAACAGCTCAGATGCCAATGTTTCACAATGTGATATAACCACAGTTAAGCCTAATGTTGCCTTCACCTGACCTCTGCATAGTGAGGCCAAGGGTAAAACCTAGACGCTGATCTGGTCATGATCACGTTGCTGTTTGTGGAATCTTGCTGTGCACAAATTGACTGCTGTGTCTCTTACGTTACGACGGTGACTACGCTTCGAAAAGTACTTCATTGGCTGTAAAGTGCTTTGAGATGTCCGTTGGTCATGAAAAATGTTGTATAAATGTATGTCCTCTTTTGATTTCTAGACTACAGCTCTGAGAGACACAGGTGACAAATGAAAAACTGTATCAAAGTCAAACATATTGCGATGATGGCATGTTGCATAAATCATCGACTGAAATTCAAACCCTGCTTTTCTATCCTTCTCCACTTTCCACTTTTACAAGCCTTGACCCCGACGTATAACAGCTACATTTATTTATCTATATATAACGTTTAAAAAAGCTTTGTGCCCAATTGCAGATTAGTCCAAAATTTTCAGACTCTTCATTTGCTTTGATTGCTCTTTTATCATCCAGATGATAAATGATACATCTAGGGAGTAGAAGTAGTGGCTTGGGTGACAGAAACAGCCTTCTTACTTGTAAATAACTCACTGAAATTGAAGGAATATTCACATTAAAACCCAAATTCATAAAGAAATTTGATAACAGTAGGAGATCCACATTATCCTGCTCAGGAAGACTTGCCAATCCATGACCAGCGAGTCCAGGAGCGTTTCCTGAAGCTTATCTTCTAGTATCGTTAACTGAGTAAATTCACTGTACCTCCCCAACACAACACAGATTTACAACTGCTAACATCACCGTCTATTATTTTTTAGTAGAAAGATATCATGGTCACAAGGATATTTTGAAGTGTATGCACTCCCTGCGTATAACCCTTACTCCCTGTGGTCATTACGTATGGTCACGTTTTTCTGTTCAACGTTTGCCCTTGTAAATCCCCACGTCAGCATTTCCCATTCAGTTTTCTATGTTAACTGTCACAACATTGTTGCAGGATTTGGCCACCAGGTGGTGCTTTCCTTCGGTTTCTGAAATCTCACAATTGTTCACCCTCTTGCATATTAAAAAAAATCTTATAATTATCAACTGACCAAGCTTATTTCACATTTATAGAGCACCTTTAATGTAGAAAATCGTCCGTTTCACGGAGATGTAATCAAACAAATATAGACAGAGAGCCAAAGGAGGAGATATATTAAAGGATGCCCGGACATTTGGTTAAAGAGTAGGATTTTAAGGCGAGTCTCAAAGGAAGGCTGGGAGGTGAAGAGGTGGATGGTTTGAGGGAGGGAATTCCAGAGCTTGTGGTTTAGGTGGCAGAAGGCACAGCCAGTGGTGGGACAAAGAAGGTGCATTAGGGAGCCAGAATCAGAGGATTGGAAGATTTGGAGAGTTTTGGGTTGTAAGATTAGAGGAGGTGACAGGGACAGAGAAAGGCAAGGCCGCACAGGGATTTAAACACCAGGGTGGTGTTTTTAAGTTGGAGGCACTGGGATCCACTGTAGGTCAGCAAGCCGAGGGGTGATGGCCGAGCAAGAATTGCGGGCAGTAGAGTTTTGAACAAGCGGAGGCCTCTTTGATCGCCAAGGCTCTCCCTGAGCCCTCTCCGATTACCAGGCAGGCCGCCCAGGAAAGAATTGGACTTGTAAATAAAAACATAAAATGCTGAAGAAACTCAGCAGGCCTGGCAGCATCTGTGGAGAGAGAAAGAGAGTCAACGTTTCGAGCCCGTCTGACTCTCCTTCCGATCTAAAGGAGTGGGAATGGTGGTGCCTGGTGGTGACGAAGGCGTGGACCAGAGTTCAGTGGAAAATTGGCTGATGCAGGGCTGGGAGCAAAGTGAGATGACAGAAATGGAAGTCAACCGGCGTTGCGACGTAAAAGCATTTTAGGGTCCGCCCAGCACACAAACACTACGCCGCTGTTAATCATTTGCAAAGCTGGAGAGCACTGTTTGTTTACAGCAACAATCCTGGCCATTTTAGATTGAAGATTTTAGATTAAATGAAATAAAGGGTGAAGTCACATGCTAAAGCAATGATGTGACAAACTTAAGAACATGTTTTCCATATGTCAACATTGTTTTTTTTGTGTGAATGGGCTGAAGCCACTGCGCTGGTGGTTTCATTTTAAGGAAATGATGGATTGCTGCCGGCAGCTTGGTTTAATGTTGTTTTAATTTCTCCACCTGTTCCTCCCTCGTGGGCTGCTAAATCCCAGCACTAGGATAAAAATAGTTTATTGAGCAAATCTGTTTGATGCCCACACTTTACGAACGCCATAAATGTTCATATTGAGATCGCGCACTCCATAAATGTCATGGAAGTGCCCTGGGGATTAAAGCTTTTGGAGTTTGAACAGCTGGTGGCGGGACTGAGGCCACAGGCTGAAGACGGGTCTCAGCATCCCTGAGCCGAGGATCCGGTCCCGTTCAGTATCCCCTTCCCCAGCGGCACATGCGCGGGCTAGGAATGCCAGGCGGGGAATACAATCGTGTTGGGTGGTGATGCCCATCGTAGGAGAATAGTCAGGCAACACGTGGTCTCGGTTTCAGCCTGGAGAAAGGGAGATGCGCTGGTGGTTGCGGCAGGGGTGGGGGGGGCGGGGGGAGGTGTGGAAATTGGCAGAATGACCAGACTTAACTTTCTGCGGCGAGTTTAATGGGTGATAATTGTGGCCGTTATCTTCAGGAAGCTCACTGGGAGGTTGACGCCAACAGTGGAATAGCACAAATCATCCAGGAACTTGGGGCGATTAGCAACTTATGGGATAGATCTTCCTGCTGGCCAGTTTGCACAATAGCAACAATGAACGCTGTTCACATGCCTTTTTTTTTTAATAAAGCAAATTCCAGCCCGATATTGTACTAATTATGGTTTATTTAGTGTGCAATGTACCTTTAAGAATAACACTTGTTAAGGAAGATCACATGATCTGTAGTAACCAATAGGAGAATGACACGGGCTACCTCAGCGGTCAGTGCAGAGATGGAGTTGGAGTTGGAAGCATACGTGTAGTTGCTGCTGAGTATATTGTAAATAAACTTAATGTTTCCAACCCAAGAAGCATTTGCAAATCAACACCATCACTAATAGTACAACCCGGCCACACCAGAACAAACTGGCAATGAGGATAAGACAGGATTGAACAGAAGAAATCGAGTTAAAAAGAAAGGAAAATATACTTACCAGGTCTGCTGCTGCTTTAAGTTAAAGAAGAAACTGGCCCCGCTCCAAATAGCTGAGAAAGCTCCCGGAGCACTCTTGACATTTGAAGAGTAATACCAAAGCTGCAAGACCCCTGAGTGAGAATCCACAAGGTGGGTGAGCAAAACGGGAATGGAAGAGAATCTGTACTTCTATTGTAAAGTAGGCAGCAGCCCTGCAGGCTCAGTAGGTTAGAGAAGCTGGCACACAGCTTGCAAGTTGGAAGGAGGGACGGTCAGAACGGAGAGCAGCGCTGCAGTTTTAAAGCTCAAATAAGAGAAGGAACCTGGCAGAATCGCCGAGAAAAGGGGGAAGAAATCGCTGCCGTGTTTTTTTTTTCCAAACAGGACCGAGGTTTTACAAAAGAGAAGAAGGTTCACAATTGCAGGGATCCCACCAAAACTTGAGAAGCATGGAAAACGCAGCACAGATAAGCCAACAGCTGCAGAGACAACCCGAGGTAAAAAAACAGTGACTGCTCTTAAAGCGGCAATACATTTAAAATGGTAAATACAAGAAAAATGGCTATGGACAGAAAACTAGAAGAGATCCCAGAGAATGGGCAACTCTGCTGAAGGGAGCAAGAGACCCCAGAGAGAGGGCAACTCTGTGGAAGGGATCAAGAGACCCCAGAGAGAGGGCAATTATACCAAGGGCAAAAGGAGACCCCAGAGGGAGGGCAACAAGAAATGAAGAGTTGAAAGAACAGTTGATTATCCTTCAAGATCAAATACAAAAGGAATGCATCACCATTCAGCTACACGAAGAAACGGAGGCCGTCTCAAACAGTAGAATGAGCAGAGCAGAAGAGACACAAAGAGAGCTCGAGGGAAGCCCTGGTGATCGGACAGGGCTCAGGGGAAGCCCTGGCGATCGGAGAGGGCTCAGGGGAAGCCCTGGCGATCGGAGAGGGCTCAGGGGAAGCCCTGGCGATCGGAGAGGGCTCAGGGGAAGCCCTGGCGATCGGAGAGGGCTCAGGGGAAGCCCTGGCGATCGGAGAGGGCTCAGGGGAAGCCCTGGCGATCGAAGAGGGCTCAGGGGATGTCCTGGCGATCGGAGAGGGCTCAGGGGAAGCCCTGGCGATCGGAGAGGGCTCAGGGGAAGCCCTGGCGATCGGAGAGGGCTCAGGGGATGTCCTGGCGATCGGAGAGGGCTCAGGGGAAGCCCTGGCGATCGGAGAGGGCTCAGGGGAAGCCCTGGCGATCGGAGAGGGCTCAGGGGAAGCCCTGGCGATCGGAGAGGGCTCAGGGGAAGCCCTGGCGATCGGAGAGGGCTCAGGGGAAGCCCTGGCGATCGGAGAGGGCTCAGGGGAAGCCCTGGCGATCGGAGAGGGCTCAGGGGAAGCCCTGGTGATCAGAGAGGGCTCAGGGGAAGCCCTGGTGATTGAAGAGGGCTCAGGGGAAGCCCTGGGAGTCGCTTATAGCTGGATACAGTCAGGAGACAGGAGTTCAGATAAAACACCAAGGCAGTGCCAGCTCAGTGAAGTTCGCTGTCTAGCAAAGAGCTGAAGAATCTACTAAATGAAGCCAAAGAGGCTTTGGAAGCAAAAGCCACAGAATTTCCCAAGAAGCAGACCATAATGAAATTTTGGGAGACTCAGCCACGGAGCTCAGACAAGTTGAGCTTGCATTTGAGAAAAGTCTGGCCAACAGTGAAGTCAAAAAAAAGGACGAGATTCAAGTCTGCACGTAGAAAGAAGATACAGAAATGCTAATAGGGCCTCCACCCTGCTGAGGAGAAAGTGAGAGCCACGAGAGAGGCACCTGCACCAAAGAACACCTCAGAGCTCAAATCATTCCCAGGAATGATCAACTATTATGGGCGGTTCTTACCCAATTTGTCTACAGTGCTGGCCCCCCTGCATTCTCAACTCAAAAAGAACCAACGTTGGTCTTGGAAGGCACCCGAGAAAGAAACTTTTATAAAAGTGAAGCAATTGTTGCACTCATCCAATCTATTAGTGCATTATGACCAGATGAAAGAATTGGTGCTGACATGTGACACATCTCCCTACGGAGTGGGAGCAGTGCTCTCTCATCGGATGGACAACAGCACCGAACGGCCAATCGGTTACGTATTACCAACACTCACCTCAGCGGAAAAGGGATACTCACAGATAGAAAGGCCTGTCCATCATCTTTGGCGTCAAGAAATTTCACCAGTACGTACACAACTGCCATTTTACAATTGTTTCAGACCACAAACCATTGTTAGGATTGTTTCGTGAGGAAAAGGCTATATCACCCATAGCCTCAGCAAGAAAATAATGATGATCCTTAATTCTGGCAGCATACAAATATACTTTCGTACATAGGCCTGGCAATCAAATCACAAACATCGATGCCCTTAACAAGAAAATGATGAGGATGTCCTAGTTCCACAGGAGCTTGTTTTACTGTTAAATTTCTTAAACTCTTCATTGGTATGTGCTCAACAGGTCAGGGACTGGACAAGTCAGGACCCAGTCCCATCTCAGGTACGAGAATGAGTGCTACATGGTTGGTCGCAGGAGCTCGTATCTGACAAAATGAAACCGTACTTCAACAGAAGATATGAAATAACCAGTCAGGATGGCATCTTATTGTGGGGAGCACGAATGGTTGTTCCTCCAAAGGGAAGGGAGCCACTTTTAATTGAACTACACAGAGCCCATCCAGGAATTTCCCGAATGAAGACCATAGCACGCAGCTATCTATGGTGGCCTGGGATGGATGGCAAAACAAAGAGTTTAGTAAAGCACTGTGTGCAATGTCAGCAACTGCAAAAGTTGCCAGTGACAGCTCCATTACACCCATGGGTGTGGCCAGGTAGACCCTGGGTGTGGGTGCACATTGACTACGCTGGGCCTTTCCTGGGAACAATGTTTCTGTTCATTGTCGATGTCCATTCTAAATGGTTGGGCGTATGTGAGGTGAAGTCACCAACGTTGGCCGCTACAATTGAGAAACTACGTCAGAGTTTTGCCATTCATGGACTACCAGAAGTAGTCATTTCCGATAATGGCCCGGCATTTACAAGTGCTGAGTTTCAACAGTTTATCAGCCTCAACGGTATCACTCATGTGAAAACTGCACCGTACCACCCATCCTCAAACGGACTGGCCGAAAGAGTGGTTCAAACGTTCAAGACAGGCATGGAAAAGCTAACTGGCGATTCCTTGGCAACCAAGCTAGCACACCTTCTATTTCATTACAGGACTACCCCTCACACAATGACAGGTGCCACACCTACGGAGTTATTGTTGAAATGCCATGTCAGGATGAGTTTGAGCTTAATAAAGCCCAACTTAGAGGGGAAGGTGGAAAGGAGTCAGGGAAGACAGAAAACTAAACATGACTGGCATAGTCGCGAGAGGGAATTTACCGTGGGAGAGCCAGTGTATGTGGAAAACTTCGGGGAAGGATCAAAGTGGTTACTGGATGAAATAAGTGTGGTAACTGCACCTTTTTTTAAATTTGTTCATGGGATGTGGGCATCATTGGCTTGGCCAGCATTCATTGCCCATCCCCAATTGCCCTTGTTCAGAGGGCATTTAAGAGTCAACCACATTGTTGTGGGTCTGGAGTCACATGTAGGCCAGACCAGGTAAGGTCAGCAGATTTCCTTCCCTTAAGGACATTAGTGAACCAGATGGGTTTTATGACAATCAGCAATGGTTTCACAGTCATCATTAGGCTTTTAATCCCAGGTTTTTATTGGATTCAAATTCCACCATCTGTTGTGGTGGGATTCAAACCCCGGTCCCCATAGCATTATCCCTGGGTTTCCCCGGTCCAGTGACAATATCACTACAACACCCACCTGCACGTGGAGGTGGAAGGCCGCACCATCCATAAACATGTGGACCATTTAAGGAAGAGAGAGACAAATCACCAAGATTTGGTTCCACCAGTGATCATGACCGAGTCTGCGTTTCCTGTTGAAGATACTCAACCCAGGACTGACATGTCTGGTGTTCCCGTAAGAGTTGAGGATACAGAGCTGCAGGTGCCTGATATTCAGGCAACTCCGAAAAGGAGGTTCCTGACAAAGAATCTGAAGTTGTGGAGTTGCGACGTTCCACACGTACCAGGAAACCACCTGAAAGACCGAACTTGTAAATTCCTTACCCAGTGTAAATATTATGTGTCTTGAAAAATGTGTACTTGTAAATATAATATGTATAGCCGAGTTAAAGGGGAGGAATGTAGTAATTATGGTTTCATTTAGTGTGTATTGTACCTTTAAGAATAATACTTGTTAAAGAAAATCACATGGTCTGTAGTAATCAATAGGAGAGTAGCGCAGGCTACCTCCTCAGTCAGTGTAGAGATAGAGTTGGAGTTGAAAGCACACGTGCAGTTACTGCTGAGTATATTGTAAATAAACTTAATGTTTCCACCCAAGATGTGTCTGTGGATCACCTCTATCACAAATAGTACAACTCAGCCACCCCACAACAGATATGCATTAATTATGAGTTTCCGATGTATTAGCTAACAGAAGTGGTGCTC
This sequence comes from Cetorhinus maximus, assembly GCF_964194155.1. Lineage (NCBI taxonomy): Eukaryota > Metazoa > Chordata > Chondrichthyes > Lamniformes > Cetorhinidae > Cetorhinus > Cetorhinus maximus. Next base: position 106,017,863 of record NC_135892.1, read on the forward strand.
TCACATCAGCGCAACTTTCTCCCCGCCCCATCTACTTACTAACTGTTATGAGCTAACAGTTAAAACTTCATAAATGTGAAAATGCTCTAATTTGCTCCTCTTTTCCTGAAGTTAGGTTGGTGAAGTTGGGGTGTAGTTCATTCAATCATATGCACTGACTGACGTTTGATTATGAGTGGCATCACAGTGGAGCTCAATCATGTGCTCATCCAAAAGTACACACACACACCTACACTTCCAGCAGGGGCCAATGGGTAAACCCTGGCTGATTGTCCTTTTCCCTGGCCCTATGGCACTGAGGCCAACTGTAGCCCAGCTGAGATTAGTTCAGACCAGAGATCAAACATCAGATCCTTCCTGGCCTAAGCAACTTAATACCAGACCAGAGAGTGTCTCTAGCCCTGTCCCTCTCTCTCTTTATGTCTGTCCGTCTCTCTTTCTGATCTGTCTCTCTCTTTCTATATTGCTGTAAAAACATACCTGCTGTTGAAGATTTTTGTCTTGCCCTCATCTGGACAGATGAAAGAATGCCAAATTTCAAAGCAAGCAACAATTTATACTGCAATGGAAAAGGTGCTGATTGGTTCCTGTCTCTTTGTCTGTCTCTGTCTCTATCATTCTATCTGCCCCTGTCTCTTCCTCTCTGCCTTTAACTCTCTCACCCTCTGTCTCTCTCTAACATTGCATTCCTTCATATATCCTCTTTTTATTCTTCATTCTTTTCACTCCGACTTTGTTGGAAGGACCGATTGCGATCTTGACCAATCCGTTGCAGCTCCAGTCCCCAAACTGCTCCGCTCGAAAAATAACCCTTCTCAAAGCATAAAAACAAAAAACTACTGCGGATGCTGGAAATCCAAAACAAAAACAGAATTACCTGGAAAAACTTCTCAAAGCATATTAGTTTGAGCAAAGTTTCAGTCATCTCTTCTAGCTGCTTCTCAGGATTTCAGCACTTTGCTCCTTATCACCTCTTTGATACACCTTGGACTGAAAAGCATTTTATAAATGCTGATTACGAATGAAAGAGAGAACATTTCTTCTGGACCAACATGTTGAAATGTTAGCATCTCCAGTGGAGGGCGCTGTTGCCAATTATATCAAGGTTAAGCAGACAATTCCATACTCGTTGACAGGTGCAGGCACTGGGCTGAGTGCTCAGTTCATAGCACCCTCGCCTTTGAATCAGAGGGTTGTGGGTTCATGTCCCACTCCCGGAAACCAAGAACTGTGATTGTACTCGAAAGGGTTGCAATCTGTGACTGTTGATAACTCGAAAGAGTTTTAAACACTTCCAGAGTGACGAACCCACAGGTTAAACACTGAGGCAAAGAATTAGACCAGAATTAGGAGATGTTCACAAACTTTAACAAGTAGCTGGAGTTCGATGGAAAATGCATACAATCCAGTCAAATTTACTTTTAAATTGACTGATGTTGGCACTGCAGATAACAAATTCACTTCCACCATCCCACATGATAAAGGCTGGAGAAACCTGGGGGCTTAACTCTTGAAAGGAGGTGACGTAGGGAGCGAGGTCCTTACACAGGTAAATAAAGTATAAGGAAGAGTAAAACTGGAACAGTAATTCAGGGTAAAAGAAGGGAATGGTCCAAACTGGAGAAATGCAAATTCAGGACTGATGACCTGAAGGGTATAAATCAATAGAAAATTACAATGATTCTGGGATTGAGGGTGTACCATCTGTTAGAAACAACTAGCCAGGGTTGAATTATGAAGATTTGGGAATGGATGAATATTCCGGAATATTTACCAATCAGTCATGACCTCCAAACTTATAGCCAGTAGAAACAGGCCATTCGGCCTTACTGGTCCATGCTAGTATTTATCCTCCACACAAGCATCCTCCCACCCTTACTTAATCTAACTATGTACCCTTCTAATCCTTTCTCTTCCATGTATCTGTCTAGCTTCTCCTTAAGTACATCAATGTTGTTCATCTCAATGACTCCCTGTGGCCATGAGTGCCACCTTCGAACCAGACTCTGGGTAGACGAGTTTCTCCTGAATTCCCGCTTGGATTTATTAGGGACTATCCTATATTTATGGCCCCATGGTTTTGATCTCCCCCAGAAGCGACGGACTTTCTTGAAACTTACCCTACCGATTCTTTTCATAAGCTTAAAAACCTTTATCGTATTTTCCCCAGAACATCCTCCTTTCCAGAGAACCCCAACCCTAACCCTAACCCTGTTCAATCTTTCTCGATGAGTATCTCCTGGTAAGTCGTTTTTCACCTATAACCTAACTGACTGGTGCAACAGGCTTGGGGTGCTGAATGGCCTTCGCTTGGACATTCTTCATGCAAACTGTGATTGATGTGTGGAATGGATTTCTGGCTAGCGTAGTGGAGGCGATAAAACGTCGGAAACACTTAGGGTTGGACGCTGTGATAGTTTGGTATTTTTTTTAGGTGGGTGCAGTATGAAAGAAGCCCGATGTTCACTGTCTCTCCTGACTAATACAGTCCCACTGGACAACCAGCAGGCGGAGTTAAATCACACAGTCCAACTGAGGGCCACAGCTGCCCATTCAATGAGCCTCCCTGTCACAGTCAGTGAGGGAAAATACTAGTGCTTCAGGCTGACACAAAAATGGTACTTAAACATATAAAGTGAGATTGACAAAGAAATGGCAACACCATAACTTCAGTAACATTATAGTCCTGAAGCACAGACAGGTAAATTTGCTTAATGTTCCCATGTTTGTTCCGTAACAAACACCACTTGCTTGCTTGTCTTCTTTCTGCCCATTTCTCTTGATGCTGATGACTCAGTCTGGTGCCTTGCTCAAGAGGCCATTCCTTATGTGTGAGCCCAGGCAATGTGTTGGGGTGCTATTTTAATGGGGGTGGGGTGGAACTTTCTTTTGCAACTCCTTTGAGCAATTAAGGAATGATGAACATTGTGACGCATTTTTGGAACTTCTGAAGTTGCTTTTGAGGAAATTTGAGCTATTGAAAGACAAATTAATCGATGTCACAGACCAAATCGTTAAAAGTCAGAGTTCAGATTTGATACAGTCAGAGATGTTGAGAGGGCAGAGTCAAGATGATGGGGTGAGGGGGTGCAGGTGAGAGGGAGCTGGTATGAGGACCAAGTCTCATGTATCCACTTCCAATCACATTGATGCACTGCCCGGTGTATAGTGAACAGGAGCTGGGACCTGGTTACCCTTCATCCCAGGACTTTGATAGAAAATCATATTCCCCTCACCTACTGTAGTATATTGCATGATCTGAGCATGTTGTTATATTGCCCTCTGTGCTGCCCCCTCTGTTGGGGAGGTGTAAATAAAGTTAGTTCAATAATGACTGCCTGCAGTTGAGCATGTAGTAGTCTTATTGCAAATGCAAAACAGAAAGATGATGACGAGGCTGGGGTAGAACTTTCTTTTGCAACTCATTTGAGAAATTAAGGAATGAAGAACATTGTGACGCATTTCTGGAACTTCTAAAGTTGTTTTTGAGGAAGTTTGAGCAATTGAAAGACAAATTAATCGATGTCACAGACCAAATCGTTAAAAGTCAAAGTTCAGATTTGATACAGTCAGAGATGTTGAGAGGGCAGAGTCAAGATGATGGAAATGGAAGGAAATACCCAGACAGAAAGAGAAAGAAGCCAGATCAGTTCATTGAAAGCGTGTAGGAATGAAGAAGATAAAGTTGTTTGGCAGTACAGAGCTTGAGTATTGCTGAAAAAAAGAGACAAGCTGTCAAAGCTTTTTGTCCTGCACTCATCAGGACACTTTGCAAGATTACCAATTCTCACACAGCATAAACTGTTGTTCCCTGAAAATTGGTGAACCTGTCCTGATGAGTGCAACATGAAAAGCTTTGACAACATGTCTCTCTTTTCAGCAATACTCATGAAAAAAGTTGTTCTTTTCATTATTTCTAGTGAAATGATGATACTTTTGTTAAAGACATACTGGTGTTAAGAAAAAAAAACATTTTTTTTAACAAGTAAATCACTCTGGCAGTATCGGTCATATATGTTTTGGTTGTGTTTACAATAAAAACAAGTATGCAACCAACCTGTTAAAATTTCAGGTATTGTTGATGTTAGTTTAGCCATGTTGTACTCTGGGAACTTATGTCCATGTACCATTTTACATTCTAATATATAAGTTTTTAGTGGGAAGGGAGTGTCGTTTGTTGCAAGATTTGAGCATTTGTTATATTGCCCTCTTTGCTGCCCTTCTGTTGGGGAGGCGTAAATAAAGTTAATTCAATAAAGGCTGCCCACAGTTGAGCATGTCTTACTCAGTGCCATCCAAAATACCTACCATCCTGATTTAGTGCAGGCCTGGGATCATCCCCTCATCCCCTGCACTAACTCTCCTCGATGTATTGACGGAGTGCAAGAAAGCTTGGAATGAGAAGGGATAGTTGGATCATTCAAGCCCATCCCTTCCACAGTCTATGCACTCCTTCAGTTCGAGCCTTTTGGGCAGCTCTGATCTTAATCAATTCACCATTGACGGCCGTGCATTCAGCTGCCTGGACCCTAAGCTCTGGAATGCCCTCCCTAATCCTCCCCTTCTCCATTAAGATGTTTCTTAAAACCTATCCCTTTGACTGAAATTTGGACATCTGTCCCAATATCTCCTTGTGAGGCACAGTGTCAAGTTTTGTTTGATTTTGCTCCTGTGAAATGCCTTGAGGTTAAAGGCATTATATAAATCCAAGTTGCTGTTGTATCTGAGTCTAGGAGCTCGATGCTAATCTATGTGTGTTGTAGCTTTGCTGGTGCATCAAGTATCCTTCCAGTTGGAGTTCCCAACCAGTAGAGGTGCAGAGACACTGACTTCATCAAGTGTTTGGTTTCCTGTTTATTGGACGGGTTTGTAATGCATGTCTGTGAGAATGGTCCAGAATTGGCAACAATCCTATTGACAATTTCATCCTTGCTCTATACCAGGTTAGAGAGTATGAATTGGACATTGCTGAAAGGAGAGACATGTTGCCAAAGTTTTTCATCTTACACTGATCAGGACAAACACAAGAATACCAAATTTCAAACAATCACAACAATTTACATGACAGGAGGAAAGGGTGCTGATTGGTTGGTAAGTTGACTGTGATTGGCCAAGATGTTGCCAAGTTCCTGGGTATTCCCTTTTGTTTGCAGAGTGCGGGTCTCTGAGTATGAATATATCTCGCTTCTGGCATACGTAAATGAGCCACTTTACGACCTAACTGATTATTTTAAACCAATCAGCACCCTTTTTTCCTGTAGAATAAATTGTTGCGATCAATTGAAATTTGGCGTTCTTTCATTTGTCCTGATGAACGCAAGGTGAAAAGCTTCAGCAACATGTCTCTTTTTTTTTGTAATATTCAGGTTCTGTACTACCTTGCGACTGAGTGTGAAATGTCCATTTTTGAGGCATATCACCAGAACTTGGGTCAATGCCAAGCGTGATCCGGAACACCCTGGAAATCTCTCTGCCTTGTTTCTCAAGCGTGGGACACAGAGCAGGTTCTGCAGATATTTCAGATTGACAAAGGCTGCTGCTCGGAGAGAGAAAATAGGAAGCACTCCTGACAAACTGGTGAAGCTGCTTTTATCTCCACGGCAGGCCTATCCCTGTCGAGGTGCCTCGAATAATCATTCCCACCAGCTTTGGAATTCCGTCCTGTCTTTGAAGTATCTCAGCAAATCAATTCACAAATTTATCTGTGCCACTAACCTCATGAACTACTCACTGTGAGTGTGAACATCTTAGTATCAATGGGAAATGGACTTGGAAAGTAAGATTTGAACTCAAGGGCAAACTGGTCACTTTAAATGGGGATTTGCTCGAGAGCGGTTCATAATTGAAACCTCAGAACATAAGGTTACCACGGCAATTACTGAAGAAAGAAAGACTTGCATTTATATAGCCCCTTTCACGACCACTGGACGTCTCAAAGCGCTTTACCGCTAAATGAAGTACTTGTGAGTACTTGTAACGGTAAGTGTAGTCACTATTGTAACATAGGAAACACAGCAGCCAATTTGTGCACAGTAAGCTCCCATAAACAACAATGTGATAGTGACCAGATAACCCGTTTTTGTGATGTTGTTTGGGGGATAAATATTGGCCATGACACAGGGATAACTCCCCTGCTCCTCATCAAAATAATACCGTGGGATCTTTCACATTCACCCAAACAGGCTGCGGGGGCCTTGGTTTAATGTCACATCTGAAAGGCGGCACCTCCGACAGTGCAGTGCTCCCTCAGTACTGCACTGGAAATTCAGCCTGGATTTTTGTCCTTAAGCCCTGGAGTGGGACTTGAACTCAGAACCTTGTGACTCAGAGGTGAGTTTGCTGCTGGTGACAGAGTAACAAGATGTTTTCCAATTCCAATTGTCTTCTTCACAGTATTATCATCTTCGGAGCCTCAGCTCTGAGGTGGGGTTACAACTAAGAGCTGCACCAATCCTTTATAGTAGAGTGGGGGCCACTCGTAACCCATCAGACAGAAATACCACCCCCCCTCCACCATCCCCATCCCACCCCACCAGGACCTCACTCCAGATGAGATGTTAAACCGAGGCTTTGTCTGCTCTCTCAGGTGGGTGTGAAAGGTTCCATGACACTATTTTGGAGAAGGGTTGGGAAGTTCTCTCTAGCGCCCTGGCCAATAGTCACCCATCGATCAACATCATCCAAACCGTTCCTTTGGTCTTGTTGTGGGTTGTGGGATCTTGCCGTGCACAAAAATTGGCTGGTCCACACTTCAAAAGTGCCTCATTGGCTGTAAAGTGTTGGGGACGTGTTGAGGTCATGAAAATTGCTATATAAGTGCGAGCCTTTCTCTAAAAGGGGCAGCAGCGAATCAGATTCCCCACAAGTGTAATAAACATAACATTTCTCCCCTTTCCAAAGGGAAGTCGCCTGGGGGGAGTAGCGAGGGAGCTGGACCTCTGCTCTATGATTTGATGGACAGCATAGCTTTGTGACTGTGCAAAGTATTGGCTATTCAATTCAATGAACTCTCAAATTTTCACTTCAATCTATGAGTGAAGCATTTAGCTTGAAAGGAACCTTGGCTGACGGTGCCAATCATAATTGTGAAGGGACCCACTTGAAATATTTGAAACAATTAAGCTCAGGCTGATGCTTCACTCTCCCACCCTGAGCTGATGAATTTGAATTCCATGCCCCCTGCTCTTTACCCTGTTATCATCTTAATATCTTTCTCCTTCCAACGTCCCTCCTTAAATAGTGCTGAAAAGAGAGACATGTTGTCGAAGCTTTTAGCCTTGTCCTCATCAGGACAAGTGCAAGAATACCAAATTTCAAACGATCACAACAACTTATACTGCAGGAGAAAAGGGTGTTGATTGGCTGGCAAGACGACTCTGATTGGCCAAGGTGTTGGCCATAGAGAAAGCAATGGAGGCGCTATAGATTTCCTAAGCATCTGGGTAATTCAAAATAGGTGCAAGGCTTAAACATATTCCTTTTGTTTCAGAGAACGGGTCTCTGCGTACAGATGTGTGTTGCTTCTAGCAAGTGTAAATGAGCCCTGTTATGAGCGTGACGGGTTATCTTGAATTGGTTGTTAGTGTAGCTATTAGCGCACTCAGAGTTGTTCAGCAAGTGCTGCCCTCCTTAAATCATGGTGATTGGTGGGTTTTAGTTCCAAAATTCCGTTTGGTAAGTTTTTATCTCTTACTCCTTTGGACAGTTGAAGCGATTCTGTTGAAAACAGAGAAAAGATAGGAATTTTCAATGGCCGTGTGAAAAAGGGGGAGGGAGGGTGGGAGGGCTAAAAGCCACCTTCTGAATAAATTCCTTTAATGGAGTATAGAGGTTTGATTTGGGCCAGGCTTGCTCCATTCTAACAGCCACTATGATAAGGCTTAGGTAACCTGAACACTCCTGTGGAGCTTCTCCTCAGGTCTTTTGTGAATAATGAGTGTTTCCGGAGAGTTCCGGTTTATATAGGACTCAGATAAGAGGAAACATTCTGCTTTCGTTTTTTTAAGTTCTCTGAGGTCGAATGCTCAGGAGAGGAGAAAGAAAAAAAAATTGTAATCAGAATTCCAGCTTTACTTCCATCTCGTGCATCTCATCTCATAAACTCATTGCTGGTCCCCTCACAGGTTAAAGGCATCACATGTCTTGAATGGAAAAACCAAGCTTCTCCTTTTTACTTTCTGTGTATGTGTGTGTGTGTGAATGTGTGTGTGAGTGTGTGAGTGAGTGTGTGAGTGTGTGTGTGTGAGAGAGTGTGTGTGTGGTGTGAGAATGTGTGTGTGTGTGAGAGAGTGTGTGTGGTGTGAGAATGTGTGTGTGTGAACATGTGTGTGTATGTGGTGTGAGAATGTGTGAGGGTGTGACAGTGTGTGAGTGTGTGTGTGAGAGTGTGTGTGTGGTGTGAGAATGTGTGAGGGTGTGACAGTGTGTGAGTGTGTGTATGAGAGTGTGTGTGTGGTGTGAGAATGTGTGAGTGTGTGATAGTGTGTGTGTGAATGTGTGTATGAGTGTGTGAGTGAATGTGTGTGTGGTAAGAGAATGTGAGAGTGTGTGAGTGTGTGTGAGAGTGTGTGAGTGAATGTGTGAGAGTGTGTGTGAGAGTGTGTGTGTGTATGTGAATGTGTTTGTGAATGTGTGTATGAGAGAGACAGAATGTGTGAGAGTGTGTGTAAGTGCATGTGTGAGAGTGTGTTTGTGTGCCTGATGTGTGAGTGTGTGAGAGTGCGGGTACGTGTGTGTGTACGTGTGTGTGTGAGAGTGCGTGTGTGTGGTGTGTTTGTGTGTGTGTGCGAGAGAGATTGTGTGTGACAGTGAGCGTGTGAGTGTGTGTGCTCGTGAGCATGTGTGAGAGTGTGTATGTGTGTGTGAGTCTGTATGTGTGTGTGTGAGTGAATGTGTGTGTGAGAGTGTGTATGTGTGTGTGAATGTATGTGTGAGAGTGTGTATGTGTGGGTGTAAGTGTGTTTTTGTGAGCATGTGTGTGAGTGTGTGTATGAATGTGTATGTATGTGAATGTGTGTGTGAATGCGTTTGTGAATGTGTGTGAGTGTGTGAATGTGTTTGTGAATGTGTGTGAGTCTGTGAGTGTGTGTGTGAGAGTGTGTGTGAAAGAGTGTGAATGTGTGTGGATGTGTGTGTGACTGTGTGTGTATTTGTGAATGTCTGTGAGTGTGTGTGTGTGAATGTGTTTGTGAATGTGTGTGAGTTTGTGAGTGTGTGAGAGTGTGCATGGTTTGTGTGTGTGTGAGTGAATGTGTGTTTGAATGTGTGTGTGTGTGTGTGTAAGTGTGTGTGTGTGTGAATGAGTGTTTGTGTATAAGAGTGTGTGCGTGTGTGTATGTGTGCATGTGTGTATGCGTGTGTCTGTGAATGTATGTGTGAGTGTGTGAGTGAGTGTGTGTATGAGTGATTGTGTGAGTGTGTGAGTGTATGCGTGTTTGTGTGAGTATGTATGTGTGTTTGTGTGTGTGAGTGAATGTGTGTGTGAGAGTGTGTGTGTGTGAGAGTGTGTGCGTGTGAGTGAATGTGTGTGTGAGGGTGTGAGAGTGTGTATGTGTGTGTGAATGTGTGTGTGCATGTGTGAATGTGTGTGTCTGTGTGTGAGTATGTATGTGAATGTGTGTGTGAGTGCATGTGGATGTGTGTATGAATGTGAGAGTCTGTGAGTGTGTATGTGAGAGTGTGTGTGAGAGAGTGAGTGTGTGTGTGAATGTGTGTGTGAATGTGTGTGTGAATGTGTGTGAGTGTGTGTGTATGTGTGCATGTGTGTATGCGTGTGTCTGTGAATGTATGTGTGTGTGTGAGTGAGTGTGTTTGTGAGAGTGATTGTGTGTGAGTGTGCGAGTGTATGTGTGTTTGTGTGAGTATGTTTGTGTGTGTGAGTGAATGTGTGTGTGTATGTGAGAGCATGTGTGTGTGAGTGAATGTGTGTGTGTGAGTGAATGTGTGTGTGAGAGTGTGTATGTGTGTGTGAATGTGTGTGTGTGTGAGTATGTATGTGAATGTGTGTGTGAGTGTGTGTGCATGTGTGCATGTGAATGTGCGTATGAATGTGAGTCTGTGAGTGTGTATGTGAGAGTGTGTGTGTGAGAGAGTGTGAGTGTGTGTGTGCGCGTGAATGTCTGTGTGTGTTTGTGAGAGTGTGTGTGGGAATGTGCATGATGTGTGTGTGTATGAGTGAGTGTGTGTTTGAATGTGTGTGTAAGAGTGTGTGTGTGCATGTGTATGTGTGCATGTGTGTATGCGTGTGTCTGTGAATGTATGTGTGTGTGTGTGTGTGTGAGAGTGATTGTGTGTGAGTGTATGTGTGTTTGTGTGAGTATGTATGTGTGTTTGTGTGTGTGTGCGTGAATGTGTGTGTGAGAATGTGTATGTGTGTGAGAGTGTGTGTGAGTGAATGAGTGTGTGAGAGTGTATGTGTGTGTGTGAATGTGTGTGAGTGTGTGGGTGTATGTGTGTTTGTGTGTGTGTGAATGTGTGTGTGAATGTGTGTGTGAATGTGTGTGTGAGTGTGTATGTGTGTATGAGTGTGAGTCTGTGAGTGTGTATGTGAGAGTGTGTGTGTGAATGTGTTTGCGAATGTCTGTGTGTGTTTGAGAGTGTGTGTGAGAGTGTGCCTGATGTGTGTGTGTGTCTGAGTGTGTGTTTGAATGGATGTGTATAAGTGTGTGTGTGTGTATGTGTAAGAGTGTGTAAGAGTGTGTGTGTGCGTGTGTGTATGTGTGCATGTGTGTATGCGTGTGTCTGTGAATGTATGTGTGAGTGTGTGAGTGAGTTTGTGTGTGAGAGTGATTGTGTGTGAGTGCACGTGTGTTTGTGTGAGTATGTTTGTGTGTGTGTGTGTGTAAGTGTGTGTGTGTGTGTGTGTGTGAGCGTGCGAGTGTGAGCATGCGAGTGTGTGTGTGTGTGTGTGTGAGTGTGAGTGAGTGTGAGTGTGTGTGAATGTGTGTGTGACTGTGTGTGTGAGTGTGTGTGTGAGTGTGTATGTGAATGTGTTTGTGAGAGTGTGTGTGAGAGTGTGCATGATACCATAAGAACATAAGAACTAGGAGCAGGAGTAGACAATTCAGCTCCTCGAGCCTGCCCCGCCATTCATTACGATCATGGCTGATCTCATTTTGGCCTCAACTCCAATTTCCTGCCCTCTCCCCATAACCTTTCAACCCGTAACTAATTAAAAATCTGTCTAACTCCTCCGTAAATTTATTCAGCGTCCCGGCATCCACTGCACACTGAGGTAGTGAATTCCACAGATTCACGACCCTTTGAGAGAAGTAATTCCTCCTCATCTCTGATTTAAATCTACCACCCCTTAGCCTAAAACTATGGCCTCTCGTTCTAGAATGCTCCACAAAGGGAAACATCCGCTCCACGTCTACTTTGTCTATCCCCTTTAGCATCTTATATACCTCAATTAGATCTCCTCTCATCCTTCTAAACTCTAGCGAGTATAGGCTAAACTGCTCAATCTCTCCTCTTAAGACAAGCCCCGCATCTCTGGAATCAATCTAGTGAACCTCCTCTGAACTACCTCCAATGCAAATACATCCTTCCTCAAGTAAGGGGACCAAAACTGTGCACAATACTCCAGGTGCAGTCTCACCAATGCCTTGTACAGTTGCAACAACACTTCCCTATTTTTATACTCTATTCCTTTAGCAATAAATGCCAAAATTCCATTTGTCTTCCTTATTACCTGCTGTACCTGCATACTAGCTTTCAGCGATTCATGCACGAGGACACTCAGATCCCTCTGCACTGAAGCATTCTGAAGTTTTTCTCTATTTAAGTAATAAGTCACTTTTTTATTCTTCCGACCAAAATGGATAACCTCACACTTATACACATTAAACTCCATCTGCCAGATTTTGGCCCATTCACCTAACCTGTCCATATCCATTTGTAAATTTCTTATTTCTTCATAACAACTTACTTTCCCATCTATTTTGGTGTCATCTGCAAATTTAGCTATAGTACCTTCTATCCCTGAATCCAAGTCATTAATATAGATTGTAAATAGTTGGGGCCCAAGGACCGAACCCTGTGGCACCCCACTAGTTACAGCTTGCCATCCAGAAAAAGACCCATTTATCCCGACTCTCTGCTTTCTGTTGGTTAGCCAATCCTCTATCCAAGCTAATATATTAGCCCTAACTCCGTGTGATCTTATTTTGTGTATTAATCTTTTGTGCGGCACCTTATCAAAGGCCTTCTGGAAGTCCAGATATACTACATCTACAGGATGTGTGTGTGTGTGAGTGTGTGTTTCAATGTGTGTGTGTGTAAGTGTGTGTGTGTGTGTATGTGTGTGTGTGAATGTATGTGTGAGTGTGTGTATGTGTGTGTGTGAATGTATGTGTGAGTGTGTGAGTGAATGACTGTGTGTGTGTGTGCGTGTGTATGTGTGTGTGAGTGATTGTGTATGAGTGTGTGTGTGAGAATATGTGTGTGAATGTGTGAGTGTGTGTATATGTGTGTGTGTGAGTGTGTGCGGGTGTGGGCGTGTGTGTGTATGTGTGTGTGTGGGGGTGAGTGTGTGTGAGAGCGTGTATGTGTGAGTGTGTGTGTGAGTGTGTGTGTGTATGTGTGAGTGTGCTTGTGTGTGTGTGCATGTGTGTGTGTGTGAATGTGTGCGGGGGTGTGTGAGATTGTGTGACAGTGTGTGTGTGTGTTTGTATATGTGAGTGAGTGTGTGTGTGTAAGAGTGCTTGTGTGTGTGTGTTAATGTGTGTGTATGTGTGTGTGAGTGTGTGTGAGTGTGTGTGAGTGTGTGTGAATGTGTGTGTGGGTGTGTGTGAATGTGTGTGGGGGGGGTGTGTGTGTATGTGTGTGTGTGTGTGAATGTGTGTGTGTGTGAGTGTGCGTGTATGTGTGTGAGTGAATGTATGTATGAGTGTGTGTGTGTGTTTGTGTGTGAGAACCTCCTTTATGTAGTTGGGCAGTCAGTGGCCCTGATGCATTGAGCCATTGTGCCTGGGCCTGGGCACACAGGGAACGAGCTCCATCCCTATGGTTTTGATCTTTGGCCATTCCATTCATCCATCACCGTGTGTGGGAGGGAGGAACTAGAGTGTTGGAGAAATGCTCCCCAAGCAAATGTTTCAACCGCTTATTGACAAGCGCAAGTCCCAAAATACACGTGCAAAGATAAAAATGCGCGTGCAAAGATAGAAGAAAGAACTTGCATTGATATAGCGCCTTTCACAACCTCAAAGCGCCCCCAATGCACTTTACAGCCAATTAAATGTTAAATGGATCCCAAGCCAGATGGTGAAGCATGAAACTATATGTAAATCATTTTATTAATAGTGAGTTTATTTACAGAATGCAGCATTATCAATCCCTGTCTCCTACCCACTACCACCCAGTGTCTCAGATGTCTTTCTTTATATGTGCTCAAAGTGTTTAATCAACCCCTCTTCACTTGTGTACCTTTAACCTTGAGAATACAATTAATATACCATTAATATGATATACCTTTGAAGTGCGGTTACTTGTTGTAATGGAGTAAAACATAGGTTAATAATTCCTCGGAAAAGGCTTAAGCAACAGAGGAACAAAAAAGGGGGAAGATAGCTCCCACAGGGAGTAGTTGAGGGGAAATGGTGGTGTAGTGGTATTGTCACTGGACTAGTAATCCAGAGATCCAGGGTAATGCTCTGGGGACCTGGGTTTAAATCCCACCAAAGCAGACGGTGAAATTTGAATACAATAAAAAAATCCGGAATTTAAAGTGTGATGATGACCATGAAACCATTGTCAATTATCGTAAAAACCCATCTGGTTCACTAATGTCCTTTAGGGAAGGAAATCTGCTGCCCTCACCTGGTCTGGCCTACATGTGACTCCAGACCAACTGCAATGTGGTTGACCCTCAAATGGCCTAGCAAGCCCCTTAGTTCTCAAGGGCAATTAGGGATGGGCAATAAATGCTGGCCCAGCCAGCGACGCCCACATCCCGTGAATGAATAAATAGAAGTTTAAGGTGAAGCTAGATAAACCCGTGAGGGGGAAATGAATGGAAGGAGATTCTCATGGTGTGAGATGAAGAGGAGTGAGAGGAGGCTTATGTGAGGCATAAACAACAGCATAGGGCTGTTGGGCAGAATGGCCTGTTTCTGTGCTGTACAATCTATGTATCTAGATGTTTTCTAAACTGGATTGTACAACATGTTCCGCATACACCTGGATAGAAAGGCTCATTAGTGACTGTCCCTCAATGTCACCGTGTGGATAGAAGATGGTAGAAAATAAACCTCCTCTCTTTAGAGCCTGCTGCATAAAATAGACAGGAATGGTGATTTTACAGAAATCTGTGTACATCTGCAAGAGGTGTACACCAAGCTGTTAGTTATGGTGTTAGCTATAGCTCAGTATAGAGTACGCTTGCCTCTGAGTTCGAAGGTTGTGTGTTCAAGTCCCAATCAGGGTATAATCAAGTTGTTGAAGTAAGGCCCAATGCCAAATTTAGGCTCAGGCCTCAGGCCTGCGCACCGCAGACTAACGTGCGGTGCCACTGGCACGTTTGTGTAACAGGTTTTGGATGCCGGTCAAACCCCTTGGCATCAGTGTCCAGCTTCCCCCTTTCGACAGAAGAGGCGGGCAAGGGGGGGGGGGGGGGTTCATCAGGAGCCCCCTGTGGGGCTGCGCCCAGCAACAAGGCAATGCTTTGAGGCCAAGAAGCATGGGGGGAAAAGAGAAACAGTAGCCAGACTGTAACTTTGTTTGAAAGAAGTGACTTGGGTGAGTGTAGAGCGTGAACATTGAATCCAAATTTCATTGAATCTGATTCATTGTTAAACCGTTAGTGACACTGATTGAGCCTTCACAGCTGGACAGAGTTGTTTATCGCCCAGTTGAAGATCAGTTTAAACCGTGCTGAACACATGCCAACAGCAGTTTAAAGTTGAAAGCCTCTTTTATGCCCTGTTTATCGAGCCATTTATTCCTGAATTTCACTGAGTGGCCACAGATCAAGGGATTCTCATCGGACCAAAGCTTGGTGAGCCATGGTGAAGAGAAAGATGCTGCAGGAGGTTTTATTTCTCTGCCTGGTAGGATTTGGGGTTGTGGATGGAATGATAAAGAAACTGGGCCCTGTGATACCACCACAAACAACGGCAACACAGCCTGACTTTCCCCCTTCACGCTGATCTTTCTGTGAAGAATTCACTGCCGCGAATTTAGATGCTTTTGAAAATGAGACATACGCATCTGTCATGACCCTGTCACCTAAGTGCACTCTCCCCTCTGAGCTAGGAGGCTTTTGGGTTCATGTCCCTCCCCCAAGAGTGGGGAATGTCATCCAAGCTGACACTCCAGAGCAGCGCTGAGGGAGTGCTGCCCGGTCGGAGGTGCCGTCTTTCATATGAGATGTTAAACTGAGGGGCCCAGTCTGCCCTCTCAGGTGGATGGAAAAGACCCCATGGCGCTGTTTCGAAGAAGAGGGGCATTCGCCTTGGTGTCCTGGCCAATCTCTCAGCCAACATCACTAAAACCAATTATTTGGGTGGTATCACATTGCTGTTTGTGGGAGCTTACTGTGCACAAATTGACTGCTGCATTTTCTACGTTAGGTGTCAGCCGAGACTTTTGTGCCCCGCAACCTTCTGACTCTGAAGCGAGACTGCTACCCACTGAGGTATGTGTGTCACAGACTCGCAAGGGACAGGTGCTAGACATTCGGAAAAATTGTCCATTATTTTGAGAGCTGGCATAGTTGGAACATGACCTGGATTTTACATAGTTAGGACAAGCCATGGATTTTGGGGAAAGTGAGATTTAAGAAGGGATCCCACTGGGTTGCGAACCCCTCAAGGATTGCCCTGGAGTCTCTCGGAATTAAAGTCTAACCTTGAAGACTCTGGTGCGAGAAACCCCAGGAGAAAAATCATAGGAGTGTTAAAAAGTGCCTTTGGAAACATTTTTCACTTGTTATAAAATCTCTGAGATGGGACAAAAATGGCTATTTGGCTGACAGTCAAGAATCATCCAATGGGACAAGGAGGATTTCCTGATTGGCGTGGGGAAGGTGGGGGTTTATGAAGATGGACATGTTGGATGACCAATGGCGGCACAGTGGGGGGGGGGTGGAGCATTAGGATACAGCAGTCATGTGATGGCACCTCCAGGAATACGTCCACCCAGAATAGTCAGCTCCAGATCAAACTCCTCAATGCACAACTGATGTTGCCAATGGCATAGAATCATTACTGCACAGAAGGAGGCCATTCAGCCCATCAAACCCATGGAGTAATTCAGTCAGTCCTTTTCTTCTGCTCTATCCCCGTGGCCCTGCAAGTTTATTTCCTTCAAGTGCCCTTCCAATTTCCTTTTGAAATCATTGATTATCTCTGCTTCCACCACCCTTGTAGGCAGCAAATTCCAGGTCATTACCACTCGCTGATTAAAAAAGTTCTTCCTCACATTCTCACTGAATCTCTTGCCT
This sequence comes from Cetorhinus maximus, assembly GCF_964194155.1. Lineage (NCBI taxonomy): Eukaryota > Metazoa > Chordata > Chondrichthyes > Lamniformes > Cetorhinidae > Cetorhinus > Cetorhinus maximus. The sequence goes on from NC_135892.1 coordinate 106,034,307, forward strand.
AAAACGTTATATCTGTGTCCCCTAGCCCTTGTACCATCAGCTAATGGGAACAATTTTTCCTTGTCTATCTTATCCAATATTGCCATAATCTTGTACACCTCTATCAAAACCCCCCTCAACAACCCCAGCTCCTCCAACCTAACCTAGTAGCTAAAATCCCTCCTCCCTGGGACCATTCTGGTAAATCTCCTCCACTCCCTCTCAAGGAGCCTCACATCCTTCTTAAAGTGTGACCTGAACTGGATGCAGTTAGTCTAGTTCTGGCTTGACCAGAGCTTCATAAAGGTTCAACATAACTTCCTGTTGTACTCAATGCCTCTATTTGTGAACCCCAAGATCCTATATGCTTTGCTAACCACTCTCGCAATATGTCCTGCCACCTTCAAAGGTCTGTGCTCATGAACCCCCAGGTCTGTCTGTTCCTGCACAGTTTAGAGCTGTGACATTAATCCTATATCACGTCTCTCATTTCTTCTGCTAAAGTGCATCACCTCACATTTTTCTGCATGAAATTCCACCTGTCACTTGTCTGCCCATTCTGCAAGCCTAGCTATAGCAGGTCCCAGATTTTTTTCCTTTATCCTTTCATGGGATGTGGGTGTCACTGGCGAGGCCCCTTATTTCCCATCCCTAATTGCCCTTGAAATGGCCAGGCCATTTCAGGGGGCAGTTAAGAGTCAGCCACATTGCTGTGGGTCTGGAGTCACATGTAGGCCAGACCAGGTAAGGATGGCAGATTTCCTTCCCTAAAGGACATTAAGTGAACCAGATGGATTTGACGACAATTGATGATAATTTCATGGTTATCATTACTAAGGCTAGCTTCATATCCCAGGTTTATTAATTGCATTTAAATTCCACCAGGAGTTGAACCCATGTCCCCAGAGCATTAGCCTGAGCCTCTGCCTTACTAGCCCAGTGACACGGCCACTCTGCCACCATCTCCCCTCAAGTTGATTGGTATCATCCTCACTGTCGGCCACACCTCCGAATTTGGTACCATCGGCAAAGTTTGACATTTTACTCTGTATTACAACGTCCCACATCATTTACATGTAGCAGAAAAAATAGTCTCCAAGTTACAGGAATATCTTGTCATCACAGTAACCACAACCTTTTCAAAACACGTGGTCGGAGGCGATGTACAGTCTCGGGTAGGTTCAGCCCTGCCCTGTATGAGCTGACCTGAACCGCAGCCGTGATAGAGGATCACTGACCTCTTGCAGCCCCTTGTGAGGGAGAGGGAAAACCAGCCCAAGCTTTCTTTTTTGTTTTCTCCTGGCCCAGAAGTGTGGCCGTGGATTAGGATAACAGCTCAGCCCTGACCCCCTGCCAGGCTCAATCGCCTGCTCGTGTTCACCATTTAAAGCTCACACAGGAAGAATTGGTCCAGGGCCATCATTTGGAGTGCAGCCAGCATCCTTTGAACTGTACCCTGAGGAAGAGAAAAGAGCCGGGCTGGAGGAGGAGGGTTGGTGGGGTTGGGTTGGGGGGAGAGGGGAGGGGGGGGGAGGTTGGGGGAGGGGGGGGAGGTTGGGGGAGGGGGGGGGAGGTTGGGGGAGGGGGGGGGAGGTTGGGGGAGGGGGGGGGGAGGTTGGGGGAGGGGGGGGAGGTTGGGGGAGAGGGGAGGTTGGGGGAGAGGGGAGGGGGGGAGAGGGGGGAGAGGGGAGGGGGGGGAGAGGGGAGGGGGGGAGTGGGGAGGGGGGGGGAGAGGGGAGGGGGGGGGAGAGGGGAGGGGGGGGAGAGGGGAGGGGGGGGGAGAGGGGAGGGGGGGGGAGAGGGGAGGGGGGGGGGGGAGAGGGGAGGGGGGGGAGAGGGGAGGGGGGGGAGAGGGGAGGGGGGGAGAGGGGAGGGGGGGGAGAGGGGAGGGGGGGGAGAGGGGAGGGGGGGGAGAGGGGAGGGGGGGGAGAGGGGAGGGGGGAGAGGGGAGGGGGGGAGAGGGGAGAGGGGGGAGAGGGGAGGGGGGGGAGAGGGGAGGGGGGGAGGTTGGGGGAGAGGGGAAGGTTGGGGGAGAGGGGAGGGGGGGAGGTTGGGGGAGAGGGGGGTGGGAGGTTGGGGGAGAGGGGAGGGGGGGAGGTTGGGGGAGAGGGGAGGGGGGGGGAGGTTGGGGAGGTTGGGGGAGAGGGGAGGGGGGGAGAGGGGAGGGGGGGGAGAGGGAAGGGGGGGGAAGGGGGAGGGGGGTGGTGCTGGGCATGGGTGGGGAAGCAGGGGCAAAGAGGAAAGAGCTGGAAGACCTTCAAAAGTGGCAGCAGCTACAAAGACCATTAGAGAAAGACAAATAGGATCCTATTTGTGTTGAGCACAAAGACTGGATAAATTTAGGCGGGTTGGTTAAGATCTCAGTCGGGAGCTTTGCAAGTAGTTCTGGGCGCTTGTTTTCAGAAGGGCCTTAAATGTCGCGAGGGTTACGGTGCAGCAAGGAAATTTTCACAATTTTGGAAAAAAAAACTCAGAACATTCTTCCTGGAGTTAAATTACTTACGGCATTTAAATACTTTTGGTTTCAATAAATATTTGTTAAAAATGTCAAAAAATGTATGTCGGAGGTCACTTGCCGTTATGGTATGACAGCAAGGCTAGAAACGACTTTAAGTGTGGGACCTTCCTTTAAAGTGAGGATGGCTATCTGTAGCCGCCTCCCCTCCTCCAGGCCTACAACACTCCGGGATCTTTCTCCTCCTCCAACTCTCTCCTAATATCTCCTCATGTGGTTCGGGAGACAACTCTGTTTGATAATGCTCCAGTGAAGCACCTTGGGACATTCACACCCCTGGATATCGATGCATAAGTCGACCTTTGAACCTTTCCAAAAACACGGTCGATTTGTAGGCCGAGGGTAAAAGTAAAGCGGCCACCATTTTAAAATGTCGTTGGAATCTGACGCAAAGAGTGGGCGTGTCTTAAGCCCCCCCCCACCCCCCGCGCGCGCACCTTGGCAACGCAGCCCACGACACCTGCTTTGATCACTTGCGTCCAGTTATAAGGTACTAGCAAGTTATTTGGGGAGTGAGAATTTGAGGCGGACGACTCATGAGGGTATAGCGTGCCGTGGCTGAAACGCAAGTGTAGCCTCAGCGGATTCAGGGAACCCATGATCAGTCATGACCTTATTGAACGGAGGGAGCAGGATAGAAGAGGCCGACTGGCCTACTCTTGCTCCTCGGTCCTCTGTTCCTATTCTCCTAATAACTAGACGTTTACCGCATCGTTGGGTTGGGTTGGTGGTGGTGGTTGGGGGGAAGAAACAAAAGAAAGGCAGAATTTCATTTCCATAGCGCCTTTCGCAACCGCAGGTTTGCAGCCAACGAAATGCCGTCACTGTCGGAATGTGGGGAATATTTGGCAGAAAATCAGCCAGACGGCAAGGCAAACTTGTTTTGATGAGAAGTTATCTGAGGGTAAACCAGAATTCTCCAATAACTTAGAGAAATGTTGACCTTTTTTTTATATATATAAAAGAGATTTCCCCTGCAGCTATTTTTAACTTGAATTTACCAAACTTGCTAATCTCACAGAGAGAGGGAGAGAGAGGCTGGGCTAATCCATAACACTTCCTAAAGGCAGTTCTTAAAGCGAAATCTTTTTTCTTTCAGGGGTGGGAGGGGGGGCGGAGAGACAAAGTTTATGATATCCCCAGTCGTCTCACTTTGAAACCTGGGAATGCGTGAAATCCTGCTTATTTGTGTGTGGAGCTTTTCCTTTCTAACGCTTGGAGAGAAAAAATCTAATTAAGTTTGAAAAGGTTTGGTCTCTGGGCCAGCGTGAAGTGAGGGGGGGTGGGGTGTGGGTGGGAAACAGGGCACATTGAACCTGTTCTACTCTGGGTTCTTGGGTTCAGTGAGACAGTGGTCAGGAGGACAGAGGAGACAACCTCAGACTGTGAGAAACACTTGGGGAGATCAATCCAAATCAATTAGCGGGCATCCAGCTGACAATTCTAAGATTGCCACGTTGAAGAGGAAAATGGGGAAGAAATAAAAGGGCCCATTCACAAGACCCCCACAAGAGAAAGATAAAAGGAAGCGGCGAGGTTTATTGAATAAGCTCTGTGGGCAGGGAAAGAGGGAAACCGCTTCCTTGGGCGCGTAGTTCTGCTAAGTGTGTTTCATGGTGATGTCGACTTGAATAGGCATGGCAGCAGAGAGTGAATGGTTGGTAGGCCACTGACACAGTGCCAAAGGGGATTGTCAAGTTTTAACTTAATCACAAAAAATCAGCAGGTGACAATGATGTCGAGTAAATACTCGCTTCTCACAGTCAGAAACCCCAATTCCGGACCCAGAGTGACAAGCGGACATGGGAACGCCATGTCACTTGGCTTTTTCAAAATCATTTCAGGCGAGGGGGAGAGAGGGAGAGGGCGCCTCCCTCTTGAGGCGCTTTCGAAAGGCTGGAATGAGGAAATGGCCACAGTTTTGGAAGGGACTTGAATCTACAGAGCGCCTTTCATGCCCTTCCGGGCATCTCCAAGTACTTCACTGCCAGTGGAGTGCATTCGAAGTGCAGTCACTTTCTCGCATTGGGGGCTCCCTTCTTGTGCACAGCAAGCTCCCACGTGCAACAATCATATCAAAGTTTGAGGTCTAACTCGCAGCCAGGATTTTGGGAAAATGTCTCCATCTCTTTGTGGAATAATGCCATGGGATCTTTTATATCCAAATGAACGGATAGGCAGGGGCCTTGGTTTACCATCTCGCCTGAAGAAAACAGCACTTCCAACAATGCAGCCCTCCCTCAGGCCCACACTGATATCAGACTAGATAATGCACTGCCCTCCTAAGCCCAGATGTTGGCCATTACAGCATCTGCAGTCTGGGGGCAGGTTTGGTTTGGACGGTCTGTTATACACTCACCTTCCAACCCCAAATTTACAGTCTTTTGACGTCAATGGGGCATAAAATGAGGCAATTTCTAAGGTGGCTATCTGACCTGAAGAGTTAGATTATAATCAGGCTACAGCAGGACTTGCCTAAGGCTCCTTAGACAGCACCTTCCAAACCCATGACCACTACCATCTAGAAGGACAAGGACAGCAGACACATGGGAACACCGCCACCTGCAAGTTCTCCTCCAAGTCACTCACCATCCCGACTTGGAAATATATCGCCGTTCCTTCACCATCGCTGGCTCAAAATCCTGGAACAGGGAACCCTAACAGCACTCTGGGTGTACCTACACCACACGGACTGCAGCGGTTCAAGAAGACAGCCCACCACCACCTTCTCAAGGGCAATTAGGGATGGGGAATAAATGCCTACATCCCGTTAATGAATAAAAAAAGAACCCTTGGCTGTCCAGAGGCGCAAGTGGTACCAGCTGAGCCAAGCTGACACTCAAGTGGGAAGTAAGGCCCCTGCTACTGTACAGGCTGCACCTCAAATCACCAGCAGAAATATCAGTTATACCTGCACCTTTTAATTGTCACTGCTATTGTAACTGGCTGCTGGGTTCCTCCAATGGCCTCAAGAGGTCAGCACCTTGGGAGAGACATTGGTGTGGTGGTAACATCACTGGACTAGTAACCCAGAGGTCCAGGTTAATGCTCTGGGGTCATGGGTCCAAATCCCACCATGGCAGCTGGTGGAATTTAAATTCAATTAATAAATCTGGAATTATAAAGCTAGTCTCAGTTCTCAGTGACCGTGAGGAATTATCATCGATTGCTGTAAAAACCCATTTGGTTCAGTGATGCCCCTTTAGGGAAGGAAATCTGCCAACCTTACCCGGTCTGGCCAACGTGTGACTCCGTTCTTAGCTGACCTCTGAAATGGCCAAGCAAGCTACCCAGTTCAAGGGCAATTAGGGATGGGCAACAAATGATGTCCTTGCCAGCGAGGCCCAGCTCCCTTGAAAGAATTTTTTTTAAAACGCGGCAGCTAATTCCTGATCTCCATTGAGTAATCCCCTCTCAGCAGTGGTGAGGACATTAAAACTCACCTCAAAGGCCCTGGGTCAGAGAATAGAGGATACAAAGAATTAACATCCTTGTCCATGAAAGGGTTGCCAACTCCAGTTGGCGATAAACCTGGAGGTTGCTTCGCTTAAATCCCCCCTTCCTCCAATTCGTCCCTGCCTAGGCAAAAAAAGGCTTATAATACCAGCACTCCCTACACCGCGCCACCTCCTGCCCCAACCACCTCTAATATTTTTATGAGGAAATGTTCAAAGAATTTTATCTTAACCCACACAATCATCCTAATGCTCTTATGATCTGCCTCTTGGATCTCTCACAGCTTCTTAACCGTTCATTCCTGGAGGCTCCAGGGCAGCCCTGGAGGGTTGGCAACTGAGAAAATGTGGCTAAGTACGGCATCAGCCTTGACTGTGATGGCCCCCACATCCCAATAGCCTGTTGATGCGTGGGGCAGGATTTTCACTCCTATCTGGGAATGGGAACTGGGGCAGGCAATTTTGCGCCACTGGCCACCAGCATCATTCTATCCCAGAGCCACTTTCCTGGAGGCTGTATCAAGGATGGAATGGCTTACTGCCCGCAAGCGGCGGGTAGCTAGTTAAGGCCATTAAGACGGGTTTTCTGGCAGATGTGGCCAACTTTTAGCTTAGCTCAAATCGTTTAAAAGTGGCTGAGGGGGCACCTCAAAATGGAGGTGCCCTCTCTCTTTCTTACCTGAACTGCAGGTTGCAGCGCCCTCAGTGCTGGATGGCCTCCTGTTGGCCCCCCAGCCTCGAGAACCTGCCCGCCATCCTTAATTGGACAGCGGGTGCATATTCTGGCCACAGATTGGTCAATCCGGGCAAATTCGATGTTTTAGTGATTACCCCCGATGCAGTGTGGTGTTGGGACTCACATTTGACCCTGATGTCAGGGTCACAACCCGAAATGGAAAATCCTGCCCTCGTTGTTCATGATGGAACAGGTACTCAGGTGACATGTGAGAGGGAAGCTGCTGGTGGCGTTACCATTCCTCCCACCATCACACGTCTTCCCGCATTCCCAGTGTTAACCAGTCCTTTTGATGTGGGAGGCGACCAAGAAGCCGACAGTAGCCCAGTCGATTTGTTATCTTAAAGATCAGTGACCCAACACGGCAAATTGTAAAATTTATTTCAATGAACCTGGTAGCAGGAAAATGACCGTGAAAGCTGCTGGACTATTGCAAAAACTCAGCTTCAGCGAGAGATCTGCTCTGGCCTTTCATGGCCCACTCTACAAGGGTAATTTTAACTCTGCCACTCCAATATTATCCTGGGCCCAGTATTTAACCCCATCGCTAAAACAGATTATCTGATCATTATCTCATTGCTATTTGTGGGGTCTTGCTGTGTGCATGTGTGCTGCCACAGTTCCCATATTACAACAGGTACTACATTTCATTGGCTGTAAAGTGTACTGGGACAAGCTGAGATCATGAAAGGTGCTATATAAATGCAAGTCAGTCAGTAAGTTATTCATTCTTCCTTCCTTTCCCTTTCTCTCCCTTTTTCCTCTGGCTCGCCCCCTTCTTTCTCTTTCTCTCTCTCTATTTCTCCCTTTTGCTCCCTTTTGTCTCTCTCTCCCTCTCTTTATCTCTCATTCTCTTTCATTCTTTCTCTCTCTCTCCCATTCTCTTTCTCTCTCTCCCATTCTCTCTCTCTATCCTATTCTCTCTCTCTCTCTCATTCTCTCTCTCCCCATTCTCTCTTTCCCCATTCTCTCTCTCTCCCCGGTTCTTTCTCTCTCTCTCCCTTTTTTATTTCCTTTTCTCTTCCTCCCTTTCCTTTTCTCTTCCTCTTCTTTTCTCCTTCTCTCCTACTTTATCTCTTTCTGGAAGGACAGTTAAAACCCACCGATATCCTGATCCCTTCCTGTAGTATTTTAACCTGCTCGTTTGAGCAGGTGGCGAGGGCGCCTGTCTGGTAATCTCTTCAGGACCTGACTGCTATTCCAACTAGTGACCTGGTCAGTGAAGCCATTGTGACATTTACACCAGGTGAACCTAGCAGAAGAGGAGCCAGTGACCCAGATGAAATATGATTTTCTTGCTTACCTTGTGGGAACAGAAGGAGCAAGTAAGCCCTTTGGTGATGGCATAGTGGTATTATCCCTGGACTAGTAACCCAAAGACCCAGGGTAATGCTCTAGGGACCTGGGTTCAAATCCTGCCATGGCAGATGGTGAAATTTTAATTTAATAAAAACCTGGAATTAAAACTCTGATGTTGACCAGAAAACATTGTCAATTGTTATAAAAACCCATCTCTGGCCTGCATGTGAATGAACTCCAGGTCCACAACAATGTAGTTGACTCATGGCTGCCCCCTGAACAAGCCCCAATTAGGGATGGGCAATAAATGCTGGTTTAGCTAGTGATGCCCACATCCCATGAACAAATTAAAAATTGTACAACCTCCTGAGAAAGGAAAAAAAAATCAAACCCAGGGCTAATAACGGAAAAAAAGTATTCTGGAAAGTTCCTCTCCAACCCCTCAGATGATCAAAACCAGTCCAGAAGATCGTGCAAGTGTTATCTGTAAATCAACTTGCCTTCTACATGGTGCATAAGAACTAGGAGCAGCATTTGGCTCCTTGTGCCTGCTCTGCAATTCAATAAGCCTTAACTCCACATTCCTGCCCTCCCCTACAAACTTTGACCCCCTTGTCGATCAAAAATCTATCTAACTCAGCCTTGAACATATTCAATAACGCAATCTTCACTTCTGTCAATATCAGATGCTCCTGATGTTAACCCTTCGGTTAGTCATGGTAAGATTTAATTTAAAAGGGTCACCCTTCCCTTGTGTTCAAATGAATTTATGTTTTGGAAGGAACCAATTTAACCAGGCTTTCTTGAGTCAAAGAAAGAGTAAGTTACTAAAAACCCAAGAAAAAATAATAAAAATGCAACACACATACATGCAGATCAGAAATTGGGTCCAAAATAAAAGTTTAAAAAGATATATGAATCAGTCTTTGGCTTGTCCATGAGGAGTAGATGGCTGTTAAGTTGGGTGATTCCAATAGAGCTGGTTTTGGCAGTTAAGTAGTTGGTTTTTGGAGACACTTGGTTCTGCAGGTTAGCTGAAGGAGTTGTCCTGTTACCTTTTTGACTGTGGCTTTGCTGCCAGCCAAAGAGAGAGAGGAGAGAAATAAACTTCTACCTGCAAGCTGCAGGGATGTCTAGTTGATGTTATTCTGCTATGACCTTCACAGCACGCACTAGCACACCAGAACTAGAACACACAGGTCAGGTTTGCAGCTGGCTTTTTAAACCCGTTTTCTTGTGTATTCCTGGAAGGGAAATACAAACATGTCTTTTGCCCAGAATCTGCTTTCTTTCAATTCAGACCCTTTCCACATTCTGAGATAGGAAATGGTTTCTGCTGAGTGTGGTCATCAGTTTCCATTTTCTCCACAACCACAGGAGATTAAAGTTTAGTCTTTTGTATTTCAAGTGTCTCTGTCTGAAGTAGGCCTTGACACCTTTTTAGGTGCAACACTCCACGTTCTGTGGACTAGTCGATCAAGTATAATCCGCATAGGCATTTTCCAAAAAGTGGTTACTTGATATTCTCAGTCAGCTTTTGCTTGAAGGTTTTTTTTTAAAAGAACACTTGCCTTACTTAAAATGTTCAATCTGTCCTTAAGTAATTTGGGGCTGTGATCCATTGTCATGACACTCCTCATCTCTGTCTTAAGTTGGAGACTCCTTATTTTGAAACTGCACCCCCTAGCTCTAGATACCCCCACAAGGGGAAACATCCTCTCAGCAATTACCCTCTCAATCTGTGTCCCAGCAAAGGGTTGGCCCAGCTGACTCTTGAGGATGTGCAGCAAGTTAGCACCAATGACAGGGTGACTGTGCAAGGCACTACAATTGCCTTCAGGCCTCCAACACTAGGCTGGGGATTGAATCAGCCAGAGTTCTCGCTTCTAAGGACTATCCTGTGGCCTGTGCTGGACGAGTGCACCCACGTGAACTTGAGGCGTGGTTGGGATCCCACTTGTTGTGAAGCAGCCCTACAGAGAAGTAGGCCACTTATAAACTGTCTAGGCCCACACACAAAGATTGCATGACATACTCGATGGCCTGAATGCCTGTAAACAACAGCTTGCATTTATACAGCACCTTTAACATAGAGAAATATCCAAAGGCAGACCGCAGGAGGACCGAAAGAATTTCATTCCCTTATTTAACTCAAAACATATGGCTGACTTAAACAAGAACTGGACAAACAGGCATTGCAATCAAATAATAGAGAGAGGGTCCTTTGTATCAAATGTTTGAAGCTCAGTTGACCTAAATTAATGGTATATCTTTGCTTAATAATACCATAAGGATTGCTCAGTGTCGTCAAACAACAAAACCTAACAAAAGTGGTCCCTCTTTAGAGGGACACAACAGATAGAGAGTTAAACCCTAAAGCAAAGGAAATGTATAAATAATAATATTACATCTAGTATCCAGTGCTCCTTCCTGAACCTGTAGTCTCCACTGATGGCAAAAGGCAACAATTTTTTGTTCTGCACTTGGGACAAAGATCACTTTAGTGTAAAGAATTAAATATTGCCTCCATTCATTGCCCTAGTTTCAGCTTCCACTGTGTTTTTAAAATATGTTTGCATGAATTCCAGACTACACCAACATCACTCTCACATCTGTTTCTGCAAAGCACCTTTTCTCAGATTGGTTTTGAACTCAGATGCAGTTTGACTGAATCTTGAGAAAATCCAAAGTCATAGATCGCACTCCAACTCCAGTGCAGCTCCCCTGGGATTTGACACCCAAATCACATTCGTTTGAAGCCCTCATTAGTTTGAAGTGGAGTCTAAAGACCCAATTACACTGCAGCTATAGCTCAGAGCTTGGGTGTTTAGATACTTTCAGTTAGGATGTCAGCCAAGGTCGATACCAGAACTGAGAGGGTTTAACTAACAGGACAGGCTGAACAAGGCTGGGGCCCTTTCCCTTCAGAAAGGAGAGGCAGTGAGGTGACCTACAGAGGCCTTTTCTGAAAATTATGCAGAGGTTTGATAGGGTTGTCATAGGAATGTTTCCACTTGTGGGCCAGGGATTCCAATACTGGAGGCCATAAATAAAAGATGGTCACTGATAAATCCAACAGGAGAAGCAGGGAGTGGTGAGAATGTGGAACTCGCTGCCACAGGGAGTAGTTGTGGTGAATCATATAGCCCATGGGCGAAGCTGGAGTAATACATGAGGGAGAAAGGAATAGGGTTAGATGAAGGCGGGGGACTGGACTAGCCATATAAATGTAAACGCAAAATACTGCAGATGCTAGAAATCTGAAACTAAAACAGAAAATACTGGAAAAACTCAGCAGGTCTGGCAGCATCTGTGGAGAGAAAAAAACCAGAGTTAACGTTTTGAGTCCATATGACTCTTCTTCAGAGACTCTTCTTCAGAAAATCTTCTTCAGAGCTTTTTTTTTCTCTCCACAGATGCTGTTAGACCTGCTGAGTTTTTCCAGCATTTCCTGTTTTTGTCAGCCATATAAATACTGTGGCTACAAGAGCAGGTCAGAGACTAGGAATTGTGCGATGCCTCCTGACTCCTCAAAGCCTGTCCACCACCTACAAAGCACAAGTCAGGAGTGTGATGGAATGCTCCCCACTTGCTTGGATGAATTCAGCTCCCATACACTCAAGAAGCTGGACACCGTCCAGGACAAAGCAGCCCTCTTGATTGGCACCACATCCACAAACGTACACTCCCCCCCACTATAGACGCACAGTAGCAGCAGTGTGTACCATCTACTAGGTGCACTGCAGGAATTCACCAAGGCTCCTTAGACAGCACCTTCCAAACCCACGACCACTACCATCTAGAAGGACAAGGGCAGCAGATTAATGGGAACACCACCACCTAGAAGTCCCCCTCCAAGACATTGACCACCCTGATTTGGAAATATATCGCCATTCCTTCACTATTGCTGGGTCAAAATCCTGGAACTCCCTTCCTAATAGCACTGTGGGTGTACCTACACCACATGGACTGCAGCGGTTCAAGAAGGCAACTCACCACCACCTTCTCAAGGGCAACTAGGGAAGGGCAATAAATGCTGGCCCAGCCAACGAAGCCCACACCCCGTGAATGAATAAAAAAAACCTTGGTGGGACACTAAGCCCAACATGGAGGTACAGTTTCCTCGCGCTTCTCATCATTTAGAAACATTAGGGATAGGAAAAGACCTCTCGTCCACCACTTGAACATGCTCCACCATTCAGTTAGATTCTGGCTGATCTTCCCCCTTTGCGACATCTCCCTTCAACCAGTAGCTGCCAACATTTTGGCCCTTCTTCATCACTGGGTGCTCTTGGCCCTCAACATCATCTTTGATCAGAAATACAACTCCTCTCCTCCATTGATAAAGTTGCCTACAATAAGCTTTTCCCTGTCCAAAGTTAAGAGTATATATTTATTTATGATTAGATTTTCTATCTATTCCTCATAATCAATAAAGTCCTATAAAAGGTTTATCTTGCATATGCTACTTGCAATAGTGTTCTAGCATATATTTAACTGTAGTGCCCACAACTGCACCAGACAATGATGATTGGGGAATCAGGCACATTGCAATTTAAGCTCAGTATTGAAGTCATTCAAAACCTTCCAATCCAAATTCACGTTACAACTCTCTATTTTTATACCTTCTTAGCCCTGCTACAAACAGGAGGTAACAAACACCACATGATTATATTGAAATTTAAAACAACTCCATATGAAGTGAGCTTAATAGGGAACTTAGACTGGTGGTCACTAACAAAGTCCTTTGCTGTTGAGCTCCTGAAAATCAGCAAACCTCCTTTTTGGTTCCTTATCACATATTGAAGAAAAGATACACTTGCATCGGAGGCGGCACAGTGAAGGTTCACTAAATTGGCCCCTGGGATGAGGGGGTTGTCCTACGCTGTGAGGCCGAGTAAATTGGGTCCATGTTCTCTGGGGTTTAGAAGAATGAGAGGCGATCTCATCGAAACCAACAAAATCCAGAAGGGGCTCGATAGGGTGGACGCTGAGAGATTGTTTCCGCTGGTCGGAGATTCTGAAGCACGGGGTCAAAGTCTCAGGGTATCGGGCCGATCATTTAGGACTGAGATGAAGAGAAATTACTTCACTCAAAGGGTTGTGAATCTTTGGAATTCCCTACCCCAGAGAGTTGCTGATGCTCCATCGTTGAGTACAGTTAAGGCTGGGATAGACAGATTTTTGGTCTCTCGGGGAATCAAGGGATAGGGGGAGTGCGCAGGAAAATGGAGTTGAAGCTGAAGGTCAGACTGGACAGTATTGAATGGGGGAGCAGACTCGATGGGCCATGTGGTCTACTCCTGCTCTTATTTCTTGTATTCTTGTGTTGTAAACCCTGGAATTCTCTTCCTAAACCTCTATCCCTCTATCTCTCTCCCTTCCTTTATGCCATTGCTTAAAAGCTACCTCTTTGACTAAGCTTTTGGTCATCTGTTCTACTATCTCTTTATGTGACTCTGTGTCAAATCTCAGTTGTCAAATGTTGTCTGGTAACATTGCTGTGAAGCACTTTGGGCTATCTTACCATGTTAAAGACTCTATATAAATGGTTGCTAATTAATTGCTGTTCAGCCATGTGAACCTTGAACCCCTTATTCATTTATTCAATTGCACCTTCCTGCTCCTTGCGAAGTTATTTTAATTTATCCAGAATTGCCATTATAGAGTTTCAATAAAAAGGAGGGCTCAAAATGATGCTGCCTCCTGTAATGTGTCAGCAGCGTTCTGATCGCGAATTTAAACTCGAGCAGACGCTCTTGGCTGAAACTTCCGGTGCAGTACTGAAGGAGTGCAGCGCTGTTAGAGGTGTTGTCTATGGGATCAGATGTTAAACCAGGGCCTTGTTTATTTTGGTGGAAATGATGGCTGGAATACGGTGCCTTCCAAAAATCCTGCAGTGAGCGGGTGACTGATTCCTTGCTGGCTGAGTGGACATGTAAAATGACCAAAAATCATGAACAAACTCTGAATTGAGCTGAACCTGTTTCTAATGTACAACCCCTTTCTGTCACATCTCTTACTTGCCCAGGATTTAGTCAGAGGGCAACCTGTCGCACAGTGCTGGTTGGCCAATTAACTCTCCCGCAATGGGCTAGTCAACCACTTTCTGTTGCTAATTCAACTAAATCTCCATCACACTCCTGGAATTATTAAGAAAGAAAGACTTGCATTTCTGCAGCGTTTTTCGCAACCACCGAATGCCTCACTGCCAATGAAGTACTTTTGAACCGTACTCGTTGTTGTAATGTAGGAAATTGAGATGCCAAATTGTGCACAGCAAGCTCCCACAAACAGACATGTGATAATGACCAAATAATCTGGTTTTTTTGCGATGTTGGTTGAGGGATAAATTTTGTCCAGGACACAGGGGATAACTCCCCTGCTCTTCTTCAAAATAGTGTCATGGGATCCTTTACATCCACCCAAGCAGGCAGATGGCCCCTTGGTTTAATGTCGCAACCACAAGACAGCACCTCCAACAGTGCAGCGCTCCCTCTGTACTGCGCTGGAGCGTCAGCCTTGATTTTTGTGTTCAGGTTCTGGAGTGGAACTTGAACCTAGAACCTCATGACACAAAAACAAGTGCGTGGCTGAGCTGCAACTGACATTACAACTCTTTGGGCTTCCTGTCTGCAAAAGGAAAAGTCAAGTTCCCAGTCGTTGCTAAATTAACAGGCGAGGGTTCATTCAAGCCCGGAAATGACCATTTGTGTATGAACATTTGAATGGTAGTTATTTTAACAGAGCGGCAGTAACTCGGTTTCAGTTAAACATTAAGATGTTGGGCAATATGGAAATGAGTTAAAGGCTGTGTACACTCAAGAGGTGAAAAAGGAAACAAAACTGCAAACTGAAATGAAGGACAGTAAATATTGTTTATGCAAGACCAGGGCATCAGTACATGAGTGAGAAAAGATACTTTGAGTGCTTAGCTTTTATGTGGTCTGTATAAATAGTCTTCACCTGAAATGCTGATCCACCTTTTCTCTTTAGGGAAACAGTATGTTTCCAGGGCTTCCTGTTCTAACCTTTCTTGCTCTCCCCGTTTGATCTGCTTTGCTTGAAGGATGCTCCTTCTTTTCTAATTGTATTCACCAGAGGCTTCAGTCGCCTTTTCCCCGCGAATTCTCTGTGCATTTTCCCAGGCCACTGTGAACTGCGAGACGTTTCTGATCTCACACACACCATGGGGTCACCGAAGGTGTGAATGATACTCATTCACACCCACAGAATAAGTGTCCTCAGTGGGGAGCCAGGCTTTCCCTGAGTCCTTTAGTCATCAGTATTAAGAGTGTCATGCAAAAACATCCCTTACGCCAGCCTTGCAAAAGCGGAAGTCCATTAACTTCACTGAGCTTCATTACATTAGGCCTTAAGGTTCCCCATTGTGTCTACAGAGTTCGCACTTAGACAGAGTGATTGAATACTTTGGAAAGCTCACAAAGGGATTTGGACCAACAACTCAATAAAGTTGCGAAAATTGATTCTGCCCACTTCAAAATATCCTCATTTGAAACTATTCACTCACAAGATGTCATACAAAGCTCCATTTTAATTCTTGTTCCCCACCTCCATTCTAGTTTATGCTGCAGTTTAAGGGATCCTTATGAAATTACTGCATTGTCCAGGCTAACATGTCACAAACTCCAGAACTCCAATCACATTAGCATCAGAATTGAAAGAAGAGCCAGTCGAGTTGATTCCTCTTGCTCTAGGAGTAGCCTGGTACAGGCCGGCAGTGTAGTGCAGCATTCCTTCGCCTGTTTGAGTTGTAATACTGTACGATGAAAGGCCTGTATAAAATTACTTTTCTCTGTTAGAACAAATGGGTGAATGTTGAGTTTCTCTCCTTTAAACACAACTCTTCACAGGAGCATAAACAGAAACGGAAACAAATAAAATATTAAGATGGGTGATTAAATGTTTGCTTAAAGATAAGACTTGCATTTATATAGTGTTTTCATAACCACCCCATGCCCTGCGCTTTCCAGTCAATGAAGCACTTTTGAAGGGTAGGCACTCTTTAATGCAGGAAATGCAGCAGCCAATTTGCACACAGCAAGCTCCCACAAAC
This sequence comes from Cetorhinus maximus, assembly GCF_964194155.1. Taxonomy (NCBI): domain Eukaryota; kingdom Metazoa; phylum Chordata; class Chondrichthyes; order Lamniformes; family Cetorhinidae; genus Cetorhinus; species Cetorhinus maximus. Next base: position 106,050,368 of record NC_135892.1, read on the forward strand.
AGCAATGTGATGATGACCAGATAATCTGCTCTTTTTAGATTTTGATTGAGGCGTACTAGGGATAACTTCCCTGCCCTTTTTCCAGATTTATTAATTGAATTTAAATTCCACCAGCTGCCATGGTAACCCATGTGCCCAGAGCATTAGTCAGGGCCTCTGGTTTGCATTATCACTACACTATCACCTTCCCTTTTATTCATTCGTGGGAGGTGGGGGTCACTGGCTAGGCCAGCATTTATTGCTTATCCCTAACGGCCCTTGAGAGCAGTTAAGAGTCAACCACGTTGCCATGGGTCCATAGTCCAATGTAGGTCAGACCTGGTAAGGGTGGCAGATTTCCTTCTCTAAAGCACATGAACCAGGTAGGTTTTTAACAACAATAGCTTTGTGGTCATCATTATACGTTTAATTCCAGATTTTTATTGAATTCAAATTTCACCAGCTGCCGTGGTGGGATTTGACCCTGGGTCTCTGGAACACTAGTCCAGTGACAATATCACGATGTCACCGCCTCCCCTAAGTTGTTATCTGTGAATAATGCACATCCTGAAGCTGGATTTTCATCCTTGTTTTCAAATCCCTCCATGGCCTCACCCCTCCCTATCTCTGTAATCTCCTCCAACCCCGCAACCCTCCGAGGTACCTGTGCACTTCCAATTCAGGCCTCTTGTGCATTCCCAATTATAATTGCTCCACCATTGGTGGCTGTGCCCTCAGTTGCTGAGGCCCCAAACACTGGAATTCCCCCCCCTACACCTCTCTGTCTTTCTACCTCGATTTCCCCCTTTCAGACACTCCTTAAAACCGACCTCTTTGATCAAGCTTTTGGCCATCTGACCTCCTGTCTCCTTATGTGGCTCCGTGTCATATTTTGTGTTATAACACTCCTTGGGATGTTTCATTTTAAATATAAGGTGCTGTTGTTGTTGGATTAAGGAGCATTTATGCAGGCTAGGAAGCTTGTTAGCTGCTTGTTAAAGTGTCACCACCACAGTTGCATTGTTCACACAAATAAAAGCAAGTGTATGAAAATTGCATTTGCTTGCCATTTTGTTGGTGAGTCACAAATTAGCTGCCTCGTGTCCCACATTACACTAGTGACTCCCCTTCACAGAAGCACTTCATTGGCTGCAAAGTGCTTTAAGATAAGTGGCTCTTAGAATATAGTCTGTGGCCCACTGGTGGTCTGCGGGCAAGTCATGGACGTGCCACGACTGAGGCCATACGAGAGATCAGGCCAGAACCCTCGCCCCCGCCGCTTGTGGGTTGTCACAAAAACAGACGGGTTCCCGCATGTGCGGCACGAGTCGTCATTAGTGCGCGGTACAACAAGGCAGCTTTATAAGCAAGATGTACGTTAGTGTGACAACGCACAACCCACAAGGTCGGAGTTTCAATGCTTGTGGGCCTGAAAACAAAGGAGGAAGTAGCCAAGTGTGGAGCCCGGTGTGAGACTGATGCTCTTCATCTAGGAACCAGACATCACCTTATTGGTGTCGCATCAAAAGCAGCATCATTCTTCCCATTCATTCTGATGAGAGGATTTTTGTGATGGGAAGCAAAAAATGGGTGGGGTAGGGCCTGTAGGTCCACGGGGTCTCTTGTCCTGCCTAAAGGGCCTGTGAACAAAAATGTTTAAGAATCACTGCATTAGGATGCCCTGGTGCTGCAAAAGGTGCTATGGTTTGATTCTAACCTCAACCCCACATCCCTGTCTACCCCCAATAACCTTTCACCCCACCTTGTTAATCAAGAATCTATCTAGCTCTGCCTTAAAAGTATTCAAAGACCCTGCTTCTCCTGCCTTTTGAGGAAGAGGGTTCCAAAGACTCACTACCCCCTGAGAGAAAAAAGTTCTCCTCACCTCTGTCTTAAATGAGCAACCCCTTATTTTTAAACAGTGACCCCTTAATTCTACATTCTCCCACCAGAAGAAACATCCTCTCCACATCCACCCTGTCAAGACCCCTGCTCCTAATTCGTATGACAATGAAGGATAGCACCATGTTTTTTTTCTGAATGAAGAGGAAACCAGGGCTAAGCGTTAGCAAAATAATCATTCATAAAAGGACTGAGAAGAAGCAGTCAAACTGACCACGCTGGTTTGCTTTCAACAGAGTTCTGTGCAGTTGGCTGACGTGTGACACGGACAAACGTGGCCCCTTCTGAAAGTGCCACCCTGTGAGATAACCTTCCCGTTGATTGTGTTTATATTGGGGATGATATGGGAGTGGCCACACTCTATTCAATTGTCCTGTGCAAATATTGTGAGTTATTATCCCGAGCAGCGCTGTGACACAGGACTCTGTGCTGTACGGTCTCAGTCCCAATGCGGTCTCCTCTGCATTGGAGAGACCAAACGCAAACTGGGCGACCGCTTTGCAGAACACCTGCGGTCTGTCCAAACCTCCCTGTCGCTTGCCATTTTAACACTCCACCCTGTTCTCTTGCCCACATGTCTGTCCTTGGCTTGCTGCATTGTTCCAGTGAAGCCCAACGCAAACTGGAGGAACAGCACCTCATCTTCCGACTAGGCACTTTACAACCTTCTGGGCTGAATATTGAATTCAACAACTTTAGATCTTAAACTCCCCCTCCCCCCATCCCCACCCCGTTTCTCCCCCCTCCCCCTTTTTTTTTCAATAATTTATATAGATTCTTCTTTTCCCACCTATTTCCATTATTTTTAAATCTAAAACTAAAACTTTGTTAGTCTTTCCACCCCACCCCCACTAGAGCTGTACCTTGAGTATCCTGCCTTCCATTCTTAATTAGCACTTTTCTTAGATAATATCACCACCTTCAACACCTCTTTGATCCTTTTGTCTGTGACATCTTTTGTTTATCTGCTCCTATCACTGCTTGCTTACCTCCACAATCATCCCACCCTCAACTTCTCTCTCCCCCCGCCCCCCACCTTAGACCAGCTTATATTTCACCCCTCTCCTAACTATACTCAGTTCTGCTGAAGGGTTGTGAGGACTCGAAACGTCAACTGATTTCTTCTCCACCAATGCTGCCAGACCTGCTGAGTTTTTCCAGGTAATTCTGTTTTTGTTCTGTGCTGTACGGGCTGCTCCCAGGGACACACACCGAGGTGGACAACAACTGCAGCTGGAGGATCAACATCTCGGTGAAAGGCGCACTTTTGTTGGCCCGAAGCTTGCTGGTCTTCCAGTGTAAAGAGTTCTCCTCAACCGAGTGTTGCAGACTGGCACATCCCAAGGTCCAGGACTACGTGCTGAGGGACGCACTAAAGCTTGGGGCAGCCGCCACAGCGCACAACGGGGAGAGGTCGTTGTCTAAGGCCTTTCCACCATAGTGCACCGAGGGGCTGGACAATCTGTAGAACCCCTCGGGCTGTGTGCCTGACTTCGAACCTAATTTGCGAATATCAAGAGTATTGAAATTGTATCGAGGCATCTAGAGAGGAACGTGCTGGGTGAAGGAAAGTTGAATTCTATTGCACTTCCTGGAATTTTTCAATTTGAAATGTTTTGCCCCTGTGCTGTATGCCTGGCATGGAATGTATATTGTAAATATCAAGAGAATGACAATTGTATAGAGGCATCGAGGAGTGGAAAACACTGTATGGAAACAAGTTGAATTTTATGGCACTTTCAGTCATTTTCAAGTTGAAATATTTTGTAATGTACTTCTACAAATTTTATGAATAAAGTATATGTTTGGGGGAAAAATGAACCCCTCTCACTGGAGCAGAGTCTAAAGTGGGATGTTTTTATTCTGTGCTTCACGGCATGTCAAGGCCATAATTCCCCTCTTTCTGGTCGAAACATATATAAGGTTCTGAGAGGGCTTGATGGTGTAGATATTGAGAGGCTGCTTCCATGGGCACGAAAATTCAGAACACAGGGGCATAAACGGTATAAGGGATCGGCCATTTAGAGCTGAGATGAGGAGAAACTCCTGCTGTCAGAGTTTTGCGGACCTTTGGAATGGCCAAGGCCAAGATGGGTGGATTTTTGGACTCCAAGGGAATGGAGGAACTTGGGGATAGGGTGGGGAAAGTGGAATTGAAGCAGAAGATCAGCCTGCATGGCAGAACAGGCTCAAAGGGCTGAACGGCCTACTTCTGCTCCCAGTTCTTATGTTCTTATGATCAAGGTAGCTCAACTTGGCAGGGACAAGGAAATCATTGTTACCTGGACTCAGGTACCATTGGAGTGGGGCGGGCTGCTTGGGGACCTCTAAAAATCTCAATGTTTGTGAATCTTCATTGCTTATATTGGAGTCAATCTCTCTGTGAGCAAAGAAAGTCCATCGGGGGAGGGGCCGAACTACAAAATTAAATCCCCCCTCAGCTGCCATAAATCCTGGCATTCCTTTCATCCGTGATTGCTTTGCTGGTAATGACAGGATTGCATCCTAGGATTTCAATCCGGCATTAAAGTTTAGTGTTGGCTGTGGGTCAGTTGGTAGAACTCTTGCCCCTAAGCCGTTGGTTTCAAGACCAACTCCATGGCTGGGATTTCCCAGCCCCTCATTCCGATGGGATCGTCCGGACCTGCCCATGTGAACGGAGATTTCAATGGCTCGCTGGCCCTGTTGCAGGGGGTGTTTGAAAATTCCAGCCCATGTCTTGAGCACAAAAATCAAGGCTGACACTCCAGCGCAGTACTGAGGAAGTGCTGCACTGTCGGAGGCGCTGCCTTTTGAATGAGACGTTAAATCAGGGCCTCATCTGTCTGTTTGTGGTGGATGTAAAAAAAGTCCATGGTCTATTCCAAAGAAGAGCAGGGGAGCTATCACCCGTGCCCTGGCCTATATTCATCCCTCAATCAACATCACAAAAACAGATTTCTGATCATCATCACATTGCTGTTTATGAGAGTTTGTTGTGTGCCTAATGGTTGCCGTGTTTCTTACATTAAAACAGTGATTACCCTTCAAAGATATTATGCTGTAAAGATACTGGGATAGTTGTGATTGTAGGTGCAAGTTTAATTAGAAAATGCCTGCCTACTTTTGGGTGCTGTCATATTTTTTTATATTCATTCATGGGATGTGGGTGTCGCTGGCATTTATTGCCTAACCCTTATTGCCCGTTGTTCAGAGGTCAACCACATTGCTGTGGCTCTGAAGTCACATGTAGGCAACAGATTTCCTTCCCTAAAGGACATTAGTGAACCAGATGGGTTTTTACAACAATATCTTCATGGTCATCATTAGACTTTTAATTCCAGATACCAGGGTGGGATTTGAACCACTGACCCCAGAGCATTACCCTGGGACCCTGGATTACCAGTCCAGTGACAATGTTGCTAAGTCACCGCCACCACCTCCCCTAGCCAGCACTGAGCTGACTGAATACTCCCCAGTTCATCTATCTTGACCTACCCCAGTGGCCCTTCACAGAAACATAGGAATCGTTCGATGAAAAAAGGTCAAAGTCTATCTAGTGTTCCTTCTAGCAGTCACACGATATGGAGTCAATTCCAACCCAATGGATAATGGAGCCGTTCCTCCCTTTTTGCTCATGATATACGTAATGTTTTGTACGTATATCAGTCTAATTAGAGTAATTGTTATATTGACAAGAGATTCCAGTTATTGACAAGTCTTTTACAGCTTGTGTGCTCAGATGAGTCTGCTTGCTTGCGAAGGACTTTAAAGTCAAGGTGCTCATTGTTTGCACTGCACCATAACTGCAGCCTGGATGGTCTTGGTTGACCCCACTGATGTTGGGTGGCTGCACAGAGGCCTTTGCCAATTCCGAAATGGTTTAAAAGAGCCTACTGTCGCCGTGGGAGATCAAAGCCGGGTGGATGAGCAATGGGCTCTATGATGAGACAGTGTGATGTTTTCTCCTGCCAATCCTCCTGGCAGAGGTTCTCAGCTGATACTCCTCAGCCTGATGGGTTTAACCATATGGGTTGGTGTGAGGGAAGATGTACTACTGGTGGGTTGAGGAGGTCCTTGAATTAGAGCAGGCTTGGGTTGGAATTGACCTTCTCCTGTAGCTTGCCTGTTGCAATTACTCTCCTGATCTGAGGTGGGGGTGGGGTGGTGGTAATGTTGCTCAGGGCTGGGAGCCAGGGGAGGTGAGTTGGTTGAAGAGAGTTGACGATGGGCTTTGTTGAGTTGAGTTGCATATCAGTAAGTCTAGTGTGGGCAGATTGGTACCACACTGGGGCGCGGTATTCTGCAGTTGAGCATGTGGTGGCAAGAGCAGTGGTCCTTAGGGTCTTGGCCTGTGATCCCCGTGAGGTATCGGTCAGTTCACTCAGGAGGTTATTGCGAGTTTTAATTTTTTCTGCAGCCTCGATGAGGTGTGTATGTGAGGGTTCTGTCAAAGGTGTCGCCTACATAAACAGGCTGGGGATCGTGTTTAGTCTCCGCCATCCACGGTGATGTACAGTTCCCGCTTAGCCCTGGCATTGTGGAGGAGGAATGTGTTTTACTGGTGCTCAGTTGCAGACACCGTGTCTTACAGGAGTCAGCCAGCTTTGCATTGTTGTGGTTTAGTGCTTCTCCCAGCTCCAGGGAAGTCTGATCCTGTATGCTGTATCCAGGTAAACTGCATAGATAAACTTCCGGGACAGTGTTGGCGGGTAGGTCGTCAGTGTACAAGGCATACAGGGTTGGAGCGGGGGAATCCAGAACAAGGGGCATCACCTTAAAATTAGAGCTAGTCTGTTCAGGGGTGATGTCAGGAAGCACTTCTTCACAAAAAGGGGGTGGAAATCTGGAACTCTCCCCCCCAGAAAGCTGTTGAGGTTGGGGTTGTGGGGGTGTGTGGAAGTCAACTGAAAATTTTAAAAGTGAGATTGATGATTTTTGTTGGGCAAGGGAATTTATGGACATGGAAACAAGGTAGGTAAATGGAGTTAAGATACATATCAGCATATTAAGATACATGATCTAATTAAATGGCAGGACAGGCTCGAGGGGCTGAATGGTCTCCTGTTCCTATGTTCCTACCAGTGGGCAGAATGTAAATCAAAATTCCTGATTATTAAGAGCCTTGGGGTGTCTTACTACATTAAAGATGATGTGTAAAAATGAAAATTGTAGTTTCTGATACTGGCTGATGCTCCTAGCATCTTCCCTGTAGCATAAATGATTATTGATTCAAAAGCACCTTGCAGACCCTTTAGAAATGATTCAGTGAAATAAAGGGAGTAGTGAGTGACATTGCCAGAGACCTTTGAGTTTGAATAATTTACATCACTATTGAGAGATTTGCTTTATTCAGTGTCTAGAAATGGTGTAATTCTGACCTCAGTCTTTGGCTTCACACCTTCAGTAATCTGCTTATCATGTGTATCACTCAGTGTGATCTGATTATCACTTGAAAGCTCTCTAGTGCCAGTTAGACCAGTAAGTGCTCAGAAGAAATCACACGAATGACCATGGGAAAATTTCTCTGACACCTTTTAGTTGGGAAGATCGCACAGATGTTTAGTTAAAAGCTGTGAACTGTCCTGACTCAATTAAATGGTGGCTTTTTTTGCACCTTACACGTTGGGTTTGGGGGAAGGGTGGGGTGGGGGTGGGGTGGGGTGGGGGGGGGGCGGGTGTGGGAGTTTGTCGGAGGGGGGAGGGTGGGTGTGGAATGACTGTTGTGTGCTGCTGTCTTGCTTTTTCAGATTGTTTGTCAGGAACCAGCTCCCCACATTTAGCTCAGCCTCAGAGATTCCCTGCCTGGCCCGTTCAGGCAGATGTGAACAACTCTAGGACGTGATTTGAAGATGAGCAAGGAATCATTTCACTCTGCCAGCCAATATTCCTCACTCAGTCCTGATTGTTGTGTGCGGAGCTCGGCTGAGCATAAACTGCTTTCCATAATCATGACTGCACTTCACAGGTAATTGGTTGGCAGCAATAAGGCGTTTTGGACATCTTGAGAATGTGAAAAGCTCCCCATATATAACTTCTTTCTTAATGAAACCGCCAGGCCAGCACTGAGTGATGGGTTGCACTGCTTAATATCTACACTAACTAAAAGAAGTAGGATTCACTAACAAAGTCATGAACAACTTTGAATTCCAGAAAATAATCAGAAAAGGCTAATGGAATGCTGGCCTTTATATCCCCAGGAATAGAATACAAGGGATAGACAAAACCCTGGTCAAGACCACACCTGGATCACTGTGAGCACCTCTGGAAGGAGACTGGCCTTTGAGGGAGTGCAGCATGGGTTTATCAGAATGATACCTGGACACCAAGAGTTAAACTACAAGAAGAGATTACACAAACTAGCATTGCGTTCCCTAGAATTTAGAAGGTTAAGGGGTAATTTGATCAAAGTTTTCAAGACATTAAGGGGAACAGATAGAGTAGATACAGAGAAACTATTTGCACTGGGGAGTCTTTGACAAAGGGACATAGTCTAATTTACAGCCAGATCTTTCAGGAGTAAAGCTAGGAAACACTTTTTCACACAAAGCGTGGTAGAAATTTGGGATTCTGTACCATAAATGACAATTGATGCTAGATCAATTGTTAAATTTTAAACAGAGATTGATAGATTTTTTGTTAATGAGAGGTATTAAAGGTTACAGATCAACCATGGTCTCATAGAAAGGGGAAAAAGGCTTGAGGGACTGAATGGCCTCCTACTGTTCAGAAAAGTGTAAAATTAATGAGCTGGAATCCCAGCTGCTGAATTGCTATATGATGGATGTAATTTGGTGGAATTTCATCAGTTTTGATATAAATCTGGCTCTGGTGATATAAGTCTATCAGTCGTGTGGCTTCTGTTGTACCAGCATGGAGACATGCAGAATAAAATTCTACACCATCCCTCAGAATACCCCACTCAAACTAGACAAGCCCATTGCTTCTCTTTCATTCACTGTGTTAGCAGGTTTCCTCCCTAAACGTCTCCGCCACTCGTCCCTTGTTTAAGACTCCTCAAAATTGACCAAGCTTTTTGTCACCTGCCTTATTGTCTCCTCATGTGGCTCAGTGTCGACTTATTACGCTCCTGTAAGTGTGTTACAGGCTCTACATAAATGTAAGCTGTTATTGTCAGGCTGTAGTATGGTGATGGTGAGCTGGGTCTTTGCACTCTGAAATGCTGTAGCTAGTTTTTGGTTTCCAGCCAGAATAAATATTGAGATTGATTGACTTACTGGGATTTTTGTGCCATGTTTTTACAGTACCAACTATTGTGCTTCATCTTGTGGCAATGCAGTTACAATGACAACAGTGATGACTCTGCAGCATAAGATACATAATGCAATATTGGGAATGGGCTTACTCATGATTAATGCAGTGTAAAAGAAAGACTTACATTTATACAGTGCCCTTCGCAACCTCAGGAGACCCCAATGTGCTTTACAACCAGTTAGGATTTTCTTTTGAAGAAGAGTCACTGTTGTACTGTAGGAAAAAGGCAGCTAATTTTCACATAGTAAAGTCCCTACAGCAGCACTGATAAATGTCCAGATAACCTTTTTTCAGTTATGTTGGTTGAGAGCTAAATATTGATCAGGACAACATTATGTTAACTCCTCTGCTCTTTGTTGGAGCTTTTAAATCCACTATGAAAGGACCGAAGGGCCTTAACCTCTCATCCGAAAGACATCACCTCTGACAGTGCAACACTCCCTCAGTACTGCACTGGAGTGTCAGCCTAGTTTATCTGTTCAGGTCTCTGCAGTGGGGCTTGAACCCATAATCATCTGGGGCTCAAAAACAAGAGCACAACCCACTGAGCCACAGCGTAAAGCTACACCGATGCTGCAGGTCCCAGGTTCAATCCCTGGTTGGTGTTGGGTTGGCTGATCTCAGCAATGTATTGGTAGATGGACTGCAAATAATGTCAGTTCATTCTTGTGTGTTAGGGAGGGGAAAATCAGGTCAGCTTCTCCCGCCTGACTGACCACTTGGCTGAACCCACTGGGAGACGATTAATGACCATGGAACCATAGTTCAGAGTGAGCACTTGTCAAAAAAAGAGGAAGGGTTTCTTTGGGCTGCAGGTTTGAGAACACCAATTCCCCTGATCCCAAGAACTGCCAGACGTACAGTTTGATAGCATAAACCGGAAGATTAAATCACTGCGTGCAAACGTTACTTTCAGAATTTCCAAACAAGCCAGAGTGCCAGTTGCCAGTGATTGTTGCCAAGTTGACTCCTGCTGGCTGAGATGTCAGTATCATAGGATAGTACAACACAGCAGGAGGCCACTCAGTCCATCGATTTGTGCCAGCTTTTTTGAATAGCAATCCAGTTAGTCCTACACTCCCGGTCTTTCCCCATATCTCTGCAATTTTTTTCTCCTTTAAGTATTTGTCCAATTTGTTTTTGAAGGTGACTAGTCAATCTGTAACTACCACTCTATCAGACAGTGTATTCCAAATCCTGACCACTTTGTGCTTTTCCTCTTGTCAGCCCTGTGTTTTTTTTTGCCAATCACTTTAAATCTGTATTGTCTGGTTATCCGCCCTTCAGCCTTTGGAAGCAGTTTAATTTTATTTATTCTGCGTAAACCCTTCATGATTTTCAAAACCTCTATTAAATCTCCTTAGCCTCCTCTGCCCTAAGGAGTTTAGATGGTTATTTTAACTAAACCCCAGAACACAGATAGATTAATTACAACCCTACGATCATTCGCGAGTGTTTTTCTTGCTAACTTTCTCCCCTTCTTCCCCTGATGCGTTCTACTAGTTGCTGGCCACTCTCTGTTGCCTCATCCAAGGCACCGCTATTCCCTTAAGCCAAGCCTAGATGACGATGCTAAGCTACGTGACGATGGGGAGCATGATGTCCACGCATGGAGGAAAGAGCTTTCTTGACATTGGAGCGGGGACCCTCCTGGACGTTAATTGTGGCAATTGGAACCTTTACTCGATGGACACTGGTGAAACCCAGGGCAGAGTGGCTTTGGGGGTTGGGGGGGAGGGGGGGATTGAAACAACTCTACTCACTACTCACTGTATCCACCCACTCGTGAGGAAGCTGCTGGATATCTCCCCCCCCCACCCGGTGAAAGCTTTGCCCTGCTGAACAAACTGAAGCTCCATATGGTCAGCCCAAATGCTGTGACAGCACCCGAACAATGCTTCATTCATCCATCTGGGCCACTGTAAAACTTCAAACAGCAGTTCACTCCGCTGCAGTGGTGTCAAAGTCACATCTGATCTGTGTTCCGCAATGTTACTTTTAAAACAAATCACTGCCCGGCCCACCACCCTGTCCCTGGGACAGTCATTGATTCCAAATTGCAAAGTTAACCAGCTGTGGAGAAGTCTGTTGGGTGGAATAGGGGATGTTTGAAAAGATGTGAAATTCGGCACACTTCCTTGGTGAAACAGTGATCTGAGATATTGGTAAGCCTGTTTACATTTACTGTAATGGGAGGAAACGTTCAAAAATGATACTCCAAGGATACGACAGATTGCAAACAGCATAATAAAGCAAACGAAGAGAAATACTCACGGCATTTACAAACATTCCTCATCCACCTCCTCACCTCCCCCCCACCACCCTGCACCCTTACGATTGGCTCAATTCCAATTCGTGTGGGACAATCATGTTCTACTCACCACCCACCCTGTCCCCTTCCACCCTCACCCCCACCCCCAACACCCCAATATCAGCTGGGGCAATACAATTACCATGGGAAACGATGAAGGGGAAATAAAACACCCAGGGTCCTTTCTTCTGATCACCATCCAATGCGAAGAATAAAATGGCAAGGTTGCAAATTTTCTGGTTCAGCCTGAGACAGTGAACAGGTAGAGGGATGGAAATGTTATATATTCTTTCATGGGATGTGGGCTTCGCTGGCTGGGCCAGCATTTATTCCCCTTGAGAAGGTGGTGGTGAGCCGCCTTCTTGAACCGCTGCGGTCCATGTGGTGTAGGTACACCCACAGTGCTGTTAGGAAGGGAGTTCCAGGATTTTGACCCAGTGACAGTGAAGGAACGGTGATATATTTCCAAGTCAGGATGGTGAGTGACTTGGAGTGGAACTTGCAGGTGGTGGTGTTCCCACGCATTTGCTGCCCTTGTCTTTCTAGGTGGTAGAGATCATGGGTTTGGAAAGTGCTGCTGAAGGAGACTTGGCAAATTGCTACAGTGCATCTTGTATATAGTACACACTGATGCCACTGTGTTAGTGAATGGGAGGCTGATGGTGGCTTTGTCCTGAATGGTATGGAGATTCTTGAGTGTGGTTGGAGCTGGACCCATCCAGGCAAGTGGAAAGTCTTCCATTATAATCCTGACTTGTGCCTTGCAGATGGTGGACAGGCTTTGGGGAGACAGAGTTACTCACCGCAGAATCTGTGACGATGGTATAGTGTATGTGATGGTGGCAGCAGACAATGGCTTAAGTGTTTCTGATGTTTAATTGAAGAAACTTGTAACTCAACCAGGACTGTATATTTGACAAGTAAGCTGACAAAATAGAAGCAGTGGAGGGTGGTGGTGAGGTAGAGCTGGGTGTCATTAGGAAGCGTGTGGAATCCGATATTCGCATGATGTCGCCGAGGGGAGGCACATGGAAGAGAAAGAGGAGGATAGATCCTTGGAGAACTCTAGAGACAATGAGATAGGAAAGGGACTATCAGCCATTGCAGGAGATTCCCTGACTATGAGTGGAAAAGTAAGGGTAGAGCCAGGCAAGCACAGATCCACTCAGCTGGAGAAGAGATGTTGGAGAAGGTTGGCATGTTCAATCAGGGCAAAGTTTCTAGACAGGTCAGAAAGGATGATGATAGTTTACCACAGTCACACAGAATGTTGGCACCAGCACCAACAGATGATTGAACTCTGACAATTTTGGAATATACTGGAATATATTGATTGGTGGGAGGGGGGGCCTTAGACTAGAGAAGATTCAGGAGAGATTTGACTGAGGCCTTCAAAATCAAACAGAGTAAACAGAAAGAAACTCTTCCTATTGGAGGAACATCAAGAACCAGAGGACACTGATTTAAGGTGAATGGCAAAAGAACCAAAGGTGACATGAGGGAAAACTTTTTAACGCAGCGAGTGGTTAGGATCTGGAAATGCACTGCCAGAGGGTGTGCTGGAGGCAGATTCAATTGAGGCATTCAGGAGGGAATTGGATAAACTCCTGATGGGCTAAAGAGAAAGGGTGGGGGTGTTGGACCAACTAAATTGCTTTGGCAGAGGGCTGTCACGGGTTTAAATGGCCTCCATGTGTAACCATTCTATGATTCTATTGTAGCAGAGCTACTGAGGAATATTCTCACGTTGGCACTTCTTAAGCGTTCAAGCAGCCTGCTGTATGGCAACTGAACTTCTAATCATTGTAAATAGCCGGTTCTCCTGTCAGGCTGGGGATCAGTAGTCTGAGTAGAGCTGCACAGACCTCCTCTGCTCTCCCCCATTCAACAGTAATCCACTTACATGGCTGCTTCAAAACTCAGCCATTAATATAAATTATGCCTGGTACAATGTAACTGGGGCTTCCTTTTCCTCGATTGAAGGTGCTGATTGCTGCCAAGGGACCAATCCAGATGTTCCGATTGCCCACTGGCATTGTGCTTAAGTGGCCAACCTTCATGCCTGAGTCTAACGAGTGTGGGTTCCTGAACTATGTGAGCATGGGTGGCATCAAAGTGAAACCCTAGACTGTCTTCGCCTGGCATTGATGCAGGTCTCCTCTCCAGCAAGGATCACTGCGTGGCAATCATACTGAAACATTGGAGCAGGAGGAAGCCATTTAGCCCCTTAAGATCATGGCTGATCTGTGATCTAACTCCATATAACCACCTTTGCCCCATATCCCTAGTACCTTTGGTTAACAAGAATTTATCAACCTCAGTTTTAAAATTAACTATTGACCAGGCATCAATTGCCATTTGCAGAAGAGAGTTCCAAACTTCTTCCACCTGTGTGTGAAGTGTCCCTGAATTTCACTCCTGAAATGTCAGGCAGTAATTTTTAGTCTATGGACCTTAGTCCTTGACTCCCCAACCAGCGGAAATCAGTTCTCTCCGCCCTATACCTTCCCCTTAATATCTTGAAAATTTCAATCAAATCACACCTTATCCTTCTAAATTCTAGTGACCACAACCCTAGTTTGTGTAATCTCGTCCTCATAATTTAATCCTTGAAGTGCAGGTATCATCCTGGTAAATTTATGCTGCACTTCCTCAAAGGCCAATATATGGAATATGTCTGGATAATCTCTTTTGCGTCGTCCCCACCCAAACCGCCCCCCCCCCCCCCCCCGCCATCCCAACACCCCCTCTCCCACTGACCCAAAAGCACTGAGATCAATTGGAGTCATCCTATCATCACCATAGCTAAGACTAGCTAACCTAGGGGAGGTGGTGGTGTGGTGGTAATATCACTGACCTAGTAAGCTAGGGATGTTGGCTCAAAGCCCATGATGGTTGCTGGTGGGAATTTAAGTTCAATTAATTAAAAAAATACTATGGTCTTGAAAGCTAGTCTCAGCACTGAGGACCATGAAACTCTCATTGGTTGTTGTTTAAAAAACAATCTGGTTCACTCATGCCCTGTAGGGAAGGAAATCTGCCACCCTTACCTGGGTCTGGCCTATATGGGACTCCAGGCCCACAGCAATGTGATTGACTCTTAACTGCCTGCTGAAATGGTTGAGCAAGCCACTCTGTTTAAGGGCAATTAGGGATGGGCAATAAATGCCAGCCTTGCCAATAATGCCCACATCCCATGAAGGAAGAATTTTTAAAAATCGGACAGTTCAGAGATTTAACTATGGAGGATTTTTGGATTCGTGTCCCACTCTGCAGGAGAGCAATGGATTTTTAGTTATGGCTTGACACTGCATCAACTCTTGAACGGGTTTGGACCAAGTGTTTACCTCAAACAATGGAGGTAATTGGCAGGCAATGTGCTTGGACAAATGGTAAAGCCTCCAATCAAATCAAAGTCCCATTAGGGTCTCATCACTGTGATGTGCAATTACATTTTAACCCATTTATCATTGCTGCAACACTTAGCAACAGCTTACAACTTCCTGGTCCCCGTAAAGACATTTCACATTGGTATTCAGAAACTGTTCAAGGTAAAATATCTCCACTTAGATTAAACGTGAGGCATTTTGTTGCACTGACATATGCCTGATTGCCCTGGAATTAAATATTCAAGGGCCCCAGCTTCTTTCTGATCTTCACTCCTGCAGTCGGCTGACAGCTGGGTGAGATCAGCTGCACCTCATGCCTTTGGGGAAGAGATTTGCATCAATACCTCTTCCCAAGCCACCAGCCAAATACTTAAAGATTTTGGTTTGTAATTAAAGGCTCCATTTACTCAGACACTGTTGAACTGGCTAGAGTCGAAATTAAGTGCTGATCTGAATTAGATAGCCCTGTGTAAACAGATGGGTTGAAATTGTCCTCATCTACCAGCTGTCCCACTACACAGCCACATTCTGCTTTTGACTTCCACGTTATCTTGCTGGAGAAGTGCAACCCAATTAGGAGTAACATTGATGTTATGCCCCCCTCCCCCACTACCCACCGCCCACCAACTCTCACCTTAAACTGCCCCGCTACCCCCTCAGCTAGCATTCCTCTTTATACTGCAGGACTGTTTATCACCCATGTCCCAGGGCTCCCTACGTTCTAGGGTAGAATTTTTTGCTCACTGGGCGGGTGTGTGCCTGGCCTGAACGAGCGTAAAATGACGCGCAGTGATGTCGGGCGAGTGCCCTGACGTCATAGCGTGCTTGCGCGATATTTCGCTCGGTGGGCACGCGCGGGAGTCGGAGACGCACTGGCCATTCATTAAGAGGCCAGTTAAGGCCCTTCACAACCCGATTGACGATGATTGAATGTTGCCTGTGCGATTTTGCGCTCGTCGCACGGGCAAAATGGGCAGGCGGCCAGCGCACAATTTGCAAAACCTCATCCACGGGTGGGATAAGAAGGGTCAGCAGCATTGCCAATGTGCGTAGTGAGGAGTTCTGGAGATAACTTGCTGCTGGTGGCTTATTGGTACTTGTCAGCTCAATCTCTGATCAGGGATTCATCATTCAGCATTTTCAGGTTTCATTTCTGGACTTATTGGTGTCTCCAAGGCCTCTGAGAATTTGGACTGTGTAGACCTTTCCAGGTATCTGACAGCCTTCCGTTATCCTGGGAATGGGGATTATGATCTCCGCTGGTGGCACCTCATCTGAGGAGGAAGAGAGGGGCAGAAGGGAGAGGAGGTCACTTGTCCCAATGCTGCTTCCAGGAGAGGGACATGTGGGAGGAGAGACGCAGGCACAAGGGGCGCAGGGCCAGCAGGTAGCCCAAGGCAGGAGGGGCCGCAGAGGACACCACTATCCTGCTGCCAGGGTTTACAGGTGGCGATGCAGCTTCCTCAATATGTCCGAGGTGCGATGCTGAAGGAGGCTCCGCCTCTCCAGAAAGACCGTGACCTCCATTTGTCAGATGATCAGGCCTGAGGTCAGCTCCGACTATGTGGGTGGACACCCCATGCCAGTGGCTCTGAAGTTCACAGCGACCCTCAACTTCTATGCCTCCGGCTCTTTCCAGGGCTCAGTGGGGGGTCTGTGTGGAGTCTCCCAATCAGCTGACCACAGTTGTGTCAAGCTGGTGACAGAAGCTCTGTTCAGGCAGGTAATGACTTTCATTCATTACCGTACGGACGAGGCCAGCCAGGCAGAGTGAGCCAGAGGCTTTGCAGCGATTGCTGGGTTCCCCCACGTCCAGGGTGCCATCGATTGCAGACATGTGGCCATCAAGGTGCCAGCGGGTCAGCCGGGTGCCTTCGTCAACAAGAAGGGATCGCACTCCATGAATGTCCAGATAGTGTGTCACCACAGGATGCAGATTCTGAAAATCTGCACAGCTCCCATGACGAGTACATCCTGAGACACTCCCAGGTGCCGAGGCTCTTCAGTGCTCCAGCCCGGCTGGATGGATGGCTGCTGGGTGACAGGGGCTATTCATTGGAAAGGTGGCTCATGATGCCTCTCCACCACCCAAGAACAGAGGCAGAGCAGCAGTACAACAGGAGCTATGTCTCCATAAGGGCAGCGATAGAGAGAAGAACCATAGGTCTTCTCAAGATATGCTTCTGATGCCTGGACCTTTCAGGGGGAGCACTCCAATACCCCCCCAGAGCGGGTGTCACTGATAGTGGTTGCATGTTGTGCTCTCCACAATCTGGCACTGGCAAGAGGGGAGCCACTGGAGGAAGAGGATGTTGACACAGCTGCACAGGCTGCAGATGATGAATCCAGTAGTGAGTCAGAAGAGAGGCACAATGAGGGGAATGCTGAGGGCGTGGAGCCAGACTTCAGTAATCTCCGGGGAGGCAGAGGCACCAGGGATGCCTTGATGCAATGCTCCTCCAGTTAGGCTGCCAAATAAGAACCACTGCCTCATGTCAGGGTTGCCACCCTGACCCTGGGTCACAGAAATGACTCTTTCCTTAGCCCCCAAGATACACTCGGTGCCTGTGCAATAAAGTTTCGAGCCACCCATGTCCAGCATTATATACTGGCCTACCCTGCATCTCCAAAACAAATGAAGCATGTTCAGGCCTATAACACAAAAGCAAATGTCATTTAGTGTTGGGACTCACATAGTATTGAACGGAACAATATCCGGTGTTGGTGGTCACACCATTAAAAAAACAAAAACAAAATGGGGGAACAAAAGATCACCCGTGACCAGTCCCTCTTATGCTTAAGGTGCTTTAAACTTAGATTTATGGGTGCTACGTCTAGGTGCTCCCCCTTGCTAGCACAGGCATTGGAGACAGCCTGCGAACTCTGCTGTCCTGTTGGCCTTGATGAGCTTGGTGGTTGTCCTCTGACTAAACCTCCAAAAGTGCGATGCCATGGAATTGTGCTTTGTGTGCAACCCGCCTGATCCCCCTCTCATCGGCTTAGATGAGGCTAAGATTATGCAAGAAGCACACAAGAACCTACATTCAAATGGGATTGCCATGTCGGGGAGGTGGTGGCGTAAATGGTATTGTCACTGGACTGGTATTCCAGAAACTCAGGGGTAATGCTCTGGGGACCTGGGTTCAAATGCTGCTACAGTAGATGGGATCTGGAGTTAAAAATCTGATGATGACCATGAAACCATTGCTGAGTGTCATAAAAACCCATCTGGTTCACTAATGTCCATTAGGGAAGGAAACCTGCCGTCCTTACCTGGCCTACATGTGACTCCAGACCCACAGCAATGTGGGTGACTCTTAAATGCCCTCTCAACAAGGGAAATTGGGGATGGGCAATAAATGCTGGTCAAACCAGTGATGCCCATGAATGAATTTTTAAAAAAACGTGTGTGTGAAATGTTTAAAAGAGCAAATGGAAGACACTGCATGTTATGTCTTCTCATTACAGCATTACACGGTAGGTCAAGCTGGTCTATTCACTGTTGTTGCCGCCTGGTGAGGAGGAGTGAACTGGCTCCCCTTTATTCTGTCCCCTCGGTTGGTTGCATCAAAGGGTTTTTTTTAAAGATTTCTTTTCCCCGTAAATGCCTTTTCCAATCCAAATGTAATTACTTGCTAACAAAGAACCAATCAAACCAGGTTTTCTTTGGTCAAAGAAAGAGTCAGTTTATTAGTTACTAAACATGAGAAAAATAATAAAAGATGCGATGACACATACACAGACCTCAGAAGTAGGAAAATGTTAGAGTCCAAATAAAAGTTAAAGGTTTATATGATTAAGTCCTTTGTTTGTCCTTGAGGCGTAGATTGTTGAATGTTGCAGCTTTTTGGAATTAGCTGATTTCCTTTAAAATCCTGGAGTTGAACTGATGTTCAGGTAACTGCACTTTACTGGAGACAATATTAGCTTTAAAGAGGGAGGAAGAGAGAGATTTCTTACTGCTTCCTTCAGCGGTGTTTCCAGATGACTTTGATTTTTCTCTCTGTTTCTGGCTTGGCAAAACTAGTTCTTAAAACTCCTGTCAGTATATTGCCAGAAAGAAACTTGATTAACATGTCTTGCAGTCATTGTTGTAGAACAAGTAATCACATTTTTGATCTTTCATCTCAGAAACTTTTGACATATTTCAAGATAGTGGAAACCAACAGGAGATGGGGTTATTTTCTCCTCCATAGGAGGTTTTGAGTGTCTGTTGGGTGTATCTGGCTGCTTAGCAGTTCCCATTGTTTGACAGAATTACAGTTGATTAAAATCGAGCACTTTGCATTTTTAATACCTTCCTTTCAAGACTTTCTTTTTAAAGTGTACCTTGGCACCCCCAGGTGTGGAATTCTATGAACAACATGTCAGCAATGCAATCCATATAGTAACTTTCCAGAAAAGGTCAACTTACAATTCCAGACATCAGGTGACTCATTTTTGGTCAGTGTCTTTTCTTACATTTTTTAAAAACTGGTCATCTTTAAACAGTTTAATGTGGTTTTTGGCTAGCTGGTGAAGTCATAGGTCGATCTCACTCAGTCACAATTCACTGTTGCCGTGACACTATGTTTAATAGTTAATGTAAGACCCATTGTTGAATACACGGCGCTGGTTTAGAATGCTGAACTTACCAAAGAGTAAGCTTTTAGCTCAAAAGCATTGAGAAAAGAGCATTGAAACTGATCCTGGGTAACGTTTACCAAATCTATTCTGACACAATCAAACAACTGAATATGTGTTCACTCGCTGAAAGGTGGCAAAACTCTGTCTGGATTTGGCTAAAAAACTCTTGAATCCCGCTTTCCACTGTCACTATCTCTTGCCACAACCACATGAAAGTAAATGTGCGATGGAATTAAGGAAAAAAGACACCATCCTGCAAATAAGATATAGGACGAAAAGGCTACGAGACTGCCCGATCCCCTACTTTATAAAACTTATAAATAGTATGTAAATGATCGAGAATTTAACAAACTCAACCTGACAATATATGATCTATGGACTTTAATACAAATTGCAGAATGCAGTGGTCCTTTCATTTTTATTCTGGAAATTAAGAAGACCTGCATTTTGCAATGCATTGTAGTTATTTGTATACTTAAATGCACTTAATTGTGCAATTATTTTTATTATTCTATGCTTCATTTTTATTTTACTGATTGTCTAAAGTTATGTTGTGAATTGTGATTACTTGTTTATTTGCATCATCTTCACAATTCGGCCGCTGCCACCATGATGGCTTTTCAATAAACCAATTATCTATCATCTGTAACTTTCATTCCTCTTGCACTTGCTGGTATGGGAGAAGTCCTGTGTGCAGATCGCAAAGTGAAAGTCATCAGACAAGACAGTGCTGCCTTTACCCAATGGGTCATTGGGAAACAGCAATCCTGGGAGGCGTGAAGATTGTGGGTTCAAATCCCACTCCAGGGACTTGAGTCCATGGTCTCAGCTAACAGTCCTGAGGGAGTGCTGCACTGCCTTTTGGATGAGGCATTAACCCGAAACTCTGCCTGTCCTCTCAGGTGACCATGAAAGATCCCATGGCACTATTCCGATGAAGAGCAGGGGAATTTTTGCTGGTGCCCTGGCAACTATGTATCTCTCAACCAAAATCACTGAATCAGGTGATCTGGTCATTAAATGGTTATGATCACATTGCTGTTTTTAAGTTCTTACTGTGTTTCCTACGTTACAACAGTGACTACACTTTAAATGTACTTGGCTGCAGAGCGTTTTGGGACCTCCTGACATCGGAAAAGTAAATGTGATTCCTTCTTTTCTTTGAGCATGTAATCTCAATGCCGATATTCACACAGGGTATGAATGTGAACCTAACCTTCCTTGTGCATTTCTTGGTAAAATAGGAAGACGAAAAACAGGGTTTATGAGTATTTTTTTATCATTGCGAGTGCTTTATTGCCCTAGCTATTGAATGGTGCTGGATATTTATTTAACATCAAACCTTTTACCGTGCTGTTGGAGGGGTTTCTATTAAAACCAGCGCCTGTGACTACAATAGTGTTGCCGTACCTATGGCTAGTTGGTGATTTCTATTGGACAACACCGGCCTAGATAATGTGATCAAACTCCTCTCACAGGCCCAGAGTTAGCTACCTTCTGACTCAAGAGATTGGGACTAATTAACAATGGAGCCAAGCTGACACAAATATGCTCTGGGTTAGCAGGAAGTGGGGTGGGGTGGGGGGAAGGGGGTTGGGTAGGGGTGAGGGGGGTCACCACAATTGAGTTTCCACCAGGAAAGGGGAAACTCAGTCAGGGTTCCTGCTCTTCAGTCTTATCCTGTGTGGTGTTTGGGTGAGAACTGGAGCTGTCTTGGCCGTGAAGCAGTCGGGGATGACCAGCCAGCTAACACTTCAATGTTAAGGTTCTTGCGAGAAGAAGAGGGGAGTGGAAAACCAGGGAAAGGAAATTAATAAATGAAATTGTAAATTTAAATTTGGATTTAATTTTAGTGCAATTTAACTTTAATTGTTAAAATCTGGAATATAAAAATAAAGCTAGTCTCAGTAATGGTGACCATAAAACCATCATCAATTGTCGTGAAAACTCATCAGAGTCCACTACTGTCCTTTAGGGAAGGAAATCTGCCATCCTTACCTGGTCTGGTCTACGTGACTCCAGGCCCACAGCAATCTGGTTAACTCTTTTCCCTCTGAAATGGCCTAGCAAGTTACTCCTTTCAAGGGCAATTAGGGATGGGCAACAAATGCTGGCCTTGCCAGCGATGCCCACATCCCATTCAGACTTGCTTTTCTTGGGGTGGGAGGGTTGATGGCACTCCACACACTCAAATGTTACACCGACAAACACAATTCTATCTAATAGCAAGAAGGAAATGTGAAAAGGAAGAAGTGAAAACAAATGCAGAAAGAGCTTATGTCTTTGAGAGGCAGTGGCACATGCACATGTCAGACATACGGACTCAGACTTGAGTAACGTAATTATTGAAAACAACTTCGCTGAAAAAATTTCTGGCATCATTTCTGACAAAGATTTGCTTCATTGTTTACTAGGCTGCGCACGTGGGGAAAGGAGCTAGGGTCAGGACAGAAAGGATATCTACACTTGATCTGGTGGAGACAGTCCAGAGAATTAACTGGATTAAGCACAGCAAGGGGTAGCTCTCTGAGATCAAAGACTGACAAGTCTCTCAGGATATGCTTCCGCATCCTCCCCTCCCATTCTTGTCCTGTAGGTGCCAACTCTTTACTTTGGCACAGTTCCATTTTCACCAGGAGCTCTCTACTCCCATTCCTCCTCCAGGACCATAGCTGGTGTGTGTCAATAAGCTAACTGATTGTGACTCCACTAGTCAGGGCTGGTGGTCCTGTCATCACCTGGTCCCAGGGTTGCCAACTCTGATTGGACATGTTCCTGGTGGTGTTGTCACATGAGTTACTGCTTGCACCCCGCCCCTGCCACCCCCCACATCTGCCGTTGGTCACCCAACATGACCACCCTCACAATGCCCCACCTCCTATGCCCATTGGTAAGCAAACAGCCTTCATTACCTGACCGGATGATTCTTGACCGTCCATCAAAAACCTGTTTTTCCTTGTCTGATGTGTTTGTATCTAATAAACAAAAGCTTTCAAAGGAAGTGTTTTTAAGCCCTCAATCTCTCTATTACTGAGTTGCTTGTAGCAGTGGTCTGGAAATGAATCTTTAATTCTTGGGGACTCCAGGGCAATCCTGGAGGGTTGGCACCACCTACCTGGAGCTCATGTATGCATTTTCCAGCAAGGGACCAGGGTATAGTGAGGAGGAAGAGAAATCTTGTTTGATTTCACTCTCCCTGGGACAGCAGTGCTTAACGCCAGTTGCAGCTCCCAAAACGTTGAGATCGACTAACATAGCACAGCCGAGGGAGGTGCGGTATAAAGGGTTAACAGAATGGATATGCTAATCTATGAAGCCATGATGATGTGGCACTGACATCAGGCAGTAGTGTATAAGGTACTGTATGGAAAAGATGGGCAGCCCTGAGGGGTGATGTGCCTTCCTGACAATTCACTATGTACATGCTGTAAATAGTGTAAATAAGCTAGTTTGTAAACAGATACCCTGATACGCTTGCAGCTCTTCCTTGCTAGAATCCTGACCAAGCTCCTTCTACAACATGGGAGCAGCGGTGGCAACACCAATTTAGTCTACTGTTGGCGCTCTATGACGAACATGCACGGTCCAAGATGATTGCGTTCCCGCTTTGCCAAGATGCCTCATCGAACATCCCGGTGACGCACTCACACCGGACGGGTAGCGATGGTGGCATTACCAGAGCAGTCACGGAGGCTGCTGTCGCCAGACGCGCTGTGGGAAATAACCTCCACCAATCCGGGCCAGTCCTTTCCCTTCTTTTGCGGGGTGGCACCCGGTAATTCTGCCCTGGCCGAAACCCACCAAAACGACACAAAAGGTGGAAAGCGGCTCCACGGCCGTTTTGAAATGTTTGCGCTGTGGTGTGAGACGATAGCACAAAGGGCAGGAATGCCCAGCGGGGGACGTTGAGTGTTTCAGATGCGGCAGGGTGGGAGATTTCCAGCGTTTCTGCTTGTTAGGTTTGTCTCTAACAAACGGGATAACCGATGACACTGCCAGCTGTTGGTGCCTCTCAGTCCCTAGGCGAAATGCGCCAGCATTCCCACGGCCTCTTGTCCATCAATTTAGAGGTCAGAGGGTTCCCAGCAAACTTGACATGGGTGCAGGGGTATCTGAAATGGCCAACCACCTTGCATGGCTCTGCTCAATCCCCCTTCATCCTTCCACTCTGGAACTCCAGGGGCCGGGTCGAACAGGCCTATATGTTAAGGGCCACATTACCTGTCACGTTGTGCCATAAGGGCCAACAGATCACGGAAACCCTTTATGACATCCACAACCAAGCTATTTCCTCAGCATGAACGCGTGTGTACAGTTAGGCATCGTAAGTAAAGTTGATGAGATTCACCCATCCGACGCTGGGGGGGCCCTTTTCCGTCAGGAATTTTCACAATCTTTTCAAGGGCTGGGGAAGCTGAAGACCCAATATCATGTTTCCCGGCCATGCCAGTGTGTCTGTTCACCCCTAGGAGGGTGCTGCACCCCCCTAGTGCTGAAGGTTAAGGAGGAACTTGACTGCATGTTACACAGGGGCATTATTTCCCCAGTTTCCACAGCCAACCCGCTGGCGTTCTGATCTGGTCACCATTCCCAAGCCTAATGGCCACCTCCAGCTTGGTGTGGATCTTATGCAGCTTAATAAAGCTGTGCAGCAGGAAGTCCACTCAATGACATCAGTAGGTGACAATTTGGCTAAGCTTGCCAATAGCATCCTTCTTACAAAGCTCAATGCAAACCGCGGCTTTTCCCTTGACAAGGAATCTTGGCTCCTGACGATTTTTAGCACGGCCCTTTGGTTGGTTTTGCTTTGATCGCCTCTGTTTCGGCATTTCGCTTGGCCCTGAGGTATTCTAACATACCACATCAGCAATCCTCATCGGTAAACAAGGGGTTATCTGCCATATGGACGACATCCTCATACAAGGGCCGAACATGGCCGTCGGGTAAGAGAGGTCCTCAAAGCGCTCCAGGAAGCAGGCCTCACGCTGAATGACAAGTGTGGGTTCGCCACAGCCAACATAAAATCCCTAGGACACATCATCCAACAGCAGTCGGTCCTCAGAAAACCAGGGCCATTACTGAGCTTTCCCAACCAACGTTCCTCGCCAACATCCAATGTTTACTTGGGATGGTACACCAGGCGGGAAATTTTATCCCTAATTTGGCTACATTCACGGAACCCTTAAGAGAGCTCCTGCGGAAGGGCCAACAATGGTTCTGGGGAGCAGAACAAATCAAGGCCTTTCAATTCACCGAAGCTCGCTGAGTCTCCTTGGATGTCCTGGTGCACTATGACCCCACGTTACATTCGTTGCTGCAGATACTTCCTCCACAGGCCTCGCTGCTGTTCCCATCCAACTTGCAAAAAGAACAGCGATAGAAACCCTGTCCATTTAGCTTCGAGGGATGGGAAGTGTAGGGATGAATAGCCACAATTGTCACTTGAGGTATCCAGGGTAATGCTCTGGGGACCCGGGTTTGAATCCCACTACGGGCAGTTGGTGAAATTTGAATCCAATAAAAATCTGGAATTAAAAGTCTAATGATGACCACGAAACCATTGTCGATTGTTGTAAAAACCCATCTGGTTCACTAATGCCCTTTAGGGAAGGAAATCTGCCGTCCTTACCTGGTCTGGCCTACATGTGACTCCAGACCCACAGCAATGTGGTTGACTCTTAAATGCCCTCTGAAATGGCCTAGCAAGCCGCTCAGTTCTCAAGGGCAATTAGGGATGGGCAATAAATGCTGGCCCAGCCAACGATGCCCACATCCTGTGAATGAACAAAAAGAAACAGAATGAAGGTATGCCGCTATTGAGAAAGAGGCATTGGCGGTTATATAAGTGGTCAAGCACTTTTCTGATTACCTGATAGGGCTACCCTTCCAGGTGGAAACACACCACAAACCCCTCATAACACTCTTCAGTTCCACGGAGATTGTTAAGATGCCCATTGTATTCAATGATTTCAACACAGGTTGGTGCAGTGCCAAGGTACAGCTGTCTATGTCCCAGGCAAGTCACAAGCCATAGCTGATGCTCTCTCCAGAGCCACGGTTGACCACACAGTCCACCTCAATTCTAGATTGGTGTCAGAAATGGAAGCATTTTTCTCCACCTATATGAACCTCCTGCCCATATCTGCCATGAAGCTCCAGGACACTTGATGTGCTGACAAGAGGATGCCAACTGTGTTAAAGTGTGGGAGTTCTGTCTCCATGGGTGGTCCAAATATAACCCAACCAATCATCTTATCTGCAAATACTATGAGCAACGAGCCCATTTGACCGTTGTGGCCAACATTCTGTTTTATGGTCATTTCAAACACCATGCAACAAGATACTCTCCACAGTCTGCACGGAAGTCACTAAATGTGGAGCGAGAGCCCTACAATCGGTGTGGTGCCTGGGCATCACACAAGTGGTCCAGGATTTGGTCCTATCCTGCCACACCTGCTGCATTCGCACTCTGACACCAACTTGGTGCCATCGGTTTTCCCTCACTGCCCGTGGCAGAAGTTAGGCCTTGACATCTTTGACTTCCACGGCAGGATGTACCTCATGGTTATTGATTATTATTCTCGGTGGTTAGAGATAGACGGGCTTCATACAGCCGCAGTGGAGGTCATCATCAAAGCACTACAGACCCTTTTTTACACCCATGGGCTCCCAGATTGAATTATTTCAGATAACAGGCCCCAATTCGCCAACGGCCATTTTCATTGATAATGGGATCTCACATGCCACAAGCTCTCCTCTTCACCCACAAGCCAAAGGGGAAGCAAGACTTCAGTCACATATCACCCCCGCTGACCAAAACGCAGAGAGAGTGAAGGAGTTGAACCTTCGGGAGAAGCAACTCTAATGGTACAATACCAGATGCAGAGTGAAAGCTTTGCTCCCTCTGACGCTGGGCCAGCGAGTTTGGATATGGGACTGAAACGTTGAAGGCCTCATTCTGA
The DNA here is from genome assembly GCF_964194155.1 of Cetorhinus maximus. NCBI lineage: Eukaryota > Metazoa > Chordata > Chondrichthyes > Lamniformes > Cetorhinidae > Cetorhinus > Cetorhinus maximus. Next base: position 106,076,791 of record NC_135892.1, read on the forward strand.
CTAGCAAGGAACGCCCATACTTGTATTTGGCCCAGGTGCCACCTGGAGAAGCAGTCCTCATCGCCCTCACCCCCACCAGACCAGAGGATTTTGACTACCATGTGATGTGGCTGGACAACCCCAACAACATCGCAGGTGCTCCAAGGGTTGTTGACCCACCCGAGGACCCAGGACCCACTCACAGTCTTCCGGCCCAGTGGAGCTGTCACTAGGGCATGCTTGGGCAGAGTGGTTAAGGCCCCTGAGAGACTCGATCCGTAGCTGAGGGACTCAGTGGTGTTGGTGGTTGGCCGGGGGGGAGGGGTGGGACAGCATGCGGTGAGGGCACAGAAATGTAAATAGTTTAAAAACAAAGGTTATGTTAACAGTTAAAGAGAAGATTGTGTACTTGGGGGGAGGTGTGGTACAAAGGTTTAACAAAATGGATGGGCTAATCTATGGGGCATATGATGATGTGGCACTGATGTTAGGCAGTCGGGTACAATGTATGGAGCAGATGGGCAGCCCTGAGGGGTGATGGGTTTTCCTGACAATTCGCTATGTACATACCATAAATAGTGTAAATAAACTAGTTTTCAACGATACGCTTGCAGCTAGAATCCTGTCCGAGCACATTCTACAACAGGGTGGACTGTCAAATATTCCTGAGCTGCTGGAGGTGTCATCCATCAGATGCAGCATTAAACGAGGGGCCTTATGCTGTCTCAGGTGGATTTAAAAGTTGGCACGATTCCACAGAAGAGCCTTGTCTCTGGCCTTCTGGCCAATGTTAATCCCTCAATCAGCGTCACTAAAACAGATTATCTGCCCATTACCATATTGCTCTTTGTGGGAACTTGCTGTGTGCAAACTGGCTGCCGTATTTCCTACATTATAACAGTGACTGTGCTGCAAAGGTACTTTGTCGGTTGCAAAGCGCTTTGGCATATCCTGTGGTCATGAAAGGTGCTATATAAATACAAGTCTTTCTTTTTCTCAGTTGTCAGGATGGTGATGTATTAGGCCTGAGGCTCCTGTCAAGTTGACCAAAGATGCTTAATACTGTCAATTCAATACAAAGTGAAATACATTCCATTTGTCACATTCCACTTTAAGGCTGGCAATAAGTCTGGAAGCAGGATATTATTAGTCGCACTGCTTGCCAGCTGGTGATAAGGCCTGGGCAAATTCTCTTCCATTTTCACGTGCTGTACCTGGTAGTAGAGCCTGGGGCCTATACAGATTAGGAGTGAGTGATAGGCTGGTGCTGAGGCTGGTCAGAGGGTGAAAGGCTCAGGAGGTGAACAGCAGGGAAGGCCAATCTTCGCAGTGAAAGGCTCAGGTGGCCATGGTGACAATGGCCGAGTACATCTTTCCTAGTTTCCTACTGGCTGTTTTTTATGAGGTATGATTGGAGGCAACAGAGCAAAGAAATTGCAGGAATCCCTTTTAGCGTCAATCAGAAACATAACATTCCTGTAGTCGCTTATTCTCGGTTCCAGGTTTGTCCTGTGCCCTAAGCCTCTTAAAAGCTGCTGTTGTCCTACTTGAGTCCTGTATTACTGCCTGCTCCTATAAACACTATCAGGAGCAAGACACTTTGAGATTTCTGCACATCTCGTGAATAGGGTCCTTTCAGAACAGCATGCCATTGTTTATATAACATTTGCTGATGTGGTGGAGGTTCTTGCCATGATACCTTCAGCATCAATAATAACTTGTGTTTATAATGTGAATTTAATGTATGGAGGCACTACAAGGAGGTGAAGCAAATATTGGGCAGTCGTAGGAGAGAAGGGGATTCACCTGACCTCAGCATTCATTCCTTTGGTCTTCTACACTTGCCAATGAGACCAGTTACTTTTGTGTGGTTATTCCTGTTTGTTTCCAATGCGCTGCAATCAATTTCACCCCTAGTTCTAGATTCCCCTATGAGGCGAAACATCCTCATGGATCTACCCTGTCAAGCCCCATCAGAATCTCACATGTTTCAATAAGATAACCTCTCATTCTTCTTTTCTCCAATGAGTTTAGGCCCAACCTGCTCAATCTTTCCTCATAAGACAACCTCTTCATCCCAGGAATCAATCTAGTGAATTTGAGCTGCCTCCAATGCAAGTATATCCCTCCTTAAATAAGGAGACCAAAACTGTACACAGTACTCTAGGTGTGGTCTCACCAAAGCCTTGTACAGTTTAACAAGACTTCCCTACGTTTAAACTCCATCCCCCTTGCAATAAAAGCCAACATTCCATTTGCCTTGTCTTTAGCCAGAGAGTGGTGAATCTATGGAATTCATTGCCACAGAAGGCTGTGGAGGCCAGGTCATTGAGTGTATTTAAGATCGAGATAGATAGGTTCTTGATTGGTAAGGGGATCAAAGGTTACGGGGAGAAGGTGGGAGAATGGGGTTGAGAAACTTATCAGCCATGATTGAATGGCGGAGCAGACTCGATGGGCGGATTGGCCTAATTTCTGCTCCTATGTCTTGTGATCTTATGGTCTTATGCCTTCTGAAATACTTGCTATACCTGCACGAGGCTGACCCTGTCCTGATATTTTTACATGTGCAGGGATGACTGGACAGTGATCATGAAATATGAAACATGATTGAGTGTTTCATTATCCCAGTGTTGTCCAATACATTGACTACTAGCCACATGTGGCTAATTGAAAACCTGGATGTGGCTAATCATAATTCTCATTAGTAAATTGAAATGTTAGTAACTCCTGAGCTTGAGATCTCGATACTGATATTCATAGGGCACATGCGTGTGAATTTTAACCTTTTTGTGTGTTTATTGGTAAGAGGAGAACCAGAGTGTGTGAGTCCTTTTTGATTGTTGTGTGCGATTTACAGCCTTGTTTACTGAATGCTGGAAGTTGTTTGTTCAGTTAATAGACATGTGTGAAGTACATTACCTCTATTGTGTCTGTATTAAAGTGTCTTCTTGAAACTTAAATTAAGGCCTGTTAAACTCTGACAGCTTAACCCAGGCCAGCCCCCTGGACTGACTCAGGCTCCTGACATCACCGTCTGAAGGAAGCCACATGTGATGAAAGTTTCTAGTTTTATTTTGAGTATTATTAATTTAGCAAATAGGTATGTGTGAAGTACATTACCTCCATTGTGTATTAAAGTGTATTTTAAAACTAAAATTGAGGCCTGGTGGATTAAATCAGTTTAGGAGAATAGGACATTGGAGCACAGGATTTAGGAGCAGGAGTAGGCCATTCAGCCCTTTGAGCCTTCTCCGCCATTTAATAAGATCATGGCTGATCTGGTTGCGGCCTCAACTCCACTTTCCTGTCTGCCCCCCCATAACCCTTGACTCCCTTATCTATCAAAAATCTGTTCAACTTGCTGGAGTTTTTTTGAAGAGTTAACAGAGAGGGTTAATGAGAGCAATGTAATTGATGTGGTGTACATGGACTTCCAAAAGGCATTTGATACAGTGCACCAGAACAGAGCAAAGTTATAGCTCATGGAATAAATAGAACAGTTGCAACACAGATATGGCTGAGTGACAGGAATGTAGTCAATGGATCTTTTTCAGGCTGGAGGAAGGTTTATAGTGAAGATCCCCAGGGGTCAGTGTTGGGACTCTTGCTTTTCCTTATATATATTAATGCCATGGACTTTGGTCTCCAGGGCACAGTTTCAAAGCTTGCAGATGATACAAAACTTGGAAGCCTTGTGAACTGTGATGAGGGTAGTGTAGAACTTCAAAAGGACATCAATAATTTGGCGCGATGGGCAGACAGGTGGCAGATGGAGTTCAATGTGGAGAAATATGACGTGCTTCATTTTGGTAGGAAGAACATGGAGAGACAATATAAAATAAAAAGTACAATTCTATAGGGGGTGCAGGAGCAGAGGGACCTGGGTGTATATGTGCATAAGTCATTGAAGGCGGCAGGACAGGTTGAGAACACAATTAATAAAGCATGCAGTATCCTAAGCTTTATTAATAGGGACATTGAGTACAAGAGCAAGGAGGTTATGCTGAACTTGTATAAGGCACTAGTTTGGCCTCAGCTGGAGTATTGCATCCAGTTCTGGTCACCGCCCTTACGGTAGATTGTGAACGCATTGGAGAGAGTGCAGAAAGGATTCAGGAGGATGTTTCCAGGGATGAGGAACTTCAGTTATAAAGATAGACTGGAGAAGTTAGGACTGTTTTCTGTAGAGAAAAGAAAGCTGAGAGGAGATTTCATAGAAGTATTCAAAATGATGAGGGATCTGGTCAAAGTAGATGGGGAGAACCTGTTCCCACTCGTGGAAGGATTGAAAACGAGGCCAATGTTTTCTGTCCGGCATGTAGGGGCGGGCCCCACACGCTGACGTGTAAAACGGCGTGCAGTGACATCAGGCGTGCGTCCCGACATCACTGCGTGTCATTCCGATCTTTGGTTTGGCGGGCGCGCGCTGGAGTTGGCTGCGTGCCCACTGAACTGTCAAAGGCCTGTTAAGGCCATTTAAAAACCAATTCGCCTTATTGAGGAAGCTGCCCATCCGACCTTAAGGTTGGCGGGCGGGCAGGCGAAGAGCCCAGGCGGCCTTCGCATTTTTCATGGAACCTCATCCACGGGCAGGATGAGGTTTCATGAATGTTTTATAAATTAAAGAAAATTTTTAATGAAAATTCATAAACACTGTCACATGAGGGGACATGTCTGAATAATTTTATTTTTTTATTTTTTGCACCTTTAAAACTGAACTTAATCTCCCTGAGGCATGCGCAAGAAAGCACAGGCCCCGATTCTCCCTCCTCCCCCCCCCCAGCCCGCACGGGTAGCACTGAACGCTACCGGGCGTGCGTTACGCTGGGCAGGCCTTAATTGACCCGCCCACGTAACATGGTGGTGTGCAGCCAATCGCGGGCGGCAATCGGCTCTGCGCCCGCCCGCTCCCGACCAGCCCACCCGACGGGGACAAAATTCTCCCCTGAGAGGGCACAGGTTGAAAGTTATTGACAAAAGAAGCAAAAGCGATATGAGAAAAAAATTTTTCAGTTGAAGCATTCAAAGGGGACTTTAGACTGCGATCTGAAATGGGATGTGCAGGGCTACGGGGGAATGGCACTGGGGGAATTACTCATTTGGAGAGCAGGTGCAGACATGATGGGCCGAATGGCCTTCTTCTGCACTGTGACAATTCTGTGATTCTGTGGATTAAAATGGCATTGCCATAGCCACACCCTGTGGCTCGTCAGCAATTTGATTGGGCAACACAAGTCAGGGGCACTGAGGCCAATTGTCTTGCTCCTACTGACACTACAGCTGGATCCAGAAAAAAAACTGACTCAGAATTGAACCTGGGCCTTGTTGCTCTATAAAGTGCAGTGTTATATTAGGGAAGCTATTTAGCTTCCAAAGCCATTGGGAGAACTTCCTTACATGTTTGGGATTTATCATAAACAATTTAGCACTGTTTCCTATTTCTGGCCAACTTTATTCAGCACACAAAATAATTGATATGCCCTTATTAGGACAGAGTATGGTAATGAACACACTGAAACTGTCAGTCACATGGGATCAACCGCTAACCAATACAAACCAAAACAGATTTTCTAATCTTTGCTTCATCTTTACTGCGAAATACTGGAGCATTTAAGAATTGACATCCTTGTTCATTAGGTTTTGTGGGAAATTTAAGGTCAGGAGCAGGCCATTCAGCCCCTCAAGCATGTTCCGTCTTTCAGTTAGATCAAGGCTGATCTGTATTTTAACTCCATCAACCCATCTTGGTTCCATATCGATTAATGCCCTTGCCTCGCCAAAAAAAAATCAATCTCAGTTTTGAAATTTTCAATTGACAACAATGGCCGGGGTGTTTTTGGAGGCCGCAGGAAGGTCAAAACGGGAACCTTCCTGACCTGGCAGATCCTCTCCTTCAGAAAGGTCCCCATCCGCCATATATTTTTGTTGGGGAGGTGGGATGGAGATGGGCTCACCACCAGGTCGGTTGGCTAGAACATCGGTGTCCATTTACTGGAGCATCAGCCCAGTTTTAATGATGAATGTCAGGCCCTCAGATTCTCAATGCTCACCCCTTCCCACCCCACATGCCCCTCTGTGCCCTCTCGTATTCCCCATGTCCCCTCCATGCCCCTTCCTACTCCCATGCCCCTGCCATGCCCCCTCATATTCCCCACGACACCTCCAATGTCCTCCATGTATCCTCCATAGCCACTCATCCAGTATCCACAATGGGAAGACTACAGGATCCATGTCTTTGAAATGGACTTGAAAGGAATTAAACTTCTAACAATTTAATAGAGCTCCCACTCAAACACATTTCATATTGAAAAAACTCTCTTTCATGAAACCCATCCAATAAATTTAAATCCCCTCAAGTGGCCAATCTGTTGTAAAAATAAGCATCTACTACACTAACCACGTCAATGATTTATAATCCTTTAATAACCTCTTAAAACTGTCAATCAAAATGTGAACACAGCCCCCTGCTGAAATAAATGGTTCTGGACCTTTTGAAATGCAGCCAAGCATTCATAACCAGCTCAGCTATAAAAACAACCCTTGGGAAATGAAGACAATGGAGTCTGTTGAAAGCGAAAAAACCCTAAGCTACACCAGATGTCTTGTTAATCTAAGCAGTCCAGAAACAGGTAGAGGCGTTTTTGTTTTCTTAAGCGAAAGCTGCATTTTAGAAGGACTCCAAGAATTTAAATCACTTCAGAATATTAGGTCCGAGATGCCAAGCAGTGTTTAGCCATATAATCAGCTACTTTGGTAAAAAAACAAACCTAATTTACAATACAGCACCCAACTATTCAAACTGAAAGAACAGATTTTTTTTTGTATTTCAAAGCCTGTCAATGAAAGAATTCTAGGAGCAGGTGGCTGTTTTTTTTTTGTCTGGTGCTCCTTCATGGTTCTCTGAGGTGCCGTGAAACACGTCTCCTAACAAAACGTGCCTGACTCCATGAAAATAGCAGTTGTCTAAAATGTCCACCTCTGCAACCGAGTAGGCAAGGGCAGGATTGCTGAGTGTGGGCTCTCTACCTGCACCCTTATCATGGGAACATAAAAATCTCACACGCTGGGAGTGTGGGGCTGGGGGTGGGTGGGGGGGGGGGGTGGCGGGGAGTCCTGGAATTGGGTCCCACCCGCTATTTTTATACCCCCCCCCCCCCCCCCCCCCCCCCCACTGTGCTCGCCTCCGTTCTGACATGGACAGAGACATGGAAATCCGGGCACCTCAATAGTGTCAACAACTTTTGGTTGGCGGGGGGGGTTCCAGAGAGTTCCGCTAGCCTTCATGTAAAGAGGTGCTTCCTGACATCAGCCCTGAATGGCCTAAGCTCTCATTTTAATGTTACGGCCTGAAGTAAAAATAATTTTCGGAGAGGTTTGATTGATTGCAACCTGTCACCACGCAAACTAGCATGTTTCACTCGAGATTACAGTCTCAATGACGGCGGGTGCTACGCGTTAAGTCGTTTGAAACGTGCCCGTGATATCTGCCCCACCATTCTGTATGACAGCCAGTTTCGCATTCGGTGAATCATACGGTATCGGCCGATTGGAAACCATTGAGTTGTATGTTTTGTGACTCAGGGAACCTGTTTCAGTAAGTGCTGCGATCTGATTATCATGTTTACATCCTATTAAGCAATTGAGTCTCTGCCTGAGTGCTTCCCTGAGGCACGCCAGTCCTGGCTTGAGGGGGAAAAGAAAGCGCAGAGGGCAACGCACGGAGATCAACATCCTTCTTGGGGACCATTCGAAAGAAGCCCTGGAAAAGCGTCTGGAGACGGTTCGGAGGAGCTGAATTTCCCCTCCGCAACGTTATTACCGGCAAGGGACGGTGCAGCCTTGTAGGGAGGGTTAGATACATATGCGGCTTGTCATTGTGTTGTTTGAGAGCAAACACTAGAGGGGATGTTCCTACCACACAAAAAAAAATGATATAATTTACTGTCATTCCGCTGCACTGAATGAGAAAAAGTGAAATCTGACCATAAAATGCTTTCAGTGCCATTGCACTCGGCGGCTCAGTTCCCATAGCAACCAGAGCACTTAATCAACTTGGTAAACAGATGGTCAGTGTGCAACAGGCAGCATATGTGACAATAAAGGCCTGACATCACCACAGATGGAGGGTGGAGAGAAGGCTGGTGCAGAAACATAACCTGATATTTCCTCCTCATTTGGTGCTGCATTGTAATCTCTCACACATGTAGATTAGCAGGGCCTTTTCATGCAGAAAGAGAGAAGGGAAAAGGCAGCAGAAAATCTGCTTTTATAAACAGACTTCCACCAACTCACTGTTCACAGCAATTACTTAACCACGTAAGGGGAGAGGGGGAGACCCACGGGCCACTGACCCTGGACACAGGGCACTTGGGTCACTGAAAACCTTTCTGCTATCAAAAATATTATAAACATGCTCAAGTCTCTGAACCTTTGCTCCCCTTTTCCAATTCCCCATTTCCCTCACCTCCTCCAAAGGCAACTGGTCTTTTGCTGAAGTGTTAATAAGGACTTGACTTGACTTAGCTGCATGTCAAACCGAGGATCTTCCTCATCTCCGATATCCTTGACCCTCGCTAAATTTTTTACTCTCTCCCATCTTTGTCATTCCCCCCTCACTTCTCTGTTTCAAGGCCTACCCCGTCGCTCCCTAGTTCTGGAATCCCCTACAGCCCCACTGCTAGCCCACAAACCCTCCGTTCCTCTCAATCTGTTCATCCCCGCTTCCCTCACTCCACCTTGAGGTGTCTCAGTCTGAAGCTCTGGAATTCCCTCCCTATAAATCTCTCTGCTTCCACATCTTCCCACCGTCCTCAAGGACCCCCTCGAAACCAATGTCTTTGACGAAGCTTTTGTCACCATTCCTAACACCTCCTCCTTTGGGCTCGGCATCAATTGTTTTCCTGATGCTTTGCGGAGGTCAAATGTCAGCCATGGCTCCATGGGCTGCACTCCATCAGTTGAAGATGCCGTCTTTCAGGTGAGGTGTTAAACTGTTGCCCTCTCAGCTGGATTGTAAAAACGTCCCACGGCACTATTTGAAAGATAGCAGAGGAGTTCTCCCTGGTGTCCGCGCTGATATTTATCTCTGAACGACAAACCACTACCCAATCAAGGGAGGGAATTCTGAGCCCTAGGGCCTTTGCTGCTGAAGGCACAGCGCACTGATGTGAGATTTTAACTGGCATTTTCGTCACATTCATTTTTTTGTGCCATCAGAGTCCATACCAATCCTTTCCTTTCTCGCTGTGAATGGTTACATAGTGCTGTAGTACTGGCGTGCCCCCACTCCTCTCCTCACAACCCTGCACCGTTTTTGACAGGGCCAGTCTACTCCTGTGTGTGTATTTGCACACAGGGAGGGGGGAAACCATGTTACCTGATGTCAACGAAAGGTTTTTATTTATACATCACCTTTCGCAGCTTCAGGATGACCCAAAGCGCTTTCGTCAATTTAGTTTTTTTTTGGAAGTGTGTTGTAGTGTAGAAAACACAGCAGCCAATTTATTCACAGCAAGCTCCTACCAACATAATGGCCAGATAAGAGGAATAAATATTGGTCAGGACACTGGGAAGAACTTGCCTGTTCTTCTTCAAAGTAACACCAAGGGATCTTTTACATTCACCTGAGGAGGCAGATGGTTTAACGTCTCTTTAAGTCGTAACTCCGGCTGTGTACTACACCCTCAGTTCTACGCGGGGAGTGTCAGTCTAGAGTTGGCGATCAAGTTTCTGGAACTTCCACATCTTCTTCATCAGCAGCAAGTGTCCTACCCACTGAGCTACAGCTGGACAATGGATACCTTGTGCCGTTCACCTTGTCCAGTGCTCCGTCTGTACTCCAGTACCAGTTAGCCAGAAGTGTGTTTACATGATCTGGGCTGTGACAACGATTTCTTTATTTGTTAAAAGCCAACAGCCTGCCACCATGTCGTGTGTGTTATAATGATGTAAAGGCACCAATTGCTCATAAGGGATTGGGTAAACACGTTTGGGTTCGCTTATTAAGAACAGGCACATGTGAACAGATCTACATGGACAGGAAGCTTGAGGACATCAGAGCTGCAGAGCTGTGTGTCTGTGCTCCGTCCAGGACAAAGTGAGACTGAGATCACATGACACACTTCCCTGAAAGTGATGGCATGCTGCTATCCCTTAAAGGCGTATTACAACGAAAGGGGAATGTATGTGAGGGGCGGAGGGACAGACAGGAATGACGTGTTCACGATACTCTGCACCTCAAAGGTGGTGAAGGTGTTAACTGGAAATCTGGAGCTTCTCTACTTGAACGAAGTGAGAACTTCACCTCTGACTGCACCGACAGTGCTGCTCTGAAACCAACCATTTACCTGGCTTTTCACCTCTAGATGTTAGTGCCTGGGGAACCAATATAGAAAGAGGTTAGAGAATTTATCTCAATATTGGCCAAGTGCAAATAATCACACTTCACCTGTTCTAAATCTAGAGATCTGAGCTGATAAGTTTTTTTACTCTCAATTTTTATCTGTTCTCACCTTAAGGCACTGACATTTTGCTGGGTATTAGTTCAATGGCAGCGAGTTACAGTATTGGTGCTCTGCCCAAATGGCCATTCATCATGGATGAACCTTGATAAGGAGTGCCATTAGAGTGTCTCTGGAGGCTTTATAACCTCACCTTTTCCTGTTCTTCCTCCATGCCTGCACAAGTATATCTTTGCAGCAAGAGATACTGCGGGTGCCTGGGGAGAAGGGAAGAACTGGGTGATTTTCAACTCCCTGTGTCTAAGTGCATAGTGAACACTTGCAGGTCCTCATAACCACCGCACATCTAAGATGAGGCTAACTCAGTACGGACTGAGAGTTGCAGCTTGTACCTGTTAATCCATGTGGTTATGTGTCACTGCCTTCTTAACCAATTGAGGCAGCAGGGGGCTTGACTTCAGATTTTAAATAAACTTCACAAAAGTTGAAGGTGTCTAACAGAGGCTTTTATTCTGCCATGCAATGTTACTACATTTCTCGGTTCACAAGCCTCCACTGGGTCAACAATGGCCCTTTTAAGCCTTCTCTGGATGACTGATGAACAGACTGCTGGCTGTACAACTGAAAACAGGCTCAAATCCTGGCCCTGCATTCAATTAAAAGCTTGCCAGTGCTGCTGGGGGTGGAGGGGGGGAAGAGACTTTAATTGGATGCCTGTCTCGGTCAGTTCCCTGCGTTTCGTTCAGAGATGATGCAGAGCACGTCGCAAGGAAGGCCAATTCCACTTCTCTCCAACACACACACACGCGCAAAGATCCACTTTTCCACTAAAATAATGAACACACACCCTTCAATAAGGAAACATTTCAGCTCCCCCTTGGCTGGAAAAGCTGTGCAGCGTATAATTAGAGAAAAGCACTGAAGCGCAGGATAACGTGTAAACACTTTACATTAGCAGTTGTAAATGTGTACACATTGTGACTGTGTGCTTAATACAATACTGCCATGGAAACCTGCACCTGTTTTCTGGGAGATCTGTATTATGTGCACTGACTATAGTGCTCATTAATCCCTGATAAGATAATGATAGGAGTGAAATTTCTGGCTGCTGCTCTGACTGTTGCAGTAGAACCCCTTTAGGAAGCTGGCACACACACACACACAGCTTTGCCCTCCAACTTGACTTCTGCCGAGGCGTACTGTATTGTAAAAGCCTCCTTCTGCGTTTTTGTTTTCTTCTTCCACACATGTCGATGCCTTTGCCTAGCTCGACGAGGTTTAAAGTTAAGGGACCACCGTCCTGCCAAAGCGCCTCGAAAACCTGTCAAGCCCTCTAATTGCTGTAAATGAAAGGCCTCCTGCGGCTCTGGGTTATTTGTCATGGTTGTGCCAAAGGTGGTACGTGTATGGAATATGCCCCACTTTCTGGAGGCCCTTGTCACACACTGCTTTAGTGTGGAGGCGTTACTTCCATAATTTGAATATGAACTGGAAGTGGCAATGTAGCACCTACACGCTTTCATCTTGCACCATCCTGTGGGAAACCTTCTTCCCTATTAATCTGTGAAGACCATAAACCTGTTGTTCCAAAAGGCATCTGTGGCCTCTCCCATCCGGGCTCCGAAATAGGCACATTTGTTCACTAACTGCTTCTCTAAACCCTGGAAAAATTCACTCAAAATTGAACCTCGCCACTTCAGTGAGATCTTTGCACACCCGGGAAGATGTTTCTTTTTTTAAAATTCTCGCATGGGGTGTGGGCGTCACCAAGGGCAGCATTTATTGCCCGTCCCTAATTACCCTTGAGAAAGTGGTGGTGAGCCGCCTTTTGAACCGCTGCTGCAGTCCATGTGATGTAGGTACCCCCACAGTGCCGTTAAGAAGGGAGTTTGATGATTTTGACCCAGCGGCAGTGAAGAAACGGTGCCAGGATGGTGTACGGCTTGGAGGGGAACTTGCAGCTGGTGATGTTCCCATGCACCTGCTGCCCTTGTCCTTCTAGGCGGTAGAGGTTGAGGGTTTAGAAGGTGCTGCTGAAGGAGCCTTGACAAGTTGCTGCAGTGGATTTTATATAAGGTGCATGTAGTATAAGGCTCTGACACAGGAAGGGTTAATGTGGGACTTGGTACAGCAGCACCCACAGTGTGATGTAAAGGAACACATGACCCAAGTCTAGAGGGCAGTCTGTACTGGACAGAGATGTGTGTAGACGCAAGCATGGAGGCAGCTCCTAGCTTAGAACTTATACTGTATATAGTTACAAGTAGTTAACTTATTACTTATTACTATTAAACTATACAAGACTTAGAATCTCTTCATGAGACCTACCAAACTACACAAAGCTTACAACAGTTCACACTGCTGCCACAAAGCGTCGATGGTGGAGGGAGGGAATGTTTAAAATGGTGGATGTGGTGCCAATCAAGCGGGCTGCTTTGAGCTGGACCGTGTCAAGCTTCTTGAGTGTTGTTGAAGCTGCACTGATCCAGGCAAGTGGAGAGTATTCCATCACACTCCTGACTTGGGCCTTGTAGATTGTGGACAGGCTGTGGGAAGTCAGGAAATGAGTTACTCATCTCAGAATTCCCTCTCTCTGACCTGCTCTTAGAGCCACAGTATTTATATGGCTGGTCCAGTTCAGTTTCTGGTTACTGATAACCCTCAGGATGTTGATGATGGGGTATTCAGCGATGATAATGCTGTTACTGTCAAGGGGAAATTGTTAGATTCTCTCTTGTTGGAGATGGTCATTGCCTGGCACTTGAGTGGCACAGTTGCCGCTTATCAGCGCAAGTCTGACTGTTGTCCAGGTCATGCTGCAGGTGAACACTAGAAACAAAATATTTACGAGTCATACAGCAGAGAGGAGGCCATTTGACCCATCATGCCGATACCAGCCCTCTAAAAGAGGGCTACCCAATTAATTCCACTCTCCTTTTTCTGCCTAGCCCTGCACTTGTTTCATTTTTAAGTATACATTTAATTCACAGAATCACAGTGCAGAAGAGGCCCTTCGGCCCATCGAATCTGCACCGACATGTGAGAAATACCTGACCTACCTACCTAATCCCATTTACCAGCACTTGGCCCATAGCCTTGAATGTTATGACGTGCCAAGTGCTCATCCAGGTACTTTTTAAAGGATGTGAGGCAACCCGCCTCCACCACGCTCCCAGGCAGCGCATTCCAGACCGTCACCACCCTCTGGGTAAAAAAGTTTTTCCTCACATCCCCCCTTAACCTCCGGCCCTTCACCTTGAACTTGTGTCCCCTTGTGACTGACCCTTCAACTAAAGGGAACAGCTGCTCCCTATCCACCCTGTCCATGCCCCTCATAATCTTGTACACCTCGATCAGGTCACCCCTCAGTCTTATCTGCTCCAACGAAAACAATCCAAGTCTATCCAACCTCTCTTCATAACTTAAATGTTTCATCCCAGGCAACATCCTGGTGAATCTCCTCTGCACCCCCTCCAGTGCAATCACATCCTTCCTTTAATGTGGTGTCCAGAACTGCACACAGTACTCCAGCTGTGGCCTCACCAAGGTTTTATACAACTCCAACATGACCTCCCTACTTTTGTAATCTATGCCTCGATTGATAAAGGCAAGTGTCCCATATGCCTTTTTCACCACCCCACTAACATGCCCCTCCGCCTTCAGAGATCTATGGGCACACACGCCAAGGTCCCTTTGTTCCTCAGAACTTCCTAGTGCCATGCTGTTCATTGAATACTTCCTTGTCAAATTACTCCTTCCAAAGTGTATCACCTCACAGTTTTCAGGGTTAAATTCCATCTGCCATTTATCTGCGCATTTGACCATCCCATCTATATCTTCCTGTAGCCCAAGACACTCAACCTCACTGTTAACCACCCGGCCAATCTTTGTGTCATCCACAAACTTACTAATCTTACCCCCCACATAGTCATCTATGTCATTTATATAAATGACAAATAATAGGGGACCGAGCACAGATCCCTGTGGTACGCCACTGGACACTGGCTTCCAGTCACTAAAGCATCCTTCTGTCATCACCCTCTGCCTCCTACAACTAAGCCAATTTTGAATCCACCTTATCAAATTATCCTGTATCCCATGTGCATTTGCCTTCTTTATAAGTTTCCCTTGTGGGACCTTGTCAAAGGCTTTGCTGAAATCCATATAAACTACATCAACTGCACTACCCTCATCTACACACCTGGTCACCTCCTCAAAAAATTCAATCAAATTTGTTAGTCATGACCTCCCTCTGACAAAGCCATGCTGACTATCCCTGATCAAACCTTGCCTCTCCAAGTGGAGATAGATACTCTCCTTCAGAATTTTCTCCAATAGTTTCCCTGCCACTGACGTGAGACTCACTGGTCTGTAGTTCCCTGGCTTATTTCTACAACCCTTCTTAAATAGGGGAACCACATTAGCTGTTCTCCAGTCCTCTGGCACCTCCCCCGTGGCCAGAGAGGAATTAAAAATTTGGGTCAGAGCCCCTGCAAACTCCTCCCTTGCCTCCCTCAGCAGTCTGGGACACAAATCATCCGGACCTGGAGATTTGTCCGCTTTAAAGCCTGCCAACACCTCCAATACCTTGTCACTCCCTATATCAATTTGCTTAAGAACCTCGCAGTCTCTCTCTTCCCTTTTGGAAATTACCATTACATCTGTTTCTGCCACCCTTGCAGGCAGTGCATTTCTGATCATAAGTGCTCCCTGAACAAAAACATTTTCATCTCCCTCCTGGCTTCTTTGCCAAATTGCTTAAACATAAAAAGCACTGTTGGGAGTTCATTCCTGTTATGCCACTGCGCTTGAAGTATTGAATTGAACAAGAAGCATTTCTGAAAGCTGACAAAGGCTGACTCCTCTAGTTAAGTGCCTTTCGCACCATTAAACTCTCAGGATATGACTACCCGAGACATTACAAGAGGAATTCCGGTATTTCTGAAATTTCTTAAAATGAACTTGCCAGATTTTTATCTATCTTATACATGATTGTTAACAGACTCACCCTTTTGGAAACAGACTCATCCACTTTAAGATTAAAAAGATCTCGGGGTAAATATTAGTCTGGGCCTGTTTCTGGCAATTGACTCAAGGCAGCAGACTCCTGAGCCAAGAAGGCTGAGGGTTTAACGTGCCTCATCTGTATATGTTGGGGCAAGCTGTTGGCGCCTGTCACTCCATGAGAGACACTAACAATTTTTTGGGTAAGTGCCTTGCTAACAGTGGCCCATCAGGGGGTCTAGGACTGGTGCAGGAAGCTGGCCGTTAATTGGTCAGCCAGCGTGAAGTCGTGGTCGGGGCCCCATTGTGAGCGGCGGACCGTTTCGCGGCCCCTCTCAGGCCCGCCCGAGGAGGGCAAAATCCTCCCCATACTGTCGGCCCCACCACTCCCGCTCCCTCCACCACCAGCTCCCACCCCCACCGATCCTTTAACCCACTCCCCGCCAGTCAAACCCGACCCTGCCCTCAGCCACAGTCCATGACAAGAGTAGTTTGAACATAAAAAATAGGAGCAGGAATAGACCACATGGCCCATCGAGCCTGCTCCACGTTCAATACGATCCTGGATGATCTTGCGATTCGGCTCCATTTTCCTCTCAGCAAGTCAATCTTTGTGATACACTTTGATTGTCCCACTTTCTCAATGCAATCTTCCAACTGTGGAATAGGAGATGAATCCGCTTTTGTCACTGCATTCACTTTTCAATAATCCACACAGAGTCTTTGTGTTTCATCCAGCTTCTGCGCCATCACAACAGGTGAACTCCAGTTACTACAACTAGACTCAATGATGTCATTTTGAAGCATGAATTCAATTTCCTTCTGTACTTGTGATAATTTTGCTGGATTTAGCCTATCAGGATGTTGCCTTATTGAAACTGAATCATCCACATTTACGTCATGTGAAGCTAAATTTGTCCTCCCTAGCTGATTCCCACAAATAGCTTTATGTGACTGCAATAGCTTCTCCAAATCACTTTGGCTCTTGTCTGGAAGGTAACTCAATATTACATTTAAGTTTTTAAGTGCCCCCTCATTATCTTATTTGATTAGAGGAAAATCAATTTTGGAATCCTTCATTTCTACCTCTTTCTCATTATCTACCAACACCTTTTGGTCATCTTCCCTGGCAAAGTACTTTTTAAGTATATTTACCTGACACACCCTCTGCTTCTTTCTTCTATCTGGAGTAATTACTGAATAATTTACTTCACTCAGTTTGTTTTCAATCCTGTAAGGTCCACTAAATCTTGCCTTTAATGGTTCACCCAATACTGGAAATAAAACTAATACTTTTACCCCAGCATAAAAACTGCAAGCTATAGCCCTATTATCAGCCTTCGCCTTCATTAGCTGCTGTGATCTCTTTAAATGGTCCTTAGCTAATTAACATGCTCTGTTTAATCTTTCTCTGAAGTTTGTCACGTAATCCAGGAGAGTAGTTTCCAAATTTTGATCCACTAATTTCTCCTGAATCAACTTCAGTGGTCCCCTTACCTCATGACCATAGACTAATTCAAAAGGACTAAATCCTGTTGATTCATTAGGAGCGTCCCTAATAGCAAGTAAAAAGAATGGAATTCCCCTATCCCAATCCTGTGGATAGTCTTGACTATGAACTCTCATCATGGTTTTTAAAGTTTGATGCCATCTTTTCAAAGCACCCTGTGATTCAGGATGATAAGCTGTTGCCTTAAACTGTTATATCCCCAAGCTGTTCAGTACTTCCTTAAACAGCTGTTACTTGAAATTTGAACCCTGATCAGATTGTATTTCTTTTGGCAAATCATATCTGGTAAAGAATTTAGTCAACTCTTCCACAATTCTCTTTGCTGTAATATTTCGCAAAGGTATCGCTTCCGGAAATCTTGTAGACACATCCATTATTGTCAGCAAGTACTGATTTCCACTTTTAGTCTTAGGGAGGGTCCTACACAATCAATCAGGATCCTGGTAAAAGGCTCCCCAAATGCTTGAATCTGAATTAAAGGTGCCAATTTAATCACTGCTTGAGGTTTCCCTGTCACCTGACATGTGTGACATGTTCTACAGAATTTAACTACATCCTTATTCCTAAATGTCCAGCTACTGGAATTTCATGAGCTGCTGTCAAATTCTCCTTTCTGTATGCAGATCTGATGCACTACCATCCATTTTTCATCTGCTGAAACATGAGATGATCTCCACTTCCTCATTAGCACATTACCTTTAAGGTAATAACATTCTGGAATATATTCTGCCTGTTTCTGAGTAAGCTATCTGATATAACTGCTTTATTTGTGGATCTTCTGCTATAACTCTACAAGTTAAACTGAACTATACACTTCAGCTTCATTCTCCTCCATTCCCTCTCCCTGAATAATCTTATCAAAGGTAGTATCAGCTAACTGAATATCAGCATCTTTGCCCTGCCTTTTAAATTCCTCCTCTTACTGTTTTAACCTGAGAGTTTGTGATCTCATTACTACACAGTCTGGAGACAATCCAGGAGGCTCTTTCGGTAACACCTCTGTTGAATGCGCCTTCACAGGCTGCTTGACTACAACAGGCATACCCAACATCTGTGTCCCAGCTATAACATTACCTAAAATAAACTGAACCCCTGCAATGGGCAATTTTTCTACCCCTCTAACAGTCACCTCACCTATTTTCCACTTACTCTTTAAATTCACCTTCCACAATGGAATAGCTTTAGTATCTCCATAAATCCCGCTTATTATCACTTTTTCCTGCAATACTCCCTCTAAACAACAAATATCACTATCCCATAACAATGAGGATTGACTAGCTCCTGTGCCTCTTAAAATTATAATATCTTTCCCTGCTCCACCCTGTACATATGGAAAGACTTTCCCTTCACATACAAAACATGTCTGTACAAAAACAGAATTACCTGGAAAAACTCAGCAGGTCTGGCAGCATCGGTGGAGAAGAAATCAGTTAACGTTTCGAGTCTTCATGACCCTTCGGCGGAACATGTCTGTAACCTGTCCTTCAGAACTCCCTTGGGTAAATTGTGAACACATTCCCACTTCTTTACTGATCACTGATTCTTCTTGCTTTGCCTGTATACAACCTACTGGTTTTTCCTGTGCCTGGGTCTCAGAACCCACAGTATTCTTATTTCCAGGACTTTTCTCATTCCAACTGCTGCAACAGATTTTCCCTGTAACCTCCAACACATTAACTTTGTATGCCCAACCTTATTACAATGTTAACAGCTCAGTTTTCAAGTGTCACTTCTACCCTCAACACCTTCCTTTTTGGTCTGAGAAGAAGTTTCCTGGGAATTTCCACCTATTCATCTTCCCTGAATACCCACCTTCGTTTCACCTTCCCACTTCCTATCCTTTTCGGATTTAAAAGGGTGATGAAAAAAAAGTTTAGATCTATGAACTAACTCACAATCATCAGCTATTTCTGCTGCTTACCTTGCCATTTTAACTCTCTTCTTCCACTCGGGTTCTCGTTATTGAAGGAATTGAATCTTTAAATTTTTCCAAAAGAATTACTTCTCTAAGAGCTGCATATGTTGTCTCTACCTTTAATGCCCGTATCCACCAGTCAAAATTACTTTGTTTTACTCAAACTCAATATAAGTTTAGCCAGGCTGTTTCCTTATATTTCTAAATTTCTGACTGCGTGCCTCAGGAACTAACACACATGCACTCAAAGTAGCTTTTTTTACTGCATCATAATCCACCGATACTTCTTCTGACAGCGAAGCCTAAACCTCATGAGATCTACCTACCAATCTGGACTGTAAAAGCAATGTCCAGATTTCTTGTGGCTATTTCATCTGCTAACTATCTTCTCAAATGAAATGAAGAACGCCTCTACCTCCTTTTCCTCAAACTTCGGAAGAGCCCGCACAAATTTAAACATCTCCCCACTGGGCTTTAGATTGGAAGTGATCATTTCACCCTCAGAACCTCCCTCAGCCTCTGAGATCTCTTTTTTAACTTCTAGCTTTTTAAGCTGATATTCTCTCTCCCTTTCTCTCTTTCCTCCATTGTTAATTTATTCAGTGCCAATTCCCTTTCCTGTTTTCTTTCTCTCTCCTGCCTTTCTCCTTGCTCCCTTTGAAATACCCTTTTTCCTTTTCCTCTGTCTCTAATTCCAGTTTTTCCATTTCCATTGCTTGTTCATGCCTCTTCATTTGTAACTGAAGTCTCACTACCTCCAGCTGTGACTCACTAGTTTCAGGCACCCCTTCCAATTTCAAATGCTGTGTTATCACTTCAACCATGTCTGCTTTTTTTGCACCTACAGTGAACCTCAACTGCAACTCATCCGCCAATTCCACTAATTTACCCTTAAGAGACTTTTTGTAAACCAATCAGTTACCTCTTCTACTCCAAGAAAAGTCTTAGCTATGGATAAAGCCATTTTTGCAGTCTCATCACTTTAAAATCCCTCACACCAACTCCTGAGTTCAATGTGTATCTCGTACCCCCGTAGCCTTAAGATTCACCAACTCCAAGCCAAAAATCCCACAAAGAGCCTCCAATTTTGTTATGACGTGGCAGGTGATGTGTGCCAGGCAGACCAAATCCACAAGGGAAACTTGGCCACGCTATCAAAACCGTTTTGCAATTTGTATTTATTATGAGAAGATTTGCGTACTGACTTCAGGAGTAATGAATCCATTAACACCTTTAGAGATTTTAAAAGCTAAATTAAAACATTTATTAACAAAAGAAAAAATTTCAAGCACATATATAAGATTACAGTTATTTAATACTATAATAAATCTCCAAATCCCAAATTAACCTGACTCCCAACCTCACACCCCCTTTAAAGCAGCAGTCCAAAATAGATTTAAATTTAAACAATCAAGCCAGCAAGTTTACCACAGCACCCACTCGATAGTGGAATTCCAAAGGCATTCCTCCGCCTTTGGTTACTGAACAGAGCAGGCTTCTGCAAAGTGGCTGGAGGTTTCCCCAAGGCTGTTTTATATGGCCCTCTTAGGTCTTCCTTCACACCTTATATGCTAAGCCCTCATCCATGTTTACTCATTAGTATTTCAAATGCTTTTTATCCCTAACTTCTTTTGATAATTTCAAGCTTGCAGTCTATCTGACTCTACTTCAATTAAATCAGCTACACAGACAACCATCCACACTCAGACCCATAAACCTACTTTACAATAAACCTCAATAATATAATGAAAAATGTTAGTTTCACTCCCCATATCCCTTAACTCCCTGAAAGACCAAAAATCTGTACATTCCAGTCTTGAATGTATTCAACGATGGAGTAACCACAACCCTCTGGGGTAGAGAATTCCAGAGATTCACAATGAGTAAGGAAATTTCTTCTCATCTATGTCCTAAATGATCAGCCCCTTATCCTGAGACGGTGCCCTCGTGTGTTAGATTCCCTGAAAAGCGGAAACAATCTCTCAGCGTCCACCCTATCAAGCCCCTTCAGAATTTTGTAGGTTTTAATGCCTCTCATTCTTCTTAACTCTAAAAAAAGAGAAGCCCAATTTGCTCAGCCTCTCATCGTAGGACAACCTTCATCCCAAGGACCAACTTAGTGAACCTTCGCTGTACTGCCTTCAATGAAAGTATATAATTTTTTTAACGTGGAGACAAAACTGCACACTGCTCCAGATGTGGTCTCACCAAAACCTTGTACAACTGTAGAAAGAAGTCTTGCTTTTTGTACTCCCCTTGCAATAAAGGTCAACATGCCATTTACCTTCCGAGTTACTTGCTGCACCTGCATTCTTTGTACAAACACACCCAAATCTCTTTGAACATCAACACTTAAAAGTTTCTCACTTTAAAAAAAATCTGCTTTTTTATTCTTACAACCAAAGTGAATAACTTCACACTTCCCTGTATTCTACTCCATCTGCCATCTTTTTGTTCACTCACCTAACCTGTTGATATCTCTTTGCAGCCTCTGTGTCCTCCCCACTGCTTAACTTTCCACCTAGCTTGGTATCATGAGCAAATTTAAATACATTACTCTCTGTCTTTTCATCTGTCAGTAATATAGATTATAAATAGCTGACGCCCGAGCACTGATCCTTGTGGCACTCCACTATTCACTGCCTGCCAACTTGAAAAAGCCCTGTTTATGCCCACTCTCAGTTTTCTATCAGTTAACCAATCCTCTATCCATGCTAATGTATTACCCTCAACTGCATGAGCCCTTATTTTGTCTATTAACCTTTGGTATTGCGCCTTATCGAATGCCTTTTGGAAATCCAGGTATACTACATCTACCGGTTCCCCTTTATCCACCCTACTAGTTACATCCTCAAAAAACTGTAATAAATTTGTCAAACAGGATTTTCCTTGTTGGTAAAACCATGTTGACTTGTTCTAATCATACTATGCTTTTCTAAGTGCTTTGTTAAGACTTCCTCTATAAAAGATTCCAGCATTTTCCCAGCAACTGATGTTAGGCTAACTGGCCTGTAGTCCACTGTTTTCTCTCTCCCTCCTTTCCCGAAAAGTAGTGTTACATTTACCAACTTCCAGTCTAGTGGGACCGTTCCTGAATCTAAGGAATTTTGGAAAATCATTGCCAGCGTACCCACTATCTTTGCGGCTGCATAGCATTCGTGACTGAGAACCCTGGCTGACTGACAAGAGTGGGACGTCACCTAAAATAATTATTGGTGCAGTTCAGGGAATTGAGGCTTCTGCTAGAAATTAAATTTGATTTGTAATTTCCATCCAGAAATTTTGGCCAGTCCCGCAGGAAATGAGAAATCCCTGGGCTGCTGCACATTTCCAGTAGACAACCTAGGCAGTCAGATATATATCCTCTTGTGTAGGCTGATGTACTCCTGTACCAAATACAGACCCTTTGCTGTGCTGTGTGCATTGACCAGATTTGCTCTCTTATTTTCATTTTGTCCTAAACAGGTTCCACGAACATGTTTGCACTAATATTGAATGGTGCGGCCATAGATTTCCTTTGCACATTTGAAATAATTGCATCAAACTAGCCGTTAGTTTTCCATGTTTCGAATCCCAGTCAAACACTTGAGTAAAAAGCTATTAACCTTACGCCCAGCCAGCAGCATTCAAAGTGCGTCTGAACGTCACTCTGGGGCTGAGGAATTCTCCACACATTTTCCAAGCCTCCATCGATTGGACTTGGGACCCAGGAAAAAAAAAATCACAAAATTTACATCACACAAACAGGCCATTCAGCCCGACTGCTCTATACCAGTGTTTATTGGTCTACATAAGTCTCCTCCTGCCCTACTTCATCTAATGTTATAAGCATATCCTGTATTCCCTTCTCCCTCAAACCTCCCATTAAATGCGTCCATGCTATGCGCCTCAACTATTTGATATGGTAGTGAGCTCCACAATCAAACCACTCTCTATGGTTTGATGCCATGGTATGAGGCACAGAGTTAACCTCCTTTATCTTTCTAGGTGCCCATCGGATTATTGCACTCCTGTCATACCTGCTGCACAGTAACTCCATATTGAGGGCTCCCCTCTGCCCTACAATCAGCCACTTTCCCCTTCCAACAGGACTCCAAGTTCTCTTCGGTGAATGAGGCCATCCATGCAGTTCCCCCAGCCATCTTCCACACCCACAGGGTAGCTTCTGCCCAAAGTTACGCACGGCCCTCGAAGAGCTGGTGCATTTTTGGACACCCTGTTCTCTCACTCAACTGAACTCAGTGCTTGGTCAAATTAATCAACTCCGAAGAATCTGTGTGGGTCAAACATCACAGGCGCACAATCGCAGAACTGGCTCTAATGAGCCAATCTGTATCATTAATGTATATTAATTCTCAGCTTGCTCACCTACACTGGTATTATCCTGGTCCTCCAATTTCATCTTGTGTTCAGTCCAAATCTCTTCATGTCTCGATCCTTCCTAACTCTGTAACACTCTGGTCAGCTTTACAACCCTCTGACAACTCTGCATTCTTCCATCTCCGGCCTCTTGTGCATCAGCCGCTTCCTTTGATTCACCACTGGTGGCTGTGCTATCAGCTGTCCAGGCTCCGCTCGCTGGAATTCCTTCCCTGCGGCATCTTGTCCAAATGGTCGCTATTTATCTGCAAACCCCGACAGTGAGCATTGTGGGGTGTGGGGGGGGGGGGGGGGGGGCTGCTATTTCACCATGTGGGGCATCACAGTTAAATCCCATCATATTCTCAATTTTCACATACACACTTTCCCAGCAGGGTCATTGGATTGCTATTGAAACTGCCAACGCTGGACGATTTACCTGCGGCAGCTGTGGAGTTGTTGAAACTATTTCCTGGGGTCAGTTGACTCCGCTATAACTGGGAATCAAACCGGGGACTTTCCTGACATGACTCAGATGGAGAGACTTGCACAGATATCAGCGATGCCCATATTATGTTTTATGAATCATATTTAATATTCTGCTCTGTGTGCATAACAAAGTATTTCAAATACAAAGTCAATAGTTGGAAGGATGTTTCCAGTAATTTTGCTATGGAACACACAGAAATCAATGCTGATTCTTCCTTTAGATCAAATGGCATTTTCAACCCTTTAAAATTCCACAATCCAACTAATTCCAGCCGGAATGAGGACCTTGAAATCTAGGTCACCTAAAAATACAAATGTAAACACAAAATAACAGTTAGACCTTTAAACAGAAAGAAAGATCTTGCATAAAGAGATATGATTATGAGTTATTTTAGACAAGATTAGCTCAGTTAGCTTTATTCATCCAGTTCAAAATATTAGGAAAAGCCCTTTGATTGTGTCAATGCTGCGGGCACCGACATTAATGAGGTGATGCACTCTTGATGCCAGCCTGCAGGCATGAACACAAGATCATGATGGGTGAACCTGGTACGGGCTGGTATGGGTGTGTGTGAGGAGGGCCTTGCAGGACACGGCTCATACTGTCGCGACAGATATGGTGTGCACCTTTACATGTAGGCGACACAGTGCCATAAACATCCGCTGCATGGTTATTGAGTGTTAACAGAACACTCCAGTAGACTGTACACTCGCAGAAATCATACGTGTCAAACTCCAATTCTTTTCTTAAACCACTGAGGTCTCTTCTCATGGTGAGGTAAAATGGGGGGGGGCTCACAACATTTATATTAATACACAGGATCTGCATATAGCAAGGAAAGTTCAAAATATTGATACTGGTTGGTAGACCAGTCTTGCAGCAAAGCTGTACAAGCCAGAGGGTCCCAGCTTTGATCCCCAGTTCATGCTGAGTTAACTGACTGAGGAGCCCCTGGGTTGGGGGAGGGAGGAACATTTGAAACAGGGTTCCTGTTCCTGTTCCTGACAATTATCCAGCGACCTTTGCCAGAAACTGCGTCATGTATGGATGTGGGATGCACCTTGCAGTTGAATAGCCAACTTGTCTTGAAGTCTTGGGAGTGGTTTAAATGATGGCCTTTGACTTCAATGGGAGAGAAAGTCGTGCATGGTGCAGAGTGACCAGCATGTGCTATTAGTGAAGACCAATTTCATGACCCTCATCTCTGGACTGTCTAGACTCAAAGATGAAGAAGTGACTTGGGCAAGCCATGAGAGGAAGAGTATTTGGAGAACCATTCTGTAGCGGGGAAAGGAGGATGGCAGAAAACAGGCAGAGAAACCTTCACATGAAAGAATGGAATCATAAAGAGATAGCTGATCTGGTGCTTCTGTCTGATGAGGTTGTTATAGACAATGTGTAAGGAGAATACGAACAACACACACCCTTGGATTCACACCTGGGGCAACAGCACAGGAGTCGAGAGCTTGGTTTCTCCTGTGGGTGAACACACTTTAACATCAAGGACACATAAACTGAAGGATGGCAATCCCCTTGACCTTAACTGGAGTTAGGAAAGAGCCCTGAAGGCACTGGCGAATTCCTGGAGGGGCAGCAGGTATAAGGAGCGGTGAAGCAAAATGTATTTCTCAAACTGGAACTGGTTTCATACAAGGATGGGCATTAACTTTACACAGATCCAGATTCTTGTCCATTTGAAGAATCTACGACTATATATGCTCTATGCCACCTTCACTGGAGTGAAAATCCATGCAGGGATATCAGAATGATCTGTGTGGGAGTTTTTTGGTGGAATGTGGTCACTTATCCCTATACCATCAAATTTGATGGCAATGCCTGTGTGTGAATCTTCACACTAGCAGAGATGAGGGTCATGAAATTGGTCTTCACTAATAGCACATGATGAGCTGGCTGGTCGCTCTGCGCCATGCACGACTTTCTCTCCCATTGAAGTCAAAGGCCTTAATTTAAACCACTCCCAAGACTTCAAGACAAATTCTGCACATCTTAATACAATCCAATTTGATCTTAGTGAGTTACTTGACCAGTTACCCCAGACACACCTTGAGTAATTCCAGAAGAGATTCCAATTAGGCACTGCAAAGGTGAGGATTGCAAATCTGCAAAAATGCCTTGGTAAGAGGTTCCACTTTTGACAATCAGGAGAAGAGAATTTCAAACATGTGAGTGGACTGCAAGGTATTTCCATAATCACAACCATGTGAAAGATGCAGAGTCTAGCTAAAAGTGACCCTTCACTGGACACAGTGCTTCAAAATGGAGCATGAATTTTCTACCGACTGTAGATTGTGCTCGGCAATTATTTTAAAACAAGTCTCTCCAACATTTACTTTTTCACACTGCAGACTGAGTGCAGAAATATAAATATGGAGGGGTTATTAGTATAACACCGTTAGCAATAGCTCCAATAGGGAAGTCACAAGAAACATCTTTACCTGGAATGTGGAACTCGTGACCACTAGGACAAGTTGGGAAGTGGAATGCCTCTGGTGGTGCCAGACCCTGGTGAGTTATCAAGACCCCCTCGCCCACTGCCAACTGCTGCTCTGAAAACGTTCGAGGGCTGTGCTGCTTCTGCCACCCAACACGCCCCTCTCTTCTCGACAAATTTTTATCTTTAATTTGAATGCCTCGATTGAACCTGCCTCCCATAGACTCTCTGGCAGTGCATTCCAGACCTTAACCACTCGGTGCGAGGAAAAGCATTTTTTTCATGTTGCTATTCACGTCACCTGTAGACGTGTGTAAGACTGCCCAATATGATTCCCCAAACTATTATATCTGATAAAATGTTAGGAATACATTTCACTTGGTCCTGAGCCATTCGAAGGAAGACTGAGTGGGTTCCATTACAGGAGTACACTGTGACCTGCTTGATTTTCCAATATTAGCTGTGCCGAGTTGATCAAGTGCGTCTGGGAGCAGACCTGGGAAAATCTCTCCTAACACCGACGCCAATTAATAGATGCAAAGGGTTTTGTATAAACCACAACACATCATGGGAGGGGAAGTATGAAAAAAAAAACATGGCTGAAATATGTGTAGCAGACTTTTCAGAATCTATCATTTCCTGTTGTGTACTCTTATTTCTCTTTTCTTTGCCAATTCTCTCCCCGCCTCTTCTGAACCTAGTGATTCCTTGCTATGTTTGCACAGTCAGTCATTCTCTGGTACCTCACCCACACGGCCATTCCTCATATGTGAGCCCTGACACTGAATGTTGTCAGGATATTCAACTGCAGAAGCCATCACAACTGACTCCGATCTTGCAGTTGCAAACCCGAAATGTCCAGCAGGGAGCATCAGATAGTGATCACAGAGTTGAGAACCCTGGAAGGCTTTCCTAATCCAGGGCACTGGGTCCATTGTCGCATCCGTAATACCACCTCAGCTGAGATCAGCTAACTCAGCACTGAGTGAGGATTGATTCTAGGCATCTTTCTGGTCTGTGTGCCTCAACTATTCACCAGATAAACTTGCTCAGCTATCGAGGGCATGTTCTTTTTTTATGAAGTGGACATGAGTAAACTAATTAATACCGAGGAAAAGTATATAAGAAAGTTAGAAATGTAATAGGTTTTGAGCAAGGAGCGGGTGGGAAAAGGGACAAAAGGAAGGTCTGTGATACGGTGGAAGACAGGAGAGATTAAATGACAGAAGAGGTAGTTTTACGGGGCTAAAGGGCATCTTTTGCTTTTTCGTTTCTTTCCTTGCCCCATCACTATTCCCGTTAGGAGGCGAATGATAACATCAGTTAGATTACAAAGCACTTGGGAGCAAACACAGAATAAGAATTACAAGAACTAGTGCATGGCTCAGGCAAAAGCTGTGGAATGAAAGTGAACATCAGCAAAACCATAGTGACGCATATCTCAAAATCACCGAGAAATATTCACAGTCATAGAAGGAAAAGAACCAGAACCGGTGCGGGAATTCAAGTATTTAGGAAGCATATCTGCAGATGGAAGAATAAGAAGAACAGGGTAGCAATGGGAAAGGCCATATTTGGTAAGAGACAGCTGTTAACCAGAAAGTGAATAAACAATTCAAGAAGTGACTTGTAAAGAGCTTGATTTGGAGTGTTGTTTTGTATGGATGAAAGGCTTGAACCTTACAGAGGGCTGTAGATGCTGGGTTGTTAAGTATATTCAAGGCTGAGGTAGACAGATTTTTAATCAGTAAGGGAATCAAGGGTTATGGGGAAAAGGCAGGAAAGTGGGGTTGAAGATTGTCAGATCAGCCGTGATCTCACTGAATGGCGGAGCAGCCTCGATGGGTTGAATGGCCTTCTTCTGCTCCTATGTCTTATGGTCTTATGGAAAGGGGAGGCCAACTTGCTCAATGACACTATGAATGTCACAAAAGAGACTTTGGTGAGAGGAGCCATTCACCACATCTTAGCTTGTCCATCCAGATGATCTATATTTCCTCCGTCCTAGAGTCTTGCCCCATGAATGAGTGTAAGGTCCAGTACCCTACTCAAAATACCATTCCCAGTGTTGATCACCCTTTGAATGAAATTCTTCTGATGTATGTTCTGAACTCTCCTCTTACCAGTTTTAATCCATGTCTCCTGCCTTGAGTAGCCTGACAACTTAAAGTACTCCATATCTCAGCCATATCTATGTAATTTACTAACTTGTACATGCTTAAAGAATAGAACGATTGAGCCTTACATAAAGAGTGTGCCACTTTCAAGTAGAAACTACATCTACTCACCGCAGATAATGTTGTGGTCTCCTGTTGGGAGGTCCTGATCTTGGTTGAGGTCCTCTACCTGAGATAAATAAGCAGGCTACATAAAACTCAGCAATAAGGGTGCCCGTTTCCCATGATTGGTATCTGCAGCTTCTTAAATTACTGTATTCAATCAGTACAAAAGTAAAAGACTTATAGTTATACAGTGACTCTCACAACCTCAGGACATCCCCAAAGTATCTTACAGCTAAAGAAATACAGTGGGCTTTTTGCAACTTGAACCAACAGCAGCTCCAATACTACCGGCTGACAGTGCAAGTGATTTGCTGGCACTTATCCTGGCGTTTACTTTCAACTTTTCAAAATTTGGATGGAAATTAAAGGTAAAAATTTGTCGAGGAGAGAGAAAGAATTCCAATCTGCAAGTCACAGGAAAAGGTTAATGCATCTCACATAAACTCTTTATCAGAAACATTTCGGGACATAACTGGATGATGGCAGGTTTCTTGGAAGCCACATTTCTAGTTCAAATTAGCAGGAAACCGCTCCACCCACCTCCACATGGAATTATCAAAGAATTCTAAAAAGCAAAATGTAACAGTTGAAAATGTGAAACAAAACCCAATGCCTTGAAGGGAAGAGTTAACATGATTATCTTTTTGAATTAAAAAGTACCAGCTGTGAAAATCTATCACAATGACGGCTAAAATCTTTAAAAATGAAGTACAGAATCAAATTAGATTTATAGGTTTAGATACTAAAACAGAAAGTGCTGGAAACACTCAGTAGGTCAGGAAGTACATATGCAAATTATGTTGTTAGATTGGGAAATAGGCTATACAACAAGTTCGTTCAAGAACAGAGGAAAAGATAAACCAGGTGACTGTTAATTTACTGGGGTGACTTTTAGCCAGCATGTAAAAATGCGTGGACTAATCAATGACAGCCAACACAGATTGATTAAAGGCAAGTCATGTTTAATAATTTTTTTAAAAATGCAGAAATGACAACATTGGATAAACAAAGAAAATACAGTAGATTTAGTTAATGTAGATTTTTGGGAAACATTCCATAAGGTTTCAAGGTTTCTAGTGCTGGAAAATGGAATTAGAATAGTTAGGTACTAGTTTGACTGGTGCACTAGATGGGCCGAAGGGCCTTTTTCTGTGCTGTAGATCTCTATGACTGTGGAGAGATGTGAAAACAGGTTCCAAGTGGGTGCTGTGCTAATAAGACACGTCTGTTTGAGAGTCTGGACACAATTTTGGCTCTAATTGTCAATTACCATAATTTGAATTTGCATGCAGGTACTAAACAGACACCTGCAGGTTTAGCACTCAAGTGCTGATTAGAAACAATTTTTTATGGAGAAGTAGATGTGGGCTCCACGCACTCACTTCCATTGAAAGGTGTGGAGTACTCTAGTTGTCACACAGTAGCATGCTGCGGGTTGGCTCAGAGACCAAGGAGAGGACGCTCAGATAAAAGCAATGTGGATGCTGGAAATCGAAAACAAAAACAAAAATACCTGGAAAAACTCAGCAGGTCTGGCAGCATCTGTGGAAGGGAGCACAGTTAACGTTTCGAGTCCGCATGACTCTTCAACAGAACTAAGGAAAAATAGAAAAGGGGTGAAATATAAGCTGGTTTAAGGGGGGGGGGGTTGGGACAAGAGAGCTGGATGGCCAGTGATAGGTGGAGATAACCAAAAGATGTCACAGACAAAAGGACAAAGAGGTGTTGAAGGTGGTGATATTATCTAAAGGAATGTGATAATTAAGGGTAAAAAGCAGGACAAGCAAGGTACAGATAGCCCTAGTGGGGGTGGGGTGGGATGAAGGAATCGAAAAAGGCTGAAAGGTAGAGATAAAACAATGGATGGAAATATATTTAAAAATAATGGAGATAGGTGGGAAAAGAAAAATCTATATAAATTATTGGAAAAAACAAAAAGGAGGGGGAAAAATCAGAAAGGGGGTGGGGATGGAGGAGAGAGTTCATGATCTAAAATTGTTGAACTCAATATTCAGTCCGGAAGGCTGTAAAGTGCCTAGTCGGAAGATGAGGTGCTGTTCCTCCAGTTTGTGTTGAGCTTCACTGGAACATTGCAGCAAGCCAAGGACGGACATGTGGGCATGAGAGCAGGGTGGAGTGTTGAAATGGCAAGCGACAGGGAGGTCTGGGTAATGCTTGCGGACAAAACGAAGGTGTTCTGCAAAGTGGTCACCCAGTCTGCGTTTGATCTCTCCAATGTAGAGGAAACCGCATTGGGAGCAACGAATGCAGTAGACTAAGTTGAGGGAAGTACAGGTGAAATGCTGCTTCACTTGAAAGGAGTGTTTGGCCCCTTGGGCGGTGAGGAGAGGGGAAGTAAAGGGGCAGGTGTTGCATCTTCTGCGGTTGCACGGGAAGGTGCCGTGGGAGAGGGTTGAGGTGTAGGGGGTGATGGAGGAGTGGACCAGAGTGTCACAGAGGGAACGATCCCTACTGAATGCCGCCGGGGGGGGTGAAGGGAAAATGTGTTTGGTGGTGGCATCATGCTGGAGTTGGCGGAAATGGCGGAGGATGATCCTTTGAATGCGGAGGCTGGTGGGATGATAAGTGAGGACAAGTTTCTGGGAGGGAGAAGAAGGTGTGAGGACGGATGCGCGGGAGATGGGCCGGACACGGTTGAGGGCCCTGTCAACCACCGTGGGTGGAAAACCTCGGTTAAGGAAGAAGGAGGACATGTCAGAGGAACTATTTTTGAAAGTGGCATCATCAGAACTGATGCGACGGAGGCGAAGGAACTGAGAGAATAGGATGGAGTCCTTACAGGAAGCGGGGTGTGAGGAGCTGTAGTCGAGGTAGCTGTGGGAGTCGGTAGGCTTGTAATGGATATTGGAGGACAGTCTATCACCAGAAATTGAGACAGAGAGGTCAAGGAAGGGAAGGGAAGTGTCAGAGATGGACCATGTGAAAATGATGGAGGGGTGGAAATTGGAAGCAAAATTAATAAAAATTTTCCAGGTCCAGACGAGAGCATGAAGCAGCACCGAAGTAATCATCGATGTACCGGAGAAAGAGTTGTGGGAGGGGGCCGGAGTAGGAGTGGAACAAGGAATGTTCCACATACCCCATAAAGAGACAGGCATAGCTGGGGCCCATGCGGGTACCCATAGCCACACCTTTTATTTGGAGGAAGTGAGAGGAGTTAAAGGAGAAATTGTTCAGTGTGAGAACAAGTTCAGCCAGACGGAGGAGAGTAGTGGTGGATGGGGATTGTTCGGGCCTCTGTTCGAGGAAGAAGCGGAGAGCCAACAGACCATCCCGGTGGGGGATGGAGGTGTAGAGGGACTGGACGTCCATGGTGAAGAGGAGGCAGTTGGGGCCAGGGAACTGGAAATTGTTGATATGATGTAGGGTGTCAGAGGAATCACAGATGTAGGTGGGAAGGGACTGGGCAAGGGGAGAGAGAATGGAGTCAAGATAGCGAGAAATGAGTTCAGTGGGGCAGGAACAGGCTGACACGATTGGTCTGCCGGGACAGTCCTGTTTGTGGATTTTGGGTAGGAGGTAGAAGCGGGCCGTCCGAGGTTGGGAGACTATCAGGTTGGAAGCTGTGGAAGGAAGATCTCCAGAGGAGATGAGGTCAGTAACAGTCCTGGAAACAATGGCTTGATGTTCAGTGGTGGGGTCATGGTCCAGGGGGAGGTAGGAGGAAGTGTCTGCGAGTTGACGCTCAGCCTCTGCGAGGTAGAGGTCAGTGTGCCAGACAACAACAGCACCACCCTTGTCAGCGGGTTTGATGACAATGTCAGGGTTGGACCTGAGAGAACGGAGTGCAGCAAGTTCAGAGAGAGACAGGTTAGAATGGGTGAGAGGAGCAGAGAAATTGAGATGACTAATGTCACGCCGACAGTTCTCAATGAAAAGATCAAGAGAAGGTAAGAATCCAGAGGGAGGGGTCCAGGTGGAGGGAGAATATTGGAGGTGGGTAAAAGGATCTGTTGAACGGGGAGAAGACTCCTGCCCAAAGAAGTGAGCACGGAGACGAAGGCGGCGGAAAAAGTTCAGCATCGTGCCGAGCCCGAAATTCATTGAGATGAGGGTGTAAGGGTATGAAACTAAGTCCTTTGCTGAGCACTGAACATTCAGCGTCGGAGAGGGGAAGGTCAGGGGGTATGGTGAATACACGACCGGGGCTGGGATTGGAAGACGGGATGGGGACAGAGGGACAGGCAGGGCTGGAGGGTCCTGGATGGGTGTTGGTGTCGATGAGTTGTTGGAGCTTGCGTTCCTTTGCACCTGAAAGAAAGAGACAAAGTTTCTTGTTGAGGCGTCGGATGAGACGAAGAATAAAATGAAACTGGGGGCACGCGCAGCTTTGAAAAAGGGTGCGGCGGTGCTGCTGGAGGGAGAGGTCGAGTGTGTTCATATTGCGGTGCATGACACGGAGTGTGGATCTCAGAATGGGACGAGAACAGCAGTCCGAGGAGCGTTGTGTGTCCCGGAGGTACCTGTCATCCTGGGTGGTTTCGAAACATGAGGGATGGAACTTCAGTTGAAATCCACATGGGGTAAGTCGGAGACGGAGACAGTCACTGAGAAAGGAAATATGGCTGTGAAAGCGGGTGTTAGTAAACACCTTGTCAAACACCAGGAGAGAAATAGAAAGCAATGAAGGTGAACAAGGCAAAAGAGAGATACGAAAATCCTGACGGAGAGAAGAGCAAAACTTCTTCAAGGTAGGCATTCCTTGAAGAGAAGTGGCAGTCAATTAAACACTAAGATAAAAGCAAAAAACTGCGGATGCTGGAAATCGAAAACAAAAACAAAAATACCTGGAAAAACTCAGCAGGTCTGGCAGCATCTGTGGAAGGGAGCACAGTTAACGTTTCGAGTCCGCATGACTCTTCAACAGAACTAAGGAAAAATAGAAAAGGATAAGCTGGTTTAAGGGGGGGGGGGTTGGGACAAGAGAGCTGGATAGAGGGCCAGTGATAGGTGGAGATAACCAAAAGATGTCACAGACAAAAGGGCAAAGAGGTGTTGAAGGTGGTGATATTATCTGAGGATGTTCAGGTTCTGGAATGCGGCCCTGGGGGTCCTGATGGAGGAGCTCCAGAGGGAGAGGAATGCCCTGTAGGTGAGAGGGAGCCAGGATGCCCCCTGGCCCTTCTCTCCTGCAGCGGTTGGTGCCGCTCTGCCTGGCCTCACATCCTCCTCCCATTCCCCGGCCAGACCAAGGGAAACCCTGGCAAGATGCTCATGACCAAACACTCCCTTTCTCCTGGTGACTCCTTAATAGGGTAAGAATAACACAACACTTACTCTCTTTAGGTGAAATCCTCAGAGAATTTCCAGAATAAATGTTACTTAAGTGTTGGTAAAGTCTTGACATAGTGTCCAAGTAAGTCTGCTGATGTGTTTCAGAGGGCCACTTCACAGCTCCAGCAGCAATGGCTATGAAACAATGACTATGAGTGCCATAGGTGTCAGCGTAAAAATTGGCCACTGAAGCCTTGAAAAATCTGTCGCAAAACAGGGGTTGACTTACGTGCTGAGTATCAAAGTGAACCCCTGGTGTGGGTGGTCGCCATTTTGAAATGCACTTGACACAAAGAGCTGGCATGTCTTAAACCCCTGTGCAACTTCGCAACACTCCCCATATCGCCTGTTTGATCCCTAGCATCCAGTTATGAGGTACTGGTAAGTAAAACATACATTTTTGGGGTAAAAAATTGAAGCTGACTACTCATACAAGTACAGCACGTCATGGCTGGAAAGAGGAAGTCAATTTATATGCTGAGTATATGCAAAAACCTGATTTTTGGGGCTGGAAAATGGGGTTGTCTTATATGCCAAGGTACCACTGATGCTTGAGTAGCTGGTCTGGCTCATTAATGGGGCTCAGAAAAGATAAGATGCATCACACGGACTTGAATTTTTACCCTACAAAATCAAGGAAAGTAATAACCTACTGGGTGAGGTGGTTTGAGCATGGCAAGTAATGAGAAGCTTACCAATTCTCTGTGCTGGGTAAGCTGCAAATGTTCAATGGATTGAACTTCAGCAATATCCTTTCACATACCTAGGAGTTCTCTAAGCCTTCATTCTTGTCAACTTTCACCTCAGTTGTTTAGATTTAAGTGGTGGCTATGTACCTAAGCTGTGTTTCTTACATTACAACAGTGGGTACACTTCTTACATTACAACTGCGGCGAAGAACAGTGGGAAACCAGGGGATTGGGAAGCCTACAAAGACCAACAGAGGACAACTAAAAAAGAAATAAGGAGGGAGAAGATTAAATATGAGGGTAAACTAGCCAGTAATATAAAAGAAGATTGCAAGAGTTTTTTTAGATATATAAAGGGTAAGAGAGAGGCAAAAGTGGACATTGGGCCGCTGGAAAATGACGCTGGAGAACTAGTAGTGGGGAACAAAGAAATGGTGGAGGAACTGAATAGGTACTTTGCGTCAGTCTTCACGGTGGAAGACACGAGTAACATCCCCAAAGTTCAAGAGAGTCGGGGGGGCAGTGATGAGTATGGTGGCCATTACCAAGGAGAAGGTGCTAGGAAAACTAAAATGTCTGAAGGTGGATAAATCACCTGGATCAGATGGATTACACCCCAGAATTCTGAAGGAGATAGCTGAAGAGATAGTGGAGGCATTAGTGGTGATCTTTCAGGAATCATTCGAGTCAGGGAGGGTCCCAGAGGACTGGAAAATCGCTAATGTAACCCCCCTGTTTAAGAAGGGAGTGAGGCAAAAGACGGGAAATTACAGGCTGATTAGCCTGACCTCGGTCATTGGTAAGATTTTAGAGTCCATTATTAAGGATGAGATTTCAGAATACTTGGAAGTGCATGGTAAAATAGGGCAAAGTCAGCATGGTTTCATCAAGGGGAGGTCATGCCTGACAAATCTGTTAGAATTCTTTGAGGAGGTAACGAGTAGGTTAGACAAAGGAGAGCCAATGGATGTTATCTACTTGGACTTCCAGAAGGCCTTTGACAAGGTGCCGCACAGGAGGCTGCTCAGTAAGATAAGAGCCCATGGTGTTAGAGGCAAGGTACTAGCATGGATAGAAGATTGGTTGTCTGGCTGGAGGCAGAGAGTGGGGATAAGGGGGTCCTTCTCAGGACGGCAGCGGTGACTAGTGGAGTTCCGCAGGGGTCAGTGTTGGGACCACAACTTTTCACATTATACATTAATGATCTAGATGAAGGAACTGAGGGCATCCTGGCTAAGTTTGCAGATGACACAAAGATAGGTGGAGGGACAGGTAGTATTGAGGAGGCGGGGAGGCTGCAGAAGGATTTGGACAGGTTAGGAGAATGGGCAAAGAAGTGGCAGATGGAATACAACGAGGGGAAGTGTGAGGTCATGTACTTTGGTAGGAAGAATAGAGGCATAGACTATTTTCTAAATGGGGAGAGAATTCAGAAATCTGGAGTGCAAAGGGACTTGGGAGTCCTAGTCCAGGATTCTCTTAAGGTTAACTCGCAGGTTGAGTCGGTAGTTAGGAAGGCAAATGCAATGTTGGTATTTATTTCGAGAGGACTAGAATATAAAAGCAGGGATGTGCTGCTGAGGCTTTATAAGGCTCTGGTCAGACCACATTTAGAATATTGTGAGCAATTTTGGGCCCCGTATCTCAGAAAGGATGTGCTGGCCCTAGAGAGGGTCCAGAGGAGGTTCACGAGAATGATCCCAGGAATGAAAGGCTTAACATATGAAGAACGTTTGAGGACTCTGGGTCTATACTCGATGGAGTTTAGAAGGATGTGGGGGGATCTGATTGAAACTTACAGAATACTAAAAGGCCTAGATAGAGTGGACGTGGGGAAGATGTTTCCATTAGCAGGAGAGACTAGGACCCGAGGGCACAGCCTCAGAGTAAGGGGAAGACCTTTTAGAACAGGGATGAGGAGAAACTTCTTTAGCCAGAGAGTGGTGAATCCATGGAATTCATTGCCACAGAAGGCTGTGGAGGCCAGGTCATTGAGTGTATTTAAGACCAAGATAGATAGGTTCTTGATTGGTAAGGGGATCAAAGGTTACGGGGAGAATGGGGTTGAGAAACTTATCAGCCATGATTGAATGGCGGAGCAGACCCGATGGGCCGAATGGCCCAATTCCTGCTCCTATGTCTTATGGTCTTATGGTACACTTCAAAGGAAGTACGTCATTGGCTGTAAAACTCTTTGAGATGTCCGGTGGTCATGAAAAGCAATGCAAATCTATCTTTTTTTCCCTGAGTTCAATAGTTTTAATAACGATCTCTGGTACTTACCTAAATGGCTGGAATTCAGCCTGAACTTGTCAATGTTTGCTGGCGAACTCTTTCAGACAACGTGAGAGCAAAGAACCATCCCGCAAACAGGACGTACAAGCGGAAAGGAACTCGCCAATCTTGCAACAATTATAAAGACGCCTTCCACCTCTCCATTGCTGGCAAAATCTTCGCCAGAAACCATTTGAGCTGCTTAGTGCAACATCTCGACCAGGAACTGCTGCCAGAGAGTCAGTGCGGTTTCAGGAAAGGCCGAGGAATCATTGATATGGTGTTTGCAGTCAGACAGCTCCATGAGAAATGTCAAGAATAGAACATGGACCTCTCCACCATGTTTGTTGACCTGACCAAGGCCTTTGACACAGTCAGGGATGAGGGCCTTTGAAAGGTCATGGAAAAATTCAGCTGCCCTGAGAAATTCATCACAATGTTCAGCAGCTCCATGACAGCATACTCACGCATGTGCTGGATGATGGTGAGTCTTCAGCCCCATTCCCAGTCACTTATGGAGTTAAACAGGGCTGTGTGCTAGCACCAATCCTCTTCAACATGTTTTCCTCCGCCATGCTCTCCAATACCTTCCGTGATGGTGATCCTGGCATCAAAATCAGATATCGCATGGATGGGAAGCTGCTCAATCTGAGGCGATTCTAGGCAAAGACTAAGGTCTCCGAGGACCTGCTTCACGGTTTCTGGTTTGCTGATGATGGTGCACCAGCTGCCGGTTCAGAGTCGGACATGCAACATAACATGGACTTGTTTTCCAACGCATGTGACAACTTCAGCCTTACGATCAGCGCGATGAAACCTGAGGTAATGTATTGGCCTGCTCCAGGAAAGCTCCATCTCGAGCCCAAGGTTTCAATCCATGACCAGAACCTGTCAACAGTGGATAGTTTACTTATCTTGACAGTTCTCGCGAGTTGTCTACATTGATGACAAGACACATGCAAGAATTGCCAAAGCAAGTGTAACCTTCAGCAGACTGCGAACATCTGTCTGGGAATGAAGAGGAGTAAGTCTGCCTATCAAACTGAAAGTCTATGGAGCAATAGTCCTGTCCACTCTACTCTATGGATGCGAGACTTGGACTATGTACCAGCATCATGCCAAGAAGCTCAAACACTTTCACTTGGACTGCTTTGGAAGCTTCTGAAGATCAGATGGCAGGACGAAATACCAGATACTGAGGTGCTCACTCAGGCTGGCAGGCCAGGCATCTACATGGTATTGAAACAGTCACAACTGAGTTGGGTGACCATATAGCCAGAATGCCTGACACTTGCATACCAAATTGAATCTTCTATGGAGAGCTTGAGTTTGGGGTGCGCTCTCATTGTGCTCAAAGAGAATGTGGAAAGGACACTCTGAGAGCTTCACTTCGGAGTTTTGATATCGACTTCAAGTCCTGGGTGTAGCTTGGCAGGATTGTTGCACTTGGCGCAAGCCAATAAAAAATAGTGCATCCACCTTCGAAAGCAAGCGCAGAGACCGACAGAAAATGCAAAGAGGGGAAATCCCGCAACAGCAATTCATCCAGAACCAAACCATCTGCGGTATCCTGACCTATTTGCAGCAGGACCTTCCAGGCACAGATCAGCCTTAACAGTCACCCGCATACCCATCAGAACCCCACTGAACACCCCGGATGATGAACATGGTCATCATCACCTCGAAGGATGAC
Organism: Cetorhinus maximus; assembly: GCF_964194155.1. Taxonomy (NCBI): domain Eukaryota; kingdom Metazoa; phylum Chordata; class Chondrichthyes; order Lamniformes; family Cetorhinidae; genus Cetorhinus; species Cetorhinus maximus. Next base: position 106,115,196 of record NC_135892.1, read on the forward strand.
AAGAGAGAGGATAAGTTTAATCACAAGGGTGCGCATGACAGTTGAACCTAATAATGCTGCACGGATCATTGAGCAAGAGCAGGAATCCTAGCCACTTTTACCTCTCTCCCTAACCTGGTGACACCGAGTTCAACTGCAGGACTTCCAAGGCTTACAAGTGGGGATTAACTAACTCAGGAGAATCTGAGGTCAGGTGTGGGGACATAGTAGCAATGCATGTAGCATATTAAATCATTGGGGAAGCTGTTATTTTCAATTACGAACAGGCAGTTACTGTGTCAAACCATATGCTTTACTTGTGGACTCCACTACCCAGAAAAACAAAGGTAGGGGGTGCAAGGGAACATCACCACCTCCAAGTTCCTCTCCAAGTCACATACCATCCCAACTTGGAAATATAACACCGTTCCTTCATCATAACTAGGTCAAATTCCTGGAACTCCCTACCTAACAGCACTGTGTGGATATCTTCATCACGTGGACTGCAGCGGTTCAGGAAGAACTTTCACAAGGGCAACTAGGTTTGGGCAATAAATGCCAGATTGGCCAACAATGCCCATAGCCAGAGAATTAAAAAAAACTTTCACAGGATGTGGGCGTCACTGACTGGGTCAGCATTTATTGCCCATCCCCAATTGCCCTTGAGAAATGGTTGAGAGCCGCCTTCTCGAACTGCTGCTGTCCATGTGGTGTAGATACACCCTGTTAGGAAGGGATTTTGACCCAGCAACAGTGAAGGAACAGTTATATAGTTCCAAGTCAGGATGGTGTGTGGCTTGGAGGGGAACTTGCAGGTGGTGGTGTTCCCATGCATCTGCTGCCCTTGTCCTTCTAGCTGGTAGAGGTAATGGGTTTGGGAGGTGCTGTGGAAGGAGCCTTGGCGAGTTGTTGCAGCGTATCTTGTAGATGGTACACACTGCTGCCACTGTGCGTCGGTGGCAGAGGAAGTGAATATTTGTGAAAGGGGTGCCAATCAAGAAGGCTGCTTTGTCCAGGATGGTGTCAAGCTTCTTGAGTGTTGTTGGAGCTGCACTCATCCAGGCAAGTGGAGAGATTTCCATCACACTCCTGACTTGTGCCTTGTAGATGGTGGACAGGCTTTGGGAGGTCAGAAGGTGAGTAACCTGCCACAGAATGCCAGCCTCTGACCTGCTCTTGTAGCCACAGGATTTACATGGCTAGTCCAGTTCAACTTCCTGTCATGGTAACCCCCAGGATGTTGATGGTGGGTGATTCAGCGAAGGAAATATCATTGAATGTCAAGGGGAGATGGTTAGATTCTCTCATGTTGAATGGCTCAACAAAATCACCAGAGGATGTCAGATTTTTTTGCGGGGGGGGGGGGGGTTACTTTTTAATTAAGCACCAGAACGTAATAGGTGATGATCATATAAATGATTTTTAGCATACCTGTTTGTGCTAGATTGGTAGGACCAGGCTGTGGATATCTTCCCTGATAACTCTGGCGATGGCTGAGATATGGAGGATAAGCATGTGGCTGTTGCTCATGCTGGGCCATGTGATGACTGCCTCCTCTACCATGGGGACCAGGCCTTTCACAGTTCTCTAGTGATGCAGAACACATGACAGATCAATTTTACTCAATACATTGCTCATGAGTGAAACAGTCAACAAGTGAGTTCTACTAAACTATCGCTCTCACCCACAACACGAGAAAAACATGCGTAATTTTCCAAGAAACCTTTAATAGTTTTTAACCTCCCTTATTCTGCTGATTTTTTCCTGTTCCTCACTTAAAAGCATTGACAAAGATCATTATTAATCAAATATTTCGTTCCATCTCTAGGGTCTGTCCAATGCAGGAAAGGCAGTAAACAATAAAACTATTAAAATTCAGCCTTGGCCACTGACCTGTTACAAGTGGCCGGGGGCTGCTCTGGACATTTCTATTCTTCCTCACACAAATACTGTTGATGAGGGACTTCAGCTTCTGACATTCCTGTAGCAGAACATCCTACATCAGGAACAAAAATGATCAGCAATCTGACAAAAAAAATAAAATCATCACATAACATTGCACATTTTGCGGCAGCCATTACTACAACAATGACAACAACTTGCATTTGTATAGCACCTTTAACATAGTAAAATGTCCCACGGTGCTTCATAGGAGCATAATTAAACAAAATTTGACTCCAATGCACACCAGGACAGATGATCAAAAGCTTAGTCGAAGAGGTTTCATAGAAGCCTTAAGGGAGGAGAGAGAGACAGAGAGATAGAGAGGTGAGGAGGTAGGGAGTGGGAGGAGAGGGAACTTGGGGTCTTGGCAGAGTGAAGGTATGCCTAGCAATGATGGGAATGATTAAAATTGGGGATGTCCAAGAATTGGAACAACCCATAGGTCTTGTAGGGTTCTAGGGCTAGAGGAGGTTACACAGATAGGGAGGGCCAAGACCCTGGAGGGATTTGAAAACAAGGGTGAGAATTTTAAAATCAAGGAACTAGTGAACCAGAGCCAAGGTAGGTCAGGGAGCACAAGGGTACTGGGCAAACGGAACTCAGGGTATGGACAGCAGAGTTTTGGATAAGCCAATTTTATGGAGGGCAGAAAGAAGGAGGCCGGCTAGAAGAGCATTGGAATAGTCAAATTTAAAGATAACAATGCAGTTAATGAGGATTTCTATAGTAGAGCTGATGCAGGATCGGAGAAGGGTGACATTATGGAGATGGAAGTGGGCGACTTTGGTGATTGAATGGATATGTGGTTGGGAGCTCATCTTGGGGTCAAATGCGATAGCCAGGTTGCAGCTTTAGACAGTGGCCCAAAGAGAGGGTTGGAGTTGATGGCTAGGGAATCGAATTTGAAGACAATGATTTTGGTCTTCCCAATATTTGGCTGAAGAAAATTTCTGCTCATCCAGTACTGGAATTGGACAAGTGATGTGACAAATCAGGTGCTGTTCCGGAAGGTTCACGCGAGGAGGTGGTGAGGTCAAGTAGGATGAGAAAGGATAGCTTACCATCATTACAGTTGCATAGCATGTCATTTGTGATTTTGTTGAGGGCCATTTCAGCAGTGGCAAGGGCGGATACCTAACTGGGGGGAGCTCTGGGAAAGATGGGCATGCATTTGGGAGGGAACAAAATATTCAAGGACTTTGGAAAGGAAAGGAAGGTTGGAGATGGAGCAATAGTTTACAAGGAATTAGAGGGTCAAGGCTTGGGTTTTTACAAGGAGAGGAATGATGACAGCAGATTTGGAGAATGAGAGAGAGTGGGAGCAAAAAAGAGAGAGAGAGAAAGAGAGAAAAAGAGAAAGAGACTGTCCTTGAGGAGAGAAAACTATTAACATCAGCAATTGAGGCCAGGAAGGAAAGTTAGGTGGTCAGCAGTTCAATGGGAACAGGGGCGAAGGGGTAAGGGGTGGGTCTCAGGGACAAGATGAGCTCGGACAGGAGATGAGAAGACATAGGAGAGAAACTAGAGAAGGATACAAGTTCAAGGCTAGGGCAAAGGGGCACCTTAGAGGAAGTTTGGCTGGTGGGCTAGGGAAAGGGAGAGAAGTGGCAGAAGCAGCTGATGGCCTCAATCTTGGTGATAAAGAAGTCCATGAGTTCTTTGCACTTGTTGGAGGTGAGGGTGGAGGATATAGGGGAGAAGGGTTTAAGAAGGCTGTTTGCAGTACAGAGGAGAAGTCGGGAGTTAGCTTTGCATTCCAGGATGATCTTAGAATGATAAGCAGTTTTAGCAGAGAACAGCAGGACGGGTTTCTGCTTTATGTGGTCCAGCCACATTTGGTAATGATTGACTGAACCAACTCTAATCCATTAACATTCAAGTCCCTTGGACCTAAGGGAGAGGAGATGAAGGAGAAAGGCCAGGCTGTGGAAGATTTTTAATGGGGTTAAGGTCAAGAAAGATAGAGGTGAATGTGTGATTGAGCAGATTGGTAGCTGCAGAAATGTTGTGATGAATGGAGGGCCAAAAGCTAGACAGTTGGGAATTAATGATGGGGAACAAGGAACACGCACAATTGCCAAACTAACTTGGCAGCCCAAGGTGACAAGCACACAGATGAAGCAGGCAGAGTGATTGAATTGGTATCTGGACAAACCACCGCGTGCACCCCACTTCCCTCAGCCCGATCTCTAGGCTAGGGAAACTTCTATCCAGTGACCCTGCTGGAAAGTGCACACGTCAATGTCGGGTGAGAACTGGATGTGATGCCCTGCTGGTCAAATAGCTTGCTAACAAATACGGTTGACACTGATGTGTGAAGAATGAGTGTTTGGGTGAAGTAACATCTGTAAAACTTTCCTCTTGCGCCTTCAGAGGATGAAGGGAGAAAGTTGAAAAAAACAAAATAGCACACTGCAGTAAAAATCCTTGTTATTGGCAATGCTGCCCTTTGATCAGATTTTGGAACACACAGAAACCTTAATAAAGGCTCCTGAGTAAAGTGAACTTCGAACCTTTTTTAAAAACACTAGTCCTATCTAAGAACATATTTATATTAAATACACACAGTGAGTGAAAAGTTTATTT